>NC_143148.1:48630000-50065000 GCF_059928025.1 Delphinapterus leucas
AGCCATTTGGTGGAGTGAAAGAATCCAGACACAAAGACAGCATACTGTATGGTGGGGGTGATGATACTTTATATCGTGGTTGTGGCGTTTGTTACACTATGGTATGTATATGTCAAAATTTATCCGTCTCTTCACTTAAGATCTGTGCATTTCACCATGTGTAAATTATACTTTCAATATATCTTATTTTTAGTAAAACAGAGGGTTGGGATTTGACCCCCTCAGTGGCACGACTTCAAGAGGAGTAGCTCCTTCATCTAAGAAAACTGACTTCTGAGTTCCTGCCTCGAAGAAGATGGCACAGTCTCAGAGATGCGGGTCCTGGAGGGACGCATGCGCACTGCCCCGCCGCCCAGTCAGGACCTGGAACCCTGACACAACACCACTCCCAAGGCCAAATCCCAGGAGGTGGCTGGGCAGGGATTGGATTAGGGCCCCCTACTCCAAGCAAAGCTCTTTCCCCAAACCCAGGCTGCCTGGGAGAGAGCCGACCCCATGAGGGTCCCCGTGTATTGGGTCATCTCCTGAGTGACTTTCTTTGATTTACACCTGTTCGTGGGCTGATTTCAGCACTGCCCATTAAACACACTAGACGCCACATACCTGCAACGAGGTAACAGGTGCAGAGTGAAGGTTCGCTGACGTGGCAGACAACCCGCGAACAAGGCTGTACCTTCTCCCTGGGAGTTTGCATGAGCAGAGATGGCTGGGCTCCAGGCGTCTAGAGATGAGGCAGGGTTCCAAACCCGAGGATGGGAGAGAAAAGTATCAGCGACAAAGTGAACCCAGGAAAATGCTCTTTACTGTAAACTTGATTGGCTAAACAACTTCTGGGTCCAGGGATCTATCGACTCATCCATGGCCTCTGATTGATGCCGGCTCTGCCGCTGGTCAGCCATAGCCAAGGCTGAACTGCTGCCTACAAGGAGGCGCTCACGGCCAGGGCCGGGGCCGGAAGGGCGGTGGACCTTCTAAAGGGAGCGAACAGAGCGGGCAAAGGCCCAGAGGCAGGAAGTTCAGGGCCCGGCGTTTTGGAGAATGGGGGGGCACCTAACACTCTGAGCTTAAGCGTTCTTCCTCGGGGTCGGGCGTTCTGCGGAGTGCGCAGTCTCTCTGGTCGAAACGCCAGGCGAGGGGGCGGGGCGGGTGGAGGTCTGCGCGCCCGGCCGCAGTCAGCTTTGGCCCCGCCCCCAGCAGGAGTCTAGCACCTGCGGGGGCCGCCTTCCCCGCCCCCACCCGCAGCTGCGCGAGTTCCCAGGTCTCTGGCAACCGTGAGCAGGGGGCGCTGGGCGGGCAGGACTCGGGACAGCTGTCGGCTCCCAAGGCCACAGCCACGGGTGGGTTCGAGCCGCCGCGTGCCCTCCCTCACCGGCCACGCCCCTCCCCCACTCAGGCCCGGCGGCTGCCACCTCGCATCTTGGCAGACACTCGGGACAGCCCTGTACCTTCACCAGGGCCCTCCTCTGTCGGACTCTTGGCCTCTCCGCCCTGCCTCGTGTCCTCTCGGCTCTTGGTGCCACCCAGGCTCCCTCCACCAGGCCTTTGCCCTCCCTGTTCCCTCTCCCTGGACACCGTCTCCACCCAGATAGCTTGGCAAACTCTTGGGTAGCAACTTAATGTCCCCTTCGGAGTGAGGCCCTCCTGCCTCGGTGTTAATAATAATAATAACAATGATAATGATAACTCCTTAGCTGGTAGTAATGTATATTTTACTTTTTTTTTTTTAACTCTTTTCCATAAACTCCCCACCCCTTTCCCACCTAAGCTTGTAAGTCAGGAATTTGTGTTTCTTTCTTTTGTTTGTTCTGTTCCAGCAGGGGCCTGGTAAGCGCTGGTTGATGGGATGGATGGAATTGCACAAGTGGTGGGTTTCACACAGACGGCGCCACACTCTGCATCCTGTTTCGGGCCCTGCTTTCCCACCTAATGCACTGTGGCCATCCCTCCCTGTTATTGGCAGTCTTCTAGAACGCACAAAGGGACCCCACAGGCAAGTCAAGAAGGAGAAGTACCAGGTCTGACCAGCATGGACTGTGTTAGGCCTGGTCCCAGCACACTCAGTATGGACTGTGCCCTTTCATAAAGCGGGACCCTTGCTCTAAGGATCCCCATTTTACATATTTAGAAATGGGATCAGAGAGGGTAACTTGCCCAAGGCCCCACAGCTGTTTTGTGCTGAAACCTGTGACCCACCACACAACGATCATCAATGCAATGGAAATTAAAAATAGCCATAAGTGGGCTTCCCTGGTGGCGCAGTGGTTGAGAGTCCGCCTGCCAATGCAGGGGACACGGGTTCGTGCCCCAGTCCGGGAGGATCCCACATGCCGCGGAGCGGCTAGGCCCGTGAGCCATGGCCGCTGGGCCTGCGTGTCTGGAGACTGTGCTCCGCAACAGGAGAGGCCACAGCAGTGAGAGGCCCGCGTACCGCAAAAAAAAAAAAAAAAATAGCTGTAAGATATCGTTTTACCTATGTGTTTTGGGGTACTTGCCCTGTGCCTGGCAGCCTCACCTTCAAACTTCTCCCTCCCCAGTTTCCCAGTTGCTGGGAAAGGGCCCTGCTGCCCACCCGAAACAGCCCTCCTTGCCCCTGCTTTCCCGCCTGGTGTAGCCTCCAGAAGCTCTTGCTGGGATGATAGCAGAGGCCCCCTGGCTGGCCCTGGGCCCAGTCCTGCACCTGAATGCCATGTACTCAATTCCAAGGGCAGGATGCCTGGGTGGAGGGGCCTGACTCCGCGTGAACGGGCAGTGGGCGGCTTGCCCTCTGAACCAGCCCACGTGACTGCCCCTGATATTGAACTGAGCCACTGAGCCTTCTTGGCCATCCTAAGACTAGGGGAGCATCCTCAGCCCACTGGTCACCTGTGCCCTCACCATGCTTTGGTCCCTGCCCCTCCCCCTACTTGACCACACTGCCTATGGGGTTTTGAACAACTGCAGACCAACTAAATTACTTGTCCAAGGTCCTCCAGACCATGAGAGACTTGGCTGGGGCTCAAATCCGGCCCAGGCCTGGCTGCTGCCCACAGGGCCCCTCTAGAGGTAGGGCCTGGAGGAGGAAACCTGAATGTCCCCTTCCCCTTAGCTGTGGGTGGAGGGCCGCCTTGTTTGGCCCCAACTTTGCCCTAGATCCTGGCCCCAGCTGCTGCCATCCCAGGCCCTGATGCCAGCCCTGCTCTGGCATATCCTGCCCACTGGGACACATGCCCAGGAAAGGGATTATCACCTCAAGGTCTTCAGATAACAGCCTGGTGCACAGGGATATAATGGGGAGCCCTCCAGGCAGGCGTCCTACACCTCCCTGACTGCGGCACCATGACCTTCCTCTGGCTTCTCTCCTGCTGCGCCCTCCTGGGCACGGCCTTTGGTGAGCACCAGGGCAGGCAGAGGCCGGGAAGGCTGTCTACCCTTCCACCAACTGCTGGAAGGGGTGCTGGCCCCACCAACCCCAAGGCCAGCAAGGAGCAGCGGGGTCCCTGCTCCCAGTTCAGCTGTGTGTGGTGGTGTGAGCCCGAGCGAGTCTTTCTCCCTCTCTGAGCCTCACCAGCTCCATCTCTACAATGAGGATGCTGGGAGGACTGGACCAGACCGGCCAGTGTGAGGCCCCCGGGGTGGAGGTGGACCTTCCTGGGGCCTCGCATCGTGTGCAAGAAGGGGCAGCAATTCCAGAGGGACAGAAAGCTCTGTGGCTCCCAAGCAGGCTCAGATGATGAGCAAGTGTGGCTTGGCCCCCATCAGCCCTTTCATGCCCTTGAACCAGCCCTTTTAAACTTTTCCACTTTTGTTCACTGTGTGCCAGGAACTGAGCGAGTTCCTGCTTTGCCTGCTTTGTCTACTAAGGCAAAGCATCTTTCATCCTTATTATACCAACTCTGTGAGGTTAGCCAACTGTAAGATCCCCATTTTGCTGGTGGGAAAACTGAGACTCAGAGTGGTTAAGGTAGGCAGTGATAGGGCCTCCCAGCCCAGGCTTTGGCCCTGCCACCACCTCAAGCTCAGCCTGTTGGGCTTGTCTGGGCTGGAGCACATGTCAGCCTGAATTGTCCCCGGAGTATTCCTGGGGCGGTGAGTCCTGGGTGGGACCTTGGCCTCCACCCCTCACTCCATACTTCCACCCTCAGGCTGTGGGGTCCCTGCCATCCACCCTGTGCTGAGCGGCCTGTCCAGGATCGTCAACGGGGAGGAGGCTGTCCCCGGCTCCTGGCCCTGGCAGGTGTCCCTGCAGGTGAGGGGGGAATTCTGCACACGAGTAGGGGGATGCACTGGGGTATTAGCCCAGCTGGGCGCTGCTGCCCAGATTGGTTTTGCTGGTGTCTGGGCGGGGCTGACCCTCCCCATCTTCCTCCAGGACAGAACCGGCTTCCACTTCTGCGGGGGCTCCCTCATCAGCGAGGACTGGGTGGTCACCGCCGCCCACTGCAGTGTCAGGTGAGAGCCCGGGGTCCCCAAGAAACCCCTTGGGGTGGTTTCCTCCAGCACTGAGGACTTGCCCTTTAACGCCTTCATTTCCCAGTTTCTTATTTGGAAATGTGTAGCAAACCCAGGTCCTTCCAGTGACCTAGGGGTCCCTGGGAAAACACATGGTGGGCTGTAGGCCCAGTTGAGATTCTGAGCGACACCACAGCCGTGTGTGCAGACGCACAAAGACACGCGTGCGCATTACGCCTGCACACGCGTGTACTCACACACATAAGCACCCTGTATCCCAAATGCCCCCCTCACGGCAGGAACCACTCCTTTCTCTGGCCCTCTCCAGAACATCCCATCTGGTCGTGGCCGGGGAGTTTGACCAGGGCTCAGATGCCGAGGACATCCAGGTGTTGAAGATTGCCAAGGTATGGCAGCCCCCAGGGTCCAGGTGTGACCCCAGGCAGGGTGGACCCTCGGGAGTGTGAAGCCCAGGCTAACCCCCAGGGCCCCAGCTCCTCCCGGTCACCCCAATACCCCATCATATCATAATGGGGCAAAGCAGAAAGCAGGGTATGCAAGGCTCCATGAGGGGAAGGTCTGCACCTTGGGCCTGGGCCTCGGGCTCCTGGGGCCATGGAAGGAGCTGCCGAGTTGAACAGGCCATTGTCCACGGAGGAGCACTGAGGCCGTGAGGGGTAGCCTGGTGCCAGGTTCTGCCCCGGTCGGCTTCTTCCCAGACCCCAAAGGCAGCTGTCTGGCCCTGCCCCACAGGTTTTCAAGAACCCCAGGTACAACCCGTTCACCAACAGCAATGACATCACCCTGCTGAAGCTGGCCACGCCTGCGCGCTTCTCCAAGACCGTGTCTGCCGTGTGCCTGCCCAGCGCTAACGATGACTTCCCCGCCGGGACGCTGTGCGCCACGACTGGCTGGGGCCTGACCAAACACACCAGTGAGTGATGAGAGACCACTGGCTGGCCAGGTGGGAGGTAGGGGCAGCAGTCACTAACCACCCACCCTGCCCTTCCAGATGCCAACACCCCCGACAGGCTGCAGCAGGCGACTCTGCCCCTCCTGTCCAACACCGACTGCAAGAAATACTGGGGCAGCAAGATCACCAAGAGCATGGTCTGCGCCGGCGCCAGCGGCGTGTCCTCCTGCATGGTATGGCCTCCTAGGCTCCCTTCCCTCCCAGCCTGGGGTGGGTTCAGGCCAAAGCCCAGACCAAGGGCTTGGGCAAAGAGAGAAGAAATGGAAGTAGCAGGCAGACCTTTCTAGGGCCTGCCACTCTCTCCCTGGGCATTCCTGCCTGAGTAGTTGGGAAGATAGGGCTCCTGGAAGGTCATCAGTGACCTCAGCAGAGAGGTACCAGAGCAAGGGGCTCTGGTCTCAGAGCTGCCATATTGCAAGATTCCACTAATATCAAAGTCTCAGTAATGGCACCTCCTGGAATTGTGCAGTGCACAGCCTGGGCAGCAGAGCATGGTGGCCCAAAAGGGCTCCAGAAGGGGTCTGGCAGCCCTTCCTCCCTCACAGTAGCCCCACGGCCAGCACCACCCATGCTTTCCTCCTATCAATGAAACCTGCTCTATTGAGCCTCTGTTATAGGACCCCACCCCAGGGGGTAGCCCAGACTTCCAGGGACACAAACCACAGGAGCTGCTGAAGTTTCTTTCATAATCCTTCTCATATGCATGTTCTGAGCTTCTACTGGCTGTCAGGCCTGGGACTGGGCTCTGGGAACAATGTTCAGTGGCCTCTGGGCCAGGCCACCTGGCCTGCCAGACCCAAACCCCCTCCTCCCTGTCCTGCAGGGCGACTCTGGTGGCCCCCTGGTCTGCCAGAAGGATGGAGCCTGGACCCTGGTGGGCATCGTGTCCTGGGGCAGTGGCACCTGCTCCACCTCCAGCCCCGGCGTGTATGCCCGCGTCACTGCACTCATCCCCTGGGTGCAGCAGATCCTGGCAGCCAACTGATGACCAGGCTTCACCCTGGCCTCCCTGCTGACCTTGCTTCCACAAAGCCTCAATAAACCAGTGGAAGACATGCTGATGGTGTCTGTGACCTGTTTTTGGGCTTCTGAGAGTCCACTCTGCTCCTGAATTTGGACCTTCACTGAACCAGGTGTCCGGGGGTGTCCAGGAGGGCCCCTCCTTAGTTCACCTCCCAAGAGTGGCCAGGAAGGGCACAGGCAGATAAAGGGGGACTGTGACCCCCACCTCTCACCTCATGCTTCCACCTCCAACTTCGGGGTCCTCACCATCTGCCCCCAGCTCTGTGTGCCCAGGGCCTGCCCACACACCTGTGATTCCAGGAAACCTTCCCAGGAGTGGCCCCCAAGGGCTCAGGCCCGCGCTGGAGCCAGGTGCTTCTCAGCCCAAGGTCTCATGATAAGGAGGGGATGGCGAGGCAGGCTAAGACTGGTGGCTTGAGGGAATATATTGGGCGGTCCCTCGGGCAGACCCCATCTCACCTGCTGAGTCACATACCATGGCCCTTCTCTGGGTTGTCCTTGGCTTCTTCCTCTTTGGCAGCAGCTTCGGTAAGTGCGAGGCTCAGGCAGGCCCGGCAGACCCAGGCCGAGCCTCGCCCACCCCCTGACCCCCCACCCAGAGGCAGGGAACAGGAGGGCCCTAGTCCTCGTACCTCAAACACCCCTGCCACCTGCCCCTCCAGCTGCCCCCTGAGCCTCCTTGGGCTGCTCTACCCAGCCCCCCACTCCTCCACTGGGTGCTCCTGGAGCCCCCTCCACTGCCTGGAGGTCCCGTGGGCCCTGCCTAATTTGGTCTCCTCCATTCACTCAGAATCTGGGGTGGTCTGGGCTCCTCCACCCTCCAAATGTGCCACCAAGCTGTGTGAATGCTGCCTCGAGAACGTCCCCCAGGTCCATCCATCTTGCCCTGCACCTCCACCCTCTGGATCTGGACAGCCTCCTGCATGTGTGCCACCCCAACTGGGCTAACAACCTCACCCAAACCTGCTCCCCCTGCAGACTCAGAGGCCATGAGAGCCCCCAGGACTCAAGCAGGACATCCCAGCCCCCAGAACAGAATCCTGGGCTCACAGTGGCATGGACACTCCCCTCAGGGCACAGAGCAGGCCGGGGAGCCTGGGCCCCGACTCCAGATACCCTCAGCCTCGGGGACCGTCCACAAGGGCACCTTCTAAGGGCAGCTGTCAGCTGGACCGGTGGGGGGGCTGAATTCCTTGCAGCGGACAAAACTCTGAGTGCCAGGGTGCCACAGAGGCCTGGAAGTGCTGAGTCTTCCCCTGACCCCCTTGGGGCACCACCCACTGACCAGCCACACTGTCCTTGTCCCTCAGGCTGCGGGGTCCCCACCATCGACCCTGTGCTGAGCGGCCTGTCCAGGATCGTCAACGGGGAGGACGCTGTCCCCGGTTCCTGGCCCTGGCAGGTGTCCCTGCAGGTGAGGGGGAGTCTGGGGAGGGGCAGGTTAGACAGGGAGGGCTCAGGCAGGAGAGGCAAGGCTGACTCTCCCTCCCCCCGTCTCCGCAGACTAGCTCCGGCTTCCACTTCTGCGGGGGCTCCCTCATCAGTGCGGACTGGGTGGTCACCGCCGCCCACTGCGGGGTCAGGTGAGGCCTGGGCTGGGGCAGGAGGGGCCCCCACCTCACCTGCCTGAAGAGACCACCTTCACTCGCCCCTAACCCCAACCGGGCACTGCCAGCGCGTGGGAAAGAGTCTGGCAGAAGCTGCTCTGTCCCCAGGCTGCAGGCAGAGCCAGTCAGCAGAAAACCCCAGCCCTAGCGCCCCACCTCCCCAGACCCCAGCTTGGTCCGGGGCAACTGGCCTGGGCCTCTGCCTTCACTGTACAGATGGGGAAACTGAGGCTCCAAGGTCACCACGCGATTCAGTGGCCCAGCCGGGGCTCACCCTGCCTGGCACGCTCTCCGGGCGCTCCTCTGAGGAGGTGGCCGTGAGCCTGAGCTCCGTCTGCCACCTCCTTTCTCTCCAGGAAGAGTCACCTCGTGGTGGCCGGGGTATCTGATCACGGCTCCGAGGAGGAGGCTGTCCAGGTGCTGAGGATCGCTGAGGTACAGACGGCCGGGCAGGCAGCCAGGAGGGTGGGCCCCTGGGGCACAAAGGAAAAGGAGGGCAGGGGGGGAGTGGGCAGACGACCCCGGCCGGCGGCTGAGGCCTCACCCCACCCCTCCCAGTCTGCAGGTCTGTGTGTCCCTAACATCTCCCAAGTCCTCCCTCTGTGGCCCACCGAGCCCCCACCCTTTCCACACAGGTCTTTGAACACCCCCTGTGCGACCTGCGCACGGTCCAAAACGACATTGCCCTGCTGAAGCTGGCCACGCCCGTGAGCCTCTCCAGGACCGTGTCCGCCGTGTGCCTGCCCAGCGCCAACGCCAGCTTCCCTGCGGGCTCCCTGTGTACCACCACGGGCTGGGGCAAGACCCGGTACAACGGTGAGTGCCCTGAGGACTTTTCAGGAGTGAGACTCATTCTGTTTTTTGGTCTAAATTCCAAACACAATCATAAATTGCAACAGTCAATAAATCTTCCATTTCTTTACTTAAAACCCTCTTAATGAAAACCCTACCAAACATGAATAAAAATGAGGGTTAATAATATATACGTAAACAGTTTCTGAAGGAACACCTAAGTACCAGCAAGTCTCGCCCCCTCTCACCTGCAAGGAGAGGGACAGCCCGGATTTCCCTTCAGACTGAGGAGGGTGGTGCATCCAAAGCCCCTGAAGTCTGGGCCCGGAGTCCAGTGTCCTGGTCGGGTTCGGGCCTGAGCGCCCAGGTGCCCCCCACCGCCCCCCAGCGCTGCTCCATCCGCAGGTTCTTCCTCAGTGTCCTGAGTTCTTCTGCCCCGGCCACGGCCCCCGGCTGGTCCCGTAACAGGACAGAAGCAGCCGGGAAAGGGCAGCAGGAGGGAGGTGCTCCCTCGGGGGTCCCCTCCGGTGTCCCCGGTCAGAAGGACGTGCATCCCCTTCCCTGGGGGGGAAGGACGGCCCCTCCACCCACACACAGTGGCCGCCAGGGCCCAGGGCGCACGGGGCTCCGAGGCAGGACCTGTTGCAACAGCTGCTGGAAGCACAGTCCCCGCTGCCTGGTGTGGAATCGCAGAGGAGCCGCGTCCCAGACTCCCTGAAGGTGTCAGGGAAGCTTTGAAGCTCGGTGTCCACGATCATCGCGACGGAGGAAGACTGGGACCTTGCAGGGGGAGGGCGGGGCTCAGGCGGCCCCTGGTCTCTTCTCCCCAGGGGCGGGCTGGTGGCATGAGGGGCCCTGACCCCACGCCCTCTGTCCTTCCAGCTCTCAAGACCCCCGACAAGCTGCAGCAGGCGACCCTGCCCATCGTGTCCAACGCCGACTGCAGGAAGTACTGGGGCAGCAAGATCACCGACGTGATGATCTGTGCGGGCGCCAGCGGCGTCTCCTCCTGCATGGTACGGCCTGGCTCCGCCACCCTGCCCGCCCTCACTGCCCGTGCCTCCCCTGGCCAGGCCGGGAGGCCCACTCCTCTCTGCCATGACCTGTCTAACTTCATGCCCTGCCCAGTGCCCCAGTGAAGGGCTGGACCAGATGCCCCTGGTGAGGGCCGGCTCTGGCCAGGTGTGGTATGGGGCTTCCCAGGCGTATTTAATCTCACACCAACCCCACGAGCTGGACGCTTCAGCCTGTTTTACAGCTGATGGGGAGGCTGAGAGGATAAGCCACCTGCCCCAGGCCGTCCAGGAGTAGGTGGCAGGGCTGGGGCTGCCATCTGAGCAGATCTGAGTCTCTTGTGCACAACCACTGGGCCCCCACTTGTGCTTTGTCTGCACCCCTGGACTTGCCAGGTCAGGGCACACCAGGGCCCTGGTACTCCCTTTCAGGCCTGAATACAAGTCCTATCTCCTCCTGCAGGGTGACTCTGGTGGCCCCCTGGTCTGCCAGAAGGATGGAGCCTGGACCCTGGTGGGCATCGTGTCCTGGGGCAGCGGCCGGTGTGGCCCGTTCTCCCCAGGCGTGTACACCCGGGTCACCAAGTTTATTCCCTGGGTTCTCGAAGTTCTGGAGGCCAACTGAGCCTCTGCCCCGCCCCAGCCCCCATGTGTGTAAAACCCAAATAAAACTGCTCGCATCTTCACTTCTGTGCCTTCGCCGGGGCGGGAGGATGGCTGCCTTCACTGAGGTCCCCTCTGGAGCTCAGAGCGGAGAGAGCTGGCAGATACCCAGCCCTATTCCCTTCTTCACAGAGATGGGGGAAATGAGACTCAAGTTCACACACAGAATGGTGAGAGCTCGGAGCAGGACCGCTGGTCCCCAGAGCCCTCACCTTACTTGGGCTGCCAGACATACCCCCGACTGCCGAAAAGGGGACCACTGACCCAGGGTGTGGGCCCCTCCTGTCCCCTACCTCCCAACTGGGAGTCCAAGTCCATGTGTAATTCAAATGGACACTTGTGGAGAAGTTCCACAAGCTGAAATTAAGAGCTTCTTTCTAAGAGCTACGTTCTAGATAAGGCCTGTGAAAGCAAGTTTCTCTGCGTGGAATAGTGTATCTCCCAGCGGTGCCCCCAGCGGGGCGCCCTCTGCCTCGGGATGCAGGGGCCCCAGCAGGGCTCACTGGCTCCTGGAGCTGCTCCCACCCGCACATCACCCTGCATCTGCCTTCGCCTCGGCCGCCTGCCCAGGGACCGTGCTGGATTTTCATCGAACCTCGGCAACGGCTGCGCCCTTGGCCACTGTGCTCACGCTGAGCCTGTCTGGCCTCAGGCCCTGGATTCTGACGGCTGCTCTTCAGCCTCACTCCAGCTGCCCAGGCTCCCCCCACCTCAGCTCCCGGCCCAGCCCCGCTTCCCCAAGCCTTCCTTTTCTGCTGAAGGGACCCACCTTCTCCTCACCCTCCCGAGGCGCTGCCCATAGCCTTGCCACAGATCTCCCCAACGCGTGACTCCACCTGTGGCATCCAGACTGGCAAACACCTGCCCTCCCGCTCACAGGTCCTCTTGCCTCTCACACCTCAGGAGAATGCTTTTCATTTTTTTAATTTTATTTAAATGTAGACTATTAGTCAAATGATTGGAAAATCAATAATGAAAAATAGTTTTTTAGGGTTTTCTCCTGGTGCAGAGAGAATACACCACAGCCACGCTTGCCCTGCCAGGGGGACACAGCACCCTCATGGTCAGCCTGAGGGGTCACCTGAGGCCATGTGGGTCAAGCGGTCTGCGAGCCCCCAGCCCAGCCCCGAATGTTGGGCGCCCCCCGGGCCCTCAGCACGCTCAGGAAAGACGGCCAGCCACTCCTGGCCTGGGCTCCGGGGCCCAGCTCTGCTCGGGCTCCTTTGAGGAGGCACCGTCCCACATCCTGCCCCGCCATAAATATACACAACTCCCTGTACAGTCTGGGGCACCAGGCCCGGGTGGAGCTGGGGTCGCCTGTCCCCACGCCCATCGCCACCCTCCTCCTCTTGCCCTCCGTCCCTCTGGTGACGGCTCTCAGGCAGCTGCCAGCTGGCCCAGGACCCGGCGGAACTGCTGGGTGCTGTGGCCCAGCTCCTTGACCCTGTCCACCATGTCCTGGGCGGCGGCAGGCGACGGGTACTGGAGGGCAGCGGCCTTGGTGGTGGCCACGATGCCGCGCAGGAGGTCACACAGCAGGTTGCTGTAGTGGGTCACCTGGCTGCGGACGTCGGCCGCCTTAGCCTGCCGTGACAGTGTGTCCCCGATGAATACCAGCTTGTGGGCGCTGAGGATGACAAACTTGCTGTGTGCCACGAAGATTTTGGGGGGCTGGTTGGTGGCCACGGCGGTGAAGAAGGCATCCACGGCGTTGGTGAGCGTGGTCAGGTTCGCCTCGCACTGCTCCAGGTAGAAGAGCAGCAGCTGCCGGTCCGAGGGCCCCAGGCCGCCCGTCCGGCCCGGGGCCAGGGGCTGGGCTGGCATCCAGTTGGCCAGGTCATGGTCTATGGGCCGTGACACCTCCTGCTCCAGCCGTTCAAACTGCTTCAGCTGGGGAAGAGGGAGAACAGAGTGAAAACCACGGCCACAGAGCAAAAGGGACAGCGAGGGGGCCCTTCTGGCCCTCTGAGTGACAAAGCTCAGAGTCAGTGGGCAGGGGAACAGGCCACCTCTGTCCTGCTGGCCAAGCACATGTCCCTGCCTGCCTCCAAACAACTTTCCCACCAATCTCAAATAATTCCATTTATATAACATTTTGAAATGACAAAATGCTAGAAATGGGAACAGATGAGCAGCGGCAGGGGTGAGGGATGTCAGTCTCTTGGTTTGGGTGCTGTTATCTAGTGACTTCAGATGCGGTCACTGGGGGAAGCTGGGAGAAGGGGACACAGGACTGCTTTGTACTTTCCTTCAAACTTTCTATGAATCTACAAGTATTTCAAAATAAAAAGTTAAAAAAATATTTTTCTCCTTAACATATGCAGTGTAAAAAGATTCATAGACACCAAGCAGAAAGAAAGATAGTTATCAACTGGAATCCCATGCACTCAGAAATCTGTTAAATCTCTGGTAAATCGTCTTTTAGAAATATACACTGACGTATTTGCGGATGAAATGATGTAACGTCTTCAAAATGATCGGGCGGAGGGGGTGGGGGTGTCACCGGGCGGGAAAGAGGGCTACATACACTGGATTAGTTGTGCTGAGAATGGCTGGGGCTGGGTGAATTGTACTCGGGGTTCCTTTTCTCCAGTGGGTACCTGGGAGACTATTTTCCTCAATTTTATACATGTATTAAATTTCCCATAATAAGAATTTTAAACAAAAGCAAAAAGGTCATGGTATTTGCAATTTTCAGAAAACAAATATTCACAGCAAAAACCAGTGAATATTCCTCAAAGACATCTTCCTTTAAACAGGAATATTCCTACTTCTTTTATAATTAGAAAACCGGAAACACACAATATATAATATTTTATAGGCTACCTTTAGCACCCAACAACGGGTCATTCATTTCCTATCAGTGAGAACGTATAAAGCACGTGGTAAAAGTTTCCACCAGCAGCAGCCTTGCCTAGGCGTCAGCAGTGTGGACTGACACATCCTCACCACAAGCTGGTTCTGACTGGGTCATTGGGACCAGCCGTGCACACAGACTCAGGGACTCAGGTACTTGTCTAACCAAGGTTTCAGGCTTTACTTTAATTAGCAAACCAGCGTGAAACTGTCCCTTCCTAGCATGTGAAACCCTCTTTCTTTCCCTCCTGGGCTACCGGGTGAAACTTGCTTGGCTCTCCTGTCCAGCGGGAGAATACACTCATTTTTATTCTGTTTTACCTTCAGTGGGTCTTCTGCATTCTTTGACAAATTCTTGGTAGCTACACAATATTCTACCGTACGAATGCTCACATTGTATTCAACCAGTACTCTACTGTGAGGTATTTGGTGGTGGCAGCCAGGGGCTGTTTCCAGATTTTTCACTGATGCAGAAATGGAGTGACAAACGTCCCTGTCAGCGTATTTTATGTTCTTGTATTTTATTTGTACTTGATGTCCCTCGCTTAGGAACTCTAGATCTTTAGTTTCTCACTCACATTCCTCTTACTCCAGCTTCTAGTAATTTATCTAAGTGACTGACCAGATATGTGAAGAGATTTAGTCAGTACAGCTTTGTTTACAAAAGTAGCTCTGGGAACAAACGAAGTGTCCACTGACACGGGACTAGTTAAATAAATGCTGCGACAGTCCAGAGGAAGACAAAGAAGATAAAGCACATGCCCATTTCCTAAGTCGGTGGAGATTCCATACATATATAATTATTAACATCTGTACCTTTATTGGACATGTTCTATGTGCCCAGCACCTCCTAAGTATTACATATTGTTTACTCATTTAATTCTCACATCGACCCCAAGACGGATGCAACTACGCTTCCCGCTTGATAGCTGGGGAAACGTGGCTTTGAAAAACGCACACCATGGCCCGGGTCTCAGGGTGAACCTGGTAGGCTCTCTCCTACACCATCCTTCCCCATGCCCAGGGAAGGTGGGGTGAGGAAAACTTTCCGGGTGATATTTCTGTGTTTATTTTGTATTAGACTATATTTTAATTTTTAAAATCTTCATAATCAAAATAAAACTCCCTTAAAAAAAGAAAATCCCAGACTCCCCTAGTGGCGCAGTGGTTAGGAATGCGCCTGCCAATGCAGGGGACACAGGTTCGAGCCCTGGTCCGGCAAGATCCCACATGCCGCGGGGCAACTAAGCCTGTGCGCCACAACTACTGAGCCTGTGCTCTACAGCCCACGAGCCACAACTACTGAGCCCACGTGCCACAACTACTAAACCCCACGCGCCTAGAGCCCGTGCTCCGCAACAAGAGAGGCCACCGCAATGAGAAGCCCACGCACCGCAACAAAGGGTAGCCCCCGTTCGCTGCAACTAGAGAGAGCCCGTGCACAGCAACGAACACCCAGTGCAGCCAAAAATAAGTAAATAAATAAATTAAAAAAAAAAATCCCTCTCCTACTCTATGTAAACAAACCAAAATATGAAGAAAATCCAATGTCCTTAGATAAACACAGTAGCATTATTTACAATAAGAAAAACTGGGTACAACGTAAACATTCAACCATAACAGACATAGGTTGACATTAAAAACAACTTATGACGAATATTTAATGCCATGGAAACACCTCGCGATAAAAGCAGACATAACTGTTCACAAAGTAGCATCTCAAACACGGACAGAGGCCCCTTCCGAGGCAGGAGCAAGACCGGAAACCAGCCCCAGAGCACGGTGACCACCCCTGAGGGTGAATGGCTTCTTTTCTGTCTTCACACTTTTCTGTGTGCGCTGAGATACCTAACCGTGATTACTCTGATAATAACCTAAACATAAATCCAACGAACACACGGAGACCGTCATGCAGTTGAGTAGGGACGGGCTGAGCAGGGAGGGCCCTGGGAGGCTCAGCTTAGGCGACAGATTCTTAGGGACGCCTGTGCTGGGAGAGGCTGGGGAACCTGAGTGTCCTCACCTGCTGCAGCTCCAGCTGGCCCTTCCCCTGCCGCATTATGTTGCCCTTTTCCAGCAACTCCTTCTGGGTCTTCTCAAACTCTTCCTTCCCCTGGAGGGTAGACACAAGGATGCGGCTGAGCCGGAAGCCCCCAGAGGCCCAGCGGGGTGCAGTGAGACCAGCAGCCACCAGGTGGCGCTGCAGCTGCACCCAGGCTCCCGCTGTGGCCTCAGGCCCAGGGTGGGGGCAGCTTCCGGAGGAAGCAGCTCTCCCGGGCCTCCTTCACCTCCTGACCCCAGGAAGGGGCTAGGCACACTCCACACGGCCATGTCAATCTTCCCAGCCCCAGCTCCCATGGCAGGAATCACATCCAGGCCCCTCCCCTCGGCATACAGGGTCTGCCCACCCATCCCTGACCACTGGGCCTTGGCACCTGCTGGCTCTCAGCCCGGAATGCCACTCACCGGGATGCCCAATCGGCTGGCACCCTGGCCTCTGTCCAGAGGCCCACCCCACCCCACCTATCGATCACCTTGCTTGTTTTCCCCACACCTGCTACTATCTCTGTCTTTGCTTGTACTTCAGAATTCACCTCTCCAAATCCCTAACCTCTGCCCTGGCCACGAGAGGCCCAGCCCTTGCAGGTGTTCAGGGGCCCTCCCTGGCTGGCACTGCAGGATCCCTGATGTCAGGGCCACATGGGTCCAAAGTCCTGAGACAGGCTGAGGATGGGCTTCCAGGGACCCCTATGGCCTGGAAGGTCCAAGTGAGGAGGGCACAGGGACTCAGCAAGGTCTTGCTGGGGACCACACCTTCCTTTGGCCACAAGAGCCCTCTGCGGGGGGGAATCAGGGTGCCCACGACAGGGTGGCAAAGTCAGAGCCCCGAGAGGACCAGGGAACTTCCCCAGGAGCCCAGGGAACCTGGGCAGAGCGGGCACCCACCTGCAGGTGGACGTAGTCGTAATCCTCCATCCAGCCTCCCTCACTGTTCTCGTACTGCCCATCAGGCGAGTCCTGGGAGGTGAACTTGGGGGGTGAGGGCAGGGGCCGGGACTGGATGCTGCTGGCCTTGTCGGTGGGGTTGAGGTGCAGGGGGCCACCCCCCTCAGGCCCTGGGACAGAGGCCTTGGTCCGTCTGAAGAGCAGCGAGGCGTTGCCATGCAAGAAGGAGGCCAGCTGCTTGACATCCTCGGGCACAGCCCGCGAGCAGGCCACCAGGCGGTCCAGGTCTTCGGGAGTGGCCCCCAGGCCTTCCCGGCTACTGTCAAGGGCCTGGCCGTGGGCCACCAGCGTCTGGTACACGTCCTCCATCTTCTGCAGTTGCCGGCTAAGCTTGGCATGCAGCGTGCGGTCGGAAGTGTGGGCGGCATTGCCCACGGCGCTGCGGGCAAACTCCAGCAGCTCGTGGACGGCCCCGTGGACGGCGGCCACGGCAGCCCGCAGGTCCTGTGCCGGAGGCTCCTGAGGCTCAGAGGTGCTGCGCCAGCCCCCACACCCGCCCGCACTGCCTGCCAGGTCCAAGAGGTGGGCCACGGTGGCGCTCACGCCCTGCTGTAGCCGTGCCAGGGCCTCCACGGCCACCTCCAGCTCCAGGGGCTCACGGCCCGGCACCGCTGCCTCCAGGGAGGAGGCCGACTGGCTGCTGCGTGTGCTGCCCGTGCTGGAGGCTGACAGGCGCTTGGCGTCGGCCGGGGCCTCTCGCTCGGCAGGGGGGGGCACCGCGTACACACCGTCGTCGGCCACGCTGCCGTTGGCTGCCTCGGGAGGAAGGACCCGCTCTCGGGGCACGTCGTAGAGGGTGCCCGGGCCAGGCCGCCGCAAACCGGGGGGCACGTCGTAGAGGTCAGGAGCCGGGGGCGGCACGTCGTACACGTCCTCAGCTGGTGGCGAGTCCGGAGGGGGTGCGGCGAGCACCAGCGGGTGGCGGGTCGGGTCAAAGGGCTTGGCCTTGGCGAAGGCGGGGGGCACGTCATAGGTCTCCTCACGCAGCAGTGGGCCGTCGGGCACGTCTTTGCTCACCGATGGAGGAACATCGTACACCTGGGGGCCAAGAAGAAGTGGTCAAGGCTGCCAGCCCATCTGCCCACCCGGGAGCCTACGGGCAGGACCCAGACGCACACAGACACAGCCCAGTGTGCACATTTGTCATGATTCTTATTCATGCAGGTTACGGTTGAGAGCCCGACTCTGGGGCCAGACCAGGGTACGAAATCCTGGCTCCAATGCTTACCACCTGTGAGACCTAAGGCAAGTGACTCCACCTCTCTGTGCCTGTCTGCTCACCTATAAGATGGGAAAACTCCCTCACAGGTTTGTTGTGAGGATTACATGAGCTAATTCACTGCGTACCTGCAAACGCTCAGTGAGAGGTCAGCTATCATACCACTACTGCCGCCACCATCAGCACCACCGTCACCACCATCACCACCCACGTGACCACCAGCATCACCATCACCACCACGTGCGTATTCTCTACTCTGTGGCAGGTACCTGGCTGAGCTATGTGCAGGCTGTATTCAGGGTGACGACACCCTGGTTCGCCCAGGACAGTCCTGGTTTGTGCCTGATGCCCCCTCATAACTATCTTGTCATTCTCCTTTCACTCTCAGAAGTATCCTGGTTTGGATGATAAGTCCTGTGGTCGCCTTGCTGATATCCTGTGTGATCCTCTCAAGAACCTTCTGAAGAAGGCCTTACAAGGGACCCTTTTAGAGACGAGGAAGCTGAGACTCAGAGGGGCTCAGTTTCCACCTCCGTCACAGAGCGAGTGAGGGGCAGAGCTGGGGTTTGGAGGCAGGTCTCTCGATGCCCCCGGCTCTGCAGACCTGAGTCCCCACCCCAGGGCACGCACACACACTCACACCCAGAACCCCATGCACAGATCGGGCCTCAACCTGTGAGGGCCCAGCATCCCCTAAATGCTTACCGCATGATGGCTGGACAGCGGCAGGCCCTTCTCCACACTGGGGGGCACATCATACACGTCCAGCGATGGGTCCCGGCCATTGGGACCCTTGACAGCCATGGGGGGTGTGTCATATACCTGAGGGCAGAAAAGGTGCAGTAATACAAGTGCCAGGGCCATCTGAGGGGACAGAAAGAGCAGAAACCCGCAGCTCTACCCCAGGACCACCCAGGCTGGGGCCAAGAAAGCCCAGCTCTCCATGCAGGGCCAGGCTGAGGCTCCCCCCTCCCCGTACCCACCGGCTCCGACACCTACCTCCTGGCCGTACTGGCTGGGAAGCAGCCCCCGAACAGGGGGCACGTCGTAGATGTCCTGGGGCCCCGGGGCCAGCAGGTGGCGTGGGATGTCGTACTCGTCCTGCTCGGGCTGGGGGGCCTCGAACACATAGCCTTGCCCCACGCGGGTGGACACCGCCACCTGGGGGCAGACAGCCAACCGTCACCACCGGCCCTGGAGAGATTCCACCGCCCCGTGAGGTGAGCAGGACATACGTAAGGGGGCTCCCCAAGGGTGGGCTCAGAGGCAAGGGTGTCCGCATCCCTTCGTATTCCCTGCCCTCTCTCTCTTCAATGAAATGCAGCACGTGGGGAATACAAGGACCCCCACTATTTGCTTAGAGCCGTCTGGTTCTGGCAGGAAACAGAAGTGGTCTCTACAGCTGAGTGACCCAGAAGGTTCCAGAGGAGAGAACATGTGGGCTGATGGAGAAGGGGCCACCCTTGACTGAGGTGCCCCTGCTGGATGGCACCTCCAGCTGCACCCCCCTGCGAGAGGCCTGCCCAGCAAGGGGTTGTCCCTACCATATGACCCAGCAGCCACCTTCAGGCTCCAGGACAGATGGAGGTGGCAGTGGCGGGCTGTGCCCTCCTCGGGCTGGACCCAGAGGAGGTGGCCTGCAGGAGATCCTGACAGTCAGGGCCTGGGGGCTCCAAGCCCTGCCCTCCTCGTCCCCCCAGCACTCTTGGGGAGATTCCCGAGAACGGGGCCACCAAGAGCCCCCAGCCCCTCAGGGCCAGCCCTCCCGCAAATGGAAGGAGGGAAGCTGTTTTGGCAGGTTGTGTGTGGGTGTGAGGGACTGACCAAGACCAGAACCAAGACCTGTATTCCCCACCGCACCACACCCTCGGGGCCACGGGGACCACCCCTCACCTAACAGGATAAGGCCTTCGTGGGGGGATGTTGGCCCGGAGAGGAGGCCAGCCCCTTCCCTCCCCGGTGCCCCTCCCCTGTCCCGAGGTGCAGGGCGAGACCGCTCGCAGGCAGTGTTGGGTGGGCAGCTTCCTTCCCTGTGGGCACCCGGCCCTGTGGGAGGGGTCAGCCCTGTAGGAGGGGCTGGCAGGATCTTCTAACCCAGCTCAGGGTACACCTCCTCCACAAGGCTCCTGGCTCAGCTCTTCTCTGACAAAAAGGCCTTTTGTTCCCTAATCAAATGGGAGGTCTGGGACAGTGGTGACTCAGGCGCTCCCCCACACACATCCCTGGGGACAGCAAGGCGGAGGCAGGGACTGCCCTGGGGCTCATGCCCCCAGAACCCTGCATCCCGTGCCTTGCGCAGCCCCCAGGACACCAACAGCCAGCTCCGCAGGCCCATGGGCCCTGGAGGGCACAGGCTGTGTGCACGCACCGGGCACCCCAGGAGCAGCAACGACCCCGCTGAAGTGCAGGCACCATCACTTTCTGATCAGCCCAGGGCTCGGCAGAGCCTCCTGCTGATGCAGCCCCTGGTGGCCTCCCAGGCAGGCCGGCAGAGCTGGCTCCCTGTCAGCTGCTGGGGTGAGCGCCGCCAGGGGGTGTTCCAGGTCCACTGCACCCCACCCCCGGCGTGTCTGGGAGTGGTGCTGGCAGCCCTTCCCAGACTCATTTCTCTCCTCAAGCCCCAGACTTGAGTCTCCTCCAGAGCTATTTTTAGACCCTGGAACCTGCCAACAGCGGGGGGGGGGGGGGGGGGGGCAGGGGCTGGCGGGGGCTGGCGGGACGTGGCAGGTTGGCGGGGCCTTGAGGCGAGGCCTGAGGTGTCTCCAGGCCCTGCTGGCCTCGGAAGGCAGGTGGGGACCCAGCCCAGGACGAGGGGTGTGTGCCACCCTCTCCACGCCCCGACGCTGGTGAGAGAGGGCGGGGCACAGGCGGAGGGGCGCTGGGGCCGGACCCCAGGCCTGGGCCGCGGGCAGCTGGCCACTCACGCGGCTGAGTCAGTGACAGTAAGCAGCCATACTGGCCAACAAATGTTTTCTGTTAGAAAAAAAGGCAGGCAGCCACCAGCAGGGGAAAAGCTTGTTAGGGAAACCAACTCTCCAGAGAGCCGCTGAGCCCACTAATCACAGGCCACCCTGCTCCACACCTGGGGCCCCATTAGCAGAACCTGGAGCCCCCTGGGGCTGGGGGACAAAGCCAGAGTCTGGGAGGAGACACAGAGCCCAGCCCAAGACCCACAAGCTCTCTCACACACACATCTCAAGGGCGCAGAAGGCAGACACGCAGAGGCAGAGAAAACGCGCACAATGCCCACTGCCAGACGCACACCCGGACACACAGACCCAGGCAGGGCAGGCTCATCAGGGAGCCTGCAGGAGTGAGAAGGGAGACTGAAGGCTCCCAAGACCCCAGGGACAGGGCAGGCCGCCTGCTGCCTTCTGCCTGGGCCCCTGACCACCTCCGGGCCGCCTGGCTGCCTGTCGCCCTTCTGAGAAATGGGCATCTCCCCTCGTGACCCAGGCCGGCTTGCTCTGTCACTGCCTCCCCCGCCCCCCCTCTGAGAGCCTCGGGTTCCTGCTCTGGAAAACGGAGCACCGCTGGGGGACCTGGGGGATGGAGGCACACGCCTGATGTGGGTCCCCTCCCTCCCAAGCTCCTGTCCTGCAGAAGGAACAAGGCTGATCTGAGCTGTGTCTCCCCCAGCCTGACCCAGTGCCACAGCTGTTCCCTCAGGCACAGCTGCAGCCCTGACCCAGAGCTCCCCCAAGAGTGACCTCACAAAACACCTCCTCCTCCGGGGGCCCCACGTGCTTCTGCCCTCAGCTCCCTAAAAGCGTGGCCCAGCCCCAAAGGGTGCTGACACCCGGTGTGGCCCTGACCTCCCCCCAGCAGCCACGCGGGCCACCCTGCTCCAGGCTCCAGGAGGCTGACCCCTCCTGGCCACCAGCCTTGTCACTCGCCCTCTGCTTTCCTGGACCCAAGGCCACACCCACCCACCCCACGGTCTTGGCAGGGTTTCCCCTCAGCAGAGCCGACCTCCAGCCCTGGAACCAGGGGCCTCAGTTGCCCAGGCTTCTGAAAGCACAGCCTGAAAGGTGGGCACACATGCATGCTCCAAGACATTTACGGCCTTACTGCCGTTAGAAACCGCCTGGAGCCTGCCCGCAGCAGAAGGGGCGACCCAGCAAAACCAGTGGTGATCGTCATGATCACGCTCAGGGACCCAAAATGCTTCTGATATCTGACGTTGGATTTACAACCTCAAAATGCAAAAGTATGTGTACAAATCTGTGAAAGATGAATAGGGAACACGCTAGACAAAACATGCTGAAATCCCCCAGCGATCCCGTCTTGACTGGGGAAGCTCACCTCCAGGCCTCCTCATACATTACACATTCCCGTGACAAGCAAGCACACTTCCATGGATCATAACGTGAAAGCAGCCGCGATGGAGGCTGCCCAGGCCAGGAGCCATGAGGCTTCTCAGGGGAGGGCAACCAGGTCCCAGCACACAGAGCTTTCCTCCTGGGGCCATCAGCCCAGTCTGGGTCCTCAGGGACACAGGGCCTGGGCAACCCCACCAGTGGGCATGTGCAGAGCACGCACCAGCCAGGTGAGCTCAGAAGCAGTCTGAGAGCAAAGCCCCTCGTATGGGAGGGAAACAGTACCAATGACCAAAACGTGGGCTCAAATCCACAGCCCGGAGTAAAGGCCTCACTGCTGCTTCCTGGGCCACAGGGCTTCCAGGGCCTGTCCTGGCCTTGGAGCTGCACCAAAGCAAGCTTGCCTGGACTCAGGAAAGGAGAGGATGGAAAGGGGAAGGGCATGCCTCCCTGGGGAGTGTGCACAATGTGAGCTGTGTGTGGGCATGGGTGCAGAAGGATGGCCTATGGCCTGTCCCAAGGCTAACCACCAGTCACTCCTCCTCCCCCAAAGCCATCTTGAGAGCTGCCCAGTCTGGGCTATCCCAGTCCAGCATGGCTCACTTCTGCCACTGGCCTGTCTCTGGCCAGGCGGTTGAAGGAGCAGGTAGGGAAGTGGAGCCAGTGACCCAGAGTCCCCTGGTGGCCAGTGTCCATGGAGCCCCACCCTGAGCCAGCCAATGACCTGTGTCCAGGTCTCCCGCTCCAAGCTCTGCCTGTGGCGGGGCAGGGCAACACTGCGTGCTGAACCGCTGCCCAGCTGGCATCTGAGCCTTGGGCCGGCTCTGAGGAGAGGCTCAGCACCACGCGGTGAGTGTCCTCAGACACCGGCTGCTCTACACTAGACATGGCACTCTCCAGTCCTGCCTCCTTCCTAGGCAGACAACCCTGGGTGTGAGGACACATACGCAGGTCTGTGTGGAGCCGAGGTGCTGGGCTCAGAGCCTTGCCCCGCCCCCCGCCCAGCCTCCCACTGGTAACAGCCCACAAGGGACTTGAACAAGAGCCCCTCTCACGGTGACCCTACAATCCTGCAGGCAGTGTCCTCCCCGCGGTTTAGGAGTCACGAGCAGGGCACCCTGCAGGCGCCCACAACCCACAAACACGGCCCAGGAGAGGAGAGGGTTGGGTGCATGTGGATCTAGATGAGCTGCACCCACAGGGGGGCCGTGGGAGCCCCTGGGCACGCGTTGGCTGGCCTCGTCCCTTTGTCCCTTCCTCCCTTCTCTGCCGGCTGGAACTCACACGGCCACTGTTCTGGCCCGCGAGCCCCGTGACGAGGCGGCAGAGCAAGAAGACGGAGGACCCGCCCTCCACCACCGGCGCTCCAGGAGGAACCACAGGCTCCGACAGTCTCGGAGGTGCCACCAGCGCCACACCGCTCACCCCCAACCGTGCTACGTGAGAGAGAAATGACTCTGTCATCCAGTCCAATCTTCTGGGTTTCCAGCCACTCTGGCCCAACTGCGGCCCTGTGCTCCATACTCCATTTCTCCACTTCAAGTGCCTCCCAGCTCCCCTTTCCTGGGCTCCCTGCACCCTCCCCTCTGGGCAGAATGGCTTCACCAGGACGTGGTTGGGCAGGTCACTCCTACCCAACACCCTCCGCCCTCACGAAGGTTCCAGGCCCCTGGGGGTCCGTTCCCAGCTGCTGCTCAGGCCTCCGTGGTCAGGCCCCACCTGCCACAACAGTCTTTGACAGGCTGTGTCCTCTGCTGCCGACACCCTTCCACTGGGGCTTGTCAGCTAAAGGCCACCTCACGGTCCACGGCCAGCTCGGTGTCTCCTCTCGGGCTGCTCACACCCACGTCAGCAGACATATAAACACATTCCCCAGACACTCACCTCCCACCTCGACCCCAGACCAAACGCGGAGCCGCTGCTGGAGTCCCGGAGGTCCCAAGCAAGGGTGCCTGGCTGGGCCCTGCTGCATCCAAAAATTGGGCCCAGCCAAAACCCACCAGGAGGGCTGCCTGGCCACCCAGGGAGGCCTTACCTTGGCTGGTGGCTTCGTCCCCTCCCAGCTCCGTGCATCCATGGATGGGGGGACCTGGTAGATGTCGTGTCCTATCCCAGCGGAAGGCGGCACCTGGTAGATGTCCTGGGCAGGGCTGCCAGGCCCCGGGGGCACCTGGTAAAGGTCTGGCGCTGGGCTGGGAAACGGGTGATGGGGCATCTGCTTGGAGAATGTGGCTGTCTGCTTGGCCGGGGGAGACTGGAACTGGGGGCTGGGCCCAGGGGCTTGGTAGAGGCCTTGCTGAGTCTTGCTGGGGGTAGGCACCAGGTAGACACTGTCCGGCTGGGGCTGGTACGTGGCAGGCAGCATGGGTGTGTACTGGGCTGCCGGGGGGTGGAGGCTGGGCTGAGGCAGGGCCGAGCTGGCGGGTGGGCCGGGGCCGGGCCCCACGGGCTTCTTGTCATGCATGCCCACCAGGATCTTGAGGCGGTTCCCGGGCACGATGCCTTGGCGCCCGTGCAGCGAGCAGAGCCACCAGCCATCTAGGCCCTGCGTGTCCCGCTCCAGCACCGTCATGATGTCGCCCTTGCGGAAGGAGAGCTCATCTGGGGACTCGGCCACATTGTCGTAGAGGGCTTTGGCCAGCACGTTCTGGGGGAAGAGGACAAGGGTGGGCGTGAGGGCAGGAGGACGTGCGCTGGGGGCTCAGCATCCCGCCCAGCTCCCACCCCCTCCAGGACTGGGGAGGCACCTGGCCTTGGCACCGAGAAAGGAACTAAGTAGGGTTTGGCGAGATCCCCGCGCCTCTGCCCCCGCTGCCCCTGGCAAAAAGGCCCAGCTGATCCCGGCAGTTTTTCAAATGAGCCTGGATAGCGTCTCAAAATCCTCTTGACCACAGCCATCACCTGCACTCCAGGATGGTACTCAAGATACTCTAAAAAATACTCCCGGAGTCACGCTATAAGCTGGACCTAACGCTGGGGCAGGCAGCGATAATGACAATAATGGCCACCACGTCCTGGGGAGAAAACAGGATGCACACCCTCCCAGCTTCAACTCAACTCCCTGCTGCCCCGCCAGTGCAGTCAGCCAGGAGGAAAAGACCAGAGAGTGGGGAGGGGACACACAGGGACAGAACAGTCAGCACCTGCAGGCCATATGCCATCTACATACAGACTCCAACAGACGAGAAGCATCAACCGTGCTGAGGAGGGAACCGCACAGACTCCAACAGACGAGAAGCATCAACCGTGCTGAGGAGGGAACCGCACAGAAAAGACACCACCAGATAACAGAAACTACAAGTTATCCAGGAGTTAATGAAGCAAAGACTCCAGAGGAGAAAATGTAACAACTGGGCCAAGCTTACTTAATAAGTTACAACTGCAATAAAAATGCCAGCCGAACTTCTTTTTTTTTTTTTTTTTTGGAGGAATTCAACCAAAGGAAAAAAATCCTTCTAGAATTAAGCAGAGGAATAGAGGTCCACAAATAAGCAGGTCAATTCTGAAAATGAAATGCCAAGAGGCACTTCCTTCCTGCCGTGAGGACAGGCCACAACTCCAATCCCTAAGCAGGACAGGCAGCAGCGGCTGGGAACCACGCGGCGATGATGGGGGCAGGACTGTAACCGAGATGCTACCAGGAAAACTCACTCACCATAGGAAGAAAAGTCAATTTGGACACTTTGCCTCATGTTATAAACAAAGGGCAATCAAACACCTACATGTGAAAGTTATAACCTTAGAGCTGATAAAAGAAAAGAATTGTGGGAGAATATCTCTGTGACCTTGAGGTGGAAAAAAATTATAAACAAAACCCTAGAAAAAAAGACCACAAAAAGCACAAAACATAAGGTAACAACAACAGAAACAAAGAGATGGATTCAATCTCATCAAAGTGAATGGTTTCAGTTGGGTGGGGGAACAACAGAAAGCTGACAGGGTGACAGGCCACCAAATGACAAGAGTCACTGATCTAGAATCTGGAGGTTCTCCTACAAACAAGCGAGGAAAAAACAAGAACACCAACAGAAAACCAATAAAATATGAAGAGTTTTCTGAAGGGGAGACCAGAATGGCCAAGATGGCCACAAAGGACGTTCAGGGATCCAGCCAGCAAAGCGGGACAGACCTGCGACTCTGCTCTGTGCTCCAGCAGGTGCCCAGGTGTCTGGTGAGGAACACCAGCCACACCCTCCCGAGTCAGAGGAACAAACAGGAGATCTACAGCCCAGAACGCTTTACGTAAATGTTACGAATACCTACAAAAGAACTCTATGTATTTTTCACAGACACTTGTCCAAGGGCAGATTCCAGACACATTACATTTGCATGGGTGCTTCTGGAAGAGGAACGGGAATGAGACAGGCATCAGGAATAAATGGGGAGAATAAAGCAAAACAAGGAAGCAGTCCCATACAGACTGAGGACGGCCACAGAAGGACAGCACCCCACGCCCAGCCCCGCTCTTTACTCCTGTAATTCTCCTGTTAATTCTCACAGGCACCCCAGAACCGCTGCTATGGGTTCCATGAGTCGGCAAACCCTCCTGGAGCCGGGACACACGCTCCGTGCAGAGGCCCAGTAGCCCAGCAGCCTGTGCAGGCCTTGGCGAGGCTGTGGGGACAGACAGGAGGACCCCAGCATTGGCAGGCACTGTGCCGGCAGGCCCAGAACCTCACCGGGGACAGAGAACCGGGTGGACAGGCCCCACATTTTCAGTCCTTGGCCTCTGCTGCTTGCGCGGGTGAGGGCTCAGGCTGGGCCCAGAGATAGCACAGGGGGGCCCCAGCCAGAGGGCCAAGGTCAGTCCAGCAGAGGGCAGGAGCAAAGCAGGTGCCTGGGTGGGAAGGCCAGGCCTGTGGAGAGGACAGTGCCAGGCCAGCTGGGCACCGGCCCCACCAGCCCGGCCTCAGCTCTGGTTGCCCTCCTCTGAGTCTCCTGGGGACTGAAGATGCAGAGCCTGGTCTAGATCTGACTCGGAAATGGGACCTGGGTTCGGACCACCCTTCCCCACGTGGGCCTGGGTCTCATCCCCTGGATTCCAACTTGGGGCAGAGAGAAGTCGGGGTGAGGCCTCACCCAAGTCTAGGAGGGCCCACCTCCACACTAGCATCAGGAGCCGGAAGGAGCCCCTCTGAGCTCCGTCTCCCCTGCCCATCACAGTGAGGATTAGGGAAGAGGACGGAACACCATCAAGGGGGACGGCAGCCCACGGGGGAAGCCGGGGCAGGCAGTGCGTGCTCCAGGCCCAGGACTGCACGCTCAGACTCGGGGGCGCAATGGCGGGAAGCCCACTCCTCCAGGGCAGCTCAGAAGGACCCAGAGGCCAGAAAGCTGGGAGCCAGGAGGGACAAGGCCCAGGGGAGAAGCCAGCCCAGGCAGGCAGCGCACAGAGAGCAGAGCAAGCGAATTCACCCTGCACCAAGGTGAGCGCCAGGGCAAGGGCCCTCAGAACTACTGGCGGCGCCAACACTGTCCACACCACAGTCAGGACGGTTATCACTGCACTGAGGCATAAATGAGTCCTCAATAAAATGTCACTTGAACTTAACAACTGGGGAGAGGGTAATGTTTGAGACAATGGGGGATGCTTTTTCTTCCTGCTTCTCAGAAATTTTCAATTTGTATTTAATGAGCATTTCTTGGTTTGGGGGTTGAAAAAATATACACCCTGAAAAAGAAAACAGTGGACTACCTCCTAGGCTCCAAGGCAGGATGGGACGGACAAGGCCGAAGCAGGTCAGAGGCCAAAGCCCCAGAAGGAACAGATGGGGCGGGGGCTGCCCTGCTGCCCACTGGACTCATGGGTCCCATCCCCAGGCTGCCTGCAGGAAAAGCAAGTTTCCCAAATATGGTCTGCAGCCTGCTCAGGGAATCACACCCCGTCAGGGGGGCGGGACACCCAACCCACCCTCCCCCAATGACCCCAGAACACAGAGCCACCCCTCTGGGTCCCCTCAGCCCCTGCCCTGGTGACCACAGGAAGTGCCAGCAGAGTGAGTCACAGGAAAATTCCCCTCCAGCCCAGTCAAAGGGGGCAGGGTGCAGACAGAGGGGAATGCCCTTCAGAGGCCCCTCACCTCTTAGAGGAGGGCAGCCCAGGGAAGGCTGGCAGAGGGGCTTCGGCCAGGCCCTGCTGGGCAGGGCTGGGCTCTCAGGGAGGCTGGAGAGCTCTGCCAAGGGCAAGGTCCAGCGGGAGGGGGAAGGGGGTGGAGGGAGGGTCCCCTGGACCCAGGAGAGCTGCCCAGGGAGCTACCAGGGCCTCTCGTGCCCAGGGTGGCCAGCTCTCACCTCCTGGGTATAAGCTCGATGAGCAGTCAAGGCCAATTCCAACTGCAACTGTATAGTCCGGGGAGGCCGGAGCCAGGCTGGGAAGCACCTCTCAGGGTGGGCACGTGGCACCAGGCGCCTGGCACCAGGAGCTCCTCTGCCTGCGTCAGCTGGTGCCCCCCTCCCCCCGCCGAGCCCCCAAGGCAGGCGCTCCGCAGTCCTGGGCACTGCTGGCGCCGCAGCGCTCCAGCTGGCCAAGCACCCGCCCCTTTGGGCCCCTAAGCCTCTCCAGCTGCTCCTGACACACTTCTCCCTCCAGTGCTGAGCAGCAGCTAAGACCAGACCTGGGCCTGGCTCTCCCTCCCACTGCTGGGGACCTTGGGCAAGTCCCTTAGCCTCTCTGAGCACCCAGATCCCTTGTGTTAAGGTGACAATCCTGGTTTCATAGGGAAGTTCTTTTGTTTAATAAAAGATTCACCTGGCATCTGCCCTCTGCCAGGTGCTGGGCCAGGCCCTGCAAGACGGTGCAAGCCTAGGTCGACCAGGCCCTTGTCTGCACGGGGCTTGCATCCCAGCAGGGCAGGCAGACACAAAACGATTTGCCAGGGCAGGGGGAGATGTGGCATGTGCAACAGGGCCACTACACATAGGACAGTCAGAGGTGGCCTCCCCCAAGGAGGACACTTCAGATGACTCATGAAGACCGAAAACTAGGCGACCATGAAACCAGCCAGGGAAGGGCATGTGGGCAGAGCGCAGGCATGAGCCAAGACACTGAAATAGGGAAAGGCTGGAGGGGAGACAGGACTGTGGCCCTGGACCGGCAGGCAGGCTGGGCCGGTCACACTGCAGGGTGCCTTGGGATGCTGCAGGGAGAGCTCAGTCCATGTCGTCCAAATGGTGGCATCCCATGGCAGAATAAGGCAAAACCCACACCACCTGAGCATTCCTGCTCTGGACATGCTCCCCAGGACCCAGTGTCTTGTCCCAGCTTGGAAGAGCGGGGTCAGTCTACCTAGAACCTGGCTTTCCAGCCTTCCTCACTGTTGGGCCCATCAAGTGCTTCCCCCAAGCTCACAAGAGGACACAGCTGTGACCTCTGGGAGGGGCACACCACCAGGGCACCATCGCAGTCCAGGCCAACTCTGCCAGCCACCTGGCTCCAAGGCACCACGGAGACTGCTGCTGACTCGCCCGAGTCTCTAGCCGCCTCACCCGCGACCCTAGGAAACCTCTCGCTGTGTCCTACTCCTCCTTCAGGACGTGACTTGGGTGTCACCCCCCCACCCCGCCAAGAAAGCTCCCACATCCCTCCCCGGGCACCCACACCTCACTGTCCCCACCTCGAAGTGCTGATCAACAGCTCTTGTTACTGCCCACTTCGTGCCCCCAACCCGGGTGCCCAGAATGGGAGGGGCCTGTCTGCTTGAGCAGGGAACGTCCCTCCGCTGCACATGCATGCCAGGCCTGGCCCAGAGCAGGGCTGAGCGTGGGGCTGCTGGATGGGCGGGTTCAGGCAAAAGCCCCCCTTGCGGAAGGTGGTGCCCTGCCCTCCCTGGGAGCCGCGCGGCCACGCCTGAGAAAGCCAGGAAAGGCCCTTTGGGCTCACTCACCCCAGAGGGAGGGGACAGAGGAGAGCCCCCTGCCCAACGCCAACACCCCCCAGGCAGTGGCCTGCCAGCCAGGCCCGCCCAGAACAACACCCTGGTTGTTGCACACGGGAGCTGAGAGGGCTGCCCCACGGCCCTGCCGGGTCTGAGAATGGCCCTCATTGTGTGCGCCAGACTCACCCAGGCCCTCAGACACGGAGCAGCTGGGCCTTGGCCGCCAACGGGCACGTGTCAGCGGCCATCTGACGGGTTCTCCCTCGGTCTGCTGCCCCAGAGAGCCCTGGATGTGCTCTGGGTATCCCCAAACCCCGACTCTGCGGGACGGTGCTACCTGGTGGTGGGGAGACTGACAGTTCACAATGATGACGATAACGCCGGCAGTGAGAGACAGGGCTCTTCTATGTACCTCAATTATCTCTTTCAACCCTGTGAGACACTGTGATTGCCTCCACCTACGGATGGAGAGACTGAGGTGCACAACAGACACTTGACTCGCCAGGGTCATGGTCAGGAAGTGGCAGAGGCAGATCTGCTGTATGACAAAGTGCAGAGCTGGGTGGCTCCCGGGGTACTGCTTAGGTCCATGGAAGCCAGGAGTGGAAATTTCACAGGGCTTTTCCATCCCTCCCTGTCCCCCACCCTGACATACACCCCAGCCCCAGGCACAGAGCCCCACACACAGCAGTCACTAGGGAAACTCTAGTTCTCTTCATACAAAGAACCATCTCAAACCTGGGCCAAGTTTATTTCTGGGGTATTCTGGTTGCTTGTCCCAAGGAGCCCCCGTGGCCACTGGATACAGGCCTGACGGACGTGTGCCCAAGTGGCGGTCTACACCCACAACCGCTGCTCACTTGTGCCCTGGGAACCCCGCCGGAGGGGCAGCGGCTACAGGCCCACTGGCCAGGGTCCTGACAATCCTCTGCTCCGCCTCCCGGCTGCGATGGGGCTGGGAGGGCAGCGCCTCTTCCCTTCCCAGGAGGCCCCACACCCTCATCCTGTGGAACTCCGCAACAGCAGGCCTTGGCATCACCCTCCCCTTAATTCTTCCAGGACAACTGAGTGACCAGGGTCTGGGTTCAAGTCCTCAGTGCTCAGCGTGACAAGCGTGGATGAGCCTCCCATTCCAGAGCCACTCCAACGGGACAAGGGGAGCATGGCTCCTTCCCTGCCTGCTTTGGCAGTGCCTGAGGCTCAGAGGACAGAGCAGGGGCCGTGTGGGGGTCCTCAGCCCCATGCCTGACAGCACCCAGAGGACAGGTCTACAGAACAAAAGACTAAAAACCCACCTGTGGGTGGCCACCACCAGCAGCCCCCTCAGACAATCAGGAGCCCTGAACTGGCCTTGCTACAGTGGCAAGAGCAGATGTCTTTGTGCCCAGCTCTTGGGCCGAAGCAGGCCCCTGGCCCCACTCCTGCCAGGGCATCCCAGACACTGTCCCTGCGAGGCTGGGCAGAGGAAGAGAGGTGGCATGGGGAGGGCCCTCCTACTGCAGAACATGGCATCTGCAGCCCCCAACACACCTCGGACGGTGGGAACAGGTGGGCCTGGGGCCAGGGCACCAAGGAGCCCATGCGGGTGACACGAGAGCGGAGCCCTCCACCCTCCAGCCCACCCCAACTTCTGACAGCTTGGGAGTGGTCCTCAACCCCTTAGAACCCTCATCACTGCCACCCAGCCCAGGGAACCGACCCAGGCTGACAGACCCCAGACATGTTTGAGTAGACCGGCTTGTTCAGTCTTGGGATTTGGTCTCTCAGCAGAGGGCCCAGCATGAGGTTGACCTTCACTTCAGGGACAGTACCAGGCCCTGGTAACCCACCGTGGCCAGCCCCAGATATGCCACTGGAGGGGCAGAGGCAGAAGCCCGGGTGGGACAGCAGGGACTTCACTCCTTACGAAGCCTTAGTTTCCCCACCTGGACATCTAAAGCCTCCTCAGCTCTGCCCCTCTCCAGCCCTAAATGACAGCTTTCAGCAGCCCTTAGAGCAGCAACGTCTGCTTCTGCAGGGATGGAGGAGGACACACTGGCACAAAAAGCAGGGTTCTCCAGCTCAAAAAAAGTACCAAGCCCCTGACTTCAGGATACGCAATGGAAACAGGGGACTGAGACGGGGCCCTGCCCCTCCACCCTCTGAGCTCCTTCCACGGCAGGCTGGTACTCTGCCCCACTCCTCACTCAGAGGTGGGAGGAAGTTAGCACAACGAGACAGAGAGAGAGCCAGGGCCTCTCCCCAGTGCTAGAGGGCCCAGCCTGCCCCCTGGAGGGAGGCCACTCTGTAGCCCCTTATTTGTGGGCCTTAAGGATCCAGAGGAGGAGGAATTTGGCCAGTGTCTCTGCTGGAGAATGACCCTGTCCCCGCCCTACCCTACAGCCTGCCCTCCAAGCATGACTCTAACACTGCTCCTCCCCCTTCCACCTGCTGGCTGGTTCTGGCTGCCCCAACTGGCTGTGGGCTCCTGGGGCATGGTGGAGGGAGTTCTCCAGGCCTGAGAGACAAAGGGTGGTGGGATCTCCTAAAAGAATAATGGAGGCCAGGAGGGGGCTACTAAGGAACAGTTCTGGAGCCAGAGAGACCCCACCAAGTTGGCAGCCCCAGTAGAGCATGGCAGCACCCCAAGGGCCAGAGCACCCTCAATCCCAGGGCAGGGGGAGCACGTGGCTAGAGCATGGGGCCATACCAGGAGACTATGTTCTGGATACGGTTCTGTGAGGACAAGTAACTGCCCCTCTCTGTGCCTCAGTCTCCCCATTGGTACCATCTATATGACTCGCGGGGAGAGCAGGTGTCTTAGGGGCCCTTCCTGATTAGGAAGGATTCCCTAGTGGCACTGCCCTTACTTCAATCCCTTGCCCAAGCCTGGGGAGATGATGCCAGCCCACAACGCTAACGTCTCTGTTCAGCACAAGCGTAAAAGTCACCCTCTTTTAAAATCACCGGGAGCTGAGGGTGACTGCCTTGGCAGAAGCTGGGGCTGCCCTGCCCTGCCTCCACCCGGCACCTACAGGACTCCTTCCTTGCCCACGGCAAGCGGGTAGTGGGTGCTAGTGCCAGGAGAGCTTGCCGGCAGGTCCTCCCAGACCTCCCTTCCTGCCAGTCTCCACCTGCACCTGGGCCCTTCTCCTGCTTTTCTAAGCCTGTTAGCCCTGCCATCCCTCCACTCCCACCATCAGCTCTCCACCCTGGAAAGGAAAGAGTCATGGGCGGGAGGCGTGTCCCCCAGCCCAGGGGGATGAGGAACATCTCCCTGCCTGGCTGAAATCTGCACAGCAAACCCAGAGAGTACCTCCCAGCTTAGACTCTTCCTCATGCTAAGAGTGCCAAGGAAATAACTCTTCCTCATGCTAAGAGTGCCAAGGAAATAAACTCCCTGTTCTCAAGACCAGTTAGGGAGCCACTGCTCCTACCGAGGGATGGGAGACCCCAACATCTCCCCAGACTCTAACCCCCTCACACTCCCTGACCACGCCCGGCCCTCAGCAAATCTCAGCTTCTCCGAATCTTTCAACACCGCTCTGGGCTCTGCAGCAGCAATGAGGGGCTGGGCGCCGGGGCTGCGGCCACCCGGGCAGCGGCCCCGCCCCTCCCCAGCTCCCACGCTCTACCCGCGGAGGCTAGGACCACGGGATCGCGGCGCGGCCCTGGACTCCCCTGCCAAGACCCGGCTCCTACAACCGTTTTTGCAACCACGGTAGGTAATAACCGAGAATCTCCCGCCCTGGGTCCCGGAATCCAGCGCGGGCGGGCCGGGGGTTAATTATTAACTTCTCCGTGGACACCCGCGCTTGCTCACCCACCCCTCAACCCCTAACCTGGGGGCATGGGCAGCCCTCACTCCAAAACACACGGATCGCCACCCTGCTTCCTGGAAGTTCACGGTCCAAAGGACCTCGGACCGCTCCTCGTAGCGATGGAAAGTGAGGCTCGGAGACAGAGCTCACAGGCCCAAGGTCACCCAGCAGGCAGCGGCCGGCAGAGGGAGAGCGGGCCTCCGGCCAGCAACTTTCCCGGATCCAGGAACTCTCCTACCGGCCGGCGGCCCCCGAGTCCGGTCCTTCCAGCCGCCCCCGGGGTGCGCAGGCTCTGGGATCCTCCGCAGTCCTGGCCTCCGGGAGCCCCGGCCAGGGCAGAAAGGGGGTTTTCCAGGACCTCGGACCCCGGCCCGGTCACGCCCCCGCGGAGGCTCCAGCGGCCCGTAGTTCCCAGGACCCGCAGGTCCGGCAGGAAATGCCACTCACTTAACTCTTTCCCGCCTGGGACCGCCCCGGGCGCGGGCAGAGCTGGGTCGCCTCCAAGCCGGTACGCGGACCTCGCCCGACACTCCCTGGCGCGCGGACGCCGCCCCGGCCACCGCGAGTGGACTCCGGGCCGCACTGGCTGCGCTGATCGCACTCACCAGGTAGTTCATCGTGTCGGGTCGGCCTGGGGCCCCGGCTCCCCGCAGGGCGCACAGCGAACTGCCCGCGCCGCGCGCTCTCGGATTCCCGAGAGCCCCGAAGCCTCCCGGGTCCTGGTCCGGCCGCCTCAGCCACCTCGCAGGCCACTGCCGCTGCCGCCGCCGCCGTCGCCGTACAGAGCCGGTCCCATCTCGCCCCGCCCGCCACCGCCGCCAAGGCCGGCGGGCCCAGCCCGGCTCCCGGCATGCCCGGTCGCGCGCGCCCATTGGCCGCTCGGGCTCCCCATGCAAATGAGCCTCCGGCTCGGGGGCGCGGCTGGCTGCGGGAGCGCGCGGGCACGCGCCGCCCAGTGGGACCGTCCACCCCCACCCGCACCCTTGCACCCGCGCTAGGCTCCAGGCGCCTGCCGGACACGCGGGATATCGCCTTTTCTCCGCACGCCCATCCCTGCCCTCCACCGTGGGCGAGAACGCGCCCCTCCTCAAAGGCCTAAGCCTTCTTCTTCTGGGAAGACTGCCGGGATTGCCCTCCTCCCCCGTGGCCGTTGCAGCCCCGGAGGCACCAGCCTCAAGTCTGCCTTCCCCGCCCACCAACCTGGGGCATTTCACGCGTGTCCATCCGGCAGTCCGACTCAGATCTGCATCTAGAAGGGCATGTCCCAGCTGGCAGAAAACTAATAATACGACCACCGCACCGACTCTGGTCAGGCCTTCGGTGTAAGAGCCCCAGGTTATGAAGACACAGCAAGGAAGCTGGGGACTGCGGCTGTCCCTGTAATCTAGGGAGAGTAGAACCGGAGCGCATCATGTTCTACCAGCCGTGCGCGGGAGGTTCCAGTGCACCCAGGGACAAGAAGCTTGCCATCTCCCACCTTCTCCTCGGAATTGAATTCAGTCTCCTCGAAGTGTCCCCCACTGTCTCGGTGCTGCTCTAGGAGATGTGCCCCTACCCCAATCCCTCCCTCAGTCAGCCCTGTCCAGGGCTAACGCCTGTGCCCCAACGACTCCTGTTTCAGCAACAGGGGGTAGGAGGGATGCTGATGAGAATGAGGGGGAGGGAAGAAGCACGACAGGGAAACTGAGTGGAGGGTGCCTTGGTTCTCCTGAGCTCCCCCTCCCTAGGGGGGCAAGTTGGTGACTGTCACCCCACGTAGGCAGCCAGAGTCCCTGAGCACAGTCCAGGTTTGCACAGGGGTCTGCAGAGAGATCTAGGATGGGACCTCTCCAGAACTAGACTGTCCCATTTGCTGAGTGTGTGGACACCATCAGGCAGCTCGAAATTCCAGGGAAGCATGGGGGCACACCCTGCAGAGAACCCTCGGGCACGGCCTATAAAATGCATACAAGCCCACGGTGCACTCACAGGTGCCCCTCCACCTGACACCCAGGGATGGCCGACTCAGCCTCTCACCAGGTGTGCTACCTTGGCCAGGCCCTCTCCCATCTGTAAAAGGAAGGAGCTGGGCTAGGGAACCCCAAGTCTGGCTGGTTAAAGGTCCCCTGGAGAGCTTGTCAAAAAACAGATTCCTGTTTTTTAGGAATCCCCTCCTAAAAAACCCCTCCCACAGGTCCCCTCCTCCAGAAATCCCGGGTGTGGGGGGAATCTGGACATCTGCATTTCCCCCAAAGTTTCTCGGGGAACCACTGGACAGAACTCCCAGCATAGGGTGTGGGTAAGGAGCAATGGGATTTGGACTCAGTGTGACCCAGAGTCCTCAAGAAGGAATGGGACAACTAGCTGCTACCCTCTGCCCTCCTCAAGACGGGACCTCCTGTAACCTTCAAAACAGCCCAGTTCTCCCACAGAAGAGCCAGCTCTCAGGGGAACGCTACCTAGAGTATCCTCTCCTGCTTGTTCCCAAAGCTGTGCCCCAAAGTCAGAAAGGAAACTGCGGGCTCAGCCCCTCCGAAACCCTGCCCCTGCCCCTGTCCTCAGCCTGGCTGGCATCCCAGGTTCCAAGGAATCAGATCAGAACCAGCTGGGCTGTGTGTGAACATCTGTCCATGCTGGGAGCTGGAGGAAGTCCCTAGGTTTTCCCCGGGTCTCCACTCCGGTGGGGAGTGGGGTGGGGACCAGGCTTCACAGCCAGACGGCAGGAGGTCTCTGCAGGAATGGGCAGGGACGCAAAAGGGCTGGCCTTACTCTGTCCTAGCTGGCCTTGGGAGACAGGAGGAGGCTGCCTGGGAGGAGGAGGACCGGAGACCCTCCCTCTCTGGGGCTGGATTAAAGCAGCGCTGGGGGCGGGGTTGCTCCTGTGGGCGGGCAGGCGGGGGAGGAGAACCCAGCTCTGGCCCAGGCATTTCAAAAATTTGCTGCTTTTCCACTTAAACTCCCCGCCCCCCCCCACCCAAGAGTGTGCCTCCCAGAATGGCATTTCCGCTTTGGAATCAAGGCCCCAGGATCTGTGCCCCACTGTGCTGCAAGGGGAGCAGCTGGAGGGGGAGAGGAATGCCCCCTCCCAGGCCTGCCATGGGGGAGTGGGGGAGGGGCACCCACTGGGCAGGCTCTGGCTGGGGTGTATGGGGGAGCAGACCCTCCCGGGCCGACTGCCAAGTGACACAGCCCCCAGGACAGCATACAGGCTGGCCCTGGGCCAAGGTCTCTATGACCACGTGCTCATTTCATGCCCGCAGTGATCCTGCAAAACAGCCTTCACGATTAGCCCCGTCTTCCAGAGGAAGAGGTTGAGACCCAGTTTACTGCCCCTTGCCCCATCCCACAGACTTCAGCCACAGAAGGGAAAGAACTGGTGGCCACAGAAGGGACAGTGGGGATGCTAGAGTGCAGTCCACCCTGACTCCCCTGTGGCAGGCAACTTCAGGACAGGGCAGAAAGGGAATCAAGGGGCAGGGACACTCAGGAAAGCCAAGGACCCTGCCGCACTCAGAGACCCCAAAGGACAGGCATCTGAGACCCAAGCACCACCCTCAAACACAACTGAGTTCAGAACTGGGGCCCAGGGACTTCCCTGCTGGTCCAGTGGTTAAGACTCACACAGGGACGTTGGCTCTCATCTGTCCATTAAAGTGTCCACTGGGGTGAGGGCTGCTGCTGATCCTAGACCCTAAGTGGGGAGACCCGGCTCCTGCTCTCTGGGCTTTTGGGGTCTTATTCTCTAGGTCAGACCCACAACACAAAGAACTATTCTTGCTTTAGCCCCAACAATGTCTGTGGCAGCATTTATAACAGCAAACAAAGGGGGGGCATAACCTACATGCCCAGCTACAGGGGACTGGCTGGGCAACCAGAGCCTCCCAATGCAAGATTGTGCAGCTATGAAGACGGCCACTTTCAGAGACTAAAATCATGCAAGAAAATGCTGACGAGCAGTGAAAAGAGGGGGCTAAAATGGCTTGCACAGTGTGACTCAGACAGCCCCCTTCCCCTCCTAAAGCCTTGGTTTTCCCAGCAGCACAGAGGGTGGCTGGATGGGTCAGCTGATGGCCGGCTCTGGGAGCAGCAGCAGGAAAGGATTTCCTGAGGCCGGAGGTGAGTGCTGCCAGCCCAGGGACAGGAAGAAATGATGTATCTGTAGGGCTATGGGTGTTGACGCCTTGCCCCTGGGCTGGCCACGCACACTGGCAAGCTCCAAGCCAGCCTGCAAGCCGGAGCCAGCCCTGCCTGGGCAAGGGTGGAGGAACCCCTGTGGATGGCCTGGAGAAGAGGCCAGCCCGCTGCATCGAGAACCACTGTCACACAGGCCGGACACCCCACACACCCAGTGTCAGCCAGCCCTCACTGCCCTCCTGGGGACCAGGACATAACTACCACCACCCAGAGGCTCAGAGAGGGGCAGTGCCTTGCCCAGGTCACACCTCCAGGAAGTGACAAAACTACAAACTAAAAATGTAACCGTACCTGGCTACCCAGGGGTGTGCCCACAGAACAGCACCCCAGGTGATCTCAGACAGAGCAGAGTCTGCACGCTTAGGGCGGGCGTCAGAGCCATAAAGAGCTCTCCCGTCCTCCCCTGCTCTCCAAGGGCGGAGTAACCATGGGGCAGTCTGTTTGTCACTGCAGTGGTGACTCGGACTGTGGGGGGGTGGGCTCTAGTCCCCAGCCTTCGAGTCCGTTTAGCATCGTCCCAGGCCAGTCCCCAGAGACCAGGGTACAAGGGCACAACCAGGACCGAAGGTGTGGGGACAGAGCCTAGGGGTGGCGGAGGCGGGTAGATGGGCCTGGATCCCAGCAAATCCACTGCCCCCCACATTCCCGCAGCTCCCTCCCCTCCAGCTCTGGCTCTTTCAAGAACGGGGAACTGGAAGGAGCAACAGTCTCCCGATTCTTTTAATTGCTTTTCTAACCTGGAAATGAAAGAGCAGCAGAGGCACCTGCGGGGAGGTGCCTGCTTCAGTGAGCGAGCAGCTCGGTTCACAAGGCTGGGGCACTTCCCAGGGGCTCTTTGCCCCAGCCCAGGGTGCTGCCCCCATGGCCTGAGTCCTCCCTTCTCTTCGAACCCCCCTCCCCATGTGCCTCAGAGAAGCAAAAACCAGGCCCCACATGTCATGTGCATAATGAGAAGGCTGCCCTCCCTGATGGCACTGGGACACCACTCCCTGGGTCCTCACCCAGCGGCAGCCACCTCAGCACTGCCTGAGGGAGGACACGGGGGTGGGGGAAGGAAGGGCTGGGGACAAGACCCTGTCCTCAGAGAGAAAGCTTAGCCGCTGGAGGCCCAGCTCAGGCTGACAGCCTGGGTGGGCAGGGCCCGGGGTGTGGTCAAGAAGCAGTCCCAGCCGTCTGCACCTGCCTCTCCCCATGGCAGCCAGCTCCAGCATATCAGGGCAGGGAGAGGGGGCGACTTCACATGCCATCTGCTGCCCCCCGAGCCTGCTTCCATAGCAGCACAGGTGCCCACACCCACAGAGACCCCCAGAGGGGCAGCAGTGTTGGCCAGACATCAGCTGGGGTCAGGAGGTCAGTGGAGTCACAGGAGGGACCCTGGGAGCTCTGGGGTCAGTGGGGTGGGAGTACAGGAAGGCGTGAAAACAAAGAGAGCACAGCTACAGCAGCCACCGAGGAAGTGTGGCTTTTTCCCCCTCCTCGAACCGCACTGGGGACCTCCCACCTGAGCCTGCTCCAACCTACAGAGAAAGGCTCCATGTGCCCCAGGAGACCCAGGCCCAATCCTCACCCAGGTGTAGCCTACAAGGACAGGAGTAGAGCCCATTAAAGATTCCACCTGGCATGGGACCTCAGTGGTCACTGCATCTTTCAGAGCCTTGGTTAGTGCGTCTGCTAAATGTAACCACTGCCAGGAGCCCTGCCCACCACCAGGCCACGAGACTGCAGGCACGTGCAGGCGCAGTGCATGGCGGCACCCTGGTGTCAGCAGCACACTCACGCACCTCCCCTGCCCTGCCAAGCACACTCCCTTGGGCCCACAGCTCATGCACAAGTGCACTCCAGTAAGCCCTCCCTGTCCTCCCAGCTGCTGCTCAAGGGCCCTGAGCTTCCCTAGCCCCGAACCACACGAGGAACAAAACCTCAACCTCGTCTGAGATTCTGCAGCAAAAATCGTTCTGCGAAGCCCTGTTGCCCCCAGCTCCACCAGCCAACACTGGGTGCTGGGCAGGGTCTCCCCTCAGCCGGGGGGAGTGGGGAGTGGCTGGGCCTATCACTACACATACTATAGCACCCACTCCTTGCTGGGATAGGCTGCCAGGAAAACAAGTCGTGTCCTCAAGGAACTTACACTCCAGGGCGTGTGAGGGGGACAAACAGATAAACATGGGAGCGCCTGTGGGAGAACCAAGCAGACAGCAGAGGGCAGACTGGAGGCAGGAGCTACTTTATACAAGGTGCCTGGGGGCTCCTCTCTGATGAGGTAGCATTTGAGCAGATGTGTGAATCTTTTGCTAAGGTTCATTATGCAGAAAAAAATAACAGTAAAGGTTTGTAAGAATAGCACAGGCAGCCAATTCCCTCGGTGTGAAGAGCAGAGCACAGAGGTGTTAGGGAAGCAGGGAGTGGCTCTCAAGCAACCGCTCCCTGCTCTTAGCTTCTTGAGTGGTGCGGGTGTCCTGCAGGCTGGGGGCATCCAGAGTTAACTGGGAGCAGCCAGGAGTGTCTGCCTGGTGGGGTATCTTGGCGGGCAGCCAGGGACAAAGCGGGGAGACCAGGAATCTGTCCCGACCAGGGAGGGTGGAGGGATAGGGTCAGCTCCCAAGACAGGCTCCATCCTCTCCTAGAAGCCTCTCCCCACTAGGACCTCTGGTGGGCACAGAGGCCTGGGAAAAACACAGGTGACTCAAAAACCTAAGACGCTTCACCTCATGGCCAACCTGGGAAGAGGGAATTCAAACCCTGGATACCTGTGGAGGGCTGTGAACAAGAAGGCATGTGGTCCCACCACTCTGACAATCGTGTAGCTTTGGGGAATCCAGGATTTGGGGGCACAGACGACTCTCTGGGCATGCCTCAACGCACACACGATTGGATATCAGGTTTTATAAAATACTGAAATAGGGTATTACACCACCACTAACGCTAGTGTGTTCCAGTATTAAAAATACACAGCACAGAAAGACTAGAGACAGGTATCCATCAGCAAGAGAATGGATAAGTACGTAAATTCAGTCAAAAGTGGAACACTCAGCAAGGCAACGAAAAGTGAACTACTGATACACACCACGTGGATGAAAATCTCAAAATCATTTTGCTGAATGAAAAAAGCCAGACCCCAGAGTATATACTATATGCTTCCACTGACATCAAGTTCAAGTTCAAGTTCAAGAACAGGCAAAACCATGCCATGATGAGAGAAATCAGAATGCTGGCCACCTTAGAAACTAACACAACATTGTAAATCAACTATACGCCAATAAAAATCAATTTAAAAAAAAAGATCACAGGATAATCATAGCTTTTCCTTTTAAAAAAAAAAAAGAATGTTGACCACCTTACAGGGGGTAGGGCACACTTGACTGTGAAGGGGGTACTTGTGAATTTTCTGAGATGATGGAGAGGTTCATTATCTTGATTTGATTGATGGTTACATGGGGTCTACATTAGTCAAAACTTATTCAACTGTATTCCTAACATCTTTCAATTTCACTACATAGAAAATCTACCTCAGGGACTTCCCTGGTGGCGCGGTGGTTAAGAATCCACCTGTCACTGCTGGGGTTATGGGTTCAATCCCTGGTCTGGAAAGATCCCACATGCCACGGGGCAACCAAGCCCATGCGCCACAACTACTGAGCCCGCGTGCCACAACTACTGAGCCTGTGCGCCCTAGAACCCGTGCTTCGCAACAAGAGAAGCCACCGCAATGAGAAGTCTGCGCACCGCAACGAAGAGTAGTCCCCGCTCGCCGCAACTAGAGACAACCTCCCGCATGCAGCAATGAAGACCCAACACAGCCAAAAATAAATAAAATTAAAAAAAAAAAAGAAAATCTATCTCAACAAGAGAGTCTCAACTGGTAAAAATAAAACAAAGCACAGAGGAAACAATACATAGCATTAGGAATACCAAAAAATAGGTACTGCAATCCTAAACCCACCGTGTTACCCTTTTTGCCCTGGCTGTCAGGGAGCTTCAAGTTAAACCTGCATGCCTACCTTCCCCATACAGTACATAGTTCTGGATCTTTCGATGATCCCAGACTGTTTGTGTCTTTCACTATAATCTGCTTCAACTCCTTACTGGAACTCAGCAGGGTTTAAATAATAAATTAAAATTACTAAAAAGTTCCCTCAGCCTCTAATTCCCCTTAGAGAAGGGATTAACTTTAGAGCCACAACTTGTGACCACCTCTCCTGGCAGAGCAGGCATGCATCACCACCTCCAAGGTCCCCAACCTGTCCCCAGGTCTTTTTCTTTTTTTCTTTTTTGGCCGGGCTGAGCAGCATGCAGGATCTTACCCCGACCAGGGACCAAACCCTGAGCCCCCTGCAGTGGGAGCGCAGAGTCCTAACCACTGGACTGCCAGGGAAGTCCCCCCTCCAGGTCTTTTTCTTGAAGAGAGGGAGACAAAGGCCCAGCAAACTAAAGAAAGCCAAAGAAACAACAGGGTTAGACTAGGATGCAATCAAAGCAAGCGGTCGCGATGAAGCCAAGTCAGAGGCTGGGGAGGCAAAGAAGAGCACAGAAAGGGCAGGAGACGGGAGGGCAGGTGCAGCTCAGGCCTCATGCCAGGCCATGGGAGGCGGGGGGTCACAAGGTGCCACCCTCACAGCCTTGCGGCCCACCTGCCTCACCCACAAGCTTGAGCCCCCTCCCTTAAAGTACCAGGACCCACCTCCGGCGTGCTCTTCTTCCCACCCAGGACCCTGCCTGTTCCATGCTGGCCAGGCCACTGCTGACCACATCTGAAGTCAGGCTTGTACCCACCGATCCAACAGCTCCCAAAGCCGGCAGCCCTGCACCCGCTCCTGGGGGCCCTCTGGGCAGGGCATGCAGCTGGTCTGAGGCACAGTGGACCAGGCGGTGGCCCCACTGGAGGCCACTCTATCTGTGGGGTGAGGACACGTACCTGTCCATCCAAGGCTCAAGAGGCAGGGGAGGGGCTGGGGTCATTCCACTGCTAAGGCCCTGGCCGGAACCGACCATAAAGAGAAAGCTACTGGAGGCAGGCTGGGCGGCGTGGAACATTATGGGGGCAGGGAGCTGATCTCTTCCCAAGCTGGTCGTGCTGGTGCCAGGAGTGGGTCTCGGCCACTGCACCAGTCAACAGTGGCAGGATAAAGATAATAACCTCAACAGCAGTAGCTGCTATGACTTATTAGCCTCTTAGTAAAAGCTTTCTGCAAACCTCACCAAGTTCTCATAAAACCCCAAGAGCTCAGTGCTGTTAACATCCCCACAACACAGAGGACACAGGCTCAGAGAGGTTCAGTAACTGGCTCAGACGAGCCAGCACCATTCACTCTGGAGCCCTTGCCCTCAACCCACCACAAATCCTCCCCACCCAGACTTAGCCTCTCTGGGAACCCACTCAGCCCCCAACAAGGCTTCCAGGACAGTGGCTGGGATGCAGGCTCTCTGCACAGGGACATAGACTCCTATATGGCGGTGGGCTCCTCGGTGCTCCCAGGGCCACTTCCTTGGCAGGTGGCCAGGATAGGCTGGAGAGAGAGGAACCAAGCAGGCCAGGTCCTGCCCTGAGGAACCTAGCAGGCACCAGATAACCCCAAGGATGAATGCACTATCACAGATGGGAATCCTGGATGGCTTCCTGGCACGCTGCCCTCTGCCTAAGCGAGCGGGAGTGACGAGGTGAGCAGGGCAGCGGCTGAAGACCTTCCTGCCGAGGGAGGGCCGGGCAGAGTCCAAGGCCAGCGGGAGGAGTGTGGCAGCAGGGGCGTGCCAGGGCCTTTGGAGACTGAACTGAGGACCTTGGACTTGGACACTGCCTCTTCCCACTGTCCTCTTTTGAGCCTGTTCTACCAGGCCCCAGCTGTCCATGGCCTGGCTGCCCAGGCCAGTGGTGAGCCCAGGGCAGAGCCTCCCAGCTCCCTGGCCAGCTCTCCAGTCACAGTGGTGGCTGGCACAGAGCCAGGCACAAAGGGCACCCTGGGACCACTGGCAGAGGTTCAACCAGGTGCCACTCCTGCCCCGCCGATTTCCACTGACTGCTGCTGGGGCCCGCAGGGCTACAGCCCCGGGCGAGCTGCCTGGCTGCCCAGAGGCCCAGCTGCCTCATGTCCAGGGGTGCTGAAGGGGTTACCCAAACTCATGCTCAGAAAGCCACGAGCAGAGGGTCGCTCTCTCAGCAGCCTTGGCCTCTGTGGATGGCTCAACAGGCCACAGCCCCTACAATTAGAGAGGCCACACTCACTTTCTGGCTTTGGATCCTGCCAGACTTGGTTCCCACCCTGGCTCCATCTCTCAGTGGCCAGGCGACCCTGGCAAGACTACAGGTCCTACCCGAGCCCACCACCTGGCACACAGAATGCACTCAACACACGTCAGCACTTAGCTCCTTGAAAGGACCCATTCCTCACTTAACAAAGGAGCAAAGGAGGGGCTGGAATGGCTGTGCCCATTTCCCAGACAGGAAACAAGAGGCAGGAACAGAGAGCAGGCAGCTTCTCTACAAGCTGGAAGCTGGCTTCCTGCCTGACAGTGCCGGGGGGCAGTGTCACTCCAATGCCCACCAGGGGTCTGAAGGGGGTGGCACAGCCATCTTCCTTCCAAATGCTTCCTGCCTGCCCAGAGAGAAGAGACAGTCCTGGGTGCTGACCAGCCATACCCAAGAAGAAGGCGGATGTCAGACAGCACCCAGGAAGTGCACCTCCAGGTGCTGTGTGAACTGTGCCTCAGCTCTGGGCAGAGGAAGAAGCACGAAGCAGGGAGTCAGGAGGACCCCATGTGCCTTCCCCTCTCTGGGCCCCAGACCCCACGTGAGTCAAATGACAGAGGGAGACAAGCTGATCCCTGCTGGGCCCCCCAGCTCTAACACTCAGGAGGTCACTCCTGTCCCAACCTGGTTCGCCCCAGCCTCTTCTCTCACCGCCATCACCTCCCATCCCATTCTGAAGCATTTTATAATTGCTGTGGGCCGAAGTGCCTGCGTCAGCCCCATCCAGGAAAAGACTGCCCAAATGAAGGGGTATGCTTAAAACCCAAATGTGTCCGTGAGCACCACATGGGCGGTCACCATTCTGGGCTCGCAAAGCAGGGCTTGAGCAGGAGGCTGGCTGGCCTCACCACTCATCAGCACATGAAAGCAATTTTCTGAACATTTCATGGCTGCTCCCAGAATGAACTTCCTCTCCCAGTGCCACCAGTTCACACATTGCTCAAGGTCCCAGGAGACAGCCAGGGTGATCTGACAGCCCAGCATGTAGGGGGCAGAGGGTGAGACCCCCCCCCACTCCCCTCTTCAGAATCTCCAAGGGCTGTGGCTGCAGATGGGAGGGTGGGAAGCGACGTGGAGCCGGCAATGGTGTGTAGAGACGGAGCAGAGCTGGACTGCAGGTCTCCACAGCAGGTGTCCACAGCAGTGCCTGTCTGTCCAAATCACACCCAGAGCCTGGCCCTCCCACCATCCCTCTCTTGTTACAGATGGGGCCACTGAGGCACAGAGCCCAGGAAGGCTGCCCAAAGTTCTATAAGGCAAGGGGTCTGGGTGCCATCCCAGACTCCAGATCCGCACCTCTGCTGTGATTGTGGAGGCCACACCAAATCAAGCGCAGACGTCCCAAACTTAGGCTGTCCAGCCTCTTATGTGGCCGGAGTCACATGCCCCGTTCACTACTGCCCTGGAGACTCAGGTCCTCAAGCAGGCTCAGGTGGCCCACCTCATCTCTCTGGTCAGGTCCTCAAGCAGGCTCAGGTGGCCCACCTCATCTCTCTGGTCAGTGCCCATAGGATCAGGGCAGGTCCCCCAATGCCCCGAGCCAGAAGAGACCCAGAGCTTTGCAGGAAAGCAGGGCAGGAGAAGGGCTTGGCAGGCATTTTCTGTCTTCTTTCTTTCTAAAGATGAGGCAATTATGCTCTGAACCAGAACAGATGGGGGTGGGGACTTCACATCAGTACGGTCTGGAAGCCCTAATTTTTTCTTCAGTAACTCTGCATTACTGCTTCTGGAGGCGGGCAGGAGCTGGGATCTTTAATTCCATAATAACAATGCTTTGCACTTACACAGCGTCTCTCCTCCAGTAATCTCCATACACTCTACGGTGGGTAATTAAAAGTCCACTTGCCCTGCCAGGAAGCCCCAGCTGTCTGCTTCACCGTAAGGACGGGGTCCCCCAAGTGACCAGCAGTTCCAGAAACAGGTCAGGGGACAGGCGCGCTGGGCCACTGCCCCTTCCTGTCAGAGGGAAAGCCCCTAACGCAGCAGAGAAACAATGGCTGGAGGCCACAGCTTTCCAGCAGAAGGTGCCCCTTCCGGGAAGGAAGGAAGCAGGGTGTCAGCCCCCACCTCAGTCTGTGCATCTGTAAAGCGGGCTAGGGCCTGCGCTTGAGGCTTGGTGACCAGCGGTGGCCAGGATCACTTGCCACCCTCAGGAGGTGGGACTCAGATGCCTCCAGTTGCCGGCCAAAGTGTGGAGCCCTGGGGGGCTGCCCAAGCCTGCCTGCTGGGCTAGGAGGAGTGGGTGTCGGGTGAGAAGAGAAGCCCCCATGGCTAGGAGGGAAGAAAAGGCTGGGCCCTGAACCCTTGGGGGTTCAGCCGCAGAGGTAAACTTCCCGGGAAAGTGAGTGCATCCGCCGGTTCTGGGGGGTAGGCGCAGATCTCCACCCCGCCAGGCTGCCCCGGGTGAAGGGTGTCTCGGTCTTGCGAGAGGTACAGACCGGGCTCCAGGCCTGGCCATCCCCGTGAGCTCCCTGAGCACAACAGGGCAGCTGTCCTAGGTGATTCCCAGGGGTACTACGCAGACCCCGCCCCCTCACCCAGCCCAACCATCCTGTAGGAGGGTTCCCGGGGAGCGGCAGAGACCTCTCCCCACTAGGCCTAGCCGTCCTGGTGGTGGAGGGATTCCTGGGGGACAGCACGGACCCCAGCCCGACCCGGCTCTCCAGGGAGAGGATGGAAAGAAAGGCGGGGGCGGAGAGGCCGGCTTCGCGGAGAAACCCCAGGCTGCCCCCATCCCCCGACGCGAGAAGGCCCAGGTGGGGTGACCCCCAGCCCGGAGCCCCGGCGGCATTAGGCCTGCAGCGGGCGGCGCGAGGTCGCGGTCCCGGCCGGCGGTCAGTACTCACCGGCACGGACATCTTGGCCGCCGCTCTCGGGGCCCGGGCGGGCAGCAGCGCCGGCAGGCTCCGGACGCCGGTCTGCCGCGCCGCTCAGAGCCCCCCGCGCGGGGTCCCGGCGCTCTCGGGGCTCCCGACTGACTCCTGCGATCTCCCGGCAGCCGGACTGTCCAGCCGCTCCAGCCCACGCCGCGCATGCGCCGCCCCGTGCCGCCCCTCCCCCTCCGGTCTCCTCCGCCCGGGGCCGCGTTAAAGGCGAGGACCCCGGACCCCGGCATTTTTCTGTCGGCCCAACGCGGCGACGAGGCTCGGCCTCCACCCTTTACCCGTCCTTCAGGGGCCACCTCGAGTCGCAGCATCTCCTGCGCGCCCGCTAGGTCTGGAGGCCAGAACCCCCCCACCCCCACCCCCACGTTGCCCAGACCAGGGTGCTGGGCGCCTGCCCGGTGGTCTGGCTGGGCTCCCAATCTCTGTCTGAGGGCTACTGCAAGTCAGCGGAGCAGGGCTCCTAGAAACCCTTCCCACTCACCCAGCTGAAAGCCCAGCGACACCCCCGCCTCCCCCCGCCCTCACCAAAACCCCACACACAGCTCTGCCCAGAGCTCCTCCGCCTGCTCTGCTCTCCCCTGACTGCCCCTCCCCGGGAACAGCCTGGCTGATCGTCAGGTCACCCTGACAGAGCTGGACGGGCTTTTAGGGAGGATCCTGTCTCCTGGTAACCCCCACTCAAGGGCCACCCATAACCAGGCCGTCCCTGCACCAGAGACCAGCCTTCAGACACTGGAAGACAGGCATTCCAGGGCCTGAGCCTTCTTTTCTCCGGGTTAAACTCCCGATTTCTTCAGCTCTTCCACATCTGACATGGTGTCCAAGCACTGTGCACATACCTGTGCATCCTAATTGCCCCGCCCCCTGCCAGGTAGGCCTTGCTGTTCCCATGTTACATCAAACAGATTGAGGCTCTGAGACCCCTCGGCTACCAGAAGGCAGTACCAAGGGTCTGACCACTTTGTTATGCTGCCCATCACATACAAACTGTCCCTGCTTCCTGGGGGCCTTTCCTGGGCTAGAGGGGGCAGGCAGGGCCACAGCAAACAGAGGGGAGTCTGGGGTGACAGCTGCCACCCACTCAAAGGGCTCTCTGTGTTTGTCTGGCAGGCAGCCCTGCCCGTGCCCACTTGCCTGCATCCAGCTGGCACAGGGTCTCCTTAGCTGGGAGCAGCAGTTCAGCCTAGTGCCCGGGCTCCAGGCCACACATGCCCGCTGTCTCAGACGTCCCTCCTCTGCCACCCTCTCCCCCTACCACACTGAGCCTTCCTCCTGGAGCCCAGGCTCCAACCCTCCTTTCTCTCCTACTTTGTCTGGATTCTTTTCTTTTCTTTTTTTTTAAGATGTTGGGGGTAGGAGTTTATTAATTAATTAATTTATTTTTGCTGTGTTGGGTCTTCATTTCTGTGCAGGGGCTTTCTCTAGTTGTGGCAAGCGGGGGCCACTCTTCATCGCGGTGCGCGGGCCTCTCACTATCGTGGCCTCTCTTGTTGTGGAGCACAGGCTCCAGACGCGCAGGCTCAGTAGTTGTGGCGCATGGGCCTAGTTGCTCTGCGGCATGTGGGATCCTCCCAGACCAGGGCTCAAACCCGTGTCCCCTGCATTAGCAGGCAGATTCTCAACCACTGTGCCACCAGGGAAGCCCCGTCTGGATTCTTATCGCCCACTGCTCCTGTCTTCTCTCCCATCGGCCCCATCTCTCAGTGCCCAGGCCAGAGCTGGGTGAGCAATGGGGAAGGACTCCTTCCACACTCCTGGATATAGGGAAATGGGAACCCAACAGAGGGGTGTGGTTGGGGCCACAACCTCCAAACCATCAGTCCTTGCCTCCAACTGACCCCCAACGACTGCTTACTCGGGAAGGCCATCACTAACTCATCCCTTAGCGCAGGAGGAGGGATGGCTCAGCCAGACCCTCACTCACTCTGAGGCAGGGACCCAGGGCCTTGGGTGTGGGGTTGGGGGCAGCCAGAGGAGCCCCGTCAGGGCACTGAGCATCCTCCCCAGCACGACCAGGTGTCTGTGAAAAAACAGCGGATGCTCCTCCCTTACTGTCACCAAACATCCCCCACTGCCCAGCAGGCAAATGATCCCAGGATGACTCACTCAGTCCTGCAAAAAACAGGCTCTGGGCACCTCAGGACTAGCAATTACACCACAAGTAACAGCTGGGCTGCCTGAGCAGGCACCAGCACCCTGAGAGGGTCCTCGAGGGCTACCAGGGCCCCAGGGAGACAGGGTTTATTGTTGCACCTGGCACTGGGAGGGAAGGGAATTTGGACATGGCCACAGAGTAAATCTGGGCGGAGACAAGCTTCATACCCAGTTCTCCAGACACCCAAACCCAGCCTCTATCCCCTGGGCTTTGCCAGAGGAGCCCCTGGCCGAGGAGAATGCAGTGAGCCTTTGGAGGCGCCTGCAGGCAATGTGTAATAGTCCTACATTAGCATGTTGCTTCGGTCACTGTTGATGAGCCAACATTGATACATCCTTATTAACTACTGTCCACACTCTATTCGGATATCCTTAGTTTTCCCTACTGTCCTTTTCCTGTTCCAGGATCCCATCCCGAATCCCACATTACATGTAGTCGTCATGTCTTCTTGGGCTCCTCTGGACTGTGACCGTTTGCCGATGTGATGCTGACCTTGATGACCTGGCTGAAATAGTGTTTGTCAGGTTACTCTGCTATAAAGTGACTCTTTTTTCCTCCAGCTTTCTACAAGGTACCTTTTGAAGAAATGAGGAGTTATGTTCCACCTCCTTGAGGACAGAGTATCTATATCAATTATTTGGATTTATTCTGTATGGGAAATTTGTCTCTTCTCCTTCACTTATTTATTTATTCAATCATTTATATCAGTATGAATTCATGGGTATTTATTTTATAATTTGAATTATATTACTTTATTTTCTTGCTCAAATAGTTCCTGCTTCGGCTGTTTGAGTTCTTTCAGTTGGTGAATCAGATTTTTCAAGTGAATCTAGAAATCAAGATTTTTTATAAAATCTCTAGGTTTTGAAACATTGACTGTGTAAGCCAGTGCTTCTACAGGCCAACCCTGGCAGCTCTAGGCCCTGGGGTCAGATTACCTGCTTTGAACCCTGCTCCTCTGCTTGCAGCTGAATGATCTTGTTCATGTGAGTTAACCTGCCTGGGGCTCAGTTTCCTTATCTGTGAAATGGGAGGATAATATCCTCTGGGTGGTTGAGAGGACTCTGTTGAATGGCTCAGGTAAAGTTCAGGGCACTGGACCTGACACAGAATTCTTATTAAACAGCAGGGACCATCATGACCACAGGCATGAGCAACTCCCTGTGGAGGGCAAGAACTGAGTTTGTTTTGGGGAGGCCTAGAAGGAGACTTCAGGGTTGGAGGTGGCCAGCAGGACTCTGTGAGCCCTGGAGTGGATGAGAAGGGAAACTACCCACCCCAAGCCTGGTTTTCAACATGAGAGTGGAACTCTGCTACTCTGTAGTAATACAATACTGACAGGTGGTGTATGTACAGGCAGCTGTCCTATCTTACTCATGCTAAAGTGTGAATGACTACCTCTCTCCAGGAGGGCAAGTCAGACTGGCAAAGAAAGAGGCTCAGCTTAGTGGAGTGGATGGGGACCTCACTGGCCTGCCAGGCAAGACCCTGGGGTTCAGTCCTGGCACCACCTCACACTTACCCTATGACCTTAAGCAAGTCCATTTTCCAACATCCTTGAGGATAATTTCACAGTCTGGTCAAGGATGGGCCCTGAGGGCTGGGGCACCTCCTTTTCTGTCCCCCATGCACAGAACCTTGGGTATGCTTTGCCTGGAGGGCCTCTGGTTAAGGGAGAGGGTGATGTTCAGGTCATCAGGCTGCTAGGCGCAGAGGGAGACCCTCATCCCTTAGACAATGAGGTTTCGAGGCCTGGTAGCAGGAGGGAGATGTATTAGTTCCTTATTGCTGCTGTAACAAATTACTCCAGGACTTCCCTGGTGGCGCAGTGGTTAAGAATCCTCCTGCCAATGCAGGGGTCACAGGTTCGAGCCCTGGTCCAGGAAGATCCCACATGCTGCAGAGCGACTAAGCCCGTGCACCACAACTACTGAGCCTGCGCTCTAGAGCCTGTGAGCCACAACTACTGAGCCTGCACTCCACAACAAGAGAAGCCACTGCAATGAGAAGCACGTGCACCACAACGAAGACTAGCCCCTGCTCTCCACAACTAGAGAGAAAGCCCACGCACTGCAACAAAGACCCAACACAGCCATTAAAAAAAAAAAAAAAATTACCCCAAACGTAGTGGCTAAACAACATGAATTTATTACCCTACAGTTCTTGAGGTCAGAAGTCCAAAATGGGTTGGCAGGGCTGCATTCCTTCTGGAGGCTCTGAGGAGAATCGTTTCCTTGCCCTTTTCACCTTCTTGTGGTTTCACCTGCATTCCTTGGCTGGTGGCCCTGCATCACTCCAACCTCTGCTTCCATCATCACATCACATCTCCTTCTCCTGACTCCCTCTTATAAGAAGCTTGTGATTGTGTTGGGTCCACTCAAGTAATCCAGGAAAATCTCTGCATCTCAAGATCATTAATTTAATCACACCTGCAAAGCACCTTTTGCCTTCTAAGGTAACCTAGTCATAAATTCTGGGGATTCAGATGTGTATGGGGGGACCCTGGGCCCCCCAAAGCTGCTCCCCCACTGGGCACTACAGCCTAAACTTCCGCCATGGCTGCATTTGGCCAGCCCGGGAATCCTCTCACTCAGTTTAAGAGACATCTCTCATTGTTCATGGGAACAGCTATAGGTGATGTGTGGCTCCAGCATACAGTCTGGCAAAAACCCCTAACAGGCAGGGACCCTTTGACTCAGCAATGCCACGAACTTATCCTAAAAAAATACACTCACAAGTAGCCAAAGATATACGTGCAAGGATGTAACTTGTAGCTTTCCTTATGATCAGGAAAACATGGGAACAACTTACAAGTTCAGTAATAGGCACTAGTGAAACAATTCACGCAACATTCCCAGGACAGAATTCAATCTTGGGCTCCACCACAAATGATACGGAATGACATGAAAACACGTTTACAATACACTGTAAAGCAAGGAAAAATAGGCTTCCAAATAATAGGTACAGATGGATCCTATTTTCATAAAAATTCACATATTTATATTTATGTCATATGTCTGCACTGGGAAAAGTGTGGAAGGATAGATACCAAATATCAGCTGTGGTTATCTTGGGGAAGGGGTAGGATTTTTTTCACCATTGTGTCATATTTAGGGAAGGCCTATTCAGTGCTTGGTACTCTACGGATTAATAAGTAGAGCTTTTTCTGTCTTTACAGATTAAAATCTCACAGACTAGTTTGTTTGCTTTTTGGAGAAAAAGAGGGGGTTTTGGTTAACTAAAATTATTTCCTCTATTTTCTAATGTTTCTTGAGTGAACATTCATTATTTGTGCAACCCTTTTTTTTTATAGTAAACACTTTTTAAAATTGTGGTAAAACATACATAACATTAAATTTACTGTTTTAACTATTTTTAAGTGTACAATTCAGTGGCAAGAAGTACATTCGCAGTGACCTGTAACCATTACCACTACCCATTTCCAGAGCTTTCTCATCTCAAGCAGCTCTGCACCCATTAAACAATAACTCCCCTGCCCTCCTCCCAGCCGCAGCAACCACCATGCTTTCTGTCTCTATGAATTTGCCTATTCTAGTCCCTCACATAAGTGCAGTCATACAATATTGATCCTTCTGGGTCTGGCTTATTGCACTTAGCAAAACGTTTTCAAGTGTTAAGTTTGGTTTTTTTTAAATATAAAAACACCTTTTTTTTTTTTTTTTTTTTCGCGGTACGCGGGCCTCTCACTGTTGTGGCCTCTCCCGCTGCAGAGCATAGGCTCTGGACGCGCAGGCTCAGCGGCCATGGCTCACGGGCCCAGCCGCTCCGCGGCATGTGGGATCTTCCCAGACCAGGGCACGAACCCATGTCCCCTGCATCGGCAGGCGGACCCTCAACCACTGCGCCACCAGGGAGGGGAAAATGCAATCGTCGAGTTCTAGGAAATACAAAGCCACCCTGAACAGGTTCCCATGCAGTCCCGTCGCCTCTGAGCAGGCAGGAGACAGAGGGGAAGGGACTCACAGGTCCCCAGCAGCAGACAGCTGAGCTGGGAGACCCGCAGCCCCACCCCAGCCCCAGAGCCCTGGCTGCTGGCCTCCTGGTCTCCTAGGATGTTTGTAAACACCCAGGGACCAGAGCCCCTTCCAGGAACAGGCCTGTGTTCTCAGTGCCCGTGACAAGTGGAATTTCACTCTCCACTGGAAACAATCCCCAGGGCACTGTGTTTCTGAACCCAGGGATGAAGCCGCCCGGCTGAATAGTATACATTCTCTAAATTATTAAACAGCTGCCACACTGGGGTCACCAGTGCGAGTCCCCAGAGCAGCAGCTCGGTTCTCAGCGCGGCAGGCACACCAGGCCCCCACGCCCATCACTGCTGTGCTGTCCGGAGGCCAAGGGTCTGCACCAGGGGCACTGAGAAAGTCTCCCTGCTCCCAGGGAGCAAGGCTGACTCTCATGGAAACGGAAGGAACTCACTGTAGGGAGGGAGGTCTGTACTTTGGCCAGAACTGGACTCCCTGTCACCTCTGACGTCCAGCGGCAGGGCGGGGCGGCCAGGTCTGGGTACCAGGCTGGCTGTGTGAACTTCAGCACAGTATCTATACTCTCTAAGCATGTTTTCATCCCAGTCTGTCAAATGGGGATTAATAAAGCAGAGCCCCATCCCTATTTTATTCTTGTGACGAGCCCCTCTCCCCCGCCCAGAGTCATGCAGTGCCGTGGCCTTGATTCAAAAGTCCTGGAAGGACTGGGATGTCAGGCTGGGCTAGAAGGGCTGGTGTGACTCCCAGTTACAGCAGTTATACGCTGTTGCTGTCAGAATCGCTGACTCGAGTCTCTCCACCCTCCACCTACCAGCTTGCCTTGCTGGGCCCCAGCTTTCTACTTCTCAGGCTCCCCTGAGGCAGGAGACGCTGCTCCTCCCTGGAGGCCCAAACCTTTCCCTGTTCAGGAAGGCGCCCCAGGGGAGAGGAAGAGGCTTCACGAAGGCACCACAGAGTTGCAGCTAGGACCTCAGTCTTCTGAGACAGCCCATGACAGAATGTACTGTAAAGAGGGGTGAGGGTGGGAAAGCTCCCTCTGTGAACAGAGGCAGGCTCACTTCTTTATTCTTTGGCTTCTGGGCCTATTGGTTTAGGGTGGTTGTTGAATACACTAAATGCCATGACTCAGCTTGGAAAGAGGCCAGGGCAGCTGCCCCAGAGGCTTTGAACGTCGTGGGGTGTTGTTCTTGTGGCCAGCGTCTCAGGCTCTCCAGAAGGATGTAACTTTTGGCCTTAAGTGGTTTCCTTGTAGATAATCCCTTCACCCATCTCCACGGTAGGAGTCTTCACCAACCCTGAGGCCTATGGTGACCTAAGCCCAGCTCATCCCAGGAGGTCCAGGGTCTTGCTGTAACTGACAGCAGGGGCCAGTTCTCCATCTGCAAGCACAGAAGCCAGGCCAGCTCTGGCTCTCACACGGTTCCATCCTTGATGGCTCCCCTTTGTCTAAGGATGCACTGAATGGAGCAGATGCCACCAAGTCCAGTCTGGCTGTGCTGCTTCATAACTGTCAACCCCCATCTTATAGAGAGCAAAAGTGAGGCCGCAAGCAGCCGCCCAAATTACAAAGGAGAGAGAGAGGGGTGCCAGAATTGACGCTTGAGGTCTGAACCCCAAGTCTGGAATCCCGTGAGCAGGTCTGACTGCCCAAGTCAGGGCTGACGTGGGAGACCTGGAGGACACACAAAGGGGCAACTGACATGAGAAAGGGGATGGGCAAGCCATGGAAAGGCTTAGAAGAGGAGCCCTTGTTAGGAAAGATAAAGACCGACCGAGAGGGGATGAGATGGGAGGCTAGGTGGTTGTGAATGATAATTTAAGACGAATGTAGACCGGCTTACCAAACCTCAGAACGACTTGGGAAGCATGAGAGAAGTGAAGTGAAGCCCCACCTCTAACTGAACAAAACTCACTTACCCTGAGCAGGGAGAGGATAAATGGATTCAGAAAACATTTAGAGGGACTCACAGATTAATGTGATGTTAATCACATAGGTTAAATACCATAGGTTAAAAAAATACAAAACAGATTAATCCAGGTTTAGATGAATCAAGGGTCATTGGGGCATATTCCTGCTGCATTAGGGTTCTCCAGAGAAGAAGAACCAGTAGGACATAGACAGGCTGAGGGTTCTGCTGTCTGCAGGCTGGAGACCCTGGGGAGCTGACGGTGTAAGTCCTAGTCCAAGCCTGCAGGCATGAGCGCAGATGGACAGGAGGAAATGGGTGTCTGAGCTTAAGGAGAGAGCAGATTCGCCCTTCCTCCAACTTTTGTTCTATTCAGGCCCTCAGTGGGTTGGATGATGCCTATCGACATTGGTGACTATGATCTTCTTCTCAGTCTACCCATTTGAATGCTGTTTCTAGAAAACCCCTTACAGACATGTTTTACCAGCTACCTGGGCATCCCTTAGCCCAGTCAAGTTTGCACAAAAAATTAACCATCACACCTGCCCCGTCCAAATGCTTCTTCCAGAGACAGAGCCCTGGGCTGGCACTGCAGAAGATGCTAGTAGGTCTCAGGGACGACCTAGTCCAGTCTTCTCCATGGGTGGCGTTCTCCTCCTACTTCCGGACATGTCTCCCCCAAAGCACTGGGCTCTGTGTTCAGAGACAGGCAGACAGGGCTTCCTTGCCGAATCTTGTCTTCTCAGAGGGTTTACATAGGAAGAGAGGGGCACAACCGCCCTGCTGGACGGAAGAAGACCCCTTTTGGGAGGTAACTGGGCATTATATTTCAAGGCCTTGAAAATGTCACCTTCCCTGACATGACAATTCCACTTGTAGCAGTGATCTGGAAATGATCAGGGATGCAGGTCCAGATCTCAGGACTAGGCAGTTCACCACAGCATCATGTATAATGACAAAAAGTGGGTAACCTTAGTGGCCAATGGTTGAGGACTGATGAAACAAATTGTGGTACAAGCATGTAATGGTACATTATGCAGCCGTTAAAAATCGTCTTCTCAAAGAATGTTTGAATAAATGGGGACGTGCTCATAGTACATACCATAGGTTAAAAAAAGAATACGAAACTACATACACCAGTGTGGTCCAACAGAATTCTGTGCTGATGGAAACGTTCAATACCTGCACTTTCCAGGAGTGTAGCCCCTGGTCACGTGACTGCTGAGCAGTTGAAATCTTTGGCTAGTGTGACCAAAGAACTGAATTATGAATTCTAATGAATTTAAAATTTAAATCAAAATATCCACATGTGGTTACTAGCTTCTGTATTGAGCTTCACGGGTAGAGTATAATTCCAGTTGTGTTAAGAAAAGCTATGTAGGGCTTCCCTGGTGGCACAGTAGTTGAGAGTCCGCCTGCCGATGCAGGGGACACGGGTTCGTGCCCCGGTCCGGGAAGATCCCACATGCCGCAGAGCAGCTGGGCCCGTGAACCATGGCCGCTGAGCCTGCGCGTCCGGAGCCTGTGCTCCACAATGGGAGAGGCCGCAACAGTGAGGAGCCCGCGTACCGCAAAAAAAAAAAAAAAAAAAAAGAAAGAAAAACTATGTAAAAACATAGGGAAATAGACTGAAAGTATCCCAAAATGTACACAGCAGTTTTCTCTGTTAGTAAGACTATGGGAGATTTATGTTTTAATTTTTCTGCTTCCAAATTTTCCAACAATGAATGGTTGCCTTCGATAATCAGAAGAAAAAAGAGGTACATCAGGACGGGGAAGAGAGAGGTCAAGCCCCGTGCAGACAAAGCTCCCACTGGCAGGAAGGCCTCGCGCTGGCCGAGTTGGCCTGGGAGCTGGGGCCATCTGTCTCGTGCAGGGCTGATTTGACAGAAGTGGTGTGCCTCTGGTGACTTGGGTCTTCTCCAAGCTGCCAGGCAACCTCGCTGACACACTAGACGCTCGGCTTAGCCAGGGTGAGCACGTGTGCGCACGCACATGGGTCCTGCCATCTGTTGCCAACCTGGCAGCTGAGTGTTGCCTCTTCAGATGTGTTTGCTGGGACTTGGGTGGATTTTGTTGTGTGAATTTCTCGCTTGTTTCCCAGGCCTTACTTCAGCTGCTTCTCCAAGTTACTGATGACTTTAAGGGGCTTCCCTGCAAAGGCCTCTGAAGGTAGGAGAAAGTTCCTGCAGGTGGCTCTCAGCAGATGTCAGGGAGGAAACCTGGGCTTACTCATTATGGTTTGCTGGTGCGTCAGGAATTCTGGAGTTTGAATTATTTGAAGTGGTAAGAATAAAGGAAATGGAATTTTCCTAAATACATAGCTGGAGGCTTTTACATTTTTTCTAGGTAGGGAGGCCATAAGCAGCGGTTCTCAAACTTCAGAGTGCATAAAATCATGGGGTTGCCTGTTCAAAATGCAGATTCCGGGCTTCCGTGGTGGCGCAGTGGTTGGGAGTCCGCCTGCCGATGCAGGGGACATGGGTTCGTGCCCCGGTCCGGGAAGATCCTGCATGCCGCGGAGCGGCTGGGCCCGTGAGCCGTGGCCACTGGGCCTGTGTGTCCGGAGCCTGTGGTCCGCAACGGGAGAGGCCACAACAGTGAAAGGCCCGCGTACCGCAAAAAAACAAAACAAAACAAAATGCAGATTCCTAGTGTTAAATGCCCACAGTTATTAACCCCCCTCCTTTTACAGATGCAGAAATGGGGGCAGAGGAGGCCAAGCCACATGCCTAAGGGCACCAGCTGGTCAGCAGAGCTGGGAGTAGGGTGTCCTGATTCTCCAGCAAGGGTGTCTTGACTATATCGCACTGCGTCTCAGTCACCTGTGGCAGATGCTTGGCGTTAACCGAAGAGTTAGACAAATGTGGGGTCCAACCAAATGTCACCGACGAGATGTCCAACAACTCAGTTCGGTTCATTCACTATCTACCCAGAGTTAGCGCAGACCCCATAGTACGGGCTCAGCCACACAAGACCGCCTCGCTTCAGACGCCAGCTGAGAACGGGCTGCCGACGCTGCTGCCCATGCTGCCGCCCAGCTCACAACCACCCATCACGTGTGATAATTTGCTAGAACTCACCAACTCAGGAAGATGCTCTCCTTACGAAAAATGTTATAAAGGCTACAGTGAAATGAAAATGGTCCAGAGGGGTCCTGAGCAGGAGCCTCTGTGCCCAGCAAGTGGATGTGGTCAGCAACTTAGAAGCTCCCCAAACTCTGCTTACAGGGTTTTTATTTAGGTTCCATTATGTTGGCATGATTGATTAAATCATTGCCATTGGTGATTCATTTTTTAAATTATTTATTTTTGGCTGCGTTGGGTCTTTGTTGCTGTGCACGGGCTTTCTCTAATTGCGGTGAGCAGGGGCTCCTCTTCGTTGCGGTGAGCGGGCTTCTCATTGCGGTGGCTTCTCTTGTTGCGGAGCACGGGCTCTAGATGCGCGGGCTTCAGTAGTTGTGGCACGTGGGCTCTAGAGTGCAGGCTCAGTAGTTGTGGCGCACAGGCTTAGTTGCTCTGTGGCATGTGGGATCTTCTCAGACCAGGGCTCGAACCCGTGTCCCCTGCATTGGCAGGTGGATTCCTACCACTGCGCTACCAGGGAAGTCCTTAGCCATTGGTGATTGATTGATCTCTGGCCTCCCTCTCCAGAGGGAGGGATGGGTGGTGGGTGGTGGGTGGTGGTGGAGGGTGGGGCTGGAAGTTCTAAGGGGTCAAAGGTGTGGTTTTCCTGGTGACCAGATCCCATCCTGAAGCTGTTGAGTTGGAAGCTATTCCATAACATCTTACGGAAAAACCCGAACGAACTTTTTGGCCAGCCCAACACTTGGGCTTGGGCTCCCCCAGGAGTCCTCTCATTAGCACACAAAGAGAGTAAATTCCAAGGGTTTTGTGCCAGGAACTGCACAAAAAACAAAGTATGTATTTATTGTACCACGTGGGGTATTTGCAATATTTTTAAAAATACAGTTGTACTGCAAAGACAGAATAGGCCTCTACAATGATGCTTATTCACATCATTTCTATCCCCAGTTGTCTATAGAGGTCTCAAGGGCACACACAGGTCACACCAGACACTGTTGGTGCAGGAGGGCTGGGTGTGTGTGTGTGACTCGGGGATGGGCAGGCTTCCCTCCCTGTGTCTCAGGATACCAACCTCAAATTCAAAGGCCCTGTAATGGAGCTCAGTGGCAGGGCTGTAACAGAACTGTGAGGTCCAGCTAGAGACAACAGCAAAGATGAGGCAATCTGATGAGGTGTCTGGGACAGAGAGGGTCCACCCCGCCACAGATGCAACCTCAGGCACCCAAGGAGCTTCCAGACTTAAAAAATGTCTCCCAGGGACTTCCCTGGTGGCGCAGCGGTTAAGAATCCGCCTGCAAGTGCAGGGTACACGGATTCGAGCCCTGGTCCGGGAAGATCCCACATGCCGTAGAGGAACCAAGCCCGTGAGCCACAACTACTGAACCTGCATTCTAGTGCCTGCACGCCACAACTACTGAGCCCACGTGCCACAACTAGTGAAGCCTGCGCGCCTAGAGCCCGTGCTCTGCAACAAGAGAAGCCACTGCAGTGAGAAGCCCACGGACCGCAAGTAGAGGAAGCCCAAGCTCAGCAACGAAGACCCACCATAGCCAAAAATAAATAAGCAAATAAATAAATTTATTCTTAAAAAGAAGTCTCTTATTTGTCAGTCAGGGTGCCTCAAACTCGGGCAGGCTTCGGTTATTAATGTAGAGGTGTTAACTGGAAGAAGTAAGGCATTACATCATTACCAGACATTAGTGGGGTTAGTCAGAGGAGAGTTCCCTCCCTCCCTGCAGAGGCCCAGCAACACTCCTCCACACCCTGAGGAGATGGCCACACCTCCACAGCGACCTCACGTCACAGCTGTGGCCCAGGGCCCCGGGGGTGAGCTCAGGATGCTGGGCAGAGTTTGAAAACAGGCAGCTCCATAACTTCCACTAGAAAACTCAGACATTGACTGTAATTCATTTTGGTGTCTTTAAATTTCAAGCTCATTTATCCAGGTCAGGAACCATTTGTTTGCATCTAACAAGTCAAGGCCTACGGTAGCATCTTTCTAACATATGGCCTGTTTGTGTGCACCTGTGCAGCCTTGTGGGTGAGCGGAAGGTTGATCGGCAGGGATCACACCATCAGCTGTGCTGGGACAGGGCACGTGACCTGGTACAGACCCCTCAGCTCCCCCAGCCACGCAATCTGCTTTTCAGAGAAAGGGGAGCTGGGGCTGGAGGGGTTGGGCATGTAGTAGTTCACCTATGTGAATCACTCATCTCCTGGAGAATGTCTCAAAAGCAGCTTGGAGGGATCATTCTGGAATGCCTGCTGGCCCAGAAAAGGAGGCAGAAAAAGCTCCTCGACACCCAGCAAGCTCATCACCATGGCAACCCTCCATCCCTGAACTGCCCATCCCTTGGCTATCTCTCCCTAAGGAGACTGACTGAGGTGATGCAAATTTAAATGAGGGCTTGTCTTTCTTTCAAAAAAATTTATCTTGAAATATTACAGATAAATAGAGTAGAAAGGTATAATGAATAACATAAATATCTGTGTCCCCAACTCCCAACTGAAGATATAAACCCACATCATTAAACGAAGCTCCTCTGTTATCTTTCTTTTATTGTATAACCTTCCCAATCCCATGAGAGATAACCGCTATGCTGAATTTAGTGTTTATCACCCATTTGTTTATATATATTTATATTGAATGAATATATGAATATATATAATTATATAGTATATATATTATTCTGAGTCAAAGGACAATATCTTTCTCATGTCTTAAAAATTTTATTGAGGTGAAATTCACATAACATAAAATTAACCATTTAAAAGTGTACAATTCAGCGGCATTTACTGCATTCACGATGTTGGGCAACCATCACCTCTATGTTCACATGCTTTTGAACTTGTATAACTGGGACTGTACGTTAGGTGTTTTGCATCAATGCTGCTTAAGAGGTTCATCTGTGTTGAGGCATGTAGCCCTGGCCCAGTCGTTTCACTGCTGTACTGTACTCCACTGTGTGGCTATTTCACAACTGGCCCCTTCTGCTGATGGGCACTGGGTGGTTTCCAGGTTTTTACTATCACCAATGAGCCTGCCTCCTTGTGCACATGCTGGTGCTTCTCTAGGATGTCAAGCCAAGAGCAGAGCTGCTGTGTCACAGGCCGAGTGCAGCTCCAGATTCATGAGACATCGCCAAAGTGTTCTTCAAGGCGGTGCTAATTTATACTCACAGAAGCCTGGCTGTCTTGGGGAGCTGGGAGCCTTTAGTGTGCAATTTAATTAGAGTAACTTAACACTTGGATAATGTATTTCATTTAACAAAATACTGTGAGGTAGGCAGAGCAGGATTATTAAGCATTCTCAGAAACCTTTTGAAGACAAGGAATCTGAGACACAGAGGGAGGGACTCAACCCGGATGGCAGGGCTACAATCTAAGGTTAGAGGCAGGACGCCAAACCCACTGTAAGATGTTGCCAGTGTTCTCCTCATGTTACATTTCTCCCTTCCCTCCCTGACACAGCCACCTTGTCCCTTACTTGAGCGGAGATCTGTCTACACCATCAGCTTTCTGAGGGTACAACAATGAAGGCTCACCGGCAGACCATGGAGAGGGGCTCTGGAAAGGAGAGTCTCTGGGGACTGGGCAATTCCAGGCTGCAGGGAACCAGGGTGGAATCTTCCAGACTTCCACAGCCCACTTTCCCTCTGTGGTCAACTTCGTGTGCACAGAGATTGCATCTGGTGGTCCTGTTGGATCTAAGTTGCCTTAAGAGGGCATGAAAAAAAAGCTGCAGAAAAAAAAGGAAAGCCTGAAGCAGGAACCCTGGGTACACCTGTGTGCCCAAGGAAGGAGGTGCAGTGGGATGGCATTTAAGATACCTCGACTCTCCGAGGTACTGTCACCTGGGCACCAGCCCCTCCTCCCCTCACTCGCTGAAACCAGGCAGCATCCCAAAGAGGAGAGGGCAACACTGCCTACACCGTATAGCACAGAAACTTGGTTCTGGGGCAGGGCTTATGCCTCCCCACCGGCCTGTCTGCCCAAGGCCTGAGTGTGTCTAGGTGAGGCAGCACACTCTTCCCCAAAGAGAGGTTAAGATGCCGCCCCAGGGCACAGAGGACTGGAAGCTGAAGCCCGTGTGCCCAAGCCTCTGGTGTACTTCTGACACAAGCTTCTGGCACTGGAGTGTGCCAGCTGCCATTCTTCTCAACTGGAAGCATCTCTTCATCTTTGGCTGCTCTGTCCCCTTGCACTCAAATCTTTCCTTTCCAACGTGAATCCTCCAACTAGGAGCTGGGATCCAGAAGGCGATGAGAGGCTGTTTCATCTCGCCGGCAGGGCCCCCCGCCTTCTGTCCTCTAGGCATAAGACATAGGTGTGACCACTGGCAGTCTCGCAGTCTGATCTCAGGCAAGTTTCCTCTTCTGGTCAGATAACTTGTGAGGAAGCACCAGGCACATGGAACCACTGCATCATTTATTAATGAAGCTAAGAGCTTCTGAATCCTTCCCCAGGAGTCCACCATCTTACACCAATTCCTATCTGTTACTGGTGTTTTGGTAATTAAAAAAAAAAAAAAAAGAGTCATGGACGCTTACCCAACATGCCTGAGCAATTCCAGTTCTGGCTAAAGACTGATACCAAATACCAGCAGAAGACTGCACTCCAGAGAGCCACGCCGCACACACCGTCTCTGTCCTGCTGAGGCCAAGAGGCAGCACAGCACCTGGAGAGCCCTGTCACCTGGCCTTCCTGGTCCCTGCCTGGCTACCAGCAGCACCATCACGCCACTCTTCTCTAGGGAGGTTTTCTGCAGCACCAGCTACCAGCTGGCCTGCTGGACCTGTCAGTTCTCAGGAAATCGGGCCCTGGGCTCCTAGACCTGTTCCCCTCCTCAGCCCCAGTGGCGCACGCCTCACTCAAGACTTAGCTCTTAATGCGGCCTTTCTCCCCTAGGGACCTCATGCAGCGCTCCTAATTAGAGGACTGCGCTCCTTGGGAAATAGGTGAACAGAACACATAGAGAAGGCTGTTTTTATTCTTTGACCTTATGCTGTTTTAGGGCAGTTTTTTTCAGTAATGGGAAGGTAACAGATGCTCTGGAAATGTGATGCGTTTATCTGGGACAAGAAGACAAAGACTGATGGCAGGAGCAAGGCCAGGAAACTCATCTCTCAGGGATTCTCTGGACTCCACAGACCAGCAGGAAGTATCCTTGGCTGCCCTCCTCAGTCATCCATGCCACGGACAAGGGAGGCGCACGGTGCCCGGCAAAGGGCTACCGAGCTGCCTCCCAGCGCTGACTCAGGCCCCCACTTCCTGCAAACATTTTCCTTGGCAATTCTCAACTCCTAGATAAAGAGATGTCACTTCCTTTGGGAGTCAGGCAGATTAGTTTTCACTAAGTGTGGATGTGAAGAGCTAGATAAAATATTATCCACTTGTTCTTAAAAACTGTGGGCTATGGTTCAAAGAAGACTCTGACAGAAAAGATGATTCTCAACTGAAGATGCACACACCTCAATCAGCCCGACCACCCAGCCTGGCCTCAGTGAGTAATGAGGGTCATAACCTCACAGCCATGCAGGGCTGACAATCAGGTCTTGGTTGCATGAGGTTCTGCCCACATATTAGAGGACTGGAGGGGGAGACCTGTGCATGTTCCCTGCACATGTCACTGGCTCATCTTGACCCTGTGAGGTTCTGGTATTACTCAGGCCACTTACAGACCACAAAATGAAGGTTCAGAAAGCTGAACTGTGCTCAAGGTCACAGAGCTGGTAGATGTCCAGGCAGGATTCTGAATTCCAGTCTTTGGAAGCCTACCTCCCCCAAACCTGTCCGTGTTACTCAGGACATCCCCACCGCCAGCCCACAGGGGCAGGATGTGCTGTTTACTGCTTTATTAATATGAAGTTTGGAATTTAAATTTTCCTAAAGACTTAAAAAAAAAAAAGTCCTTTGGAGTCTTCTTTGACAAACCAAAAATTAAAGCATTACTGAGGTGAGAGCACACGTGAAGTTGACTTTGAGAACATGAAAATGGCTGAAGGAAAAGAAAAATCCCTAATGCAGCAATAGTGTATCCTTATTTTCAGCCTCACATTATACCAGCAAATAGGAATCCTATTCAGGAGAGAGAAAGAGATCAGGAGAGAAGCAGGAGTGGAACTGAGAGCTGCCCGGGGACTTGGTGTTCCACCAACACTGGCGAGCCTCTTCACAGGGAGCCCTACAGCCTCTGGGGGTTCACGTGTGTGCAGGCTGGTCACTCTCTCCACCATGGTGGCCAGGACAGGCCTGGGAGGTGCTGGCTTGGCCTGGTGGACTTTGTAGCAGAACAAAGGAAAGGTGAGTGCTGTCATCTTCACCAGCCTCTCACAGGACCAACCTGTACTTTTTAATTTTTATTTTTTAAAAGACAAACTATTAAAAGTAAAATGAATGAAATCACATGAGATCAAGATACAAAGACAGAAATTCAATGTAGAAAAAAAGACCTTGCTGGGAAACAGTCAATGGGAAACACGGGAAACATTTCAAAGACGCACAAAAAGCTCACGTTGTAAACAGGATTAAGCTGCTGTAGGTTCCTCATCACATCAGGGTTTCATTTTGCTCAGCCTGAGATCTCGCTCGATTTCAAACTGCCTGTGATCCACTCGGTCTAGAAAAGCTTTCCGTTCAATGTACCTGGAAGAAAATGAAGGTATCTGTCAGCAGATGCAGTAAAAGAAAATGCCTCCCCTGCACTGTCCTGTCCTGTCCCCCGCATCCCTCACCCCGGTGTAAAGGGGTCCACTTGGCCTGTGGGATTATCAGGTTACAGCAAACATAAACGGATGACCACAGGTGGTGCCCAGAGTGGACAACACGACTATTTCAGGAACATCCAGACCACTCCCATTTAGTCTAAACAAGCACGTTTCTGGTTCAGATGTGAGTGAAAATAGAATGAAAAAGAGAAACCAACAACTTATCAAGGGGAAGTACATTAGAGGCTGAAGGCAAGAAAATGTCGCAATTTTGTAACCAGGTTTTAAGGAAAGAACAGGGACTCCCTCAAGCCCAGGTTCAGAGCCTGGCTTGGTTAGACATTAGCAGACCATGCTGGTCAAGGAGCATCGCTTTTCTCAGCAGCAAAATAGTGACACCACATTTCCTGGCCTTGGCGGTGCGCTGAGTTGGTGGGGAGAGAAAGCTATGTACCCTGCACACACGTATCAAAATGCAGGAAAAGGTGCCTCTACAAATGGAAGAAACCCAGTAAGACCTCCCTCCTGGGGCTGCAGGAAAGGTGAAGTGGGCTGAGGTGCGCAGAGCGCTCACCGTCGAAGGTTACCTGCAGCTCCTTCCTTCCCCACACCCTTCCCACCTCTCCTTGTGTCCTCCACCCAGATGCAGCCAGGGTGCTTCTGCGAGGACGACAGAAGAGGCCTTTCCTTAAATTCCTCCAAGGGAACGAGGTCAAGCACCTCTGCCATCCACGGCTCACACACAGGGTCCCCTAAAAGCTGGTGGTTTGCCCCTCATCTTGGCCAGGCTCAGCAGACAAGGCTTCCGTCGGCCTCCCAGGCAGGGTGAGAAGGAAGCACAGGGCTGAAGCAGCAGGCACTGCGAGGAGAAGGCTGGCCGCTGAATGAGACACAGCTGCATTTTCGCGCATCTTCTGGCCTGAACTGTGCTGCCGCTTGCCTGGGGGGAAGGGATCTCTGCTGCTAATTAATCTGTTGAGAGAGCAAAACTGCCACTGAAAACGGGAGGCAGAATTGAATCTCTGCACTAATCTTTCCTTTGTTGCACTGTGGAAAATGTGCATCTGTCATTACAAGGTCATTTACGTTTAGGGTGAGAACGTTAGCAGGTTCAGGACCCTGTGTTCCTTTGCTGAGTTCAGGGCCTCGCTTGCCTGCCCACAGCACCCTGTGAGAAGCAACCCAGCCCAGCCCATCCGCTCTCCAGCCAGGCCTGCGGCCACTAACCCTATACCTCACTACGGACAGGGTGGCAGCTCTCAGCTTGAATCCCGACCCTGCGGCTTGCTAGCTGTGTCTCTGGGTAAGCCACGTAACCTTGCTAATTCTGCTTCCTAATTTGCCCGCCCCCCAAAAAAAGGTAATCATCCTTAATCATTCCTACTCTGAAGGGCTGTTGTGGGGATTAAATGCAATAGTGTACATATTATGCCTAGCACAGAGCAGGTGCTCGATAAAATGGCAGAGTTGTCACCATCATTTCGGGAAGCCAGCTTCTGTCAGGGTTCTGAGGACAATCAATCCAAGGGGAACAGTCAGCTCTCTTGATGCACGTTATCAGCAACTACTAGCTACCACCTGGTCTGGGATCAGGAACTCAGCTGCTGTGTCAAAATTGCCAAGGAGGGGCCAGAATGGCTGGAAACACAAGGGCAGGGCCTGCTTGTAGGCTTGACATAAGCCCTCAAGGTCAGGTCATCAAATTTCGCAAATGAAATACAGGATGCCTGGTTAAATTTCAATTTCAGATTCCCCGGCAGATGGGGAAGCCACAGACACTGTGGACCCCTTTTGATAAAGTGTGAAAGCAGGAGAGACTGTGGCCGGTAAGTAGACACATGACAGAACAAATTCATCTTCTGTCTACCACCAAGGGACCCATGATTCCCCAGTGGGGACTGTTAACCGAGACCACTGACGGGCTTTGTCACACTACAACCGTCACCCCTCCCCACCCCAGCCCACAGGCCCTGGTGAAGACCACGACGGAGATCAGTGTTCTGACAGCCTGCGCTTTAACTGCCTCTCTGGAAGTTCCCAAAGAACAAATACGGGAGCCGTGGTTCAAGACAACTTTAGGGCATGTTTCAAGAGAGCCATTACCTAGGGATGCCTGAGAGAGCGGGCCTGGGGGCGGAAAGAAGAGGAAGTATGTGGCTTTGAGCATTTGTGGTCTTTCTTCTTGACTTTCCTTTAAAGAAGAGGAAGTGATACTTAAATTAAGATGCTCACTGAGCATGAATAATGCCTTGCAGGTTCCCGGAAGCGGTGCTGGTGCCGGGTCCAGCTGACTTTGAGACTATCAAGAGCGAAGCCAGGCTGGGTGCTAAACAAGCAGGTGCAGGCAGAGTTCAGGTTTAGGGAACGCCTCGGGCAGCAAAGAGGGGCACATATGCTGAATGCAATTCTCAAGGGCAACCCAGACAAAGGCCATCAAGGCAGGTGTGGCGACTTCATTCCCCCGTGCACAGCATCTGCAGCTGCTAACCCGATCCGTGTGATGGCTTTGGTTCGCGGCCAAGAGCCGACCAGGAACAACACTTCTACTCGACATCCTCCTCCCACCCTCAGGACAGAAAAGGCGCCAAGGATGAGGGTGGCTCTGACATTTACTATGTGTGTGACTGTGGGCAAGATACTTTATTTTTCTTCTCTGTAAAACAGGAATAAAAATGACAACACCCCTCTGACACTACAATGAAACTGTAAGAAGTACTTTGTAAACAATAAAACCAAAAATGGCTATGAGTGTTGTGCGGTTCTTGCTTCCCATTTCTGACCTGACTGTATCACTATAAAGCCTCAGAAACTGGGACAGCTGGAACAGGGACCAAGAGACCAAATGCCCCAGAAAGAGGAAGGGCTTGTGGGGAAGGCTGCCTCCTCCAAGGTGGCCCGAGTGGACGACCTATTTAAACTGAGCCTCAGAAAGTTTTCAGGCACCTTAAGCGGGTTACAGTCCCAGAAGAGAACCACCAGCTGACAAGTGCAAGGCTTCTTTTCTGGTCTGTGCCCAGCACTCCTGGGGACCCAGACTGATTCAGCCCAGTCTACTGGGAAGGGCAGAGGGGATCATCCCTTCCCACGACTACTGCCTTATGTGGCCCATTTAAGAGGCTGCAGCTCTTCACTGTCATTAATAAAATATGCTAATAGCACCAAAACCTAAGGGATTTTCTAAGCTTTCCCTTTCAGAACCAGGTTAGACACAATAGGCTCGGTCATCTTTTTGATCCTGCAACCCAAATTACTTTTCTGCCACCAATTTTCTTGAGATCTAGGCCAATGTGGAGGGAAGGAAAAATAGAAGAAGAGGACGAGAAGGGTAGAAAATGCTTCCAGAGAACATGTTAGTACCTACTTCTGGGAAACCAGGCTGCAAGTGAAAGGACGCCCATCCACCCCCACAAGAAGGCAGAGTTCTGTGGGGCAGCTGATCCCCAAAAGCTCCGCCAAACAGTCACATCCGCCCACGAGAGGCGTCCTGCCCACTGGTCAGGAAAAGAAAGAGCACAGGGAGGTGCAGGGAAATCTGAAGCAGGCACATAACGGAGGACGTTTCAGGGCTGCGTTATCACTATGCCCCCAGCAGAGCCAGCAGGCGTTCTGTGCAGCATAAACCTGAGAAGGAAAGTGGACCAACACCAGAAAGCCACAGGCAGTGCAGGCCGTCTGAGGCTGGAATAAAGCTCTGTGATGTAAGTACTAAGAGGTGCATTTCTTTGCCCTGAGAAGTGCAAGTGAAAGAAGCAATCTGCTCAACATCACAAAAGGCCTGTGCAAGAGGATGACTCGCAAACACCTCGAGGGCCAAAGTGAAAGGGTGGTGATTTTAATTTTCTTGTCCACTGCTTTCCTCCCATCTCACCTCAAGATTGTGCTCGTTCTGAAAGAGTGACTCTTGGGGGTCATGGAGATAGATTCTTTGGAGAAAGAAAATTATTTTCTCTCTCCTTCATGCCTCTCCAAATCACAAGCACACCTGATCTCCAATCATCAAGCTCCATGACCTTCAATTCGATTGCCAGCAGCAGCCGAGACCAAGCCCATATTCCTCTCATTTTCTCTGCGTTGATCCCTCCCCCCAATCCTGCTGGCCGCTACCTCAGCAGTGTTGGAGAGACGCGCTGCTGATGGCGAACACTGCCAGGGAACCTAGTGCGATCAGTTATAGGAATAGAGGGAAGCAATGTTAAAGGCCTTGAGTGCCGTGCCGACTGGGGACACTGATCCTGAAATGCTGGACTGCGCCCTGGAGTCCATGGCTCAGAGGAAAGGCAGCGATTCTTTGCTGTGCAGCTGACCTCTTTGGAACAGGCATTTTAACCAACTTTGCTGTCTGAAAATGATGCCTAGGTGGAGATGTCATTCTGACTTGTCATGCCCTTCTTTTCTGGGTGGTTAATTCCAATCTTACTAGGTTCCAAAACAAAGCCATGGCTGCCTGACAGCTAGTGGGATGTGCATTTAGACAGTGCAATGGCTCAGCGCCTGCTCTGGGACAGACGCTCTTCTAGCACCCCGCTGGTGGCGGGGTGGTGAACCAGACCCTGCCCTTCGGGGCTTACCGTACATGAAACAAAACACGACAACATGTATCAATTGACAATAAATGTGATGAAGAAGGTCAAAGAGGGTGATTTGATGGAGGGTTCCTAAGGTGGGGCTACTCTGAGAGAGAGTGGCATCTGAGTGACACAACAAGAGCCCACCGTGGAGGAGGACCCGGAGGAGCAGTGCAGGGGCTGGGCCGCCTGGAGCAGGGGAGAGGGTCACAGGTGGGCAGGGGACGGCTCGGGGGGCCTGCAAACGCCAGGGTAAGGAGGTGAACACTCGTTTAAGTGCTACTTAAAATCAGCAGGGAAGAGAGGAAAAATGGTTTGTACTTTCAAAAAATCATTTTGGCTGTGATGTAGAGAAGAATGGAGGGAAGGTACAGATACAGAAGCAGGGAGCAGAGCTTGTACCGGACTGCAGGCAGCTGGGATGGACCAAAATACTTCATGACAGAACTGTCTACTGGACTTTCAGGATTGAGTGGAAAGAGGATGCTCCTAGGGCTTTCTTTCATCAGTTGGGTGGATGGTGATGGTGCCATTTTCTGAGAAGTCTGAGGAAGGAGTCTGTTTATGGAAAGAAAGCAAGCAGAGGTATCTCAAGCTATCCGAAAGTAGAGCGTCCCTATAACACCTCTCTTAGCTGAAATGGCGTGAAGTGAAGAAGCAATTGCCTTTTGGTGAAAACGAAAATCCTCTCCAGATTTCTTTCAGTTAGGGAGAAAATGTAGAGGTCTTTCGCAAAAGCAAAGTGGTGTAAGCAAGCTTTTGAACAGTGGGGGATATCTGTATTTGGTTTTGGATGTTAAGTTTGATGTAATGTCTTGGACATGCAAATGGAGATGTCAACTAAACAGCTGCTACGGGAGTCTGCAGCTCAGTGGGATGGTCAGGCAGGAGAGAGCTTTTTTGCGAGTCGTCAGCAGAAAATAGTACTTAAGCCATGGAATTAGCTTTCCTGGGGGAGAGAATATGAGGAACGACGGCTGCCCATCACTCAGCCCTGGGACTTCCCTACTTTAAAAGCCCAGAGAAGGAAGAGAGGCCAGCCTGGGAGACAGAGAGGAGATGCCCCCAAGCTGTACTGGCCACGGTTGTGGGAAGTGTTCCTGAAGGCTTGGCAGGAATACACCAGGAAGGGATTTAGAGGAATAGAGCACCTAGCCTTCCAGTAAGGCCCTAAGCTTGGCGTGGTCAGTAATGGCAGACAGAAGAAAGAAGAGGGGGCGGAGACTTGGGGTGGGGGGGAATCCTATCTATAAACATGCCAGACATTTCCCCTACTTATTTAATTCCCATTATAAACCTGGGAGTACACTGAAGAGTTTCTACTTCACAGATGAAGAAACTGGGGCTAGAGCACATGGCAGGCTGGTAGAAGAGCCAGGATTTGAATTCAACTGCACTTCAGTTTACTGTAAAATATAACAAACACGCACACACACAGAGTATAAAATGGGCAAGGCAGATGAATCATTATACAGCAAGCCAAGAAGCAGAAGATGAGCGCCCTAGAGAAGTCCAAGCTGGACTGGGAGAGCTTGCTTTATAATGATTCGCAATTAGGCACAACTAGATTGTAATGTCAGAGGAACAGAAACTTGAAAGGGAAGTGGAAATGTGGGCAGGCTCACACCTGGCTGGGCTTGGGTGTTGGGTGTGGGTGTTGGGTGAAAGTTATGAACGTGCCTCCTGAAGGCTGGCAGCATTCGGCTCCTTGACCTGGTGACAGCCTAACTGAGAACTCGACATAAATAGACATATACTGTGTGCGTTCTTTCGTGGCTTGCTTCTTCACAAATTGACCTAATGGACGCATTGTTTTTGCCCATTTTTGACCTTCATATAAATGGAATTAAAACAAATAAATATAATACATGGAACCATACTGCATGAACTTCTTTGTTATTATGTTACTGAAATTTACCCATGTTCATTCCAATTGGTAAAGAGTATCCCAGTGTCTGAACACATCACACTTTATTTGTCTATTACAAATAGACATCGGAGTTGTTTCCAATTTGGGGATGTTATGAAAAGTACTGTTAATTGAGAAGCTACCTGTCAGTCTAACTGCTCCTCCTTTCAAAGAAATCTCTTTTTTCTGGCTGCTCTTAAGATTTTTCTCTTTGTCACGGGTTTCCTGCAACTTCACTCTGCAGTGTGGATCTCTATTTTATTTATCTTGGGATTCTTTGAGTTTTGAAAAGTCTGTAAAGAGGTGTCTCTCATCTCTTCCCACGCTGTCCTCCAGGAGGCTTAACTTCCCTCTTCCTTATTTTTTGTCTCTCTGAACAATATTCTGGATGATTTCTTCTGGCTCTTTTCCAGTGCATGTATTTCTCTTTTCTGCTGGTCTAACTACTATTAAATCTATCCCTCTCGTTTTTAATTATGGTTATTAAATTTTTCATTTCTAGAAATTTTGTTTGGGTCTTTTAGGCCACATTTTATAGTTTCTTCTTCTTGCAAATATTTTCAAGTTTGTCTACTTCTTTAAATACAGTAGGCATAATTGTATTAAAACCTGTCTCTGATATTTCCATTGTCTAAATTCTTCAGATCTGGTCCTGTGCCTGCTGTTTCTTAAGGTGCTTTGCTTCTTTATGTGAATATTTTCACACAGCAAAACTGCTTTTAAAAAATTGGACAGTAGGGCTCCCCTGGGTGGCGCAGTGGTTAAGAATCCGCCTGCTAATGCAGCCCTGGTCTAGGAAGATCCCACATGCCGCGGAGCAACTAAGCCCGTGCGCCACAACTACTGAGCTTGTATGCCACAACTACTGAAGCCCACATGCTCTAGGGCCCGCGTGCTGCAACTACTGAGCCCACATACTGCAACTACTGAAGCCCACGTGCCTAGAGCTCACGCTCCGCAACAAGAGAAGCCACCGCAATGAGAAGATTGCACACCGCAATGAGAAGATTGCGCGCCGCAATGAGAAGATTGCGCACTACAATGAAGAGTAGCCCCCGCTTGTCACAACTAGAGAAAGCCCGCGCACAGCAACGAAGACCCAATGCAGCCAAAAATAAATAAACTAAATAAAATTTAAAAATTGGACAATAATAATCCAATATTGACCAATGTAGCTTCAAATTCTATTAAAGCTTTACAAGGGGAAAGATGGGATAGCACTTACTGAAGTAGAATTACTATCAAAACACAAAATGCACAACATAATCTTTTAACCTCAATTCCATCTTATTTTAGTCAGGGCTGTATTACAGGAATATTTTTTATCACTATCCATGATTTGGATTCTTGTATAGGAGAACAATTTAAATATGGTGTCTGTAAAAATGTCACAGTCTCATAATAAATATGGTAGAGGCCAATCATTACTCATAAGTAGCTTTTTTTTTTTTTTTTTTTGCGGTACGCAGGCCTCTCACTGTTGTGGCCTCTCCTGTTGCGGAGCACAGGCTCTGGATGCGCAGGCTCCCCGGCCGTGGCTCATGGGCATAGCCGCTCCGCGGCATGTGGGATCTTACCGGACCAGGGCGCGAACCCATGTCCCTTGCATCGGCAGGCGGACTCTCAACCACTGGGCCACCAGGGAAGCCCTGTAAGTAGCTTTTTTGAGATGTTATCAAATAGGACCTTTCCCCCTTAGTTTCAGCAGAGATCACTTTTGTTCCATGGTAATACTTCTTGGGATTCTCCACATATTCCCTCAGAGCAGACTCTCCCCAGGTGGCCTTTGCTCTCGTTGGCATCTGTGTAAGAGAATTTGGGGGCCTGACCAAACAGACCTTTCAGGTTTGGCTTGTGCTTCCCATCCTCTGACACTGTGGCACTGGGCACACTTCTCAGTAGAAATCTTCTTGCCCTTCTCGACAGTCCCTGTTTTGAAGTCAGCTCTCTAAGTTACATACGTGCTGGATAGGCTCACCCAGCAGCTGTCTTGCTCTCATTTCTAGAATTTAGTTGCTGTGGTCTAGTGAGTCTCAACCCAGGCTGTGCATGAGAAGCACCTGAGAAGTGATTTAAAGATACAGGTATCTGTGGCTCTTTTTTTAAAAATTGAGGTATAGTTGCTGTACAATATTATATCCGTTTCAGGTGTACAAGGTAGTAATTCGCAATTTTTTTTTTTTTTTGGCCCAGCCGCAAAGCTTGTGGGATCTTAGTTCCCTGACCAAGAATTGAACCCATGTCCCCTGCAATGGAAGCGCGGAATTCCTAACCACTGGACCGCCAGAGAATTCCCAAGTAATTCACAATTGTTAAAGGTTATACTCCATATAGTTATAAAATACTGGCTATATTCCCATATAGCTTATTTATTTTATACGTAGTAGTTTGTACCTCTTAATCCTCTACCCCTGTCTTGCCCCTTCTCCCTTCCTTCTCCCCATTCGTAACCACTAAGTTTGTTCTCTGTATCTGTTTTTTGTTTTATTCACTCGTTTGTTATATTTTTTAGATTCCACATGTAAGTGATATCATATAGTATTTGTCTTTCTCTGTCTGACTTATTTCACTAAGCATATACCCTCCAAGTCCATCCATGTTGTTGCAAACGGCAAAATTTCATTCTTTTTTTGTGGCTGAGTAATATTCCATTGTGTGTGTGTGTGTGTTTGTGTGTGTGTGTATACATACACACACCACACAGATATCTGTGACTCTTGATTCAGCGGTGCACAGGGGTGCCCTTGTCATGTAACTCTGGAAAAACCCCCAGAAGATTCTCATGCTTAGCCAAGGTAAGAACCAGAGTAATAGTTCCCTCCCTGGACTAGGGGTTGGGCCCTTTAATCTGCCAGGAGCTAGGAAAGGCAGTGAGTGGAGGTATGGGGTGGGCACTAGAGAGGGCAGGTGAGAAGAGCCAAAGGCAGAGCACAGAAGTCATCAGATCTGCATTGGAAAAATACAATCAGATCCGTGGAATCATCTGGCCAGGCAGAAAAGGCTCAGAGACAGAGGGAAAAGCAAAGGGCTTAAAGGTTGTATGCTATTAGCTGTTCCCTAACCCAGTTATGTGATTTTCCATTGCCTGAAAAGTCCTCATTGGGCAGATGTCCTTTTTAATCTTGTTTTCTCTTCCAGCCTACATTTTCTTATCTCTCCCTTATCTTCAACAGCACCACTCCTTACTTCTATAAGACCTCTATTAACAGAACGAACACTGTCTAACCCATATAATCAATCCTCAGAGAAGCAGTAAAGTGTGGCACGCTCTGGCAGTTCCTCTGCTGCCTGAGATCACCAGGCAAACATGGAGAAGTGGCGGGGCTGAGTTACTAGAGCTGAGTCAGAGTGGGGAGGTTCAGGTAATGCATCAGAGGCCTTCTGCAGGTAACACTGACTCCTGCTTGTGCTTTCTTGTGGGCCTTTCCCCAGATGGCTATGGTACTTCTACCTCTGTCCTGTGGCAAACCATCTTTGACAGATGGACTTAGAAGTCTTGGTAGTTAAACAAGCTCATAAAGTCAGTAAAGACACTTTTTTTTTAATCTACTGATCAGCTTCTACGTTCATTCAAATACTCGTGAAACCTAATCTAGAAAAATGACCCCCCAAACAAATCCCTCACCTATCTTTATTATAATTTAGCTTATACGTAACCTGAATGACTACCACTTAATACACACCTTTAAGTGACAGTGACAGGCAGTTCTGCAAAGGGCTTTATGTGGACAGGGCTTTATGCCTTTCTTATCGTGCTCCACTTCATTGCACTTTGCAGATACTGTGTTTTTTAACAAATTGAAGGACTGTGGCAATCTTGTGTTGTCAGATTGTCAGCATTTTTTAGCAATAAAGTATTTTTTAATTAAGGCTTGTACATTGTGTTTTAGATATAATGCTTGCATCCTTAATAGACTACAGTATCGTATAAACATAACTTTTATATGCACTGGGAAACCAAGAAATTCGTATGACTCACTTTATTGCGATATTTGCTTCATTGCGGTGGTCTGGAACAGAACCTGCAATATCTCTGAGGTCTGCCTGTGCTATATACATATATGCATGATATATATATCACATGTTTTGTCTCATGAGAGCCTCACAACCACCCTAAGGGTGGTATTACTATCTCAGTTTTACTGGTGAAGGAGCTGAGCCTCAGGGATGCACAGCGACTGCAGGGAGAGCCCCTGCTGGAGAGGGGCAGGCATGTGGAGCACCAGGGCTGTCTGATGGGCCACGCACACTTCCTTTCACTGTTAGGGGTGGGGAGTGTGGACCTTGAGCCATGGACCCACTTCTGTCGTAACTTTGTTCTTGGCTCCTTCTGAGGTTCCTAAGTACTCAGTGAACACCGTTTCTCTCAGGACATTCCTGTACACATTTTATGGACACCCTCTTTGTATTCCAAAGTGAAGAGGAAGAGGGTGCATGTGATGGCCCAGATGCTGTCTGAGGGCTGGTGTGTCACATAGGTTGAAGCCAAAGGTGAAGCCCCACCCCGGGCCACAATGACATGGACAAAAAAATCCCACAATACCCGACAACATCTAGGCGCTCTGTTGACTCTGAGTTTGATGCACTGAGCTTGTCTGGCTTCTCAGAAGGCCAAATAATTCAGATGAGGCCGAGGCTGATACGGTGAGCCAGATCTGACCACATGAACAAACGAGGTGACTTACAGTTCATGGGAGCTGCAATTCAGCAAATTCAGCTTGGCAGACGTGCCTCTCCCCGAGAGAAGTGCTGCTCACATGCCCTCCCACCCCTTCCTGTCACCCCAATGTTTTCCTCACCGACAGGACCTGCCCACATTAGAACACAGCTTCAACAACAAACCAGAGAACTCATGTTTTTTGTTTTACCGTGAAAAGCTCCTGCCTACTTAAATTGGGTGGCGCGTGTGCAATGAACTAGCCCAGGGTTTGGAGGATTTTCAGAGAATAGAATGCACTACTTCTTACCCCTCCTTCCCCCGATTGTGGATGGCTAGTTCTTCGCCAATGCCCTCCTCCTCCTTGAAGCTCTCCCAGTCCAGCTTGGACTTCTCTAGGGTGCTCATCTTCTGCTTCTTGGCTCCTATTTTCCCCAGAAGGCTGCTCATGCCACTTGATCTTTTTAACCTAGAGAAAGCAAAAACATGAAACATGTAGCAGGTAAAAACTCTAATCTCTCGATTAATGGTTTTTCTGATTGGCACGGGCCTCCCTAGATTCAAGCGAGTTATCTTAATGGGAGCCATGTTTGCATCCAGGGTACTTCCTGTCGCTGTGGAGAGCACAGTAAGGAGACCAGAATCCTAATGCACTCCTCCTGCTCAATACCTCTGACCACTCTAACGACCTGGGGATAGGAAATCCTGAAGACCTCTGTCTGCTCTGTACGACAGACAGGTCTCTGCTTGCAAGGAGGGAGAAGTGCAGCATGATTCAGACATGGTTTTACAATCACATGCCTTGCTTCATATTCCAGCTCGAACCATGTGACTTTAGGCTAGGTATTTAACTACATCTGCCTCGGTTTCCTAATCTACAAAGTGAATGCTTACTCACAGGGCTGTAGTGTATCCTCTATATAAAGTGCTTAAAACAGCAGCTGGCACAGAGCAAAGGGGCAATAAATGTTATCCACCCTGAATCACGGTCATCATCTGTGCACTAAAGCCCCAGGGAGTCCCTTCAAGAGAAAGAGAACCAGATCCCAACACTGATGAGCAAGAGTTACAGGATCTTAAAAAGACCCTAAGATCAGTTTCCTTTCAACTCCTGTGAGTCAGGACCCTGGTTTTTCCCAGGAGGTGGAGAACATTCCTCATCCTGAAAGCAGGGAATGTACAGCCTGTGCTCTACTTGCTGGTTATGCTGTCGTGGACGGTGGGAGAAACCCCATATGTCCAAGTTCAAGTCCTGGCAGGTCAAATGTTTCTAGTCAATGTTAAATGTATGAGATAAAATAAGCAAGACAGAATGCAGCTAGTAAGAAGGTGGTACTAGGGGAAGGAAGTATGGTATGAACATGGCTTTTGGTCTCTTTAGAAAGTAAAACAAGTTATATACCAGCATACAGGAAACTAGAAGTCATTTTCTGCTTTACTGGGATATGCAAGAGGGTTAAAACATTTAAAACCTCTCTGAGCTAACATCACAAGGCCTACTGACAACATCAATACTAACACCTCTCACTTGCCTAGAAGGCTCATTACCCAAGTGTTTCATAGCCATTTCTCATCTTACTCTCCCTAGTGCCGTGAAAGAGGACCACTGAGTCTCAGAGTTGGAGGAGGAACTTCAAGATGATCTTGTGTCTCACCAACCATTCTGAAATCCCACCTTCCTGCAGCACAGGGCCAGTGAGGGGTGGCTCACTACCTCTGCCCTGGAAAGAGCCGATAGGCCAGTGTCCACACTGAACACGAGACTCCTGGTGCTGAACCATTACCCTCCACATTCTCATTAGCTTCCCTGTTGTGGTCATACCCTACTACAGGCTATCAGCTTAAGATCAACTCAGAAGAGGCTGGGCAGGCATCACTGCCCTCATTTGGAGTTGAACAAATGAAGTGCAGAGAGGTTAAATGATACAACAAAGGTCAAACCAACAGAAGATGCAGATCCAGGGCAAAACAAGGCTTTTCTGACCCTCAGTGTGGTGGACTGTGCTGTCTCACTTCTAACGTGAGAATTTACTTGAGAGATTTCCTGACGGCTATTTTATTCCCAATTTGCTTAAGGATTTTCCAAAGAGCTCTTTATGAGCTTTTGATTCATATCTTCTAATTCTTTTCCGGATAACAGTCCCTACAACAATCTCTCCATCAACACACACAGACTATATTTTACCAGGAACAGAGCATAAGTGGGGAGGCAGAAACTTAATATGGCTCAAATCTTTCCGCTTCTTACCTGCTTCACTGCTACTGTCCTGGTTCTCATTTGTATATTCTCACCTGGATGATTAAGCAGGCTCTTCACTTGTCTCCCTGACTTCTGTCTTGTCCCACCATCACTCACCTGCTCCATCCTGGCATCTATCCTACATGCTGTCTTCACCGTGAATTTTTGAAAATATGAAGCTTATCACGTCTTTCTGGTTAATGTCTCCTCCTTGACTCCTAATTACTCTTACAATAAAGTCTAAACTCCTTCGCTCGCAGAGTTCTTCCTGATCTTCTCTCGCCACATCTCCCCTTGCAACCTACACTCCAGCCACACCTGCAGTTCACCTCTCCCGGTCCCCCTCCCATTCATCTGGTCTTGCCTTAGCTTAGAAACCGCTTCCTGCAGGAGGCTTTCCCAGACCCTTCCCCCAGTCTCTGAACTAGATACCTCCTGCTGGTGTTTCTACTGCACCCCTGTTCTTTTCCCATTACAGCACTGCTCCTCTCCGTAACAGGTGCTTGAGGGCTCTACGGTCAGCTGCTGCTGCACTGGTCAGCTCTGAGGAAGCTCAGAGCCACTGCGGACAACATCTCACCAAAACCACACACCTGGAGGCTTTCCATTTCTGGCCGCAGGGTGTCCCTTGACCCTGCCTACATGCCAGAAGCACCGTGGTGGAGTGGTTGTGGCGGACAGGAGCTGGTGGCTAAATGGCCCAACCTCTTGTCCTCACATAGGCAGTCCTGGGAGGTACACTGAATGCTTCTCAGAAGTCCTGATGGCTCGTGGCCTTGGAAATGCGTGCACTCTTGTATTGGCTTTTCTGCCTTCCCTGCCTCACTTTTCCCACCCCCTCAACTCTTGCTTCTTGGGACACCTCCCCAACTAAACCACCTGCACTCAAAGCCTTACCTAAGGTTCTGCTTTGAGGGGGATCTAGCAAAGATGTTGAGGAGAAACATGACTTTCCCTTTGCAGGCTCTATATCGTGTGGATACTTAAGTTCTGGGTCTCCAAATCTCTCTCTAGCACATGGATATAGTTCTGTAAACAGTGGACACTCGATAAACTCAACAATGTCACCTGGATCACAGAACCAATTAGTGGGAGAGAATCAGATTTTTGTAGAATAAAGGTGTTCAGAACACTTCTAAATTGGGGAATTCTAAGGGGAGGAATTTCCACTTATATTTGCCAATCACCTCTCAGCAACTCAGGGTTCCCCATTTTATCTGGGCAGCACCACGGCTCTGTACACCATCTCTCCCCGACAGCCTACAGCTCTGACAGTATTACCAGAATATACCATCTTTTCAACAAGTCACTTCGAGAAGTCTATGGGAAAATGATTTTTGCCGCATAGCAGTGAAAAAGGTTCTAGAAAAGGAAAAGTCGTAATCCCCCTTTAAATGAATATCAGCAAAATTTCACCTGTGCTATTATGCTTTAGGAGAAAGCTTCTATGTCTGCTTGCATTGGATCATTAACACGGTGTATGATTTCCTAATTTGATGGCCTCAAAAGTAAAATTACCCATCTTGTATTTGAGGCTAAATCAAAGTGAACGACACATTTATAGTAGCAGCCAAAACATGCGGAGGCTCATCATCACGGAGAGACCAGCACTTGGTTCCTGGAACCTGGAATGCGGGGTCTCACACTCACTCCCCACCTTGAAATGGGGCTTTAGTGGCATAATCCTGGCACCATTCCATTGCAATTTTCAGGAAGGCAGATTTACCCTGACCTTGGACCCATCTCTGCTGTTAAAGTTCATCCATCAGGCTTTCGGGAAAGCTGAGGCAGGCAGCAAAGAGCCAGATTCTGGGCAGTGGCTGCTGGCTGTCTCTATTCTGCTGTGAAGGAAACTGCAGAGAGCGCCTCAGCCTACGGCTCCCCCTCTCAGAACTGCAGCTAGGCCAGGAGGGAGCAACTTCAGCACTGGCATCCCACAGGCATTTAGCAGGTGTGTACACTGGAAAATGGGGGAAAGGGGAAGGTCCGAATTCCCTTGGAGACCTCTCTGCTGTCAGCAGGAACCAGTGCAGTTTCAGGCATCAGAGCAACAGCAACACTGACTTCTCTTTGTTCTGGATCCTAAGCCATAATGGCAAGGGACTACCAGAAAGTCGGCTTTGACAGCCCAACCCCTCCCCCAGCTGCAGATTTTCCAGTCTTGGTTCTAAAGTGGGATGAGCTGTGTCACAGAAACCACATTCAAGAGAACCTTCACCCACCTGTTAGAGGTCAAAGTTCACAGGAAGGCACCCTGCACTTGCTCCCTCACAGACTGCATCCAGAAGGTTATACTCAGACATATCCAGACTACTGCTGCCGAGGTGTTTTCAATGTAACAGTGACATTTCAACCGCCTCCTCCTACTCTACTGATCTTACGACCGTAAGTTCGTAAGATGTGAGGACTAATCCTGTCTGAGGAGCACGGCCTTCACTCTAAGCAGCTGGCTTCCGTGCCACCAGAGAGTACGGCTGAGTGCACAACACACTTGTGAAAGAGCCTCTTACTAAGCCTTTTTTCTTGTGCTTTCTGTCCTGTTCTCCATCAATCAGCAATTATCCCAATTCCCTTCCCACTGTACCAAGCCCGATGACGTGTCCCAACACCAGACACCAACCAAGACCTCACAAAAAAATATTCAGAACCTCAGAAGAGTAAAAGGGACAAAAAGGGCAAAATGACCATTGTCTTTTTCCTTGCTGAATTCAAAGTTTACAATGATAATTTGCTAGAAATTATGCTGCCTTTTAGCCCCCAGAATGGAAGTTTAACAAAATTCACTGCAACTAAATGATAAACTCCATCCTGTTGAGTCTATTATAAAGATATTAAAGTAACATGTTTTCTTTGCTCCAGTCCCATGAGCATGGACACAGAGTCACTCAAATGATTTGTTTCGTAGCAAAAGCACTGCTTTATCTGGCCATGCTCAGTGATGCTCTGGATCCTGCTGTTTATTTATGAGAGGTACTGGAAAGGAGCTGGGAAAATAACTTCTTAAACAGAAACAGAAAGGATGAGAGGACACAACAACTGGTTGTGAAGAAAAGGTGGGAACATCTTTCCCATAATCTTTAAAATCAGCCTCAGGCACCCAGCTGTCTCACAGAACAGAATTTGAGGTTTGGGAATGAATTTAGAGTCATTCGTTCATTGGACTCATCCAACAAAGATTAATCAGAAATTACTGTACACCAGACAATGTGCTTGGAACTGGGGATACAAAAATATATAAAGCATAATCTTTGGCTTCCAGGAGAAAATCTAGTAGAGGAGATCATTATCCAAAAAAACTGTGACCAAATACTATCAGGACACAAAACAGGGAGCGGCTGAGAGGCTGTTTAATGCAACCTCTTTATTTTAGAGATGAGTTAACTAAAGTCTAAGAAGGTTAAGAAATCTGCCCAAGTTCACCGTGGGAGACTTGGGTCTGGTACTCAGTGCTTTTGACACCTGGCCTGTCTTCTCCACCTTGCTGATACTAGAGCTGAGGACACATAACCTTTGGAGATCCCTTCCACACACCAATTTCACTGCTGATTTTGGGGTTGGGGAGGATATTCTTATTTTCCCTGTTGTCCTGGAGCTTACTGTACACAGGGCCCATGTCTTACTCATTCTTGGCTCACCCAGCGTAGTACAAAGCCTTGCCATGGTACGTGACCACTACATGTTTAATATGATTCGATAATGGACTTATCCAAGTGAATCTTCTCTTATAACAGAAGGATTTAACACTGCACTTGGACCAACAGGAAAGAAAAGGAAACGCCAAAATTGGACAAGCAAGGATAGGGTCAACACATGTGCATGGAAGCACTACTGACCTTTACTTAGAACTTCAACATACAGAACCCAGCTCAAGCCTACGCCTTCTCTCTCACAACCTGCTTAACCACTAACAGGCAAATTATTTGGAACAAAGATTCTTTGGCAGAGATATGCAGTTTCCTTAGTATTTGTCATCTGTTTACAAGGCAGGAGTGGACTTATTTGTAGCTTACCCACGGACTATTTTCCAGAGCCATACAAGGGTCTGGAACTGGCATGGTACTTCCTGAGAAATGGGAAGAAAGTTTATGATGAAATTCTTCAGTGAGAGCTGTCTGATTGAAACCACTATTCTCTTTCAGATCTTCTTTGGATTAAGCTGAAATCCCGAAGAATGAAATGTAAAGCCCTAGTCTCTGGGCCAATTTCACTCCCCACCTGTGTAAGTCTCTAAGTAATCTCCGCAAAGCCCAAGACAAGATGACTCAAGGAAATGGACTGGAAGCCAGTGGTAAATTAGGAAAAGAGTTTAAATCCCATTCACTTCCCAACATTGTATTGACAGTATTCTATGGGACATCGGGACTCAGGAAAGTGGAAAACCAGAAATATTGACATTGATACACTGCCAGCCAAAAAAAAGGCATCTATCAGCAAAAGGTGAAATAAAAGCTGGCAAACAGCAGCAGCTTCCCTTTTTGTACAAAGAGAAAACGATCTGCTACTCAGTTATCAATCTTATGCCAATCCAAGAGTAAAGGGAGGGACTTCCCTGGTAGCGCAGTGGTTAAGAATCCGCCTGCCAATGCAGGGGACACAGGTTGGCGCCCTGGTCTGCGAAGATCCCACATGCCACGCGGCAACTAAGCCCGTGCGCCACAACTACTGAGCCTGTGCTCTAGAGCCCACGAGCCACAACTACTGAGCCTGCGTGCCACAACTACTGAAGCCCACGTGTCACAACTACTGAAGCCCGTGTGCCTAGAGCCCGTGCTCCACAACAAGAGAAACCACCGCAATGAGAAGCCCGCGTACCACAATGAAGAGTAGCCCCCACTCGCCGCAACTAGAGAAAGCGCACGTGCAGCAACAAAGACCCAACGCAGCCAAATGTAAATAAATAAGTAAATAAATTAAAAAAAAAAAAAAGTGAAGGGAACGTAAGTTTGTCTGATTTGATTTCCGCTGCTCTGCATCTTTATAGCATGTCTATGAAACATACCTGATGATTCTGGTTGCAAAAGCCCTGAATTCTAGGCTTCTAAAACACTATATTATAGAAAAAGCCCCTTTCAACTCTTCCTTCCCTACCTGTTAAGCACAGAGGTCTATTTTGCCTGCTTTGGCCTTTGAGCTGCTGCTGGGAGGACTATTCTAGCTGACTTGGTTCTGTTTAAATGGACAGCTCTTCCTATAGAAGACATTCATTCACAGTCAGTTCTCCCCAGAGCAGTAGGGATCCTCTAACTGCACAGTTTCTGGTCTCTCTTGCGATAAAGGTCATTTATTTTTGAGACAAGTAACTTGGGGTTAGGGACTCTCAAGTGACTGAAATGGACTTTTTCTCTGGGACAAACTAACTCATCTGCTGGGCAGTAGTTTATTTGCATCATATGCCAAGAGAAAGTTAATGCCCCTCTTTGTGAAGAACAGTCGTCCACTGGTCTATTGTTCTGCTGAAACCAGCTCAGTGGGCTTGCGCCCCTTGCCACAGAAGGCAATTGTTTGTTTTTATTGTTGTTTGTCTTTATTAATCTGCCTAGTTCAGACCTTTCAGAGAGGGTCAAATTTAGACAAGCATTAGGAAAGAATGGGTCCTTTCCCACACCATTCCTTGGTGCACGTGAGGCCTCTGCAATGCTTGGTTCACACACTTAATGCAGAGAAAAATGCTGTATGAAGATGCAAAAGGGCTTGCGTTGCCAGGTGGGTGGGTGAGCTTTAGGGTATGCGAGCATCCAGTGCACTCCTGCTTCTGTGGTATGGAATGTGATGGCACAAGAACAGCAGTGTGGTCTACTGAGAAATTTCCCTCAACTTTCCTGTTTGAAAAATGTCAAACTGACAGAAAAGTTGAAAGCAGAGAACGACTATTACCTAAACACTCTTCACTTAGATTCACCAATTATTAACATTTTGCCACATGTGCTTATCTTTTTTTTGGGGGGGGGTGATTCATGCTCCTTCACCTCTAAATACTTTGTGTGTGTCTCCTAAGGACATTCTTCTACATAAACAACACCTTATATTATACCCAAGAAATCTCACATTGATAGAATGGTGTAATCTAACTTAAAGTTCATATTCACATTTCCCTCAATGCCTCCCCAGCGGCCTTCACATTTGTTCTCCATTGCCTCCAATCAGGCACCACATCTGGGGTTCCCTTAGCCTCCTTTAATCTAGCACAGTCTTCTGCCTTTTGTTTGTTTTTTGGTCTTTGATAGTCTTTTGAGTCTAGGTTGGTTGTTTTACAGAATATTGCTTGTTTAGGATTTGTCTCTGTCCTATGCCAAATATGCCATGTACGTGAGGTAGGGTACTTCCTACTGCACCGTCACATAGTAATGGACACATAGTGTCAGGTCAGCCCAGGACTCATGATGCTAAGTGTGGCCCCTTGGGTAATGTGGTGACTCATTTGTAAACGTACATTCTCTTCTCTGTGATTAATTTGTAATTAATGTGTAATATGTAGAATAATACCTTCAGGAAGTTCTGACTGCTTATTTCATACCTCACCTATAATGCCTTGGCCATGTCTAAGGACAGACTGGGGTGAATGAATAGCGAAGGACCCTATTTGAAGGATAAATATGCAGAAAATCCCAAAGGGATCATAAAGCTCTGGCTGTAAGAAAGTCTCTAAAAAGGGAAAAAGCAGTAACTGGAGAATGGCCAATGGTTATGAGATCATCAGCAGAGTCCTAGACTAGATCTGCCAATGGTGAGCACAGAGGTCTCTGGCCAACATGGAAGCATTCACCTCGATACCTGGATACTCTTCTCAAGGGCTGGAGGCCTGGTGCGCGTAGGGTTAAGTGACATGAAGTCAGTGGCAAAGCAAAACCCTCTGGCCTACCCACCAGACCTCTAGGAAATACTACTGAATTTCCCTTCTCCTTTGTCCGACTCCCCTGTGGTTGTATCTCATTCCCTGGGGAAGAGATAATGCCACATCCCTTCCTGCCTCTGCTCCAGCAACTTCCTTCCTCACACCATTCCCATGATGGGGGCTCAGGGCAAAGCAGGGAAGGGCCTCCACCATTTCACAGCAGTTGGGGAGTGAAGGAGGCCTGGGGGCTCTCCAAGGAGGAAATGTTTAGTTTATTGGGAATGAGGGTTATGCCTGGGGAGGGGAGGGACACTTTCCCCTTGGGGTGCAAACTGCTGTTGCTTTAATTTGTATGATCAGGTAGAGTTGGGGAGAATAATGTATTGACCAACACAAACAGGCCATTTACATTTCTGAGACCGAATTTTAAAGGAATTATTAAATACAGCTTCTAACAAAGCCCATAATGACATTTTTCTTTATGCAGAACCCTGGGAGCTCAACTGAGGAAGGCACAGCTTGTTTTTCCTGATACTGCTTCCATATGGGCTCCAACCAATCACAGCCACAGAGGCAAAGGAGAGATGAGGCAGAATCAGGATCTGGCAGCTAACACATCAAGGCCCTTCCGAAGGAGAGCTCTGTTGGTTTCGTCCTGTGACTGCACCAGGCTAGGGCGGCTCTGCGGACTACCTGCCTGGTCTGAGGGCAGGAGCCCACACTCACCCTGATCGATCCCATCAGGAAAAGAGCACATCTGTCAGAGACACCAGCCAACATGAGAAGCAAAGCCCAGAAGATACATGTGCTCCGACTGGCTTGTTTTGGCTAATTGCTGATTCAGGAGTTGGCATGTTTTCTCAAACCTCATTCTGTTGTTTGACTCCCGGCTTGCTTTTTCTCAGGCAGGTCTCCATCTCCTCATGAAAATGTCTGAGGATGTCAACTTTAAAATACATTTTTAAATTCTTGGCCACCTCCCAGGCTGAGATCAGGTCGAAGTTTCAGGATGTGGGGGGTGTCCTCAGTCAGACCAGACGAGTCATGCCTGCGCTCCTTTCTAGAAATGGGTAGGCACAAGGCTTTGAACACACAGGAGTTAGCTAGCACACATTTTGCAAAATTACTCCCCTCCATGCCTCAACTTCTTACCACTACTAAATAAGCATGCAGTGATTCCCGACACCTCACAGTTCTGCCGTGCGTGTGTGTGTGTGTGTGTGTGTGTGTGTGCATGTGCACTTTATGGTCCTTTCATTAGATGGGGCTGAATAGTAAGAAAGGTAATTTCCAGCACGTGACACTCCTGCTGGGGCCCTGACTCCAAATCCCTCTCGGGGCGGCATCTGCGCTGTCAGTCGCTCGCTCGCTTGCCAGGGCGTCTTCTCTGGCTTCCTAGAAGCCGCTATCCTGGTAACTCAGTGGGCAACTCAACGGGGCCCAGACCCCAACCTGCCCCACTCCAGGGCAGCTCCCATCTATCCTCAAAAAGCCAGGACACACCATTATCCACAGTTTTCCCATTGTCACAGGACCCCTTTACAATCTAGGATTTAAAGAGTCCTTGGGAAGCAATTACCTGCACAAGCATGATCAAAAGAAGGGGCCTGTTTCAAGCCTGAGCCCTAGGTGTCACTTTGCTAAAGCAATGCAATGGATTTCAACAAAGAAAAATATCTGTTCCCACGGAGTCTGGTACAGAAAGCAGAAAACTTTCTTTTTACTGCACTCAGGAAATGGTTTTCATAGATGTTAACCGCAGCTGGGTAATCTGTATAACCACAACATAGTTTCTCTTTAATAAATGGAAGATTTTTACCCACTGCATCACTGACTACCAAAAAGAATTCGCACCCTCCATCTCTAAGGCAAGAAAAAAATGATAAGGATAAGTAGAGTCCCTTTCCTTAATCTGCCAGCTAGGGGTTGCTAAAGTAGCTTTTTCATTCAGAAATGCAGATTGTTCTACGAGGTTCCTGTCATCCAACCCTACTGCTGAGTGATGGATGAACCTTGAACAAATCCAGTTTCTTTGCATGCTGGCATCCCCTCAGAGCCTTTATGACCATGATCCACAATGGGTCATAACGTAAATGTATGACTATGGATCACAATCAATAAGTTTGAAAAAGGAGCTTTAGCGACTACTGGCTGGGAGATGAAGGTGTGGTGAAACAAAGCTGGCCAATGTTGCCACGCACAGATGGTTCAAGAAAATGAAAACAAATCAAAGCAAATTCCACCAACTAAAGATGTGAAGGGTGGACTGTTCAGTTCTCTGATTCATCCTTGTATATTAACCATTTGTCCTGGGAAACTTGGCATCACTCTCTCCCTGCTGTGAGAGCAAGGCCTCTGACCTGTGGCTCCTTGCCCAGAAGCCAGGAGCAGCCTGGGAGAGTCTGTGGCCCTCTCCTTGGGGGCAAGTGGCTTCACGATGCTGCTCCCATCACCGTGAGGCCCAGCTGGTAATTCAGCAAAGACTGAGTGAGCATGTTCACCATTCTCACTGCCCAGACGAAGGAAGGAGGTTCGGAGCTAGGGGTGTCGACACTGATGGTCTCATCTGAATGATATAACTAAAACTAAAAGGGCACCCACGCAAAAACACAAAAAACGAAAATTTACCTAGTTGTAACAAGGAAGAGCTTTTCTCTAAGAGTGAAGATAATAGAGACGATAACCCAAATATATAAGCTACTGAAATGATTTGTATTCTAAAAGAATGCTGGAAAATCTGATGACACATCATTTTTTATTCTCAGTTAATACTTTTAAAAACAGCTTTACTGAGATATAGTTCATATACTAAAGAATTCACTCATTTAAAGCATGCAAGTCAATGGTTTTTAGTATATTCAGTTGTACAGCCATTACCACAATCTAATTTTGGAACATTTTATCACCCTCTCAAAAAAAACCCCCTCATACCCATTAGCAGTCACCCCCATTCCTCTAGCTCCAGGCAACCACTAATCTATTTTCCGTCTCTACAGATCTGCCTGTTCTAATATTAATAGTTTTATTTACTATTATTTTTATTTTTTTTAATTATTTTTTTGGCCACTCCGCGTGGCATGCACGATCTTAGTTCCCAGACCAGGGATCGAACGTGTGACCCCTGCAGTGGAAGCACAGAGTCTTAACCACTGGACTGCCAGGGAAGTCCCAGACAGCTAATATTTTTAAATCTTAAGTTTAAGATTATACAGTTGGTATCTGTTGTAGCTTCCTATGAGAAATACATTTAAACTTTCAACTTGTCCCCTATGTTGATAGTCATATGTAAGTTTCATAAGGCTGAGGAAAATCAGAAATCTAGACTTCAGACAGGAATACTGGAATATCTGAGCACTGCTTATATAGCTAAGTCCCGCATATCAACAGTACTACTTTGGAACTGTGTTTTTAAAGCAGTGAGACATAGTGGCTTAGCATTCTGTGCAGAAACCTGCCCCTGCCACTTAAGGTTTTTTTTCTTTTAAAACCCTGGGTGAGTAAATTTATCTGAGCCTCAAGTAACCAATTAATAAAATGAGGATAATAATAACTACCTTGAAGCATGATGATTAAATGAGGTATTCATCAACTCAGCCTTTATTCATTGAGTGCCTTCAGTGTGCCAGACTCTGCTGGCCACTGAAGATAGAAACACAAATTTCTTATCCTCATTTAATTCACTTGCTTGAGACAGATATGCAAACAAGAATTAGATTATGAGAAAAGCGCTACACAGCAAGTGCAGTAGGAGCCTAAGAGTGTGAATTGCGGAAGGCTGTAGAAAGGGAGGGGGAGGTGTCTGAAACGTGAAGGATGAGAAAGAATCTGCCAAGGGGACAACGTGGGATAGGAAGTCCAGAAAGAGATAATTACATGCTCAACGTATGTGAGCGCACTGAGCAGCATAATACCTGGCACTCAGCAGAAAGTCAACACTTCCTGTTGTTCCTGCTCTTACCCTCTCATGTCCTTGAAAAGATGCTTCTCTAGAATACAGAAAGAAATTAAAATCTTGCTGCTGCTACAGAAAAATGATTGATCTGAGACTTTAGGAGTTGCTTGTTCTATCTGTTCCTGAGGCTAATTCACCTCTGGCAGCAAAGTATATTTAAAATTTTGACATTTTCCCCCCACAAACTTCCAATTTTGAAAAGTTTCAAACCAAGGAAAGTTGATCTCCCTTGTCTAGAACACTCCCCTTGCCTACAGAATGGCCCACTATTTGGACTTGTCTGATTGTTAATGTTGGCTTCTTTGAGGGTATCTGGGAGTCTTCTGGCACTCGATCCCTGGACTGCTTTTCTCCATGTACACTCACTGCCTGACTGATTTCACCCAGTCCTAAAGCTTAAATACCATTTATTTGCCTCTGACCTCCAAATGTCCTATTTTCAGCCCAGACCTCTCTCCCTAACTCCAGAATTTCACTCAACTGCCCAGTGGGCAACTCCACTTGGATGCCCAGTAGACCTCGCCTGCAGCAGCTTTCCACACCTTAGTAGAGGGCAACAGCACCCGCCAGGTACTTACCTCTCCGATCTCCTCTCGTAACTAACCGCCCGACTCATTCCGCTTCAGGCGTGCAACACCTTTGCAAGCCATTCCTTCCACCTTTAATACTCTCTTCCCACATAACATCTTGTTAACTTCCTTACCTCCCTCAAGTCTGTGCTCAAATCTCAAACTTCTCACTGACACTTAACGCTTACCATCCTATTCAATACTCTAAACTTAACTCTCACCCCACAGTCCTGATTTCCCTACCCTCCTCGGATTTCCTTTTCTTCGTAACATTCAGCATTTTCTAACACACCACATAATTTATTTATTACGTTTAATGTCTATCTCCCTGCTGGAATGGAAACTCCACAAAGGCTTGAGCCAACATCTGTTTTGATCACTGATATAACTCAAACACCCGGCACAGTGCCTGGCACTTGTTAGGCACTCAGTAAACATTTGTTAAAAGAATGTATGAATATTGGGAAAACGTATCAACTTCGTATATTATAAATAGATTCCAATAATGATATCTACTAAAATAACAACTCTCGATGTTGGCTCATCTCACAGCTGCTGTCCATCCTTCACTGGGTTTTCTTCCACAGGAGACGTAAGTACTTCAGAGCAGGCACAGGAAAAGCATTTGTTCATTGCAACAGATGGCAGACCCCTCCTTGAACGGCTGTCAGGAGCCTGGAATTTGTCTTAGGCTGGCCTCGGCACCACTGGATGAGAGCCTGCAGAATGCTCAACATCCTTGCCGTAAACTGTAATCTGGGGTACACAGGCTAAGCTGTCCTAATTGAAACGCAAATAAGGGACAGAATTAAGGGGAATGCTGGATGAATCTTTGCTTTTTTTGGTCTATGACAATAGAACTTGCAAGAAAAAAAAAAAAAGTGGGGCTTCCCTGGTGGTGAAGTGGTTAAGAACCCGCCTGCCAAGGCAGGGGGCACGGGTTCAAGCCTAGTCCGGGAAGGTCCCACGTGCCGCGGAGCAACTAAGCCCGTGCGCCACAACTACTGAGCCTGCTCTCTAGAGCCCTCAAGCCACAACTACTGAAGCCCGCGCACCTAGAGCCCATGCTCCACAACAAGAGAAGCCAATGCAATGAGAAGTCCACGCACCGCAACGAAGAATAGCCCCCTGCTCGCAGCAACTAGAGAAACCCCGCATGCAGCAACAAAGACCCAACGCAGCCAAAAATAAATAAATAAAAAAAAATTTTTAAAATGTGATATTTGCATTCATATTTTGTGATAATGAAGCCCTGGAACAACCAGGTCAAGAGACCTAAGGATGGACTTAGCTGAGGGTGGCAAATGAGTTTTTTTCTCTTGTCACTGGCTACCTCACAGCCAGGCTACTTTCGTCTGTTTGCTCTTGGGGGCTAGTTTTAAAGTCATATACTCTACTACGTTATGAGCCAGAAGCAATGCCTGAGTCCAGCCTTGAAGCTAAAACCAATACTGGATGGATGTAATTGGAGCAATTAGCTAACTCAATAATCAGCCAACTGAACAACTTCTTGTCAGGAGCTGCCATAAAGAATTATTCAGGTGTACGGATTTGCTACAGGCAGCAAACTGAGCTGCAGCAAAGATGACCACTCCCTCCAGCTGTCACAACCAACTATGTCAAGGTAAGAGAATCATGCAGGTACGACTTTCTCGCTTGTTCAGTGGGCAACTGAGTTGGTGTACCCAGTGGAAGGGATCAGATGGTGAAGAGCACCTAGAAAAAGATGCAAAAAGGAGTGGGTTCTTCTCACTGCTGGGGGTCTGGGTGCCTGGTGAGAAGATCCTAAAAACTTCCAAGGCGGGGGGCAGAGGGGGGCGGGGAGGATGAGGTCATATACGAAGACTCAAGACTTCCAAATGGCTTCTGACCATGGAGCAATGTCCTCACAATTCTGAAGGAAAATCATTTTCCACCTATAATGTTATACCCAGCAAAACCATTAGTAAAATGTGAAGACAGAACAAAGTCATTTTCAGACACTCCAAGTTTCAAAAATTTATCTCCCATAAATCATTTCTTCAGGATGTAACTGGAGGATGAGCTCTATCAAAACGAGGGAATAAACCTAGAAAGAGTAAGACAAAGGATCCAAGAAACAGGGGAGCCACACAAAGAGGGATGAAAGGCAGGCCCAGAACAACAGCTGCACAGGAAGCCGAGAGAACAAGGAGCCCAGACCTGAGCAGGAGGATGGAAGGCTCCAGAAGGGACTGGGGATGGGATGTAAATGACAGATTATCTGACATAGTGGAGAAAAATACTGAGATGGATTTCACAGCCCTGCTGGAGAGTTTGGGAAAAATGTGATAGGGACACAGAAAATGAAGCAAACTAACAAATAACATACATACATAAAAGGAAATACAAGGGTAGTCCACACCCGGGCTCAGGGGAGGGGCAGTACAAGAGTGTTAATTCCTCCTCTTCCAAAACAGGAGTTGGTGCTTCTTAAAGACTAGAATTAACAGGAAGTTAATAAATGATGTCTTTTTAAAAATGTGTAATATTGAAAAAACAATAAATAACAGTATACTAAACACAGTAGTTTAAATCACAAACAAAATAATACCAGAAGAACTAGCTAAAAGAGTTTAAAGCGGTTGCCTCTGGAAAGCAGGACCCAGGCCTGGGTCAGGAGACTGCATAATACATTTTGTTTTTATAGATTTTTAAAATTTTATTTTGTTTATTTTATCTTTGGCTGTGTTGGGTCTTCGTTGCTGCACGTGGGCTTTCTCTAGTTGCGGCGAGCGGGGGCTACTTTTCGTTGCGGTGCGCGGGCTTCTCAATGCGGTGGCTTCTCTTGTTGCAGAGCACGGGCTCTAGGCGCAAGGGCTCAGTAGTTGTGGTGCGCAGGCTCAGTAGTTGTGGCTCGCAGGCTCCAGCACACAGGCTCAGTAGTTGTGGTGCACAGGCTTAGCTGCTCCACAGCATGTGGGCTATTCCCAGACCAGGGCTCGAACCTGTGTTCCCCCGCATTGGCAGGCAGATTCTTAACCACTGGGCCACCAGGGAAGTCCTAATATATTTTGACTTTTCACACTATGCATCTGTATGACTTTGAACTGATAACCAACCTGGGTTAATAAATTTTAATGTGCCTTTTAGCAGAAAAAGAAAAGAAAGGAATTTTTCTGAGAAGTCATCAGTCTGGCTATTTCTCCATTGGAAAAGCTGGTGAAATGATCTGTTCCCCAGTGAGTGCACTGCTGAAATGATGAAAGAGATGAAAGCTAGAACACTCTTCCCGCACTTAATAGAAAAGGTTTTGCAGGATCATATTTATTTCTCAGTAGGGTTTGTACGCTGTTAAATTTTAGAAAGACAAAAAGCTTAGATGCCTGCCCCTTCAGATATATGCTGTGCTGCAGAGTCAAAGAAAATCAGGGGAAATGGCTAAAAAGGGACATGCCTCTGTCAAATGAGAATTAGGAAGGGAAGTCTGAAATGTCACTGAGATTGTCATCAAGCCAGAAAGTTTGTTTTAAATAGGGGGAGGGAAGTAAAAAAGGCAATGAAAGGAAGTCGTTAAAGCCTTTCATTCTATATTCTGGTAGAATACAGCCATTATTAATACAGCCCATTCCTTCTTTCGCTCTCTCCACAAGCTGATTAAAAAAATAAGGAAGGAAGTTATGGTGGTTAGAGCAGGGCATTAATAAGATGGTCTGACTTCTGGGCTGCACTCCTAATTCACCTGCTGTGTGGGCTTGCCCCACCCTGGATAAATCACTCCGTCACATTTTTTACTTCAGTGACTGAGACGTAGAGAGACCAATTTAACTCTGTGAGAGGCCGTGAACATTGTTAATCATTAATACTCTGCAAGAGCCTCTGTGGAAGAGAGGTACTGCAGCATCAGTTACTCATGATCATCTGGAAAGGCCAACAATCATCCATGACTTGCCTCCTCTTAAAGCACCTGGCCCACCATAGCTGTGGAAAGGTTTGCTTTTTCTCCTCCTGTAATTAATTAATCCAAACAAAACCCTTTAAAACAACAGAAACATGTGAAAAGGAACAGGAAAGAGGGTAATAATAAGGACAAACTGTTGCAACAATCCCACCTGTCCAGCCAATCTTGCCAAGCCTGAAATGCTCTGAAAAACATCTATCTGTATTTCCCTGGGATGTAAATACCAGGAAAAGGCTGCTTGCTGGCCAGCAGACCTAGCCTGGTGTTGTATAGGAGAAACCATCGGCTGGAAGTGGTGCAGTGGGTGGAGGAGGTTTCCACCCGAACGAAGGAGAGAGAGGGAGAAAAGGCCAGGTAAAGCACAGTAAGAAGCTTCTTGACCCACTTTTTAATTACTCTCACTAAACTGTTAAAAATAAGGCTAAAAAACAAAAACAAAAACAAAAGGTGGAACACTCCCAGCACAATCTAAACCCCACCAAACTGAAAAAAGTCTGGAGAAAAGAAGACCTCCTATTCAGCAGGTCAGTTGATGGGCTAAGGGAATGTGTATGGAGGATGAGAAATGGCTCAGCTGCCCCTAAAATCAGTCTCCCTGTGAATACATTCCATGGACTCAACTAATTCAGTGATCCTTCTGGAGCCAGCCATCTATTTCATGTTGGCCTCCCATCTCATAAATGCTGTAACCTACCCCCTAGTCAGGTTTCAAATACTCCTAGCTCTCTTGATTTACAATGAAACGTTGACTATCAGAACATGAAGTATGTATTAGCCATAAGTCTTGCCAGTGATTCTTTGCCATTTGGGGGAAAAAAATTAATTTAGTTTATGCATATGGTCAAAATACAAAATGACCAAAATAATCCCCTAGCCACCGATTCTTTTTCTCTGAAGCAACAACTGTTTACCAGTTTCTGGTGTCCTTGTGCAGTGCTCTCTGCATATGCAATCACTGACAGTCCACAGGTTATCTCCTCCAGAAGCTGATTTCCTAGAGCTGTAGGTAGGACCTAATTTCCTATCTGAACACTTAAATCTCCATATATTTAGTTTTTATTGGGGTCTGCAAGTCAGAGTTTTAAAATCTGCTTCTTCCTGCCAGAGCTATTTCATGCATATCCAAGCAATGTACATTTGTATATATTCTCTCCCCATCCTGCACATAAATGATTGTATACCTCTACACTATCCTGCTTCTGGCTTTTTTAACTTATTTATGTATTCCAGGGATCATTGTGTATCAGTACATAGAGCACTTTCTCTTTTCCAAGCTGCATGTTGTTCTATTGTATGGAAGAACCATAATTTATCAGGCAGTCACTACTATGGACTTCAATGACAATCTTTTACCATTACAAACACGGAGAGCCACATCCTTGTCAAAGCACTATTATCTAACTTTGGGATCTCTGCCAATCTTGTGAAAAATAGCATCTCCTTGTCATTTAAATTTGTTTCTCTTTTTATTAGGGAAACTCAGCATCTTTTCTAATGTGTAAGAGCCATTTATATTTCCGTTCTGGTGAGTTTTCTTTGCCCTTTTAAAAACTGGGTGGTTGATATGTTTCTTATTGATTTGTAGAGGCTCTTACTAGGGAAATTTGTACCTTGTTTGGATTTAGTTGCAAATGGCTTTCTCCTAGTTTGTTATTTTTGTCCTTGTTTATGGTGGTCTTTGCCATGGGTGTTTCTTGGCTTTTTTTTTTTTTTTAAGGAATGTATCAGCATTCTTTTAAAAAGGCTTCAATCAAACTAAATGTCCATCGACAGATGAATGGATAAAGATGTGGTGTGTGTGTGTATATGTGTATAGTAGAATATTACTCAGCCATAAAAAAGAATGAAATAATGCTATCTGCAGCAACATGGATGGACCTAGAGATTATCATACTAAGTGGAGTAAGACAGAGAAAGACAAATACCATATGGTACAGCTTATATATAGAATCTAAAATATGACACAAATGAACTTATATACAAAACAGAAACAGACCCACAGACATAGAAAACAAACTTACAGCTACCAAAGGGGAAAGGGGGGAGGGATAAATTAGGAGTTTGGGATCAGCAGATACACACTACTATATATAAGACAGATAAGCAACAAGCACAGGGAACTATACTCAATATTTTGTAATAACCTATAAGGGAAAAGAATCTGAAAAAGAATATATATATATGTATAACTGAATCACTTTGCTCTACACATGAAACTAACACAACATTGTAAATCAACTATACCTCAATAAAAATAAAATAAAATAAAAAGACTTCAACTGTGCTGTGTCTTAGTTAAAATGGACTTCCCTACTAAGGCAGGTGACATCAGAATGGTCTGTTTGCCGAGGGGAATGATCCAGCTGAAGTGAGAAGACGACGGTGCGGGATTAAGGGGATAAACGCAGGAAAAGGCAAGGTCACTGAGAGGAGCAGGGCACGCAGTGGATGGGGGACGAATACGGTACTAGGAAGGGCAGGATCCACAGGTACAGGCGCTGGACAGATGGCGGAGCTGCTGCTTCTAAACTTTCTCCTTTTTGGGGGGGTGGGGGGGCAAACTGTCCTACTTTGAAGCACAGGTCCTGAGGCTTTACTGCCCCTTGTCCCTCCTTATTGTCACCAGCTACGGCCTTCTCCAGTCACTCCCTTGTCACTGACAGCTTGTTTGTTCTTAGCCTCTATCAGATGATTTCAATATCCACAGATGATCCAAACTTGTTCTCTCAATTTTTCAAATTTCTCAGAGTCAGGTAACTTTTTTAGTCCAACTCAGCCACCTACTTGCATAGGCTTTCTCTGACAATCCAACAAACCTCCACAACCTTTACTTCAAAGGTTCTACTCTCTGATCATTTCCTCTTACCGTTCTTGGCTCAAATACTTCAGTACTTCCACTAACTTCAACGGCAAATCCAGGAAGGAGGAGGAAAGAGAATTTGGAAGCAGTGATGGGGTACAAGGAAGATATTTATTTCAACTCCAGGTTTTGGGAAATGAAAAGTGTAGGAGAAAAAACAGCAGCCCCCTGAGGTTGCTGTAGGGGAAGCAGTGTTTCCAGGGGGCCACTTGGCCCAGTTTCAGTGAAGGCATAAGGTAAAGGGATTATTCATCAAGGAAGTTGAATCAGCAGGGGCTCAGAATGTATCACCCCAAAATATGCCACTTTGGCCTATTGATATTTTGAATTAAAGGTACTTGAGAAATAGCCAGTAAAAGAAGGACACTGATTCTCCTTTGTCCCAGTAATCAGCAGGAGATAACCTCCCACCGGAAAGGTACCACAGGGGTAGAGGGCATCCTTATCACCAGATATAGGGAATCCAGGGCCAAGAATGCTGAATAAACCAAACTTGTTACTTCTTCACCAATTTACTACCCCAAGCCCAAACCCCTTTGTCTTGTCAGTTCTTCACAAATTTATTGTTTCTTTATCTAAAAGGTATAAAAGCTTCCTGTTTTGGTCACTTTTTAAGTCTCATATTTTTGTGGGGCACTGGTACATACAAAATTAGATTTGTTTTTCTCCTGTTAATCGGTCTTATGTCAATTTAATTATTAGACTAGCCAAAGGATCTAGGAGGGAAGAAGGGAGATTTTTTCCACTCCTACAAAACTGAAGGGAGGTCACTGAGCTCAAACTACATGCGGGTATGAAAGGATAGGGAGGGACACGGTGGGGATAAGAATCTTAAAGATGAGCACAATCTGGAGGCCTGGACTTGTGGTGGCATCCACAGTGGATGTCAGAGTAGACCGTGACTGAGGGCTCTGGGCGGCTGCTTTTGCCTGTGTCTACAGATGTCACTGCTGTCAGGAGGATACAGCTGCTCAAGTTCCGGATTACTGACCTAAGGCATTTTCTGCTGAGTTTTCTCCCCCTTTATTAATGCTTCTTTTGTTTCCCCCTTTAATTTTTCTGGACAACATCTCTCTGGTAATTCTATAAAATAGGAATCATGAGCGGGAAACTGAGGTCTTGCACGCGTGAAAAATGCCTTCACTGGCCCTTAATGCCTGAGGGATAGCTTCCCTGGGTATGGGCTCTTAGGTTCTACAGTATTTTCTCTCAGAACTATGAATATGTTGTTTCATCATCCTCTTGCATCCAGAGTTGCCAATAAGACTCTGATACCAACACGATTCTTGCTTCTTTATAGGCTGGACTGTTTTCTCTATTGGGAAGCTTTTAGGATTTTTCCTTATCCTAATCTTTGAGACTTCCATTATACGTGTACAACATATAAGTAAGCCCTCTTAACTTGATATATTCACAGTGGGCCATTTCATTCTAAGGGTCTTATTTTCTTCTGTTTGGGAAACTTTCTTCCTTTATTTCTTTGGGTATTTGTTCCCCCCTCCATTTCTTCTCTCTTACCCCCAGAACTCATATTCTATGAACCCCAAAACTTCTGAAATGACTCGCTTTGTTATAGTTACTTTTCTGTCAGCCTATCTCTTTATTATTTTATAACCTAGGAAAATTCTTTGGCTCTTTCCTCTGCTCACTACTAATTCCCTTTAGCTGTATCTATTAGACTATGGAGTCCCTTTAATGAGGTTCTAGTTAAACAATCATGTTTAATTTCCAAGATCTAGGAAATAAAATTCATTCTTTCCCATAAGAGTCTGTTCTTGTTTCATGAATGAAACTTTTTTTTTTTTTTTTTTTGGTGCGTGAGCCTCTCACTGTTGTGACCTCTCCTGCCATGGAGCACAGGCTCTGGACGCGCAGGCCCAGTGGCCATGGCTCACGGGCCCAGCCGCTCCACGGCATGTGGGATCTTCTTGGACTGGGGCACGAACCCACGTCTCCTGCACCGGCAGGCGGACTCTCAACCACTGCGCCACCAGGGAAGCCCGAAATATTTTCTTTTTATTCCTTTCAGGGTATAAACACACTTCCCTTTAAGTCTCCTTTACATTCTATTTACAGTATTTGGAGCCTCCAATGTTAGCTTTTCAATTTCTTGAGCTTGGAGCTTCTCTCATGACTCTGGTTTTCTTGTGGTTTGATTTGTGCTAGTTCAAGTGATGTTCTAGCTCCCCAGTGTGTAAGTGCTGCAACCATTCACCACGGCCGTGTCCAGTAATTACATGGGAGGGGTGGGACATTCAGGACTTCTGGATTCCGGTTTCTACCTTTAATATGATTCCAGCTGCCTTCTGTCCTTCAGGAATTCCTCAAACTTCCAGATTATCCCGAACATTCTTTTTTTCCAACATTGTTAAAAACATGTATCTTTCTGATATATTTAGGAATTTGGGGCAAATGTGTGGCAGCATGTGTTCAATTTACCATCCTGAGCCGTCTTAGCAGTGGCCATTTAGCACTGACCAGGTAGAGAGTGTTTAAATACGAACCACCAATACCAAGTACCTGACAGATAAATGCTTTACAGTAGAAGAGAGATTCCTTAGAAGTCTCTAAGTGGCATATGGAGAAGATGATTGATCTCTTTTCTTTTCTTTGCTTACCTCCTTACAAAGCCTCCTATCACTTTTTATGATTTTCCGGGTACTGGTTTGGGGATGCCTCAATACGACAAACTCTTCTGGTTAATGAAATAATAACTGTAAGTTAATCAACAAGCACTTTGGTTTTCTAAACCAAATGTAACACTAGCCTAATGAGTCATGAATCAGTTCTTCAGAATCTAATCAACTAGTAAAATCACATTTCTAGAATTGCAAAGCTGAGAAATGACCCTGTAACAGAGGTATCTACAACAACCTTCAAATCATAGAACATCACAATCAATCGCTAAAAGAAAAAATAATTTGGAGGAAGAAATAATGTCTGGCTCTTAAAGATAACCTAATTTAAAGGAGACCATTCTTTCTCCAATAAGCTGAAGACAGGATCTGCCTCCGTTAATAAATGCTGGGTTCATAACATTTACTTACAGAAGTAAACATTCCTTTGCTTTTTCCTATACTGAAATGTTTACACAAAAATCAAATACTTCCGTTGCTCAATTCAAAGCAGTTTCTTGTCAGAGTAATGGGTGGGGAAATCCTTCAATAAAATGTCATTGCCTTGGGGTAAAATGCAACATAAAAAATACAAAACCACTTCTATTAAGGTTCTTCAATAAGAGGAAAATATTTCTTTGAATGATATTTCTATCTGCAAGTGAAGTTAATGTTCAAATTAAAAAATTTCAGAAATCAAAGCCCCCTGGTAGATTCTCCACTTCTCTGCCACTTGGTTCTTTCCTCCCCTTCTCTTTCTCATTTGCTAAGTAAGAAAGAGTTAACTCATAAATTAGAGGAATGTTGTTTCAGCTCCAAAGAAAGCTTTTAAGGAGAGGGTCAATGCAAGGACCAGATTCTTCATTAACTCATTAACAAGACAGGTCACTGTGGCCTCAGGGTTCATTTATCAGCAGGAAAACCTCAGCTGGTAATGGCTGGTTGTTTCCTGCACATCTCAAAATTCAGAATGGAGAAGTAGACTCCATTGTGAGTCTGTTTCCTGACTTGGAAGGAAAGAAAATATTTTCATGATGACTATTCTTTTCTCAGGCTGGTGTTACATTTGGCTTAAAGGCACAATGGGCAAGCGTGGGGCTTCTACTCCCACAGCACTTTCTAACGCTTTTTTGTTCCCAGTTAATTCGCTGTAATGATGCTATGTATAACCTCACTGGGTTTCACCAAGGAGGCACTAGTTTTTAAATGAATTTTTATGTAAGTGTTAATATCTGTAAATTAGGCAAGCTGTAGCAGTAACTGCCTGCCCATCCACCTGAACCACATATACCATCAGCTACAGTTCTCTTCGGTGGCTGCTGTTCTTGACTGTGAACTACTGTTCATAGCCCACAATGGATTCAAAGCTATTAATAACCCTATGGAAACCCAACTAGTTTTGCTATAATGTTCAGAAAGGCTTTCTTCTGTAACGTTGAGGTTGGCATCTACTTTGAGGAAGAAAACCATGAAAAACTGAGCAATCACTGTGCTCTCAAAAGAAGACTGGTAGTTTCTCTCCAAAATACGTGACTGGTTGGATTAGCAGAGAGCTTAAAGCAAAACTCCAAACTAAAATCTCTCAGTGGGGGAACTGTAAGTAGAGCTTCTGTGCACTTGGCATTGCTCTGGCAATTAAGCTTTGGGAAGGCTTGCTGCAAACTGCAGGTTGCAGCAGGGAAGAGGGGGAAGAAAACAAGACCTGATTTCTCACCCTCCCCTCATAGCCCTGAACCAGCAATGCTGACATACCTTCCACAGCTCCAAGAAAAGGCAGCCACAGCATTTCTGGAGGAGTTAAAGCTGTTGTGCTTTCTCTCCACCTCTAGCGTTTTGCATCTGCCACCATTTCTAAGGCTCCCCGTCTGTGTTCGTTCTACTGCTCTTCTCCAGCAGCTAGTCTGGGAGGCAGTATGGTACAACTGAAAAGACCTGGCTGGAGGCATCAAAAGCTCGAGGTCTTCGGACTTTGCTCTGGTCCTTGGCCTCTCTGAACTCCCTTTCCCATGGTCTTTTTCATTTCTAAAACTCTACTGGCGTTTTCTTAATTGCTAATACTTGTACAGCACACAAATTCCACGCTAAACACTTCAAATACGCACTTCAGGTGCCTGAATATCACAGGCCATGCCAAGGATGTTCCCAGTTGCTAGCACGCTGCCACAAAATCCACTGCCAGGACCAATTTGTGGAGTTTGCTGCACTAGAGGTTTTATAATCCTCTGTTGACATCAGAATTTTCTTTTTATTATAAAGTGTAGAGAATAGTGGTGCTTTCTAATTGTTATTTTTGGGAAGAAAATCTTGGATTTTTGAAAAACCATTACTCACTATAGCTACACATCCACGTTGGCACTTCTATTTTCACTGATATCCTTCCCCACTCCCCAGGAGGAAAAAGTCAGTACAACAGGAACTTATGTGTACAAAACTCTGCTATGTCTCTGCTTCCTAAAAGCTTTGGCAAAAGAAGAGTGTTTTCTTTACCAGCTGACTCATTAACAGAGACAGTAAAAGTTTGTTTAATTAGAACAAGAGGGGCAGGTAGTAAGGAGGTCACTGCTGGCTCATCAGTTGCCATCCCCAGTGGCTGCCAACACCAAATGCAGTTCAGGTTCTGACCGATTCCTATGTTATCAGAGTACCTGTTTCTCTATCTGCACATGAAAGCAGAAGAATTCTTTCTCTAGGCTCTTACTTGGGAGAAGAAAAAACACTTTGCGGTTAGGCGGTTTGGTTAAGAGTCAGGAACCTCATCTTGCCTTTGGAAGAAACCTAAGATCAGTGACTCTCAATCATGGGCAACTTTGCCCCCAGGGAACATTTAGCAATGTGTGGAGACATCCGGGTAGTCATAACTTGGGGAGAGAGGAAGAGGTATGACTGGCACCTAGGGGGCAGAGGCTGGGGATGCTGCTGAACAGCCTGCGATGTACAGGACAGTTCTCCACAACAAAGGACTATCCAGCCCAAATGTGAGGGGAGCAGGAGCTGAGAAGCCCTGCCAGAGGTGAAACAGCACTCCTTCCATCCCAGGAAGCAGCTCTGCTGCAACGACAACAGCAGTCTCCCTGACATGGCGCACTGAGCTCCTTGGAAACATACAAGATTTAACATCTGGTCCAGCAGTGAACATTCCCTATGAGCTCTAACTTCTGGTTGTTCTTGGGAAGATGGAGACTCGCTTGGGAGAACAAAAAAGTCTCTAGACTGAATTTAGAATCTACTGCATGATACTAAACATTTCTAAATGACATTCAGCAAAACCCTTTCACATTTTAGCTGGTTAGAGAACAAAACGAGGGTGGCACTAGATAGCCAGTTTTCTCTGTGTGCACATGTTCTCTCTTGTTTCATGGCAGTTCCTTTGTTGAGGATTCTACCTTTGAGCAGTCCTCAAGTGGCCTGGGTACAGCCTGGCTACAATTCCTTCACACTAATGTGTTGACTCCATTTTTCTCCAGCAAAAAAGGCGCTGATCCGCATCATGTAGATGGGAAGCAAATGCTAATGGAACTGTTCCAAGAAGGAAAGGAATTTTAGAGAAAATATATGTATATGACAAAACAGCTGGGGCAATTCCCACAGTCTTGAAGGAAGAATGAGGCCCCAGAGCACATGAGGAAAGCCTGGGAGGGAGTTCATGACTTCATCACTAGTTCAATTATTTTAAAAGCTTCCAAACAGACACTAAGCAATAAGCTTTGGAACTGCCTTAGCTAGTACATACGCTAAGTAGAATTCTCAAAGGTGGCCTGATGAGCTAAAAATCATCAATATCCTAATATTGACTAACCCTACTACTTCCTGCTATATCACTTTAAATCAGTTAATCAATGAAAGATCAGCTCATGCAAGGTTAATTTCCTAAGAAGGCAAAGAAAAGGGAATAATTCGGTGGATGATTTGATATTTGTGTAGACTGGGCAACAGATGAGTGTGTGACATTTTCTGCAGAATTTTAAAAAAGCATTTGTTTAATTATAAGGACATTTCAAGAATCTCAGTAAGGGGGCTTCCCTGCTGGTGCAGTGCTTAAGAATCTGCCTGACAATGCAGGGGACACAGGTTCGAGCCCTGGTCCAGAAAGATCCCACATGCCGTGGAGCAACTAAGCCCGTGTGCCACATCTACTGAGGCTGCGCTCTAGAGCCTGCAAGCCACAACTACTGAGCCTGCGTGCCACAACTACTGAAGCCTGCACGCCTAGAGCCTGTGCTCCGCAACAAGAGAGGCCACCGCAATGAGAAGCCCGCGCACCGCAACGAAGAGTAGCCTCCTCTCACCGCAACTAGAGAAAGCCTGTGCACAGCAACGAAGACCCAATGCAGCCAAAAATAAATAAAATAAATAAATTTATTAAAAAAGAAAAAAGAATCTCAGTAACAAACAATTTCCCCCTTATCCCCAAATTAAAGCAGCATGAATAATTTTAGCGCTCTTATTTAGTATAATTATGGTATGGTAGAATATGCCGTAATAAGCCATAGTTACTTAAAACCCAATGGACTGGGGCTTCCCTGGTGGTGCAGTGGTTGAGAGTCCGCCTGCCAATGCAGGGGACACAGGTTTGTGCCCCGGTCCGGGAAGATCCCGCATGCCGCGTAGTGGCTAGGCCCGTGAGCCATGGCCGCTGAGCCTGCGCGTCCGGAGCCTGTGCTCCAGAACGGGAGAGGCCACAATAGTGATAGGGCTGCGTACCGCAAAAAACAAACAAACAAACAAAACCCAATGGACCACTGTTTTGCTGTTGGAGGAAACTAACCTCCAGCAGTGGCACACAAATTCTGAAGCCAATGAAAAGCTTGCCTTGTCAGTATATACAAGGCTTTTGGGGCCTATATAAGGTTTTTCATTGCTATACACAAACATAAAAAGGAATCAGGGTGATGGCTGCACAAAAATGAGAATGTACTAAATACCACTGAATTGTATGCTTTAAGATGTCTCATTTTATGTTACATGAATTTCACCTCAATAAGTAAACAGAGGAATCAGGACTTAAACCACTTTAATTACTTTAGAAAACAAAATCATGGAGAGAATGCCTATTAGAAAAATACCTATAACATTAATGATACAATTCAGAACCAAACAATCATATTATAGCTCATGTACAGATGATGTTTTATAGTAGACATATATTCACATGAGAAGAATAGCAAAAAAAGAAGGAAAGCTGAATGAAAGACTACTCAAAGTAAATCTCTGAATGAAAATAATGATCTTTAAGAAGAGCCCAGGAGCAATATAATTTACAAAGAATATCCCTAAAAGCTGTGAGAGAGTTTGGTAATAGGAGATTAAAATCATTTGTCCCTCTTGTGACTGGTTTGAGGTAGACTAATGTGGAAGTAGGAATATAAGGAATGTGACAGAGTGAACTTTAAAATCTTGGGAACTGTTAGATCTCTTTAAGACACACGTTATTTGGTCCTAAGTTGGTGTCCAGCTGCCACAAGACCTGGTCAAGTAATCAGTGACTGCACTGAAGCTGCACCAGGGAATAATCAAGGCCTTCTTGCAATGAGGTCTGGAGGCTTCCGGGTTTCCACCCAAGAAGAAAGCGGAAATGTCCATTAAGAGAAAAATAACAGAAATGGATGACAGTGTGAGCAACACTGAATGATAGCTCAAATGTAAAGGTTCAGTGTTCACAATGCAGCTCCCATGAGGACTCGCCTTGCTTAAATTCCGCTGTACACAGTGCTTACTAGTACCTGTCTAGGGTTAAGAACAGAATGGTAGTGAGATTATGCCCTGGATTCTGACATGAAAGCTCCTGATGAAATGTAAATTAAGTAGCCCAGGGACCAGGAATTTTAATTTGCCAAAGTTCTCTTGGAGTACATGACCTACTGCACATAGTAGCAGATGTACAGATAGGATGAAGGAAGTAAGAATAAACTACAAGGTTTCTAGATATTCTACACGGTGCATACTTTGATGTTCCAAGATAACTCTAAAAACTTCCACTCAAAAAAAAAAGTCAACACTCCCTACGAAAGAGATTGGTATGCCATCCAAACTCTGGAAATAACCCTGCTCCATTCCTCTCTTCTGAGGTAGTATTTTGCTGCCTAATAAAGACTTGAAAATCCAGTCAGTCATCAGGACTTCCCCACCCCACCCCCAAAAAGTGACTGAGCTTTTCTTGGAAAAATGCGGATGGTCTCATCTATCCTTGCTGAGTAACAGCAAGTAGTTGGTGCCACAATGCATTTTGGGAGCTCAAGTTCAGTAACAGGTGTCAGTATTCCTTTGTTAATCAATAGAACACAAATCCAAAGTGACTTGGAAAAACTGAAAAGAACAAAGCAATAAAAATAAAATAAAATAAAAAAGATAAAGAGGGCATCCCTGGTAGCGCAGTGGTTGAGAGTCCGCCTGCCGATGCAGGGGACACGGGTTCGTGCCCCGGTCCGGGAAGATCCCACATGCCGCGGAGCGGCTGGGTCCGTGAGCCATGGCTGCTGAGCCTGTGCATCTGGAGCCTATGCTCCGCAATGGGAGAGGCCACAACAGTGAGAGGCCCGCGTACCGCAAAAAAAAAAAAAAAAGAGAAAGAAAAAAATAGCAACTTTACAGTAGAGAAACCTGGCAGACTCTCCTTTAACCAAATGATCAAAGTTAACATCACTAGCAACAAGTTGATACCATGTGTGATAAGAAGGGCACGTTTCCTCTCTGGCAGTCTTTCCAAACATCCATAATCCCAGTCTCATCATGAAGAGAACTCAAATGGAGGGACACTACAAAATACCTGATCAATACTCTTCAGAAGTGTCAAGCTCAAGAAAAATAAAGACTTAGAAGCTGTCACAGATTAGAGGAGACTGTGTAGAGATGGCAACTAACTGCAAGGTAGAATCTAGGTTTGGATTCAGGAACAAAGAAGGGACATTAGTGGGAAAACTGGTGAAATCCAAATAATGTCTGTTTCTTAGTTAATCGTATACCAATGTTAACGTCTTTCCTTTTTCCTCTATAAATTTATTTATTTATTTATTTATTGGCTGCATTGGGTCTTTGTTGCTGTTTGCAGGCTTCCTCTAGTTGCAGCGAGCGGGGGCTACTCTTTGTCGTGGTGCGTGGTCTTCTCATTTAGGTGGTTTCTCTTGTTGTGGAGCATGGACTCTAGGAGTGCAGGCTTCAGTAGTTGTGGCATGCGGGCTCAGTAGTTGTGGCACATCGGCTTGGTTGCTCTGTGGCATGTGGGGTCTTCCCGGACCAGGGCTCCAACCCGTGTCCCTGCATTAGCAGGCGGATTCTCAACCACTGAGCCACCAGGGAAGCCCCCAATGTTAATTTCTTAAAGTTTTCTTTCTTTTTTTCTTTTTTTTAATTCATGGGCAATCCTCATGTTTCTTTCTCTTATTTGTATTTGTTAATCAACTTCTAATGTGTGTGTGTGTGTGTGTGTGTGTGTGTGTGTGTGTGTGTGTTTTAAATTTATTTTATTTATTTGGTTATGCCGGGTCTTAGTTGCAGCTCACTGGTTCCTCAGTTGTGGCCTGAGGGCTTCTTACTTGTGGCATGCGAACTCTTAGTTGCAGCACGCATGTGATATCTAGCTCCCTAACCAGGGATTGAACCCAGGCCCCCTGCATTGGGAGTGCAGAGTCCTAAACACTGCACCACCAGAGAAGTCCCTATGTTTTAAATTCTACCAGTGATTTCCTAAATTTTTCAATTGGTATTATAAACCCTTCTATTTTTTTCCTAAGTAATATTTGAACAGATACATATGGACATACACAAATGATTCTTTTCTCCTTCACTCTCCCACTTCCCTAAACTCACATGACACTGAGTTTATGATCTGTTATTATTGTTTATCCTTCCAGATATGTTTTGACTCATTAGCATTTACTTTTGATTAATTTCTTAATTTTGATAAATGAATCAGGGTTATGTAAGACGTTTTAATATTACAGGAAGCTGGATGAAGGGTTCAGGGAAACTCTGTACTGTCTTTACAACTCTTCTGTAAATCTAAAATTATTTCAATATAAAAATTAAATAACAACAACAATTTAAGCCCAAAGCCTAAAATTTCTTCAACTCGGCTTTGGTGGTCACTGTCTTGTCTTAAATGGGAAAGAAATGCTCATCTAACATGAACAAGTGGAAGACTGGAGTAAACTGTACATTGTTTTTTCCTTTTTGGCTTACCTTCATTAAAACTTTACTGAGCGTGGGACTTCCCTGGTGGCACAGCAGTTAAGAATCCGCCTGCCAATGCAGAGGACACAAGTTTGAGCCCTGATCCTGGAAGATCCCACATGCCGCGGAGCAACTAAGCCCGTGCGGCACAACAACTGAGCCTCTAGAGCCCACAAGCCACAGCTACTGAGCCCACGTGCTGCAACTACAGAAGCCCACATGCCTAGAGCCCATGCTCTGCAGCAAGAGAAGCCACCACAATGAGAAGCCTGCACACCACAACAAAGAATAGCCCCCGCTTGCTGCAACTAGAGAGAGCCCGCACGCAGCAACGAAGACCCAATACAGCCATAAATAAAATAAATAAATTTATATATTAAAAAAAGCTTTACTGAGGGGACTTCCCTGGTGGCACAGTAGTTAAGAATCTGTCTACCAATGCAGGGGACACGGGTTTGAGCCCTGGTCCGGGAAGATCCCACGTGCCGCGGAGCAAACTAAGCCGATGTGCCACAACTACTGAACTTGTGCTCTAGAGCCCGCAAGCCACAACTCCTGAGCCCGCGTGCTGCAACTACTGAAGCCCATGCGCCTAGAGCTCGTGTTCTGCAACAAGAGAAGCCACTGCAGTGAGAAGCCCGCAAACCACAACAAAGAGTAGCTCCCGCTCACTGCAACTAGAGAAAAAGCCTGTGCGCAGCAATGAAGACCCAACGCAGCCAAAAACAAACAAAAAAAACAAACAAAAAACCTTTACCAAGGTAATAATTTACTGCAAGCTCTTTTTTTGATATTGAGATATAATGTGCATGTCAAAAGATGTATGTACTCTTTTAAAGTGTACCTTTCTGTGGTTATTAGTAAAGACACAAAGCTGTATAACCATCACTATCTAATTCTACAACATTTCCATTGACCTTCCCCCTGCCAAAAAAGAAACCCAAACAAAACCCTGTACCCATTAGCAGTCACCCGCCCTTCCTTATCCTGTCCAGCCGCAGACAACCTTTAACCTACTTTCTGTTTCTATAACTGCTTAGTCTGGACATTTCATATAAGTAGAACCATACAACATGTGGTCTTTTGTGTTTGGCTTCTTTCATTTACCACAAAGTTTTCAAGGTTCATCTACATTGTAGCCCAAATCAGTACTGTACTCATTTTCAAGGCCAAATAATATTCCATTGTATGGGTTTTACACATTTTATTTATCCATTCATCAGTTGATAGACATTTGGGTTGTTTCCACCCTTTGGCTGCTATGAATATGTACTTGTGTGGACAAGAGATATCCAATTGTCCCGGTACCATCTGTCAAAGTGATTACACCTTCCCCATGTAGCTGTCTTGGCATTCTGGCCAAAAATCAACTGACTATAAATGTGAGGGTGTATTTCTGAACTCTCAATTCAATTCCACTGACCTATACATCTGTCCTTATGCCAGTACCACAATGTCTTGACTATTGTAGCTTTGTAGTAAGTTTTTTAAAAAATTTATTTATTTATGTATTTATTTATTTGGCTGTGTTGGATCTTAGTCGCGGCACACAGGATGTTCACTGCAGCATGCGGAATCTTTTGTTGCAGCATGTGGGCTTCTCTCTAGTTGTGGCACTCGGGCTCTAGGGTGCGCAGGGCTCAGTAGTTGTGGCGCACGAGCTCCAGTGTGCACAGGCTCAGTAGCTGCGGCTCACAGGCCCCAGAGCACGCGGGCTCAGTAGCTGTGGCACACAGGCTTAGTTGCCCCGTGGCATGCGGGATCCTAGTTCCCTGACCAGGGATCAAACCCATGTACCCTGCATTGGAAGGAGGATTCTTAACCACTGGACCACCAGGGAAGTCCCTGTACTAAGTTGTTTTTTTTTTTAATAAATTTTTTAAAATTTATTTATTTATTTATTTATGGCTGTGTTGGGTCTTCGTTTCTGTGCGAGGGCTTTCTCTAGTTGCGGCAAGCGGGGGCCACTCACTATCGCGGCCTCTCTTGTTGCGGAGCACAGGCTCCAGACACGCAGGCTCAGTAATTGTGGCTCACGGGCCTAGATGCTCTGCGGCATGTGGGGTCTTCCCAGGCCAGGGCTCGAACCCGTGTCCCCTGCATTGGCAGGCAGAGATTCTCAACCACTGCGCCACCAGAGAAGCCCCCTGTACTAAGTTTTGAAGTTGGGAAATGCGAGTCCTTCAACTTTGTTGTTCTTTTTCAAAACTGTTTTGGCTCTTGTGGGTCCCTTAAGTTTCCATATGATTTTTAGAATCAGCTTATCAATTTCTATAAAGAAGCCAGCTGGGATTCTGATAGGAGTTGCACTGAATCTGTAGATCAATTTTGGGAGTACAGCCACCTTAACAATATGAAGTCTCCCAATCAATGAAAATGGATGTCTTTCCATTTATTTAGATCTTTAATTTCTTTCAATAATATTTTATAGATTTCAGTGTACAAGTCTTAAACATCTTTTGTTAAATTTACTCCTAAGTATTTTACTCTTTTAGATGCTTTTGTAAGTAGAATTGTCTTCTTCATTTTGTTTTTGGATTGTCCATTGCTAATCTATTGAAATACAATTGATTTTTGTAGTATACTGATTTGTATCCTGCAACCTTGATGAATCTGTCTACCAGTTCTCATAGTTCTTAGACGATTAATGAGGATATTCTATATAAAAGATCATGTCATTTGTGAATAGAGATTTAACTTCTTTCTTTCCAATTTGGTTGCCTCTTACTTCATTTTCTTGTCTAAGTGCCCTGGCTAGAACCTCCAACACAATGCCAAATAGAAATAGCATGAGGGGACATCCTTGACTTCTTCCTATCTTAGGGGGAAAACAGCCAGTCTTTCATGATTAAGTATGATGTTAGCTGTGGTTTGGTTTTTCATAGATGCCCTTTTATTGGGTTGAGGAAGTTCCCTTCTATTCTTAGTTTGTTGAGTATACTTCACTCCTTTATTGTTTTTCACAAGTGATTAATATTCCACTGTATGGATACAGTATAATAAGAAATGTATTTGGCCCCAGTTTCCTGGAACACAGCTCCCAAACCCCTTGGGATTTCCTGAGTGCTAACAGCATCTTTTGTTATTCATAGCAAGAGCTCCTTATGATCACACTGGAGTTTATGCTAAACGAGGTGACTTAGGACAGTGCCCACAGATAGCTTCAGGACAGAGCTGGTCACAAGAAAGACCAAATGGTTAGAGGCCATCAACCTCTGGGAAGGGGAGGAGGGACAGAGATGAAGCTCTATAAAAACCTCTAAAGAGCAAAATGTGATGAGCTTCTGGGTTAGTAAACACACTGAGGTGTTGGGCGAGTGCTCCCAATACCTTACCCTATGCATCTCTTCCATTTGGCTGTTTCTGAGTTGTACTCTTAATGATAAACTGGTCAACATAAGTAAAATGCTTTCCTGAGTTCTGTGAGCCATCCTAGCCAATTACTAAACTTTAGGAGGGGGTCATGTAACCCCTGATTTATAATTTTTTTTTAATCTTTTTTTAAAAAATAAATTTATTTACTTTTGGCTGAGTTGGGTCTTCGTTGCTGCGCGTGGGCTTTCTCTAGTTGCGGTGAGTGAGGGCTACTCTTTGTTGCGGTGCGCGGGCTTATCACTGCGGTGGCTTCTCTTGCTACAGAGCATGGGTTCTAGGCGCTCGGGCTTCAGCAGTTGTGGCTCGCAGGCTCTAGAGCGCAGGCTCAGTAGTAGTGGCGCACGGGCTTAGTTGCTCTGTGGCATGTGGGATCTTTCTGGACCAGGGCTTGAACTCGTGTCCCCTGCACTGGCAGACGGATTCTTAACCACTGTGCCACCAGGGAAGTCCCTGATTTATAATTATTTAGTCAGAAGCATGGATAGCCCGGGTTTTGCACTTGGTATCTCAAGGGGGGCTATTCTTATGGGACTGAGCCCTTATGCTGTGAGGTGTACATTAACTCCGGGCAGTGTCAGAACTGAATTAAATTGAACACTTAGGTGGTGTCTGGAGAATCACAGTATTGGTTGGTGTTGGAAAACACCCCAGAATGGATGTACGTTTTGTTTATCTGTTCATCAGTTGATGGACATTGGGTTGTTTCCACTTTTTGGGTACCATGATAATGCTGCTATGAACATTTGTGTACGTTTTTGTGTGGACATATTGTTTTCAGCTTTCTTGAGTATATACTTTGGAATAGAACTGTAGGTTTAAATGGTAAGTTTATGTTTAACTTTTTGAGGAACTGTCAAAATCTTTTCCAAAGCAATTATAGCATGCTGTATCCCACCAGTAACATACAAGGGTTTCAATTTCTCCACACCCCCACCAACATTTATTTCCATCTTTTTGATTATAGCCATCCTAATAGGTGTGAAGTGGTATCTCACTGTGGTTTGATTTCCATGTCCCTAATGAATAATTATGCACTGCAATTTTTTAAATGTTATTTTAAAATTATTGCAGACATTTAATTGGACGCAACTTAAGCAAGGATAGCCTTAAATCATGTAGAAATCCTTGCCAGAAACCACAAAAACACATATGCATAAAACTATTCATTGTGGGACTCTTTTATAATAACAGAAGGCTAGAGGGACTTCCCTGGTGGTCCAATGGTTAAGAGTCCGCCTTCCAGTGCAGGGGACGTGTGTTCAATCCCTGGTCGGGGAACTAGGATCCCACATGCCACAGGGCAACTAAGCCTGCACGTTCTAGAACCTTCTCATCACAACTACAGAGAAGCCTGCGTGCCCCAATGGAGACCCAATGAAGCTAAATAAAAAGATTAAAACAAACAAACAAAAAACCCAGAAGACTAGAAACAACCCAAATGTTTAATGAACAAAATTAACTGAATAAACTCTGGTACATTCATACGATGAAATACCTTGCATCTGAAAAAAATGAAAGAGGAAACTCTCTAAGTACTACTATCAAGTGATCTCCAGAATGTACTAAGTAAAAATGCAAGGCAGAGAAAACTGTATATAGGATACTATGTGTGTGTTAATCTAAGTAAAGAGAAATAAATGTATCTTTTTTTGTCAATGGAAGGATAAATCATTAAAAAAAGATTACTTATACTATAAAGAGAGAATAGGTAGAGGGAATAGAGACAGAAATTGAACTTATTTGAAAATTTGCTTTTACAGATTTTGCATTAAGTACAAAATAAAATTTAAGTAGAAACAAAAGCAATCTCTAAAAATTAAAAATGAAATAAAACAAACGAACTTAATATGTATCTACTTGGTAGCATCACAAAAAGAAATACTATTCCAGGTGACTTTAGATCACAGTAATTTAGCTATACATTTCAAGTGAAATATACCCTAAGGACAAAAAAAACTGCAAAAACAAAAAAAACCTAACTTACACTATTTGTACTAATCCCACTTGGTGGTGGTACTAAGACTATTATGTGTATATTGTGAAATAAAGCAAATGGGTATTTGTGTGATATTCTATCAATCCTGCTGTTTGTTCTCAGTTTAGGAAGATAAAAGTTTCAGATTTAAGATAACCTGAGAGTCCTAAATTTGTTTCAGACGGAGCAGTACTGCCTTTACAGAAAGGAAATAAAAATAAAAGAAAACAAAACTCTTTGTGTACTGAAAAGTCCTTGGGACAACGACCAACTCAGTAGTGCTAAAAAGAAACAACAGGCCCAAAATGGAGTCACTTATGCTAAGCCCCATAAAAACTTAATACTACTAACGTAACTGCAGTTTCACCTCTCCCAGGAGTGGAATTATAAACCAACCAGTCTGAAATTTCTTAGTCAGCACTAGAGAGATAATCTACCTAAAATGCCCTGCTTTCCCCTAAAGGAAGGTATACCTTACCTGAAAAAATCCAGTTTTTAAATTTCCTTGTTCCACCCTGTTTCTGCTTATAAAAACTTTCCATTTTGTAAGGAGCACCTTTCTATCAATATTTGGTAGATGGGATGCTGCTTGATTCATGAATTGCTTAATAAAGTCATTAAGATCTTCAAATTTACTCTGCTCAATTTTGTTTTGTAACACTAGCAACTAACATTCCTTATCCCTAGTGTCTTGAAATAATGCTTCCCACTAAAAGGCAATAGGGGTCCTAGGTTAGATAACCTACACCAGGTCTGCGGCAAATGTACAAAATGAGCCTGGGATATTTTGTCATACCAGATAACCCGGAAGCTATCAAAGAGTATTATTAGGGTTATTGTCAAAAGGACTTGTGACCTTACTTGAAGAAGTACTCACTGACCAGATGAAACAATTTGGGAATCAATAAGGGTAATGACTGCAATACCCTTGATTGATTTGAAATAATATCAAATGTTTAAATTCATGAGTTCATAATAAAAAATACTAATTTGTATTTAACTGGAGGATGTTAGTGAATCAACTCATACTGAAAACGGGTACATAAAAAAGAAACAAGCATTTATCCTGTCTTTCCTATATGAATTGGGACCAAACAGATGAGGAAGAGTTGATATGTACATGAGTATTACAGCTAATAAATGAAGAGAGAATGACACCGTCACTGCTATAGGTTGACTTTGTCTCCCTGCTCTCTCCAATGCACACTGAAACAATCCCAGTGTGTTGGTATTTGGAGGTGGGGCTTTTGGGAGATGATTAGGTCATGAGGGTGAAGCCCTCACGAGTGGGATTATTAGTATACTTAAAAAAAGAGGCCCTAGGGAACTCCCTTACCTCTTCCATTGTGAGAGGACAGTGAGAAGACATCTGTCCATGAGCCAGGAAGCGGGTTCTCACCAGATACTGAACCTGCCCGAGTCTTCGTCTTAGGATTCCCAGCCTCCAGAAATGTTTATAAGCCACCCAGTGTATAGTAATCTGTCACAGCAGCCTGAATGGACTAAAACAGTTTCCAGTTTGCAATCGTGGATGGATCTAGGATCTAGGATCATAACACCATAAAAAGAGAAAGCCAGACATTATGTGTCTCCTAATACAACATCACTCTGATACAGTTTTGAATATAAAACAGGATGTGGGAAACTCTACAGGACAAACTACTTTCTTCAACAAAAACATAAGAAAAATAGATGGAATGGAGACCTAAAGATTAAAAGGGACTAAGAAGAGCAGTGGTTAAGAATCTGCCTGCCAATGCAGGGGACATGGGTTTGAGCCCTGGTCCGGGAAGATCCCACATGCCGCGGAGCCACTAAGCCTGTGCACCACAACTACTGAGTCTGCGCTCTAGAGCCCGCATGCTGCAACTACTGAGCCCGTGTGCCACAACTACTGAAGCCCACACGCCTAGAGCCTGTGCTCCACAACAAGAGAAGCCACCACAATGAGAAGCCCGTGCACCGTAACAAAAAGCAGCCCCCGCTTGCCGCAACTAGAGAAAGCCCACACACAGCAACGAAGACCCAACGCAGCCACAAATTAAAAACAAATAAATTTATTTTAAAAATAAAATAAAAGGGACTAAGAGATATATCAACCAATTATCATGCCTAAACCTTACTGAATCCTGATTCAAACAAACTAAAACATATGAGACAAATTGGATATTTAAACAATGATTGAATATTTGGTAATATTATGAAAACACTTACTTTTTTCAGGTGTGACATGGTATTATGATTCTGTTTAAAAAGAAGAGAAACATATTGAAATATTTATCGGTAAATATTTTTATTTTAGAGATATATATATAATAATATTTATGAGTAAACTCACATATCTGAGATATGCTTCAAAATAATATGATGAGCCTAGACAGGGGTACAGACGAAGTAAGACTGGGTACTAATGGTTAATTATTGAAGCTGGGCTAAAAAAAGAAAAAAAATGGACCATGCTATTAGAGAGATAATAATTTAAAAATTCCTTACCAACAAAGTTCTTAAACCTTTCTTTCTTTCTTTTTTCAGTTTTGAAGATTTTTATCATTTTACTGAATCTCTGTCCTATGCCTCTTTCTGGGAACAGAAGAGACTATTTTAATTGAAGTAGAATGCTTATACCCTCTACTATAACTAATTTTTATGTCTAAAAGAAGAATTTCCACAGAAACTACCATAAAAACCCACTCTAAAGAACCTTAATTATACCAATCATGTCTCCAATGAAGTAATATAAAACGTTAACTATTTAAATATACAGTTGTCCTTCAGTATAAGGGAATGGTTCCAGGACCTTCTTTGGATACCAAAATCCGTGGATGATCAAGTCCTTTATATAAAATGGCAGAGTATATGTATATAACCTATACACAATCTCCTGAATACTTTCAATCATCTCTAGATTACTTAATACCTAATACAATGTAAATGCTATGTAAATAGTTGCTGGCCCTAAGCAAATTCAAGTTTTGTTTATTGGAACTTTCTGGAATCTTTTTTCTGCATATTTTCGAACCTGTGGATACGGAGAGCCAACTGTATAAGAAGAGTTAAATGTGGATCTTAGCCTTCATGTAATTCCTGTTTCTCAAAGAATATTTAAAGTCCAGACAGAACGAAAGCCTTCATTTAGAAAACTGCCAGAGCAAATATACAAAGGGAAAATTCCTGCCTATACTGGGAACAACAGGCACCTCACAACATGTCCATGGTCCCTCCTCCCGCAACCACAGCAGACATCAGTAATCAACCACTTCTTTCCTTCTTTCCTTCTGAATCTCCACAGAGCTTCATGGCAATATGATAACCAGATTAGTATTATTAGGTGTCAGGAAACCTATTTGCCACCCTTGTTTATCTTTCCTTCTTCCCTTCCATCTCCTTGGAAAAGCATCATGACAGAGTGGAAGGAGCTCAGACTTTGGACTCAGATAAACCTGGGTGGGAATCTGGTTTCTGCCTCTTATTACTTTGGGCAAATGAACAAACCTATCTAAACCTATTTCTTTATCTGTAAAATAAAACAATTCCCTAGGATTAGAGACGATATACATGAAGCAGCCATGGTGGGGGTTCACCAAATGATAACTATCATTACCACCCTCTCCTGAGGCTTGCTGAAGGAATACAGGATATAAAGCCGTTACTGCTTCCACTACCTGAGGGGTGGCAGAATGTCTACTAGAGCTGGGGAAAGGCATACTGGCCCACAAAGAAACAGTAAACTATTGCCTTTAAGAGGCAGTCCTACGGAGGAGTAATATGGGGAAGCTCTGCTGTGAACTGTGGCGACCTGTGATGAAAGAGCAGATAGGGGTGTACACAAGCCAAGTCACCCTTTAACTGGGCTAGAGTTGATTGCTCCAGATTAACAACTAAGAATAACTTGTTACAGAGTTAGTTGTAGGGGCACTTCTCTTTCCCCACTAGGATTTCAGTCCTTTGAGGACAGATACCCTTTTCTTCCTTCTCTGTATCCCTAGCACAACACTTTGCCAAAAATATTCTTCACTGCCAGGCAGTTAAAAGGGAAAGAGAGAAAGAGAGAGAGAGAGAGAAAGAAAGGGAGGAAGGGAGGGAGGGAGGCAGGAAGGATGGATGGATGGAAGGAAGGAAGGAAAGGGAATATTGACACTGACTGGTTCAAGATGGTGGAGTAGAAGGATGTGTGCTCACACCCTGATGCAAGAGGACCGGAATCACAACTAACTGCTGAACAATCATCAACAGGAAGACACTGGAACTCACCAAAAATGATACCCCACATCCAAAGACAAAGGAGAAGCTGCAATGAGACGGTACAGGGGGCGCAATCACAATAAAATCAAATCCCATGACCACTGGGTGGGTGACTCACAAACTGGAGAACACTTTTACCACAGAAGTCCACCCACTGGAATGAAGGTTCTGAGCCCCACGTCAGGCTGCCCAACCTGGGGGTCAGGCAATGGGAGGAGGAATTCCTAGAGAATCAGACTTTGAAGGCTAGCGGGATTTGATGGCAGGACTTTGAGAAGACTGGGGGAAACAGACTCCACTCTTGGAGGGCACACACAAAGTAGCGTGCGTATCAGGACCCAGGGAAAGGAGCAGTGACCCCACAGGAGACTGAACCAGACCTCACTGCTGGTGTTGGAGGGTCTCCTGCAGAGGCGGGGGGTGGCTGCAGCTCACCGTGGGTACAAGGACACTGGCAGCAGAAGTTCTGGGAAGTATTCCTTGGCGTGAGCCCTCCTAGAGTCCGCATTGGTTCCACCAAAGAGCCAGGTAGGGTCCAGTGTTGGGTCGCCTCAGGCCAAACAACCAACAGGGAGGTAACCCAGCCCCACCCACCAGCAGACAAGTGGATAAAGTTTTACTGAGCTCTGCCCACCAGAGCAACAGCCAACTCTACCCACCACCAGTCCCTCCCATCAGGAAGCTTGCACAAGCCTCTTAGATAGCCTCATCCACCAGAGGGCAGACAGCAGAAGCAAGAAGAACTATACAATCCTGCAGCCTGTGGAAAAAAAACCACATTCACAGAAAGACAGACAAGATGAAAAGGCAGAGGGCTATGTACCAGATGAAGGAACAAGATAAAACCCCAGAAAAACAACTAAATGAAGTGGAGATAGGCAACCTTCCAGAAAAAGAATTCAGAATAATGATAGTGAAGATGATCCAGGACCTCGGAAAAAGAATGTAGGCAAAGATCGAGAAGATGCAAGAAATGTTTAACAAAGATCTACAAGAATTAAAGAACAAACAAACAGAGATGAACAATACAATACCTGAAATGAAAATTACACTAGAAGGAATCAATAGCAGAATAACTGAGGCAGAAGAACGGATAAATGACCTGGAAGACAGAATGGTGGAATTCACTGCTGTGGAACAGAATGAAGAAAAAAGAATGAAAAGAAATGAAGACAGCCTAAGAGACCTCTGGGACAACATTAAATGCAACAACTTTCACATTATAGGGGTCCCAGAAGGAGAAGAGAGAGAAAGGACCCGGGAAAATATTTGGAAAGATTATAGGCAAAAACTCCCCTAACATGGGAAAGGAAATAGCCACCCAAGTCCAGGAAGCACAGAGAGGCCCATACAGGATAAACCCAAGGAGAAACACACTGAGACACAAAGAAATCAAACTGGCAAAAATTAAAGACATAGAAAAATTACTGAAAGCAGCAAGGGAAAAATGACAAATAACATACAAGGGAACTCCCATAAGGTTAACAGCTGATTTCTCAGGAGAAACTCTACAAGCCAGAAGAGAGTGGCATGATATACTTAAAGTGATGAAAGGGAAGAAACTACAACCAAGATTACTCTACCCAGCAAGGATTTCATTCAGATTAGATTGAGAAATCAAAAGCTTTACAGACAAGCAAAAGCTAAGAGAATTCACCATCACCAAACCAGCTCTACAACAAATGCTAAAGGAACTTCTCTAAGTGGGAAACACAAGAGAAGAAAAGGGCCTACAAAAACAAACCCATAACAATTAAGAAAATGGTCATAGGAACATACATATTGATAATTACCTTCAACGTGAATGGATTAAATGCTCCAAACAAAAGACAGAGGCTCACTGAATGGATACAAAAACAAGACCCATCTATATGCTGTCTACAAGAGACCCACTTCAGACCTAGGGACACATACAGACTGAAAGTGACGGGATGGAAAAAGATATTCCATGCAAATGGAAATCAAAAGAAAGCTGGAGTAGCAATACTCATATCAGATGAAATAGACTTTAAAATAAAGAATGTTACAAGAGACGAGGAAAGACGCTACATAATGATCAAGGAATCAATCCAAAAAGAAGCTATAACAATTTTAAATTTATATGCACCCAACACGGGAGCACCGCAGTAATACATACGACAACTGCTAACAGGTATAAAACAGGAAATTGACAGTAACACAGTAATAGTGGGGAACTTTAACACCTCACTTACACCAATGGACTGATCATCCAGACAGAAAATTAATAAGGAAACACAAGCTTTAAATGACACAATAGACCAGATAAGATTTAATTGATATTTATAGGACATTCCATCCAAAAACAGCAAATTACACTTTCTCAACTGCACACAGAACACTCTCCAGGATACATTACATCTTGGGTCACAAATCAAGCATCAGTAAATTTAAGAAAACTGAAATCATATCAAGCATCTTTTCCGACCACAACACTATGAGATTAGAAATCAATTACAGGGAAAAAAACGTAAAAAACGCAAACACATGAGGCTAAACAATACATTACTAAATAATCAAGAGATCACTGAAGAAATCAAAGAGGAAATAAAAAAAAACCTAGAGACAAATGACAATGAAAACACAATGATCCCAAACCTATGGGATGTGCAAAAGCAGTTCTAAGAGGGAAGTTTATAGCAATACAAGCCTACCTCAAGAAACAAGAAAAATCTCAAATAAACAATCTAACCTTACACCTAAAGGAACTAGAGAAAGAAGAACAAACAAAACCCAAAGTTAGCAGAAGGAAAGAAATCATAAAGAACAGATCAGAAATAAATGAAAAAGGAACAAAGGAAATAATAGCAAAGATCAATAAAACTAAAAGCTGGTTCTTTGAGAAGATAAACAAAATTGATAAACCTTTATCCAGACTCATCAAGAAAAAGAGTGAGAGGACTCAAATTGATAAAATTAGAAATGAAAAAGGAGAAGTTACAACAGACACCGCAGAAATACAAAGCATCGTTAAGAGACTACTACAAGCAACTCTATGCCACTAAAATGGACAACCTGGAAGAAACAGACAAATTCTTAGACAGGTATAACCTTCCGAGACTGAACCAGGAAAAAAATAGAAAATATGAACAGACCAATCACAAGTAATGAAATTGAGGTCCAGGAGGATCCCACATGCCACAGAGCGGCTGGGCCCATGAGCCCTGGCCACTGAGGCTGCACGTCTGGAGCCTGTGCTCCACAGCGGGAAAGGCCACAACAATGAGAGGCCCACTTAGTGCAAAAAAAAAAAAAAATCTTCCAACAAACAAAAGTCCAGGACCAGATGGCTTCACAGGTGAATTCTATCAAACATTTAGAGAAAAGCTAACACCCATCCTTCTCAAACTCTTCCAAAAAATTGCAGAGGACAGAACACTCCCAAACTCGTATTACAAGGCCACCATCACCCTGATACCAAAACAAGACAAAGATACAACAAAAAAAGAAAATTACAGACCAATATCGCTGATGAATATAGATACAAAAATCCTCAACAAAACACTAGCAAACAGAATCAAACAACACATTAAAAGGATCATATACTATGATCAAATGGGATTTATCCCAAGGATGCAAGGTTTCTTCAATATATGCAAATCAATCAATGTGATACACCATATTAACAAATTGAAGAAGAAAACCACAGGATCATCTCAATAGATGCAGAAAAAGCTTCTGACAAAATTCAACACCCATTTATGATAAAAAAACTCTCCAGAAAGTGGTAATAGAGGGAACCTACTTGAACATAATAAAGGCCATATACGACAAACCCACAGCAAACATCATTCTCAATGGTGAAAAACTGAAAGCATTTCTTCTAAGATCAGGAACAAGACAAGGATGTCTACTCTTGCCACTATTATTCAACATAGTTTTGTAAGTCGTAGCCATGGCAATCAGAGAAGAAAAAGAAATAAAGGGAATCCAAACTGGAAAAGAAGTAAAACTGTCACTGTTTGCAGATGACATGATACTATACATAGAGAATCCTAAAGATGCCACCAGGAAACTACTAGAGTTAATCAGTGAATTTTATAAAGTTACAGGATACAAAATTAATGCACAGAAATCTCTTGCATTCCTACACGCTAACAACAAAAGATAAGAAAGAGAAATTAAGGACACAATCCCATTCACCATTGCAACAAAAAGAATAAAATACCCAGGAATAAACCTACCTAAGGAGGTAAAAGACGTGTACTCAGAAAACTATATGACACTGATGAAAGAAATCAAAGCTGACACAAAAAGGTGGAGAGATATAACATGTTCTTGGATTGGAAGAATCAATATTCTAAAGATGACTATACAACCCAAAGCAATCTACAGATTCAATGCAATCCCTATCAAATTACCAGTGGCATTTTTTACAGAACCAGAACAAAAAATCTTAAAATTTGTATGGAGACACAAAAGACCCCGAATAGCCAAAGCAGTATTGAAGGAAAACAACAGAGCTGGAGGAATCAGCCTCCCAGGCTTCAGACTATACTACAAAGCTACAGTAATCAAGACAATATAGGACTGGCATAAAAACAGAAATATAGATCAATGGAACAGGATAGAAAACTGAGAGATAAACCCACACATGTATGGTCAACTAACCTATGAGAAAGGAGGCAAGGATATACAATGGAGAAAAGACAGTCTCTTCAATAAGTAGTGCTGGGAAAACTGGACAGCTACATGTAAAAGAATGAAATTAGAACACTCCCTAACACCATACACAAAAATAAACTCAAAATGGATTAGAGACCTAAATGTAAGACCGGACACTGTAAAACTCTCAGAGAAAAACACAGGAAGAACATTCTTTGACATAAATCACTGCAAGATCTTTTTGACCCACCTCCTAGAGAAATGGAAATAAAAACAAAAATAAACAAATGGGACCTAATGAAACTTCAAAGCTTTTGCACAGCAAAGGAAACCATAAACAAGACGGAAAGACAACCCTCAGAATGGGAAAAATATTTGCAAATGAATCAATGGACAAAGGATTAACCTCCAAGATATATAAACAGCTCATGCAGCTCAATATTAAAAAAACAAACAGGGCTTCCCTGGTGGCGCAGTGGTTGAGAGTCCGCCTGCTGATACAGGGGACACGGGTTTGTGGCCCGGTCTGGGAAGATCCCACATGCCGCAGAGCGGCTGGGCCCATGAGGCATGGCCGCTGAGCCTGCGCATCCGCGTCTGGAGCCTGTGCTCTGCAGTGGGAGAGGCCACAACAGTGAGAGGCCCGCGTACCGCAAAAAAAAAAAAAAAACCAATCCGAAAATGGGCAGAAGACCTAAATAGACATTTCTCCAAAAAAGACATACAGATGGCCAAGAAGCACATGAAAAGCTGCTGAATGTCACTAATTATTAGAGAAATGCTAATCAAAACTACAATGAGGTATCACCTCACACCAGTTAGAATGGGCATCATCAGAATATCTACAAACAACAAATGCTGGAGAGGGTGTGGCAAAAAGGGAACCCTCTTGCACTGTTGGTGGGAATGTAAATTGATACAGCCACTATGGAGAACAGTATGGAGTTTCCTTAAAAAACTAAAAATAGAATTACCATATGACCCAGCAATCCCACTACTGGGCATATACCCTTGAGAAAACCATAATTCAAAGAGTCATGTACCACAATGTTCATTGCAGCACTATTTAAAATAGCCAGGTCATGGAAGCAACCTAAATGCCCATCAAGAGAAGAATGGATAAAGAAGAGACTGTCATACAGAGTGAAGTAAGTCAGAAAGAGAAAAACAAATATCGTATATTAACGTATATATGTGGAACCTAGAAAAATGGTACAGATAAAGCGGTTTGCAGGGCAGAAATTGAGACACTGATGTAGAGAACAATCGTATAGACACCAAGAGGGGAAAGCGCCGGGAGGGGGGTAGTGGTGGTGGGATGAACTGTGAGATTGGGATCGACATGTATACACTAATATGTATAAAATAGATAACTAATAAGAACCTGCTGTATAAAAAATAAATAAAATAAAATTCAAAAAAAAAGAATAAAAAAAGAAAGAAAGGAAAAACAAAAAGAAAGAAAAGGAAGAAAAGAAAGGAAGGTAGGCAGGCAGGCAGGAAGGAAGGAAGGAAGGAAGGAAGGAAAAGAAAAAAAAGGCAGTTTCACTTAAGAACAAAGCAGCAGTTTGCTGAGAGTCTGCCACGAGCACTCCATTTGCCCATTTGTGGAGGAGGAAGCTGAAATTAGGGTGGTCACACTCCAGGACATGGCTGTGGTGGGGTGCAAAGCCCTGGTCTGCCTGACTCCAAGCTTGAAATCATGAGCGTGAGAAGCTCACAGATGTGGAGGTCCCCCCAAATCTAAGACATATCTACAGGGGAGGTTCTCCATGATGGTATAAAAACATGGCGGCCTTGTTGGTCTACTAGTTTTGGACAAATGCACTGTCATTATGCAAGATGTTCACATTAGGGGAACCTGGGTGGAGGGTACATGGTATTCTCTGTTCTATCTCTGCAACTCTTCCATAAATCTTACGTTTATTTATTTCCTTAAATGTGGCAGAGAAAAGGAGAAAGTATTATTTAAAAAATTGCTGCCTAAATGCAATGGGATAGTCTGGATTGGATCCTGGAATAGCAAAAGGACACTCAAGGGAAAACTGGAATAAAGTTTAGGGTTTGGTTAAGAGTTCTGTCCCACTGTTGATATCTTAATTTTGACAAATGTTCCATGGTCATGTAAGATGTTAAAATTAGGGGAAGCTGGATGAAAAATACATGAGAACTCTATCATTTTAGCAACTTGTCTGAAATAAACTATTCAGGTTATTCACTATAAAATTATTCTAAAATAAGACCCTTGCTTTTATTAAAAAACCCAAAGCAGTAAAAAATTAAGTGAGGACTTCCTTGGTGGCGCAGTGGTTAAGAATCCGCCTGCCAATGCAGGGGACACAGGTTCGATCCCTGGTCCAGGAAGATCCCACATCCACGGAGCAACTAAGCCTGTGTGCCGCAACACTGAGCCTGAACTCTAGAGCCTGCGAGCCACAACTACTGAAGCCCATGCGCCCTAGATCCCTTGCGCCACAACTACTGAAGCCCGTGTGCTCTAGGGCCCACGTGCCACAACTACTGAGCCCATGTCCTGCAACTACTGAAGCTCACGTGTCTAGAACCCGTGTTCTGCAACAAGAGAAGCCACTGCAATGAGAAGCCCACGCACCGCAACAAAGAGTAGCCCCTGCTTGCTGCAACTAGAGAAAGCCCATGTGTAGGAACAAAGATCCAATGCAGCCAAAAATAAATAAATAAATAAAAATTAAGTGAAGTAAATATTCTATATACCATATTTATAATTGTATTTGTAATGAAATACAATTTTATTAAAAATGAGGTTAATTTATTAAATCTTAATTCTTAAATAGATATCTTTTCATATTCTATTTTATGAAATGGGAAGTAAGCATAAAGCTCTCCTGCCAAGAGTGGTGGTCTCCAGGAAAAGCATTTGTGCAACTGAGTTGCAAGCTAAATCTGCTTTCCCAGATAAACTATGGTTATTCATACTTGGGTACTTGGCAGACATCGTCTCATTTCCGAGAAATGAAAGAAGTCTGTCATTTGAAGGAGAACAACTGACAGTATTTGCTGCCAATGATAATTTTGAGCTTTAAAATTCTGGAAAACTTGTATCTACCACTGTTAGCTGGACAGCTTCCCGGTACTTAAAGACTTTCTGATGAGATTGGTGGTGATACTAATGAATATAACTTGTTAATGAAATCAGTCAACATTAGAACTGTACAACCCAGTGAACTAGTATTTTCCAAATAACTAATGCATGGTATTACAAATCATGCATATTGGTAAAAAAAAGAAATTCATTCAAAATGCAAGACCAAAGATTTTAATGTAATAGTACAAAATCTGATCAGTTTTCAGATTCCACATTGCAATTAAAGTTTAAGATACTACCATTGGAGGGACTTCCCTGGTGGTCCAGTGGTTAAAAATCCGCCTGCCAGGACTTCTCTGGTGGCACAGTGGTGAAGAATCTGCCTGCCAGTGCACGGGACATGGGTTTGAGCCCTGGTCTGGGAAGATCCCATGTGCCATGGAGCAACTAAACCCGTGCGCCAAAACTACTGAGCCTGTGCTCTAGAGCCTGTGTGCCACAACTACTGAGCCCGCGTGCCACAACTACTGAAGCCCACGTGCTTGGAGCCTGTGCTCCGCAACAAGAGAAGCCACCGCAATGAGAATCCCGTGCACTGCAATGAAGAGTAGCCCCCACTCACTGCAACTAGAGAAAGCCTGCACACAGCAACGAAGACCCAACGCGGTTGAAAATAAATTAAAAAAAAAAAAAGTCTACCTGCCAATGCAGGGGACACGGGTTTGAGCCCTGGTCTGGGAAGATCCCACATGCTGCGGAGCAACTAAGCCCGTGCGCCACAACTACTGAGCCCGCACTCTAGAGCCCGCATGATGCAACTACTGAAGCCCGTGCGCCTAGAGCCCATGCTGCACAAGAGAAGTCACCACAATGAGATGCTCGTGCACCTCAACGAAGAGTAGCCCCTGCTCGCTGCAACTAGAGAAAGCCTGCGCTCAGCAATGAAGACCGAGCACAGCCAAAAAAATAAATTAAGAAAACAAAACAAACAAATCAACCTTAGGAAAAAAATAAGAAACTACCACTGGAGAACTTCATGTATTAAATAAAGACACTCAAGTGTTTGAATTTGGTGTGCTGATGAATTAGGTGCTAATGCATAAAGCCACCCACAGTGGCTGTGTTTTGTTAAGCTAGTTGATGTGTTTAGTATTACGTTTTTAAACAGGGAAATCAAGGCGCTGCTTTTTCAAGAGGGGAGTTATATAAAATATTCTCTTTATTTGATGGATTGTGCTGCCTAATGAAGCATGCCTGCAGCAAAATAAGGAGGAAGGGCTGATGTTGTCTTTGGCCCTTTTGGTGTTGTAGTTCCTCTGAGACAGCCTGCAGCATGTCCCTGAAGGCATGCTCTATGCCTGCAACCCTGCTTCTAATGCTTCCAGGGAAAATCACAGAGCTACACAGATCCCACAAACCTATCATTTCCAAACTCAGACCTGCTTGCTCTTAAAGGTGCTCAGAAATCCTAGGGAGTGACTGTCTAGGAAGCTCCCCTTTCCCATTTCCCAGATACCATCCCAACCACCACCACACTCCTTGAGTCCCTAACATCACCTCCTCTTTCCTGTAGGGAGTAAATAGGAGCTATCAAGCAGGAACCCTTTTAACTTCCAGGTCATTTCCCTACGTGGAGGCTCTAAGTGTGTATTCTCGTAGCTTCTATTCCAAAACTAATGCACGCCCCTCAGCTGAGAATTCCATCCATCTTTTCCCACCTCCTCAGCAACGTCACTTGTTTAAATACACCTCTTTCCTCTATTTTAGCTGTAACTCTGTAGCTGCTCCAAAAGTCTGACCTCACTTGCTCTACCCCTTCCACAGCCCTCACTCCTTCCTTCTCCCACTGCCATTTGGGCTCTGGCTTACTCCTCCTCTGAAACCACCTGGTGGAGGTCGCCAATGATGTCCTAGTTACCAAAGGCAAAAGAACCTTCTCTCCCTCTTCCTTTTGTTGTAGGTACTGGGAATGTGGGAGTTCTGGACATTTTAAATTACTGAATTGAGACCATTATTTAGAGTTAAAGATCTCAGAAAAATAAGGCTCAGCTAGAGAGTTCATCCAAAGCATAATAGGAGAGGCACAGAGAAATTAAGACACTTCTCAGTATTCTATAATTAGGAAGTAGCAGATCGGGACTTTGAAGCCAAGAAGCTAGGCTCCTGCTGGCTTAACCTCTCATTAAACTGCTACTTCTAGTCTCCTGTATTTTTTTAAATTATGTACTTCAGAGGCTTTCCCCATAAGTACATACTGATCTCAGTGTTTAATAGCTGCATTATATTCTATTGTGTAGATATACTATATTTCATTAGTCACATATTGATTGGTATTTAGACTCTTCAGTTTTGCTATAACAAAAAAAAAGTTGTAATAAACTTTCTTAAAGAAAAGAAACTACCATCATTCATATTTTGGTGTAGTGCCACAAAATGATATCCAAAATTATCTAAACAGCTATTAAAATACGCCTTCCTTTTCCAACTACGTATCTGTATGAGGCTGGCTTTTCTTCATATCATTCAACCAAAATAACATATTAAAACAGACTGAACAGGGCTTCCCTGGTGGGACAGTGGTTTAGAATCCGCCCGCCAATACAGGGGACATGGGTTTGAGCCCTGGTCCGGGAAGATCCCACATGCCACAGAGCAATGAAGCCCATGCGCCACAACTACTGAGCCTGCGCTCTAGAGCCCGTGAGCCACAACTACTGAGCCCACGTGCCACAACGACTGAAGCCTGTGTGCCTAGAGCCCGTGCTCTGCAACAAGAGAAGCCACTGCAATGAGAAGCCAGCAAACTGCAACGAAGAGTAGCCCCCACTCGCTGCAACTAGAGAAAGCCTGCGGGCAGCAATGAAGACCCAACACAGCCAAAAAAAAAAAGACTGAACGGAGCAGCAGACCTGAGAATCCAGCTATCCTCTATTAAACCAGACATTAAAGAGAGAAAATCACACCATGACTCTAATCTGTTGGTAAATATACTTATTAAGCAACCTAAATGCCCATCAACAGAGGAAGGGATAAAGAAGATGTGGTACATATATACAATGGAATATTACTCAGCCATAAAAAGGAACGAAATTGTGCCATTTGCAGAGACGTGGATGAACTGAGAGACTGTCATACAGAGCAAAATAAGTCAGAAAGAGAAAAAGAAATATCGTATATTAACACATATGTGTAATTTAAAAAAATGGTACAGACAAACCTATTTGCAAAGCAGAAATAGAGACACAGATGTAGAGAACAAACGTATGAACACCAAGGAGGGGGGTGGGTGGGATGGACTGGGAGATTGGGATTGATGTACGTACACTACTGTGTACAAAGTAGATGGCTGGTGACGGCCTACTGTATAGCACAGGGGGAAAAAAAAAGAAGATACAATCTGTTTGCAAGACATATATTAAGTTAACCTTAAAAACGCATTCCCATATACATTAGGTGCAGACAAATACTGTTTGATTCCACTTATACAAGGTACCTAGAATAGTCAAATTCAGAGTCAGAAAGTATATTGGTAAGTGCCCCCTGGGGAGGGGAATGGGGAGTTAGTGTTTAACGGGGACAGAGTTTCAGTATAGGAAGGTGAAAAATTCAGGAGATGGATGATGGTGAGAGTTGCCTAACAATGTGAATGTACTTAGTGCCACTTAACTGTACAGTTAAATAAGGTTAAAATAGTATGTTATATGTCTTTTACCAGGATAAAAACAATTTTTAGTAGTAGTATGTAGTTACTTGTTTATATTATGTTAACATGTATCAGAGTTCATTATTGTTATTTGAAAATGAGTTAATAAGTATTTAAAATTGTTCTCAGTTTTAACCTTTTATACTACAAATGACAGTTATAACCAACTCAGTAAATTTTTTTTTTTTTGCTTTACAATGCTGTGTTAGTTTCTACTGCACAGCAAAATGAATCAGCTATATGTATACATATATCCCCTCTTTTTTGGATTTCCTTCCCATTTAGGTCATCACACAGCATTGAGTAGAGTTCCCTATGTTATACAGTAGGTTCTCATTAATTATCTATTTTACACATAGTATCATCAGTGTTTATATGTCAATTCCAATCTCCCAATTCATCCCCCGCCCCCCACTAGCACTCAATAATTTTGAAGAGTGCTAAGAGGTCCTGAGAACATAAAGCTTGAGAACTGCTGAGGTAGGGTAACATGCATACAAGCTCCTTTTCTCCAATAGGGAAAAAAACCCAAAACCAGATTCTTATTAACAGGGAATCATTCACACCACTGGCTCCAAAATAGCAAAGCTCTGCAGAGGCTGATATGCTGTGTAGTGAATCAAGCGTTGAAGTTTTAGTTAGTCCGTGCATTTAATTTTTACCCCCAAAGACTCTTTTTTAAAAATTTTATTTCTTTATTTTTATTTTTGGCTGAGTTGGGTCTTCATTGCTGCGCATGGGCTTTCTCTAGTTGCTGCGAGCAGGGGCTGCTCTTCATTGTGGTGCATGGTCTTCTCATTCTGGTGGCTTCTCTTTGTTGTGGAGCACAGGCTCTACGCGCGTGGGCTTCAATACTTGTGGCACTCGGGCTCCGTAACTGTGGCTTGCGGGCTCTAGAGCACAGGCTCAGTAGTTGTGGCACCCGGGCTTAGTTGCTCCGCAGCATGTGGGATCTTCCCAGACCAGGGCTCGAACCCGTGTCCCCTGCACTGGCAGATGGATTCTTAACTACTGCGCCACCAGGGAAGTAACCCCCACCCCCCGCTCCCGCCCAAAGACTCTTAAAGAGCAAAAAAGTAAGACAAAACAACAAAACCACCAAATCTCATGCCTTGGATTTGCCAAACCACGAAGCCAGTCTTTCCTGAGACTCCATGCCTTTGCAGCCTGTTAGCAGTTTCCCTGACCATTACCACCTCCACCTAGTACTAAGGCAAGTGGCTTGCCTTCTATCAGATTCTCCTATCTTTTCTCCGGGGATAACAGTCCTAAGCAAATTTGGAGACATATTCAGGACCATTAAAAGTAACTGGTTTTGAATTCAGAATAAAGGGATAACTACCTCTGGCCTAATAGGGATGTGCTTCACTGTCTACTTGACTAGAGTCAATTTCATAAGTACCATCTAAAGTTTTCAATGTTTTGTTTATTGTGCTATCAAACCCCACGTTTGCATTGCTAACGGATACACTCCAAAGAAAGCTGAAAACGATCTGCCAGAGAGAGAACTAGTTTTCTACTTGGCTGAATCTTGTGTACTTTCTACCATTTCAGATGCTGGTCTCCCAATAGAGCTTGGAATAGCCATTTCGTGACTTACCCACACATACCTCTTATCCAATCAAATAAAAAATGTCTTCTGGAAGGAGGTCCCTTATACTACAAGACAGCTTTATTTCATAGACTTGGGGACTTTGGAGTGGAAGTCAGGGAAGAGCTGGCGGTGTCTCTGAAGAGCATAATGCATCTAATTAGTCTTAACCACTGACTGGGTGTTGAGGCACGTGGCTGGGTAGTGAGTGAATAAAGTTCCTTGGAGCCAAAGTAGTGGGATAAATTCTAAATCCTGCATTAGATGAGTAAGAAAAGCCCTAGGTAAAATCAAGCAGAAAAATATCTATGGTACTGGAAGATAAGGAAAGTAAAACCATTTTTCTCTGAAGATCAATTTATACATGTAGAATTATATCCACTTATTTACTGTGTCATAATACAAATAATTTTAACTATAAGTGGGGTCCATGAAACTCTTACCAGTTACCAAGGCGTCACCAAAGCCTCAAGGCTACTGGACTATCCTATTAAGATTTAAATAAAATTGGTTCAATCTATCATCTCACAGAGAAAAAACATGTATCCCGCCCACTCTCTTCTGTATATTCTTAGAGTCTTTTATTAGTTGCTTTCAGCTTCAATTTTTTGGGTTGTGTTGAATTTATAGCCTCTGCTCTGTTACTCATCTTTAGCACACACTGTCTATACACACAGTGTTACGCATGCTGGTACCCCATGGTGGACAACAACGAATTCTGCCATCAAGGCAAAGCTGCAGGCCATATCACACTTCTCCAGAAAGCCTCAGGATGGAGGTAGGGGTGTTGGTGTGGAGGAGGGAAGCCTCAACCCAGCACAGTAAATGACTCAGATGGAACAGAGAAATCAGCCATCTGTGTTGCTGGGAGTCCCTGGGAACTTTTTACCAGCTATCTCTTCCTCTAAAGGTCCTAAAATGGTCAAGAACTCTCTGGTATTGTATGTCAAATTTACAGATAATTGTATATGTGTAATTTTTCTAGGAGGTAGGTCCTTAACTTTCATCAGATTTTCAAAAGCCTCAAGATCCAAGAACAGTGAAGACGTACTTTATATTTAGATGAACATCAAAGTGCACTCTAATAGTAAACAAAATTGTCTCCCCACTAGATTAATTCAATCAGTAATGGGGAAATGCAATTTAAAGCTACAGGACATACCATTTCACACTCATGAAACTGGCAATTCCGAAGTTTGCCAATGCCAAGGATTGGAGCAATAGGAACTCTCACTTGCTGCTAGATGGGTTCAACCACTTAGAAAAACAAAGACATAATCTTCTTAGGTTAACATTTAAACATATTCTAGACCCAGCAAATTCACTCTTAGGGCAGTTCTCAAACTGCTGGTTTTAACCCAATGGATCATGAATCAGTTTAGTGGGTCACAACCAGTATTTTATTTTAATGAAAGTGAATGGAATAAAATGCTATATTTTTACCTCATTACACATAAATAGTGCATTTTGCCTTATTATATTTCTTACTATGGGGTCATGGTTAAAAACATGTCCCAAAACAATGACCTGGAGAAACACCTACACACGTGCATAAGGAAACGTGTACGGGAATGTTCACAGCAATATTTTTCCAAGAGCAAAAAATGGGAAACAATAGAGGAAAATGCAAAAATTGTGGCATACTATGGAATATAATAAAGCAGTGAATATGACTGAACTAACGCTACCACATCAATGTGGATCTCAAAGTAAGGTTGACTGAAAAAAAATCAGTCAAAGAAGAATACATACTGTAAGACAACATATTTCAAGTTCAAAAATGAGCAAAACGAAATAATAAATGTTTCAGGGTACATACATGGTAACAAAAAAAAACTAAAGAAAAGTAAGAGAATGATAAAAATAAAAGTTAAGATGGTAGTTACCTCTTTGGGGTTGAAAGGGGATGCAAAACAGAAGGATACACAGGGAATTTCTAAAGTTTAATAATGCTTTGTGGGCTTCCCTGGTGGCGCAGTGGTTGAGAGTCCGCCTGCCAATGCAGGCGACACGGGTTCGTGTCCCGGTTCAGGAAGATCCCACGTGCCGCAGAGCAGCTGGGCCCGTGAGCCATGGCCGCTGTGCCTGCGCGTCCGGAGCCTGTGCTCCGCAACAGGAGAGGCCACAACAGTGAGAGGCCCGCGTACTGCAAAAAAAAAAAATAATAATAATAATGCTTCCTTTCTTAAGCTGGGTAATGAGTGTATGGATGTTTGTTTTGTTTGTATTTCTTAGGTATACATTATGTATGTTTTTTGTATGCAGGCAATATCTTACAATGAATAGGAAAACAAAGCTCTGTCACTAAAATTAGTGTAACAGCAACAGCAGTACTTTTGCTGGTCACCACCATTCATAAGCCCAAGTTTTGATCTCTACTATTACTCTCCACTAAAAAGAACCAGGACCGAATGGGAGATGACTCCATGTCCTGGGGCAAGAAAACAGTCAATACTGTTCTGGTACTTTCTAGCATTGACAGAAAGCAAGGATATTTTTAAGTCTGTCAGAGTTGTGCTGAAAGGATTAAACAGTCAGCTTAAAGACTATGTTGTTAGCCAGACTGCGACACTGCACAAATCAAACTAATTTTGTAAAAATAATTTAGCATTACAAAAGGAACGTCCAGAGGGTCTAAAATGGGTTTCTGTACACGGAAAGGAATAGTAGCAACCCCTTTCCTTCTTCTCAGTAACACCCATAGGGGGTGTAAGGTAAAGACAAAAATAGCAGATACTGACAATAACTTCTCTGTGGCTGATCAAAATCCCCCTTTCTTAGTTTTCTATTAAGTGCAAAAAATCAAGATAACTGGAAATTAGCCAGCAGTTTACTCCAAACCAGATAGTTACAAGTTGTTGTTGTTTTTTTAAAATCTCGGTGTTTTTATTTATTTATTTGGCTGTGTTGGGTCTTAGCTGCAGCACGCGGGCTTCTCTCTATTTGTGGCGTGTGGGCTCCAGGGCGCATGGGCTCTGTAGTTTGCGGCACGCAGGCTCTCTAGTTGAGGTGGTCGAGCTCAGTAGTTGTGGCATGAGGGCTTAGTTGCCCAGCAGCAAGAGGAATCTTAGTTCCCCAAACAGGGATCAAACTCACGTCCCCTGCATTGGAAGGCAGATTCTTTACCACTGGATCACCAGGGAAGTCCCAGTAAGTTTTATAATAATCACATTTATAATATATTTTATGTTAGGTTGTTTAAAGTGTTTAAAAGAACAAGCCACATTAAATTTTAGTTAACGTTTAATATTTAAACAACATTGTCAATAGAGAAATTAAATAATTTACTATGAAACCACAGAAATATTACAGGTAAAATAGTTAAAATGTCACATATAAGACTTTTTTTTTTTTTTAAGAGGATCTAGGGATGGCAGTCTTTTTTTAAAAAAAATAATAAATTTATTTATTTATTTTTGGCTGTGTTGGGTCTTCGTTGCTGTGCACGGGCTTTCTCTAGTTGCGTCGAGCGGGGGCTACTCTTCCTTGCGGTACACAGGCTTCTCAATGCGGTGGCTTCTCTTGTTGCAGAGCACAGGCTCTAGGCGTGCGGGCTTCAGTAGTTGTGGCTCACGGGCTCTAGAGCACAGGATCAGTAGTTGTGGCACACAGGCTTAGCTGTTCTGCAGCATGTGGGATCTTCCCGGACCAGGGCTCGAACCTGTGTCCCCTGCATTGGTAGGCGGATTCTTAACCACTGCGCCACCAGGGAGGTCCTAAAACTTCTTTATTAAAAAGTAAGAAATAGCAGTTGATTGCCCTCATGGTTTCCAGTAATATTAATCCAAATTCTTTAGTGTTAAGATTCATTTTTGGCTGTCCTTTCAAATATCCTACCACCCATTCCCTAATCTCCTTCCTAAAATCATTCATTAATTCAACAAATATTTATTGAGTGCCTATTTCTAACATAAATTCTTCTGGGTGCTGCTGATACAGAGGTGAGTCAACCAAACAGACTGGGTTCCCGCTGTCCTGGGGCTTATGACCTCATCATAAAAACATGGCCCTCTGCACAATGAAAATACCCAGCCACTACCCAGTAATGAGAACTTTCACAGGTGAAATTCTGGGTTTAAGTCATAGATTCAGGTCCCCATAAATGCTCCCAGAGTGATACTGCTATCAGTGTTAGACTTTGCTACTTTGGGACAAGAAGAGGTCCAGCAGGAACTAAAAATCCCATCTCAAACAGAATGTTAGGTCAGATATTACAAAGACTTAGAAAGGGATAACGATTAGAAAAGCTCAGAGAATGAAACATTTACAATACACAATAGAACTCCCAAGGCACCTGTAGCCTCCATAAATATACCATGGAAAATAACACATGGGCATGTTCTCTACTAGTCTGGGTTCTTTCTGAATTTCTCATGTCTGTTTCCTCTTTGGTTCCCCTAGTTTCCTTGTATTTGTTTTCAGAACTTTTGTTACTTCGTTGCCCTCTTCCTTCTCCTATTCTGCAATGTGCAACTATGGCATGGACTGGAAGCAAGGCCTAGAAAAACAAGCAAAAGAGCCTGTCTTGACCAATAATTCCCATACCTACAGGAAGTTATTTGTATTAGATGAAGAAACTCAGAAAAACCCAAGTATTCAACGAAGTTATTCTTTCCCAGAGGTGCTTTTGCCGCCATCAAACGCCTGCTATTTCCTAGAGTGTATGATCTCTACAAATTAGGTGATGACAGTCGTGGGACAGGCCTGGGTCACTACTATACTCTATTTTTACTTCTCTGCCGTACAGGCTTCAATGCAAAAATGATCTTCATAACCAAAAGGAAGTCTCTATATGGACCAATGGTTTTTGCTTAGTCTGTGGTGTAGCATCCTACTTTGGGTAGAGAGGTGGGGCCAGGCTACAGCTCTAGGAGTGTTGATGCCAACATTGTGCTGAAAGATCAGTAAAGTGGAAATTAAAATACAGCTTTCCACTCTTTTGAAGAGTCAACCTCCCGTCTTCCTTCTAGGAAAGGCATCCCTATGTCCTGGATTTTCCTGAACAATCCCATCCCAACTTTTACTTTACTCCTTAAAGTATAACTACATTTGACTTTTCTTTGGAGGGTGGGGCAAAGGTGTTCATTTAGGAAAAAAAAGAAAACAAAAACCCATGAAGCTTATTTCACGTAGCATAATGCCTTTCAGGTTCATCCATGTTGTTGACTTATTTTTTATACCACTGTACAACTCTTCTGGTAAGTAAATCTACAATTAAAAAAAAATGGCGGAGCAGGTATGCTGATTTTTGGTTTGGAAAATATGTTCACCATAGCTCAAAAATAAAGTTTGGCACAATCTATAAAACAAGCTATGAGCTGAGGTACCTTCCAGAAGAGTACACTCTGCTCTTCATTCCTATACTTATTAAGCAAACCTAAGCTAAAGATCTGTTTATAAAAGGGAAACAAATTACTTTACTATGAAACTACCCTTCACTGTGCATCTTCCTAGTAATGATTATAAACCTTCTGCTCCACTGTTTTGCACAGAAGAGGCGATAATCCTTTTTATAAATAATGAAACTACATGGAACCTGAGGCAAGGGCAGGAGTGGACCTCAATGGCTACAGCAAGAGCACTAGCTCTTATTACTATGGCAGTGGGAGATCTTGCGGCAATGGAGGGTCTTGTAGCTGTATGAACAAACTGCTGGCTTTGAAATCCAGCTGCTTGCCTCTGACAACCCAGCGGTGAATGAGCTAAGAATACTATAAGAACCACCACAAGGAAACAGATGAAACGTTTGGCCAACTTCATCTAGGCATGCAGAAATGTTTGGTGTAATGCTCTTTATTCCAGCATTAGAGTCAGATTTGGTCTTTTTTTTAATGTTTATTTTATTTAGAGAAAAACATAACAAATCAAAGAATGAGATGGAGAAGAAAATCTTTAAAATAGCAAAATGGTTTCACGTATGAAAGTCTGAGCACAAAACCTTTTTGTGGCCCCCTCTTGTGACACTCACCTTTAAAATGCTTACTAAATACTTACTGCTCATCTAGTATACAATCTATGGGGAGCCTGAACAAATGCAGGAAGCTTTTTACCCACACAAAAATGGTATTTGGGCAGGATATCTATATTCTGGCAACTGTCCAGAACTGCTCAGCATTGACAAATGGGAAACTGATGTGAGTTGCCCACAGATCCTCATTCATTCATTTTATAAATATATACTGACAAACCATTATAAACCAAGTACTAGATTGAGAATAGTGAACAGATTTGATTCATGCCCTCAGGGAGCTAACAGTCTAGTGAGGGAGCAGAGAGCTGAAAAAATAAAATATACAAGAAAATCCATGTAATTACAAATTCAGGTAAGTGCTACAAAAGAAAAGAATGTTTTGTAAGATTCTTTCGTTAGAAAAGGGGCTATGAGAGATAAAGACAGTGGGAACCGAATTTAGATTGAAGAAGTGTCTCCTGAGGCTCTTCTCCCCTCAAAATAAATGTACCTAAAATAATTTTTAAAAATCTATTATTTTAAGTACCTTTCTGCCAGAAGATAAGGGCTTTATTTAATAATTTACTTTTTAAAAAATGGTAATCAATGTACAAGGCACAACATTCAAAAAGTATTTGAAAATATGTCTCCCTTCTCTCTCCTGTCTTCCAGTTACCAAATCCTGTCTCCCCTGAGACAAATACTGTTATTAGTTGCCTAAGTATCTTTCTAGAGATAATACTAAACTAAATGTGAAACAAGGCCATTCTTCTGAATTCTTTTTTTTTGTTTTGGAAAATATACTTATTTTCCATAAAAATGTTAGTTTTACTAACATGTAATGAGTTTATTACTACTTGAAAATAAATGTTTTAAATTTCTTAGTTTTAATTTCTAATACAGTAACAGATATCAAAAGCTCTTTGGGTTCTCAGTAACTTTTAGGAATGTAAAGAAGTCCTAAGACCAAATAGTTTGAGAACCACTAATCTAGGCATTTATAAATGTACGTCAATTGTTCACTTTTAACACTACTAAACCCTGGTCATCTACTGCATCATTTTTCTTAAATACATCTTTATTGGAGTATAATTGCTTTACAATGGGGTGTTAGTTTCTGCTTTATTACAAAGTGAATCAGCTATACATATATATATATCCCCATATCTCCTCCCTCTTGAGTCTCCCTCCCACCCTCCCTATCCCACCCCTCTAGGTGATCACAAAGCACCGAGCTGATCTCCCTGTGCTATGCAGCTGCTTCCCACTAGCTATTTTACATTTCGTAGTGTATATATGTCCATGCCACTCTCCCTTTGCCCCAGCTTCCCCTTCCCCACCACCCATGTCCTCAAGTCCATTCTCTGTCTACGTCTTTATTCCTGCCCTGCCACTAGGTTCATCAATACCATCTTTTTTTTTTTTTTTTATCATTTTGGTAAATGTTTTACAGTGTGTTTTGAGTATATTGGCGATGAGATGGAAACCAAGTTACTTACTTGTGGCTACAATGTGCTGTGGGTTATTTGGCCATCAACACAACACAAATTTCACCATGGTGACTGGCTAGTTGTTTTTCTATAGCACCTTAAACATTTAATGTATTAGTATGTAGTACTACTCAAAGCCCATAAAGAATTTTCAGAAAGTAATTATAATGTATATGTCATAGCTGAAGTTTTTTTTTTTTGCTTTTGTTTTTGTTTTTTTTGGCCATACCATGTGGCAGGTGGGATCTAAGTTCTCCAACCAGGGATCGAACCCGCACCCCCTGCATTGGAAGCATGGAGCCTTAACCACTGGACCGCCTGGCAAGTCCCTGTCATAGATGAAGCTGAATGGCAAGGTTAAACACATACCTGTGGTAGGAGAGTAAAGAGAGAAGCTATTTTTAAATGAAATAACACAGTAATAGTGGAGTGTCTTTTTTGGACTAACCCTCCCACAGTCAGGTAACAATGATAAACTCTGGACAAAACATGAAAAACAAGTATTTAAAGGCACTAAAGAGCAACAAAAACCAGCCAGACATTGGAGTGGAGTCAAATGCCAGAAGAAGGGAGGCGGCTGAGAGAGCCCAGTTATATTGCTTTGCCTGTGGGCACGCGCCAGTCCCTGTGGCATGGAGTGGCTACAACTCAAGCGGAAAACTGCATTTTCATGGCAGAACTGCCCAAGTCAAAAGCACATGATTATACTCTACCTACTTGCAAAGAAGGAGCCAGCAACAGGAACATTCACGACAGTATTTTCTTCTCTCTATTATAAACACAAGATGCTCAAAATAATAGCTATAGGGCTTCCCCGGTGGCACAGTGGTTAAGAATCCGCCTGCCAATGCAGGGGACACGGGTTCGAGCCCTGGTCTGGGAAGATCCCACAAGTTGCAGAGCAACTAAGCCCCGTGCACCACAACTACTGAGCCAGCGCTCTAGCGCCTGCGAGCCCCAACTACTGAGCCCACGTGCCACAACTACTGAAGCCCGCGCACCTAGAGCCCGTGCTCCGCAACAAGAGAAGCCACCACAATGAGAAGCCTGCACACCGCCACAAAGAGTAGCCCCCGCTCACCACAACTGGAGAGAGCCCACGCGCAGCAACGAAGGTGCAACACAGCCAAAAAAAAGCTATAAGAAGAGTCTGACCAAGAGCTAAGAATCCTCAAATAAATAAAAAGAAAAGTGAACACAATCTAGTGGTAACAAAATTCAGATATATATGGTTTTTATATTTGTTCACGAATAACTCAACACTGGCAGGAGGCACACACCGGCAATTTCAAGCCTCCAGCCAGGAGTGCTGACTAGCCTCAACAAAGTGTCAACTTACTGCCAAAGGACCCAGATCAGTGGAACTTTCCAGTTCTCTAAGGAAGCAATATATAGTTGCCTGCAAAATGGTTCCAAAATCCAATCATAACTAGAAATTTAAAAAAGACTCAGACCAGGCTCTGAGCATCAAATAACTTCATGAAAGAATCAACAGAAAATCTAAGAGCAGCACTCTAGTTGTGCCTCAATCCAGGGTTTAAGATCTGGAAATAATTCTACTTTTTAAACTGCTTGCAAAGTTCATTCAACTTTTCCTTCCAGGGACTTCCCTGGCGGTCCAGTGGTTAAGACTCCACACTTCCACTGCAGCAGGTGCAGATCTGAACCCTGGTCAGGGAACTACGATCCCACACACTGTGCAGAGCAGCCAAGAAATTTAAAAAATAAAACAAGACAAAAACTTCCTTCCAGGTTTTGTTTCATGGAAAAATACAATAAAATCATCATATTTTAACACAAGGAGTGCTAACTTTTATTCCTGGCACCTCTGTACCCCACAAATTTAAAAGAACACACACATTCAAACACCCTTCAAAAGCCTTTTTGAATCCTAAATAAGCCAGAACATTTGTCAGGGAAGGGGAAAATAAAAGCCTCAGCAAGGAAACATTTTAGTTCCAAAATTCTAAAGGCAAACTGCTAACTGAAAAGGGAAATTAACTTTAGCAGTCTTAAGATAAAGTTCATGACCTTGCTGTTTTAAAGGAATTCCTAGGCATGGAGTCAGATCATAGACTCAATTCCCAGTTTAGGAACTGAAACAATTCTGGCCTGGAGATAAAACGGTGATGAATTGCTTGACACACCTCTGCTGGAGCAGCTGCTCCCATCTGTCCACTTCCCTCCCTTCCTCTAAAAGCTACTTCAAGGTCTGGATTTATCAGTTACATGTGCTAATTGAAAAGAAGGCACATTTCCCAGGTCACATTTATGGAAATAACATGCTGGCCCATTTCAACACTCACAAACAGATGTTAAACTGACCAAAGTATATTTGAATAATCTCATCTCACTTGTTCTTCCTAACGCTTACTAATTGGTTCTCTTATGGGACTTTCTTCCCACAAAATGACTGGCCATATACTAAGTTTTATAAATATTAGGAAAGTTGTTTTGCTCAGACAAAAAGGAAAATAATTGCAGAAGAGAAGAGTTTTTCAAAAGAACTTTTACACAGTGGGCATTAAAAACTCTCCTAAGCCAAGGCACAGAATTCTGGCTTCTTTTTCTTTGTGACCCTCCATCCAGCGTAAACTTGCTGTGTAACTAACTGATCATGAACAAAAGAGAGGCAGTTTGAACTCCAGCAGGAGAAATACACTGTATTTAAAGGGTCTGCTCCCCTAAGACTGTTCTGATTAGAGCTCTGAAGCCATTTTGTCCTTTACAAGGGAACCTTGACTTCCTCTACACAATTCACCCATCCTAGCTGCGATAACCATTTCTATTTGAGAAGAAAACTCTAATGAGTTTTTATCACCTTTCTAAATATGAAGCAGCGTCTACGAACACACTATTTACCATAAAGCAAAACGGTAGAGCTTCCCTGGTGGCGCAGTGGTTGAGAGTCCACCTGCCGATGCAGGGGACACGAGTTCGTGTCCCAGTCGGGGAAGATCCCACGTGCCGCGGAGCGGCTAGGCCCGTGAGCCATGGCCGCTAAGCCTGTGCGTCCGGAACCTGTGCTCCGCAACAGGAGAGGCCACAACAGTGAGAGGCCCGCGTACCACAAAAAAAAAAAAAAAAAAAAAGCAAAACGGTAAATAAACTAAATGTCCCTATAGGGAAATGGTTGTATAAATTACAGAACATCCGATACAGAACACTATGCAGCCATTAACAGGAATATCAGATAAATCTATCAATACAGGCACTAACATGATATGTGTCAGTGGGTATTTATGTTTTTAAGCAAAAATGACAAATTTCAGGAAAACAGGCTTGGATGACTCCATTTTTGTAAGTAAAACTACCTTTTATATGTGAAAAAAAAATTCCCAGCACAGATACAAAGATTACTAAATGCTTAGGGAAAGGTCTAGAACAGAGCTATTCAATTGAAATATAATGGAAACAACAAATGAGAGTCACATATATAATTTAAAATTTTATAGTATCCATATTAAAAATGTAAAGGTGAAGTGAATTTTAATCATTTATTCTATTTAACCCAATAAATTTAAAATGTTACCATTTCAATAATGAAATTGGTACAAAAATTGAGATAGTTTGCTTATTTTTTTCTTACTAACTGTTCAAAAATTAGTGCATACATTACACTTAAAACACATCTCAATTTAGACTAGCCACATTTTAATGCTCAGCAGCCACATATGGTTAGTGAGGACTGTACTGGACAGAGGAGGCCTAGAAAGAGAAACATCAAACTATTAACTTTCATTTTGTTTTCTATATTTTTCTGCATTGTTTGAATTTTTTAAGCAACTGTTTAAATATAAAAATGATCAAGACATCAAAAACCTAAACATACAAGCCAGAATGATACGGGTTCTTTAAAAAAAAAAAAAGGAAAGAAGGAAAGGAGAAATTATCTCAACCTCAGGATAGGTAGACTTCTTAGGACACAAAAAGCACTAACCATAAAAGAAAAAATAAGAGATAAATTTGAACAAAATTTTAAATTTCTGCTCATCAAAACACACCATAAAAAGAAATACTCAATAATAGCATTTATATCTGACAAAGCACACATATCCAGAATATATAACGAACTCCTACAATTCAACAACAAACTGATGAACAACTGAATAAAAAATGAGACTGGAGGAGACATTTCATAAAAGAATATATACAAATGGCCAATAAGCACATGGAAAGACGTCAGTATTATCAGTTTTCAGAGCAATGCAAATGAAAACTGAAGGAAATACCATTTCACACCCACTAAAATAAAGACTGACAAAACCAAACACGTACCAGGATATGTACCAAGTGGAACTCTCATACACTGCTGGCAGGAATATAAAATAATACAATCATTTTGGAGATCTGTTTGGCAGTCTGTTTTTACATTAAACACACATCTACCCTATGACCTAGAAATCCTATTCCTAGGTATTTATTTACCCAAGAGAAATAAAAACATATGTCTTCAAAAAGATTTGGAAACAATCCATCAACAGGATGGATAACCTGGTATATTCTCATACAATGGAAATAAAAAGGAATGAATATGACACAGCAGCTTGGGTGAGTCTAAAACACATTATGCTGAGTAAAAGAAGCCAAGCACAAAAGAGTTACACAACATATTTGATTTACATGAAGTTCTGGAGTAGGAAAACGAATCTATCATTAATAAAAATGAGTGGTTGCCTGGGGCAGAGGGTGCGAGGGGGCTGGGGAAGAGAACCAACTAGAAAAAGGCATGAGGAAGCTTTCTGGGGTGATGGAATCATACTACACCTTATTTCAGGTGGTGGCTACATGGATATATACAATCATTAAAACTCACTGAACTGACACTAAGGCTCCTGTGATAACTAACCTACTCCCTGTCAAAAAAGTCAAATGTTATGGGGAACCAAAAAGCACTCAATGGATGCTGTTTAATACATCTTCAGAATAGATGAAGACTGAGAAAATAATGAAGCTTGGAATATGGGGAATTATCACTAAAATGTTCTCTATAATTCTTGATGTGAGTCCACATGAATCTCTTCAACGTATTTTCTTCTAGTTTTATTATTTATAAATGAGATGAAGGGATGCTAACCACAACTAAAATGATATCCTATCTCTCTGCAATCTTGCCTTATTTACGTCTCACCCCTTTCTTGAATATTTTCAATGTATATCCATATAATAAGGCATCTAGCTGAAATAACAAAGAAAAAAGATGGCAAAGAAGTGAAGAAACTAAATATGAGAAAAGATAGAGAAAGGGCTTCCTGTGTTCAAGTACAATCTAGTCAATTTAGTTCGAAAGAAGGAAAAACATGAAGCCATTAAATATGCTCATAATTGAAAGTCAGGGAAATCTTTCAAAAAGTCTTTTCCCCACTGGCCATCCCCAGTTCATTCAGTTCTTTTTTTTTTTTTTTTGCAGTAAAAGCTGTAAGAAAGTCCCTGAAGGCAACAAAGAGGTAGTCACCCCAAACTGTCTTAGCAATAAATTGGATATTGTGCCAAGTGACAGAATGTTTAGCTCATGTCTCTATAACATCTCCTACATCTACTCCATTTACTGCAGCACACAGCAACTTCGCTGGCAGTCACCAGCCACAGCCTGAACACTTTAATAATGGTGCATATTATACAGCAAAATCCCTTAGGTACATTTTAACCCAGCACCTATACTAAATGGAGAAAACCACCAAACAGTTATCCAAAAGGAAACACAAAGTTAAGTGCAGGAAAGGCTGAGGGAATACCATGTACTTCCTGACTAGAAAACAAGGCTTCCAGGCACATATCAGAGCTTTTGCTCACTCTGCAAAGATGTGCATTGTGTTGACTTCCCTGATGGAGCAGTAGTTAAGAATCCGCCTGCTAATGCAGGGGACACGGGTCTGATCCCTGGTCTGGGAAGATCCTACATGCCGCGGAGCAACTAAGCCTGTGTGCCACAACTACTGAGCCTGTGCTCTAGAGCCCGTGAGCCACAACAAGAGAATCCACCACAATGAGAAGCCCGCGCACCGCAGTGAAGAGTAGCCCCTGCTCACATCTAGAGAAAGCCCACATACAGAAACAAAGACCCAACGCAGCCAAAAAAAAAAAAATATATATATATATATATATTCCCTTAAGATGTGCATTGTGAAATGTATTGCTGTGGAAACAACACTTCTATAACAAGAGGACAAGTCAACCTCAAATAAAGGAAATAGCAGGAGTGGTGAAATAAGTTTTGTGTAATGAGTAAGGAACTTCCCACATGTCTATGCTTGAAGTATGGCATGATTAAGCTGAAATGAAATGTCATTCTAATCACATAATAGACATTACAGTCTGTTTCCAGGGTCAGTTACTTGCTGAACACAAGCTTGTGGAACCAGAAACACTCTGCTTTTAAGATTAAGACTGAGAGGAGAGGGGCTTCCCTGGTGGCGCAGTGGTTGAGAGTCCGCCTGCCAATGCAGGGGACACGGGTTAGTGCCCCGGTCCGGGAAGATCCCACATGCCACGGAGCGGCTGGGCCCGTGAGCCATGGCCGCTGAGCCTGCGCATCCGGAGCCTGTGCTCCACAACGGGAGTGGCCCACGTACCGCAAAAAAAAAAAAAAAAAAAGACTGAGAGGAGAATACAAATAACCAAAAAGATAAGAATGAAATCTCCTTAGATCTGAGTTTACCTAAGGCTTTTTAAAAATGGTGATCATTAATAAAAGCTATTTATTTATTAATGCATCCAATAAATGCCTATAAATTATTTTCCATGTACCAGAGTGGACATAAAAAAAAAAAAAGATACAAGGCCTATGCCTTCAAGCTCACAGTGTAGTGGTACACACCAACATGTAAACTGACCGAGTACAGTACAGCAAGTGCTGTAATAAAGGCTTTTAACAGATGCACTGGAAAGGCATATCAGTTAAAGTTTTTAGATGAGACACAGACACTGACTCTAGCTGATAATGACAGAAAAGAAATTTATTTAAAAAATATTGGGGGAAAAGAAAAGATACGGGGGGCTTCCCTGGTGGTGCAGTGGTTAAGAATCCTCCTGCCAATGCAGGGGACATGGGTTCAAGCCCTGATCTGGGAAGATCCCACATGCCATGGAGCAACTAAGCCTGTGTGCCACAACTACTGAGCCCACGTGCCACAACTACTGAAGCCCACACACCTAGAGCCCGTGTTCCGCAACAAAAGAACACACCACAATGAGAAGCCCACGTACCACATCAAAGAGTAGCCCCAGCTCACCACAACTAGAGAAAGCCCACACACAGCAACAAAGACCCAATGCAGCCAAAAATAAATTTAAAAAAAAGATACCGGGCTTTGCAAGTGTCCACAGGACACATACCAAGCTAGGCCATATCCAGGGCCATAAAACTAATGTCAACAAATTTAAAAGAGGTGAGGGGGACGGACTTCTCTGGCGGTCCAGTGGTTAAGACTCTGTGCTTCCACTGCAGGCGGCATGGGTTAGGTCTCTGGTCAGGGAGGTAAGATCCCGTGTGCCACATGACGCGGCCTAAATACATAGATAGATAGATTCATAGATAGATCAGAACAGCAATCAATCAATCAATAAATAAAAGAGGTGAAATCAAAAGGAGTGTGTTCCTTAACAAAAATGCAATCAAATGAGAATCAACAACAGAAAGACAACAGGAAAACCTCCAAACACATGAAAACAAAACAATACACTTCTAAATAATGCATGCGTCAAAGAGGAGGTCTCAAGGGAAATTTAAAAATATATTGAACTGAATGAAAATCAGAATACAGCATGACAAAATTCATGGGGTACAGCTAAAGCAGTGCAGGAGGGAAATCTGTAGTACTAAATACATACATTATAAAGAGGGAAAGTCTAAATCATCAATCTAAAGCTCTCACCTCAAAAATCTAGTAAAATAAGAGTAATACAGGGACTTGCCTGGTGGTCCAGTGGTTAGGACTCTGCGCTCTCACTGCTGAGGGCCTGGGTTCAATCCCTGGTCGGGGAGCTAAGATCCCACAAGGGGTGCAGTGTGGCCAAAGAAAAAAAAAAAGAGTAATATATATGCAAAGCAAGAAGAAGTAAGGAAATAATAACAAGCAGAAGTCAATGAAATTGAAGACAGAAAGACAATAGAGAAAAAAAGTCAAGGAAACAAAAAAAGAGCTACTTCTTTGAAAGGATCCATAAAATCAACAAACCTCTAGCAAGATTAACAAAAATAGAAGACACAAATTACAATACTGGGAATGAAATCGGTTATCACTACAAACCTCACATACATCAAAGGAATAATAAGACAATGCCACAAAGAACCCTACCCACATAAATTTAACAACTTAGACAAAAATGGGCCAATTCCTCTAAAAACACAAACTACCACAACTCACCCACTATGAAAGAGATAATTTGACAAGCCCTGTAAATATTAAGGAAATAGAACTTAAAAGAAAATCTCTAGGCCCAGATGGTTTCACTGGAGAATCTACCAAACATTTAAACAAGAATTAACATCAGTTTTATACAATCTCTTCCGGAAAACAGAAAAGAAGGGAACACTTCTCAAATTCATTTTATGATACCAAAACCAGATAAAGAGAGTAAAGAAGAGAAAACAAATACCAACATTCCCTCATAAATCCTTAACAAAATATTAGCCAATAGAATTCAATAATATATATATATATATATATATATATATATATACATATAAAGAATTATACACCATGACCAAGTGGGATTTATTCCAGGGATAAAAGCTCAACATTTGAAAATTAATCAATGTATACTAGCATAAGGACAGATATATACATCAACAGAACAGAACCCAGAGATAAACCTAATTAAGGTCAATTAATTTTTGACCAAAGTACCAATACAATTCAATGGGGAAATACCTTTTTTCAAAAATGTTAACAACTGAAACAACTAGATATCCACAGGCAAAAGAAGGAAGCTGGACTCCTACATCATACCATACACAAAAATTAACTCAAAATTATGCAAAACCTAAATGTAAGCACTAAAGCTATAAAACTTTTGGAAGAAAACATAAGCATTAATATTTGTGATCTTGGGTTAGGCAACAGTTTCTTAGCTAAGACACCAAAAGCACAAGTGACAAAAAAATAACAAAGATTAAGGATTTCATTTAAAAAAAAAAAACAACACAACTATGCTGCGAAGGACATGAAAGTGAAAAGATAAACCACAGAATGAGGGAAAGTATTTATAAATAATATATCTGATAAGAAGCCTGTATTTGGAATATATAAAGAACTCTTACAACTCAATAATAAAAAGACAACACAATTAAAAATGGGGAATGGGGCTTCCCTGGTGGCACAATGGTTAAGAATCCGACTGCCAATGCAGGGGACGTGGGTTCGAGCCCTGGTCCGGGAAGATCCCACATGCCACATAGCAACTAAGCCCGTGCACCACAACTACTGAGCCTGCACTCTAGAACCCGCAAGCCACAACTGTTGAAGCCTGTGCACCTAGAGCCCATGCTCTGCAAAAAGAGAAGCCAACGCAATGAGAAGCCAGCACATCACAACAAAAAGTAGCCCCCGCTCACTGCAACTAGAGAAAGCTCGCGCGCAGCAACGAAGACCCAATGCAGCCCAAAATAAAATAAATAAATTTATTAGGGGCTGCTCTGGTGGCGCAGTGGTTAGGAGTCTGCCTGCCAATGCAGGGGACACGGGTTCAAGCCCTCATCCAGGAAGATCTCACATGCCGCAGAGCAACTAAGCTCTTGCGCCACAACTACTGAGCCTGTGCTTTAGAGCCCACGAGCCACAACTACTGAGCCCATGTGCCACAACTACTGAAGCCCGCGCGCCTAGAGCCCATGCTCTGCAACAAGAGAGGCCACTGCCATGAGAAGCCTGCACACCACAGCGAAGAGTAGCCCCCACTCGCTGCAACTACAGAAAGCCCACGCGCAGCAACAAAGACCCAACACAGCCAAAAATAAAATAAATAAATTTATTTAATAAATAAATAAATTTATTTTTTTAAAAAATGGGGAACAGATTTGAATAGACTTCTCAAAAAAAGATATACAAATGGCTAATAAGCACATGAAGATGATCAACATTACCAGCCACCTGGGAATTGCAAATCAAAATTACAATAAGACAGCACTTCACACCCCCAAAGATGGCTATGATCAAAAAGACAGTGCTGATGAGGATGTAGAAAATAGAACCTTTGTGGAAATGTAAAACAATGCAATTGCTTTGGAAGACAGTCTGGAAGCTCCTCAAATAGTTAAACACAGTTACCATATGATCCCACTCACTCCCACCCAAGAGAAATGAAAACACACGTCCACAGAAAAACTTGTACACAAATGTTTATAGCATTATTCACAATTGCCAAAAAGTGGAAACTGACTTGAATGTCCATCAACTGATGAATGGATATCCATACAATGGACTATTATGTGGCAATAAAAAGAAATGAAATACTGAAATATGCTACAAAATGAATGAAACTTGAAAATATTATGCTAAGTGAAAAAGCCAGAAACAAAAGACCATGTATTATAGATTCCACTTACACGAAATGTTCAAAATAGGCAAATCCATAGAGAAAGAAACAGACTGGTGGTTGCCTAAGCTGGAAGTGGAAGGAATGGGGGGGTGGGGGAAGGAAATGGGAAGTGACAGCTAACGGGTACAGGATTTCTTTCTGAGGAGATGAAAATTATCTCACATTGGTCACAGTGATGTTTGCAAAACTCTGTGACTCTACTAAAAACCACTGATGTGTACACTTTAAATGGGTGAAGTGTATGGTATGTGAATTGCATGACAATAAGGCTCAATTAAAAAAAATAAATCAACATTATCCATATTAACAAGCTAAAGGAAAACAAATCACTTGACTATATCAACATATACAGAAAAAGCAATTGACAAAATTTAACACCCACCCACGATAAAAACCCTGAAAAAAATCAGAAACAGAGGGGCACTTACTCAACTTGATTAAAAGCATCTACAAAAAGCCTACAGCTAACTTACACATTATAGTGAAAGATAAAAACCCTGAAAAAAATCAGAAACAGAGGGGCACTTACTCAACTTGATTAAAAGCATCTACAAAAAGCCTACAGCTAACTTACACATTATAGTGAAAGACTGAATGTTTCTCCCTAAGACTGGGAACAAAACAAGAATGTCTGCTCTCATTGCTCTTATTCAACACAGCGCTATAAGTTTGAGCCAGAGTAATAAGGCAAGAAAAGGAAAAAGCATACAGAGAGAATAAAGGATGAAACTGTCCCTATTTGCAATAATGATTAACTACCTAAAAACCCCAAGGAGTCTATTTTTAAAAATCCTAGAAGTAATATGTGAGTTCAGACAGGTTGCAGGATACAAGATAAACACACAAAAATCAATTATATTTCTATATACTAGCAATGAACATGTGGACACTGAAATTAAAAACACAATACCAGTGGACTTTCCTGGTGGTCCGGTGGTTAAGAATCCACCTTCTAATGCAGGGGACGCAGGTTCGATCCCTGATAGGGGAACTAGGGTCCCACATGCCACGGAGCACCTAAGCCTGTGCGCCACAATTACTGAGCCCATGCACCACAACTACAGAGCCCACGCGTTCTGGAACCCGAGTGCCACAACTAGAGAGCCCCTGCGCCACAACTACTGAGCCTGCATGCCACAACTAGAGAGAAGCCCACATGCCTCAACGAAGAGCCTGCATGCCGCAATGGAAGATCGCGTGTGCCATAACTAAGACCCGATGCGGCCAGATATAAAAAAATAAATAAATATATAAAAAAAAAACAATACCAGGGAATTCCCGGGGCAGTCCAGTGATTAAGACTCCATACTTGCACTACTGAGGGCACAGATTCAATCCCTGGTTGAGGAATTAAGATCCTGCAAGCCACGCAGCACGGCCAAATTTTTAAAAATAATAAAGTCAATTAAAAAGAGAGAGCTGGAGTGGCTATACTGTTATCAGACAACATAGACTGTAGAACAGAAAAATGTTACTGAAGATAAAGATTGATTTAAAAAATACAATACCATTTATAATCAGTCAAAAGAAAATGAAAATTAGGTACAAATCTAACAAAACACGTACAGAACTTAAATGCTAAAAACTGCAAAATGCTGATAAAAAAACAAAGATCTAAATAAATGGAGATACATACAATGTTCACTGATTGGAAGACTCAGTATAGTAAAGATATCGATTCCCCTTGGATTGACGTATAGGTCTGTATTAGTCTGCTTGGGCTGCCATAACAGAATACCACAGACAGGTGATTTAAAACAACAGAAAGGCATTTCCTCACAGCTCTGGAGGCTGCAAATCCAAGATCAAGGTAAGACCTCTCTTCCTAGCTGGCAAACAGGTACCTTCTTGCTGTGTCTTCACATGGCCTCTTCTCTGTGAATGTTTGGAAAGAGAGGTTTCTGGTGTCTCTTCCTCTTTTTTTTTTTTTTTTAATATTTATTTATTTATTTGACTGCACCAGGTCCTAGTTGCATGGCACACAGGATCTTAGTTGCATCATGTGGGATCTAGCTCCCTGACCAGGGATTGAACCCAGGCCCCCTGCATTGGGAGCCGGAGTCTTAACCACTGGACCACCAGGGAAGTCCCTCTTCCTCTTCTTATAAGGAGAGGGGTCCTACTGGATTAGGACCCACCCTTTATGACCTCATTTAACCTTAGTTACCTCCTTAATACCTTATCCCAAAATACAGTCACATTGGGGGTTAAGGCTTCAAAATATAAATTTTGGGGGGGAGGGGGACACAATTCAGTCCATAATAAGGTTTAATGCAATTCCTATCAAAATCCCAGAGTTTTTGTAGATACAGACAAAATTATTCTAAAATTCATAAGAAAAGGTAAAGGAACTAAAATTGTTTAAAAAAATACTTCTGAAAAGAAATAATAAAGTGGGAGAAATCAGCCTACCAGATTTCAAGATTTATTTTATAGGTCAGTAATCAAGATTGTGGGATAGACACATGTCAATGGAACAGAGAACCCAGAAACAGAACCATAAGCCAAACTGATTTTTGACAAAAGGGCAAAAGCAATTCAAAGACAGCCTTTTCAACAAATGGTGCTAGAAGTAGGACAGCATAGGAAAAAATAAATAAAATAAAATAAAGTAATTAAAAATCATGCCTTATACAAAAATTCTTAGACTTGACACTGGAAGTAAAATCCATAAAAGGAGAAACTGATAAATTGGACTTCACCATAATTAAAAATATATGCCCTGTGAAAGATCCTCTTAAAAGGATAAGACAAGCTACACACTGGAAGAAAGGATTTGCAAACCACATATCTGATAAAGGACAAGTATCTAGAATTTACAGACAACTCTTAAAACTCGAAAGTCCAAACAATCCGGTTAGAAAATGGGCAAAAGACATGAACAGTCATTTCACCAAAGAGGATATATATATGGCAGAAGAGCACATGAAAAGGTATTTAACACCTTAGGGAAATATATATCACTACACACCTACTGGAGTGGCTAAAATAAAAAATAATGACCATGCCAAATGTTGACAAGGATGCAGAGAAACTAAAATCCCTTACACACTGCTGCTGGAAATGTGAAATAGTACAGCCCCTTTGGAAAAGTTCGGCAGTTTCTTATAAAAACTATACATTCAATTACCACATGACCCAGCAACTGACCCCTCTCAGAACATTTACCTCTGAGAAATGAAATTTTAATTGTGGTGAGCAGAATAATGACTACCACCCCCCCAAAAAAATACTTACTTCCTACCCTCCTGGAATCTATGAATTAGTTATCTCACCTTACATGCAAAAAGGACTTTGCAGATGTGATTAAGGGTATGGACCTTGAGATAGGGGAGATTATCCTCGATTATCAATCTGGGCCCAATCTAATCAAAGGAGTCCTTAAAAGTGGAGACCCCTTCTCAGCTGGGTTAGAGATGAGATGAAGGAAGGAGTAGACCTTCACAGTTTGAGAGGGAATCAACCAGTTGCTGCTGGCTTTTAAAACAGTAGGGGGCCATGAGCCAAGGAATGTGGATGATCTCTAGAAGCTGGGAAGGTCCATAGCTGAAAGCAAGAAAATGAGGACCTTAGTCCTACACTCACTAGGAACTCAGACCTGCTTTGATTTTAGCATGGTGAGACCACAGTGTTGGACTTCCAGTCTGCAAAACTGTAAGACAATAAACTTGTGCTATGTAAGCAGCTACACTTGTAGTAATTTGTTACAGTAGCAATAGAAAACCTGTTCACACAAAAATGACACACTTATGGGAATTCCCTGGTGGTCCAGTGGTTAGGACTCAGTGCTTTCATTGCTGTGGATAGGGTTCAATCCCTGCTTGGGGAACTAAGATCCTGCAAGATGCGCGACAAGGCCCACCCCCGCCCCCCCAAAAAAACCCCACACAAGCTCACACACTTACATTCACACAAAAGCCTGTACACAAATATTTGTAAAACTTTATTTATGATACTGCAAGATGTTACCATAAGGGGAATCTGGGTCAAAGAGTCAAGAAAACTGTGTTATTTTATACAACTGCATGTGAGTCTACAATCTCTCAAATTACAAAGTTTAATTAAAAAAAAAAGGTATTGGGTTACTCATCAAAATCCAGGAGGATTCAAGAACAAAGTTCAGAGGCCAGAAACAATGCCCCCAAATCACACTGCAAACCTAGACTGATGAGGACGCTGCTGTCATGGACACCATCCACATACTGCAGCTGGCACCCCTACGTAGGCCCAAGAAGATTTTTGGAATTCCCTGCCTCTGCCTCACTAGGCCTGGACTCAAAATGCTGGGCACATAGCTGATTCATGAAGCCAAGGTTCCTGACTGAAAACTAGCTACAAAGGGTGCTGGGAAATCAAGGGTTTTGAATATTCAGCTCCTTGCCTCCCATGAAGGGTGGCATTTATGAAATTTCTTGCAGATCTCTGAGGAGGTCAGACCAGACAGACAAAAAGAAGGTCCAGGGTCTTCCCTGGCAGTGCAATGGTTAAGAATCTGCCTGCCAATGCAGGGGACATGGGTTCGAGCCCTGGTCCGGGAAGATCCCACATGCCTCGGAGCAACTAAGCCCGTGTGCCACAACTACTGAGCCTGCACTCTAGAGCCCGTGAGCCACAACTACTGAGCCCACGTGCTGCAACTACTGAAGCCCGTGCACCTAGAGCCCGTGCTCCACAACAAGAGAAGCCACCGCAATGAGAATCCCGCGCACCGCAACAAAGAGTAGCCTCCACTCGCCACGACTAGAGAAAGCCCACGTGCAGCAACAAAGACCCAACGCAGCCAAAAAAAAAAAAAAAAAAAAAAAAGACAGAGCTGAAACAGGGAGTTACAAATAGACTGATATAGATATGAGGGAATTTCACATAAGAAAATTCATGGATGTTTTAGAAATTATGTAAAAAAATATTCCCAGATATTTTGTTTCTGAACAGAACAGGGAAAACCAACAATGGGAACAATGCAGTAAATAGCTCAAAAGAGAAAAGAAAAGCATCAGATATTTAAGATACAAAGTTTTTTTTTTTGTTTTTTTCAGGTACGTGGGCCTCTCACTGTTGTGGCCTCTCCCGTCGCGGAGCACAGGCTCTGGACGCGCAGGCTCAGCGGCCATGGCTCACTGGCCTAGCCGCTCCGTGGCATGTGGGATCATCCTGGACCGGGGCACGAACCCGTGTTCCCTGCATCGGCAGGCGGACTCTCAACCACTGCACCACCAGGGAAGCCCCAAGATACAAAGTATTTTAATGGTGAAAATCAACAGGTTTTAGGAGAAGCACCAGTTCATATCTGATATGAAAGATAAGTCATCAAATGTATTTTTAAAGAGTATTGGGTATTTCTTCCTATGCTCAGAGTGATCAGAAGTATTTCCTTTGAGTTACTCAAATTCACCACTTGTAATGAACAACTTGGTACTAGTTGCAGGGAAACACTTTTAAAAGAGAAATACAGGATATCTGCCCTTAAAGAATTCACTCCAGTTCAGGCAAGATGAATGTTTAATATAACCTAAACATTTTCCAGATAAAGACCTAGAAATGCTAGATTAAAATATAACAAAAATTATTTTAAATGTATAGCTGAACCCACAAGAAAGAAAGGGAAACCCCCAGGGTGCCTGGATCAAAGAAGGAACTGAAAACCACAGTGGTAGCATGTAAGTTGATATAGTGGCTACAAGGGGGTGAATGGGGTGGGGAAGAAGTTTCAATAACTTCCGCCCTGGGTTTTGTTATCCACATGATAACAGGGCTGGTCTTGGACTTATAAAAGGTGGAACACTAGAACCAAAACCTCAAATAAAGTAGAAGCTACTTTATCCTCAGGGAAAGGACACACTAGGAAAAATTCACCTAACAGCCCATGGAGCAGACAAGAAAACGTCTCTCTGCTTGGGCAGTAGGGAAAAGAAGGAAAAAAGTATCCCCTGAGAACTGGAACCCTGGGCCTGCAATCACATGGAGTTGGGGTTCACAGTCACTTTAATTATAATAGCTGAGTGTTTTAGAAACTTCAAAGCAAAAAAAAATTAACATAAATATTAGCCCAAGCCAGGGCATCTAGTAGAGAATTCATCTCCACTTTTGAGAAATACAGCTTCACTAGGCCATGAGATCACTCCAAGACAAAACCTTACTAAAGATGAGTAAAGAATACTAAACACAAAAGGAAATAATCCACTATAAGAGAGACAACAAATGAAATAAAGACAGCTTTAGAACTCAAAGAACTTCTGATAAAAGAACCATCAGACAGACACTATAAAGAAAGTATACTTAAAATGATTATGAATATAAAAGAAAACCTCAAAACCATATGAATGAGATACCATGAAAAAAATAACAGGCAGATTTGAAAACAAATCAACTAAAAATTCTAAAAATAAAAAACGTAGTCACTGAAATGAAACTCAATGAACAAGTTAAAATAGATCAGACACAGCTGAAGAAAAAGTAAAAAACTAGAACACAGGAAACAGCCAGAAGGCAACTCAGAGAAATAGTGAGATGAAAAATACCAAAGAAAAGTGAAGTGATACTGAGGACTAAATGAAAAGATCTGACATATAGGAGTTCTAAAAGGAGATAATAAAATGCAAACAGACAATATTCAAAGAGATAATGCCTCAGAAATTTTCAGAACTTTCAAAAGGCATGAAGTCTCAGATTTAAGAAACAAAACTAGATCCATACCATCTACATTGTATTGAAACTGCAGAAATCCGAAGTCAAAGAAAAGATCTTAAAAGAGCTTTATTCTTCTTAAGGCATGAATAAGAAAGAATAAAATAACTATACTTCATGGTCCAATATTTAAAGGGCCATTAGTGGAACAGCAGTAGAGAGAGAGGACCTGTATCAGAAAAGAGTGTGGGAGGGCAGAGCTGGGCTTGAAAAATGGGCAGGATTCCCATAGATGGGGAGAGATGAGAGCACCTGGGGGTGGGAGTGGGTTGTCTGAATAAGCTAAGGGAGGAAAATATGGGGCAAAGAGAAGGACTTCTTTCTGGCTGCCAAACAGAGTAACAGAAAAAAGTGTGGTTGGCTGGAACTAAAGTAGTATGTTGTTCACTAATATTAGGCTAAAGCATTTGAACTTAATAGTAGGTAACAAGGATCAAATTTTTGAGCAAGTGATAGGATCTAAACTGAATTTCTGCCACAAATCTCTTATCCCAGCAGCAGCATTCCGGGTGCATATAGGAAGAAGGACTGTTGCCTTTAAGTAAACTTAGGAAACAATTCTAATAGTCTAAGCTTTTCAAAAGACTTTAGAAAATATTCCAATTACCACAGAGAGAATCTGCAGAAAGACCCAGAAAAAAGGCAATGGGAATGAAGATGAAATATAGAGAGAAGAGGGGGAGGAGAGGGAGGTAAGAATATAAATGAATATTTATAGACATTTTGATGGTGGAATTAAAAGGACTTCAAGGATTGGGCTGTGGGCAGAGGGGTGGGGGTGGGGTGGGCTGTGGGCAGAGGGGTGGGGGTGGGGTGGGCGGTGGGCAGGGAAAAGAAAGGGAAGAAGACAGCACTGAGGTTGAGACTGAGTGAGTCAGGAAATAGTGGTGGTATATTTTTTCTCCAGAGACAGGCAGTGTGACCCAGCAGAAAAGAACACTGGAATACAAAGAAGCTTTAGTTTAGGTACTCTCTCTGACAAGCTACTTAACTACACAGACTCCATTTCTCCAGCACTGTAAAATGGAACAAGTTAAGAGAAAATGAATTAAATGTTGGACCACTGTGGTGTCAAGGGGATTCAGAATAAACTTTCAGCAAGCAGTGAGAAATATGCAGTGAGGGTCTGGAGCTCAGGAGAAAGGCAGTTCTGAAAGGACAGAGAACCACCAACATAGAAGAGATGGTTAAAGCTGTTGGAGTAGATGAATGACATTATTTAAATGCATAAAGAGAGGAGGCCTGTGAATCTTGAGAAAACTCTACACAAATGCAGAAAAGGTAGCTTAGAGTCTTATCAGGAAGGGGTGTCCTGAGATAGTGTATCATAATTAGATGACATACCATACTGAGAGGATGAAGTTGTGTGCCATTTTCCATTGCTAATCAATTTCCCCAAGGATTGATAAAATGTAAGGAAAATACAAGCCTTTATCATGAACTTTCCCTACTATCTGGGAAGCACAGATCCTTTGCTTTCATTACGGTGCTAACCAAAGTCCTATTTCAAAGGAGTTTTAAAAATATATAACTCCGGGGGCTTCCCTGGTGACGCAGTGGTTGAGAGTCTGCCTGCTGATGCAGGGGACACGGGTTCATGCCCCGGTCCGGGAAGATCCCACATGCCGCGGAGCAGCTGGGCCCGTGAGCCATGGCCGCTGGGCCTGCGTGTCCGGAGCCTGTGCTCCGGCAACAGGAGAGGCCACAGCAGTGAGAGGTCCGCGTACCACAAAAACAAAAACAAAAAAAATGTATATATAACTCCAGTTTTATAAAGACAGATACTTCATAATCTAAGGCTTCATGCTGAAATTCTGCCTGGCTCATTCTTGTATGATACTATAAAACACATAGCTAATCCACCAAGTTAGCCCAGTAGGAAAGTTGGCTTCACCACAACAAGACCGAGAAATTGAGGTCCAAACAGGTCCAACGTAAGCTACATCAGAATAACTTTCTGAAAGGCTATCAAAAACTTGGATTTAGTTAACCCACAGCACATACAGAAACATGGCTGGGAAGCAGACATGATGCTTGTGGTTACTGTGCTCTAAAGGGAACTTCCTCAAATCTTTTCTTTGAAACTAGTTACACTAAACAAGAGCCCAAGATCAAGAATGTTTTGTAAATGGGATCCCTTACATCTTTCTAATTCTCACTTCTGGTCCAAATAAGTTATGTCACACTCTCCTCTTTTGGTTCCTGCCCCCTATAGTTCACCATTCTGCACGCAGCTGGGGCTAAATGATCCCGGTTTAAAGCAAAAGCCAATGCAAAGTGTGGGTTTTTCCTGCTCATTCTAAATAAGCAGCTACTAATTGTAAATATTGCAAATTCAAGTAAAGTCTAACATTCAAAAGGTTGTGACTGCTTTTTATGGTCATAAGCATCCAGAATTACTGTATCTAAAGATTAATGATTTTCAGAATCTTCCATTTTCTTAATGATACAGAAATATTAGCCTAGGTTACAAATTTTAAATTATTTCAGCTGAAATTTATCATAGGTTCCCTTGGATAACAGGGTTTTGGCAAGAATCCAGAGCAAGTAACTGAATATAGTAAGTGCTGCACCTCAAATCAGCCTGAATTTCAATCCCTGACCAAAATAATCAGAACACAGCTTCTCAGCCTCTCCCGTAAGAAAAATCCCCCAATCCAAATTAAATTATTTATCAAATATGTATCTTTCTATATAATCATAACCTTCCACCAAACAGCAGCAAGATGCCTGTATCAAAACGTGATCAGACCAGGAAGAAATAGAAAATATGAACAGACTAATCACAAGCACTGAAATTGAAACTGTGATTAAAAATCTTCCAACAAACAAAAGCCCAGGACCAGATGGCTTCTCAGGCGAATTCTATCGAACATTTAGAGAAGAGCTAACACCTATCCTTCTCAAACTCTTCCAAAATATAGCAGAGGGAGGAACACTCCCAAACTCATTCTACGAGGCCACCATCATCCTGATACCAAAATCAGACAAAGATGTCACAAAAAAAGAAAACTACAGGCCAATATCACTGATGAACGTAGATGCAAAAATCCTCAACAAAATACTAGCAAACAGAATCCAACAGCACATTAAAAGGGTCATACACCATGATCAAGTGGGGTTTATTCTGGAATGCAAGGATTCTTCAATATATGCAAATCAATCAACGTGATACACCATATTAGCAAATTGAAGGAGAAAAACCATATGATCAACTCAATAGATGCAGAGAAAGCTTTCGACAAAATTCAACATCCATTTATGATAAAAACCTTGCAGAAAGTAGCCATAGAGGGAACTTTCCTCAACATAATAAAGGCCATATATGACAAACCCACAGCCAACATCGTCCTCAATGGTGAAAAACTGAAACCATTTCCACTAAGATTAGGAACAAGACAAGGTTGCCCACTCTCACCGCTCTTATTCAACATAGTTTTGGAAGTTTTAGCCACAGCAATCAGAGAAGAAAAAGAAACAAAAGGAATCCAAATCGGAAAAGAAGAAGTAAAGCTGTCACTGTTTGCAGATCACATGATACTATACATAGAGAACCCTAAAGATGCTACCAGAAAACTACTAGAGCTAATCAATGAATTGGTAAAGTAGCAAGATACAAAATTAATGCACAGAAATCTCTGGCATTCTTATGCATTAATGATGAAAAATCTGAAAGTGAAATTAAGAAAACACTCCCATTTACCACTGCAAAAAAAAAGAATAAAATATCTAGGAATAAACCTACCTAAGGAGACAAAAGACCTGTATGCAGAAAATTATAAGACACTGATGAAAGAAATTAAAGATGATACAAATAGATGGAGAGATATACCATGGTCTTGCATTGGAAGAATCAACATTGTGAAAATGACTCTACTACCCAAAGCAATCTACAGATTCAATGCAATCCCTATCAAACTACCACTGGCATTTTTCACAGAACTAGAACAAAAAATTTCACAATTTGCATGGAAACACAAAAGACCCCGCACAGCCAAAGCAATCTTGAGAACGAAAAATGAGCTGTAGGAATCAGGCTCCCTGACTTCAGACTATACTACAAAGCTACAGTAATCAAGACAGTATGGTACTGGCACAAAAACAGAAATATAGATCAATGGAACAGGATAGAAAGCTTAGAGATAAACCCACGAACATATGGTCACCTTATCTTTGATAAAGGAGGCAAGAATATACAGTGGAGAAAAGACAGCCTCTTCAATAAGTGGTGCTGGGAAAATTAGACAGGTACATGTAAAAGTATGAAATTAGAACACTCCCTAACACCATACACAAAAATAAACTCAAAATGGATTAAAGACCTAAATGTAAGACCAGACACTATCAAACTCTTAGAGGAAAACATAGGCAGAACACTCTATGACATAAATCACAGCAAGATCCTTTTTGACCCACCTCCTAGAGAAATGGAAATAAAAACAAAAATAAAAAAATGGGACCTAATGAAACTTCAAAGCTTTTGAACAGCAAAGGAAACCATAAACAAGACCAAAAGACAACCCTCAGAATGGGAGAAAATATTTGCAAATGAAGCAACTGGCAAAGGATTAATCTCCAAAATTTACAAGCAGCTCATGCAGCTCAATAACAAAAACACAAACAACCCAATCCAAAGATGGGCAGAAGACCTAAATAGACATTTCTCCAAAGAAGATATACAGACTGCCAACAGACACATGAAAGAATGCTCAACATCATTAATCATTAGAGAAATGCAAATCAAAACTACAATGAGGGCTTCCCTGGTGGCACAGTGGTTGAGAGTCCACCTGCCGATGCAGGGGACACGGGTTTGTGCCCTAGTCCAGGAAGATCCCACGTGCCACGGAGCAGCTGCGCCCGTGAGCCATGGCTGCTGAGCCTGCGCGTCCGGAGCCTGTGCTCCACAACGGGAGAAACCACAACAGTGAGAGGCCCGCATACCGCAAAAAAAAAAAAGAGAAAAAAAAAACTACAATCAGGTATCATCTCACACCAGTCAGAATGGCCATCATCAAAAAATCTAGAAACAATAAATGCTGGAGAGGGTGTGGCAAAAAGGGAACCCTCCTGCACTGTTGGTGGGAATGTAAATTGATACAGCCACTATGGAGAACAGTATGGGGGTTCCTTAATAAACTACAAATAGAACTACCATATGACCCAGCAATCCCACTACTGGGCATATACCCTGAGAAAACCATAATTCAAAGAGTTATGTACCAAAATGTTCATTGCAGCTCTATTTACAATAGCCAGGAGATGGAAGCAACCTAAGTGTCCATCGACAGATGAATGGATAAAGAAGATGTGGCACATATATACAATGGAATATTACTTAGCCATAAAAAGAAACGAAATTGAGTTATTTGTAGTGAGGTGGATGGACCTAGAGTCTGTCATACATAGTGAAGTAAATCAGAAAGAGAAAAACAAATACCGTATGCTAACACATATATATGGAATCTAAGAAAAAAAAAAGTCATGAAGAACCTAGGGGTAAGGCAGGAATAAAGACACAGACCTACTAGAGCATGGACTTGAGGATATAGGGAGGGGGAAGCTGTGACAAAGTGAGTGAGAGAGTGTCATGGACATATATACACTACCAAACGTAAAATAGATAACTAGTGGGAAGTAGCCGCATAGCACAGGGAGATCAGCTAGGTGGTTTGTGACCACCTAGAGGGGTGGGATAGGGAGGGTGGGAGGGAGGGAGACGCAAGAGGGAAGAGATATGGGAAAACATGTATATGTATGACTGATTCACTTTCTTATAAAGCAGAAACTAACAAACCACTGTAAAGCAATTATACTCCAATAAAGATGTTAAAAAAAAACACAAAAAAACGTGATCAGAACATAAGAATCACTGACTGCTATACTTAGGACAAATGACATGCTTTACTGACATTAAAACATTTCGGATATGGGGGTATATGTATATGTATAGCTGATTCACTTCGTTATAAGGCAGAAACTAACACACAATTGTAAAGCAGTTATACTCCAATCAAGATGTTTAAAAAATAGGGCTTCCCTGGTGGCACAGTGGTTGCAAGTCCGCCTGCCGATGCAGGGAACGCGGGTTCGTGCCCCGGTCCGGGAGGATCCGACATGCCGCGGAGCGGCTGGGCCCATGAGCCGTGGCCGCTGGGCCTGCGCGTCTGGAGCCTGTGCTCCACAACAGGAGAGGCAGCAGCAGTGAGAGGCCCGCGTACCGCGAAAAAAAAAAAAAATTAAATTAAATTTAAAAATTGGGGGATAGTAACTTCCAACACTATGGACATAAAGAGAGAAATAACACACAGCATTTTAAAGAATCTATAATATACAGTCTCTAAATCGGCTCACGATTGCTCTCAGTGTGTTTATAAAACTCAGATTTTTACCTGAACTCTTAAATGACTGAGAATTAATTAACTTTCATGATTTGATACAATATGGAGACTACCTATAGGTGATACCCAAACCTTAATTAGTTCTTTAATATTTGCCAAATGCACAAAAATGTAGCACTAGATTAATTCTTGAAAAAAAAATGTTTTCGGTAAAGGTTTTCAAAGGAGGGGAAATTTTAAGCCACAATGCAAACCAGCAGGTTATGAAGACTCAGTTAACATAATGATTGTGGAGAAACCGTGAATACTAGTAATGGCGTGCGGAAATGGGCCCTCCCTCTCATGTAACACTGGAGAGATTTCAAATTTTTCTTGTCTATTTGGCAGCATTTATTATGATTTAAGGTGCACACATTTGAAGAGCCAGCAATCCCACTTCTAAGAATCTGTCCTCCAGAAATAACAGCATGAGAACATAAAAAAATATATGTGCAAGGATTATTATGGAACTATTCATAACTGTAAAATTTGGAAAACTAAATGTTCACCAATAAGGGAATGGTTATTCAAATTATAGAATATTCACACAACAGAATATCATGCAGGCATAAAAAAATGTAGACGTTTATACTGGACCTGGAAAGATGCCCAAGATAGACTGTTTAAGCAAAAATACACGTTGCAGATTAATGGAGAAGAGTGAGTCCATTTTTGTTTTAATGTTATATGATTACAATATACTAGCATAGTAAGGGAAGGACTGGAACATAACTGATAACCAGCTAAAATTATTAGCCTCTGGGGCTGGGAATGAAAGAACAGGCAGGTAGCAAGGAAATTTCACTTCCTTCTTTCTGAAAAAAATTTAAGTGGTAGGACTATAGGTCATTTTTTACTTTCTTATTTGTAATTCAAACAACAACGGTAAAAGCTTTTAGATCTCAAGAAAAAAATGAGAGAAGAAAAATCATCTTCCACTTTCTAAGCACAATGGTAAAGTTTAAAACAAAACAAATTCTAATAAAAGAAAGATGTAGAAATTGTATAACACACAGAAATCTCATACCAAGAGAATAATCTAATTAGAGAAAAATGTATAGCACTTATATACCAAATCTTAGGGACGCTTCGTGTTCCTGGGATCTTGCCAAAGACAAGCTATCTTTTCAGGGGGACTCTGCCCTCTAGTGTACACTAAAAGAAGCTAAAGCACTCAAAGTAAATCAATAAATTCGTGTTATAACCAGAATATTTCCACTTCATTTCTAGAGCATCACAATCTTCTCCTTTAATGAATGTCTCCATATCCTTATTTCCAAATCAATTTCCTATTATCGTACTGAGTAAACTTTATGAAAGTCATAGCTTCAGCTACCTATTCTTTCCATTCTTCCCTACACTACCAAGAAGCACCCAAATTACTTTCCTGACACCTATTTCACACCAAGAAAAAGTTGGCACAACCAAGGGTATAGGAATATAGCAAAATAAAAGTTTAAAATTTTATAACACATACAGGCTACCTGGCTCTTAAACTCACAGATTGTTGAAATTTGTTGGCACCTGGTGGTGGGGGAGTCAAAAAGCAATAAGTATGAGTAGTAGAGCTAGGGTTGTGTTTGTCAGTAATGTTAGTAGAAAGTTTATTGTTCTTTTTCGGGGTGTACCGAAACTAACTGATTGGAAATCAGTTGTACTTGTTAATACTAAAAGGACTATGAACCTCATCAATAGATGGAGACATAGAGGAATAGCCATACAACGTCTACGAAGTGTCAGTATCAAGCAGCGGCTTCGAAGCCGAAGTGGTGGTTTGATGTGAAGTGGAATATTAATTGACGCATGAAACAGACGATGAGGAAAGTAGATCCGATGATGACATGTAACCCATGGAAGCCTGTGGCTACAAAGAATGTAGACCCATAGACTCCATCTGAGATTGTGAATGGGGCTTCGTAATATTCTGATGCTTGAAGTAGGGTGAAATAGAGGCCAAGTATGATTGTGATGAGAAGGGCTTGGAGTGTGTGTTTACGACTGCCTTCTATGAGGCTATGGTGGGCTCAAGTGATAGATACGCCGGAGGCTAATAATACAGAGGTATTAAGGAGCGGGACTTCTAGTGGATTTAAAGGATGGATGCCTGTTGGTGGTCAGGAACCACCTAGTTCAGGGGTAGGGGCGAGGCTTGAGTGGTAAAAGGCTCAGAAAAAGCCTATGAAAAATAGAACTTCTGATAAGATGAATAAGATTATGCCATATCGAAGTCCTTTTTGGACGGTTGGTGTGTGGTGTCCTTGGAAAGTGCTTTCTCGGATGATATCTCGTCACCATTGGTATATTGTTAGGGCGTTTGTTAATAGGCTTAGGACTAGCAGGGCTACTGAGTTGAAATGGAATCATATGATTAGGCCTGAGGCTATAAGAAATGCTGAGAGAGCTCCTGTAAGGGGTCAAGGGCTTGGGTTTACTATGTGGTAGGAGTGAGTTTGGTGGGTCATTATGTATTATCTTGCAGGTATAGGCTTACTAGTAAGGTGAATACGTAGGCTTGGATTAGGGCTACAGCGAATTCGAGAATAGCTAATAGAGTAAGGATGGTGAATGTAATGAAGGCTGTGAATAAACTGATGTTTGTTAGTGCAAGGGTTATGCTTCCAATTAGATGCAGTAACAGGTGGCCTGCTGTGATGTTGGCTGTTAGTCGCACTGCTAGGGCTAAAGGTTGAATAAATAGACTAATAGTTTCGATTATCACTAATATAGGGATTAAGAAGGTTGGGGTGCCTAGTGGTAGAAGGTGGGCTAAGGAAATTTTTGTCTTGTTGTGGAAGCCTGTAACAACAGTGCCGGCTCATAGAGGGATAGCTATGCCTAAGTTTATTGAGAGTTGAGCGGTAGGTGTGAATGAGTGGGGTAATATTCCAAGAAGATTTGTGGAAGCAATAAATAAGAAAAGAGAGACAAACATAAGGGATCAGGTCCGTCCTTTAGGGTTATGTGTAATTATTAGTTGTTTTGATGTGAGTTTGGTTAGTCATTGTTGGATGGTGATCATGCGGTTGTTGATTAGTCGACTTGGTGTTGGGAATAGTATTGTGGGGAATATGATAATTAGGGTTGTGATGGGAATACCTAGTATTATTGGGATTGTGAAAGGGGTAAATAGATTTTCGTTCATGTGTAGTTTCAAGGAGTTTGTTGTTTTTGTAATTTGGTGAGTGTTGGTTTGGGGGAGGGTAGGTAGAAGTGCTTTGAGATTTTTAGTTGAAGTAGTGCGAAGAGGGTGAAAATCATGGAGAGAATGGTAAGAAGTCATGTGGAAGTATTTAGTTGTGGCATGTCATTAAGGAGAGTGCATAGTTCTCAGTCTTTAACTTAAAAGGTTAACGCTAGTTTAGCTTCTTAATGAGATTACAATATGGATGTAGATCACTTTTCAAAGTCCTCTAGGGGTACTAGTTCGAGGACGATTGGCATAAAGCTGTGGTTTGAGCCGCAAATTTCTGAGCATTGTCCATAGAATAGGCCGGGTCGTGTTGATATAAGGGTTGTTTGGTTCAGACGTCCAGGAATTGCATCTGTTTTTAAGCCTAGAGAAGGGACAGCTCATGAGTGTAGTACGTCTTCTGAGGAAACTAGTACTCGGATTGTTGTTTGTATAGGTAGGACTATTCGATTATCTACTTCTAGCAATCGTAGTTCTCCTGGTTTTAGGTCTGAGGTTGGAATTATGTAGGAGTCAAAGTTTAGGTCTTCGTAGTCAGTATATTCATAGCTTCAGTATCATTGATGTCCTATAGTTTTTACAGTTAGGGAAGGGTTGTTGATTTCGTCTATTATGTAGAGGATACGTAGAGAAGGTAGGGCAATTGTGATTAAGATAATGGCTGGGAGGACGGTTCAAATGGTTTCTACTTCTTGGGCGTTTATTGTGTTGGTGTGTGTTAGCTTGGTTGTAAGTATTAGGGTGATAATGTAGAGCACCAGGGAGCTAATTAGGAAGACGATTATTAGTGCGTGATCATGGAATTGCAGGAGTTCTTCTATAACGGGTGATGTTGCGTCTTGTAAGCCTAGTTGGAAGGGATATGCCATGGAGATATACAGGATTTTCACTTGTGACTTAACTTTGACAAAGTTATGTAAGGCTTTACTAATATCTCAGTTATGAAGAAAGACATAGTGGTTATGATGTTGGCTTGAAACCGATTAGAGGGGGTTCGATTCCTTCCTTTCTTGCACTCTTTGGGTTAATGTATACTGGTTCTTCAAATGTATGGTATGGTGGAGGACATCCGTTTAATCACTCGAGGTTTGTATAGGTGAGATCTACCGCGGACACTTCTCGTTTGGATGCAAATGCTTCTCAAATAATGAAGACTATAAGTATGACTGCTGTTAGTGAGATGAAGGAGCCTATTGATGAAATGGTGTTTCATGTTGTGTAGGCGTCTGGGTAATCAGAGTATCGACGGGGTATTCCAGATAAGCCGAGGAAGTGTTGTGGAAAGAATGTTATATTCACACCTACGAATATGATTACGAATTGAGTTTTTGTCCATGTTGAATTGAGTGTATAGCCTGAAAATAGTGGGAATCAGTGGACGAAACCTCCTATGATGGCGAAGACAGCCCCTATTGAAAGCACATAGTGGAAGTGTGCGACTACATAATATGTGTCGTGGAGGATGACGTCTAAGGATGAGTTGGCTAGGATAATACCGGTTAAGCCTCCTACTGTGAATAGGAAAATAAAGCCTAGGGCTCATATTAGGGCTGGAGATCATTTAATATTTCCTCCGTGGAGTGTTGCCAGTCAGCTAAAGACTTTTACTCCTGTGGGAATAGCAATAATTATGGTAGCTGATGTGAAATATGCTCGTGTGTCTACGTCTATTCCGACTGTAAATATATGGTGAGCTCATACAATGAAACCTAGGAAGCCAATAGAAATTATAGCCCACACCATCCCTATATATCCAAAGGGCTCTTTTTTTCCCGAGTAGTAGGTTACGATATGTGAGATTATCCCGAAGCCGGGTAGAATTAGAATATATACTTCGGGGTGACCAAAGAATCAGAATAGGTGTTGATATAGGACTGGGTCGCCTCCTCCTGCAGGGTCGAAAAAGGTTGTGTTTAGGTTTCGATCAGTTAGTAGCATGGTAATTCCGGCTGCTAGGACAGGTAGTGATAATAGGAGTAAGACTGCCGTAATTAAGACTGATCATACGAATAGAGGTGTTTGGTATTGGGTTATAGCGGGTGGTTTTATGTTAATGATAGTTGTAATGAAGTTGATAGCCCCGAGGATTGAAGATACGCCGGCTAGATGTAGAGAGAAAATAGTAAGGTCGACTGAGGCTCCTGCATGTGCTAGATTTCCGGCTAGAGGGGGGTACACAGTTCAGCCTGTGCCTGCGCCGGCTTCAACTATTGAGGATGCTATTAGTAGTAGGAAAGAAGGAGGAAGCAGTCAAAAGCTTATGTTATTTAGACGAGGGAAAGCCATGTCGGGGGCTCCGATTATTAAAGGGACAAGTCAGTTTCCAAACCCTCCAATTATAATAGGCATTACTATAAAGAAGATTATCACGAAGGCGTGGGCTGTTACTAGTACGTTATAAATTTGGTCGTCTCCAATAAGTGAGCCAGGTTGGCCTAGTTCAGCGCGAATTAACAAGCTTAGGCCGGTGCCTACTATTCCTGCTCAGGCACCAAATAGTAGATATAAAGTGCCAATGTCCTTGTGATTGGTGGAGAATAGTCATCGGTTTATGAACATAGGTAAAATGGTCGAGTAGGCATTAGACTGTAAATCTAAAAACAGGGGTAAAGTCCTCTTTTTACCAGGTTCTGTGGTGAGTAATCATTTTGAATTGCAAATTCAAAGAAGCAGCTTCAATCCTGCCGGGACTTCTCCCGCCTTTTTTTTCTCGCGGCGGGAGAAGTAGATTGAAGCCAGTTGATTAGGGTATTTAGCTGTTAACTAAAAGTTCGTGGGAGATGTATCCCTCCAATCTAGTGAGGATTTAGCTTAATTAAAGTGTTTGATTTGCATTCAATTGATGTGAGATATGGTCTTGCAATCCTTATTAGGCAGGGATTAAGTAAAGTTATACTTGCTTAGGGCTTTGAAGGCTCTTGGTCTGATTAACCTAAACCCCTATAGTAGAATAAAGAATATTGGTGTGAGAGGTAGGAGTATGGTGGATAATACGATTGCTGTTGGTAAAAGGGTTATTTGTTTTGTGGGGTGAAACTGTCATTTTATTTTTATGTTATTAGTGGAGGGGAATAGGGTTAGTGCTGTGGAGTAGGTGAGACGTATATAGAAGTATAGGTTGAGTAGGGCTGTAATGGCTATGAGAGTTGGTAAAAGGAGGGTATCGTTTTTTGTTAGCTCTTGAATGATTATTCATTTGGGTATAAATCCTGTGAGTGGAGGGAGCCCTCCTATGGATAGGAGGGTGAGTATAGTGAAGGTTGTTATAATTGGTATTGTATTTCATGTTTGGGATAGTAGTAGTGTGGTGGTGGTGGAATTTTGGATGAGTAGTGTGAATATGGTGAAGGTCAGGATAATGTAGATTAACAGGTTTAGTATAGTAAGGGATGGGTTATATAACAAAATAGTGGTTATTCATCCTATATGGGCGATTGATGAATAGGCTATGATTTTTCGGAGTTGTGTTTGGTTTAGTCCACCTCAGCCTCCGATTAGAATAGACAGGAAAGATATAGTAATTATTAGGTGTAGGTTGATTGATGGTGAGATTTGGCAGAGGATTGAAATAGGTGCAAGTTTTTGTCATGTAAGAAGAATTAGTCCTGTGGTTAGAGGGATGCCTTGTGTAACTTCTGGCACTCAAAAGTGAAAGGGGGCTAGTCCTAGTTTAATGGCTAGGGCTATTGTTATTAGGAGAGATGCTGTTGGGTTGAATAATTTTATGACGGTTCATTGACCGGAGTGTATTAAGTTAATGATGATTGCTAGTATAAGTAGTGCGGATGCTGTGGCCTGTGTTAGAAAGTATTTGGTTGAGGCTTCTGTGGCTCGAGGAGTGGGGTTTTTCATTATGATGGGAATGATGGCTATTATGTTTATTTCTAATCCGATTCAGGCAAATAGTCAGTGGGAGCTGATGGTTACGATTGTTGTGCTTAGGATAAGGGTTGATAGTAATATGATAGAGATGAATGGGTTAATTAGTATGGGAAGGGTATAAACCAACATTTTCGGGGTATGGGCCCGATAGCTTATTTAGCTGACCTTACTGTAGATTATAGTGTGATATGGTAGCACGGAGAATTTTGAGTTCTTAAGGATAGGTTCAATTCCTATTGTTCTAGAAATAAGGGGGTTTAAACCCCTATTATTTACTCTATCAAAGTAACTCTTTTGTCAGACATATTTCTTGTGTTTATGTTTGAGGGGGGATGCTTGCTGTTATAATGGGCAGTGAGACATGTCATATACAGAAAGCTAGTGTTAGTGGGAGGAAATTTTTTCAGAGTAGATGCATTAGTTGGTCATATCGGAATCGAGGGTATGATGCTCGGATCCATAGGAAAGATATTGTTAATAGTAGGGATTTGGCGATTAGGTTTGTTGTGCATAGTTCTGGTGTATGGGGGTCATGGAATGCACCCAGGAATAAGATGGTTGTAAATATGTTTATTATGATAATGTTAGCGTATTCTGCTAGGAAGAAAAGGGCGAAAGGACCTGCTGCGTACTCTACATTGAAGCCGGATACAAGTTCTGATTCTCCTTCTGTAAGGTCGAAGGGAGCTCGGTTGGTTTCTGCTAGGGTAGAGACAAATCATATTATGGCTAGTGGTCATGAGGGGAAGAGTAATCAAAGTTTTTCTTGTGTGGTGTTTAGTGTGGATAAGGTGAAAGAGCCATTTATTAAGAGTACTGATAGGAGAATGATGGCTAATGTTACTTCGTACGAGATTGTCTGTGCTACTGCTCGTAATGCTCCGATTAAGGCGTATTTTGAGTTGGAAGCTCATCCAGATCATAGGATAGAGTATACAGTTAGGCTGGATATTGCTAGCATGAATAGTACTCCTAGGTTTAAGTCGATGAGAGGGTGAGGTATGGGTAGGGGGACTCATATTGTGAGGGCTAAGGTTAATGCAAGTACGGGTGCGATGATAAATATAGTGGTGGAGGATGTGGCTGGTCGTAGGGGTTCTTTAGTAAATAGTTTGATTGCGTCAGCGAAGGGTTGTAGTAGACCATGTGGGCCTACAATATTAGGTCCTTTTCGGAGTTGTATATGGCCTAGGATTTTGCGTTCTACTAATGTTAAAAATGCTACAGCTAAGAGGATAGGAAGAATGAGCATTAGAATGTTAATTATAAACATTTGTTGGGAAGAGGATTTGAACCTCTGGGTATAAAGGTTTAAGTTTTATGCAATTACCGTACTCTGCCACCCCAACAAAGCCCTGGTTTCGGGCAGAGTATGTTTGCGCTATTTTATTAGGTTGAGATTGGACCACTAATTGTTTGAAGGCGCTTTTTTGAAGTTGGCCTTATTTCTCTTGTCCTTTCGTACTGGGAGAAATGCGTAATAGATAGAAACCGACCTGGATTACTCCGGTCTGAACTCAGATCACGTAGGACTTTAATCGTTGAACAAACGAACCCTTAATAGCTGCTACACCATTAGGATGTCCTGATCCAACATCGAGGTCGTAAACCCTATTGTCGATATGGACTCTAGAATAGGATTGCGCTGTTATCCCTAGGGTAACTTGTTCCGTTGATCAAGAATTTGGATCAATAAGTGATATTACACTTTGGCCAGTAGGCCTAGGTTTTAATCACTCGGAGGGTTTTTTGTACTCCGAGGTCACCCCAACCGAAATTGTCAACCCATGTAAAATTTTGTTATCCCTTGGTGGTGCTGTTTTGTGTTTTTTGGGTTGATTAATTAAAGCTCCATAGGGTCTTCTCGTCTTATTGTATTATCCCCGCCTCTTCACGGGGAGGTCAATTTCACTGATTAGAAGTAAGAGACAGTAAAACCCTCGTGTGGCCATTCATACAAGCCCTTATTTAGAGAACAAGTGATTATGCTACCTTTGCACGGTCAAGATACCGCGGCCGTTTAACGATTAAGTCACTGGGCAGGCAGTGCCTCTAATACTAGTTATGCTAGAGGTGATGTTTTTGGTAAACAGGCGGGGTTTGTGTTTGCCGAGTTCCTTTTACTTCTTTTAATCTTTCCTTGATGCACGCCTGTGTTGGGTTAACAGTGTATTTAATAAATGGTTTAGTGTTGGGTTATATTTATTGACTGTTAATTATCAGTGTAATATCAGTTACTGATGTAAGCTTGTGCGAGGAGAAAAACTTTCTTGTTACTCATATTAACAGTATTGCATCTATAGATAAATAGATTAGTCCAATAGTCAGGCTAGGAGTTGTTTTGTTTATTATTGGAATTAAAACTTATTTTTGTTGTTGAGCTTGAACGCTTTCTTAATTGGTGGCTGCTTTTAGGCCAACTATGGTTTAAGTTTTATGTTACTCTCTAGTGAAGGTTGTATCCGTTTCTAAGAAGCTGTACCTTCTTAGACTAACAGTTAAACATACGTTAAACTTGGTGTGGTTTTTAGCATTGTTTAATGTTGAACTGAAATTCCTTTTTTGGACAACCAGCTATCACCAGGCTCGTTAGGCTTTTCACCACTACTTATAAGTCTTCTCACTATTTTGCCACATAGATGAGTTCGTTCTATTCACTGCTTGTAAGTAGCTCGTCTGGTTTCGGGTAGTTTAACTTAAGGCCTCTTTGCTAAAATATTGCTAGTTAAATCATTATGCAAAAGGTACAAGGGGTAAGCTTTGCTTTTTTTTACTTTTAATAATTCTTTCATCTTTCCCTTACGGTACTTTCTCTATAGCGCCATTGATAATTTGAATTTCTATCTCCTATACTTTAAATGTATGGTGAATGTTTTATTTGATTGACTTGTAGTAGTAGTGATGGGGGAAGGCATGGGCTAGGTATAGTTCAGGATGTGCACGAATTGTGAAATCTTCTAGGTGTAAACTAGATGCTTTATTTAAGCTACATCTTGATTTATCCAAGCACACCTTCCGGTACGCTTACCTTGTTACGACTTGTCTCCTCTTGTATACTTGCTTAGCATGGGTTAGTAATCTAGGGCTTCGCTATGCTACTTGAGGAGGGTGACGGGCGGTGTGTGCGTGCTTCATGGCCTTATTCAATTAAGCACTCTATTCTTAATTTACTGCTAAATCCTCCTTTGGTTTTTAGTTTTCATAAAAACTTTCGTGTAGACTTGAGGGATGTTCTTGTTATAGAAAATGTAGCCCATTTCTTCCCAACCCATAGGTTACACCTTGACCTAACGTTTTTATGTGCGATAGTTGTGCTTACTTTCGTTCCTTTTTAGGGTTTGCTGAAGATGGCGGTATATAGACTGAGGTAGCAAGGATTGGTGAGGTTGATCGGGGTTTATCGTTTACAGAACAGGCTCCTCTAGAGGGATATGAAGCACCGCCAAGTCCTTTGAGTTTCGGGCTGTTGCCGGTAGTACTCTGGCGAATAGTCTTGTTTTAAGGACTATTTAAGTTTACGACTAAGCATAGTGGGGTATCTAATCCCAGTTTGGGCCTTAGTTGTCGTGTACTCAGTTTATGGTAAAGTTACTTTCGTGGTTCGGCTTAAATTTAATTATGGCTTTTTACAGCTTAATTAAAGCTTGACTTTATTTTGTATTGTTCCTTGACACTCTTTACGCCGGATGCCTATTAATTCGGGTCAATCGTATGGCCGCGGTGGCACTTTAACTCAAGGGTAAGGGCAAAGGAAAAAAGAAGGTTGCTCTGGGTAATAAAGTTCAACTCCTCATAGGATTTTCTAAAAAGACTAGAACTTGTTCAACTCTGGGCAACACTGAAAACCAAAAGGGACATTTCCTAGATTCATAGTATTTACTGTAGGTATTCAATCCCATCCTGGTGACTGCAAATGAAAAATGTTCTTACTTTGAAAGCTCTTCTATGTTTGGGATCTCATTTAAACGCTTACATTGCTTGATCCAAATGTCAAAGAGTCTCCAAAAAAAGCGGAGAGAGGGGGCGGGGGCGGGGAATACTCACTAATCTCTCCATTCATAATTCTTTCACTTTCTAGCTCGGCCTGGAACAATCTCTTCAAATCAAGAATGTGAATGAGCGGCTAGGCCCGTGAGCCATGGCCGCTGAGCCTGCGCGTCCGGAGCCTGTGTGCCGCAACGGCAGAGGCCACAGCAGTGAGAGGCCCATGTACCGCCAAAAAAAAAAAAAGAATCCGACTGACAATGAAGGGGACACGGGTTCGAGCCCTGGTCCGGGAAGATCCCACATGCCACGGAGCAAAGCCCGTGCACTGCAACTACTGAGCCCGCCAGCCACAACTACTGAAGCCTGTGCACCTAGAGCCTGTGCTCCGCAACAAGAGAAGCCACCACAGTGAGAAGCCTGTGCACTGCAACCAAGAGTAGCCCCCACTCGCTGCAACTAGAGGAAGCCCCCGTACAGCAACAAAGACCCAACACAGCCAAAAATAATTAATTTTTAAAAAAAGAATAAATGAGATGAGATCACCTTTAATAAATTGAAAATATTCCAAGTATTCATGGGGAAATCTTTAAAGAATTATTTAATTTCAATTTCAAATCCACTTACTCTGTACCTGCAACACCTGTAGAGGTATACTTAAAAAACAACTGAGGGCTTCCCTGGTGGCGCAGTGGTTGAGAGTCCGCCTGCTGATGCAGGGGACGCAGGTTCGTGCCCCGGTCCAGGAAGATCCCACATTCCGCGGGGCGGCTGGGCCCATGAGCCATGGCCGCTAAGCCTGCACGTCCGGAGCCTGTGCTCCGCAACAGGAGAGGCCACAACAGTGAGAGGCCCGTGTACCGAGAAAAAAAAAAAAAACAACAACAACAATTGAAGAATAATTTAAGGGACTTCCCTGGTGGCGCAGTGGTTAAGAATCCGCCTGCCAATGCAGGGGACATGGGTTCGAGCCCTGGTCCAGGAAGATCCCACATGCCGCGGAGCAACTAAGCTCATGCACCATAACTACAGAGCCTGTGCTCTAGAGCCCACGAGCCACAACTACTGAGCCCATGTGCCCCAACTACTGAAGCCCATGTGCCTAGAGCCTGTGCTCTGCAACAAGAGAAGCCACTGCAATGAGAAGCCTGCACACCGCAACAAAGAGTAGCCCCCGCTGGCCGCAACTAGAGAAAGCCCGCACACAGCAACGAAGACCAACACGGCCAAAAGTAAAAAAATAAAAAGAATAAGTTAAAACCAAATGAGGCAGAGTATAAGCATCCATGGAAGAACATGAAGGTGAAAGTCAGTACAGGGTTTTCTTGCCCCAACACACAGCATCATTCTGGAGCTGATAAGTAAAGTAACAGCAGTACCACTGAGGCTGCCAGAATCAATCATTTCCTCTTAAAAGCTATTTCTAGCTAGTCCTATTCTGGAACAAATGGCTGCTAGAAGAAATGACCTTAAAACAAGCTGGGCAAGGATATTTCCTACTTGAGTCCCCTGGCAACACCCTCACATAAGCTTTCTACAACGTAGAATTCAGACCTCAGTAAGAGTCCATTACCATACTCCAATAAAGATGTTAAAAAAAAAAAAAAAAGAGTCCATTACCAGATAGAAATGGTAACAGCCATTACTCCCCAGTATCACATGTTGTCCACAGCTTCACTGTTGACTGCTGGCAGATTATCAAAGTACAAACACACCTCGAACTCATTTTTAAAATGTGCTATTTTTGGACTTTGCTACTTTTTTAACCTTCTTCACAAATCAACATTTATTTAAGGCTCCCTGTTAGTCATTCTGGGACAAGTTGTTAAGGAGTTTAAATCTGAGCCTCATTTTCTCACAGCTACATATACAGTTATTCTGGAAAAATGAAATAAATTTAGCCATTCAGCCTTAATTATCCAGACTGGTGGAGGGCAGGGCTACAGGGAGGATGCCAGTAATTTTACTCTGCTCTTAAGAGTCCCTGGGCTTCCCCGACTTGCTGCGGCAGACAGAAGTACCCAAGTTTGAGCTTGGAAGAGCTGCCCGTTGCTATCTGTTCCCTGGTGGGCGCCAAAGGAGGATTCAGTTATGACCTTCACAAATGAGGAGGGAGCATCCTGGTGCTTCTGCTGTGCTTTCAATCAGAATGACAAGTGAGACACGTCTATTCAGGTGCCACCCAGCTCGGTGGGAGTCCGCTCTCAGCACCTGGACAGGTGGGAGACGAGGTCCCCTTCCCCCAAGCCGGGGCGGGCAGGTGGCCCAGGAACCTAGTCCCGAGCTGCCAAGCGCCAGACAACCACCTCCCTCCCATGATCAGGAAACCAGAGGTCACCTTCCCACAGAAACTTTATTTTTCACAAATCTCAAGTGCAAAACACAGACGACCATTTTTAAAAAGCAGAGTCAAATTTTTAACCACAGAATGTCTACAAGAATTATACCTTTTCAAAACACAACCAATTTTTATATTTCAAAAATATCTCAACTCGAATAAATTAATTTCTTAAAAAGTAAAAAAAAATTTTTAAATGTGCTAGCTCCTTCAATTTCATGAGATAAGGATGAGATTAAAATATAGTACAGGAGGGCTTCCCTGGTGGCGCAGTGGTTGAGAGGCCGCCTGTCGATGCAGGGGACACGGGTTCATGCCCCAGTCCGGGAAGATCCCACATGCCGCGGAGCAGCTGGGCCCGTGAGCCATGGCCGCTGAGCCTGCGTGTCCGGAGCCTGTGCTCCGCAACCGGAGAGGCCACAGCAGTGAGAGTCCCGCGTACCGCAAAAAAAAAAAAAAAAAAAAGAAAAAAAATATATAGTACAGGAAACCCAGACTAGTCATGGTTAATGAGGAAAAGGCTTACAAAGGAAATGGGAGTAAATAGTCATCTCACTTCCTTCAAAAATAACAAAACACAAAATAGCTTTCAAAAAGTCCTTCATAGGTTATAAAGCTGAAGAGATACTTTTAACAAAAAAGGCCAATTAGGAGGGTAAGAAAGAGCGGTTGTAAGGCGCAGGGGCTGAGGGCCCAGACTTTGGTCTCAAATAGAACTGGACTGGAATCCAGGCTCCACCATCCATCAGCTATACAATTCTAACAAATTAAGGGCCCCTCCCTGAGCCTCAGTTTCCTCATCTGTGAAATGGGAACAAAGTTAGCACCTACCTCTTGAAATGTTTATGTGGAATAAATGAAATAATACATGTAAAACACTTAGCACTGTGCCTTAAATTTGGCAAACTGTCAATAAACAGAAACTATTCTTTTAAAATGGATATAGAAACATTTAACCTACAGCATGAGAAGATAGTATGTCATACTTAATCTAGAGAACTGGTTCCAAAAGGAAATTAACCTGGTCATTAAAGGGAAACATGGCATTCTAGCATGTGAGAAACACCTGACTACAGGAAGCAAGCGGGTAGCATAAATGAGGAGCAGGGACAGGAACAGGCACAACCCATCTACTCTGCTCCAGCTCCTTACTGCTCTAAGGAAAGAGGGAGGGCAGCGGCACAACTTCTCATTCCTGAAGAAAAACCAGTAATCCAGAGTTTATGTCAACTCTCCTGATTTTTAAATACTGACCGAATAAAAACATCCAAGGACAGATCTGATCCATCAACTTCCAGTTTGTGAATGTCTAACCTGGAGCAGAGTCTCAAACTGGAAACTGAAGGACCCCAGCTCCCTTAAAACAGCATGCCACAAAGCTAGCATTCTGGAAAAGCAAATTCTCTGTACAAACTGTCCTAAGCACTGCAGGATATTTAGTATCCCTGAAACCCACCCACTAAGTACCAATGGTCTCAAGTCATGTGACACCAAAATATCTCACCACACGTTTCTGAACACCTCCTACTGGCAGCACCACATTCGCTAAGAGTAACAAAGTTACTCTTTGAGGAGGACTTCCCTGGTGGCGCAGTGGTTAAAAATCCGCCTGCCAATGCAGGGGACGCGGGTTCGAGCCCTGGTCCGGGAAGATCCCACATGCCGCAGAGCAACTAAGCCTGTGTGCCACAACTACTGAGCCAGCGCTCTAGAGCCCGTGAGACACAACTACCGAGCCGGTGCACCTAGAGCCTGTGCTCTGCAATGAAGAGTAGCCCCCGTTCGCCACAACTAGGGAAAAAGCCCATGCGCAGCAATGAAGACCCAACCCAATGCAGCCAAAAAATAAATAAATAAGTGTATCTCTTAAAAAAAAAAAAAAGTTAATGAGACTCATGAACATCTACTTACGAACAGTAACAAAATAAGGACAGGGCCAGCCCTGAGTCAACTAAACTAAAACCCCAAATTATCATCAAACAGGAAATCTCACTAAAGTAGAAAACTTAGAGCTGGCTGTGGGAACAAATCAAAAGGCTTAACTCCCTCTCCTTACTTCTAACATTAATTATGACGGCTGGGTCCGTGAGCCATGGCCGCTGAGCCTGCGCTCCACAATGGGAGAGGCCACAACAGTGAGAGGCCCACAAACCCAAAAAAAAAAAAGAAAAGAAACATTTCCACCCAGTACTGTGGCTATATTGGTTTTTGTTACTTTTTTTTTTTAAAGGGCTGCTGTGTATGCAATACTCGTCAGTGTTTTTATTATTTTTTTTAAATGAATTTATTTAGTTATTTTTGGCTGCCTTGGGCCTTCATTGCTGTGCGTGGGCTTTCTCTAGTTGCGGCGAGCGGGGGCTACTCTTCATTGCGGTAGGTGGGCTTCTCATTGCGGTGGCTCCTCTTGTTGCGGAACACGGGCCCTAGGCATGTGGGTTTCAGTAGTTATGGCTCGCGGGCTCTAGAGCACAGGCTCAGTAGTTGTGGCATACGGGCTTAGCTGCTCTGCGGCATGTGGGATCTTCCCGGCCCAAGACTCGAACCCGCGTCCCCTGCATTAGCAGGCAGATTCTTAACCATTGCGCTGCCAGGGAAGCCCCGGTTTTTGTACTTTAAGTGAAATGCTCAATGATCTCTGTATTAAAAAGACTATATATTGAAACTTAAAAGCCAACAAAGTCATATTAACTCATGTCCGAGGAGCTTGGGAGACATCAGATCAACTGCTCAGACAGCAAGACTGTTGTACAAATTAAAGGTCCTGGGGACTGACTGCTCAAATACACTGAGTACCAACAGGTCTTCTACCTTCAGTGTGACACTGTAAGGAATTCTATCTCTTCTATCTTTGAGGCAAACATTGCTAAACTGACACCACCCAAGATGTTGTCTGAGACTCAACAATAAAGCCTCTTTTTTTTTTGCTCAATAGACCGAGAAGACAAGACAAAATTACATGGGAAAATGATGTTTTTCACCCTTAGGTTTTATTGCTTTAGGTCACTCTCAATCTATAAGGAGGCAACTAAATAGTAAGCCCTTCATTAAACAAGTTAACGCTTATGGGTAGGATTATAAACTTGAACGGAACTAACGGCCACCCACTGTTGGAATAAAGTAAGTAATAAATGTTGGGTTGAAGGCAAGCAGTAAATGTACCAGCCAGACCCCCACAAACACTGGTAGAAGCTGGATTCAAGTGGCCAACAGTATTGGTAGCAAGGGCTGGAGGGGAGTGGAGGGTGAGAAGTGGATCGAGAGCTTAGACTAACAGAACTACAGGAATTCAGACACATTATGCTGAGCATGGTACTTTTTTCTACCAATCGTAGTTTCTTGGCATTTCTGACTCCGGCCGCTAATGAAATTGGGTGTTTTGTTTACTCCATCCCCAAAGCATAAACTTTGGCTTTTTATAGCCAAAGCAGTGTGCTATTTTAAACATGTGGCGGAAATGCACTGTCAGTTACAAACATTTGCTCCTGTGATTCTTTTTTTTTTTTTGCGGTACGCGGGGCCTCTCACTGTTGTGGCCTCTCCCGTTGCGGAGCACAGGCTCCGGACGCGCAGGCTCAGTGGCCATGGCTCATGGGCCTAGCCGCTCTGCGGCATGTGGGGTCTTCCCAGACCGGGGCACGAACCGTGTCCCCTGCATCGGCAGGTGGACTCTCAACAACTGCGCCACCAGGGAAGCCCTCCTGTGATTCTTATTTGCTAGCAAAGGACATGGGACAGGATGTTTTACTCTCCTGCTCTGGTTTTCCTGTATTGCTTAAATCTGTTTAGAGAGAAGAAAAATAAACAAAGTGTTTCTGCTGGGCAATTTCTATAAACTGAAGCAACTCCAAAAATGAAAAAAGTCTGTGGAAAAAATATTTTACTGCATTAAAATAATTTTCTTTTAATAAATTAGATATTTCCTGTAGATTCTTCCCCTGAAAATTTTGCATACCACGTGTGTGCAGCCTGCAGCACATACTAATGTCTGCACTGATAAAATGTGTACACTTAGACACCCCAGTTCAAATGAATTCCTCTTGAGCCTGTCTTTTCCCAAGCACAATTACAACTGTCGAAGCTTTTTGAGGTGAATTTCAGAAAAATGATCATGCCAACCTTGATGGTCATCTTCTGGATTTATTCAGAAATTCAAGGTACATGTATCACAACTAAATGTGTCCCCATCTGCATGTACAAACTGTGAGGACTTTTTTACTGAGGCAGACATATCCTTGTAATCTGTTATGTTCCATTATAGCTTTCAAAGAAACTGATTTTGCTCAAATTTCACTTTACCCCTTTATAATGGAGTCAGTAGTTCATTAATCTACTAAAAGGTATGTCATTGGTTGACCCCTCTAGATACCCTCTATGTCCTCCACACTGCTCTCTGCCCCAAATGCTGTCCTGTACGGACAAAAGACTCTCTTCTTTATCCAACCTTAGTCAGGCTCCTTTGAGACCTCTTCTCGCCTAAGCCTCAATCTTGGCCCCATCCTTGATGGGCTTGCATAGCTCAGTTTCAGCAAGAATCCTGCTAAATCAGTTTAAACAGAACTGCCCACTCATATCTGATCACTCTTGACATATGATCAAGTTCTTCATTTGCCACCTCTGATGTATAAGTCCTTGGCCTGCCTTCAGCAAGAACCCTGTTAGGTCAGTTCAGCAAGAGTCTCTGGTGGCGCAGTGGTTGAGAGTCTGCCTGCCGATGCAGGGGATGCGGGTTCGTGCCCCGGTCCGGGAGGATCCCACATGTCGTGGAGTGGCTGGGCCTGTGAGCCATGGCCGCTGAGCCTGGGCGTCCGGAGCCTGTGCTCCGCAACGGGAGAGGCCACAGCAGTGAGAGGCCCGCGTACTGCAAAGAAAAGAAAAAAAAAAGAATCTCCCTACTTCTCATGTCTCCCCTTAGCACTGTTCCATCCACTGATCATCCTCTCACCCCCAATTCTGTTCCCTAGCTATAAATCCCCAGCTGTCTTTGCTGTATTCAAAGTTAAGTCTGATCTTTCCCCCCACTGTGATAGTCATTAACAACTACTGCAATAATCCTGAATAAGTCTTCCTTACCATTTTAACAAGTACCAGAATAATTTTTTTCTTTCATAAGCCTCAGTGGCCAATGGAGTGCCCTAGCAAGAGATGGGATGGAAGGAGGAATGGAATACTTGGATATTTATTCCCCTGGCTTCCCCCTAGATGGTCCATCACTCAAGTGAAGTTCTCAGCTCCTGACAGGAGGCCCTCCCTATCTTCACTGCCATAAACTGCTCCCTGTCTTGTCCCTTCAGGTTGGTGATGGAGCCTCATTATTACTAGGCCCAGAGATACCATACTGTCCCTCTCCCTGTGGTTTTTCATTATTTTGTGAGTTATTAAACTCTCCTCAAGGTATCCTAATTTGAGGATGCCATCTGTTTCCTGCTGGGTTCCCCTAATACAGATATCATCATAGCAGATTTCTTATCTTCTAAAGGCTATTAGCTCTTTCTAAGAAAAGAAGGCATGAATACAGAATACAGTGAGATTTCCATGAGTGACTTAGTGACTTCAACAAGGTGACCTTGCCAAGCTACCACTTCTCCCTCCTCTGGTTATCTTCATAACTACGGTAACAGTGTTTTCTGAAACACATTGTTTCCAAGTAGACTCTCTAAGCATTAATAGGGATTATTTTAAGAAACACCCAAGGAAGCTAGAAGTAAAAATTATGCTAGTTGAAACTAACTATGCTAGAAACCTAAGGCAGAAGAAACGCTGCCTTTATTTCTATCTAGTACTTAATTTACAGTAACACTTCCAATAAATGCCAAGAAACACTGTTTAATAATACCAGATACAAGCCTGGTAACCCAAAGACAAGCCTGCAGAAGGCCACTTCTGTAAGTAATCTAGAGCAGTATTTGTCAATTTCAGGTTGTAACAGATTGTGAAATCAATTCAATGGGTCATAACATTTTTTTAAATGACACATACTATACATAATAATTACATAATAATGGAAATAAAAGAGAAGAGTTCACCATACATAGTAAAGGTAAATATAATTTCACCAAATTTTTATTTCACTTTTTAACATACCTATATTTGTGGGTATACTAAGTCATGATGTAAAATGTATTCCTTATTGTGAGTTGCAGTCAATAAAGTTTGAAAGTCATTGGTATGAAGAAAATCCCTTTCAAACAATATAATGATTAGAAGGCTAAAAGCATGTTGCTCCAGCCAAGAGCCTCATATTTTTTATCTCAGCCCTCATAAAAAATATAGTTTATTTCATCACCCTGTACAAGCACTTTTATAACTGAAATAGGGAATTCCCTGGCAGTCCCGTGGTTAGGACTCGGTGCTTTCACTGCTGGGGGCCCGGGTTCGATCCCTGGTCAGGGAACTAAGATGTTGCAAGCCGCGGGCACAACCGAAAACAAACAAACAAAACCCACACTGAAATAAAAATTTTGTGAAAACAATATTTACTCTTACCACATGATGTACTATGACACGTATTCTATTTCATTTCTCTTAAATGATGATTGCAAACCACAGCTTGAAATGTACTGGCCTAGAGTATTAAGAGCGTCAGTCTGGAGAACTCTGTTCACATTACTCTGTTCCTCTCACAGATGCCTTCCTCGGTGTTTACCTAATTTCCACTGTGGTAGCAAGCACTCAAATCCTTTTCCTTCTCAGGTTCCTGTGTAACTACTACATGACTTCTAACACCTAGTTGCTCCAGTGGGAGAGAAATGCTTGGATTAAGAAGCAGATAAAAAGTATGGAGCAGATGTGGACACAGGCCATCCACACATCCCTGCACTCACCGCCATGACACCCTGAGAGCAGCGTCACTGCAAACACCCGCAGCCTTAGCGCCGTGGAAGCAGCTGAGCCAGCACAGATGGGAGTTGGAGGATAAATATCCCAGCCTCCTTGCCCTTGCCAAGTCCACCAGCAGGACTGATTAGCAGCCACCACCAGCAGCGGCTGGAAAATACACCCTGCACTGGCTACCTTCCCACACCTTTTCACTTCCCTGCTCAGGTTTCCTGGAGTCACCTCCCACACTAATGACTTGCATTCAAACCTTTGTCTCAGGGTTTGCTTTTGGGTAAATGCACACCAGTGTAACACAGTGTTGTTTGGAGCCAGGGCTGCAAAGATGAGAAAGGCCTGTCCTATAAAAGCTCGGAACCTGACAGGAAAACCAATGATTTTTTTTTTTTTTAATGTAAAAACACAAAACAAAACTTCACTGTTTTGGGAGGAAAGGATGAAGCAACAAACTGACTTAAGGATCAGCTAAGCCCCTATAGATGACTTGTTCTACCCCAAACACCTCAAGGACAGAGAGCTCCCCCTCAGGAATCAGCAGGTGATCAGTGTTACAATGGGTGTGGTCCATGTTCACTTCTCTGTAGGCTAGTGCCCTGGTTCCTCATACTAACTGTGATGTTTCCATCTTACATACAGGTTAAGAAGAAAGGAATTTTTATTTCCTCCAAAGAAACAATTCTAGTCTTCAGCTAAAAATAACCCATGTAGTATGGAAAATATAAAGGGAGAAAAACTATTAAGTTCTTGATGATGTGTTAACAAAATTATTTGCAAGTCAGCTTTGACCTTTTTCTGTTCCTATGAGGTCTTTGGGGGTGGAAGCAAGTACTCAACCCAAATCTTTATTACAAGTTCTGATGATCTGCTGATATTTTCATTCAAAAATTACTTTTTAGGGACTTCCCTGGTGGCACAGTGGTTAAGAATCCGCCTGCCAAAGCAGGGGACACGGGTTCAAGCCCTGGTCTGGGAGGATCCCACATGCTGCAGAGCAACTAAGCCCATGCACCACAACTACTGAGCCTGAGCTCTAGAGCCCGCAAGCCACAACTACAGAGCCCATGTGCCATAACTACTGAAGCCCAGGTGCCTAGAGCCCATGCTCCGCAACAAGAGAAGCCACAGCGATGAGAAGCCCCGAGCACCGCAACAAAGAGTAGCCCCCGCTCGCCGCAACTAGAGAAAGCCTGTGCACAGCAACGAAGACCCAACGTAACCAAAAATAAATAAATGTCATGCTTTAAAAAAAATTATTTTTTAAATGTAAAGTCTACTATGTGTTCAGCTCTGTGGCCAACACTGTATATCAGGACTTTTTTCAGAATCAAACAAGAAGCCTGTGGCTAATTTTCCTCTGCCTCCCCCGTTTTGGTAAATATTTCAGCAAAGGCACAACAGCAGCAGAATTCCTTCTCTCAGGAAAGGAGTCACGAGAGCTACAGGTAAAGGGTGTCCTTGTACCGAAAACAGCTTCTCCAACGTGCCAGGTACACCTGGACCTGAGACTAGACTACTCACCCTGATCCGGCAGGAAGTGATGGCAGAGCTGAAGGGACATTAGCCTGGGGTTTTTCTTTCTCATTTTGCTTGAAGAAGGATTTGGCTTCTTTAGATGTAGCATCCACTTCCTTAGTCACCCTGTACCAAGGAAGGAGACACCAACTTTACAAGAGGAATAAAAAGAAAGAAACAAAATCTAAGGAAAGGGCATAAATAACAACAAGGAAAAACCCACTGGGCTTTCTGTAAATTCTGGCTGCTGAGCTTTATGATTAAAGTGTACTGTAACAGTTCTAGATAAAGACATTTTCCCCTTATTAATTTAACAAATGAAACAACAGCATATGTAAGTCTGATGTCTCTCAAGTCCCCTCCGTTACTTCTGTCAGCATGACAGTCACCACTGAATCACAGTCCACGTGGGTCACCGATGGGAAGGCTGAAAAGGGCTCTTCCACTGCACCTCACACACAGATGAGCGCTCACACTTAAGTAAAAGTTGGAATGGGGAGATGGAGTATTTGGGAGAAAAACACTGGCATTATTTCAAGGAGAAAAGCAACAGTATAAACAATTGGGAATACTCTAAAGAAGGCTCCTGCTCTATACCTAACTGCCCAAACATGAAACAAAATTCCTTAAAACCGGCCAAATAGGCAGTGATTTAAGGGTGGAAGAAAGCAACACGATTGAGAATCCTGTCCAGTTTCAAAACTGGAAAAAATGCCCTCAATAAAACTAAGTCCTCACCAGGGAAGTCCCTGTTTTTCTTTAATTAAAAATAATCTTTTGATGTTCCTACTACCTGGTTTGCAAAAACTCCTATATATCCTGGCTCCTCCCTGACCTCTTCAGAGCAGTCCCTCAGAGTCATCTGAGAGGTTGTCTTCCAGGCTTAAGTCCTCATCAAGCCCGTCAAATAAAACGTAGTTCTCCAAAAAAAAAAAAAAAAAAAAAAACTGAGTCCTAAAGCAACAAATAAAAGTATTAATGGTGCCTGAAATTTCAGATAAAGAAGGGAAATGCCTAATGCCGGCCTGAGTTTGCCAAGTCAATAAAAACATTTGAGGAATTTTGTTTAAATGCCAATCTGTCGGAGGGTCCAAGATTATGGTCACTGTGTTATCACGAGTGTTCAAATAGGTCATTCAGCATAATGACAGATGAATCCTATAAATTCCAGATTTGCAGGAATAGAAGTCTCTATCTTTTCTCTTCTTCCTTCTACGCTTCTTAGGACCAAAACCAAAATTTCTCTTTAAGAACCATCTCACTCCTGCACTCAGTACTGTGTCACCCACACAAGTGGCACAAAATAAGAGGTTGAGAGTTCTACATTAAGAATCTTCACTGGCAAAGACTACCTTAATCCTGAAGGATGACTTCAAACAAACAAACGAACACTCTGTTACTCCCCTACTCAAGTTCTTATGATGGCTCACTATTACTCAGAGGATCAAATACAAACTGCTGAACCCCCCAAATCAAGGTCCCCCCCAAATCTGGTCCTACTCTGTATTGGGCTTAATTTGTGTGTCCCTCTATTCTCCTAAGTAAACCTCTCAGTACTAAGGGTCAAGAGTCAAAAACAAGAGGAAGAATTTATATGATAGATCAGACCACCATTCAGCAAATATTCACACCTTCCCTGTGGACCAAGAAGACACTCCCCTACCCTACCGATGCTGAGCTTGGATACATGACTTGCTTCAACAGTCAATGAGATGTTAGCTGACTTGACAGGAAAAGAAGCTTTAAATGTATTTGTGCTGTTTCACTTGCCCCTTGAGTTCCTCCCTTTAGCCATAAGAGCAGTATGCCTCAGGGAGCTGCTGGTCTAAGATGGCTGAAAAACACATGCTGCAGATCTGAACCCAACAAGCAGCTTGGAGACCAGCCTAGATTAGCTGAACCCCAGATATCCAGAAACACATGTTCAACAAATAAATTCTTATTGGTGTACACCACTGTGTTTTGGGATGGTCTGCAGCATTCCTGTAGTAGCCGCTAACACATTTACATTTCATGAGTGAGAACACTGATATCTAAGGGGTTAAGTTACTTTTCCTCATCTAGAGATTAAGTAGCAATGCTACAGAGAGCCCTGCAGTAAATTCTATTTCCCAAAGATGGTTGCCACAAATTTCCCAACCTCCATGCTCTTCCAGAACCTGACACTACCCCAATGAAAGGGAGAGTATATGTCACCCCCCTTGAAACTGGGTGGGCCTTTGCGGCTGCCTCGACTCACAAGATTCAGTGGAAGGGGCACTACATGACTTATAAGGCTCACTGAGAAAAGGTGATAGAGCTTCCAGGTGGCTCTCTCTCAAGAATGTACCTCTGAAACCGCAAGTTACCACACAAGAAGTCTGGCTGCCCCGAAGCCACCATGCTGGAGAGAATACATGGGAATACCACTGAGAGAGAGATACCTAAGGAGCCCGTTCCAGACGGTGTTTCTTCCTGGCCCAGGCACCAGACATGGGAGTAAATAAACTTTCAAGATGGCCCCAGACCCAGCCACTAACTACAACTGCATGAGAGGGTCTGTACAAGAACCATCTAGCTGAGTCCAGCCACCCCAGAACTAGGAGAAATTACAATAAAACAACTGTTTTAAGCTGCTATAGAGACAACCAACATAAACCTACATCCAAACCTGAGGCTTAATGCAGAGTCCCAGAGTACTGGCCTAGAAAGTTGCTTTAAATCTCCTTGCCCTGGGTGGAATCTGGAGCAGAACTGAGATGGCTTGTGAAGAACAAGTGGAAACTTCCACTTGGAAATGGTGGTTTGAACTCTACTCCCTACCAAAACCCTGCCAAACAGTGGTAAACAAATTTACAAAGGCAGAACTACACAAGGATAAGAACAGGTATAATAGGAGAAAGATGTCAATCAAAATTTTTGAAGGTAGAAAGCAAACACAAGTAAAAGTTGACTTAGGTCTTTGTTTGCTCTAATCTCTCAAGCTGGTAGCCATGTGAAATGGCCAACAAGCAAGCAGTATCCTAGAAAGGCTCAGTAAATGGAGATACCAGGAAACTTTGAAGGTTGGGGAGAGGAGTGGGGCTAAAACTAGTTGAAAGTTTGTATCAGGAGCGTCTAGGTCCCAGTTCCCCTTCTCTACCTTATACCACAGGCTACTGACCCCTACCCAACCCAGGACCCCATTATTCGTTGGAGAAATGAAAATCACGTAAGTTCCAGACTCAGATGGCAGGGCCGAAGTCTCATTCTCAAAACGGACAACTTAAATGAAGATGTATCTATTCACTCTTCCTTTGCCACAGCAATCTCAAGGGCTATGTGTTTCCTATGTGTTTCAGACGGCTGAGTTGTAAGATGTAGGGCTACCCAACCTGTGTTGGACTGTGTACCAGTAACAAATAAATATGTGTTATGCTACGGACTTTCTGGGTTTATTTGTTACCCCAGCATAGCCTAGCAGAGCCTTACTATTACATCAATTTAACTAATAGGAATTTCAGAATAAGAAAATATGGGAAGTTATGAACAAAAAGAAAAATTTCCTAGAAGTTTCCACAAAATGAGTGTTCCACAGGATATGTGACCCAGCAATTTATTTTATTTATTTATTTTTAAAAATATTTTGGCCGTACCACGCAGCTTGCGGGATCTCAGTTCCCCGACCAGGGATTGAATGCAGGCCACAGCAGTGACAGTGCTGAATCCTAACCACTAGGCCACCAAGGAACTCCCATGAGCCAGCAATTTAAAAAGATCTACAGGGCTTCCCTGGTGGCGCAGTGGTTGAGAGTTCGCTTGCCAATGCAGGGGACAAGGGTTTGTGCCCCGGTCTGGGAGGATCCCACATGCCGCGGAGCGGCTGGGCCCGTGAGCCATGGCCACTGAACCTGCGCGTCCGGAGCCTGTGCTCCGCTAACGGAAGAAGCCACAACAGTGAGAGGCCCACATACCGAAAAAAAAAAGGCACATCATTATGAAACTTTAGAATGCTGGTGATGAGAGAAGATAAAGATCAAGTAGCCCAAGTCATAGGGAAAGTAAAAGAAGACTTTCTGCAAAGTATGTTTTGTTTACTTGTTTTACCACAGTACCAACAAAACTTTTCTACCAGCAACCTAAGACAATTCAGTGGACATTTTCTGAAAAGCGACCTAGATGCAGGCACTGTGTTGAACATGAGACATATAAAAAGATATGACATTGTCTCTGCCCTGACTGGCTCACAGTCCATCAGGACAGCCAACCATGAAAACAAATCATAACAAAACATGATATATAGTAAGTGGCATAAAGGAAGCATGGAAAAAAGTATAAGTTGTGGGAATATCTCTATTAATTTCTTACTGCCAAAGTCTTATTCATGGACTTCCCTGGTGGCGCAGCGGTTAAGAATTCTCCTGCCAATACAGGGGACACGGGTTCAAGCCCTGGTCCGAGAAGATCCCACATGCTGTGGAGCAACTAAGCCCGTCTGCCACAACTACTGAGCCTGCGCTCTAGAGCCTACGAGCCCCAACTACTGAAGCCCGCGCCCCTAGAGCCCTGCTCCGCAACAAGAGAAGCCACCGCAGTGAGAAGCCTGCGCGCCACAACGAAGAGTAGCCCCTGCTCGCTGCGACCAGAGGAAGCCCATGTGCAGCAACGAAGACCCAATGCAGCCAAAAATAAAATAAATTAATTAATTAATTTTTTAAAAAAAAGTCTTATTCATATTCACTAGGAAACAAGTTCTTTAAACTGGAATATTTCTCTCAGGGACTTTGATAAATGACACAAAGTAAAAATAAGCAGATTACTGTATATTGAAAATACGCCTAGAAGAACTCCACTTTTAACAAGCAATAAGAACAGATTCGCAGGAATTCCCTGGCAGTCCAGTGGTTAGGACTCGGTGCTTTCACTGCCGGGGCCTGGGTTCAATCCCTGTTCAGGCAACTAAGATCCTGCAAGTCAGGCGTTGACCTAGATGCAGACGGGGCGGTGGGGGGGGGGGATTTGCTATCAAAATATCTTCAAGTAGGAGAACAGTTAAATTATAGACCACTCCTAATGTACAAGAGGGAACCCTGACAGGAAAAGGCCCATCATTAGCAACAGTTAATTCAAGTGCTAGCAGAAGGAATTCCATCTTAACTTCATTTTCACTTAATCAGAACTTCCTGAAAAGTCTTTATTTAGGCAGAAACTTTCCATGACTGGCCTCTTCCAAAAGGTGAATCATTTAGGAAATTCTGAGCTAACTGGCTCAGCTGGTTATATGATAGGGAAGGATAAAAAATACTGTATTTCCTCATTCACCAAGGTTAATAAGCTACACATTTTTCAAGTGGGAGAAAACCGAAACAAAAAGGTAAAAATCTTAAATTTAACAATTAAAACATAATTAGAAAAAACCCCAAAAGACTAACTGTGCTAACACTACCTTATACTTATACTTACAAATTCCTCCCAGACATCAGTAGCTCTTTCTCACATTTCTTAACTTGATACAAAGACAAAAAGGAAAAGCAGAATAATGACATCAAGAGATTAAAAGATATGCTCAAAATCCATTTACCAACTTTGCATCTTATTGTCAAAATTCAGGCCCTCCAAGTTCCTACATGAGGGCTCCTTATAATACTTAAATTTAAGTATAAATAATTGAACTTCTTAAAAAAATCCTGCCAACATGACAATTATTAACAGAATTTTTGTTTTTTTTTTAGGGAGAAGGCGTTACATAGAACTTTCACTTGTCATGTTATACATCTCTGCACGTATGTGTTTAAAGTAATAAGCATATATTACTTTTGAGTATAAAACATGTGCGTGTGTATATTTATGGAAAAAAAGTTCTTTATTCAACTGCTGTTTTTTTGATAGACATGGTGCTGCCCTCTTCTGACAAATGATAGAAACAGCAGGTTCTCTGAATACTCATCCAGTATTTAAAACAATCCATTTGCTTTAAAAAAAAATGAAAGAGAAAAAAATTTAAAAGGAAAAATAGAAAATTTGTGTCAGTCAACTATATCTATAAATATTAATAAATCCACAAAATTTAATTTGATCAGGAAATTTAATGATTTATCATAACAACAGTTATTCACCAGCTTTTCTTATTACTCTCTATGTAAAGTCAATGGTAAAGTTATAATAAATCTTTCTTAGATATTCTATATGACACATGGGAAATAATGCGAGCCAAGAAAAATTTCCAAAAATTTAAAACCTATATTCCCAACGGTATATTAAACACTTTCTGTATTATTTTTGTAGGACTTCAGTTCACTATCAGTGTTCTACTAACCTCTGTTGGATAGCTCAATACTTCCCAGTATGATTTCTGGCAGCAAAACACATTCTTTTTTTAAAGAGATTTCCCTTTTATTTTCTGTTTTTGTTTGTTTGTTTGTTTGTTTCTTGCGGTACACGGGGCTCTCACTGTTGTGGCCTCTCCTGTTGCAGAGCACAGGGTCCGGACGCGCAGGCTCAGCGGCCATGGCTCACAGGCCCAGCTGCTCCGCAGCATGTGGGATCTTCCCGGACCAGGGCACGAACCAGAGTCCCCTGCGTCGGCAGGCGGACTCTCAACCACTGCGCCACCAGGGAAGCCCCCTTTTATTTTTTAAAATTAATTAATTAATTAATTTATTTATTTATGGCTGCGTTGGGTCTTCCTTGCTGTGCGCGGGCTTCTCATTGCGGTGGCTTCTCTTGTTGCGGAGCACGGGCTCTAGGCACGTGGGCTTCAGTAGCTGTGGCTCGAAGGCTCTAGAGCTCAGGTGCAGTAGTTGTAGCTTACAGGCTTAGATGCTCCGCAGCATGTGGGATCTTCCCAGACCAGGGCTCGAACCCACGTCCCCTGCATTGGCAGGCGGATTCTTAACCACTGCGCCACCAGGGAAGCCCAGCAAAATACATTCTTAATTCACATCATCAAGATTTATTTAATGGATCCCTAAAATGATTATATGGGAAAAGGGTGTCTTCGCAATGGAGAATTCTGACTCATATTGCCTAAGTAGTCTAACTTATTGCCACCAATAATCAGTGTTAATGATGTGATGTACTGACGAGGACAAAACATCATCAATGTAGTATTTTTGTCCAAAGTGATTAATATGAAGTTAACCATGAGGAAACAATGCAACAACCCAAACTGAGAGACACTCTACAACACAGAGGGACTCTTAAGACTAAATGACTAAATGCAGAGTCACCTCTACCCACCACCGGTCCCTCCCATCAGGACACTTACACAAGCCTCTTAGATAGCCTCATCCACCAGAGGGCAGACAGCAGAAGCAAGCAGAACTACAATCCTGCAGCCTGTGGAACAAAAACCACATTCACAGAAAGACAGACAAGATGAAAAGGCAGAGGGCTATGTACCAGATGAAGAAACAAGACAAAACCCCAGAAAAACAACTAAATGAAGTGGAGATCGGCAACCTTCCAGAAAAAGAATTCAGAATACTGATAGTGAAGATGATCCAGGACCTTGGAAAAAGAATGTAGGCAAAGTTCGAGAAGATGCAAGAAATGTTTAACAAAGATCTACAAGAATTAAAGAACAAACAGAGATGAGCAATAAAATAACTGAAATGAAAACTATACTAGAAGGAATCAATAGCAGAATAACTGAGGCAGAAGAACGGATAAATGACTTGGAAGACAGAATGGTGGAATTCACTGCTGCAGAACAGAATAAAGAAAAAAGAATGAAAAGAAATGAAGACAGCCTAAGAGACCTCTGGGACAACATTAAACGCAACAACATTCACACTATAGGGGTCCCAGAAGGAGAAGAGAGAAAGGACCCGAGAAAATATTTGAAGAGATTATAGTCAAAAACTTCCCTAACATGGGAAAGGAAATAGCCACCCAAGTCCAGGAAGCGCATCGAGTCCCACACAGGATAAATCCAAGGAGAAAAATGCCGAGACACATAATAATCAAATTGGCAAAAATTAAAGACAAAGAAAAATTATTGAAAGCAGCAAGGGAAAAACAACAAATAACATATAAGGGAACTCCCAGAAGGTTAACAGCTGATTTCTCAGCAGAAACTCTACAAGCCAGAAGGGAGTGGCATGATATACTTAAAGTAATGAAAGGGAAAAACCTACAACCAAGATTACTCTACCCAGTAAGGATCTCATTCAGATTCGATGGAGAAATCAAAAGCTTTAGAGACAAGCAAAAGCTAAGAGAATTCAGCACCACCAAACCAGCTCTACAACAAATGTTAAAGGAACTTCTCTAAGTGGGAAACACAAGAGAAGAAAAGGACCTACAAAAACAAACCCAAAACAATTAAGAAAATGGTCATAGGAACATACATATCGATAATTACCTTAAACGTGAATAGATTAAATGCTCCAACCAAAAGACACAGGCTTACTGAATGGATACAAAAACAAGACCCATCTATATGCTGTCTACAAGAGACCCACTTCAGACCTAGGGGCACATGCAGACTGAAAGTGACGGGATGGAAAAAGATATTCCATGCAAACGGAAATCAAAAGAAAGCTGGAGTAGCAATACTCGTATTAGATAAAATAGACTTTAAAATAAAGAATGTTACAAGACACAAGGAAGGACACTACATAATGATCAAGGGATCAATCCAAGAAGAAGATATAACAATTATAAATATATATGCACCCAACATAGGAGCACCTCAATACATAAGGCAACTGCTAACAGCTGTAAAAGAGGAAATTGACAGTAACACAATAATAGTGGGGGACTTTAACACGTCACTTACACCAATGGACAGATCATCCAAAATGAAAATAAATAAGGAAACAGAAGCTTTAAATGACACAACAGACCAGATAGATTTAATTGATATTTATAGGACATTCCATCCAAAAACAGCAGATTACATTTTCTTCTCATGTGCGTACGGAACATTCTCCAGGACAGATCACATCTTGGGTCACAAATCAAGCCTCAGTAAATTTAAGAAAATTGAAATCATATCAAGCATCTTTTCTGACCACAATGCTATGAGATTAGAAATGAATTACAGGGAAAAAAACGTAAAAAACACAAACACATGGAGGCTAAACAATACGTTACTAAATAAACAAGAGATCACTGAAGAAATCAAAGAGGAAATCAAAAAATACCTAGAGACAAATGACAATGAAAACACAACGATCCAAACCCTATGGGATACAGCAAAAGCAGTTCTAAGAGGGAAGTTTATAGCTATACAAGCCTACCTCAAGAAACAAGAAAAATCTCAAATAAACAATCTAACCTTACACCTAAAGGAACTAGAGAAAGAAGAACAAACAAAACCCAAAGTTAGCAGAAGGCAAGAAATCATAAAGATCAGAGCAGAAATAAATGAAATAGAAACAAAGAAAACAATAGCAAAGATCAATAAAACTAAAAGCTGGTTCTTCGAGAAGATAAACAAAATTGATAAACCCTTAGCCAGACTCATCAAGAAAAAGAGGGAGAGGGCTCAAATCAATAAAATTAGAAATGAAAAGGGAGAAGTTACAACAAACACTGCAGAAATACAAAGCATCCTAAGACACTACTACAAGTAATTCTAGGCCACTGAAATGGACAACTGGAAAAAATGGCCAAATTCTTAGAAAGGTATAACCTTCCAAGACTGAACCAGGAAGAAATAGAAAATATGAACAAACCAATCACAAGTACTGAAATTGAAACTGTGATTAAAAATCTTCCAACAAACAAAAGTCCAGGACCAGATGGCTTCACAGGTGAATTCTATCGAACATTTAGAGAAGAGTTAACACCCATCCTTCTCAAACTCTTCCAAAAAATTGCAGAGGAAGGAACACTCCCAAACTCATTCTATGAAGCCACCATCACCCTGATACCAAAACCAGACAAAGATACTACAAAAACAGAAAATTACAGAGCAATATAACTGATGAATATGGATGCAAAAATCCTCAACAAAATACTAGCAAAACAGAATCCAACAACACATTAAAAGGATCATACATCATGATCAAGTGAGATTTATCCCAGGGATGCAAGGATTCTTCAATATACGCAAATCAATCAATGTGATACACCATATTATCAAATTGATGAATAAAACCATATGGTCATCTCAATAGATGCAGAAAAAGCTTTTGACAAAATTCAGCACCCATTTATGATAAACACTCTCCAGAAAGTGGGCATAGAGGGAACCTACCTCAACATAATAAAGGCCATAAAAAAACATTTAAAAAAAAAGACTAAATGCAGGGACTTCCCTGGTGGCACAGTAGTTAAGAATCTGCCTGCCAACGCAGGGGACATGGGTTTGAGCGCTGGTCTGGGAAGATCCCACATGCCACGGAGCAACTAAGCCCATGTGTCACAACTACTGAGCCTGCTCTCTAGAGCTCGCATGCCACAACTGCTGAGCCTGCGTGCCACAACTACTGAGGCCTGCACACCTAGAGCCCGTGGTCCACAACAGGATAGGCCACTGCAATGAGAAGCCCGCGCACCTCAATGAAGAGTAGCCCCCACTCGCTACAACCAGAGAAAGCCCACGCACAGCCAATGAAGACCCAACGCAGCCAAAAATTAAAATTTAAATTTAAAAATTTATTTAAAAAAAAAAGAACATTTTAGAATAACTAGGGAAAGATTTGCGTAGAACTGTAGCTGCCAAAAATGTGGCCTGCGAAACTACCTGTTATTGGTCTAAGACAAGATAGGTACAAAAATTTTGAATAAGTATTTAGAAACTTGCTTAGCAATTTGACAATGTCACAATATTCAAGATATGAATGATGGACTCATTGCATCACACAGAACATAGACCAATTCAGGTACCGTCAAACTTGCAAGGTGGTCACATGTGATATTAGTCTTGTGCAGTAAGACCACATTACAGTGTGTATGAAAGTTTAGGGTTATTTTATCAATTAAAACCCCAAAATGTGATAAAATTTAAGCATTTCTTTTTATAAATTTTTACAATCATTTTAATTTTTGACCAAGTGTGACTTTTAAAATTTATAGTTTAATAACTAAATTAAGAAAGTAAATTTGGTATTATTTTTTAATCCTCATTTACTGATGGCAAAACAACCCACACTGTATGCTTCTGCAAAAAAACCCCACGTTTCCTGAATGTATCAGTAGTAGTAAACCACATGATGATAATGGAAGTGACGCCGAAGAAATGAAGGACAACCAAGGTCAAACCGCTTTTACTCTATGAGCCCTCATACACTGGGCTTGGGTTTTGATCACTCAGCGCTAAAACCAGTGAGTTCTCTGCAGAGATGTTTTGGCTAATAAAGCAACAAATCCACCAAAACTTCTGCAGCATTTACATATAAAACATGAAGAAATAAGTTCAAAATCAAAAGAATTATTTGAAAGAAAGAGTACTGAACTAAAAAGTCAATAAAAACAGATACAAAATTCCCTACGTTAGCACTGTGGCCTTCTGAGAAAGGAGTACTTTTGGTTGCTAACTAAGAAAAACATATACCACTCCCAGGACATTAGTAAAAGACTATATCAAAGGTGTCTGCTTGGAAATCTTGACAAAGAAGGTAGTTCAAGTACAACTTTCCAATGACACCATGGCTTAAAGTATTCAGGATCTGGCTTATGATGCAGAAACTATTAACAAAGTCAGCAAAGTGTTTCTTCAATGCAATTTGAAGAATGACAGATTATTGCTAATATGAAAATTATTTTAGTATATGTGATTTAATCACGAGGGCGATATAAAGATTCTTTTTTATCAGTTTTTTGCTGACAAACATTAACTGACACTGATCTGTGTAATAAAAGTAGGATCACATGTCAACAGATGAGATTTGAAGTTTAAGTGTTTGGAAGAATATGTTCCAATGGCACAGCTGCAAGACAGGGAAACAGTTTACATTAAGGAGTCTGTGCTAGAACATAAATTAATACACTGCTTCCTTCATTGAGAAAACTCTTACTACATAAAAAACCCCCCACTGTTCTTAGTACAGTAGTAAAAACTGTGCACTATGTAAAGCTAATGCATTAAATTTAAATGACTATTTTTGATAAACTGAAACTTGATCATAAATATGCATATGTTATAATGCATGCTGAAGTACAATGGTTATGAAGAAGAAAGTGCCTTGAGAATGATGAACTACAGGATAAACTTAGTACTTCTAAAAGAAAAACAATAACCATATGGTCCCCAATTTTAAAGATCTCAATTGAACAAGTAAGAAATGCTTATTTGCCTGCTTTGTTTGGTATTTTTTTGTCCATGCTGAGCAGCTTGTGGGATCTTAATTCCCCAACCAGGAATTGAACCCAGGCCCAGCAGTGAAACTGTGGAGTCCTAACCACTGGACTGCCAGGGAATTCCCAGTTTGGTGTTTTTAAAAATCTTAGTACTTTCACACAAGGAAGTAATTAAACATATTTTTCAGAAACAAATAAACTCTAAGAGTAAAAATGCAAGTTAAAAGCCTGAAGAACAGTTCCTATAGGTTAACATGTTTCACAGAATATTCTGAATTATATTTTCCATAAAAAAAAACCACACATAGGAAATTCATGCATCCAGAATTCCTTTTTCCCACTGAAATATAACTTAATTTTTTTTTTTTTTTTGCGGTACGCGGGCCTCTTACTGTTGTGGCCTCTCCCGTTGCAGAGCACAGGCTCCGGATGCACAGGCTCCAGATGCACAGGCTCAGCGGCCATGGCTCATGGGCCCAGCCGCTCCGCGGCATGTGGGATCTTCCCGGACTGGGGCACGAACCCATGTCCCCTGCATCAGCAGGCAGACTCTCAACCACTGCGCCACCAGGGAAGCCCAATATAACTTAAATTTAATTATAACTTGACAGGATAAATTACTGGAGCTGACTACTTATGAAGCACTGAAGATGAACTCTGAAAATAGTTACTACTAATAATTTCATGAGGTACCTAGGTCAAATCATTTTGCTGTACACCTTAAACTTATACAGTGCTGTATGTCAATTATTTCTCAATAAAACTGGAAGAAAAAAAAAGAAAATGTAGTTAGTACTGGCTTCGTTTGGAAAAAGTAAAAATGAAAATCCTGAACTTAATGAAACTGCTTTAAAATCCACACTTCCATCCTCATTACTTTCACATTATTGCAGATCATTGTCTAAATTATCTGTAGTGAAGGACCATGATTTAAAAACTTCAACCTGGTGCAGACCAATACTTTTGTAAAACGCAATAGAAAGAATTTATTAGAAAAATAAATTAAAAAGAGGTACAGGGCTTCCCTGGTGGCGCAGTGGTTAAGAATCTGCCTGCCAATGGAGGGGACATGGGTTCGAGCCCAGGTCTGTGAAGATCCCACATGCCACAGAGCAGCTAAGCCCGTGTGCCACAACTACTGAGCCTGTGCTCTAGAGCCCATGAGCCACCACTATTGAGACCACATGCCACAACTACTGAAGCCCGCACGCCTAGAGCCCGTGCTCCGCAACAAGAGAAGCCACCGCAATGAGAAGCCCGCGTGCTGCAACGAAGAGTAGCCCCCACTTGCTGCAACTAGAGAAAGCCCACACACAGCAACGAAGACCCAATGCAGCCAATAAATAAATAAACAAATAAATTTAAATAAATAAATAAAAGAGGTACAAAAACAGCCCTTTGAGATGGATTTATGAGTATTATTTTTTAAAAAATTAAAAAGAAGAGGAAGAGCACCAACATAGAAATAATTTACATATACATCATCCTCCAGGAGTAGGGCTGTCACCAATCCCACTTAGATTAATTAACAAGAAAGATATAAGCTATTCTGACCCATTAAAAGCTTTAAAAATTAATATAAACAGCACTTATTCAAAGTATGTGTCTAGATATTAAGTACTGGGAATTGATACTTTTAGTTTTTTGCTTCAATTATAGAATTAAAAGGTGATTCCTTCTATTAATCACTTACACTCACACTTTCAATGATCAACATGTATAGTTATAGGGAATTTCCTGGCAGTCCAGTGGTCAGGACTCGGCACTTTCAGTGCTGGGGCTCAGGTTCAATCCCTGGTTGGGGAACGAAGATCCTGCAAGTCACAGGGTGTGCCTGCTGCCCCCTCCCCAAAAAAGGATAGTTATGTAATTCTTTTCCTTTTCTTATTTTGTGCTCATTTTGACTGTATTTATTGAAATGTAATTTTACGTCTGTCTGTTAAATCTTATTGTTAAAAATTTGAGCTTGGGGACTTCCCTGGTGGTCCAGTGGGTAAGACTTCACACTCCCAATGCAGGGGTCCTGGGTTCGATCCCTGGTCAGGGAACTAGATCCCACATGCATACTGCCAACTAAGAAGTACGCATGCCACAACTAAGAGCCAGCATGCCACAACAAAGATCCCATGAGCCGCCACAGCCTAAATAAATATTTTTTTAAGTTTGCGTTTGTATTTTGTATCTCTTCTTAATTTACTTTTCTAATAATTCCTATTTATTGTGTTTTACAAAAGTATTGGTCTGCAACAGGTTGAAAATTTTAAATCAGGGTCCTTCACTACAGAGAATTTAGATAACAATCTGCATTAATGCGTAATCTACCGAATATGAGAGTTATATCGTGTCACAAAGGAGAAGATCCTTGTTCTCAGGAAACAGTTATGAAGTATTTAAGAGTGAAGTGTCGGGCTTCCCTGGTGGCGCAGTGGTTGAGAGTCCGCCTGCCGAAGCAGTGGACACGGGTTCGTGTCCCGGTCCGGGAGGATCCTGCATGCGGCGGAGCGGCTGGGCCCGTGGGCCACGGCCACTGGGCCTGCACGTCTGAAGCCTGTGCTCCGCAGCGAGAGAGGCCACAGCAGTGAGAGGCCCACGAACCCAAAAAAAGAAAAAAAGAGTGAAGTGTCATGATGTCTACAATTCTCAAATGGTTCAGCCAAAACAAAAAGAGAGAAATACGGAAACAGATGGTGGAGAGAGGGGCAAAACATTTACAAGTGGTGAATCAGTATGATAGGTATATGGGTGTTCAGTGTAATACTATTCTTGCAACATTTTTTTTTTTTTTTTTTTTTTTTTGGCGGTACGCGGGGCTCTCACTGCTGTGGTCTCTCCTGTTGTGGAGCACAGGCTCCGGCCATGGCTCACGGGCCCAGCCGCTCCGCGGCACGTGGGATCCTCCCAGACTGGGGCATGAACCCGTGTCCCCTGCATCAGTAGGCGGACTCTCAAACACTGTGCCACCAGGGAAGCCCTATTCTTGCAACATTTTTTTTTTTTTTTTTTTTTGTGGTATGCGGGCCTCTCACTGCTGTGGCCTCTCCCATTGCGGAGCACAGGCTCCGGACGCGCAGGCCCAGTGGCCATGGCCCACGGGCCCAGCCGCTCTGCGGCATGCGGGATCCTCCCAGACCGGGGCACGAACCCATGTCCCCTGCATCGGCAGGCAGACTCTCAACCACTGCGCCACCAGGGAAGCCCACAACATTTTTATAAGTGTAAAATTTTTCAGAAAAAAAAAATTGGGGGAGATTAAAAAGTAATACTAAAAGACTAAAAGTGGAAATATGTGTATCTATAACCGATTCACTGTGCTGTAGAGCAGAAAGTAACACAACACTGTATATCAACTCTACTCCAATAAAAAAATAAAAATAAAAAAAGCCACCACCACCACCAACAACAACAAATAATAACAATAAAAAGTTTGCTTTACATCATTTATAAAACTAATAATGCCGGGACTTCCCTGGTGATCCAGCAGTTAAGACTCCATGCTCCCAGTGCAGGGGGCCCAGGTTCGATCCCTGGACAGGGAACTAGATCCCACATGCCGCAACTAAAGTTCCCACACACTGCAACCAAAGATCCCGCACGCTGCAATGAAGATCCCGCATGCCGCAACTAAAACCCAGCACAGCCAAATAAATAAATAAATAGCACAGGGAGATCAGCTTGGTGCTTTGTGACCGCCTGGAGGGGTGGGATAGGGAGGGTGGGAGGGAGGGAGACGCAAGAGGGAAGAGATATGGGAACATATGTATATGTATAACTGATTCACTTTGTTATAAAGCAGAAACTAACACACCATTGTAAAGCAATTATACTCCAATAAAGATGTAAAAAATAATAATAATAAATAAATAAATAAATGTTAAAAACAAACAAATAATGCCCAACTTTTTTCTTAGATATATTTTCACTAGATGAAATAATTGTTGGAAACTGGAAATTATTTTTAAGAGTATCAACTTTAGGGGAAATTATATTTACAGAGAGTAAACAAGTCTAATTAATTACTGTCAAGGAAAATAAATGTGACCATCTATAAAATTGATTGGCAGGCACTTCATCTGTTCTTGTCCAGCTCTAAATTACAGATCTGTTGCTTTCATATTAAAATTTTAAATAAATGGGGAAAAAGAAATTCCGGTCATGTGGCTCTCATCTAGAACGGCCAAGAGTATTAAGCCTATAATGTTTTTCTAAACTAGTAACAAACCTATGAATCAATTAAAAAAATAATATTAAGATGAGGAAATAATATCAGAATCAAATTTCTCTCCAGGTACTTTCAATTCTCACTTGATTTCAAAGGTTTCACTGGGGCTTATACATCAAAGTTAAGGGAAGTAATAAAGGGAGAAATAGCCAGTCACAAAGCAAGGCATGAGTAAGTGAAACCAAATACTTAACTCTTACATTTTCTTGTTTCTGTTCAGCCAACCACTTCATAGTGCCCCCAACTACATTACCATATGTAACAGGACCTTTCTCATATTCCCTGACAATCAATGGAACCACTATTTTCCTTGAGTTCAAATATAAATCTTCCACAATATTAAGATGGGTTGGAATGAGGACAGATGTCTAACACCATTTAGAAGGATGCTCCTTTTTAAAAGTACTAGTTTTGAAGTTTGTGAATGTCATCTTACCTGACTTCTTCACCAGCAAAATCAAACACCTTGGTAATTTTAACTTTTTCTGTTTCTTTAGGTTTCTCTAGCTCTTCTGCTTTGACCAACAATTTACTTGAACTTGTCTCTTCAGCTTCCTCTCCTCTCTACGGAAAAGAAGTGTAATCAGTTTCATATAAGGATGAAAACTAAAAGATCCGTCCAAACACGCTGTTTCCAGCTATGCTTCAATATTTCATCTCTAAACAGTTAAATGCCTATTGAAATTTTATTTAATTGGAAAGGCTTGTGTTTCCTACCATAGGGAATGCTTTGCTTTTCACTTAGTAGAGTTACTATTAAAAGGCATCTAGTCTGATTTCTGTTGTAAGCCTCAAATCTCAGTTTTCAAATTTAAAAAATCTATCTGGGGAACTTGCAGCATTTCTGGCAAAGCATTCATCCCATTCATCTATTAACTTACTTTAACTTGTGTACGCAGAGGCACTTTTGATTTTGGTCCTACGTCATTGAGGAAGCTAGCCCATAGTTCATCTTCCTTCTTTTTCTTTGCATCCTCTGACTCAATGCCTTTTTCTGGCTCTGCAGCTGCATCTTCCTCCTCACTACTACTTCCTCCAGATTCCTCATTGGCATCCTCCTCGTCCTCTTCTTCTAATGAGAGGCCACCTTGTTTTCTCTTCCTAATCACCAACAGTCACAAGGAAAAGGAAAGACAAGACAGGCAAAATAATTTCAGTTATCCCTTCCTGAATTCCAAACATAATGTTGCAAATATCAGAAAACTTTTAAATCTGGGGACTACTGGTTAACACACCTGATAGGGGAAGTGGGAGAGGTAAGCTGAGATTTTGTGGAAGAAAAAAAGAACTGAGCTCTTACAGTTAGCATTTTCCCAAAGCATTTAGAATCAAAATACAGTGTTCTACTTCTAAGTTAGGACCAGCTGTTTTCACCAAGAAAATACCCAAAATCACCTCACAGAATCAATCTGTTCAGAAAGAGGTTCTAATAACATACATATTCCTGGTATTTTTGACTTTTTAAAAGTCACTCCATGTGGGGAACAGAGATTGAAGAGAGCCTCAGATTTATTTGCACTGTTTCTTCCCAGAGTTCTGAGGGGGTGGGGAATGGGGAATCCATGTTTCTTCCCACCTTCTGAAGATATGAAAGCTGGAATATACAAAAGCCAAGGATAAAAGAACTGGGTCCAAGACTTAAAAGAGTAAACTGCTTCTTAAGACTATTCTGACTTCAAGTGAATCACCTAATTCTCAAAATTCTCTTTCTACAATCTGATTTTTGCTTCAATGTCCAGGAAGACAGAAACACCAATCAAAGAGAATAAAAGACTTGTATTGAAAGACTCCCTTTTTGAGTTAAATAACTTGTCAGAATTTTCATAATTTTTGGTGGGAGTGCAATTCAGTACCAGGCTTATAGAAGGTAATTTGTCTACACTTATAATTTTTTTTTTTTTTACTACATATAACACTGGGTCAAACAATTCTACTTCTACAGATCTAATTTACAAATATACATGTGTACAAAGACACATAAGAAGAATATTCACTGCAGTCTTATTTGATGTAGTAAAGATGAGGACAATCTAAAGGTCTCTCAATAAAGGAATGTTTAAATAAAGTAAGGTCTGTCCAGTAATGTAACACTACGCTGAAAAGAAAAAGGTATAGCTAAATATACTGCCATAGTATCATCTCCAAGATGTGAAATAAGGAAAGTGAGAAATGATATGCAGAGTATGCTACTATTCATTTTTTTTTTTTTTTTTAAGAGTAGGGAATTCCCTGGCGGTCCAGTTGTTAGGACTTCCCATGCTTCCACTGCAGGGGGCGTGGGTTCGATCCCTGGTCAGGGAAGTAAGATCCCGCGAGCCGCATGGCCAAAAAAAGAAAAAGTAGGAAATACATATATACATGATCGTACATACACAGATTTATCTCTGGTAACATAATTCTTCTGAGACAAAGCAACAAGGGCTAGAGATGGGGTACATATTTTTTGTAGCAATTGCTTTTTTCTTTTCTTTTGGCCGAACCACGCAGCTTGTGGGATCTTAGTTCCCTGACCAGGGATTGAACCCAGGCCCTGGCATTGGAAAGGCAGAGTTCTAACCCCTGGACTGCCAGGGAATTCCCGGGTTTTCAGTTTTAAACCAGGTGCACATATTACCTATTAACTTTTTTAAATTAAAGCTCAAAACATTTTAAAACTTGCCAGAGAATAAGAATTTAATCCTAAAATGTCACCAAATATTTCCCTCAATGAGAAAAAGGTTAGAAACCATGGCAGTAAGAAATCTATCATGAGACCAATCCCAGCAATCTGGAAGGTTATGACAACAGCCCCTGACTTCTAAGGGCCTTGAGGGCAGCATCACCTGGCCGGAATGCTCTGAGACTTTCTTTTTCTCTCTTTGGTTTTCTGTGTCTGCTCTTCACCATCCACTTCATCTTCCTTCACTAATTCATTTACATCATCTTCACTATACTCTCCACCTGAAATCACATAACAGGGTTGGTCAGACAGACAGGAATAAAGGTTTTCACATCAAGATGAGACATTTTCATTAAGAAAAAAATGTAGTACTTTCCTCTGTTCTTCACCAGACTAAAATAGCATTTCCTGAGGGACGTCTTCCCTATTCCTGAAGACTAGGCTAAGTTCTCCTATTCTAGGCCTCCAGGGCAGTCCATATTTCCCTCCTTAACGCACCCCACTTATATTTAATGCTTGCAATTTCTGCTACGCTCCACACACCATGAAAACTAATGAAAATCGCTATCTGTAAGGGTCAAGGCAGAAGACAGTGGGGTAAGCAGGGGCAGCAGAAGCAAGAGTTCTCAGTGTTTAATGCTCCGCAGAATTCCAAAAATCCCTTAAATTGAGCAAAGTTTAAATAAACAAACATAACCAAACTGATAACACAAGTCACAAAGAAAGGATTTACTCCAAGGACTTTATTTATTTATTTATTTTTAATGAATTTATTTATTTTATTTATTTATTTTTGGCTGTGTTGGGTCTTCGTTGCTACGTGCAGGCTTTCTCTAGTTGCAGTGAGCGGGGGCTACGCTTCGTTGCGGTGCTCGGGCTTCTCATCGCGGTGGCTTCTCTTGTTGCAGAGCACGGGCTCTAGCCACAAAGGCTTCAGTAGTTGCAGCTTGCAGGCTCAGTAGTTGTGGCTCACAGGCTCTAGAGCACAGGCTCAGTAGTTGTGGCACATGGGCTTAGTTGCTTTGTGGCATGTGGGATCTTCCCAGACCAGGGATCGAACCCGTGTCCACTGCATTGGCAAGCGGATTCTCAACCACTGCGCCACCAGGGAAGCCCCTCCAAGAACTTTAGAAACAGTATTTTGACTGTTCATCCTTAGCAAGATGCATTCTAAAGACCAAAAAAGTTCTATTCCTAGTAGTAACATTGGTGTTGGTATTTTGAAACTGTTCCTTTTATTATAGGTAAAAGAAAGTTAAGTAGTTATACTAATCTTGTTAGGAATCCAGAACTTCAGAGTAAGAAATGACACACAATTATAAAACCAAAGAAATTAAGAAATTAAGTGAAAACAAATGTTAAAACTGAACTTAAAATTCAGAACTCTTAACTCTTTTTAAGATAAATATTTTCTAGCTCTGTTCACTTAAATGGCATAGAAGCAATGTCACTCTAGTAGCAACGAGCATTTCTTTAAAGTTCAGATTGTATTCTTTGATATGACTCAAAACAAAAATGGCTCCCTGAAAAGGCCAGCTAATTTCAGGTCTGAGGGAAGGAAAGCACAAGGTGAAATGGGGGCATTTTGCTGTGCCAGAAAGCAAGGTAGTTATTTAAGAATAATGGGTCACATTAAAAGGATATAAGATCCAGCTTGAAAGAACTTTTAGTGGCCCAAAGTGATGACCTGACCATTAAAACGAATAACTGTTAGACTGAAACACACTGAATCGATAAAAAACTGTGACACCTTTATGATATATTTTTTTAAAAGACAGAAAAAATTATTTGTACCAGGGCTTCCCTGGTGGCGCAGTGGTTAAGAATCCGCCTGCCAATGCAGGGAACACGGGTTCGAGCCCTGGACCAGGAAGATCCCACATGCCGCGGAGCAACTAAGCCCGTGCACCACAACTACTGAGCCTGCGCTCTACAGCCCGCGAGCCACAACTACTGAGCCCACGTGCCACAACTACTGAAGCCCGTGCGCCTAGAGCCCGTGCTCCTCAACAAGAGAAGCCACCACAATGAGAAGCCTGCACACGTCAGTGAAGAATAGCCCCCGCTGGACGCAACTAGAGAAAGCCCATGTGCAGCAACGAAGACCCAACACAGCCAAAAATAAATAAATTAATTAATTTAAAAAATTATGTGCACCATTTTAGGTTACTATTAAGATTACTCCCTATTTTGAAAATTGGAAATTAAGGGAAATGAATTAAACATTTATCCTGCCCCACTAATGAGGAAAAGCTACACTTTCAGAAGAACATCAACCAATAAATGTAGAAGAACCACAAAATTAGAAAACCATCACTCTCACACTCTAATGATAGTAGTAATTTAGGCAAGGATTATCAAGTAATGTTAAAAAACAATTTAAGTTTTAACGATTAAGTATACTACCACACAGAATACTTTCCAATTCTAAGAAAAAATAATTACAAAACAGAAGGACCAAACTCTCATCATTCTGATCCAGAAGTCACAACCATGGGAATTAACCAGGTATTTTGTGTTTTCTGATGTTATGCATTATGAAACACTCAAGTCATCTATAATTTATTTTAGCTAAAATTATTTCATTTGAATCCACCAAGCATTTAGATCTAACTTCCAATTTAATGAAAATTCAAGGGACGAAGGAACAACCTAATACCATGAGGGAGCAACCAGACAAAATCAGAAGGTGAGACATTCTGCAGGACATACAGCCTGATCTCCTAAGCCAATCTAAGTCACAGAAACAGGAGTGTGCTAGATTTAAACAGATTTAAGGGATAGAACAACTGGATGATACATGTAGTCCTGAACTCAACGGTGATTTAAACAAAAAAGCTAAAGCCATTTTTGAGTCAACAAGGAAAACTTGAATATGGTTTGTATATTAGATGAGCTGAAAGTTTACTGAAATGGACAGGGACAGAATGTTCACTGAAAAGAGCAGGTTACAAAGTAACATGAAAAAACTATGATTTCTGGTTGGGGAAAAATACAAATAACTACACCCGGGTATAGAAAAAAGATCAGAGTGGGTTTCACTAAGGGACCAATACTGATAATCTCTGGGTGGTAGGAATGGAATGATTCTGATTTTTTATGTTTAATTGCCTGCATTTCCTAATTTTCTACAAAGTTCATGCACTGCTTTTGTAATAATATATAGCTATTTTTCTTCATAAAAATGGGTGAATGTTGTAGACAGTTGAGACAAAGAGATGCATATGGCTCTGGATCTTAAACATGAAAAAAGATGCTCAATCTCACTGATAAGAAAAAAGCAAATTTTAAATTACACAAACAACCACAAAAATCATGCAGTTACTCTAAGAGTAAGAAACAGAATAACAACCCTATAGACAAAAAAAGCACAAAATAAACAAATCTTTTTTTAATTGAAACTCCAAAGACTCAGAGCTTCCATCACCTTTTCAGTCCCCCATGCTTAATTTAAATATGAGTCAAACTGAATCACCAAAAAAATCTGAGAAAGTGTCTAACATAATAATGCCCAACACAAATGTACAGGGTGAATAAAATCACCTTAGCGGAAAGAGACTGTTTCCTCATTCTATCAGGCTAGCATTATTTGATACCAAAGCCAGGCAAGGAAATTACAAGAAAACTACAGACCAACATCCCTCATAAACAGATGCAAAACTCCTCAACAAAATTCAGTAATGTAGAAGAAGAATAATACATCAGGACCAAGTAAGTTTTATTCCAGAAATAAAAGGCTGTTCAAAAATTTTAAATCAATCACTGTAATTCATCACATTAACAGATAAAAGAAGAAAAACCACACATCAACAGATGGAGAAAAAGCATTTGACAAAATTCACCTCTCAGCAGATTAAGAATAGAGGGAATTTCTTTAACCTAATAAAACACATTAGGGGCAGTATATGCAGACTGCCAGGATTCAAATCCCAGCCCAGCTACTATCTAGCTGAGTGACTTTGGGTTCCTCAGTTTCTTCATGTGTGAAATGGAGAGCACAATAGCACATACTTGATAATGTTATGTGATTGAGTTAGTAATGAGTTAGACAATGTAAAGTGCTTAAAACACACACAAAAGGCATCTATGAAAAACCTATAGCTAACATTATACCAAATGGTGAAACAGTGATGCTTTCTCCTTAAGACTGGGAACAAGTAAAGGATATCCACTCTCACCTGTCCTATTCAATATTACTTTGGAAGTCTATACTAAGTACAATAAGGCAAGCAAAAGAAATAAAAGGTATGCCTATTGGAAAAGAGGAAATAAAACTGTTTCTATACACAGACAATATGATCTAATTTGGGGGGGGAGGGGAGGGTAAAGGTGGCCTTGGAACTGTTAATTTTAGTGGCAGTTACATAACTCTAAGCATTTGTCAAAAATTCATAGAACACTATAACGAAGAATGAATTTTACCATGCATAAGTTAAAAGTAAAAAAATTTAAAGCATTATTATTATTATTATTATTTGACAGGTAAGAAGTGGATTTATTTAGAGAGATACACATTCCATAGGAAGAATGCGGACCGTCTCTAAAGGCAAGAGCGGTCCCAGGGCATGGCGTCGTCTTGGAAAGTGAGAGCAGTCATGGGAGAAACATGCTCCACAGAGTGTGGGCCAGCTGAGAAGGGAAGAGGCCTTAAAGCATTAATAATATCCACAGAGCAATAAGATACTGCACACATGAAACAAGAACATGATGCTATTTAAAATTTGTGAAAAAACAAAAGTTATTCAAAATTAAAAATATCCAAGGGCCAGATTCAACACTGATACAAGAAAACAAAGCACATGCTGCCCAGTGGCTTCTGGAAGTTCCTGGTCCACTAGGTCAAAGAGCTTGAAGTGCTGCTGATGGGCAACAAATCCTACGGTGCTGAGACTACTCCCAATATCTCCTCCAAGAACCCCAAAGTCACTGTGGAAAGAGCCACCCACCTGGCCATCTGAGTCACCAATCCCAATGCCAGGCTGCACAGCAAAGAAAATGAACAGACAGCTCGTGTACACACTGCACTTGTGTTAATAAAAGCCATAAAACTCTGGGGAAAAAATGTAAAGACAAAAAAAACTCAACAGAGGAGTTAGATGGTAAAATACCGAAATATTCCCATAAAGTGAAAAAGAAATCAAAGGGTTAGAAAATAGAGAATAAAAATAGAGGAAGGGACTTCCCTGGTGGTCCAGTGGCTAAGACTCCCCACTCCCAAGGGAGGGGGCCTGGGTTCGATCCCTGGTCAGGGAACTAAATCACACATGCCGCAACTAAAGACTCCACATGCTGCAACTGAAAGATTCCACGTGCCACAACTAAAAGATCCCGCACCCGGAGACGAAGATCCCATGTGCTGTAGCTAAGACCCGGCGCAGCTAAATAAATACATACTTACATACATACTTCATACATACATAAATAAAATTTTTTTTAAAGTTTATCAAAAAAAAAAAAGTACAGGAAAATAGAACCAGTCCATAAGGTCTAAGGTAAGATTCAACACATAAATAATGATGATTCCAAAAAAATAAAATGGAGAAAACTGTCCCCCCATATTTAAAAAGTTCCAGAAGTGACTTCCCTGGTGGCGCAGTGGTTGAGAATCCGCCTGCCAACGCAGGGGACACAGGTGCGATCCCTGGCCTCGGAAGATCCCACATGCCGCAGAGCAACTAAGCCGGGGTGCCACAACTACTGAGCCTGCGCTCTAGAGCCCTCAAGCCACAACTATTGAGCCCATATGCCGCAACTACTGAAGCCTGCGTGCTCTAGGGCCTGTGCTCCGCAACAAAGAGTAGCACCCGCGAGGCAACAAAGACCCAACGCAGCCAAAAAAAAAAAAAAAAGTTCCAGAAGGCCCAGGAGAATGGATGAAAACAGACTCATACCAAGGTACAGTAAGTATATCACTGTGAAATATCAGAAAATATCAGAAACAAAGAGACGATTCTATCAACTTCCAGAGATAAATTTTATATAAATGAGGAAAAATTACTGACAAGAGACTTTTTAATAAAAACACTGGAAACTTAGAAAATAATGGAGGAATATCTTTAAAATTCAGATAGAAAATTATTATTATAGAATGCAGAATTACTATTACAGAACACAGAATTCTATACCAAATTAGTAATCATGCCTGAGGGTCAATATTTCACTATTTTTAGATAGTCGAGGTCTCAAAAAAAAAAAGTTTCTAAAAAAAATGCATCTTTCCTCAAGAAGTTATTTGAGGATTTATTCTCATTTTGGTGAAACACACCAAGAAAGAAGACATCATGGGACCCAAGGAACAGGGAATCCAAGAGAAAATGGAGGTAAAAGGAACATCCAGAGTGGTGGTGATGATGGAAAATCTTAGGTTTCAAAAACCAAGACAAATTGGAGCAGGTCAGACGGCAAAGATGGACTTCAAAAAGTGAAAGATTATCTAATGAATCTAAATATCTTGGGAGATGATTTAGACAATTTTGAAAGTTCCGGATCAAATCAGTAGTAAGTACATAGACTAAGCAACAACAAGAAAATGGCAATTATTAACTCCAGAGAAAACTAGTGCAGGAAAAGCAAAAACTAACTGTATATACCACATGGTCAGGCCTGAACAAGATGTCCACAAAGTAATTACAAAAAAAGGAAACAATACCAGTCTAACCCAAATTTCACATAGGAACATTGGCAGGCTGGGGAGTTGGGGAGGGTCTGAAGGTGAAACGGTGAGACTAAAGAGAATGTTAAAATAACACCTAACATGGATGGGTTAAGTCAACAGACAATGGAAGTACCAAATTTTAAACATAGAAAGCAGTTTCATGGGCTTCCTTGGTGGCGCAGTGGTTGAGAATCTGCCTGCCAATGCAGGGGACACGGGTTCGAGCCCTGGTCTGGGAAGATCCCACGTGCCGCGGAGCAACTAGGCCCGTGAGCCACAACTACTGAGCCTGCACGTCTGGAGCCTGTGCTCCGCAACAAGAGAGGCCGCGATAGTGAGAGGCCCGCGCATCGCGATGAAGAGTGGCCCCTGCTTGCCGCAACTAGAGAAAGCCCTCGCACAGAATCGAAGAGCGAACACAGCCAAAAATAAATAATAAATTAAGAAAAAAAAAAAAAAAGAAAGCAGTTTCTTCTGGGGAGGATTGACAGGTATGAGGGGTGATGGAAACGGTTGTTTCAAAAATAAGCCTTTCAAAAATATTTGACTATTTTGAAACAGGCGCATGCATAACTCTGATTAAAATGAAAACTAGTTTTCAAATGATCACACTGGCCGATACCGAAGACCAACGTTGGTGGACAAGAATGGAACCCAGGAAACCAACTGGGAAGCTATGGCGAGTCTTAGTGTTAATGGTAGTTCAGTAAGAGCGAGACTGGGGAGGAACTGATCAGAAATTAACCTTCTACGCAGCCGCAAACAGAACTTAATGATTGGTTAGACCAAAACAGTGAGAATAAGGACAACTCCCAAGGTTTTGTTTTGTTTTTAACCTGAGCTACTGTACGGGCAGATACTTCTAATGACATGGGGAAGCCTGCGGAAGGTGCAGGAGGGCGGAAGGGGTAGGTTTGGGTGACATTACTTTGGCCCGGTTCGGTTTTAGAAGCCTATACAAAAACAAAAAATCCAAGGTCTGATCAGAGAGCAATGGGTATAGACGTTGCAAAGAGGCAAAGGGCATCATTATGTGAACTTTTTAACAACCAGATCCCTTTTGAGAACAGCAAGTGAAGAGACCTATCTGGAATGTGATGCTAAGCTAGCAATTCTCTGGGGACGGAAGGCCTGGCGATAAGACTGCCTTTCAGAAGATTTCAGGGCTGGTAAGGGTACGCGATGACCGACCACCGCCAGCTTCACCAGAGGCAGAGCGGAGTTCACGTGCCGGTTCCCGCGCTCCGAGAGGCGGCGGCGGCCGAAGCCAGGCCGTGAGAAGCAGCTGCGCGAGACGTCCCCGTGCACACTTCCTGGGCCACGGGGCCCGCACGGTGCAAGCAGGCGGGCGAGGGCGCGGGGCGGGGACGCTTGAGACCCGCGCCACGCGGCCACTGGGCCACCGGGCCCACGAATGCCGGGCAAAGCGCCCCTCACGTGAGGCGCGGGGCGGGACAAGCCGCCCCTCGCCTCAGGTGGAATCGCTCACCGGATGGCACGTAGTCTTCGTCCTCCTCCGAGGTGGAGAAGTCTTCGGAATCGAATTCCTCCATGTCGCTGCCGCGCGGGGCGAACACCGCCGCAGCAGCTACCCCCAACGGCAAAGCTCTAGGGAGAGACCATAGATAGAGCTGCTGCAGGGGCGGCGGTCGCTGGGGAGGCCCCCGCAGCGTGTGCAAAGGCGCAAAGAGTGCTACGTGATCCAAATGCGACACTTCCGGGCCAAAGCCCCGGGCTTGACGCTGCTGTGGCGGTTGGCGGAACACGGGCTCCGTGCTGAAGCGGTGCATGCTGGAACTTGTAGTCCCCAGTGCTACCAGACGCTTTGATTTAGTAAATATGCTTAAACGAAATTTGTTTTGTCCACGGGAATACAGATGACCTTCGTTATTCACCGGTTGGTATTTTTGTATTCGCTTACTTGTTAAAATTTACTGTCACCCCAAAAATCAATATTCGCGGTGCTTTCTGGGGTTATTCGCGGACATGCGCAGAGAGTGAAAGTTTTGAGTCAACCAGTGGTGGCTTGTACCGACGTTGGAGGCGGATGATCCGCTATCTTGCTTCGGCTCTCGTACTCCAAATAAGTGTCCTCTTCGCAATCTGTTTAGTGCCGCGTTTTTTTGCATTTTTTGTGCTTTTTGTTGGTGATTTCGCTGTTTAAAATGACCCCTGAGCGTAGTGCTGCGGTGCTGCCTAGTGTTCCTAAGCGCAAGAAGGCTGTGATGTGCCTTATGGAGAAAATACGTGTGTTAGATAAGCTTCGTTCAGGCATGAGTTGTAGTGCTGTTGGCCGTGAGTTCAACGTTAATGAGTCAACAATCCGGTACATCAAGAAAAAGGAAAAGGAAATTCGCCGATCTGTACGTGAGGCTGCTCCGGAGAGTGCTAAAGTGACATCTATAGTGCGTGAGGAAGCTATGGAAAAGATGGAAAAGCGGCTCAATTTGTGGATTCATGAGATGACAACCGATAAAAAAGGTGTGGTGGACAGCATTGTTGTGAGGCTGAAAGCCAAAGAAATTTACGGCCACGTTACCCAGGGTCAGAAAAACGTGAAACCCTTCTCGGCTAGCGCTGGCTGGCTTGCACGTTTCAAAAGGCGATATGGTGTGAGTAATGTTAAGCTTGCAGGTGAGGCAAGTTCTGCAGATCAGGAGGCTGCGGAAGAATTTAAAAAATACCTGCTAAGTGTTATTCAGGAAAAGGGGTACGTGGAAGAGCAGGTTTTCAATGCTGATGAGACTGGCCTATTTTACAAAGACGTTGGCAAAAGAACCTATATAACGCAAATGGCCTCCAAAGCCCCTGGCTTTAAATCATTCCAGGATTATGCAACCCTGCTTTTGTGCGCCAATGCCAAGGGCGACTTTAAGTGCAAACCCCTAATGGTGTACAGAGCTCCAAGTTCACAAGCAGTTAAAGGGAAAAGCGTGAATCATATGCCGGTCCATTGGAGGTGGAACAAAAAAGCATGGATGACTTCTGATTGGTTCCACAGCTGCTTCATACCAGAAGTTGAATACTATCTCCAGGGCAGAAACCTTGCCTTCAAGATTTTGTTAATTTTGGATAATGCCCCAGTCCATTGCTGTGAAGAACTCAAAAATGCCCACCCCAACGTAGAAGTCCTTTTCATGCCCCCAAATACTACGTCTCTCATCCAACCCCTGGATCAGGGCATAATAAAAGCCTTCAAGGCGCACTATACTAGGGAGCTTTATAGCAAGGCTTTTGAGGCTCTCAAAGCCAACAAGGAGACTACCATGATGGACTATTGGAAGTCAGTCACTATACGCAACGTTATTGATTATGTTGGCACAGCATGGGACAACATCAAGCAGGCTACTATCAATAATTGTTGGAAAAATGTTTGGCCGGACTGTGTAGAAAATTTTGAAGGCTTTGAAGGTGTTACAGAAAGTATAAAGAACAGTGTCAAAAACATAATGCATATCGCATGGCAAATAAGTGGAGAAGGCTTTGATGACATGAGAGAAGAAGATGTGGAGGAAATTTTGGCAGAGAAGGCAGTAGAACCCACCAATGAAGACTTGGACGAGATGGCAAAACAAGGCGTTGGAGTCAGTGATGATGAAGATGGTGATGAAAGTCAGCCTAAGAGTCCAGGAATTGTCCCTCTTACAGCGGCCAAAATATCAGAATGGAACTCTGCCTTGGAAACAATTTTCAGTGACATGGAAGAGTGTGACCCTATGCTTGATCGCAGCCTCAAATTTAAGCGCTTAGCCTCCTGTGCATTTGCCCCCTATGCCAAGATGCTTAAAGATTTGAGGCAAAAAGCCAGGCAGACGGGGTTGACCCAATTTTTGGAGCCAGTTTGGGGGGGGAAATTGCCAACTCCATCAACAAGTGGTGAGAGCCAAACCTCTGAGGTTGAACTGATGGATGTCAACCTGCCACCCTCTTCCTCTTCTGCAGAATGAGTTCCACCAACCTCTCCCTTGCTTTTTGTGGGGCAAGCCAAGGTCGAGAGGTTTAACCACACTGTGCACTGTGCCATCACACAGCCTGCAGCTCTATCAACAGTAAGATTTTAGTTAACGTTTTTATAAAACTTTAAACGCTTCATCTTTCATTTTTTCAGGACTTTATTTGCATTACTGCACACTATATAGTATGTGTTTACAGTACTGTATGCATTTAGTGTACATGAGTACTATATGTGTAGTGTGTGTCTGTATGACTGAGGGGGAAAGTTAAAGTAGTACAATCTGTTTTGTACATTACACAAACATGCCGTCGTTGAAATAATTGTTTCATTATAAACACTGCGTATCGTTATTTGTAAGAAAGAGATATTAAATTCAGTGTCTTTGAACAGAAACACACATAAAGCAAGGTTATGTACTGATCAGTTGACGAAAATGGTACAACCAGAGACCCACAGGAACTCAACCCTGTATTTCTGCTAATTGAGTGTGCACGGTGACCTTACAGTTATAAGTGCTGCGAACGACAAGGATCAGCTCTATTCTGGAATTCAGACATCATCCACACCAGTCCTTCCTTCAAGTCAAGTTAATCCATATGGAAATACAACCATATATAATCCTTGTCATTTGGTCAGATTAAAAAATGTTAATTATAATCCAACTCTGAGAGGCAGTAATCAGATGCAAATGAGATATCATTGACTAACATCCTATTTGTTCAGGTTTGGGTTTTTTCAGCTGGTAATTGCTCCCTGTTGATACTCTGGACTAGGGTCTGTGTCACCCAGTCTAGTGTTATCTAAATCAAGGAATAGATGAAACATGTCTGTGATTAAAAGGACATTATGGTGGCTTTATGCCAACAAGCTTTTTAAAACAGTCTGATTGCAACATAGTTCCCACACCACAAAATTTACTCATTTAAAGTGCATAGTTCAATCATTTTAGTATATTCACAGACGTGCGCAACCATCACCACAGTCAATTTTGGAAGATTTTCATCACCCCAAGAAGGAACCTCTGACCAATTAGCAGTCACTCCCCATTTCTCCCCAATCCCCAGCTTTAGGCTAATCTTTCTGTCTCTCTATATTTTCTTATTCTAGACATTTCATATAAATGGAATTATACAAGATGTGGTCTTTTGTGACTGTCTTCTTTCACTTAGCACATTTTCAAAGTTCATTCGTCTTAGGTATATACCTGTGGAACTGCTGGACCACATAGTAACTCTGTGCTTTACCTTTCAAGAAACTGTCAAACTGTTTCCCCAAGCAACCATTTTACACCCTCACCAGCAATTTCTGAAGTCTCCGATTTCTCCACACCCTTGCCAACACTCTATCTTTTTGATTATAACCATACTAGTGGGTGTGAAATGACATTTCATTATAGTTTTGATTTGCATGTCCCTGATGACTAATGATGTTAAGCATCTATTCATGTCTTTATTGGTCATGGTATATGTTGTTTTGGAAAAATGTCTACTCAAATCCTTTGCCCATTTTTTTTTCTTTGCCCATTTTTTTAAAGACTTTTTTGATGTGGACCATTTTTAAAGTCTTTATTGACTTTGTTACAATATTGCTTCTGTTTTATGTTTTGGTTTTTTGGCAGCAAGGCATGTGGGATCTTAGCTCCCCAACCAGGGATTGAACCCGCGCCCACTGCATTGGAAGTGCAGAATCCTAGCCACTGGATCACCAAGGAAGTCCCCCTCTGCCCATTTTTAAATTGGGTTGTCTTTCTATTATTGAGTTCTAAGAGAGAGTTCTTTATATATTATAAACGCAAGTCTCTTATAAAGTATATGATTTGAAAATATTTCCTCCTGTAGGTGTCTTTTCACTTTCTCGATGGCATCCTTTGAAGCATAAAAATTTTTAATTTTGATGAAGTCCAGTTTATCTAGTTTTAGTCTAATGTCCCTCTTGCTTTGGGGGTTGTATCTAAGTAGGCTTTGCCTAACCCAACACAAAATTTACTCCTGTGTTCTTCTAAGAGTTTTATAGTTTTAGTTCTTACATTTAGGTCTATGACCCACTTCAGTAAATCTTTCTTATGTGAGAATAACAGAAAAATAGATGTGAAATTAGGACCCAGTATTTGGGACTTCACCATTCTCAGCCTCATTTTCCTTGGACAGCATAAATAAACCCTACAGTGACAAACTGGGATGTAGCCTTTTGCCCCATCCTTGGGGGCTGAGTCTGGGGAAAAGGATACCCCAGAGTTCTTCAGCAGACTTTCTCCTCCATTATCCTACTTCTCCCACTCTCCTCTTTACAGATTACTAGCACTCCATACATTTGTTCAAATTTACAAAGTTTCTGACCACTTTATGGGTAACCAGGGAACTATTTTCTGTTGTGTCAAATAGTTTAGTAAAGAGGTCAAAAAATTGGTTAGCAGGCCAAATCCAGCATAAAGACATGCATTGTTCGACCTGAAAAGCATTTTACATGAAGTTAAATTAGCGGCCAGATGTGATATTATGATTTCGCAGAATTCATAATTCAGATGACCAAAATGTGTTTCTCATATATATTTGGCCTTCATCCACAGTTCCTGGCTCACAGCTCCCAAAACCCCTGGAATTTCCTAAGTGTTGAGAGTGGTAAAGGTGTCTTGTGTTGTATGAATGACTTTTAGAAGCACCTAAGGATGGGGCTGGTTGCCAGGACAACTTACCGTGTGATTAGAGGATTGGAACTTTCAGTCCCCACATCCCCACACAGCCCTCCCCTGCCCCACCTCTCGGGAGAGGGGAGAGGGGCGACAAGTTGAATCAGTTCCCAATGGCCAGTGATTTAACGAATCATGCATATGTGATGAAGTCTCCATAAAACCCCAAAAGGACAGGGTTGAGAGCTTCCCAGTTGGTGAACACGTGGAAATTCGGGGAGTGGCACCCTTGGAGGGGGCATGGAAGCTCCACTCACCTTCCTCGTACCTTGCCCTGTGCATCTCTTCCATCCGGCTGTTCCTGAATTACATCCTCATGATAAACCAGTGATCTAGTATGTAAAATGTTTGAGTTCTGTAAGCCACTTTAACAAATTAATTGAACCCAATTTATAGCCAGTCGGTGAGAAGCACAGGTAACAGCCTGGACTTGCAACTGGCATCTCGAATCAGGGGGTGCAGTGGGAGTCAGTCTTGTAGGATTGAGCCCTTAACCTGTAGAATCTGGTGCTATCTCTGGGTAGTGTCAGAATTGAGTTGAATTGTTGGACACACTGCTGGTGTCCAAGAATTGTTTGTTGGTTTGGGGAACTCCCAATATACCAGCACTTAAAAATTAAGAGATTTCAAATAATCTAATTTCCAATTTCCTTTGAAAAACTGGAGAATCTGGCAACACTGGGCACATAATCCCACAAAATATCAATAGAAATAGTCTGGAACTGAGCAATGCCTTTAGACAAATCTCTCCAGCTGGCCACAGTACAAATCCCAACTCCCTACAAGTTTCCTGGTTCACTATTACCATGTTGTCTTGGTAATAATTTATGGGGTCCTTCCTGCCAAACTCAGCATCTTTAGCCCCTCATCCACCATAGTCTCTTTCCACTGTCTTGGGTTATCACCTTTTTAGAAAAGATCTTCCTCTGTTTGGTCCTGGATACGTATCTTGGGGGCTTCTGGCTGAACTCTGCATGTATCCTTCAGGGGTACTAGAAACCTGTATCTTGATCGAAGTGCTACCACTTCGCATTAAGTGTATAAATACATAAAAATTCATCAAGCTATACATTTAAGATTTGTGCACTTTACTGTATGTTACACCTCAATTTAAAAAAAAATTAGAGAGAGAATGGATGGGTAGTTTCCTACCAGACATTGTATGTCTGTCTGCAATGCCTGGAACTGCAGCAGTTATCTTGTGAACAGGGGGTAAGCTACCCAAATCAGACAATCCAATTTACTGAAAATGGCAAAGCAGAAAAAGATTTATGATGTCACAGAATACTAAACCAACCTCGGAGCCTCTCTTCATGTGGACTTACTACTGAAATAATACATGTTTTTCACAAACTATATCAGCTTTCAGCCATCCCAGTGTGTAATCATACAAAAGCTTCTTGATGGTAATATATAGCTCACAAAGTGGAGTTAATAAGACTCAAGTTCACATGTAAGTACAGTTTAATCAGATCTTTGGACAAAAATTTTACCATAAACTAGTGAGTTGAACATAAAAGAAATACAGTTAAGCATATATGTTAAGTACTAAAAAAAAAATTAAGTTGGAAAACCTTATTACAAAAGATTAAACTCATTGGCCACTGAAAAAGAAATAACAGTTCTAGTTCACAGAATTAAAAGTAACTCTTTATTGATAAACATATATACCAGAATTAGAAATGTCAGTAGAAAAATAAAATTTAAATAATTTTCTATGGTACAAAGATTAGATCATTTTGACTGTAGCATTTGGTGAAATAATCTAATACAAAAAGCTGAGCTCATTTTAGCCACAACCAGCCTGACAGAGTGCACAAAAAAGAAATGCACGTACACAGAACCTTCTGCATGTGGACAGCTAATGGCACCAGGACTTCACATTCCAGGAAATGGTCTCCTAGGGAAGGTTGGTATGCACTGCAGTTGTAATAAGAACTTAATTCAAACCAGAGCAGCTTTTGGAATCAAAAGCTAACATACAATTTAAAGACTTAGAAAACATAAGGGCTTAAAGATAATTATTTGCATGAACTTTTTCTCACCTAGTTTAGACATTTCCTAGGTAATGTTTTGCTGAAAAAAAAAATGAGTTAACAGCACAAAGAGACATCTTTATCTTGGAATATTCATTACTCATTTGTATATGGATTTAAGTTTACATGAAACGCCTTTACCCTAAAACCTCAATATTAAAGAATCCAGAAATCAGCTTTTTATGGTTGGGGCTGCCTCCTTCCCACTCATAAAAAAAAGGAAAAGTGGATGCACAGCTAAGGGAGGGGTGGTTGCACATGTCTCTAGGAAAGTCAGTAGTTGGCAAAACTTCTCAGAAGCTATATGTGATAAGATAAAATGTTCAACACAAATGCCAATATTTTTTCATCTGGGCAACCACCCCCAACTAATTGTGTATTTGAGATGAGAAATTAAAAAGAAAAATAAACTCTAAGGAGGAATAGACATTCCTTATCATTCAAATAGTTTCTCCCTGAAAACATTTCAAGCCACAAAGCTCAAGCTATATAAAGTCTATATACACTTATTCACAGGAGAATGTTCACATACTGGGATGAATGAAACATTCAATAATTTGAAGATGCCTTTTATATTTGAAGTTTTTTAAAAGAGTGGATAATAAAACAAGAAACAGATGAAAACAAACACAACTTTCAAAATGCATTAATTTTTGTGTCTTGGCTCTAAAAGAAAAATAAACCAAATAAATCATGGATCAGTATGTTCAAAAATTAGCATTTAGGGGGAGGAGCCCACTGACCACTGGCCCATGTTCAATTTGTGAAATTCTATCCAAAGGAATGTTTTAGGTGAGAATGCTAAGAGGCATCCTTCAATAGAGATAATTAAAATCATTTCCTACAACAAATTTCTTAAACTGAAGGGCTACTTTTCCAAATCCAGCTCACTGAACTGAAAAATGGAGTCTTCAACTAAAGACTTAAAAATTTGCTTGAAAGAAAGATTTGAGCATTGGAGAGTAATCTTGTTGTGGAATTTGTAAAGACATTTGCCTACATTCCAACTCCTGTAATTTTCCACCTAGTCTATGTGTATATAACACTATAATTTTGATAAGTGGTCTAATGGCCGATTAGTTAAAAGAAAATGTCCAGTTACTTTTTGTGATCCTTTGTAATTTTTCCCTTTGACTATCCCTGGTAAATTGGTCCTCCTGGCTGTTTTTAATCAGAAGCCAGAGTGCATATTGCTTTAAATCAAATAGAATTGCACACGGCCTCATGGGCAGTTAGCCTTACACTCACAATGAAAACTTTCCTTTAAAAATGTCAGATTTAATTACCAGAAACTATTTTGAAAACAGATAACATCGATTGTATTTCATACAGAACAGTTTAGGTGGTAAGGATAAAGTTAGATAATTTTTGCAATCCTTTTTCTTTTGAAGGTTACAGTTTTCAGGCCTTTAAATGAAAAAGTAAGTTAGGCATTAGAAGAAAAATTAAAATAGCTAAAATTGGGTTTTAAAAAACTCTGATATTTAATTCTCTTTAAGGATATAAATTCTCTTGAAGGAAAATGTAAAGGGCACAGTGGAAGGCATATCTGAAAATTAAACTTTAGGCACTTTCTGGGAGTGATACCCAATACTGTGAAAGTGAGCTGAAGACCCACCACTAGGTAACCACATTAAGACTAGGAAATCCATAACCACTAACTCTAGTTTAAGCTGCACTTATACAATTTTTCAAGAGCCATGAGTAAACCAAAGTCACTAAGAAAAACAGTAACAGAACGCTTAAAGTATCTTTTTGTGCGTGTGCCTCAATGTTCAAAGAGTGTCCTAAACAATCTGGGTGAAAATTTTCAACTCCCAACTCTTTAATAGAGTATGTTTCCAATTAAACTAAATAAAAACAGTAGAATAAAAGCAATAGGAAGAGGTGGTACAGGAGCTTTAGGGGAAAAAGTCTCAATTATCTAGCTTATTTTGATAAAATGTACCAAAAAACAAATTCACATCTCTTAAAATATATTAAATAATCAGAGGTCAAGATAGTTATCCATAAAAATGTCACATCATTCAGTAGTTAGCTCCTTTTTCTTTAAACAAAGGAATCGAAGCCACTACTTGAGTTATAGATTTTTTTGTGTGCAACAGATTTCACCAAATTTGTTCTCAACACGACATTCAACCAAAACCTACTTGGCACTTACTGTCATGAAGATGTAGCAAGAGATGAGTTTGCCAAATTTTAATCAAGGTTAGATCAAGTTAGATTTTAGTACAGTATACTCTGCTCAGAAATAAACTAATATGATCCATAATTTCTCTGAAATATGCAACGTTGCATTTTCTCACAGAACATTATAAATTTCAGTGTGAAGGATGCCAACCCAGAAGCACTGCTGACCTGGCTTGCGTAAAGGTACACCCGTAAAACTGCCTGAATTAAATATGTAAAAAAAAGAAAGAAAGAAAAGAAAGTTGATTTGTTTTGGTTGAGAACAATGAGTCCAAAAAGATCTTTAATTCCTGGAGCTTCAAATTGAAGAAAGGACTGAAATGTTGTTCTTCATATACCTTTTCATCCAAGTTGCTTCCCGTTTGAAGAACTAAGAAAACACATTCCATACTGTATTCTTTTTGAGGATTCTATGAAACTTAGGTTCACCATCATAGCACAAGGGTATGTGCTATAGAGTAGCTAAAATCCGTAAAAAGGAGACCACCACTACACAAAATGTCTGTCCAGTGCCCAAGGTGAGGGCTTCAAATGGAATCATTTCCTTTCCTGCTGCTCGGTACACTCCAGCAATTGCTGCACCTGTTCAAAAATTCAAGAATATTTTTTAAAAAAAGGTTAATATAACCAGGAAAATACAGCACTTAAAACTCTACCAGTAGAATGTTCTAAATTTTTTACATTAAAATTTAGACATTACAGAAATGTTTTGTTTTGTCTATTCTTTTTGCTGACTAGGTTTTAAGTATTCCTTATATGGTTTGCAAATCACTGACAAGTGTTTTTAGGTGTTGAAAAGTGACTCCTTTAAACTGAGTCTCCTAGATTTACTGAATAAAACCACCTGGAAGTCATAGCTGAAATCACAAAGACGGTGATTTCCACATAACCTGATTACAAACTCAAAAACATCTCTTATTCCGCATGCATTTAACAGGTACCTAACAAACTCTTGGCAATAAATGACAAAGAATCTTCCCTGTGGGACTGAGCAAGAAATATTTCAGGAGCAGCCACAGGGAAACCCCACTCTACTGTGTACTGTACTCAGAGCTCCCCTCAAGAAATGGATGGAGAAAGGGGTGGGAAAAGGAAAAGAGGGGGACCCTAAGCCTATCAAGTTGCTATTCATTCAAAGGGCAAGAGGTGAGGGATACTTGGGGAGTCCTTTCTGTTACCCAAATCATTAATCTTTTTTATTATGTTAGTCACTGTAACTTCCTAGAAATTGAGTAAACAAAACAAAACAAACATCTCTCTCTCTACCCAGGTACCCTGATTTGCTCACAGGGACTCAGCATTGTACAAAGAAAGTCAAGATTTCAATAGTTTGAAAATAACAGATCCAAACATCTCAGATGACTGCCCTGCCGCCCCCCGCCCCACCTCAAAATGCTCCAAACAGAATTCTCCTTGGTCACAGAAGCTAGCTGGAGACACAAGACAGAAACACAAACATGAAGTAGATTTTGAATAATGCAAGATGAAATATAGTGTTTCAATCAAGTGTCTACACCTTTTACAAATGTGATGTGATGGTATATTGACATATTTTAAGGAGAAGAAAGAACAATACTAATCAATATCTGTGTTGGTTGCCAGGAACATTTGTGACTTTGAAATGCCCACGGCCAGAGGCAATGCACAAACACTGTGCTACTAACATCTGAAAGGCACATGTTCCATTGGGCCTCTTTGTAATTTGTCTCCAAAGAAAGTGGGTTGAGTCGGAAGAAGCTTAAAGAAGTTGAACTGGGTCCCAAAGTGGGATTTGGATGATTAAGGGAAGACAGGAAAAAGCAAACCAGAAGGAGCAGCAAAATGGGAAGGGAACAGGTTGTATGCACTAGAGTCGAAGAAGGACATGAACACGACATTTACTGCACAATTACTTTATGGTAGATATTCTGGTTAAGTATTTTATATTCACATTTTTTCATTTAGTCATCACACAGCATCCCTATTTTACTGAAGAGAAATCTGAAACAGGTCCTGGGGGCCAGTAATCCAGCAGGGAAACTGGCGCAGAGGGTCTCTAAAGATAGCAGTAGGTGATACAGTTAAAAATATTTTTTAAGGCCCGTTATGGAAACTCCTTAATGCAAACAGGAGAAAACTGGCCTCCTCCCCCGTGTTATCACAAAGGTTTCATCATCTGTGGAACACAGAGAAACTAGGCCACCCTGTCCCCAAAAAATCCCTCAAGTCAAAGAGAGAGGGAGGTTTCTGCTTGAAGCTCAAGGTTTAAATTCACAGTGAAAAAAACTTATGTTTACATGTATACCTAGAAAAAAGTCTGAAAGCATATACCAAAATGCAAACTGTGATACCACTTAGGAATGCAGTAATGGAGGATTTTTAATTTTGCTTTCTTATAATTTTTAATTTATATAGAATATACATGTTATTTATATTTCATTATGAGCTTAAAGATGATTTAAACTTCTTCTCATCCCCTTGACATGAGCAAAAGCCACCCTTCCCCCCCAAAAAACACCAGACAGGTAAAAATAATTTATAATTATGAATGTTACTCCAATTCTTATTCAGAAAGTCCTGAGAGGAAAAAACAACCAGGTACTTTTCTAAACAATAATTCTTGTCACTAGAATTATTCTTCCATCCTTAAAATAACTACACCTGGATGAGTGGAAGTGATCTGTTAACCAGCTTGCAAGGTCACAAATCAGTGAAGTGACAGCTGAAGAGAAAGGAGCAGCAGCTTCCAAAAAGACAAATATCTTCTTTTGCTAGTGACCTATTTCACAAGATCTATCTCACAAAGCTTAACATGACTTCCCTGAAGCCAGCGAGACAAAATCTGGCTCAGTAAGTCAAAGATGTTAGCCAAATAAGGGGGGACTGGGGTGAGAAAAAAAACAGGATCTGTGGTTAAAGATCACTCTTTCTTCTTCATCTCATTGAGACATGCTTCTAAACTGGTTCCTAAAATTAACTAACTAGTCAAATGAAACATTTTGACTGTATTTTAATGTCTAACATACTTGTCAAGATTCCAGCAGTAATTGGTCCCACGATGCCCATCAACAGGATGCTTACAGACATGAACCTACCATATTTGTGATGTCTGAGGGTGAAGAGGGCCAGTAATCCAGCAGGGACATGAAAGAAGAGAGAGGACACCAGTGCCCACAGGAACACACCATACCACATCTCTACAAGGGAAAGCAAAGAAAGGTCGTACATCACTGCCCTTCCCAGTGCAATCATTACAAAGAGGTAGTCACTATGCCCAGTTATTTCATTTTCAAAACCATTCAGTTGCAATGGGGGTTCATCAGTCAAATATCCAAACATTGATGGTTTGCGAGGGATAAGTAAACTATGGCCACCTCCTGTTTGTGTACATAAACTCTTACTGGAACACAGCCATGCCCATTCATTTAAGTCTTGCCTATGGCTGTTTTCAAGCTACAAGATCAGGGCTGAAACAGTGACAGAGACCATATGACCTGCAAAGCCTAAAATATTTACAATCTGGCCCTTTACAGAAAAGGGTGGCCAACCCCTGACAAGCTACCTGTACTCCCAAACACTGAAGAAAAGGTTCACCCAGATTTGAAAATTCACTTAAATGATTTCCCTCCCATAAGGACAAATGTAAGTACCACTGACAGGGTGCTATGCAGTCAATGCCTGATGACCGTCCCTGCCTTCTTGATTATTCAGTCATCTCAAATGGAAAAGCTCTATATACAATTACATTCATTCAACAATCATTTTCAAGACAACGCAGTAAATATCAACCCCTCACCTCCTATTAGGGTATCAAGGCTCTTTAAGACATGAAATAAATACCAGAATATGTAAATGTTTCGCTTAAAGACAAATGGCAAGTGAGAGGACAGGTTAGAAGAGGAGCTGGTTCCTTCAGAGAACCTCTATCCCTCTTAGGATGACAGTAACTCAGGAAACATTAAGATATTTGTCCAACAACTATGTATACAAACCTATGCATGAGATATCTTGGAAAATACAAAAACAGGAGGAGATACCATCCTGTCCTCATGACTTTACGATTTAGCAGACATAACATTTTCCCCCAGTGGGCCCAGGCATGGCTTCAGAATTCTCAAGAGAGCTCTTTACCCATATATGGATATAATGAAGGTGTCACACTAGATGAAATCTGTTGTCCATCCCTGCACTTGAGGCAGGTAAATACCAGGCAATTTTAAAGATCAGTCAACAGCTCAACTGGGGTTTCTGCACCACAGCACTATTGACGTCTGGACCATTTAACTCTTTGTTGTGGGAGGCTGTCGACTGTAGGATGTGGAGCAACACCCCTGGCCTCTACCCTCTGGATGCTGGTAGCGCTCTCTCCCGTTGTGGCAACCACAATATCTTGACATTGTCACACGTCCCCTGTGGGCATAATTACCCTGGTTAAAAACCGCTGACCTGACTGAAGCAAAGGGTTTATAAGAGTAACAGTAGTTAGGATGCAAAGATAGATGGGGTCACATTACGGGGGGCTTTGAAGGCCAAACTAAGGACTTCAACATGTAAGCCCTACAAGGTACCATCAAAGGTTTTTTGAGCAGTAAAGGGTTGTCAGCACAGTACTTCACAGGTGGCACCTTACACTCCCAGTAGGAACACAAACTAGAAAGCCATCTCTGGAGGGTAAACTGGAAGTGTGTCTCCAAAACAGTCAACTGTGCATACCCTTTGCCACAGTGATTTTACTTCCAGGAATACACAAGGGCAAGGACAAGGTCACGAGGTTCCTGGCAGCCCTGTCTGTACTGGCAAAAACTAGACACCAACTGCATGTCTGTCGATGGAGGACTTGTGAAACTTGTTATGGTGCATCCGCATAATGAAACGTTACACAATCAATAAAAATAGGAGCAGCTATTTAAATACTGATGGGGTAAGATGCCCAACCCACAGTGCGAAGTAAAAAAGCTTAAGTTTCAGAATAATATGCAGAATAAGATCCTGTTTTTGTGAAAACAAAAAACAAAAGAAACAAATGTGTGTAAATGCTTCTGTCTACTCAGAAGAGTCTGGACATATGTTTATTTAATAAATATTTACAACATGCACAGGCACTGTTTTAAGTGCTTGACAAATATTAACTCACGTAATTCTCAAAGTAGCTCTATGAAGCACATATTAATATCTCTGGCTCTTGGTTGAGGAAACAGAAGCAGAGGGAGGTGAGGAAACTTGCTGGAGCCCACACTGCAGCACGAGGCAGAGCCCAGGTTGACCCATGCTGGAAGCAATGCCCTCATCCTCTGTGCACCTCTTATATATATTAAGATATAGAAAATTGTTATTTCTGGGGAATAGGATAGGCTGCGTTGACCCATGCTGGAAGCAATGCCCTCATCCTCTGTGCCACCTCTTATATATATTAAGATATAGAAAACTGTTATTTCTGGGGAATAGGGTTTATGACCATTCACTTTTTACTTTGATAAAACAAACAAAGCGGGGGCTTCCCTGGTGGCGCAGTGGTTAAGAATCTGCCTGCCAATGCAGGGGACATGGGTTTGAACCCTGGTCCGGGAAGATCCCACATCCCGCGGAGCAACTAAGCCCGCGAGCCACAACTACTGAGCCTGTGTGCCACAACTACTGAAGCCCTCGTGCCTAGAGTCCGTGCTCCTCAACAAGAGAAGCCACCGCAGTGAGAGAGAAGCCTGAACACCACAATGAAGAGTAGCCCCTGTTCGCCGCGACTAGAAAAAGCCCGCGCACAGCAACAAAGACCCAATGTGGCCAAAAATAAATAATAAAATTTTTAAAAAATTTTTAAAAAGCTTGGGAATTCTCTGGTGGTGCAGTGAATAAGACTCCACGTTCCCAATGCAGGGGGTGCACGTTCAATCCCTGGTCAGGGAACTAAGATCCCACATGCCATGGGGCACAGCCAAAAAACGGGGGGGGGCGGGGAAGAGCGACCAGTGAGGAGCATCAGTGAGCTGGGGGAGAGGGGAAAGTGGCAAAGGGGAGGGCCAGGGGCTTTTCTTGAAGTTGCATTTGAGTTGTAAGCACACTGTAGTGTGTGGTTTTTCCCAAATCAATTTCTTTTTATTTTTACTCTTGTTGGGAGCAGGGGGAGGAGGAGTTAGGGAGCCAGAGGTGATTAGATGTGGGGCCAAATCCCCACCGGGCGCCCTCCACACCCTCACTGATGACTGCACTAATTCTCTGCCAAAGTTTCAGTTAATACCATAGTATACATAGACCAACATGAGGGTGTCTCGCCCCTGGTACACCATAGTATACATAGACCAACATGAGGGTGTCTCGCCCCTGGTATACCATAGTATACATAGACCAACATGAGGGTGTCTCGCCCCTGGTACACCATAGTATACATAGACCAACATGAGGGTGTCTCGCCCCTGGTACACCATAGTATACATAGACCAACATGAGGGTGTCTCGCCCCTGGTACACCATAGTATACATAGACCAACATGAGGGTGTCTCGCCCCTGGTACACCATAGTATACATAGACCAACATGAGGGTGTCTCGCCCCTGGTACACCATAGTATACATATATCAACATGAGGGTGTCTCGCCCCTGGTACACCATAGTATACATAGACCAACATGAGGGTGTCTCGCCCCTGGTACACCATAGTATACATAGACCAACATGAGGGTGTCTCGCCCCTGGTACACCATAGTATACATAGACCAACATGAGGGTGTCTCGCCCCTGGTATACCATAGTATACATAGACCAACATGAGGGTGTCTCGCCCCTGGTACACCATAGTATACATAGACCAACATGAGGGTGTCTCGCCCCTGGTACACCATAGTATACATAGACCAACATGAGGGTGTCTCGCCCCTGGTACACCATAGTATACATAGACCAACATGAGGGTGTCTCGCCCCTGGTATACCATAGTATACATAGACCAACATGAGGGTGTCTCGCCCCTGGTATACCATAGTATACATAGACCAACATGAGGGTGTCTCGCCCCTGGTATACCATAGTATACATAGACCAACATGAGGGTGTCTCGCCCCTGGTATACCATAGTATACATAGACCAACATGAGGGTGTCTCGCCCCTGGTATACCATATTATACATATACCAACATTAGGGTGTCTCGCCCCTGGTTGTTGTTGTTTTTTTTTAATTAAATTAATTTTTTTGGCTGCGTTGGGTCTTTGTTGCTGCACACGGGCCTTTCTTTAGTTGTGGTGAGTGGGGATACTCTTTGTTGCGGTGCACGGCCTTCTCATCGCAGTGGCTTCTCTTGTTGCGGAGCAAGGGCTCTAGGCATGTGGCTAGAGTAGTTGTGGCTCCTGGGCTCTAGAGGGCAGGCTCAGTAGTTGTGGCACATGGGCTTAGTTGCTCCGCGGCATGTGGGATCTTCCCGGACCAGGGCTCGAACCTGTGTCCCCTGCATTGGCAGGCGGATTCTCAACCACTGCGCCACCAGGGAAGTCCTTTTTTTTCCTTTTTAATATTTATTTATTTGGCTGCTCCAGGTCTTAGTTGCAGCATGTGGGATTTTTGTTGCGGCATGCGGGATCTTTATTTGCGGCATGCAAACTCTTAGTTGCAGTATGTGGGATCTAGTTCCCTGACCAGGGATCGAACCCAGGCCCCCTGCATTGGGAGCGCAGAGTCTTAACTGCTAGGCCACCAGGGAAGTCCCTCGCTCTTGTTTTGGATGGAATGCTCTCAATAAAAAAATCAGGGACACCTCATCTAGGGCTCAATGCTTATTAAAAATAACAAACGACTGAGGGTGTTTTTGTACTTCTGGTGACAAATTATCAGATAGCTACAAAAGGTTTCAAACCACTGGTATAAGTTTTCTTTTCCTTTCTGCTGAACAAGATACACCTTCAGAATAATTTTACAATACTGTCAAAACCTGTCTATTTTGTTTGATGGTGTTTGGCAAATTGTTAAACCAAGTCTAAATCATGCAATATGGAGTATAAAGTGATTAAACAGTAATGTCCCAAGATTAAATATATATAACATAAACATATATGTATAATATGTAAAAAAATATATGTATACTAACTACTGCTCTTCCTCCACCAAAAAAATCACACACACAAACAAAAAAACCCTTCCCAGTCAATAGCGTCTATCAGAAATTGTGGGCGGGGCTCTCAGTCCTCAGGGTTTGGGTCCCCATCGTCTTCAGGAACAAACCTGTACAGTTAGTCCCCTACACAAGAACCTTCAAGTTGCGAACTTTCAAAGATGCATTCCATCAACGTCAGGCGTGAGTGAAACTGCAGCTTGCCCTCCGTCTCCTATTGTTGGCGATCCTTCAGCTCTACCATCTCCCACCTCCTCTCCCTCCTCCAGTCAGTAACTCTTCTTGCTTGTTCCCTCGATGCCAGCCCCTGTATGCCAGCTGTTGTACTGTACCACTGTACTTTTCAAGGTACTGCGCTGTAAGATTAAAAATGTTGTCTTTATTTTTTGTGTTTATGTATTATTTGTGTGAAAAGTATTATAAACCTACTACAGTACAGTACTACATAGCCAATTGTGTTAGTTGGGTACCTAGTCTAACTTTGTTGGACTTATGAACAAATTAGACTTAAGAAGAACGTGCTCTCGGAACGGAACTCGTTCGTACGTAGGGGACTTACTCTACCAGATACCACTGCAAGCTCCTTTCTAGCCTCGGGCACCAGCCCTTCTTGCTTCCATGGCCCAGGAGACTTGCCCTCTCTTCTTGGCAGCAGCTCCAGAGGTTGCAGAGTCTGGTGTTCAGGTACTGCCCCTCCCTGATAAATCCCTCCTGCCTGGGCCGCTGCTGTTGAACCCTGGCCTCCCCCGCCCAAGGCCCCCTTGTATACCACCCACTGCCAGCTCATCCCCAAGCCACAGGACAGCGTCATGCAGTTCCCTGCTAAAGCAGTAACCCCGTCTTCAATCCCACAGTCCTTCCCAGCTCCTCCCCAAATCACTTACGAGACTCTGAACTCCATTACACCACCCAGTGTGCACAGAACTCTATAAGAACACCAGGAATGCCACTACCCAGGGGTGGACAAACGGGATACAAACCTGCCTCCAAGACCCCAGAGCAGCTGCCGTCCTGGCTGCTGTCTGCCACCAATGACATGAGACCACTCCTGGGCCTTGCCGTCACGGGGCTTCTGCTGGAGCGCCCCAAATTTAAGAGACAAGCACTGCTTTCCGCAGCAACTCAAGGCACTGCTGGAGCTTGGCTTCTTACTGGCTGCCACAGAACCATCGGGGCAGTGAACTGGCAGGTGAGGCCTTGATCTGCCAGAGACACACTAAGTTGGTAACTTCAGTAAATGGAGGTCTGGACACTCGGGTGTTCTACTCAACTGCTATGGACTGAATTCATGTGCGGCAGCCCTAATCCGACAGGACTGTGGCCTTATAAGAGGAAGAGAGAGAGAGAAAAAAAAAAAAAGAGGAAGAGAGATGTCTCTCTCTCTCTTGTTCTCTTTCTCTCCCCATCATGTGAGGACATATCAAGAAGGTGGCCCAAGAGGGCCCTCACCACAACCTGACCATGCCAGCACCCTCATCTTGGACTTCCAGTCTCCAGAACTGTGAGAAAATACACTTCTATTGTTTAAGCTGCTCAGTCTGTGGTATTTTGTTCTAGCAGCCCTAGCAGATATCAACGCTCACTTGTTCCCACTTCTCTGGAGCACAGTACCTGCCCAAGGAGGCCTGCTGGGCTATCAACTCACATCTTGATTTTCCTGAAAGCTGAAAGGAATCTGTTTGCAAACAAGATCTGGCACAGCAGGCCAGCTCCTCCCTGAGTCTCTGAGAAGGAGAAGCAGTATGCACCTTCCTATAACCCTGAGCTACATCCATCAGCTAGCGCGCTGCCTACATATGTTATATCGCATCACTTAAGTCACTCAAAGTAGGAAAAAAAGGCTGTATTATATTAGATGAGTAGTACAATTTATAAAACACTTTTCAGATGGATGGGATTATTACAGGACTGTAACAGCTAAGGCAAACCTCAATTAATAAAACATTTAAAAAAAACTAAGTGATTTCCCTTTAATCTACTGCGCCTTAATTTGCCATCTATTTAATAGCTATTTATTGATTATCATATAGTACTTTTCATTCCCCTGGGTCAACACACGGTCAAAAATCTTTGTCTACATATCTTACAGTATTTCCTTGTTCACTGTTTCAAATAAAGTGCATTATCTTCAGCTTTGTTTACTCTGGCAGCTAAAGTCACATCATTTCCCTATGCTGAAGAATAAATCAGGTTATTAATCTGAAATAAAAGATTATAAGGAGAGCAACTTCCCTAGTGGCGCAGTGGTTGAGAGTCCGCCTGCCGATGCAGGAGACACGGGTTCGTGCCCCGGTCCGGAAAAAAAAAAAAAAAAAAGAATCTGCCTGCCAATGCAGGGGACACAGGTTCCAGCCCTGGTCTGGGAAGATCACACATGCCACGGAGCAACTAAGCCCGTGTGCCACAACTACTGAGCCCATGCACCTAGAGCGCACAAGAGAAGCCACCGCGATGAGAAGCCCACGCACCGCAATGAAAAGCAGTCCCCCCTTGCCGCAACTAGAAAAAGCCCGCACGTAGCAACGAAGACCCAACACAGCCAAAAATAAATAAATAAATAAATAAATTTTAAAAAAGAGAAACTGTCATCGAGGTGGTTTCATAAAAAAAAAATTATAAGTGGAAATCAGATGAAGCACTGGTGGCAGAAGAGGCCCCAAGGATGCCCACATCCTCAACCCCAGAGCCTATGAAAATGTGACCTTACATAACAAAAGGGAGTGTGCAGGTGTGATAAGATTAAGCATCTTGGGATGGTGGGGGTTAGCCTGGATTTTACAGTTGGGCCTAATGTAATCAAGGGTTCTTGTAAGAGGGTCAGAGTCAGAGAGATTTGAAGATGCTATGCTGCTGGCTTTAAAGATAGAGGAAGGAGCCATAGGCCAAAGGATGCAGGTGACTTCTAGAAGCTGGAAAAGACAAGAAAACAAATTCTCCCTAGAGCCTTCAGAAGGAAGGCAGCTCTGCTGACCCATTTTGGACTTCTGACCTCCGGGACCGTAGGATGATAAATCTGTGTTGTGTTAAGCCACTAAATTTGTCATAAATTGTTTCAGTAGCAATAGCAAACTAATACAAGCACTGAGAGTTCATTCATTCAGCAAATATAATACTTACTGAGACCATTCCATATGCCGGGCACATCAGTGAACAACAAAAACAAAAATTTTTAAAAAGACAAAGATCCCTGCCCACAGGGTGTTTGTATCTTTAAGAATATTTTTCAGACAGATATTTGAGTTAAAGAGAAAAGCCACACAGATTTCAGAATCCTCTAGGTGAGTCCTGTGTTAACAAAAGGGGTTTGTAACGGCTGGCTCCCCGGCCCTCTAGCCTCCACAGCTGAGTCACCTCGTTTCCAAGCAAGGCCTCAAGACCAACCTGGCTCCAACCAGCAGAAATGGAAGTGGGAATCGTGAGGCTTGGCACCCAGCCATCCTTTCAGCTGGCCTCACTCTGCCTTATGTTCCAGGTCAAACAACTGTATGAGCACAGCCAGTGCCTCTGATGCCAGGGTGCTAAGTAAACTGCCTCGGTCCTGGGAACTGCAGTCCTACTCAGTCCTGCAACTCGATGCTGGACTGCCTAGATGCTAACTGCCCATCAGCCTGCACCTGTCCACACTGCCCACTGTGAGACCCCTCTCTTATCCAACCCCACCTGCCTGCCAGGGGATCCATCTGTTCCCTTGTGAAATACTAATATATATATACTGGTCTCTACTCCTGATTCCTGACACAGAGCTCCTAAAACCCTTGTAGATAATGGTGCTAGGAAAATCTTTTGTTCTAATACTTAGTCTTTGACCCTGGTTCCTGATGCAGAGCTCCTAAATCCCTTGGAATTTCCAGGAGTGTCTTTTGTTCTCATGAGGCAACTCTTGGTGGGCTCCTGGATGGTTACCAGAAAGACCAAGCCATGATTATAAGCTTGGAACTTTCAGCACCACCCTCCATTCTCTGGAGAGGGGACAGAGGCTAGAGGGACTTATTAATTGGTCATGCCTAGGTGATGAAGCCTCCATAAAAATTCCAAAAGTACAGAGTTCAGAGAGCTTCTGGGTTGGTGAAAACATCTATGTGCTGGGAGGGTGGCCCACCCCAGCTCCAAAGGGACAGAAGCGCCTGTGCTCGGGGACCCTTCCAGACTTCACCCTATGTACCTCTTTATCTGGTGTTCATTTCCAACCTTTAATATCCTTGGTAATATACCAGTAACCTAATAAGTAAACTGTTTTCCTGAATTCTATGAGCTGCTCTAGCAAAATAACTGAACAAGGAGGACACGGGAAGCTCAGTTGGTCAGAAGCACATGTGACAACCTGGACTTCTGACTGGCATCTGAAGTTGGGGGTTGGGGCAGGCTTGTGGAACTGAGCCTTTAACCTGTGGGATTGGATGCTAACTCCAGGTAGACAGTGTCAGAACTGAGTTGAATTGTAGGACACCCAACTGGTGTCCCAGAATTGCTTGATGCACGGAAAAACCTCACATCCGGCTCCAGAAGTGCTGTGAGTGTAGCAGCAGTGTGAGAGAAAAGGAAAACAGCGAGTTTTCCTAGACACCCTTCCTCTCCTAACAATGCTAACTTGCCCACCAGGACTACCAGCAGTGGGCTACCACCTCTCTCCTGAGGCCACTGCCTAACTGCCCACTCATCCCTTGTTTCTGTGTGCCCCTCTGGCCTGTCTCAATCCCAATGGTCTCTTGGGCCTAGCCTGGCTAGATCTTATCTGTCCTGATCTGGCCTTCCACCTATTCTCGACACAAAGCCAGAAAGTCAGTGCTAATGGGAACAAGGTTTCTTGTTGGGGTGATGAAAATATTCTAAAGTTGCTTTTTGTGATGGTTGCAAACTGCAAAAATTCATTAAATTGTATACTTAAAAAAAAAAAAGTAAGTCAGATCATCCTTCCTCTGCTCAAAACCCTCTAATACGGCTTTCTGGGATCTGACCTCACTTCCTCTCCCTGCCTTGCCCACCCCGTTCCACCCACTACACTGGCCTCCTTCATGTTGCTTAACAAGCTCTGGTCCCAGGGCCTCTGAACCTGCTGCCCCTCGCCCACGAGGCTCTTCTCCCAACAGCTGCGTGGCTTGTTCCTCATTCCCTTCAGATTTCTTCTCCAATGGCACCATCATAGAGGGCTTCCTTGTGACCTTAAGTAAAACAGCATTCCACTTGACACACAACACCTGCCACTTACTATCCCCCTACCCTGTCTTACACTCCCACCATCTGTTCCTTCCCATACTTAAAAAAAAAAAAATTTATTGGAGTATAGTTGCTTCACAATGTTATGTTAGTCTTTTCCATACTTTTAAATTTTGTTTTCTCTCTCCCCTTTAGAATGAAAGTTCTTTTGTTTACTAACACACCTTTACTTGGTGCCTAGAAAACAACAGACACACAACAGACACTGAGTAAATACTTGTTGACTGAATAAGTAAATGACTGATCCAAGTGTGACCTATTCTTGATTCCAGCAACGGCACAACCAAAACATTAGTGGGTTTTAGTTTATCAGAAGATACACTTTGACGCTGAAGGTATAATGAAATTCATACCTTCAGAAAGTAAATGTTATTCCTGATACAGGAAAAAAAAAATTCTGCCTTTCATAGCACTCAGATTTGTTAAAAATGACAACAACAACAAAAGAAATCTGAACAACTTGCAATAAGGAGGGTTAGGCAGAAACCTAAATAGCTAAATTGCAAATGCAGGTTTAAAAAACAATCAATTCAAAGCTTCCTGACAGTGATAAACCACAGACTATTTCAGAGCAATGATTCTGCCATATCGAGTTGGCATAAAATGCAAGGAACCTTTTCTGTGGGGCCAAAATAGAAACAATTCCAGAATCAGGACAGTGAACGACATTCACTGTCAGCAGGCTTTGGTGCCTCCAAAGGAATTACAGTTCATGTACTTACTGTCCATTCCAGCTAAAGAAGAGATACAGCAGGGAGGTTGTGTGTTTACCCACTGTGTTTACCCATCCCATTCTGATCAGCTTGCTGCGGTCAAGGGCTTTATCTCATGCATGTTTATACCCCCAGCCCAGAGCCTGCACTTGACCAACGTATACCTGCTAAATGAATGATCCCCGGTGATCACCACCCCCAAGTTATATATTTAAAGAAGTTCCCATAAACTCAAATACATACTGCAGTTGAATATTTCAGAACAATTGCTGAAAGCAAAACAATTCACTTAGCTACAGATTCTCTACTATGACATGTTAAAACTATTGTTCCAAATCCACTTATCTCAATCTTTTCTTAGAGAAGGAAAAGGCAACTAAAAGCAAAAGATTGAACAGAATATTCAGTTTCAAAGTATCACCTCACATGATTTATTACAAAAGGATTAAGGTACCCTTACAGTGGACAGATCTGATAAACACCATCTTCACCAAATGATTAAACCTAGTGTTATCAATAAAGGTACAAACTGACACTAAATGTCTCCTGATGAGGTGCCCTGGGAAGTGGGCAACATCACCTGTGTAGGCAGCGTTTTGAACAAAAATATTTAATCTGAATCTAATCATGAAGAAAAAATGAGATAATTTAGATTATGGAACATTCTATGAAACAATTAGCCTGGACTTAAAAAAAAAATGTCTGTCTCAAGAAACTGAAACAAGGATGGAGGAACTGTTCTAGATTCAACAAGATTAAAGAGACATGACAACTTAATGCAATGTGGGACCCTTGATTAGATCCTGGAATTTTTAAAAAAACCAAGGAGGGACTTCTCTGGTGGTCCAGTGGGTAAGACTCCATGCTCTTAATGCAGAGGGCCCAGGTTTGATCCCTGGTCAGGGAACTAGATCCCACATGCATGCCGCAACTAAGAGTTTGTATGCCGCAACTAAGAAGTCCCACATACTGCAATGAAGATCTGGCGCAACCAAAATTTAAAAATAAATAAATAAATAAAGGAAAAAAGCTAAAAATGGCATTATTTGAACAACTGGGAAAATTGGGGAAATCTAAATAAGGCCAATACATTAGATAATATTCTATCAATGTTAAATTTCTTGGGTGTGATGTGTTTTTTTTGTTGTGGCAGAAAATGTCTTCATTTTAAATGATACGTGCTGAAATATTAGGCGTCAAGCATCGTCACTTCTGTAACTTCCTTTCAAAAGGCTCGCAGAAAGTAAAAATGTTATGTGTATGCATATATATATTTAGAGAGGAAGCGAAAGAATCAAAATGTTAATAATGAATCTAAGTAAAGGGCATATAGATATTGGTTATACTATCATTTCAATTTTTCAGTAGGTTTGAAAATTTTCCAAATAAAGAATTGTGGGAAAAGTAAGGAAACAATGAAAACAGACCGATCCAGTTCGGTACTGCCTCCAGACTGCATGAACATTTCATTTTTTGGACAGTGTCTCCAGAATGCCATATATTTCTGTTGTCACTGTCAAATGTGATCTTAGTAACTTTTGATACCTTTTGCCAGATTATCGTTTTAGGCATGATTTCAAGCTAACATCTGCATCTGCCCCAACACGGTTATCTTATTAACTATTTCACAAACCTGTCCGGGAAAATACTAGGAAGGTAATACATATCAAGTCCCTGGTGTCTGCTGAATGGCGCCTGGCAGTCGCTGCCCAGCGAAAGAGAAATCACAGGTGCCTTGTTTACAACTGCAGTCAGTAACCCAACCCTCCTTCCTTTGCAGGTCTCAGGCCGGTTCTCTCATTGTTTACTGAGTCAAAGTATCTGCCAGCTTTGCGGGAGAGCCCAACCTCACCCTTCAATCACCCCTATCTCAGCCTTCTTGCCTTTAAAGGGCCAACACACAACCGTGCTCTCCCGTCAAAGGCTTTATTTTCGGCCTTCCCAAGTACTTTCTCCTCCTCTCAGTTTTCTGAGCACGACAGCTTTCTATCTCGATTTCTAATTTTTAAAAACTCTGCTCTCAGGCCCAGCAGAATCGCCAGTGTGGGTAAGAGTCAGACAGAAGCTGCATCAAAGACCTCGAACGCATGAGTGGGAGGCTCGGCAACAGGTCTCAGAAAATGATTCCTAGAAAGAGACGCTGGTAGAGGGGGTGGATTTGAACTTGGGCGGTAGCGATCGGCAGACCACCTCCCCGCGTAAAGGGGTTGGGCTACGCTAGAAACAAAGGGTGTGTGAGTTCTGACTGACGGCCCTCAGCCCGGCCGGGACCATGCGCTGTCCGAGCTGGGAAAGCCGAGAGGCCCGCGCGGACGAAAGGGGCTGGGCGGGATGACCGCCTCCAGTGCCCCAAACAAGGGACGGCCGCCTACAGGGCTCTGCCGAGTTCATGTCTGAACCTGGGGCGTCTGGAAACTCCTAAGAGCAAGATCAGTTCGGGCGGTGACTGAGCTCCCTTCACTGACGGGTCCCCAGCGCGGGCTCGGGGTGGCCTGGCCCGAGGGGCCGGCAAGGAAGAGACGGGGGGAGGGGTTAAGGCCCCCAGCTCTCGGCCGTAGGAGAGGGAACCTTCTTCCAAGAGGAAAACAGCCCCCAGCGGGCGGGACGGCGGGATGCCAGTCGGCTCGCTGCGGAAGGGGCGCCGCCGCGCAGCCGGGGGGCCGCGGCGTGGCACGCAGTGCGCAGGCGCGGGGCGGGGCCGGTACCTGGGAAGGAGCAGAGAGAAGTGGAGTTAGGGCACAAGGTCCCGTTGCCCACGCGCGGCACGAGCTTCAGGCTGAGGATCTGCTGCAGGAGCCCAGCCGATCCCCCGCTGTCGCCGCTCCCCTCGTGCTCCATCCCGCCGCCATTCACCGCAGAGAGGTGGGGGAGAGCGCCTGAAGTGCTGCCGTGGCTCGCTCTCACTCACGGCCCACTCTGCTCTCCGCACCTCCGTCGCCTCAGCGTCACCTTCGGCCGAAGCCCTCTTCCTCCACCCCAACGGCCCTGCCAAGTGATGGCTCCTCCCTCCAATCATAGGGCGCCTCAGATGGCAGGGGCGGGGCGAGAGTTGTTCCCGCCCCTGACGTTGCGTACGGCTTTCCGAGATCCAGCACCTATGGCCTACGCCCCCTACTGGGGAAGTCTCTCCTGCTACAGTGCGGCGCGCTCTGCTCTGCCCTCCTCTGCAGCGCCACCTATAGGAAAGTAAAGGAAATTAGGTATAGATAGGGAGAGAGAGACGGGTGGGTGAGTGGGTGGGTGGGTAGATAGGTAGACAGCGGTAGGTATGCAAGTAGACAGGTAGGTAGGTAGGTAGTAGGTAGGAAGATAAATACGTACATACATATGCATCTGGTAATGAGAATCAGATGGTTCAGCAGTCAGGTGAAAGAAGCTCGAAGACAATGCAGCAATACCTTCAATATTTGGAAGGAAATGATTTTGGGGGAAAACTTCACTTTAAATTTAAAAACATTGTATACGACATAAGGAATATGGTCAATAATATTGTAATAACTGGGGACAGATGGTTACTAGACTTACAGTGGTGATCATTTTGTAACGTAAGCAAATGTCAAATAACTATGTAGTACACCTGAAACTGACATAATATTGTAGGTCAACTATATTTCAATTAAAAAATAATTAATTAAAAAGCATCATGGGGGCTTCCCTGGTGGCGCAGTTGTTGAGAGTCCGCCTGCCGATGCAGGAGACACGGGTTCGTGCCCTGGTCCGGGAAGATCCCACATGCTGCAGAGCAACTAAGCCTGTGTGCCACAACTACTGAGCCTGCACTCTAGAGCCCGCGAGCCACAACTACTAAGCCCGCGTGTCAACTACTGAAGCCCTCACACCTATAGCCCATGCTCTGCAACAAGAGAAACCACTTTAATGAGAAGTCCATGCACCGCAGGAGTAGCCCCCGCTCGCTACAACTAGAGAAAGCCCTCCACGCAGCAACGAAGACCCAATACAGCCAAAAATAAATAAATTTATTTTTTTAAAAAAAGCATCGTGCATAAAATATGTAATATTTCCTTTTAATTCAAGAACATTAGCAACATTGTTTATTAGAGTTCCCTTTTGAAAGCCTTTGTTTGGGAAGCTTTCTAATGCCAGTTCTCTAACCCTACAACTGGGATTTTGCATCAACCAAGAAACTTTTCTAAAACAAAAATAGTAAGTATTTCAAAAAGTCATGAAATATTTAACAATGCTGTCTTTTGGTACATTTCCCAGACTAGCAGATTGTATAAGAAGTGGAAAAACCAATTATTTTAAGCTTATATAACCATCAATAATGTATCACATTAGGAAACATTATTTTTAATTTAGAATTCTATCCTCAGTCCGATTGTGAATTGAGAAATTTCTGAAAAGCCATTTAGACTTGCAGGACTCAGAGAATGTATGTTTCATGTGCCCTTTTTTAAAAAAATATATATATTTATTTATTTATTCGGTTGTGTGGAGTCTTAGTTGCAACAGGTGGGCTCCTTAGTTGCAGCTTGCTGGCTCCTTAGTTGCGGCAATGTGAACTCTTAGTTGCGGTGTGCATGTGGGATCTAGTTCTCTGACCAGGGATCAAACCCGGGCCTCCTGCATTGGGAGCGTGGAGTCTTATCCACTGCACCACCAGGGAAGTCCCACATGTGCCCTTTCTAAGGAAGCTGAGTATGTACTCCAGTGAAATAAAAGAGTGATGACTAAGAAAGAAAAAGATGGGCAGTATAAGGAATGGTGGATTTAACCAGGAATGTTAGATTGACTTCTGTGCAAGTCTTAGCAGCCACCTAACCAGATTAGAACAGAAGAAAGAGTATCCTCAGGAAAAATAATGGAATTGATTTCAGCTATAGACAAAATCGTTAATCTCAAAATTTTAGGGACACGGTGAAGAAGGTACCTGTTTCTTCTCTCAATGGGAAAACACTGAAAAACAATACAAACTCCAGGAAAGACACAAACCTGCAAGAAAATTATGAAGCAAATATAAAGCAAACAAAAACTAGGTGTTTTTGTTTTTTAGACATCCACACCCTCCTTGTTTCACTTATAGTGAGATGCAGAACTATAAAACTTTTAGACGGCAATGTTGAATATCCTTATGTCTCATGATGGTGAAAGAGTTCTTAAACTAGATACAAAAAGCTAAGACCATAAAGGAAAGGATGGATAAATTTAATTACTTTAAATTAAGACCTTGTATTATTCAAGAGTTACCACAAAGAAAGTATAAACACAAGCCACAAACTGGAAGAAGATATTTGCAATACATATAACTGACATAGGAATAGCATTTAGCACTCCTAAAAATCAATAAGCAAATGATGAAGAGACAAAAGACCTGAAGAGGTACTTCATCAAAGAGAAATACAAATGGCCAAAAAACCCAGGAAAACATGCTTAACCTCATTAATCAGTGAAACACAAAATGAATCACAATGAGGTATCATTTGTCAACCACCCAACAGCCAAAAATTTAAAAGTCTGAGAATCCAATTGTTACTGAGGTTGCACGGCAGCTGGAACTCTGGAGGTGTAAAAAGATATAACCATCTGGAATAATGTTGAATGAAGATGTTCATGATCCGGCAATTTCACTCCCAGGTAAATATCCTATAGCATTCATACGAGGAGATACAGACAAGATTGTTCCTAGTAGCACCGTAACAGTACATAACTGAAAACAAGCCAAGTATTCATTGAGATGGATAAATAAAATTGTATTATTTTCAATAAAATACTATCCAGTAGTGGAAAGAAATGACGTAAAGCTGCAAGCAACAACATGATGAATCCCAGGAATGTAAACTTGAGGGGAAAATCTAAGTTGCAGAAAAAAGAAGCCCACACTGTGATTCAATTTAAATCCAGTTCAAAAACTTGCAAAACTAACAATATACTAATTCAGGATATTAACAAAGGCAGTAAAATGATAATGAAATATTTTGGGTACTTGTTCTATTTTTTTAATAGCTATGACATTATAAATATTATATATTATGTCACATATATAACATTATATTTATATTTATTTATTCAACTAAGGAGGGCCATAGAACAAAAGTGGCTTTGGACACCCTTCATCTCACTCCAAATAAAGGCCAAAGTCCTCACAAGGCCTGCAAGGTCGTACATAATCTGACCCCCTCTCTCCCCATCTCCTAGAATTCTTCCTTTGGCCTACCACACCAGACTCAGTCGCCCCTTGCTGTTCTTCCAATATTCCAGATATGTTCCCTCCTTAGGATTTTTGTGTTACCTATTTCTTTCTACAGTACAATTTACCCATAGTTATCCCTAAATTAACTGCTTTACCTCCTTCAAGACTTTGCTCAAATGTCACTTTCACAATGAGACCTACACTGATCACGCCATTAAAAATTGCAACTCACACCCCTGCACGCAGACATTCCTAATCCCCATGATCCTTCCCTTTAAAACTGGTTGGGGCTTTCCTGGTGGCGCAGTGGTTGAGAGTCTGCCTGCCGACGCAGGGGACACGGGTTCGTGCCCCGGTCCGGGAAGATCCCACATGCCGCGGAGCGGCTGGGCCCGTGAGCCATGGCCGCTGGGCCTGCGCGTCCAGAGCCTGTGCTCTGCAACAGGAGAGGCCACAACAGTGAGAGGCCCACGTACCGCAAAAAAAAAAAAAAAAAAAAAAGTAAAAAAGAAAACAACTGGCTGGGGCTCAATCCATAATGTGTGTTGAATGAATGAATGGAGATGTGGAGGATCTGAAGACTGGGATCAGGACAGCACCAGATTTGCATGGTCAACCAGGTTCTCCAGATTTAACCCCAAGAGAGAAAATACTCAGCTGGCTCTAAGGGCTTGCCACCCTGGGAAAATTCAAAGTCCGGGCTGTGGTGGGCTCTGTGTTCTTGGCCAACTCCTCCCATTTCAGCAGCATTCCTATACCCTCCTGAGGCTACTAAGGCTTTTGGTCTACTTTTGTTTTGTTTTTTAAAGACTTTATTTTTTAGAGAAGCTTTGGGTTTACAACAAAATTGAGAGGGAACTACAGAGATTTCTCATATACCTTCTGCACTCACACAGTTCAGTGTCCTCCATTAACATCTCCCGCCAGAATGGTACATTTGTTACCAAGGATGAACCTACAATGACACATCACAATCGGCCAAAGTCCATAGTTTACCTTAGAGTTCAGTTTTGGTGTTGCACATTCCATGGGTTTGGACAAATGTATATCCATCATTATATGTACATGTCATCCATGGCATATATCCATCATTAGAGCACCATACAGCGCATTTTCACTGCCCTAAAAATCCTCTATGCTCCATCTATTTATCCCTCCCCTCCACCCACAACCTCTGGCAACTGTTGACTTAAAAAAAATGCACAGGGCTTCCCTGGTGGCGCAGTGGTTGAGAGTCTGCCTGCCGATGCAGGGGACGCGGGTTCGTGCCCCGGTCCAGGAGGATCCCATGTGCCACGGAGCGGCTGGGCCCGTGAGCCATGGCCGCTGGGCCTGCACGTCCGGAGCCTGTGCTCCGCAACGGGAGAGGCCACAACAGTGAGAGGCCCGCGTACCTCAAAAAAAAAACTACACAATGTGAGAGCTGCAAGTTAAGTTTTATTTGGGGCAAACTGAGGACTGCAACCCAGGAGACAGCATTTCAGATAGCTCTGAGAAACTGCTCCGAGGAGGTGAGTGGAGCTAGAATACATAGGAGTTTTGCAACAAGGGGCAGGTAGTCGGGAACATCAAAAGATTACTGTTAATTGGGAAACCAGATATGTCAAGTTAAGGAATTTAGAGCTTTTCTATGTATGGGAAGATGAAAGAGCCTTGGCTCACTGAAATAATTCCTTTGATATGCACCTCAGCTATCTGGGGCCAGTATCCTGTATTTTCACATCCTGGGTTTCCTCAGGGTGCACCACGGGGAGTGGCTGCAGTCTGATGGCTGCTAAATGGCAGGTATTCTTTCCTTCCTGAGTTCCCTCAGGGCTCACCAGCTTTGTTGCAATCGCTGGTGGCTGTGACATCCTTTGTTTACTGATACGGCAGGATATATTCCATTTCTCACAACCACTAATCTTTTTACTGTCTGAATAGTTTTGCCTTTTCCAGAATGTCATATAGTTGGAATCATACTAAATGTAGCTTCTTCAGATCGGCTTCTTTCACTCAGGTTCCCTCCTGAATGTCTTTTCATGGTTTGATAGTTCATTTTACTGCTGCATAATGTTCCATCAGGTAGGTAAAAATGAAAATGATTTACCCTGGACAGATGATGGGGAGGGGGTCAATAGAAAAGGGTGACAAGGGCCTTCCTGACACCATTCCAGAGAACATGTCAGTACTCCATGTTTAGAGTAATTTGGCAATTCCATATTTAAAACATGGATGCTCTTTGATCCAGCGGTTCTACTTCTAGTACTCTTTACCACAGACACACACAAACTCAGTCACGTCCTGGGGCCTCTCCCATCCCATGAGCTTGGATTCCCAGGACTGATTCTTTTATTTCGCCAAGGAACCTTGATTCCAAAGAGACCAATCCCTCAGTCTCTCTCTGCCTCTTCATCCTATGCTCAATTAACTCCTACATATTTTTTAAAATATTTATTTATTTAGGCTGTGCAGGGTCTTAGTTGTGGCACACAGGATCTTTAATTGTGGCATGCAGACTTCTTAGTTACGGCATGCATGAGGGATCTAGTTACCCGACCAGGGATTGAACCTGGACACCCTGCATGGGAGCGTGGAGTCTTACCCACTGGACCACCAGGGAAGTCCCTATCTATTTAAACCAAACGTTTCCTTTTTGAAAATGTTTTCCTGACTCTCCATACTAAAGTAGGTCACCCTCTACCCATTCTTATTTATTCTTAGAGCACAAGCGAAACTTATGGTTGCATATTTATCTGTAGGACTATTTATTTAACATCTGCACTCCCCACAAGAGCAAGGGCTGTGACTATGTCCCCAGGGCTTAGCCCTGGACTGACTCATTGAAACACTGGACTGGCACTGCCTATCTTTGTCCTGAAACCTGATGTGGGTACACCTAGAGGCTTGCTCGGAACCTGCTGCGCCCTGTAGCTCATGCAGAGGCTTGCCCAGAGCGCCCCATATGCAGGGAGCCACATCCAAGAGCCAGTCATCGCTATCATGGAAACTTGGGAGACAGGTGAGAACAGATGAGTCACATAACAAAGGCCGTTAATTGTGTCATCGGTGACCCAAGCAGGGGCAAATGAAACTTGTGGGATGCTACTATCAGGCTGGGCTCTAAGCCCCACCCCAAATGCCTTCCTGAACCCCACTAGGGATCAGTGTCTCCCTGTTCTTAACCTCTGGCTCCATGAACCTCTTGCTCAACCTTCTTTGCCTGAACATACCACATTGCTGGAGACTTCCTAGCCGACTCCTCCACTTAACAATGCGTTCCTTCCAGGCAGGGCCAGCAGGCTGCTTTTATCCCCAGTGGCCCCACTGTCCCAGCCAACTGCCCACCACTCATCATTCAGGTCCTTGACATGTCTGCAGACAAATGCCAGGATGGTGGTGATCATTTTGTAACATATAGAAACATCAAGTAACTATGTTGTGCACCTGGAACTAATGCAGTACTGTAGGTCAATTATATAATTAAAAGTATAATAAAAGTTTGGAGAGAAGATGAGGTGAGATGGAGGTATTAAATCTTCATCTCTCATAACAGTTATAAACTTAAATTTTTTTTTTTTTTGCCGGACGCGGGCCTCTCACTGTTGTGACCTCTCCCGTTGCGGAGCACAGGCTCCGGACGCGCAGGCTCAGCGCCCATGGCTCACGGGCCCAGCCACTCCGCGGCACGTGGGATCCTCCCAGACCGGGGCACGAACCCGCGTCCCCTGCATCGGCAGGCGGACTCTCAACCACTGTGCTACCAGGGAAGCCCTAAAAATTTTTTAATTGTGTTTTTCTTTTCTTTTTATTGTATCTAAATGAGATGACTGATGTTAACTAAACCTAGCGTTGTAATCATTTCACAATACATGTAAATCAAACCATCATGTTGTACACCTTAAACTTACACAGTGATGTATGTTAATTCTTTCTCAATAAAACTGGAAACAAACAAACAAAATGCCAGGACCACTCCCTGACCCAGAGACCCACGTCTCTGGGTAATGATCTGGCTATCCAAGCCTGTGATGGAGTCCTCTGCTGCATCCCCAGTTCAGTTTCCTTGTTAGAACCGTAAGTATTGAAGTCAAAGATATGAGTTTGAGTTCCAGCCCATATATTAAGCTATGTGACCGTAGTTTTTCTAAGCCAAAGTCTCCATTAATAAATTCTGGGTTTTAAATACCTTCTCCATGCTACTGTGAGCAGGGGCAGATGGGGGCTTTATGGGGCCTGAAGTTTCTACAGCTTGACGGATACCCAACTGAGGCATCCTGAAGCTTCAGCTTCAAGGTCAGTATACCTCTGCTCCCTGCAAGAAAAGAAATGGAAAGTGCCAGATTGCCCTCGACCTGCTGCTTTGCAGCGAGGATGTGGGTCTACCATCCAGGTCCCACCAATCCAAGGCCACACCCAGGCTGAGAATCAGAAGCCAGACCTCCAGGATCCCTTCCGGTGACTGATGACAATGATGAGGGCAGCTCCCTCACTTCCAGAGGTAATGGGCACAGGAGTTCTGGTGGCAACTGTCAGTCCCCAGACCAACTCTGTATCCCAGTGTGATTTGGGGTATTCTATTCGTGTGGACTCAAATCTGCTTCTCTGTCCTTCCTAGAGGTGCTGTGACCTTTTTTCCCCCTTTCTTTTAAACATTTTTAAAGCATGGCTGGCTTTCATTTCCTGAGCTCAGGACTAGCCCTCTACACATCCAGCATCCCCCTACCCACCCCTCCTTTTTTTAAATCCAGCATCCATTTAATAAGACGCTTTGCCACCAGAGCCAGGTGCTGTGGCTCACAGCTAGGAATCGTACTTTGCTCTTCTCCAGGGCCTGGCACATAAGGACCACAGGAAGACAACCACTCAAGAGCCTTTTTTCTTCCAAGCTCCTGGCAAGCTTTATCTAGTTACATTCACCCCGTGACTTGCCCTCCAGGCACTGATCTTGCTGCCAACCTTTTGCTCTGCCACACGCTCTGCCTGGCTTGCTGCCCTGGCCTGCCCAGCCTTCTCTCTCTCCACTTTTCCCCCTCACCGCCTCCCTCCAGGCTTATCTAGGAGGCTCCCTAGATTCTGCACCCTGGACCCAGAGCTCACCACTTCCCACATCTCACCTCGCAGCTGCGGCCCTAGCCATGGCTGCTGGCTGATCCCTTGAGCAAATAAGATGGGAACACCTGACCCTTCTTCGTCCAGGAGACAGGCCTCTGCAAGCCTGACTCACCCTCTCCTCCCCACTGCGGGCCCGGAGCAAACACCCCCTCCTCCCTTCATCCTCCTTCTCATCGTGTGGCCTTGGACAAGTCCCTTCGCTTTTGCGTTTTGCTTGTCAAACTCTACAGGCTGTAAACTCTAATCTGTATCATACAGGTGAATTATGTTTATTTCTGTGGGTAGGATCTTTCCTGTCAGGACAAATCAAAGTTCACCTTCCCTGGGCAGGTGATGGGGGCATGTGGGCTCCCAGAAGATTGGGGTAGAGAGAGACTAAGGGGAGACCACAAGATAGAGGCACCCTGGCTGATTTCTTACTGAAGATACAGGTGAATATAAAAGCACTGGTTTTGGTGGTGTGTGGTGCCAGAGGCACGGGGTGTGTGTAGGGGGAGATGTACCGACTTCAGAGACCAGCTCACCACAGTGTCCCTCCACTCCCAGGCAGGGCCGGGACAGCCTTCTCAGCTGCAGGATGAGGCATCCTAACGGAGACTTAAGGGGAAAGAAAGTGCTGGAGTAGGAGCCAAGTCATCTGAACTTATTCCCTGTGCCCAGAGGAAGTGGGGGCACGAGTCTGCTTTCCATGAAGAGTGTGTGGCGGGAATCTAGCTCCTAAAGAGGATTCAAAGGAAAAACAAGAAGTGGGGAGAAAGAAACATAGTCTGCGGACTCGGTCCTTTCCTACTACGTGGGGGACCTCCCAAACTCCCGGCCTCGTGCGCCCCAGCTCCTTCCCCACCACGCGTGAGTCTCCTGGCAACCGCCAGCCACAGCTGGGGGCCTCTGCTACGGCCAGGAGTGCTCAGCAGTGGAAGATGCCCAGCTAAAGCTGCTCGGGCCGCGCGGCAGCATGAGGTCCAGGGTGAGGTCGCGCTGCTCGTCCTCAGAGAACACTGGCCGGTAGCCCAGCAGCTGCAGTGCGCCCGCACACAGCTCCTGCACGCGGCGGATCTTGGCAAAGGGCAGCGTGTGGCGCCAGGCCTGCGAGACGTTGAGCGCGTCCCTGGACGTAGTCTTGAAGGCCTCACGGCGGGCGCCTGGCCCGACCCCGTGGGTGATGTTGTGGATCCAGGCCTCGAGCTGCGGCGTGAGGCTCAGGCCTGCGAAGGCGTAGAGCGCGCGGATCTCGGGCAGAGGCGCCCGTGCCAGGTCCTCAAAGCGCACCAGGCGGTAGCGGCCGCGCAGGGAGGGCGGTGGCTTGCGCATGGCGGCCTCGGCGATGCGCACGTGGCTGCGGCACACCTCGCGCACCACACGCAGGTCCGGGTCGGCCTCCACCCACTTGCCGTTGGTGCCCAACACGATGCCGTTGTCACGGGCCAGTGCCTTGGCTGTCTGCTCGCGCGAGCGCAGCACAGCCCGCGGGTCGCGCACCAGGTGCACGATGCGCAGGTTGAGCGCCGGGTCGCTGAGCAGCGGGTAGAGCACCTGCAGGTTGAAGAAGCGCACCTCCTTGAGCACCACGTGGCTGTAGGAGCGGCAGGCCTCCTGGGCCAGGCCGAAGGGCCGTCGCGCGCACAGCGGCTTGCACACTGCCTCGCTGCTGATGGCGCCGCGCGGGAAGGCGCTGCAGGCGGGCGGCGAGCACAGCGCGCGGCTCTCTGCCCACTGGAAGAGGTCCGACAGGTTGCGCCGCCACGGCAGGTAGGCGTCGAACACGTCCATGTCGCACAGGAAGACGGAGCGCACCAGATCGCGCACCGCCATGTGTAGCGCCACCGCGCTGCCCTGCGACAAAGCGGCCCACACGTGCCACGCAGGCTCCATCAGGTAGAAGACATTGGGGTGCTGGCTGAAGAGCTGGCCCACGAAGGACGAGCCCGAGCGCCACGAGGACAGCACCAGCACGTGCACCCTCTCCTCGCCACCCACCGGGGACGGCGGCCTGGGCCGGGAGACTAGGAAGAGCAGGAGGCCAGTCTGCGCCAGCAGGAGCGCGGTCACCGCGGTGCTGGAGATGCGCCGCAGCCACATGCCGCCGGCCGGGGGCCTGCGGAGGGAGAGTGCAGCCGTCAGGGACCGCGACCCGCTCACCCATCCCACACCCCAACTCCTGTCTGGTGCTGCCAGGGAGCAGCCCCGGGACTTGACCACCCCACCTGTGGAGGCCTCCCAAGGCCACGGCCATCTCAGTTGGGCGCCCTTCCGGGAATGTGACTTTAAGACATGAGCCATGATCCAGCCTTTGCAGAGCTAAAGGCCAGTTGCACAATACTATGGGGCAGTGTTTTTTCCCTTTTCTCTCTTTCTCTCCCCACGCCCCCTTTTCTTTCTATCCAGAGGGGGAAATATATTTAAAACAGAATTCCTGCTTTTCACTTAAAATTCCTTTTAGGGGAAAAGTTGTAGGTAGTTTAGCTAAATAACTTGATGGGTGATTTGGCAGAACCCTCCCTGGCTCCGCCACTTCCTAGCCTATGATCTTGGACCAAACGCTTCATCTCTCTGTAACTCAGTTTACCCATCTGTAAAAAGGGGATTAATTCTGGTTCTGGAGTATTGGGATGAGCATGGAGGGGTGGGGCATTTCTCATAACTGAAAACTTGCACTTTCTACGTAGTGTGCTTCTGCATTGTTTGACTTTTTAAACAAGCAGATACAACTTTTGTTATTAAAAATAAACATATAGACAAAGAACAGCAACTGTTGCTCTCACCCATGGAGAGTGAAGTGCTGCAGGATTCCCAAGGGAGGATATCCTTCTGGATTTGTGTAATTTTGCAGAAGAAACCAGTTAAGGGAGAGGTAGGATGGAGACAGAGAAAGGGAGAGATGAGGGCAGAGTCAGACCCCTTTCCATGCTGAGGTTACTCACTGCTGTCCAGGGCTGCTGAGAGAGCTGCCCACCTCGGTCACAGATCCATGGGAGATGCCTGGAGGTTTTTCAGGGCCTGGGAAAGCAGGAGGGAAGCTGGGTCAGAGTCCCACAGGAGGAGATGGCCCTGCACACTGGGAGGGCTCTGCCTTCCCAGACTGACAGAAAGTTCCCCACGGGTGGGAGTGTAGCTGTCCTGCCCCTGGCTGGAGCTGGGCCCAGACCAGCAGGCAGCTGGATACATCTTTCCAGATGGGAGTGAAATAACCGTCTCTCCTGCTGGGTTTGAGTTCCTCTGATGCCCAGAAGCTGTGAACCCTGGGGCAAATGACTTAACTACTCCAAGACTCCATATTTTCCTCTGTAAAACGGGGATGATAACATTTGACCTTAGGGTTCTTGTGAGAGATGCTGCTACAAAGACATACGAGGAAAGGGCTTGGTAAAGTGCCATACACGCCCCATGTTACTGTTGTAGCGTTCAGCTGTGTCTGGGGAGGAGGAACCATGGGAAGTCTCCACCCAGATAAGACCCCTGAGGTCACCTACGCTTGGAATCCCAGCTTCTCCCAGGCCCCCTGTAGCCCCCAACCACCCCTGAGTCCTTCAGTGGAACTTAAGAATGTCACCCCCCCCCGGGGGGGAGGGATAAATTGGGAGATTGGGATTGACGTATACACACTATATATAAAGTAGATAACTAGGGCTTCCCTGGTGGCGCAGTGGTTGAGAGTCCGCCTGCCAATGCAGGGGACACGGGTTCGTGCCCTGGTCCGGGAAGATTCCACATGCCGCGGAGCGGCTGGGCCTGTGAGCCATGGCCGCTGAGCCTGCGAGTCTGGAGCCTGTGCTCCGCAACGGGAGAGACCACAACAGTGAGAGGCCCGTGTACCGCAAAAAAAAAAAAAAAAAAAAAAGTAGATAACTAACAAGGACCTACTGTATAGCACAGGGAACTCTCTACTCAATATTCTGTAGTGACCTATATGGAAATCGAATCTAAAAAAGAGTGGATATATGCATACGTATAACTGATTCACTTTGCTGTACAGCAGAAACTAACACAACATTGTAAATCAACTATACTCCAATAAAAATTAATTTAAAAAGAAAGTGTGGAACGGAACTGAGTTATTTGTAGTGAGGTGGAAGGACCTAGAGACTGTCATACAGAGTGAAGTAAGTCAAAAAGAGAAAAACAAATACCATATGCTAACACATATATATGGAATCTAAAAAAAAGAAAATGGTCAGAAGAACCTAGGGGCAGGACAGGAATAAAGACGCAGACGAGAGAATGGACTTCAGGACACGGGGAGGGGGAAGGTAAGCTGGGATGAAGTGAGAGAGTGGCATGGACATATATACACTACCAAACGTAAAATAGATAGCTAGTGGGAAGCAGCCGCATAGCACAGGGAATCAGCTAGGTGGTTTGTGACCACCTAGAGGGGTGGGATAGGGAGGGTGGGAGGGAGACGCAAGAGGGAAGAGATATGGGGATATATGTATATGTATAACTGATTCACTTTGTTATAAAGCAGAAACTGACACGCCATTGTAAAGCAATTATACTCTAATAAAGATGTTAAAATAAATAAAAATTAAAAAGTGTCCCGCAGAGTGTCCTACAGAGTGAAAGGAACACTGAGCCCAGCTCCCACACCCCGAGGCCCCCGAGTTTTCTCTTCTTTGCATTGCTGCTCCTGCAATGATCTCAAGGATGAGCCAATTTGGAAGGGAAGGACCTGGCAGTTTCTTTCCTCTTTCCTTTTGCTCCCCACCAAGCCACCTTCACTGTCCACCTCACCACTGAGGGAAGCTGGCATCTAAACCGTGAGCAGAGCCCATATCTACCTCTTCCCTTTATCAGGAGGCTGCAGGATCGGGTGGAGGATGCCCAACAGCTCTGTCACCTGCTGAGTCCAGAACTGCCTCCTGGATACCTCGCCCACTCCTGGATCACATTGAAGACGAGGACAGCAGCCACCCACCTGCTCTGCACACGTCACCTCCTCTCCTCGAGGGTGTGCTTCCTGAGAACAGGGTGCAGGAGAGGGAGGAAACTCGAACACATATTTGCTGACATAAATTACCTCAAGTGCTAGGTGATTTAACTCAACGGCCCCTGAGGTGGGCATTATGATCTCAGTTTTTTAGACGAAGGGCCCAAGGCTTGGAGAGACAGCAGGGAAGCTGGGACCCCAACCCAGGACTTCTAAGTTCCTGGCACTTTCTGTCATAGACTGCTGGCCTCTCCCATCCCTGGGAGATCCCTGCAGAACACAGGATCCTGATTCCTGGGCCCAAACACAGCTGCCCAAGCCAGCCCTGCCCTCCCCTGGGTAAGGAGGATCTTGATCCCAGGCCAAGGTGCTTGTTACATGCACTCCAGGGATGCCAGGGGTCTTCTTAAGTGACTCACACAATACGGGAACTGTTATCTGATCCTGTGATTGGAACTCAAGAGCTAGAAAAGGGATGGAAACATCCTACCCACGCAGAGTGTCCAGAGAAGTCCAGGTCTCAGCTGGGAGTTTTCTGAGAACGTGCCTTATATTCAGCGCACCCACCAACTGCCCCAGGGTTCAAGTTACAAAGAACATGTCAGGCAGGCACTGTGATGGGTACTTCCTCTTCATGACTGAATTTTATTCTCCCCAAATCCCTAAGGAGGTAGAAACTATCCCTGTCTGTTTTAGTTGAGGTAGTGGGGCTCAGAGACATGAATATACAGCTGGTAATGGGCAGGGCAGGGGTTTAAATCCAAGTGCCAGACCCCCTCTCCTAAGCCTTTGCTCAATGAAGTCCCCTATCCTGGAAGGGCCATCTGCCTCTGATATGAATTCTTTTCTTTTTAATTTTTTGTGGGTCTATATTATTTATATGTCTAATTTTTGGAAAAGGTGATACAAAGAGGCGGCATAAAATTTGAAAGGTACAGGCGAGGGAGTCGTGGGCTCAGGTTTTATTTGTCAAAATTTGAAAAGGGGCCCCATCCACCGGCAGACACAGTCCCACATCAGAGAGCAAAGGGCCATTCAGTCAACAGGAAGTGATGTTCTCTGTCCCCTTTGCCTCCCCCCAAGCCCACCTCAGAGGCAGCCCTGTCTCCAATTTCCGCAAAGTCTTTGACGGTGATGATGATGTTTAAATTAATTATATATTTCAAGGGAGACGGGTAGGAGTAAAGTGCAAGAGGCCACTGAAGGAATATAAAATTCCTCTTCCTACCCTGATAACCAGGACCACCTTACAGAGTTGTCTTTCTCAAGTCACTGAAGATTTTTTGTCATAAAGCATTTTTAAAATTCACTTTTGTCAAAATAATACACAGAGCTTGAATAAGCATTAGGTATCCCTGGAAGTTTATACAAGACAGTGACCATATTAGCTTCCCCTGGGAGGGGAGTGAAATAGCTGGGAAAAGATATTTCACAATAAATCCCTTTTTTTTTTTTTTTTCAGCCAGCCGCTTGGCATGCAGTTAGTTCCCCAACCCGGGATCGAGCCCATGCCCCTTGCAGTGGAAGCGTGGGGTCTTAACCACTGGACCGCCAGGGAAGTCCCCACATTTGATCATTTGATCGTGCCATTCTCCTACTCAGAAACCTTCAGCTATCCAACTTCACTTCCCATTATTCCCAGCCAGCATCTTATATTTCAGATAATCTGGAATCACTACTGTTCCTCCAGCAAGCTCCATGCTCTCCTACCCCTCCACCGTGAGTACCCAGCCCTGAGTCCCACCAGAAGTCATCTCAGCATCTCTGAAGACACCTCATCCCTGCCTCTCTCCAGGCACACACCGTTCTGCCCTGTGTGACACTTTGCCTCTCCTTCTTGCCTGTGAGCAACTTGAGGGTTGGGATGGTGGGTTTTTGCAAGGGAGCATCTGTTCTCAGGTACCTAGTGTGGGCTCGGTACTGCACAGGTGCATTGGACAGGGCTGTCCGTGTTCATTCAGAACCTATTTCCCCTTCTTTTGGTAACAGCCTCTAGATTTTTCTTTGAGGAACCACCCCTCACCCACATAAAGCACGTGTGGTTTGGGTAGGGCTGACCCACCACCCCCTGGTTCTTAGGGAGTCCTGTGTCTCAAGCCTGGTTCATCTGTATATTCCACACACTATCTCCCTGCCACAGCGACTGGCTTAGGAACGGACATCAGCCCCAAGTCTAATCCCAGGATTTTTGCAGATCTGAAGGGAAGAGGGAAATTGCCTGGGTGTAAAGCCAAAATAGGAGAGAAATGAGCAGAGAAAAGAAAGACTGGGAGCCCATGAGCAAGCTGACGGCACCAGATCCAGCTGTGCCAAGATTCACCCATGTACTTTTCAGTTGGGGAAAATACTCCATTTTTGCTTAAGCCAGCATGAGTTGAGTTTCTGTCATTTACAACCAAGAGTTCTGATTAGATAGTGGATCCCCTTGGTGGGATGGGTTGAGGGTAGAACTGTAAGGGAGCATGGGCAGAGAGAGCTTCTAGGGGCTGGTTATGCCCTGTTTCTTGATGGAGGTACTAAGTACATGAGCATGTTCAACTTGTGAAAAGTCACTTTTATGTGAACTGTGCTCTTTTCTGCATGTATATTTCAACAACAAGTTAAGAAACCTCTAACACCATATACAAAAATAAACTCAAAATGGATTAAAGACCTAAATGTCACACTGAATACTATAAAACTCCTAGAAAAGGACTTCCCTGGTGGCACAGTGGTTAAGAATCCTCCTGCCAATGCAGGGGACACGGGTTTGATACCTGGTTCGGGAAGATCCCACATGCTGCGGAGCAACTAAGTCCGTGCGCCACAACTACTGAGCCTGCACTCTGGAGCCCACGAGCCACAACTACTGAAGCCTGCGTGCCCAGAGCCCGTGCTCCACCACAAGAAAGCCATTGCAATGAGAAGCCTGCCCACCACAACGGAGAGTAGCCCCTGCCCGCTGCAACTAGAGAAAGCCTGTGCGCAGCAACAAAGACCCAATGCAGCCAAAAAATAAATTATAAAAAAAAAACTCCTAGAAAAAAACATATGCAGAACACTCTGATGTAAATTGCAGCAATTTTTTTAAATCTGTCTCCTAGAGTATTGCAAGCAAAAGCAAAAATAAACAAATGGGACCTAATTGAATTTAAAAGCTTTTGCTCAGCAAAGGAAATCATAAAACAAAAAGACAGGAGGGAGACGCAAGAGGGAGGAGATATGGGGATATATGTATATGTATAGCTTATTCACTTTGTTATAAAGCAGAAACTAACACACCATTGTAAAGCAATTATACTCCAATAAAGATGTTAAAAAAAAAAACAAAACGAAAAGACAACCTACAGAATGGGAGAAAATATTTGCAAACAATGCAATTGACAAGGGATTAATTTCCAAAATGTATAAACAGCTCAATATCAAAAAAAAAAAAACCAAAAAACAACCCAATCAAAAAATGGGCAGAAGACCTAAAATAGACATTTCTCCAAAGAAGACATACAGATTGCCAACAGGCACGTGAAAAGATGCTCAACGTTACTAATTATTAGAGAAATGCAGCTCAAAACTACAGTGAGGTATCACCTTACACCAGTCAAAATGGCCATCATCAAAAAGTCTACAAATAATAAATGCTGGAGAGGGTGTGGAGTTTTCTCCTTTTCGGAAGCTTCTACACTGCTGGTGGGAATGTAAATTGGTACAGCCACTATGGAGAACAGTATGGAGGTTTCTCAAAAAACTAAATATAGAGCTACCATATGATCCAGCAGTCCCACTCCCGAGCATATATCCGAAAAGACAACAACTCTAATTCAAAAAGATACATCCACCCCAGTGTTCACAGCAGCGTAATTTACATTAGCCGAGACACGGAAGCAGCCTAAATGCTCATCAGCAGAGGGATGGCTACAGAAGATGTGGCACATATATGCAATGGACTATCACCCAGCTACAAAAAAGAATGAAATAGTGCTATTTGCAGCAACATGGATGGGCCTAGAGATTATCATACTAAGTCAGTCAGACAGAGAAAGACAAATACCATATGATATCACTTATATGTGGAATCTAAAAAAATGATACAAATGAACTTATTTACAAAACACAAATAGACTCACAGGCATAGAAAATAAACTTACAGTTACCGGGGGAAGGGGGGGGGTATAAATTAGGAATTTGGGATTAACAGATACACACTACTATATATAAAATAGATAAATAACAAGGACCTACTGTATAGCACGGGGAATATCTTGTAATAACCTACTATATATATATATATATAACTGAATATATATAATATATATATAATTGAATCACTTTGCTGTATACCTGAAACATTGTAAATCAACTGTACTTTAATAAAAATAAATAAATAAATAAATAATTTTAAAGTATATGGGACCTACGGGACTTCCCTGGTGGTCCAGTGGGTAAGGCTCTGTGCTCCCAATGCAAGGGGCCCAGGTTCGATCCCTGGTTGGGGAACTAGATCCTGCATGCATGCTGCGACCAAGAGTCTGCATGCTGCAACTAAGAGCCCACGTGCTGTAACTAAGACCTGGCATGGCCAAAATTTAAAAGAAAAAGAAAAAAATATATATATAGGACCTAAAAGAAAAAGAAAAAGTAAAGTATATAGATACTGGAAAATCTGTAAATGTCCTGAAATTTTATATGAAATTCTTTAGTGTATTTACATATACTACTTCATTCTGTAAACATTTATTACATGACTATTATGTGCAAAGTATGAAACTAAATATCGACATGTGGCCACTGCCTTCAGCTTAATTTCTAGCTGAGAAGGTCACCATGAAACAAGTGATCATTTAACCACAAGCATAATAAGTGTAACAGAGGGGAAGGACAGTGCTATGGGAGCCCATAGCTAAGGGCGAGTAGGGAAATCTTTCCTTAGGAAGTACTTGCTGATGGATGAGTAGGTATTAACCATGGGAAGGGCTGTGTGAGGAACGGGCAGACAGAAGGGTTTGGGAGTAGTCAGTTAGATGAAGCAGCATCTCTAAAGGCTCTGAGGAGAAGCATTTCATGTTCAAGGGTCTGAAGGAAGGCCAAACAGGCTGTATGTACAGTGTCTCAAGAAAAAGAAAAGAAAGAAATCATCCCATTGAACCCAGTCCCATTCATTGCAGATTTTCTGTTAAAGAAAGCAAAACCTAGTGATACATGCTTTCCTGGATCTCACACAGCTAGACACTGCTGACAGGGCCACAGCCGAGGATTTTCAACTTGTACTTGCCCTATTCTATACAATCTACCCAGAACTGCTCCTTGAATTTCCCCAAACCTCTTTTATTCCCTCGCCCTCACTATACATAGAACATCATTTGTGTAAAATTATAATTAGAGAAACAATACCTGCCTCAAGGAATGTGAAACAGATTTGGTTCAGTAAGAAGTATGTGAAGAGGAAAGTGTCGGGACTTCCCTGGTGGTCCAGTGGTTAGGACTGGGTGCTTTCATTACCGAGGGCCCGGGTTCCGGGTTCAACCCCTGGTCATGGAACTAAGATTCCACAAGTCACGCAGCCAAAAAAAAAAAAAGGGGAAAGTGTCCTACTTACTGAAGCATATTGTTTCCGTAAATACAGTAATTTGGAGGGAAGGAAAAGGGACTGAGAGGAAGGAAAAGCACTCTGTCCTGCTTTCTATAATAATGGCCAATATGATAGCCTGTAAAATCTCAATTAACAAGATAAGGCAGAGAGAAATGCTAATTAATTTTATCAAAAGGCCTGGAGACCTTGTTTTGTATCCAAGACCAGCAAGATTAGGTCTCCCATAGTAGAGAGCTGGGATCCTGTGTATTCAGGCCACTAAGACACGTTGCCCATTGGCACATGGGAGAATATGGAACTGGTCCTGCACTGGTGGGAGGTCACTGCAGCTTTTTAATTCCTGTCCTTTCAGAAACACTAAATGTATAGTCATAAATTCAGTGCCTACAAACTATAAGGCTTTCAAAGAATGGGATCAATTAAAAAAAAAATGATCCAGGGGCTTCCCAGGTGGCGCGGTGGTTAAGAATCCGCCTGCCAATGCAGGGGACATGGGTTCGAGCCCTGGTCCGGGAAGATCCCACATGCCGCGGAGCAACTGAACCCATGTGCCACAACTACTGAAGCCCACGTGCCTAGAGCCTGTGCTCCGCAACAAGAGAAGCCACCACAATGAGAAGCCCGCGCACCGCAACGAACAGTAGCCCCTGCTCACCGCAACTAGAGAAAGCCTGCATGCAGCAATGAAGATCCACCATAGCCACAAAAATTTAAAAAAAAATTTAAAAAAAATGACCCAGCTATTTAAGGCTGACACCACATTTCAGGAAGCAGAGACTGTAAAGTAACCTCTTATTTTTTCCAAACAAAAAACAACCTAACATTAAAATCACTGGATTGCTTTAAAAAAAAAACGTTAAGAATCCTGCCTGACGGGGCTTCCCTGGTGCAGCGGTGGTTGAGAGTCTGCCTGCTGATGCAGGGGACACGGGTTTGTGTCCCAGTCCGGGAAGATCCCACATGCCATGGAGCGGCTGGGCCCATGAGCCATGGCCACTGAGCCTGGGCATCTGGAGCCTGTGCTCCGCAACGGGAGAGGCCACAACAGTGAGAGGCCTGCGTACCAGAAAAAAAAAAAAAAAGAATCCTGCCTGATAAAATAGTTAAGCGTCATGTCAGGGATTGTCCCAAAGCGTGAGTGAGTCGATGATACTAATAAGTATCTGCTGGGGCTTCCCTGGTGGCGCAATGGTTAAGAATCCGCCTGCCAATGCAGGGGACATGGGTTTGAGCCCTGGTCCAGGAAGATCCCACATGCCTTGGAGCAACTAAGCCCGTGTGTCACAACTGCTGAGTCTGCGCTCTACAGCCCACAAGCCCCAACTACTGAGCCCGTACACCTAGAGCCTGTGCTCCGCCACAAGAGAAGCCACCACAATGAGAAGCCCATGCACCACAGCGGAAGAGTAGCCCCCGCTCCCTGCAACTAGGGGAAGCTCACGCGCAGCACCGAAGACCCAATGCAGCCAAAAATAAATAAATAAATAAACAAAATAAAAATAAATATTTGCTGAATTGATATCAGGTCCTCTGTTATCCAAATCCAAAGGGAGTAACTCCCCACTTGTCCCATATTTCTTTCTGCTGAGCATCTTAAAGTTTCGATAGCTTCTAACCATCCCTGACTAATTCTTGGCCTGAGAGACACAGGAAGGTGCTATTGTCCTACCTGATGTGCAGATGGGAACACTGAGCTACAGGACAGGGGAGGCTTTGCCACAGCAGGGCCCGAGCGGGAGCCCAGGGATCCAGCTCTCTGGGCAGCACTCACTTGTAGCTCTGCTCTGCCTGCCCTTGACTCAGCAGCTCCTCTGGTCACCAGCCTCTCCCAGCCCTGGCACAGAATCTAAGGGAGTGAAAGGTAATACTAGGTACAAATCCCTGGCTCAGATCTATCTCATTTTGGCATCAGCTGGAGGCCATCCCTGTTCAGGAATCCCAAAGGCTAAAGAAAAGAGATTCCGGATGAGGGATGCGTGGACTCTAGGCGTCAAGGGCCATCCCTGTAGGCAAACCAGCTCTAGTGGAGGCCAAGGCATCTGTTACGGAGAAGGCTGACAAGGAGGGCAAGAAAGAGGAGGAGAGACGAAGAGGGAAAGAGAAAAGAAAAGCAAGAGACAAGGGAAAAGCAGTAAGGGAGAAAAGGGGAGAGAGAGGAGGAGAAAGATGGGTGTCTACAGTGGAGTGGGAAACATGGAACACCAGTTAATACTACCTGTTGAGGGGTTCCTATATGCCAAGCCTTTCCCACCCATCTTCTGATTATGAAATCAGGATTACCCCACAACAACCCTATGAAGTGCATCTGATGCTTATCCCTATTTTACAGAAGAGGAAACTGAGGCTTAGAAAGATTTATGAACTTGCCTAAATGACCCACACAGCAGCAAAGTCAGAATATGAACCCCAACTGTCTAACTTTAGAGCACTTCACTATATAATATCAAGTGGAAAAAACACAACAAAACATCCAATTGTGTTAAAAATACATGAACATCAAAGAACACCATCAAGAAACTGAAAGGATGGGCTTCCCTAGTGGCGCAGTGGTTGAGAGTCCGCCTGCCTACGCAGGGGACACGGGTTCATGCCCCGGTCCGGGAAGATCCCACATGCCACGGAGTGGCTGGGTCCGTGAGCCATGGCCGCTGAGCCTGCGCGTCCAGAGCCTGTGCTCCACAACGGGAGAGGCCACAACAGTGAGAGGCCCGCGTTCCGAAAAAAAAAAAAAAAAACTACAATGAGATACCCATCCACTAGGTTGACTATAAGAGAAAAGACGAATAATAGCAAGTGTTACTGAGAACATGGTAGAACTGGAGCCCTCATATGCTGCTGGTGGGAATGTAAAATGGTGCAGTTGCTGTGGAAAACAGGTAGTCCCTCAGATAATCATAGAGCTACGATGTGATCCAGTGATTCCACGCTACAATACCATAAATCCAAGAGAACTGAAAACATATATCCACACAAAAACTTCTTCATGAACTTTCACAGCAGCATTAATCATAATAGCCCCAAAGTGGAAACATCCTACACGTCCATCAATCGACGAATGGATAAACAAAATGGGGTGTACCCATATAACTGAATATTATCTGGCAATAAAAAGAATACTGATATGTGCTACAACATGGATGAACCTTGAGGCGATTAACGCACAACACTGAATCTACTGTAAACCAATGAATTGGAAACTTTAAAAGGGTGAACTTTAAAGTATGTGAATTATATCTCAATAAAGCTGTTATTAAAAAACAAAAGTCATGACTATGTATAGAAAGAAATCCAGAAGGATGCATGCTGAATATCAGTGGCTATCTTTTTATGGCCAGATTACTGGTAATTTTTTTTCTTGTTATTGCTTTGCTGCATTTTCCAGGTGGTCTCCAAGAGACTTTTATTACTTTGTCAATCATAAATTATCAGTTCTATTTCATTGGTTCAAGGAGGCATGGGTGGAGTTTGCCTACTTCAGCTTTCATTGCAGGGAGAGAGGTGCCTGCAAACCATCTCCCACCTGACCTGAGTACCCAGGTGGCCAGAGGAGAGGGGCATGGGAAGGAACTACCTGAGGGGCTTGTCAAGGGCCCCTAGCCCACACTCAGCCTCAGGGCTGTGGGCTGGGCCAGGCTGTGGCAGGAGGTGTGCCTGGCCCTAAGCCCTGGCCACATCTGCCGTCTCTGCGCCTGCCCCGAGGAGCAGCTGTGTGGCATCAGCCAGAGGCAGGGAGGCTACAGTTGCACACCCGGATGCTGCTGGAGAAAACAGATCTGCCTGCAAGAATCTATTGGGAAATGAAATCAAATTAGTCTGGGAAAGGAGCCTCAAGCCTCCTTGGCTCAGAGCCACCCCGGGGGCATTTCAGAGCAGATGAGCAGATATCAACGCATAAATCCCTTTTCCCTGGCTCTGAGCTTTGGGGATTCTCAAAGCACACCTTACACAGCACCTAAGTTGGTCTAAATCACAGCACCTGATGGCTGAAGTACCCTAAAGTCTGGGGCACCCACCTCTTCTCTGCAGTAACACACACAGGGAATGGGTGTAGAGGGTGCATGTTTTGCACATTCCTTTGTGTTCCCCCAGGTGTGGACTGAGCTCTCTTATATATACAGGGATAGTCTGGAGTGTCCTCTGGTTTATTTTTTAATCTCTTATTTTGATTCATTTATTTTTAAAAAGTAAATCATTCTTACAAGTCAATGACATAAAATGAAAAAAGGAGGGGACTGTTTTAGAAGAAAACAACTCAAAACACAAAACAGCCAAAGACAACATGTGGACCTTGTTTGGATTCTGATTCGAACAAACCCAGTGCAAAAAGATATCTGTGAGGTAATCAGAGAAATTTTAATGTGGACTGAGTATTAGGTGATATGGGGAAATCATTGTTAATGCTACTATCACCACCCAGAATACTCTTGTTCATGCATTTCTGTACCTAACTCCCCTTACTAGACTAGAAGTGGGGCCCTATCTCATTAGAGGGCGTAGGAGCAGCACAGGGGCTAAGAGTGTGAACTCCACTTGATCACTTACTGTGTGATCTTGGGCAAGTGACTTAACGTCTCTGTGCCTCTTTTTAAAAATCTATAAATAGGGGAAATAATATAACCTAACTCATGGGCTTGATTTGAAGAGTAAATGAATTAATATTTATAAAGCACTCAGAACAATGTCTGGCACATAGTACACTTGTAAGTATTTGTTCAGGAATCTCCCAAATCCTGGGTCACAACTATATTCTGTGAATCCAAGGGAAAGCCTTTTCATAAGCAAAGCTCAAGGACAATAGCCTAACCAGGTCCAAGTGACCCTAGCACCCTAGCCGCAGAAAGTGGCAAGCCTAGGCAGGGGCATTACATACAAAACAGAAGACAGTGAATAATGGCTAAAAGCCTGGCTCCTGAAGCCAGATTGGGTTAAAATCTCACTCTACCACCAGTGAGGTGTGTGACTTTGAGCAGGTCACTCCTAACCTCTCTGTGCTTCAGTTGGCTCCTTTGTAAACGAGGCTCTAACAGCGCCTACCACACGGGTCTGGGAGGAGTAAATGGAACAATCCAACCCTTAGCATAGCCAACGCTCCCTGAGCAGCATGCTCTTATGCTCTGGTACTTGGCTCACTCGCTCATGGCTTCACCTCAGCCAAGTCCTTTCTGCTCTTGAGGCCTCAGTTTTCCCATCCTCATGCCTCCCGTACAAGAGGGAAGACGAAAGAGAGTTAACATTTGCTGGGCACCTACGCTGAGGCCGAGAGAGGTCTCTATTGCTGCCCAAGATCCAGCAGCGAGAAGCAGGGGCCGCCAGACTCACATTCAGCTGGATCTGGTTCCAAATTCACTCACCGAGCTGCTTTTCCTCCAGAGTTCCCTGGAAAAAGCCCTCGGAGAATTTTCTAGATTAAAGCCATACCCTTTGAAACTCAAATTTCAAGAGACAAGGGATCCCCAAGCAGTGATCTCCTGGGCAGCTGAAGCCCCAGGAAGACACTTTCCAACCCGCACTCGGGGCGGCGATGCTCTTTTCACGTTCTGATAAAACCACAACCACCACCCTCAGCTCCAACTCGCACAGCCGACCCGGCTGCAAGATCAGGGCCTTCCCAGCTGTGCCACACTGGCTTAGGCCCAGGCCGCGCAGGGTGTGGGCATCCCGAGCGGAGAGAGGACGAACCAACGTACCCCAAGCGAGGCGTCCCAGTCCGACTGGCGCGGCGGGAGGCAGACGCCTCTGGTCCCAGTCTCAGCAAAGGCTCCAGGACGTCTTTTCCAAGCTCCTCTCCACAGCCGCTCTGTCTCCTCGCCGGGAGAGTCCGCTGCGGCTGATTTGTTCCGCAGGGTCCCAAGGCTATGAAGGGGCACCCAGTGACACCAGGGAGACGGCTCCAAGAGACATGGACTTGCGAAGCGGATACCAAGATATTGGAGGCACCTGGAGACCCAAGGCGGCGGGAACCAGCAAACAGGGCAGGATTCCCCCTGAAAAAAGAGAGGTGTCGTAAGAAGGCGATGTTGACGGAGCAGTCCCAGGGCAAGGACAAGAAACAGACTCGGGCCCTCCTGCCCCGGAGCCCCCTGGGTGCCCGGCCCCGCGCCCCGCGCTACCTGGGCGGCCGCCGGGGGCCCGCGGCGCTGCTCTGCGCTGCCGGCCCGAGCGGAGCGCGCACAATGAGGCGCTTTCAGACGTGGCTGCGGTCCCGGAGCCGGCGGGCGGGAGCCGGAGCGGGAGGGAAGGAAGGAAAAAGCCGGTTGGCCCCCGGCTCCGGCTACCCTGCCCACCTCGGGCGGAGGGGCCACGCCTCGGGGGAGGGGCGGCCGTCCAGCGGCGGGGGCGGGCGAGCCCCGGGGAAGGAGGGCACAGGTGGGCCCGAGGGGCTGCCGGGGGCGCCCGGCTTGGCCAAGGATGTCAGAGGGCGCTCGCAGAGTCAGCTCTCATCCCACTAATTGACCAAAAAGTTGTCTTCCCCCTCCAATCCCCAGAGAAGGGAGGCTACTGGGAACACAAAAGGCCCTTGTGAGGGAAATCGAATCTTAATTTTGCCCCTCCTCCTTCTCGGTGGCATCCTCACAGCGAAAGGACTTGGAATCCAAACCGCTTCCCAAGCCCCCAGCCTCAGCCCTAAACCAAGCCTCAGGCACCTTGATGCCAGGCGGATCCGCGCGGCCTCCCCGGGTAGTAGCCGAGCTGGGGGCCTGGACACCAGGTGGCCCTCAGGAGCTAGGCCTGCAGCTGGCTGTGCCCCTCTTTCTGTCCCCTCCCTGCTCTAGCCTCAGCTTGATAGCAGGTCCCGATAAATACAGGGTATGTTTCAATAAATAAATATGCTATTTCCTCCAACAAATAACGGAGCAGAGTCCAAGCACCTGAAAAAGAAAGAGAATTCTGACCTCTTGTAATCAGCTGTGGGATCTAAAAGAAATCTCTGCCGCTGGAAGTATAAATTAGTGCATTCTTTCCAGGATGCGGTTTGGCAAGATGAATTAAAATCCTTATGAACGGGCTTCCCTGGTGGTGCAGTGGTTAAGAATCCGCCTGCCAATGCAGGGGACATGAGTTCGAGCCCTGGTCAGGGAAGAGCCCACATGCTGCGGAGCAACTAAGCCCCTGGGCCACAACTACTGAGCCTGTACTCTAGAGCCGGCAAGCCACAACTACTGAAGTCCGCGCACCTAGAGCCCGTGCTCCGCAACAAGAGAAGCCACCGCAATGAGAAGCCCGAGCACCGCAATGAAGAGTAGCCCCCGCTCACCACAAGGAGACCCACACAGCAACAAAGACCTAACGCAGCCAAAAATAAATACATAAAGTAAATATATTTAAAAAAATCCTTGAGAACATCATAAGCTTTTGAATTCATAATTTCTTTCTAGGATCTAAAGAAAATAAACTAGCAAAAAGGATTTATAAGCAAGGTTCATAGATGTGTTGTTTATGATAGCAAAAAATATTAGAAACAAAAGATTAAAAAGATGTGTATCAGAAAGCCAACAGTGATAACTTCTAGGGAGCAATTTACAGACAACTTATTTTCTTTAGGTTTCTGTAATTACACATTTCCCCCAATAGGCATTTAGAACTTATGTGGTCACAAAGAACCAAAACTTCTTTTACAAAGCATGAACATGAAGAGAAAGGAAGAAAGCTTTATTAATTGCTTTATCAGTCTTACATGATGGGACCTCACCTGATTCAAACAGAAACTGGAAAATCATTTGGCAAAATAAGGGATTCCCCCCTGCCAAATATTAATTGTCTCAAACCATGATGTAGTGATGGGTTACAGTCCAATTGATAATATCCTGTATATTTCCATTTTTCCCCTCTTTCAGCTATAAGGTGTGATTCAGGTTCAGAAGCTACCAACATCTGATCTGTAAATAATCTAATATTCACCAGACGCAGTTGTAATTTTCCAGCCTGTGGTTTCCACACGCCATGTGGATTTCACCAAAACTTCGCATTTACTTGGGGCAGGGCCACAAGCGTTTTGCGAAGAGCTAACAAAAGCTCCAAGGTTTTTGGGCAGAGCCCTGGCAAAGCAAGGCTGCTGGTGAGTAACCCCAAGAAGTGTGCACAACCTCTGCCCTCCCCATCCTCCCCTTTCCAAATACTCTCCCTCTAAAGAGCCACATGCAACCTTCCAGTTTGAACATTTTAATTATAAAGTTACAAAACATCATGGTTCTTTATACACATTTTGCATGAAAATAATGTAATAAAATGCAAAGCCATGTTTATACACATCTTCAGCTATCTTTCCATACTCATTACCTTTTGGTGATTCAAACCAGAAACCATTTATTTATTTAAATCTCAAGAAAAAAACTTTAGGCATATAAACAGCCCAAAATATTAAAAGAAAAAGCAGAGGGGTCAGTATTAGGATATTTTGGTGCTTGGATACTTCAAAACAGGTTTGTTTCCAAAACTCTTATTTTGGTCAGTCTGAATGAAAAGGTGCTTGGGAAATAAAAACTGAGTCTCCAGGGTAAACTGAGGCATGCACTCAGGAGTGTGTGTGTGGATGGGAGTGAAGCGTGGATCACAGAGGGCATGTCCTTCCAGTGCCAGTGATATCTCGGTATCATAAAGCAGGTCCAGGTGTCCTCAGGGCGAGAATGGAGAATTCTCTGCAACAGAGGCCCATTCCAGCGGTCTCTTCGGCAGACACTCACTTAGTCATGAGGGTAATCTGGCTGGACTGCGTGTCATTCTACTAAAGGCCAGGCCCGGATTGGGCTGCCTGGGCTAGCATCCTCTTTATCCCCTCCCTGCTCCTTGTGTGTCCTCTCCAAAGCGGCCCACTCTGATGGGCACCCTGTTCCTTAGTCGAGGGAAACACAATTAGCTGGGCTTCCCGCTAGCCCTCCAAGTAAACTCTGTGGTTGTCAGGCAGTGGGAGCCAATACCAACAACAGCTCCTCTGTCACCCATGTCCTTTTCAAGAAGGGGGAGGGCTGTCAAGGAGAAGGAGTGGCAAGCGTCCAGGGTGTTGGGTGAGGGCCAAAGAGAAAGAAACCTGTTGTTACACTCCTTACTTCCCCCACTGTTGCTGAGGGGCTTGTGAAAGGAACAGCACTTCTGACTGCAGCCTGCTATTCCAGGGGCCCAGACAGAGGGCAAAGAGCCAGCCACAGCAGGGCAGGGATAAAGGGCTGTTCAGCTGAGCTACCGACAGATGACTGTCTGTTAGACTCGGGGCAGGTGGATGGATGGTCCTAGTGTCCTCAAGTCGCCCACCCTCCCGCACGTGCACACATGTGCTCTGGAGCGCTCCCTTTCTCACTCTCCAGATCTCCAGTTAAAGGCCTCTCAGTGCTGGAAATCAGTTCTGAATGGGAAATTTAGATGCCCAGGAGTGGAAAGTGCTGATGATTTGCATATCTATCACCAGAGAGCCCTGAAAAGAGTAAAACGTGGTTTACAATAGGGGGAAGAAATACATAGCATGTTTCTCAGTTCAAGAGAGGAAAAGTCTTTGCTTGACCAGAGATGGGACTCTTTCCAAGCTCTCTGAACTGACTGTAGTTTTCTCCTGAAATTCAAGTCAGAGACAAAAAACAAAAGCAATTATAGCCTTCAGGAACCCTCAGAAACATTTCCACAACCTAGTCCGTGATTATTTTTGTAGGCGCGTAGAAAATATAGAATTTGTGTAGAGGGAAATTAGAAAGGAATGTTCTTTGTCTCTGATAGGAAAAGCACACACGTGGGCAAGTTGGGCAAGTGTCCACAGGCTCTTTTCAGAAATTTCGTAAGATGACAGTCCTCAGAAGACAACAGTGAGGTAGCTTAGAGTTTTCAGACAGGGTCTTCTTAAGATAAATGCTCCTTATACAGTTCTCCCTGGGGCACTGCTGTTACAGGGATTGTGGTCACCACCTGATTTTGAAACACAAATCTTTTGATTCTTTCAAATACCCAGAGGAAGATAAGTAGGATACTGACATACTGGATCCAAGCAAACTTTATCATTTCCCAGAATCCTGGTAGATAAGTACAAACAGTTAAGGAATCACAGATGACATTTTCTAAGGAAATGTTAAACCAAAGGGTTAGTTTAGACAGAAAATGGCAAAAATGTTTCAAATACCCTTAAGATAAAAGAGATAATAAAAGATTATTAAGACATAAATATGGATGATTCTGATCTAGAAGAATTACTCAAGAAGAAATATGAACAGGAAATGAATATTTTTTCCTGTATGAACTGCAGACAGACAGTCATTTGCGTGGGGGCTACAAATGCAGCAATTTCCAGTCTGAGGCTTCCCACATCTGTTCCTTCCTGGGACAACTGAGGAATCCCTTCCTTTTTTGAGACCCAGCTACTGTTGACCCTTTAACAGAAAGGATATGAGATGACTTCCATGGGGTATCGGATGACAGCATTAATAACAAATGGAGCTTCTGCAGCCCTTCCCACCAGCCAGATGGGGTTGGGGTCAGTCAGGATGGTGGTTACTGCAACACAATGGGGAGTTAATCCATGAACACTCTCTTCGGCAATAAAATATTGAGGGCTATAAAAATACTCTGACCTCTCGGGCAAATTCTGCACTTCAGAACTCATAGCAAAGAAATAATTCAAAAGGAAAGAGAAACTGAATGTTCAAAGTTGCTCACATATTATTTGTTAAAATACTTGTTAAAATAAGTTAAAAACTTGGAAACAGTCTATGTGTTCTACAATTGTTGAAGGGCTAAGCAAAAGAATACTATGCTACCTCTGAAAAGACAACCAATTAGAACTTTGTAGCAGTGTGGGAAAATATTTATATTACGAAGTACAAAAGAGAAGTCAGATCATAAAGTGTCTCTAAACTATGATAGGAGCTGGGACTTCCCTTGTGGTCCAGTGGGGAGGACTCCATGCTCCCAATGCAGGGGGCCAGGGTTAGATCCCTGGTCAGGGAACTAGATCCCACATGCATGCCGCAACTAAGAAGTCCGCATGCTGCAACTAAAAAAAAAAAAAAAAAAAAAGATCCTGCATGCAGCAACTAAGACCCGGTGCAGCCAAAATAAATAAATAATAAACTATGATAGAAGCTGTATAAAAAAACTACACATGTACAAAGACTGGAAGGAATTAAGAAAGAAAAGTTGATTTGTAGATAAACGTTTTTGTGTTCTAAAATTCTTTATTTTTGGAATAACGCTGCTAGAGTATTACATAAAATCAGAAAGAAATACTGGAATTGCAGTCCCCTCACTTGTTAAATGTCTCTGTATAGTATCTATGATGTCTGGTTGCCAAGTAATGCTTTAGATGCCTTTAGAGAAAACCTCAGACCACCAACCAGCCAGATGTGCTGAGTCAAGCACACACTCAGGGACAGCCTGAGAGCCCACCTCTTGAAAGGGATGGATGCCCTCGGCCTTCCAGCTAGAACCTTGGGTGCTTTCTCCTACTGCAGCTGCTGACATGGGGTGAGTCATGCACAGTCCCTATTTCCATCTGAAAACTATGGACAGCAACTTGTCTTTGGCTTCTTTTACAGGTATGGTGTGGGGAGGAACTCACATATCTATACATATAAACCCATCAAGTCAGCAGTGGGATACATATGGCAGTTAATTGGCACTAACCTGCCAGACCATAGGAGCAGTGGAGGGGATGGTTAGCGTGTGGGTCTTTAGATCAGGAGAAAAAGGACAAACCCTGAGCAACCTGTTCACCTTCCATAACTGAGCATTCACTGTTTTGTTTTTAATAAATAAATGTATTTATTTATTTATGGCTGTATTGGGTCTTCATTGCTGTGCAAGGGCTCTCTCTAGTTGCAGCGAGCAGGGAATATTCTCCGTTGTGGTGTGTGGGCTTCTCATTGTGGTGGCTTCTCTTGTTGCGGAGCATGGGCTCTAGGCGCGAGAGCTTCCGTAGTTGTGGCACGCAGGCTCAGTAGTTGTGGCTTGCAGGCTCTAGAGCGCAGGCTCAGTAGTTGTGGCGCACGGGCTTGGTTGCTCCGCCGCATGTGGGATCTTCCCAGATCAGGGCTCAAACCCGTGTCCCCTGCATTTGCAGGCGGATCCTTAACCACTGCGTCACCAGGGAAGTCCCAATCATTCACTGGTTTTGATACTTTCATATGACGTGGGCTCTAATTCTGTTTCTCTCCAATAACGCCATTAACCTGCAAAGTCCTTGAGAAGCACCTGAATGAACTCTCCCCATGACTCACCGTTCCTTTCCTGATAGGCAGCAACAATGTGGGTGAGGTCGTAGTCATGGGCAAAAGGGCTGGTCCCGTTGATTACAGATACCTGGGATTCGACAGGAGGATGTGATGTGAGCACCCAAGCGGCTTCCCCTCTTGTTTTTCCTGGTGTTTTGTTTTTTTTTTTTTCGGTATGCGGGCCTCTCACTGTTGTGGCCTCTCCCGTTGCGGAGCACAGGCTCCGGACGCGCGGGCTCAGCGGCCATGGCTCACGGGCCCAGCCGCTCCGCAGCATGTGGGATCTTCCCGGACCGGGGAACGAACCCGTGTCCCCTGCATCGGCAGGCGGACTCTCAACCAGTGCGCCACCAGGGAAGCCCTCCCCTCTTGTTTTTCTACCCTCCTGCCCACCCAGGCTGACCTCAGAGACAACCCTCTTGTGCTTGGTGGCCCATTCCAGTATTGATAATCTTTTCTTGAAGGATGAATGAACTCCTTTGCAACAATTTAAGTCATTTACTCTCAGTCTTTCTTTTTGCAGGGATGGAAACAAGGGGTCGATATCCACCTTTTACACCTTCTACACGTTAAAAGCTATAAAATACCCCTTTCTATTCCAATGGGAGAAATGATTAATTTTTTTTAAGAGACCACATTTTCAACTCCTTTGTCTTTTTCTTGCTCTTGCCTGGATTCTCTCTAATTGATCTCTTTGAAATACAGAGATGGAAATAGGATAAAGCGCAAACAGTAAGCACATAATCCTTTAAAGAAAAGAAAGATCTGCCCTCTAATATCATATTCCTGTTGACGTAATGTAATATACAAACCTTCAAATAAAAACTGCTACATTAAGTTTATATCTGATACTCTCCTCCTTTTTAAAATACGCATGTTGGGACTTCCTTGGTGGCGCAGTGGTTAAGAATCCACCTGCCAATGCAGGGGACATAGGTTCAAGCCCTGGTTCAGGAAGATCCCACACACCGTGGAGCAACTAAGCCTGTGTGCCACAACTACTGAGCCTGCACTCTAGAGCCTGCGAGCCACAACTACTGAAGCCCGCGTGCCTAGAGCCCGTGCTCCGCAACAAGAGAAGCCACAGCAATGAGAAGCCTGTGTACCGCAACAAAGAGTAGCCCCCACTCACCGCAACTAGAGAAAGCCCGCGTGCAGCAACAAAGACCCAAAGCAGCCAAAAATAAATGAATTAAAACAAAACAAAACAAAATGTATGTTGATTATAGCTAGGTGACCACGAATCCCAATTTATCTGGAACAGTCCTGGCTTATGCCTATAACAAATGATAACATCTCATATTCATTTTCTAAAGTAGCCCAGCCAGGGACTTCCCTGGTGGTCCAGTGGTTAAGACTCCGTGCTCCCAACACAGGGGACCTGGGTTCTGGTCAGGGAACTAGATCCCGCATGCTGCAACTGAAAAAAAGATCCCACATACCACACCAAAGATCCCACACGTGGCAACAAAGATCCCTTGTGCTGCAATTAAGACCCAGTGCAGCCAAATAAATAAATACTAAAAAAGTAGCCCAGCCCAACTTATACGGGCCTCCCTGTGATAATGTAAAGGTTAGTAAAAAGTGATCAGATGCATGAGTTCTGGCCTCAGAGAGACAATTCGTGGCTCCATTACTTTCAAGCTGTGGGACTTTGGGAAAATTAATCAATCCCTGTAAGCTCCAGTTTCCTCATGTGTGAGATGAGAGTTCATTCTCACATCAACTCTGAGTGCTTACAATGCGGGAGGCACTGTTTCAAGCGCTGGGGTGAGAGAAGACAGAAGACGGCAGCGCTTTTACCACTGAGGGAGATGGCAAATGAACAAACTGAAAACCTCTCTTTCATATTTCAGGTGGAGGTAAGGGGAGTAAACCTGGGTGAGGAATGATGGAGGGACAGGTAAATGTTCTTTAGAAGGAGTGCCAGGGAAGGACTGTGCTCAGGAGCTTTGAACAGGGACCAGAATGGGGCAATAGGATAAGCAACCTAGAAAGGAGCATAGGGGGACAATGACAGGACCAGCGGCTGGAGAGCAGGGAAGTTGGAAGAGAAGGCATCTCATGAGGTTGCTGTAATGATTAAATGAGATAACACATTTAAACCTCTTAACTCAGGCTGGCATGTTATATGCTTAACAAATGGTGGTTAGTATTCTTTTTCTTTTCTTCTTTTTTTTTTAAAATAAATTTATTTATTTAGGCTGCATTGGGTCTCTGTTGCTGCGCGCGGGCTTTCTCTAGTTGCCACGAGTAGGGGCTACTCTGTTGCGGTGTGCAGGCTTCTCATTGCGCTGGCTTCTCTTGTTGTGGAGCACGGGCTTCAGTAGCTGTGGCACTCAGGCTCAGTAGTTGTGGCTCGCGGGCTCTAGAGTGCAGGCTCAGTAGTTGTGGTGCACGGGCTTAGTTGCTTTGCGGCATGTGGGATCTTCCTGGACCAGGGCTCGAACCCATGTCCCCTGCATTGGCAGGCGGACTCTCAACCACTGCCCCACCAGGGAAGTCCCAGTATTATTTTTCAAATGTTTTACATGAACTGAAAAAGATCACCTGAAATAAATACACTGTGTGTGTGTGCCCACGCATGCACACACCCAAAAACTATAAGCAATTCAATTCTTGAAGACAAAGACTATTCTTTTCCTCTCTTTTTACATGTAAATACAGGGGTATCTGTCTCCATATTTTAAAATAACTCATGGTAAGAATTCCTCTGAAATCCTTTTCTATGCTACCCACAAAGACATGCTATTTCCAACGTTCCTTTCTCCCTCTTCAAAGAACTTGACAAACAGTAACACACAAGGACTTCCCTGGCAGTCCAGTGGTTAAGACACCACGCTTCCAATGCAGGGGGCACGGGCTCGATCCCTGGTCCAGGAACTAAGATCTCACATGCCGCGTGGTGCGGCCAAAAAAACACCCCAACACACACACACACACACAACAGTAACATACAGAAAGAAAAGAGATGGACAGTAAGCAATATCCTTACGTTGTACCGAACATCTAGGCCACCATGGCTTAGGGGCTGCTTCTGCTGCAGCCTCAGGTCTCCGTTCACATATAATTGGGACCCCGGAACAGCGAAGGAGGATTGGAAGAACGCCATGCTCTGCATCACGAATGTCGACATCCTCTGAAATCATTAGAAGGAGAAACAGTATCAATTTCGGCCAGATCCAAGGGGCTCTGGGTTCTAAGTGTCGCCTGTCTGTGGTTGAAGCCTAGCCATCCCTCCTATGCCTCAATCAGCCATGCAGGAAGCACTCTGCCCAGAACCCTCTAACCTATTAATAGCTCATGTAAATTAATGTGACCTCAATGAAAAACATTCAAATTTAACTTCTGCAATGAAATCCCAAACGACACCTCTGAAAAGTCTTCTGCAGTGTGGGTTTTCCCAGAAATCAGAAAGGGGGCTCTGTTCTATTGAAAGACAAAAGGGAGAGGACTCACGTGCAGTTGGTAGGAGAAAGTCAAGATGAGCTGCACACCAAGAACGTGCTCCGTGGACTGCAGGGGAAGCTCCAGTTTAAAATGTAACATGTCCATTTTCCCATCCTGGTTCCTGTCTTCTTCTCTAGTCTAGGAAAGCCAAAAGAGGCCAGTGACCCCGCTCCTTAATAAGGCTGGGAGGAATCCATCTCACTGTTGGACATACACAGTGACTCAGAGTTCTGCCACACAGAGGCATTATCTTCCTCACCGGAAGAAAAGAGAAAAAGGGACTTCCCTGGTGGCGCAGTGGTTAAAAATCCACCTGTCAATGCAGGGGACATGGGTTTGAGCCCTGGATCGGGAAGATCCCACATGCTGCAGAGCAACTAAGCCCGTGCACCACAACTACTGAGACTGCGTTCTTGAGCCCACGAGCCACAACTACTGAGCCCGTGTGCCGCAACTACTGTGGCCCGCGTGCCTAGAGCCTGTGCTCTGCAACAAAGAGAAGCCACTGCAATGAGAAGCCCGCACACCACAACAAAGAGTAGCCCCTGCTCGCCGCAACTAGAGAAAGCCCGCACACAGCAATGAAGACCCAACGCAGCCAATAAATAAATAAATTTATTTAAAAAAAAAAAAAGAAAGAAAAGAGAAAAATACATAGGTATAAGTGGATCAATCGTGGTGAAAGAGACACATATGCATGGCCCCTAAACTGCATACTTGGGCTTCTCAAATGTTCTAGGGCCAAACTGAAGAAGACCTGGAAGTGGCAGCAACAACAGTGTAAACATCTGGATGCATTGTTCTTTTTCAGTTGCCTCATTTGCTTTTTTGGTTTTATTGCTGGTGTTTTCTTTCCTTTTTAGAAACATGCCTGAGTTTGTATGGAACATTTAAATAGCATATCAAAACAGACTTCTACTTCTCTAGAAGTCAACTTTTTAAAACAGAAAAGAAAGAATCCTAATTATTATGCATTCCCCAAACAGACTCAGCGGAAAAACACCAAGCTCTATTTATATATTCTTTAACCGCAGTGCTTTGATTCAGATTCTCAGTGTTGGACTGATGTCAGGGCTTTATAGCCTAGTGCATCTTTTAGTACCAATGAATACAATGAAAAAGAAAGCTAAGTAAAATCAGTGAGGCATTAAAACTACACAGGTACTTTATAAATTATGGCCATGAAAGTAGGGACGGGACCTCCCTGGTGGTCCAGTGGTTAAGAATCCACCTTCCAATGCAGGGGACGTGGGTTTGATCCCTGGTTGGGAAACTAAGATCCCACATGCCACGGGGCAACTAAGTCCTCGGGCCACAACTCCTGAGCCCACACGCCACAACTAGAGAGAAGCCCCAGTGCCGCAACTAAGACCCGATGCAGCCAAAAATAAATAAATAAATACTAAAAAAAAAAAAAGTAGGGAAAACAGAGATCCAAGGAGGGAAAAACACAAATCACAGATCCTTAAGAAACACCAGAATCCAGTCTCACCTCATAGTGACCCTAAAATGACTAGCAGGAAAGACTCACTGAAATGTGATCACTGGTGACATGATTCCTTGCCACAACTCGGGATCTTGTTACTACAACTGATCCTTTTCCACTGTAGGTTCCCAGAAGGATTCTGCTATGGGGTATCAGCATTCCCATCTGAATTCCCCATGTACTGATTCATTTGGTTTTCCACCATACCTTTATGTGGGGGAAGAGATTCTTTGTTCTTTTTCAGGCTAGTAAGGTCGTTTGAGATGGAGATATCTCAGTTTTCAGAACCTTTCAATCATTTCTTTCCTTCTAGACAATAATGTCCTTATCCTAGGCCTTGTTATAGAGAAACCTACCCTCTCTGTTCTGTTGGATACTATTTTCTCTGTCCTGTTACATCAGCTTTGCCGGTGTAGGCGAGGGATATCTGTTACCATGGGTGACGATCAGGTTACCGAGGCAATTATGTATTAGCAATTATGAGTAGGATGGAAAAGAGTTTGTGAATTCACAGGCTTGTCTTCCTGTGAATTTTTTTCAGTTGGTATCTGGGAAGATTTGGAAGACAAATCAGGTTAACTCTCTGTAGTGGATCCATGGCTTTTCTGGATCTTTAGGGTTGGATAGGAAGACAAAGATCAACAACTTGCAAGAGAGGAGAGTGACCAGGAGGGAAATGCCAGAAGAATCCAGACTCTAACACAGTCTGAGAGGGAGAGAAACACATTTCATTTGACCTTTACAATAAGGTGAAGGTAAGCAGAGCAAGTACTATCCCCATTGTATATATGAGAAAACCAAGGCTCAGAGAGATTAAGGGATTTATGGAGTACGGCTACTATTGGTAAAGACAGGATATGAAACCACATCTTTGACTTCAAATCTGATCCTCTTTCCAGGACTAAAATGTCCAGACTTAAACTCAAGGAGAAGATGTCGGTTAAGAAAGATCTTTTTGCAAGAAGCCAGCACACTTTTACGCCATGTTCACAGAGGACAGAGATCCAGCACAGCACCATAATTGGTGTCTACTTGTTAAATCCATTCATTAACCTGTCAAATATTTGCTTTTCCTTTTTTTTTTTTTAAACATTTATTTATTTGGCTGTGCTGGGTCTTAGTTACGGCACGTGAGATCCTTTTTTAGTTGCGGCACGCGGGATCTAGTTCACTGTTCAGGGATCGAACCCAGGCCCCCTACACTGGGAACATGGAGTCTTAACCACTGGACCACAAGGGAAGTCCCAACCTGTCAAATATTTTCTGAGGGCCTACTATGTGCCAGGCATTGCTTCAGGTTCTGGGAATATAATGGCAAACAAAATGGACAAAGTCCCCACCCTAATGGAGCTTACATTCCCAGCCAGGGAGGCAGAAAGTAAATCAACAAACAGATATGTGCTAACAGGTAGTGCTAAGTGTCACAAAGAAAAATGAAGCAAACTAAAATTAGAGAATGACCAGGACAGAACAAAAATTTTTATACAAAGTATTCAGGAATACCTGACTGTCCGAGAAGTCAGGTGATGTGAGGTGATAAGACACATAAATGTCTTGGGGAAGAGTGAGCCAAGCTGATAAAGCACACATACTCTGGGTGAAAGCGGGTCAGTGTTTAACGGAGTGAGATGAGGCCGGTGCAGCTGAGCAGAGTGCATGAGCTGGAGACAGTGGAAGATGAGGGCCCAGACAAGCCCATGGGGATGAGTGATGGTGCAAATGGTGCATCTCCCACAGGGGACCTGTCACCAAGTAAGACTCTCGCTCCCTTGGGGCTGGCAAGGTGAGTTACATCGCTGTGCTATCACTTGGACCACTGATGGAATCAATTAGCTAATTCCATTTACTTCAAACCAAGCTTAGCACAAAATGCAACAGCTACAAAGGCAGGTGTTCAATGAGCTAATACTTTTTTTTAACATTTTTAAAATATTTATTTGTTTATTTTTGGCTGTGTTGGGTCTTTGTTGCTGCACATAGTTGCGGCGAGCAGGGGCTACTCTTTGTTGTGGTCCGTGGGCTTCTCATTGTGGAATACGGGCTCTAGGCGTGCAGGCTTCAGTAGTTGTGGCGCACAGGCTTAGCTGCTCCGAGGCCTGTGGGATGTTCCCGGACCCGTGCTTGAACCCATTTCCCCTGCATTGGCAGGTGGATTCTTAACGACTGCACCACCAGGGAAGTCCCCTCAATGAGCTAATACTTCTTTAACACAAGTTTAGGATTAGTAACTAAAATCCAATGGGTGTGTCTGGCTAAGAGAATTCATAAATCACACCATCACCTTATTTCTACAAGGTATATGTGCAATTTGGAGCAATTTTTACATCCACAGTTCATCCTGTCTCGTCCCTCTGCATACCCCAGAAGTATTATTACTAGTAATAATTAGCAATAGTTAGATAGGTAGGTACTGTCATCCTCTTTATATAATTACTTTGAGGCCAAGAGAGGGTATGGAATCCAATGACAGAACTGGGGCTAGAACTTAAGTTTACTGACTCCTGATTCTATAATAGCCCATAAGAACCCTAATTTCAAAGATTTCTTGAGTTAAAACAGGTAATCCTTTACAGATATGTGTGAAATCAATACTAACATACTAGATAGGATAAATACAGGCATCGCTGGATTTAGTCAATGCCCATCAGTCCACCTGTATCAATCAGGGTCCAATCAGGAAGGAAGAAATGAAAATAAACAGTTATTTTAACAGGGGAATGTAGTATAGGGGATAATTAATAACATAGGCATTAGTGGACTAAAAAAGCAAACAGGGAACACTTTTTGCAGGATAACTACCTAGGGCCGGAGAAGAAAAGGAAGAGGCTGGCGTTACCTCAAGGAGCTAGGACTCAGACCTCAAAAAGGGAGTGCTGTCAGCTGGTACTGGTACCTTTGGAGCTAGGATGAAGAACGCATGAGGGAGTCAATAAGGCAGGAGGAAAGATGTACTCCTTGCTGTTTGCATCACCCCAGCAATGGTTCTTCACCCTGGTTGCAATTTCTGGTCTTCTGCCACTCCCAGAACAAGGCTCACCATGCCTCCTACTGGCAGAATCTAACAGGGAGCCAGTAGGCAGAGGAAAATGTGGTTTTCAGTATCTCAGCATGAGCATCACAAAGGAGAGTATAGGAGGGTAGGTTTGGAGCTGAGACAAGACCTAATAACCAGCACAGCATCTGACAGTAAGAGTAGCTGTAAATTTAACTAGTGCCATTGTTTCCACAGTGCCTTGACTTGCAACATTTTTCTCATCAGGGATTCTACAGTATTTGATAGTTTGCTGGAATTTTATTTGGCTCCTGTTTGTTTTCATATCTTTTATTCTCTAGAGTCATACTCTTTTTCTTTTTTTTTTTTTTTTGCTGTGCCACGTGGCTTGCAGGGTATTAGTTCCCTGACCAGGAATCAAACCCAGCTCCTAGCAGTGAAAGCACAGAGTCCTAACCACTGGACCACCAGGGAATTCCCTAGAGTCATATTCTTTTACTGAAGGTTAATTTCCTAGTTTATACCAGTGTCCACTTTACCATATACTTGTCATCATTGGGGTTTCCCATTTTTTCTTTTTAAGCTGATAGTACTCTTTGACACCAGTCTTTGGGTCTCCAGCAAAGTAGGAACAGTATACTACTCCATGTCTCCTAGACATATAAAATCCTTGCTACCTGTATTTCAATTAATCTAAGATATCATTAATTATAAAATGTACCAATATTTTATATACCAGTAAGAAAGCAAAAATATTTCCAATTAAACTATGACACAATGTTTTCTAATCACTAAGGGTATTTATGTTATACTTATTGAAAGAGCTTTTAGATTGAGGCATATTAATATCAGATATCCTATTTATGCACACAGAAAAATATATGCAAAATAAATTGATCCAGGGATTCTTAAAACTTCTTTACATCATGATTCTTTGTATCATTTTTTGACTCAGTATTATCCATACTTTTCTATGTAAGTTTGTCCTTTGTGCCATGAAGCACACTGGTGGTTTTATACAGCATTTAAAAAACATTCACAAAGGGAACTAAAATTCACTGGTCTGGGTTCATAAGCAGGCTTTAAAATTCTGTGGACTTATCCTACTATTAAGTGCCTCTTGAACCTTCCCTTACCTGCTTATCACTTGGTTCTTAGGGTTAAAATGTTTTATTATTGTCTCTGGGGTTTTCTTTCAAGTTGCTGATGTCCCTTCTGCAAGCTTTGGTGCTGGTACTTTTGAGTTTTCATACGTAGTCAATGAGGACTAGCCAAGCCTGTCTTATGGCCAACAGCTATTGTAAGATACCACTGACAGGGCTTCCCTAGTGGTGCAGTGGTTGGGAGTCCGCCTGCCGGTGCAGGGGACGCGGGTCGTGCCCAGGTCAAGGAGGATCCCACGTGCCACGGAGCGACTGGGCCTGTGAGCCATGGCCGCTGAGCCTGCGCGTCCGGAGCCTGTGCTCGGCAGCGGGAGAGGCCACAGCAGTGAGAGGCCCGAGTAAAAAAAACAAAACAAAACAAAAAAGATACCACTGACAGGCAGACACACTCTGATTTCGGAGAGGTGAAAAAACATGTCTCGGACACACAGTACTCTCCGCTCATCTTCTTGCATCCTCTTGTAGTCTTCAGCCCCCATATTCTCTGGGTCACACATGCTTAAAGAACCAAGTCAGGCTCACTGAGGAAAAAGGTCACTCTGTGCTTTTTTTCTTCTTTCATTAGAAACAAGAAACTTGACTTTTAAACCATTGAAAGCATAGGGACTTTAGAGACGCTGTCCAAGGTGAGCTGACTAAAGCAGAAACAAGGCCGTTTCTGACTTCTAAGGCATTTTCCCAAATTAGCACCTGCAAAGCCACCTCCAAGCATTTGGTCAAACTTTTTTTTTTTTTTTTTGCGGTACGCGGGCCTCTCACTGCCATGGCCTCTCCCACTGCGGAGCACAGGCTCCGGACGCGCAGGCTCAGCGGCCATGGCTCATGGGCCTAGCCGCTCCGCGGCATGTGGGATCCTCCTGGACCGGGACACGAACCCGTGTCCCCTGCATCGACAGGCGAACTCCCAACCACTGCGCCACCAGGGAAGCCCTCATTTGGTCAAACTTTGACCTAAAACCACTGCTTCCTTGGCTCTCTGGGCAGTTTCTTGGACAGGTCGTAGTCAGTCTAGCTTTATGTTTAGAGTTAGAAGAGTATTTTGCCGCACTAGGGTTAAGAGTATAAGATACAAACCAAGAAACCTTGGGGACTTCCCTGGTGGTCCAGTGGGTAAGACTCTGCGCTCCCAATGCAGGGGGCCAGGGTTTAATCCCTGGTGGGGGAACTTGATCCTGCATGAATGCCTCAACTAAAAAAAAGATCCTGTGTGTCACAACTAAGACCCGGAGCAGCCTAAATAAATAAAAATAAATCTTAAAAAATCCCCAAGAAACCCTTGAGCTGTAGACCTGACTGCTTAGCTGAGAGCTAGAAACTGTCACTTAGCTCTGAGTCTTGTTCTCTTCGTCTGTAAAATGGGGGTATAACCTCTACCTCACAAGGTTACTGTGAGGCTTAAAGAGATAATATATGTAAAAAATCAATGGCTAACACTTTACTAAGTGATTGTTAAAGGCCAAGTATCACATACAGGAATTTAAATGTATTATCTAATGATGAAATGCTTAGCATACACCAGAGGCATGGTAAATCAATAGCAATTTCAATTTTATTCATTTATTTGACCGTGCTGTGGAGCTTGTGGAATCTTAGTTCCCAGACCAGGGATCTAGTCAGTGAAAGCGCGAAGTCCTAACCTGGAAATTCCCAATAGCAATTTTTATTACTACGGCTTGTAAGCATATCACCAGGATATCACCAACCTGCTTTTAAAAAAATTTAGACATAATTCACATACCATAAAATTCACCCTTTTGCTACAATTCAGTAGATTTTAGTATATTCACAAAGTTGTGTGACTATCACCACTGATTCCAATTTCAAAACATTTTCATCAGCCCCCAAAGAAACCACATACCCATCCCCATTAGCAGTCACTACCCATCTCTCCTCTCCACCAGTTAATTCCCCAAGTTCCTGGAATCCCTAATCTACCTTCTGTCTCTACAGATTTGTCTATTCTGGACATTTCATCTAAATGGAATCATACAACATGTGCTGTTTTGTGGTTGGATTCTTTTACTTAGCAAAAAGGTTCATCCATGTTGTAGCACATATCATGACTCCATTCCTTTTTGTGGTTGGGTAATATTCTATTGTACGGATATAACATATTTTGTTATCCATTCACTCATTGATGGACGTTTGGGTTGTTTGGACTTTTTTTTTGAATTGTTATTGCTCTTATGAATGAGGCTGCTATGAACATTTGTGCACAAGTTTCTGTGTAGACATGTGTCCTCAATTTTGGGGGGTACACATATGCCTAGGAGTAGGGATGCTGGGACACATGATAACTCTGTTTTTTTCTTTTTTTTGGAAAGAAAATCACTTTATTCTAATTAATTCACAAACAAAAGCTTGTTTAAGAGGCCAAACATCCGCCCAGCCCCAAACTCAATACCATCTCATGAGCTTCTACATGGTGAGAATACCCTCTTCCACTGCAATTCTAAAGCACAAAAGCTATTAATGATCGAGGAGAGGCTTAACTGGTGGCTTCACATTTTATATCTTCACTATCAATTATATTTTTAATGCTAAATCAACATGGTCATGAGAGATGATTTTTCATGTCTTCAGTTGGAACTTCTAGATGAAGCTAACCCATCCACCAATTTGCACTGTTTCAGCACCTCACTGAAACCTTCACAAAGCTTAAGGTCACCCTGGTTCAGTGCACACTCCAAAAACTATTTCACCTGAAAAAAGCATGGGCCATTCTGCTGCTGCTGTGCTGGCTGGGTTCCCTGAGGCTCCCAGTAAGTGACGTCAGGCCTTGAGAGCTCAGTATTACTTCCTCTTACTGAAGCCACCAGGGAGGGCATGACCCAGAGTGTGGCTGACGCTGGCTGCAGTGGTTGTCATCTGGGCCATCAGACCTGGCTGCCGGGGAGCAACAGCAGATGGTGGAGCTGCTGCTGGTGGCTGAGCTGCGGGCGCTGGCCTGGGCACGGTTCTCATCTGAAGGGCCCGGCTGGCTGGAGGGGCCACGCCGAAAGCGCGGCTTCAGCTTCCACAAGGAATCTTAAATGCGCGGCAAAGCGGGGACTAGAAGAGCGAGGATAACTCTATGCTTAACTTTTTGAGGAACTGCCAACTATTTTCCAAAGTGGCATTTTATATACTTACCTGCTTTTAAAATTTTACTGTTTTTTTGGTTTGCTTTTGTTTTACACGGCGCTTTCTAAATTTTTCCTTTAAAAATTGTTGTCATTGTAATTTTAAAATCTTGAATATGTATTACATTCCCATGTTACAAAATTATAATGGTACAAAAGGCTATGTAGTGAAAAATTTCTCTCCCACCTTAACCTCAGCCACCTAGCTCCTTCCCCAGAGCAATCAATGTTGCCAGTTTCCTTTGAATTCTTCCAGAGATAGCTGAAGCATGCATGTGTGTGTATGTAAATACACACATTCGTATATTTTGGGGTTTTTTTTCTATTTTTATACAAATGGAAGCATATTATATACAATTTTTGTTTTTTACACTTATCAATTTCTCTTGGAGGTAATTCCACATCAATAGATATAAATCCAACTTCATTAAAAAAAAAAAAAGCTATGTAACATTCCACTAGGTAGATATAACAACTTTTTAAATGAGTCTTCTATTGCTACATAGGTTGTTTACCATTTTTTTTTAAATTTATTTTTCGCTGCGCTGGGTCTTCGTTGCTGCACGTGGGTTTTTCTCTAGTTGTGGCGAGTGGGGGTTACTCTTTGCTGTGGTGCTTGGGCTTCTCATTGCAGTGGCTTCTCTTGTTGCAGAGCACGGGCTCTGGGCATGTGGGCTTCAGTAGCTGTGGCACTCGGGCTCAGTAGTTGTGGCTCGCGGGCTCTAGAGAGCAGGCTCAGTAGTTGTGGCACACGGGCTTAGTTGCTCCGCGGTATGTGGGATCTTCCCAGACCAGGGCTTGAACCCGTGTCCCCTTCATTGGCAGGCGGATGCTTAACCACTGCACCACCAGGGAAGCCCTGTTTACCATCTTTTGATGCTACAGACAATGCTGCAATGAGCAACTTTTTACATATGTCATTTCACATGTGTGCACAAACCTTAGGATACCTTACTAGAAGTAGAAGCAGGCACATGAATTGGTAATTTTGACATATATGGACAAACAAATATGGTCCTTAAAGAGGTTTTATCAATCTACACTCCCATCAGAGATATACAGGAGTGTATGCACAATTCCCTACATCTTGCTCACCGTGCTACGAAACTTCAATTTTTGCCTATTTGATAGATAAAAATGATATCTCAATTATTCTTAATTTGCGTCTAATTACAAGCGCGATTTCATATGTTTAAGAGTTATGTGTTGAGAAATAGAATACTGCCTGCCATATCAGTAAACAAAGGATGTCACAGTCATTAGCGATTACACCCATGCTGATGGTGAGCTGGCGAGCCCTGAGGGAACTCAGGACAGAAACAAAGAATACCTGCCATCTAGCAGCCATCAGACTGCAGCCACTCCCCATGGTGCACCCTGAGGAAATTCAGGATGTGAAAACACAGGATACTGGCCCCAGACAGCTGAGGTGCATATCAAAGGAATGATTTCAGTGAGCCCAATCTCTAGCATCTTCCCATACATAACAAAGTGCTAAATTCCTTAACTTGAGATCTAGTTTTCTTTTACTAACAGTAATCTTTTGTTCCTACTACCTGCCCTTTGTTGCAAAACTCCTGTATATCCTACCTCACCTCCTTGGAACAGTTTTCTCAGGGTTACTAGAGATGCTGCCTCCTAGGCTTGAAGCCCTCAGTATGTCTGCCTAATAAAACATAACTCTCAACTTTTAGGCTGTGCATATGTTTTTTTAGTTCACAGTGTGTTTTGTCTTCTATAAACTGTGCATATTCTTTGCCCATTTTTTTACTAGGTAGTTGGTCTTTTAATTATAGATCTGTAGGCACTTTATGTTAGGAAAATTAGCCCTTTACAAGTGATACAAATAGTAAAACTTTTTTCCTTGTTGTCATTTGTGTTTTGGCTTTGCTTATGGTTTTCACCAGGCCAATAATTTTTTAAATTATATACTTGCATTTATCAAAAAAGTTTCTTTTATGCCTTCTAAATTTTACGTCATACTCAGAGATTTAAAAGCTTTCACTCTTGGGGGCTTCCCTGGTGGGGCAGTGGTTGAGAGTCTGCCTACCGATGCAGGGGACACGGGTTCGTGCCCCGGTCCGGGAAGATTCCACATGCCGCGGAGCAGCTAGGCCCGTGAGCCATGGCCGCTGAGCCTGCGCGTCCGGAGCCTGTGCTCCGCAACGGGAGAGGCCACAACAGTGAGAGGCCCGCGTACCGCAAAAAAAACAAAAAACAAAACAAACAAACAAAAAAGCTTTCACTCATTTGTTTCAGTACTTTTATGATTTTAAATTTAATTTTGATCTATCTGGACTTTAATTCTGCTGTACAGTCTCTGAGGACTAGCTCCATCTTTACGCACTGATTTAAAATGCCACCTTTGTCATATTAGGGTCCATTTCCATACTTTTTATATAATTCCCCAAACCACACTACTTTACTTATTAGAGCTTTAAGGTATAGTTTAATATCTGGTAGACCTCTTTCCCTTGTATTGATATTATCCTTTTTCTCCTAGAATTTTTGCTTACTTCTTTTCTGTACTTCCTTTATATCTTCTAACTATTTATTTGTATCTCATGATTTTAAACTATTCTCAAACCAAGAGCTCAGCCAGCAAGGAAGCAAATAATTTACTGAGAAAGACTGTAGACAAGGTCATAAATTACTTATAGAGGCTTAGAATGGAGAGAAAAAAAAGACTAAGAAAAAGGAGCTTTGGCTTTATGTTTTACAGTGTAAAACTGCCCAGTATTAAAGAGGATTGATAGCTCTGGACACCATAAAAACAAGAGGTAGTCTTGGCTTCACAAAATCGCAACACACACACACCAGAAGCAGGGGGTTGGTGGGCAGTGCTCTCAAGGGAGTGGTTTCTGGTTACAGAGATAAGAGGCTAACTAGCAATCCAACTGGGAAGCCAACCTAGGTCATGGTGGATGAACAAGTGAAAAGAACACATGAATGAAACCTAATGCTGTATCCTTGTTTTCATGATTATTTTAAGTTTTCATGATTATTTCTTAGACTCAAGTAACCAGAAAGTATGACAGATAGGAATATACAAATGTAAAGAAAAAATTTCTACCAAAAATTTAAAAGACAAGGAATGCTAACCTAAAGTAAAACTAACAAGTTAATTTTTTGTGTGTTTGTAATACAAACAAGAACAACAACCTTTGTTTCCACTTTTGGAAAGGAAACACAGGTGGAACAGAAGTACAGTGGGTTTACAGGGAAAAGGAAACGTACCTCGATGCTGGCCTCTCACCCGCAGTCACCCTTCCCCAGAGGCATTATAATCTCAAATGAGAATAAAAATGGGCAATATGTCACGATTAGGGAGGAGCTGCAAAAATAAATTTGTCTCTACTCCACTTCTATTTTTAAATAAATTTAAAAGACCTGATCATTTAAAGAATCAAAGTGTTCAACAATGTTTGTTACAAAAACCTGCAGGCTTCCACCCACAGGGCAACTAATTTTGCCTCATTTACCTTATTATTTAGAAATGTATCTCCATGTCTTTACACAACCTTGGCATTGGCTGGCACTTCTCAACTTCCATTTCAGGCATCCTCTATTGTCTTCCCACAAGGAGGGTTGATTTAGTTTTCTTTCCCCCTCCCTTCCAGCCAGCACCGCCGCCTTCCCATCCCCCCAGTAGCGTTAAAGTCTTATTCTGGTTAGTTAACATTCAGTGTTCACCAAATTATGATATGTAAATCCTATTCATAACTCTGATTGCTTTTCCTTACTTTTATTTTTCTGGAGTTAATAATTATTTTATTTGCTTGTTTAGTTTTCTATGCATTTATACAATTTCAACAGCTTCTATTCCAATTCCTCACAATCTGATGTCTAAAGATGTATGACTTATTCAAAGTCTTGTTCACTGCAGTATTCTACTAGTGAAAAAGTAAAAGCAAATCAAAAATCCACCAACAGGCAACTGTTAAATCCACTGCAGTTTTCCATATCATGAAATACTTTGCAGACCTTAAAACGAAGGTTAATTAACAAGTATCGATACATGTACCAAACTGAGCCTTTAATTTTACGTCATTATACATACCTGTAAGTCTTTAACATTTTACAATGAGCATGCATTTTTATAGTCAGGAAAAAAAAGGAAATTTAAAGTAATCATAAAAATAATGGGAATCATATTTTGTTTGCGGTTATTCATATGACCAATCAGATTTTAAAATTTTTGTCACTTTGTTTAGTTGCTGGGCAAAAAGTCAATTTTTTTTTTCCGCTGCACAAATCTGACTGTAGGCCAATCATCTCAGAGATGTCTAAAGAGATTCAACTTTGGAAGAAGGAAATCCAGAATTTTCCTACTTCTAAAGGAAAATGTTTTCAGAAAATGAGTGTAAAGGGGGTGATTGTATAGGAAGCCCTCACTTATCTTGAACCAGACACTAGATTACATACAGTAAAACGCTTCATTTTCATCCCAGACAGCGGCAGGATGGAGCGGCATCTAAGGAGGCGAGCCCAGGGAGGCGGGCCTGGGCCAGCAGCACATTCTGCGGAGGTTGCTTAACCAACCAGCACGTTGGCTTCCGCGTGTCAGTCTGCCTAAAAATGCCTGACCTTTCCGTTCCTACCGAGTGCTGATGCACTACTGCAGCTGCACGACGGGGTAATTAACTAGAACACCACTCGGCCTTCACGACTCATAAGGCAACTTTCGCGACCACCCTTCCATTAGGAAGGGGCAGGCCCACGGAAATGACAGGGTCGGACATAGGTTGCCCCCCAGGCTTGTAGCCTCTGTATAGGTCACAGACGCTGACAGCTGTAGCTAACTTTATTGGGGTGGTGGACGGCTTGGAGAAGTCGAATGAAACAACAAATTTGCTCCCCAGGAAATTAAACATAAGCTCGGGTCAGTGAACTTGTGCACAGAACTTCCCGTAGGTTCGTGACTCCCTCAGACCCAAGCCGGGCTCCCCCGGACACAGGGGCCGGGGCTCCGGCCGCGGCGCGCCCTCCCACCCCTTCCCCCATCCCCACCGCAGCCCAGTACCGGCGGGCGGCTGGGCCCAGGCGGGAACCACGCACCGAAACGAGCGGGACGCGCAGGTGATCCCCCTGCAGCCGGTTGAAGGCGGGAAACGTGCTCCAGGCTAGGAAACCACCGTGCTCGGGTCCTAGCAAGGCCACGAGCAGCACCTGGTGCTGGAAGCGCACGGTCGGCTGCTCCTCATAGCTGCTCCGTTTCAGCCAAAACCCTGAGGTAAAAAGGGCGGGAGGCGGAGGGGCCGAGGTCAGGGAAGCCGGCGCGGTCGCCGCGGAGAGCCGCGGAGAGCCGCGTCGCGCACCGGCCGGAGGGCAGGCTCACCGTGGCTCCGGAAGGCCACCAGCAGCGGCGGGATGTACGTGAGCGCGGCGGACAGCATCAGGAACAGCGCGGCCTTAGAGCAGAGCCCCGCGCGGTAGCCCCGCTCCACTGGGTGAGAGAAGAGCTCGTAGAGCGCCATGAGGGCGGCGGTGAGTCGGGCCAAGAGCTCGGGATTCCTCGGCGGTTCCAGAGATTCGACAAACTTTGGCTTCTCCTGGTTGCCATAGCCTTGGTCTCCACGGCAACCGACGGGGCAGGGAAAGGAACCAATAGCAAGGAGACGGGCTTCGGTAGGGGTGGGGCTAACGGGACGGTGCCAGCAACTGAGGTGTAGTCGTCGCTTTACGCATTACTTGCGCTTTCCCAAAGGCGGACTGTTTCTGTGTACCAAAGTCGTAGCCATCGCCTGTGTTAACATTTTTGTAAAATAAGATTTTCATAAATGTTGACTTAAAGTAAATACTTGCATATGTGTCATCTGTTAATACCCAATATGGTTCATTGTGTACTTAAGTCCAACCAGTCACAGCACACCCTACATTGGAGGAAAACACAGAGAACATAAATGTGGCCGTGGTCCTGGACCTGATCCTGCGCCAAGACCAAACCATGGCTCTTTGTCTCCAAACTTTCTATCGCTTTCATTATACTCCATAGCCGGACAGAAACAGGACACAAATCTCCCTGCTCTTCGAGAGAGAGAAAGGATAATTACTATATAGCTCTGCTATACTTTGTTACCTTAATTGGGCACAAGCTTGGCTACCTGTTTTAGGGGAAGCTATGCTCCTCTCCAAAGATAATGTTGGAGTATCACTTAATTGAATGCTTTCCCCCCACTCCACCCGCCCCCTAGTATTTCGAACATGACAGAAGGAATTTTTTTTTAACATGGTCAATAGCCAAGTTCTTCATCAAAAGGATCACATTGCAGTTCCAAGAGATAGTGTGAGGTTTGTGCTCAGAGTGGAGTCCAGTAGTAGATGCTCCTATTTTGAAGGCAACCTAGAAGGATTTTTTTCCTTCTAGTTTTATTGAGGTTTAATTGACATACAGCACTGTATAAGTTTATGGTGTACAGCATAATGATTTGAGTTACATCATGAAATGGTTACCACAATAAGTTTAGTGAATATTGCTTATCTCACATAGATTAAAAATTAAATAGAAAAAAATTTTTTCCTTCTGATAAGAACTCCTAGGATTTACTCTTTCATATATAACATAGAGCAGTGCTAATTATATTTATCATGTTGTACATTACATCCCTAGTACTTATTTATCTTATAACTGTAAGTTTGTACCTTTTGACTTCCTTCATCCAATTCCCCCCTCCCTCCACCTTGCCTCTGATAACCACAAATCTGATCTCTTTTTTATGAGTTTGTTTTTGAAGTTTAATTGACCTACAACACTATGTAAGTTCCTGTTACACAACGTAGTGTTTCAATATTTCTATACATTTCAAAATGATCACCATGATAAGTTTAGTCACCATAACCTAGAAGTGGGTTTCCGATGAAGAGAACAGCCGAGATCCTAACAACACAGAAAGAGGTCAAGATGTCCCATAAGGGGAAACTATCCAGGGCCCTTACCACAGTCCAAGGTGACAATGTAATCAGCCATAAGTCATTTTTTTGACATATCTGGTCCATTACCACTCATTTTTGCTTTAAAGCTTTTCTGGGGTGGCAACACAGCTCTTAAATACAACAACTGTTAGGCTTAAATCTATGTTATGATTCTGCCATTATACTGTACTTATGCTTTAAGTGAATGTCTTTCATTTATTTAAATAACCAGGAGACTTCCCTAGTGGTCCAGAGGTTAAGACTGCACTCCCAATGCCGGTGGCTGGGGTTCAATCCCTGGTCGGGGAACTAGATCGGTGGCTGGGGTTCAATCCCTGGTTGGGGAACTAGATCCCGTGTGCATGCTGCAACTAAGAGTTCACATGCCGCAACTAAGAAGCCCACACACCGCAACTAAGAAGCCCACACACCGCAACTAAGAAGTCCACATGCCGCAACTAATGATCCTGCATGCCACAACTAAAGATGCTACAAGGAAGATCCCGAGTGCCTCAACTAAGACCCAGTGCAGCCAAGATAAAAAAATCAATATTAAAAAAAAACCCATTAAAATAAAATTTAGAATAGATGGTTCTGATGTTGCTTCCCGAGGGTGGCTCTGCTGTGAGGAAGGAGGTGTTTGCCTCCAAAGCTCCTTCTTTCAGAAGGAAACACATGCTGTAGCTGGTGTCAGCTTAGTCACTGCTGAAACGGAGGTGACTACTAAGAATTTGGGTGTATGAAGTGCTTCAGCCTCCTCTGAGATGCCATGAGCTTTGCAAAAGTGTTTAATAATAACAGATACTAATATTTACTCTTTGTTCCCCTGATTTGAGGAAACTACTTTTTGTGGTTTTATTTCAATTCTTGACAGAATATTAAATTTTTTTAAATGCTAAAGATTTGTCTATATTGTGTCATTTTCACACATTCTTGACTAAGAACTGACGTCTCAGTTTCCATTTCCATAATTTTCTTGTGTTTTATGCAATTTACCTCCAAGGACAAAGAAAGTCGTTCTCTAAAAACTATGCATTTTAATCATATTTTACGGCTTCCCTGGTGGCGCAGTGGTTAAGAATCTGCCTGCCAGTGCAGGGGACACTGGTTCGAGTCCTGGTCCGGGAAGATCCCACACGTCACAGAGAAAAAAAGCCCCTGTGCCACAACTACTGAGCCTGCACTCTAGAGCCTGTACTCTGCAAGAGAAGCCATGGCAATGACAAGCCCGCACACAGCAACCAAGAGTAGCCCCCGCTCGCTGCAACTAGAGAAAGCCTGCGCACAGCAACGAAGACCCAATGCAACCAAAAATAAATAAATAAAATTAAATTTAAAAAAATCGTATTCTACTCCTTTCTATAAGCGCCCATTCAGGGTCTCTTGAATCAGGTTAGAACTCCTGAATGTTTGCTTCAACACTTTCCAACATTTCTTTCACCTTGGCATTTATATCACCAAACCTTTGACTTCCCAGTTCCCTCTTCCAACTCCAGGCTTTGTTTCTGTTAAGGAAAGTTTACACTTTGGAAAATGCGCCCTTCTTTCTGAAATATAAAATTCACATTCTCTGTGAAGTCTTTTTTAAAATTTTTATTTATTTATTTAGGCTGCATTGGGTCTTAGTTGCAGCACGTGGGATCTTTAGCTGCAGCATGTGGGCTCATAGTTGCGGCATGCATGTGGATCTAGTTCCCCGACCAAGGATTGAACCCAGGCCCCCTACATTGGCAGCGTGGAGTCTTATCCACTGGACCACCAGGGAAGTCCCTCTGTGAAGTCCTTCTTGATAAGCCACACTTGGCTTTGTGTCAGCCCCCATTGTCCTAGCCATCCCTCAGTATCCATGTTCACATACCTTTGAAATTTACTCTCCATGTTTCACAAGTTGGTGAATGTGTAATTGCATATATGTATTATCCTATTTCTTCTTCTGACTCACCTCGTCAACTAACAACCCTCTCAAGGAAGAGATCCAGTGTCCTTAGAACATTCAGTAAGCTAAATATAATGACCCAATAGGTAAAGAAGGTGATGCATATCATCAAGGCAGATCAGAGACACCAGTTAGAATGGTGAACTGGAAAAGGACATCAAGAAGGTAGGTAAAGATAGAAGACAGACACTGCACATCATTGAGACCATCAGATGACATACATGCCTGTAAGCTGGTGAGCAGCAGATCTCTCCCCTGAGAAGTGTACTAAGTTCTTCCAGGTGCAAGCTGGTGTACACATGCTTTGAACTAGGACTCAATGGCCAGCTCTGTAAAGGGAAGCAGGGGGTCTTCGGACCAATTTCTATCTCCTTCACTGATTCATTATCAGATGGTGAATAACCATCTTCATTCCTCAGTGTTTAGCTCTATTCGCAAAATAGGTATTTTCATTTTTATACTCACTCTCTAGCGGATCTCTAGTTCGATAGCTTTAAATACTTCTCTTCTGAATTTGAGACTCATAGATCCGTCTACCTACTCTACATCTTTACTTGGATGTGTCTCTTGGGCATCTTAATATAACCAAAACCAAAGCCTTGCTTTGCCCCCCCACCCCCCGCTGGCTCCACCCTATTCCAGTACATCAGTACATGGCAACTGCATTCTTCCAAAACCGTGACTTAGACTCATCTCTCATAACTCACATTCAATTGACCAGCAAATTCTGTTGGATCTACCTTCAAAATATATGTAGAACACAGCTGCTTCCCAACACCTCCACAGATAACTTCTTGGTCTAAAGCAACAAAATCATATACCTAGATGATCACAATAGCCTCTTAACTCTTCCCTTGCTTCCATCCTCAACCCCCTATAGTCTATTGTCTACACAGAAGCTAGCCTGATCACTTAAAAAGGAAAGTCATATCATAACACTTGGTTTTTTTAACATTTTTATTGGAGTATAATTGTTTTACAGTGGTGTGTTAGTTTCTGCTTTATAACAGAGTGAATCAGTTATATATATATATATATATATATATATATATTCCCATATCTCTTCCCTCTTGCGTCTCCCTCCCTCTCACCCTCCTTATCCCACCCTTCTAGGTGGTCACAAAGCACCGAGCTGATCTCCCTGTGCTATGCGACTGCTTCCCACTAGCTCTCTATTTTACATTTGGTAGTATATATATGTCCATATATACACTACCACTCTCTCACTTTGTCCTAGCTTACCCGTCCCCCTCCGCATGTCCTCAAGTCCATTCTCTAGTGGGTCTGCGTCTTTATTCCCGTCTTGCCCCTAGGTTCTTCATGCCTGTCACACTTCTTAAAACCCTCCACTGGGACTTCCCTGGTGGTGCAGTGGCTAAAACTCCACGCTCCCAATGCAGGGGGCCTGGGTTCAATCCCTGGTCCGGGAACTAGATCCCACATGCCACAACTAAAGATCCTACATGCCGCAACTAAGACCCGGCACAGCCAAATAAATAAATACTAAGAAACAAAAACAAAAACCCTCCACTGACTTCTCATTTCATTCTAAATAAAATCCAAAGTTCTTCAAATGGAATTCAAAGCTCAACTCACTTTTGTTCTAGATCCCTTTGATCTCACCTCCTAACACACACCCTCTTATTTATTCAGCTCCAGCCACAAGGGGTTCCTTCCTGTTCCTAGAATATGCCAAACCACTTTATCTAATATGCATTTGATCCCACACATCACTCTCTAGTCAAGCACCATGCTTTATTTTTCTAAACAGCACCTATCATTACCCAACATATTTTTTTTGTTTTGTCCCACTAGAATGCAAACTCCATAAGAGTGCAAGTGTTGTCTGTTCTGTTCACTGCTTTCCCCCAACACTTAGAACAGTGCTCCTATATGCAACAACAATAATTTCTAGGTATGAAATTCAAAGGATTTTTCATTTCATTTAAAACAGGCAAGAAACAAACATGGATTTTAGTTGCTCAGACACACAGTCTTAAAATATCAAAAATAATTTCAGAATAAAGCTAGATTCCACAACATCCATCAGGAGTTTCAACTGAGGAAGTGATGAATGACAATGTTCAAACAAACAGGTCTTTCAGATGCATCAGAATCACAAGCACGTGGCAAGGATCATGTGTCCCAATTAAGTGAATATCTTGTTCCGTATTCACCAGCTCATAAACAGATGATGAACCAGAGCGGACTGCCCTGATGACTCTTGGAGGAAGAAAGGAATGACATCACTGGAGACCCTGAAGGCCTGTGCTCAGGCAGATGGCACACACACACACAGCCTAGGCTGTGATTGCTGAACCCCATGCTGAATGGCAAAGAAACCCATCTCATGACCAGCTATCAGGGGAATTCTCTGAGCCAGAGAGTCACCTCTAACTCTTCTGCCAGTTAAGGCGAAGGGGGCTCTTTGTGATAAGTGTGATGTTACACTCCTCAAATGCGTAGTTATGATAGCTTTTCTTAAATGCTTATTCAAACATTTATTCGTGAATAAGGGAAGGAAATGGGATTTGTTTAAATTCAATTTCTAGGTCCAATGCAACCTATTATGGCTGTCCCCAATACTGAACCCCCGGTTTGTCATCAGTACCCCACCCCACACAGTCCCCTCAAACTAGTCACAGCCTCCAGATTGAGCCCCGAATCTATAACCACTCCAAACAATACTCCCCAAAGTGCCAACGCCCTAAATAGACCCCCTGCCATCACCAACCACCAGAGAACCCTCTTCTGTCATCCATACCTACAAAATCCCCCTGTTGTCACCAACGCCCCAGGCAGGTTTCCCTAATGAATAGTCCTCTATAAGAGCCCTATCCCATCAGCCAGAGCCCCACTCACCCCTTCCCCTTACCAACGTCCACTGAGACCCCACTCCTGTTACCAGTTCTCGAATATCCCCTCCCCAGTCACCAATATCCCTCACGGACATCTGTCACCAACTCTGTCATCCCCACTCCGCCGGCAGCCCCTCTCAGCGCCCTCTCCTGTCCCGCCCCTTGACATGCGGCTCCGCCCCTTGACATGCGGCCCCGCCCCTTGGCGCGGCGTCCCAGCGAGCGGCGCCGGAAGCTCCGCCCCCTGAAGGTTGCTAGACTCCGGTAGCCGGAAGTTCCGCCTGCCGTGTAGTCGCCGCCGCCGCCGCTACCGCTACCGCTGCCGCCGCCGCCGCCGCCGCCGTTGTTGTTGTGGTTGGTTCGCTGAACTCCGCGGCTCCGAGAGCCGGCTGCATCCTTTCCCCGCTGCCGCCGCCGCCATGAAGTGGATGTTCAAGGAGGACCACTCGCTGGGTAAGCGCTCGGCCATTGGCCCCGCCGTGGGGGCTGGGGCGGCGGGTGGGCCCCCTCCCCCACTCGGGCCGCCCTGGGCTGGGCCCGGCGGCGCGGATGCCGCACTCTGGTCTCGGGTCGCCGAGGTCCCGGCACCCCGGGCGGCTGCCCACCCACCCCGCGCCGACCTCTGCGGGACCTTCCGGAGCCAGTGGACCGGGGACCGAGGTTGCCGGGATGCCTGAACGAGGACCTGGGGCGTTCACAGGTCACGGTGGGGAGGAGGGCCGGGGGCTCGGGACCCGGCCGGCCGGTCAGGCGCGACAGTCAGCCCGGTGCGTTTCTCCCATAGAACACAGATGCGTGGAATCTGCGAAGATCCGAGCGAAATATCCCGACCGGGTTCCGGTGAGTGGACTCCCCGCCCTCTCACCTCGCTATCACCCTTGCTGTTTAGGACCCGTGATAGGGCCCCAGGCCATTCAACAGTTGACAAGTTTAGATTCCAGTCCCAGTTATAGTAGCAGATGGGCCAGACTGGGTAGGGGACCAGCTGGGGCCGGGGCGTGAGGGGCTTGAGCTGATGCTGTTCAGGATGCCTCAGTGCTGAATCTCCTGATCTAGGCCAACAAGCTGTCAGAAGCCTCTGGGCTTCCCTAGACAATTATGTAATAAACGATGTTCTAGGACAGGGCAACAGGTCACAGCCACTTTTGGGAATGGTGGTGGAGGGAGACTTTCACTTTGGTCTTGGAAGTGGTACTTTAGTCTCAGGACATTGATCTTTAACTTTGAGCCTCCATCTTTACCTGACTTCTAGTTCCCTTTTCTCACTCTGATCTTGACATCCTTTCCTGACTAAAAAAATCTGAGAAGCCACTGCTAGTGGCTTGTGTTTAATCAATGATACTTATCCTGTATTTATCCCATGGTAGGGGAGATAGTTTCTGTAACCCTTATTTTTAAGGACATCCAGGCCTGTTATTGTAGCTTATTGCTTGTGAACAGTTCCTTTGGGGAGGGGGCAGGAGGGATAAATTTGAAACTTAGTTCAGAGAGAAACAACAGACCAAATGAAGAGCTTCGTTCTTGGCTGGCTGGGCTTGCCAGTCATTCCCATTAGTCCATCCATTCTCATTTCCTGTGTTCCTTGAGATCTTAATTCCTCTGTAGTGTGAAGGCACTCCATTCTGTGGTCCAGCCTGGAGTAACAGGCTGTAGAGGAAACCCTCACCAGATATTTTCGAGTCTGCCCAGACAAAATGTTGAAAAGCTTTGTAGTGAGGGCTGTGTTTCTCTTATGCGTGCTGAGATCAGGGATGAGAAATATAATAGTTGACCACAGGAAAGCACTTACCGTTTCCCTATAACACATTTATATCAGTTCTTAACCTCCAGAGTGTGTGGTTTATTAAATCAGGGGCATATTTTCTCATGTTATGCAGTTTCCCAAACGCCTCCTTGCCCACACACTGTTCATCAGCTCTCCAACAATGCAGGGCCAGAGCCTCACATTAGAAATCTAGTCCTGACCTTTCTTTGCTTTCACAGGTGATTGTGGAAAAAGTCTCAGGCTCTCAGATTGTTGACATTGACAAACGGAAGTATCTGGTTCCATCTGACATCACTGTGGCTCAGTTCATGTGGATCATCAGGAAAAGGATCCAGCTTCCTTCTGAAAAGGCAATATTCCTGTTTGTGGATAAGACAGTCCCACAGTCCAGGTGAGAGCTGTTTACTGCTATTGGCCATCTGCTTGATTGCTTACAGAACTCAAAACTTTGGAGGTCTGAAAACTCTTAGAGGTCCTGACGAGAAATCTGATTTTTGTGCTCCCTGACATCAGGAGTTCAAGGAAAACAAGAAAGGGCTTCAATAGGTGGGTGTGCGCTTTGGGTTAAAAAAACAGAACAAGGCCTGGACTTAAATTTCATCATTTCTTTTTTTTTTTTTTTATCCTCAAACACCCAAGAATCCCTTTAAATAGTTCAGGACTTAATTAGGCTTAAGCTATCAGTAGAACTGAAGCCTGAAATGAGGTTTTCTCCAAATGATCCATGAAATAAGTCCTGTCGTTCTTCCGCAGGAGCTTGTGGTCCCTGCTGAGGCTCAGCTTCAGTTAATCACCCTGCCTACTTGCTCGCTTTCCAGGCTCAGCTCTGGCCACTGTGAGAGTACCTTGAGAGCAGCTGCCTGATCCTCAAGTATGTGGAAATGGCTGCTGGCCAGCAAAGGGCTCTGAGGTCTCTTTACAGACTTACACCTCTCTTGGTACCACCTGCTCTGACTTTCAGAGTAACCACCCCCTTGCTCTTGCTCTTGCGCTGCCTGGAAGCAATCTTTGGGATAACTTGGGGCCTGAATCTAGGCAGGGGCATTACAGTTCCCTTCTAGGTAGTTGACAGTCTGGCTTTAGTCCTCTGTGGAAAGAGGAAAATTTTCTGGCTCAGTCTGTATTGGTCAGTCCTTTCCTATTACTGATTTGAGTACTTCTAGGCCCCTCCTCTGAATGTGAATTCCTGGCTGCGTCTCATCTTAGTGACCCAAACTAAGTTTCATTTGTTATCCCCCCAAAAATAGTACTTCTGAAGCTAAGGCTTTAAGAACTCCTGGGAACTAGCCCAATGTGGCCAAAATATGTTTCTTTTGAAAATCCTTGAAAGCTCCAGAAGAGGCCTAAGCCAAGTTCTAGTCCTTTTCCTATGAAAGGTAGACAACTCTGGCTACTTTTTGGTCTGATTTTCTCTTTCCCAGTCTCTACCACCTCCACCTCTTGGTGTTTGGCAGAGGATAAGGGAGAAATGGAAGGTTCTTCCGTTAGGCCAAGGTTCTGCCTGAGGAGACAGGCCAGGTCCTGCCTAATGGGTGCCATTGGTCTGCTTACAGCTGTAGCTTAGGAAGCTGTGGTGTTGCCAGGGGTGACCTGGTCATCCCATTGGGCTCTCCCAGCCTTCCTTCGCAGGCCCCTGGGCAGTGTGGTGCTAGGCACACTCTTCACCAGGGAAGGCTGGTGAAGCCCTGGGCATCTGTGGTCACTCTCCGCTTCCCTTCAGGTAGTGGGGGAGGTAAATCTTCATTCATGCCACCTGCAACTTCTGCAGCTCCTTGGTGGCCCTATGTTTTCTCCTTCCCGGTGGTGGCTTCTTATGGGAGGAAGTAGGTGACTAGGACCTGTGGCATTTTTATTTTCCTTGATTCTAATCCTCTGATACTTCTTGAAAGAAATGAAGCAGGCTTCTGGAGACATTAAGATTACGTTATCTAGCAATTAAAATGGCTGAAGATTTTAACTAACGCCCTCTCCCCCATTATCCCTGAAATATAAATAGAATTGGAAACGAAAAGTGATTCTCAGGGCAGCAGAGGCTGCTTCAGGGCCATTTTCTAAGTTTTATTTGCCTTTCCAACCTGGTAAGAATCCTCCCTGAAACAGATTACACCAGTGACCCAAGTCACTAACCAGCCCCTCGGCCCAGGCTCTTCAGCGCCTTTGGACCCAGTTAATGACTTCCTGCCCCATATTTAATGTACCAGTTCTTTGTTTGTTTGGTTTTATTCTTAAAAACAAATTTGCTTATAAATAAAAGAGGCATGTGACATCATTGGCCTTTATGCAACTGATGGCTGCACAAACAAAATTGCCAGTCTCCTTCCTAAAGCTACTGTTTGACTCAGTGTTGCCATTTCCTCCCCAAGGCAGTAGCAGCCTCTTTCGTAGCACTTTTCAGCCTCCTTAGGGAAGCATGGAGCCTCCTTTAACCTTCAGCCAGTGCTTGCAGCCTTTGGAGAGTGGCTGGGGAAATCAGAGTTGAGAGAGGAGGAGCCCTCCCCCATACCATAACAGACAGATCTACACAAGGATAACTTAACGTCTGAGGCTGAGCGAAAGTAACTTCATTTGTTCTTGCCTTGGAGCGGAACTTTGCAGGTGACCATCACGTAAAATAACGTGATTATTGTTTGAGTAGTAAGTATTAAATATTGATTCTAGAAATAGAGACAGAAGCAAGTCTCTAAGAGTTTTACTTTCAAAATTCTGAGTTCTCTTTTTTTAAAAAGGGGAGATCTCAACTGCCTTTTCCCATTTCCCATTGAAAAGTTGAATTCTTTGCCTAGGTGCCTGCATCCAGAATTGGGCCAGAAACGAAGGGAAAACTGCCTTGGTGCAGACAGGACTTGAGAAAGAATATCAGTGTATGTTTCCCAGTCACGGCTTTAGAGGGGAACCCAGACATGGCAATGGTGCCCACCTTTGGTCTTTGTTTAGAGCACAGATAAGAGTCTTCTTAATCCCCTGTCTAAAATAGAAACAGGAGTATATTTTATTAAATAAAATATATCTAAGATGTTATAACTTGGGAATGTTACATTGGGAAATCCGTGCTGTTTAAGATTATGGTGTTTAGTTGCTCCTGGCTCTTAAAGAGGTACTAAGTAAAAGAAGTTGTGATGTCTTACAGTCCAGACTTCATTTAGAAAGGTGCTTAAATTAAGCACATTTGATCATTTCTGGGTAAATACCTCTTCAAGAGCAGGGTTTATCTTAACAGTGGAATAGAGTTTATTTATATCAGAGAAAAATCTGATAAAAGGAATAAGCAGTAGTTAATTTTTGTATTTTAGAATCTTGGGCAGCCTTTAGGGCCATGTTAATTTTCACTCTGAGGCCTGTGCCTTTCCAGGATCCACAGCAGTGGCTGTTGTCCTCCCAGTTCACCCCACCCACCCTCCCCCTGCTGGGAAAGAGATAAATCCAGATACAGTGGAAGCACGTGGGGCGCAGAGCAGATGGATGGCCGGGTGGCCCATCAGCCCAGCCAATTCCTGAGTCAGGCTGGACCCCACAGCCTCTGCAGCCTGGCCTTGGCTGGGCCCAGGGGAAGGCTGTGCAGGGATAGGGCATCCACACAGTTCTAGGTCAGCCTCCCCCAGTTCGTAGGCTGGTGAGCAGCTTGAAACTGGCGTGCCCTCAGCAGCATGGCCATTCCTGGGTGTGGATCCTTCTGAAAAGTGCCTTTATTATTGGTTAGTTTGTCTAGACCGGTTTATCTTGAATGGAAGTGTAGGGGACAGGGTTTTAGGGGGCAATTTAGGTTCATTTCACTCAGTACTTCAGGGTCCCACCATACCTTTAGCTTGGCTCCATGGCTTAAATCTGCCACTGGCTTTCCCATTTCTTCCCTTGTCAGACTCAGAGCTTGAAGGTGGCAGTCCCCTACCACCAGTGCTCAGCAGCCTCCTTCTTGGATGAGTGTCTCTTTGCTTTCAGATCCTCTGCTGCTCCAGTAGTGGCCCATCTGGCGCTGTGTGGCTTGGGCCTCTGGATTCTGAGAGGGGAGCCCGACTTCTCAGAGGTGTACAGAACTTGTCCTAAAGGAACACACCGGCCTTCTGCTGTACGCTGCCTGCTGAAAAGGGGCACGTTTTGCATCCCTGCCCTTCCACTTGGCTATTCTTTTTTTTTTAAAATTATTTTGTGTCCCTCATGACTTTTTTTTAAAGAGGGCTCTTTTTTAAAAAATTTAATTTAATTTATTTATTTTTGGCTGTGTTGGGTCTTCATTGCTGTGTGCGGGCTTTCTCTAGTTGCTGTGAGCGGGGATACTCTTCGTTGTGGTGTGCGGGCTTCTCATTGGAGTGGCTTCTCTTGTTGCGGAGCACGGGCGCTTCAGTAGTTGTGGCATGTGGGCTCAGTAGTTGTGGCATGTGGGCTCAGTAGTTGTGGCTCGCTAGCTTAGTTGCTCCGCGGCATGTGGGATCTTCCCGGAACAGGGCTCAAAGCTGTGTCCCCTGCATTGGCAGGCAGATTCTTAACCACTGCACCACCAGGGAAGCCCTTGGCTATTCCTTTTTTTTTTTCTTCTTTTTTTTGGCTTGGCACCCTGCACCCCCCTCCACAAGAACCAAGCCTGACCCAGCGTGGTCTTGAGCGCTGCCACCTCACCAGACCCTCTCTCCCGCTTTCCCTCCCACCGCCCGGGATCCAGCTTCTCTCTTGCCGCCTCAGCCATCAGCGACAGTGACACCCTCTCCTCCCTTCCCGCGGCTCCCCACGCCAGGTCGCCGCACCAGACAGCGGGTAATCGCCTTGGCTATTCTTTTAATGGGACTTTTTTTCTTTTTAATTTATTGTATTATTTTTGGCTGCATTAAGTCTTCGTTGCTGCATGTGGGCTTTCTCTAGTTACCGTGAGCGGGGACTACTCTTTGTTGTGGTGTGCGGGCTTCTCATTGCGGTGGCTTCTCTGGTTGTGGAGCACGGTTCTAGGTGCGTGGGCTTCGGTAGTTGTGGCTTGCGGGCTCAGTAGTTGTGGCATGCGGGCTCTAGAGCGCAGGCTTAGTAGTTGTGGCGCACGGGCTTAGTTGCTCCATGGCATGTAGGATCCTCCTGGACCAGGGCTCGAACCCGTGTCCCCTGCATTGGCAGGTGGATTCTCAACCACTGCGCCACCAGGGAAGCCCCTTAATGGGACTTTTAAAAAAAGTATTTTTAAACTATATTTGTAGCCCTGCTCTTTTTTGGCTCCAGACCAAGTTATTCTGACTCTGTATGTGTGTGGCCTGATCCCACATGTGCTGTTTTTGAATTATACTGTACAGATGCGCCAGTCTTCTTTCTTGTCACCTAGGGAAGCCTTGGAATCAGGCGTTCAGTCACGGGCTGCTGACTGGAGCGTTTAGCTCCCAGTGTTGAGCATTGTCAGTTTTCAAGTTCCTGCCCAAGGGATACCCTGAGTATAAGGACACTGTGCTACTGCCAACTAAGTAGAGTTTCCACATGACACTGCGTGGCAGAGGAAAGGAGAACAGTGAAAGGGCTCTTAAAATCATTAGGCACAGCCATCTAATTGTAAAATTACAGGATCTGAAGGACCTGCTGCTCAAGGTGTGATACAGAAGCTGGCAGCAGTGGCCTTCCCTGGGAATTTGTTAGATAGAAATGTAGAATCTCATCCTTGACCCAGACCTTCAGAATCAAAACAGGCACTTTAACAAGACATCCAGGTGATTCCCTATGCATGTTTGTATGTGTGAGAAGTGCTATTCTAAGAGAGGTCTTCACAGAAGGTACAAGAATGCTGACATTAGGTCATTAGATCTAGTTGTGTATTCACATGGAGGCAGCACAACTTGGTGGTAAGAATGTCTCCTAGCTTTGTGATCTGGCATGAATTAGTTAACCTCTCTGTACCTCACTTTGTTTTTTAAATTAACTAACTTATTTATTTTGGCTGTTTTGGGTCTTCGTTTCTGTGTGAGGGCTTTCTCTAGTTGCGGCGAGCGGGGGCCACTCTTCATTGCGATGCGCGGGCCTCTCACTATCGCGGCCTCTCTTGTTGCGGAGCACAGGCTCCAGACGCACAGGCTCAGTAGTTGTGGCGCACGGGCCTAGGTGCTCCGCGGCATGTGGGATCCTCCCAGACCAGGGCTCGAACCTGTATCCCCTGCATTGGCAGGCAGACTCTCAACCACTGCGCCACCAGGGAAGCCCTGTGCCTCACTTTTATTATCTGAACTATGGATTATGATTGTACCTGCCTCCTAAGATTGTTCTGAGGGTAAAGAGTTAATACATGTAATGCACTTAAAACAAGTGCTTGGCACATAGTGTTTGCTATTATAATTAGAATTTTTATGATCAGCCTTTATAGCTGCTAGGGCACTGTTAAATTTATAAACCAAAGCTTTACTTAAAAGACAATGGAATCTGAAGACAGAAAGCCACATGATTATGGGTCCTCCTCCCCCAACCCCGTCAGAGTCTCAGAGCCTGCCTTAGACAGTAGTCGTTCCGTGGTCATTGTTCACTGCAGACAACGTTCAGAGTCTGGGGTTTATAAAGCTCCTCAAGTATTTCTAACTCAGCAGCACAACTTAGAGTCACTGCCCTTGGGCTTGTAACTTGCTAGGAGAAGAGCAGAACTTAGTCTGGCAGATGGAACCAAACTTGACATAGGCATCAAGGTGTGGCTGCCGCCTTTGAATTGCACACAGTGTCTGCTCCTTCCAAACCCCTTTGGTAATGATAGTGGGGAGACTGTAGTTCAGGTCTTATCAAGGTCACCCTGGACACTTGTACCAAGAGGGGCAAGAGAGTTGTGGCAGTAACGGTAGCTGTTTTCCCCTTTGCCTCATTCTGAGGATTCTCAGGGAAAAGCTGGGTTCCTCAGGGCATTCCTAACCACCAGGGTAAAAGTCTTCTTGAGAGACCCCGCTACTTGTTCAAACCCTTTGCTAGTTGCTGGCTCTTCACTCCACTTCCTGGCTCACTCTACTTCCTAATCCCATGCTTTTAAAGATAAGCATCTCCAAAACAAACAAAGACAGACAAGCATCTCTCCCTCTGGCAAGGGGATTGTTTCTCAACTTGGCTGCATAGGGAATCATCTTGGGCATTTTTTAAAAATTAATTAATTTATTTTTGGCTGCGTTTGGTCTTGCTGCGCGCGGGCGGGCTTTCTCTAGTTGCGGTGAGCGGGGGCTACTCTTCGTTGCGGTGCGCAGGCTTCTCATTGCGGAGGCTTCTCTTGTTGCGGAGCATGGGCTCTAGGCGCACAGGCTTCAGTAGTTGTGGCATGTGGGCTCAGTAGTTGTGGCGCACAGGCTTAGTTGCTCCGCGGCATGTGGGATCTTCCTGGACCAGGGCTCGAACCCGTGTCACCTGAATTGGCAGGCGGATTCTTAACCACTGTGCCACCAGGGAAGTCCCCATCTTGGGCATTTTAAAACTTACTGATGCCTGGGTCCTACCTCCAGAGATTCTGATTTAATTGGTCTGGGGTGGGACATGTCTTTCAAGCTCCCCATTGTTTCTGCTGTGCAGCTGAGGTTGAGACCTACCACCCACCACAGGTGTTCCTCCCTCTACGCGCTGCCCCCCAAGTCCTCACATGTTCCAGGGCAGTGTCGTCAATAGAAATGGCATGTGAGCCACATATGCAATCTAAAATTCTCTAGTAGCCACATTAAAAAAGAAAAACAGGTGAAGTTAATTTTAATAGTATATTTTTTTATCTGGTATATCCAAAATGGCATCATTTCAACATGTAGTCAAAATTGAGATATTTTACATCTTTTTTTCCATACTCTGATACTTTGAAATCTTGTGTATGTTTTACACTTACAGCACATAGCAATTCAGATGAGCCACATTTAAAGTGCTGAACATAGTGGCGACTGCACTGGACAGCAGAAATATAGGACATTTCTATCACAGGAGAAATTTGTAGTGGACAGTGCTGTTTCAGGGAGTCCTTATTTTACAAATTCCAGTTAGATCCTCACAGGAAGCACGATTTTATTGTACAAGATGCCAGTGACAGGCCATTCTGTATTCATACTCATCCACTCCTACGTTATTACTAGTTCTCATCTACCCACACAGCCGAACCAGCTAAGCTTGAAAATGGGCAGGAAGAGTAGGAAAGGAGAAAAACTCCCCTTTATAAATAAATGTGGTCTGCATTCCTGTTTACATGGTGGTCCCATACAGCTGCCAGGAGCAAAGCAGCAGCGTGGGGCAGTCTTTGCTTCACCAGCTTGAGGCCTCCGACCCCTCTTTATCTACCCTCTGGCCCTTGTTCTCCTGAGTCCTGCATTTAAGCATCAGTTAAGACCTGTCCGGGCTTAGTGACCTCTGTCTCCTCGGGCCGGCTCTCAGACTGCTTTGTCAGTGCTGGTTCTGGTTGACCCCACCACGCATGGTCATGCTGAGGTTTAGCACATGTCTGCACCTCCTCCTGCTTATCTCTAATAGAGCAGTCATGTGGCCAGAGCTCACCTGGGGCTCCAGGTGTTACTAGTCTTACTCTGGAGCCAGTGCACCTCAGCTTCGTGGCAGAGAACTAGATTAGGTCTCCCCTGCTGCAGTCTGTTTTACTGCTGAGGGAAAGCCAGCTCTCCCACCCACACATGTTTAGTTTGAGAAATATCTATTTCTGGAGGGTTCTTAGGAAGCTTGGGCAAGACTTCTTTGGATCCCAGATATAATATGAGAGCTTTTTGCATTACATGTGAGGAAAGTAACTTCCCTTCGATGACGCCGATGCAGATCTCTGGGGCACAGGGTTTCTGGCGGGCGAACTTCCACAGGAATCAGCCCACTCATTCTTTATCATGCTAGGTACGAATTATAAATCTTCAAATAGAACAGCCCTGAGGAGAGGAAAGCACAAGTACTCGTCCTTACCTTTGTCTCTCACCCACACAGGGATGGGCCTCTTAGACTCTTATTTTGCTTATTAGCTTTTCTCCCTAGCGCCCCCCCCCCCCCACGCCCCCTGCCATTCAGAAAGCATTGCGAAAGCACTAACCAGTACTAACCAACCACATCCACCCTAGGAGCTAGAGCTGGCTTCTGAAGGAATACCTTGGTGTAAGGGTGAGTCAAATGGCCTTGCCTGGGACAGGAGGATGGAGGTTGATTCTAGTCTTATCTATCGATTCCCAGAGAATTACTTTTTATCACCTACCACCAAAGGTGTGACAGAGTAGCTAGTTTAAGTAGTGAAATTCTTTATCCTCAAGCCATCTTTCTCCCAACACGTAGACTCAGTAATCAAACCCAATTCTCAATGTTGTTTTTTGTTTTTCTCTTTCAAGCCTAACTATGGGACAGCTTTACGAGAAGGAAAAAGATGAAGATGGATTCTTGTATGTGGCCTACAGTGGAGAAAACACTTTTGGCTTCTGAGGGCCAGTGCTGGGCTAGGTGCACCATTCCTGCTTGTGTATCTTGTAAATAGCTGGCCATTTTCAGTTACTATACCAGAACCTCTTAACATAGACCTATCAGTGCATTTGTAACTGGATTTATTTCTTAATATATTGGAAGGTATTGTTTCCTTAGACTAGTAAATTATCATACAGAGTTTTATTTTGAGTTTTTCTTTTTGTGCACTGTCCTCATGGCTATACTCTCCAGGGAACTTGTTCCTCTGGGAATCTTATTTAATGAAGATATTTCCATATTGAAGTGAGGTAGGTGGGAATTAAAATGAAAGGGAGGGAGATGATGCATTTATTCTCGATTATGTTTGAGGTGTTAGATGGCTAAGTATTAAAAGCATCCAAATTAAATCCTTAGCAATCAGAACACTTGCTTCACTAGATTTTGCCAACTGCCAATCATGTTGGACTGAGCTAATCTGTTCCTCTTTCTGAAACTGTTAAGGTAAATAATTAACAATAAAACTTCCTCTTATAAAGGCATTGCAGTGTGACCATGTCCTTTATTCACCTTCTTATAAATGGGTCAGAGAAGTAGCTCCTACATCTGCCAGGCTAGGAGGAGGATTTGTGGGGCCTATGGCAGCACAGCTGGGCACAGGAAGCAGTGGTCTGTGTCATGAGGAGGGAACTCTTTTTTTAAAGTGGTTAATATATTCACATGGTTCAGATGTCAAGTCTCTCTAAAATGGTATACATGGAGAAGTCCTTCTCCCACCACTGTTTTCTGATTACCCTACTGTAATCAGACTGTGGCTGGAGGCTTCCCCAGACTGTGGCTGGAGGCTAAAGCCGTTACACAGATCATCAGAATAAAGAAACCAGGTATCATCCAGGGATCTAAGAACAGGTAGTTAAAATGACTATCCAATTTTCTACTGGGGAAGGAACAAAGAGATTTAACTTCATCTTTACCAAATTATGTAAGCAATCCCTCCAAGTACTCTACTAATGTCAGCTTTCCAGATGGGATCAGAAAGCCAACTGTTTTTCTTTTAAAAGTAGTTTATAGTTAGCATTTATTGAGCACTCACTAGATATACCGGATAATTTACATACATTGTTGCAATTAATCTTCAAAAAGCCCTTACGAGATAGTGTCATTCTTGCAGCCAGCCACACTGCCTACGAGTGGCAGAACTGAGACTCCAGACTTGAGATTTAAGAGAAAAGACATAGCTGGCAGTGTCATTTTGTGATTTTTTTTTTTCCTATTTACAGTATGTCTCACACTGTGCTAGACACTGGGGAAAATATGAATAAAGCATTACCCCCTACTCCAGAAGCTTACAGTCTGGTGGTAACCAACACATAAACAATTACAAAGCACTGTTCTAAGTGGTATGTAGAAAGTATTATTGGAACAGAGGAGAGAATAACTGTTACCTATAAAAACTATTCAAGCAGCCTTATTTGTAATATCAGTCAATAAAAATGGATTTGTTAATATTGCTTTTAAAATGCAACAGATGAGTGAAGGTTTTTTTTTTTTTTAAAAAAAAGGGAATTCCTTGGCAGTCCAGTGGTTAGGACTCCGCACTTTCACTGCCAAGGGCCTGGGCTCAATCCTTGGTCGGGGAACTAAGATCCCACAAGCCACCAGTGTGGCCAAGAAAAAAAAAGTTGCACGTAGTCTCCCCCGACTCTAGTCTGTAACAGACACTAGTAAGATTTTACAGATGAATTTTATCAAACTATGTAAGGAACCTTTAATCCTTTCTTAAAATTTCAGAGATTAGGAAAAGGGAATAATCAAAAATTAATTTTGAGACAAAATCTCAATGGCCAAAACTTAATGAGAAAAAGTATACATTGATCTCATCAACATAGAAAAATCCTAAATATTAGTAAATAAAATTCAGTAGTATACCAAAACAATCATGACCAGGTAGCACTTAGCCCAAGAATGGGTTATATAGTTCATCATTATGTCTATTAATAAAACACCAATTTTTTTTTTTTTTTTTGCGGTACTTGGGCCTCTCACTGTTGTGGCCTCTCCCGTTGTGGAGCACAGGCTCCGGACGCGCAGGCTCAGTGGCCATGGCTCATGGGCCTAGCCGCTCCGCGGCATTTGGGATCTTCCTGGACCAGGGCACGAACCCGTGTCCCCTGCATCGGCAGGTGGACTCTCAACCACTGCACCACCAGGGAAGCCCTAAAACACCAAGTTTAACAAAGGAGAATGTTGGGCTGTACCCCGCAGGCCTTCAAGGCCTGTACTTGCCCAGCCTCAGACTGAAGAAAGAGCCCAGAGTCAGTGACATAGACATCAGTTGTTTAATGGATAGGGGATCTTACACGTCTGGAGCAAAAGGGTCCTGGAGTGACACTCCACTGTGGATGGCAGACAGCAGGCAGGACATGGCAGAAGTCCAGGGAGCTGTGGTGGTGGTGGGGGGGAAGATTACCTGTTATGGGGAACTGATGTCAGGTTGGCTCATCCATTACCAGGGAAACCATCAGAGAGGCATGTCCCTCAAAGCCCCTTTGATAAAACTAGCAGGGTGGAGCTGTTCTGATATAAAGATTAGAAGAATCACTAGCTGGGGGCAAGTACATAGGCAGTTACTGATTAGGCTCTATGATTAAGAGGGAAGGTCAGCCATGTGAGTAGGGTGTAGGTGAAGCAGGGACTGGTTAAGCAGGGGATGTAAAGAGAACAAGGCATCCTGGATGGCCTGATCACATGGCAAAAACTATATGATCATGTCCTAGATGAAGGGAAAGCACCTCAAACAACTCAAAACCTATTTATAGTTTTTTATTTTTAAACTTCTTAGCAAATTAAGATTTCTTTAATTTGATAAAGGGTATTCATAAAAACTCTATAGCAAATATGTACATTAGTATATAAAGCTATGGTGAGTAAGGCAGTGTGGTACTGACAATGGGATAGACGAATACTTTAATGGAACAGAACCCAGAAATAGATCTGTGTATAAAACATGTCAGAGGTGGCATGACAAGTCATCAGGGAAATGATGAACCAGTTAACAAATGGGACTGCAGCAATTAGTTACTTATATGGTAAAATTTCAGAGGCATTCCTATTAAAAACAGGAACTAAAAAAGGAAATCTGAAGGGTGAACTTTATGGTATGTGAATTATATCTCAATGAAGCTGCTGAAGTCTGCTATCAGTGCTTTTACTCAACTTTGTCCTGGCATAAAATGAATATAATGAGAGGAAATGTAAATGAGAGGCATAAGAATCAGAAAGGAAGACTAAACCATAATATACAGACAGTGATAATCCACATAGAAAAATCTAAGAGAATCTATACAGATTAGAATAAGAAAGTTCTCCATAGTTGCTGGATACGAGATCAGTATCAAATATTGATGATGTTTCTACACACCATTTGTAACCAGTTAGGGAATATTACAGGAAAAAATTTCAGTTTCAATAGGAGCAAAATGTATAAGTGCATAGGAATAAACTTAATATAAGATACACTAATATACCATATTCCAGGATGAGAACATCCAATATGGTAAAGATGCATATTGCCTCCAGGTTAATCTGTGAGTTTAATGCAATTTCAATAAAAATCCCAATCAGGTATGTGTGTGTATGTGTGGTATCTGACAATTGATGGTAAAATCCATGTAGGAGAGCAAAAGCCAAGAATAACCAAGAAGTGTTAAGAAAAACAGGCCAGGGAGATTTGTGTTAGCAGTAATTAAGTAATTAAGACTGTGCCATATGGCAAAGAGACAGACACATAAACCAGGGAACACAACAGAAACCCAGAAACAGATCCATGTTTAAAACATAGCTGTATTTTGGGAATTCCCTGGCAGTCTAGTGGTTAGGACTCTGCACTTCCACTGCAGGGGGCACAGGTTCTATCCCTGTTCCAGGAACTAAGATCCCGCAAGCTGCGTGGCCAGAAAAAAAAAAAAAAAGGCAGTACTTTAATGTATCTGGAGTGAAAAATCAAAGGGGAAATGATGAACTAGTTAATCCATTATTTAAAATTGGTTATATATACATGAAAATAGATTCCTATACTATATAATAGGATTATAAAATAAATTCAAGGTGAATTAAACATCTAAAGCTGGAAAAGCAAAACTTTAAAAAGAACGAAATAATGCCATTTGCAGCAACATGGATGGACCTGGAGATTATTATACTAAGTGAAGTAAGCCAGACAAAGACAAATATCACATGATACCACTTACATGCTGAATCCAAAAAAAAAGGTGATACAAATGAACTTATTTACAAAACAGAAACAGACTCACAGACCTGGAAGACAAAGGGGAAAGGTAAGGGGGGAGGGATAAATTGGGAGTTTGGGACTGACATGTACACACTACTATATTTAAAATAGATAACCAACAAGGACCTACTGTATAGCACAGGGAACTCTGCTCAATATTCTGTAATAACCTAAATGGGAAAAGAATTTGAAAAAGAACAGATACATGTATATATATATAACTGAATCACTTTGCTGTACACCTGAAACTAACACAACATTGTTAATCAACTATACTCCAATATAAAATAAAAATTCAAAATAAAAAGAGTTGGGGGCTTCCCTGGTGGCGCAGTGGTTCAGAGTCCGCCTGCCGATGCAGGGGACGCGGGTTCGTGCCCCGGTCCCGGAGGATCCCACATGCCGTGGAACGGCTGGGCCCATGGGCCATGGCCGCTGAGCCTGCACGTCCAGAGCCTGTGCTCCGCAACGGGAGAGGCCACGGCGGTGAGAGACCCGCATACTGCAAAAAAATAAAAAATAAAAAGAGTTGGGAGGAAGTTCTTAAGATAAGCTACAAAAATACAAACAATAAAGAAAAAGGTTAAATTTAAGTACATTAAAATTTTTTTAACATCTTTATTGGAGTATAATTGCTTTACAATGGTGCGTTAGTTTCTGCTTTATAACAAAGTGAATCAGTTATACATATACATATATCCCCATGTCTCTTCCCTCTTGCGTCTCCCTCCCACCCTCCCTATCCCACCGCTCTAGGTGGTCACAAACCACCTAGCTGATCTCCCTGTGCTATGTGGCTGCTTCCCACTAGCTATCTATTTTACGTTTGGTAGTATATATATGTCTGTGCCACTCTCTCACTTTGTCACAGCTTACCCTTCCCCCTCCCCATATCCTCAAGTCCATGCTCTAGTAGGTCTGTGTCTTTATTCCCGTCTTACCCCTAGGTTCTTCATGACATTTTTTTGTTTCTTAGATTCCATATATATGTGTTAGCATACGGTATTTGTTTTTCTCCTTCTGACTTACTTCACTCTGTATGACAGACTCTAGGTCTATCACATTAAAATTTTAAAAATTATGTTTTTTATTTCCTCAATATTATTCCTCAGCAATATTTTTACTGAGGGCATGCTGAAAAGTTGTTTTGATATATCACAAAAGATTTGTCTTATTAAATATGAATATCACTCCACCTCTCTTTAATAAAAGGTGACCACATATATTATGGAATTTGAAAAAACTTCATAACTTTAAAGAATGAAACACTTTATTTAAACAAAATTAATAGAAGCTGCAGATTGGATGAAAATGTTTGTAACAAATATAAACCAAAAAAGAATTAATATCCAAAATAAATAAAGAACTCTTCCAATAAGACAAACAACCCAAGAGAACAATGGGCAAAGACAAAGAATCCTTAACTTCACTCCAGTCCACTGTATATGTTGTCCATGCACTAACTCTATCGAGTGCCTTTCACAAAGACTACAATATGAACGGTGCCCCCTAGAGTTGTGCAGTGTACAACCTCTACACTAAAAGATGCAGACTTGCACTATACAGTTGGTGGCCTTATGAAATGCAAAGGAAAGTAAACTCTGGTTTATTTTTTCACACTAATCAGATTGGCTAAAGTTTCAACATATAAAATGTTAGGGAGGATATGAAACATCTGGAATCCTCATAAACTGCTGTGTGGGTGTAAATTGGTGCCATCACACTGGAAAGCAATCTGACAATATTCAGTAAAGTTGAAGATGCAGATAACCCATGACCTAGCAAATTCCATGTCTAGGTATATATCCTAGAAATATCCCCATCCATGTACAAGAGACATGTACAAGAATGATCACTGCAGCCTTGTCTATATGAGCCAAGAATTGGAAACAGACTAAATGTCTGGCAACAGGAGAACGGAAGGATAATATGTGGTATAGCCATACAAAGGAATACTATATAGCGGTTAAAATGAATGCACTAGAACTACATATGTTAACATAAATAAATCTCCAAAATGGTGCTGATGAATGAAAAAAGCAAGATGCAGAAGTATATTCAGCATATCATTTCTATAAAGTTTAAAAACATGGAAAACAATTCTAAGTATTGCTCACAGATATAAAGTTATGTAATAAAAGTATAACCATGCAATTCAGGGTGGTGGTTACCTAATGGAAGGAGGGGAACAGTATCAGGGAGGGGTCAATGTGGGGTTTCAAATATAGCTAGTCATGTTTTATTTCTCCAGAAAATAAAAACCTGAAGCAGATATAGCAAAATATTTACTGCTGTTATTTCTTTTTATTGTTATGTTTGAACTATTAAATAACTTCTTAAGTTACATCAGTGAGAACAGGGATTGGGTCCTTCTCAAAGAACAGCACACGGGTGCCTCCAATTTCTCACTCCCCTTCACTCCTCAGCCCAGGAGAGGCCAGCTTCTACTTCCCTGACCCTGCGTTTGCTGAGGTTACCAAAAATAACCTTGTCCGCCCAGCTGAGGGGCTGGAGGGGAACCACGAGGTTCTTAATTCTTACCTTCCTTGTCTCTCTTTTAATATATTCTACACTCCAGATTACTTCCTCTTTGAAGCTCCTAGTTGCCTTTCTCCTGATTTTCCTCTGGCCTCTTGGTCACACTCCTTCCTGTGCTTCTCCACCTACTCCTGAACTCTCCATGTTCCCCAGGGTTCAGTCCAGGGTCCTCTTTTCTTCTCATTCTCTACACATTCTCCTTGGATGGTTTTATCCTAACCCGTGTCTTTAAAGACCTCCTATAAATGACTCCAAAATCTTGATCCTCAGTCCATCTCTCTCCTGAGCCCCAAGCCAGTCCTTCCAAATGCCCCCTCTTAGGTCCTTGGCCAGCAGTATCACAGAAATCCCAACTGTCTGAGCTCATCGTCCCCTGCCTGCAACTCCTGACACTGACCCCCTCCCCAGCCCAGAGCAGCTCCTCTTCCTGGATCCCCTTTCCTCATATACAGCACCCCCTTCCCTCCTCTCACCCACACAGGAACCTGAGAGCCATCCTCAATGCTCCCTCAATCCTCATCCCCTACCGCAGTCAGCCAATCAGCCTCACCAGCCTCTGCATATTTCTCAAGTCAGTCCCCTCCCAATGGCTCCTAAAACTGTTATTGTCGGGGCCTCATCATTTCTCTTCTTATTATTACAGTAATCCCCCAACTGTGGTCTCCCTGCCACCATCCCTGTCCCTGACTAATCCATCCTCCTTGTTAACGAGGAGAGCGATATCGCTAAAATGCAACTTCCATCCCAATACCCTTTCCTCAAAAATCCTTTAAGTGGCAAGTCATTGGGATAAAACCATTCTCCTTTGCAGGACTCAAAAGTCCTCACCGACTTGCCCCGAGTGCCTCTCCAACCCCTCCCACACTCCCCCAGCCCAGCCACGCAGTGCTGTCATCTTTGGCCTTTGCATACGTTGATTCTCTACCTCAAATACCCTTCTCTCAAAGCTGTCCCTATGTGCACCACCAGTTTCTCTTTGTTTGCTTCCCCTTCACCTCTGAGCAAGTATACCTGGGCCTATGAGATCTTCCTGTGCCCCTTCCTCTCCCAAGTTGGGAATTAGACCTCTATCATGGCCATCCTTGTGTTCCCTGCAAAGTCACTTTCCCACCTTCCCTATCAGTCAAGGAGTTAACAAGAGGACTAACCCCCCTCCTTGTATTTCAGGTGCACAGCACAAAGCCTGATATACTGATGGTTTCAGAAGCTATATATATGACAGGTCCACCTGGAACTGAGAGCCTACCTAACAAGTGCTAATGCATCTTAATGTTGCAGCAGTGGCTGAAATACGTAAAATATGTACTGTAGCCACACAGAAGGCATGGGGCAGGTATGTGCACCAGGGCACCAATTCCAAACGGGGCCCAAGCATCTCCTTCAAGGAGAATTTAGAAGGAGGTAATGTAAATGTTCTTATTCTCAAAAGCCTCACTCTTCATTAGGCTGAATGGTAGAATGCTTTAAAAAGCACAGTTGGGGATTTTATTTTTTTATTTTTAAAACTTTTTCTGGCTAGAACCTTTATTATTTCAGAAATAGGCATCCTATGTAACTTGAGGTGGGTAGAATAGTTATTTATGGATTACTGTAGTAAGTATTTGTCAAAACACCAAGTATCTCAATAATCATACACATTTCATTCATAAGAACTTACAAAAATAACTCTTTTGTGTCAAGAAACTTATAAATAATGGTCTATGGAGGAGAGAAGGAGAATTCTGCTAGGGGAAACTCTAAGTGAAGCATTTTCTCCATTACATTTTTGATTGATATAGTTCATGAAAGAAGCCTTGCTTTGCCTTCCTTTTTTTTAGTGATTCCTCTGAGAGGGAATGCAAGAAACTAAATCTGAGGGGGAAAACTGCTTTCATAATCTCAAGTGTAAACCACGAATAGGTTTTTCTGATAAAAGCTTTAAAGCCTGAAGAGATAAGAAAGGCAAGCATGTATTCCTTTAAACATTTCAATAAATTTGCAAAAATATTCAGCAACTATGCACGTATTGTTTGTATACTTAAAAATGCAACAATTTTCATGCTTCGAATATTTTTTCCTGAGTGTTTTAAGCATGTTTTGTTCTAGACAATTCAAAAGTAAGACTTACACACACACATAATATATACAACAGGAATTCTCCACATGATTAGCATTGTGGACTCTCCTAACAGTGTCAAACAATGAGAAGCCAAACGTGATCACATCCATATTGTAAGGAGAGCCTGGAGAATCACCTATGTCTTTGTTTTCTGCTCAGTGCTTCTGATAAGTTCAGCAGATGTACGGCCATGACTTGTTTCCAAACATCCAGACCCCCTCACTGGCTCACCACAATTACACGAGTGCTAAGTTCTAAGTATTCAAAGAAAGACTGCAGGTGTCGCTTTACTTCTCTCTGGTCCCTTTACCAAACCCCTACATCACTTATGACGTTACTTGTTAATATTTTGCAATCCAAAATGAAAAATGCAGGTACACAAGTTTGCTAAATTTCATTTAACCAAATAAATTTAAAAATAGATAAAATACTTAAATTCCTGCAACACAAAACTTGGTTTTCATATTCATTTGAACATTTTAGAATTACTCAAACATGAGAATTGAAAATGTGTGTGCAATTTGGAAGAGAACTACTGAATTTATTCTCCAGAAGAAAAAGCAGACCTGAAGCATCACATTACTGGAACACCTGAAATGTTGACAAGTTCTTACCTTCTAAACTTCAACGAAAGCTGCTTGCACAAACTATTTAAAGAATATCTGCCCCGGGCTTCCCTGGTGGCGCAGTGGTTGAGAGTCCGCCTGCCGATGCAGGGGACACGGGTTCGTGCCCTGCTCTGGGAAGATCCCACATGCCGCGTAGCGGCCAGGCCCATGAGCCATAGCTGCTAAGCCTGCGCGTCTGGAGCCTGTGCTCTGCGACGGGAGAGGCCACCAACGGTGAGAGGCCCGCGTACCGGAAAAAAAAAAAAAAAAAAGAATATCTGCCCCTATTAAACAAGCCAGATATCTGATGTATTAAGGAAGTCAGAAGCTGAGTCAATTCATTTCTTTCTGTTGACTCTAGTTGCCAGAATACTGGCAACTCGCATCCATGTAGATTCCCAGCATCGAATTGATGGGATCATATTTTTGAACTCCATACACTGGTACTACTTCTGCTCGCTTGATTACTTTCTGTGTATCATACAGAAGAAACATGCTGAAAAGAACTAATCCACCATAAATTGTCAGTGAGTACAGAGTGGCACCAGCCACAGTGGTAAGTGGAAGAAACATAGATCCTAGTGAGGACACAAAGACGACACCCAGGCCCACGCCCAGGGGTGCTCCCATGTTCAAAAACTTCTCACTGGGTGCACATATGGCCACAGTGGAGAGGCCTCCCACAATACCAGCTGTGTACCATGCAGCTGTGATGAGAAGAGGCGCCCCCTAATATCGTCAGAGGAGCCACCACTGCACCCATCACACCAGAATGTAGTAACCAAGCAAGATGCTTTGGGCCTGGGCTCTGGTCATATGATATCGACTGGACCAGCACTCCAGCTCCAATCATGGCTCCAAAGGTTGCATCAATTGTCACCCAAGAGCCTCTCATCATGAAGTTCATGAGGGCAGGAGTTCTGCTCACTGCCAGGGCAGACAAAGCTGTTATGCCGATACTTCCTGCTAAGTACATATAGGTGGTATGAATTCTATCCTTCACATACTGAGTCCAAATTACAGCTTCTTCAATAGCTCCAATCTCATTAGACATTCCCAAGCCATAGCAGCACAAAGCTCTAAGACCAACAGCAGCCCCTTCAGCAGTCTTCCCATCTGATCAATTTTAAGTATTTTTCCAATGATGGTTCCAAAGTTGCCTCCTTGAGTTCTTGGCTAGTTTTCCCACACCAAATTCCAATTCTTGTCCTGGTGGCATATTCCCTGCTGGGTGTTAAGAGCCATTGATTTTTCGTGACAGAATTCTTCACAACAGGGGAGGCCTTGGTGAAAGCTGGTGGAAAACCCTGGAAGGTAGTGTCCGGAGACACACAAGTCTTGTGGCCAGCATGGTGGTGCACCAGGTTTACCAAGCAGATCGGAAACGCTCAGTCCCTGGTCAACTCAAGCGCGCAGTTCCCCTTCCGGCCGGCGAAACACAACGACTACCACCTCCCGTGCCCTCCGCCCACCTCTTACTCAATTGTGGATTTTAAATTACCCCTTTCATCTTTATTTCCTCAGGGAGAAAAAAACGATCCTGGTGGTTGACATCAGGAAGGCGAGGCCACGGAGTTAGGTAGGAGGATCTACATATTTCTCTGTGATCAACAGCTCTGCTTCCTCACCTCCTTAGCTGCTGGAGACAGGCTGCTGCTTCCAGATGTGGGATGGGGTGGTGCACGCAAGCAAACGCCTGGTGCGCAGCAAGGGGCTCCACAAACATCTGCCCAACACGCTTCTCCTAAGGACGATCTCTTAACGTTTGTTAGCAAAAGTTTTGGAAATCAGGATCAGTAAACTGCAGAGTACCTTATAAGCGGCAGTGACAGACCAAGGCAGGAACTGCACACGCGGTAGGCAGCCCTCCTCATGCCTGTGCTGAACAGTATCTCATCTCATCGCCACAACCCCACTGCCGGGGTGGTGTTGCCCTCATGTCAAAGGTGAGGATACTGACGCTCTGAAAATGCACTTACCCACCAAAGATCACACACTCAGTCCATCCTGGAGTCACAATTCAAACTCAAGTCTATGGCCAAAGTCCATCCTTGTTCTGCTAGACCAGAGGTTAGAAGCTGAAGGCCTGTGTCTACATGGACCCTAGACATGTACGTAAAAACACAACTTTCTTGCTTCTCTTCAAAAACTTCTGAAGATCTGGCAACAATCAGCCAGAACAAAATAATGGCTCCTCTTTGGACAAGGAACTTGCCAGTTCACTCCACCTACTTTTTAAAAAAAAATATTTATCTATTCATTTATTTAGGCTGCACTGGGTCTTAGTTGAGGCATGTGGGCTTCTTAGTTGCGGCATGCATGCTGGATCTAGTTCCCCACCAGGGATCGAACCCGGGCCCCCTGCACTGGGAGCGTGGAGTCTTACCCACTGGACCACCAGGGAAGTCACTCACACCACCTACTTTTTAAACGTTTCCTATTCCTGGATATCTTTGGGCTTACAACCTTTGCACCATAGTTTACGTGCCATCCTTTATTTAGAACAGAATTCTTCCAAAGTACATGTAAGCAAAATACTAACCCACATTGGTCAACCCCATCTTTCATGGGAGAGGCAAAGAGCTGGGCTGCACGATCTGCCTGTGTTGGCACAGGTGAGCGAACGGTGTCATCCGGACCTGTTGAGACTGTACTCCTGCTCTCTCGCCCCGAAGCCTGGTTTCTCCCGCTGCCAGCTGTTTTCTCAGCCCAGCAGTTACTGATGTGCTGGGATAGGAGGGCATTCACATACCACTGGGGAAATGAGGAAAAGTATAGCATGAAAATACCAACTGAAAAGGTACTCACTAGAGGTCAAAATAGTCCACTATAGCAGCAATAAAAAAGGAAGTTGATGAAATCTTTGCGGGGAGGGACAGGGAACATACATTGAGAAGAGCTCTTTGCTTTCTCTCAATTAATAGAAGCTAATTTAAAACTGGGGCAGACTAGATTGAGGGTGCCTCTATTGCTGGGCAAAGCTCGGGTTGCCCACAGTTTAGTTCCGTTTTTTTTTTTTTAATTTATTTGTTTACTTTTGGCTGCATTGGTTCTTCGTTGCTGCGCACGGGCTTTCTCTAGTTGTGGCAAGTGGGGGCTACTCTTTGTTGCGGTGCGAGGGCTTCTCATTGCAGTGGCTTATTTTGTTGTGAAGCATGGGCTTTAAGCACGTTGGCTTCAGTAGTTGTGGCATGGCCCACGGTTTAATTTCTCAGAGATTTCCTGAGAGGTTGCACATAAAGGTCTGTTGTTGAACTGAAGAAAGATGCTGGGAATAGGCTCTCTGATCCTGCTCTGTTGTCAGGTTGGTTTCACCACCCAGGGGCCCACTGTGCCTCTCCCCATGGAGACACTGCTGGGTTTCAATGTGCTTTTCATTCTCTTGGCTGCCTGAGCAAACAGCCATCACTGTTTCCATTGTGAGCTCTTCTCCGTCTGGAGCCAAGCCCAAGTTCATGGAACATGTGCTTGCGACCAACATTTGGCAGCCTGGGTCCCCACTTGGAGCGACTTTCTGCCTTTGCCTTTTCCCCATCAAGACAGTTCCTGAATCTGGAGACTGAAGAGCAGTGCTGAACACGCTTAGTTCTAAAAGCTGGTTCCTCATCCTGCTAGCTCACTGGGATGAGGGACAAAAAATTCACACCAAAATCCAGGGCCCAGGTTGCAAAGACAAAATTTATTTCCATCCCTCCCTTGTTACCAACACGACTGAGAGCATACATATCTCACAGCATCAAATGGGCTTAGTTTCCTGGAGAAAATTTCTCTTTGTATTATCTACTGAGTTAAGAATTTTTATAAGAATTCCTATTACAAGTGGAAAAAAATTGAGCATCCTAATCCTGAGGCCTCATTTTCTAGGTCAGGTGACAGAATGAAGAGATTAAATGCTTTCCCCACATCCACATAGGAAGTAGTGGCAGAGTTGGTACTAGAACATAACTACTTGAATATCCAGACCAAAGTTTATTCTACTATGCCAAGTCACTAATAAGGACTGGGTTTTTTTTTAACATTTTTATACTGATATTAATTCCACACAATAAAACGCACAGATCTTAAGTGTAGAGCTTAATACATTTTGACAAATGTTTACACCCACGTGATCAAAACTCCAGTCGAAACATGGAATGTTTCCATCATCCTAGAAAGTTCCCTTGGGCCTTTTTCCACTCAACTCCCTTGTCCCATCTTCCTGCACCCAGCAACAACACCTGCTCTGATTTCCATCCCTTTTGATAAGTTTCGGGGCTCCAGTTTTAAGAAATAAAAATTGAATGCATGTGAATTTGCCTGAAGCCCTGAAATGTCTCTTTGCAGAATTTTCCTCTCCCTTTTGGACCGCAAGTACTACTTAAGATTTGTTTTGGATCCATCTGGACATTCTTCCAGAAAGTCAGCCTTAGCCCCAGCACAGACATATTTAGGGTTAAAGGCATCCACGTTTATAAGAAGCAAACGCCAACTATGATTCCTCAATATGTGGTATAAAAAGAACTCTACCTTCTGGAAAATAAAGTTGCTATCTCCAAAATATCTGCCTTCTTGGCTCTTTCTGTAACACACCACTCCTTTAGAGTAGCTGCCTCTGTTCCTATGGAAAGAATTGCCTGAGCCCTTGAAAGTGAGCACATATGCATTATCTTTCTACTTGGAAGCTGTTTCCTAGTTTCGATAACCTTCCGCTGCAGTGGGATTCCTCTTCGCAGCTCCTCTGACTTCCCCAGACATCATTACAGGAGGGCAGAGGCAGTTAAAAACCTAACATTGTCCTAAGCTATTTAGTCAGCAAGGGATCTGGGTTTTAGAAACTGGAAAACTTTGGCTAAGTCTTGCTCAGAACATTGTCTTAAGGCCAAAAAGTGTTGGCAAGGTCCAGGTGAAGGCAGCTTTCCACCAGCCACAGACACGACCAAATCATACGGGGCCTGCTTCTCTTTTAAGCGGAGCGCTGACGGCCAGCCTGGATCATTTTCTCCACATCAGCTTGTCTCCCCAGACAGTGAGCTAATGCTTGGCACCAAAAAACACCATAAAAAAAAAGGCATTTAACCCCATGTTTTCAGGCAGAAATGACTAAATGGAATATATACACAAAATTATTTAAATCAAGACAACTTTTAAAAATTCTAAGAGAATAAAAATTATGCACACATAGTCACAACATTGGAACCCACTTGTGAACACAGAATAAAGAGGAAGCAATGCTGAAAATTTTCAGAGAAGTAAACTTCTCTGAAAGAGCCAAATTTCAGAAGACATTTTGTCAGTAAAGAGAGAATTCTGCGGAATTAGCTGCCTAAAGCATGTTGAATCCCTCTTCCCTATGCAATGTCACTTCTGAGTATGTTGGGGTTTTTCTACAGTTTAAAACTATTGATATTTTAAACTTTTTCTATTTTTTTTCATTTTCTAAATTTTACTTTTAAAAATAGATACTATATTAACATGGTTCAAAATTTTAAAAATAAGAAAAGTCTCCCTCCCACTCCCAGGCCCCAGCCATTCCCTTTCCCACCCCATAGGCCCTGTGTTAGTGGTTTCCTGTGCATCTATTCAGAGCTAGTTTAGCAAAACATAGATATATACCTTTCATCCTTCTTTTTTTTAGAAATGGAATGTTATAATGCTGCCCTACATTTTGCTATTTTTTTTACACTTCATTGTATTTAGAAACAGAATTTAGAAGACATATTTCAATAAAGAAAAATTATATGTTCATTTACCCTTTGACACAGTGAATCCCACCTCTAAGAATCTATCCAAAATATACATTGGCAAAAATACAAAATATTCTATGTAGGCTATTCACAGAGTATTTCGAAAAGAAAGAATATGCAATGTCCACCAACTAATAAAAATGGTTACTGCTGGGGGCAGGAAGAAACAGAGGTGAGGGGACAAGGATGTAAGACCTCTCTGAATGTACCTTAAAAAAAAAAACTTGGGGCTTCCCTGGTGGCACAGTGGTTGAGAGTCCGCCTGCCGATGCAGGGACATGGGTTCGTGCCCTGGTCCGGGAAGATCCCACATGCCGCGGAGCGGCTGGGCCCGTGAGCCACGGCCGCTGAGCCTGTGCGTCTGGAGCCTGTGCTCCGCAATGGGAGAGGCCACAACAGTGAGAGGCCTGCGTACCGCAAAAACAAAACAAAACAAAACAAAAACTTGTTTTAAATATTTTACATAATTTTTTAAAAAGTCCCCCTAAAAATTGAAAGCGAAAGGAGACAAAATTAACTATATATATTTGAAGCACTAACTACAGAGGAACTATTTCAAGTGACTTTAAAATGTTCACAATCTGGGAGTTCCCTGGTGGTCTAGTGGTTAGGACTCGGGGCTTTCACTGCTGTGGCCCAGGTTCAATCCGCGGTTGGGGAACTGAGATCCTGCAAGCCGCGAGGCGAGGCCAAAAACAAAAAAAATCAAAAAACCTCACAATCCCTAGATCTGGTTTTTCAATCTCAGCACAACTGACATTTTGGGCTGGATAATTCTTTGTTGTGGGGGGTTGTCCTGTGCACCATAGGGTGTCAGCACCCAAGGCTCAGGTGAACTTCCCTGATTGGCAACATTTTGCACATACAGTCACACATCGTTGCCCCGAGAATTAAGTGCTGTGTTTGTCACATGTGCACCCAAAAAACTAAATATTGATTGCCCTGGGAGAATGTTCTAAAATATAGGAGGAGGAAACATGACACAGCAGGAGGAGCCACCTGGGGAAGCACCAGGGTGGGTCAGGAGGCACAGGGAGGAAGGAGGAAATGTGGGCAAGAGCCATTACTGTGAAGGGGAAGGGACGGGACGCGCAAGGTAAACAGGCTTGGGATTGGCTGGTTTGACTAATTTCAGTAGACTCTTGAGGCACAGTGACTGCCCCTGGTTTTCTGGTGCCTGGCCCTGGTGTGATTAGGGCAGGTGGATAGTGGCCCAGAATGTGAGAGCCCCAGAAAGGAGGTGGTTGGGGTATGGGCTCTGGATTGGTTGGTATACGTACAAAAGGTGTGCTCAGAGATGAGTCTTTATCTCTAGAAACTGGCTATCCCTGGGAGGGGCAGTCTCTCCAGGGTCAGCAAGGCAAGGATGTCAAAGCATCAGAGACACAAGGTTAGCAGAGAGGACAACTAGAAGCTTGTGCAGACTGTCTCCTGGACTTCGCCCATGTGCCTTTCCCTTTGCTGACTTTCACTGTAATAAATGGTAACTGTAACAGTTTTTCTGAGTTCTGTGAGTCTGCCTAGTGAATCAACCTAAGGGTGGTCTTGGGGACCTCATAACACAGTTGCTAAAACCATTCTGTAAAAGGGTGATGGGATAGATCAGGCTGATACCAATGAATGCACTGATTAATCACTGAAAGCGGGACAACCCTATGTTGTGCAGAACCACCTGAAAAGAACTGAACCTGAATGTAATCAAGCCTCTCCATGTAACCACAAATTTATAGGAAATATGAGGGAGAGAGAACCTGCTATCAACACTGGAGGAAATAAGCAGCCAAATCCTGGATGGGGGACAGTCTACAGGACAAATAACCCATTTGTTAAGCACATAAAAAGAAGAGTGAACTGCTACAGATTTAGTGAGAAAAAGACACGTCAATCCAATGCATTGTGTGGACATTGTTTGGATCCTAATTTCAACAAAATAGAAGACATTTTTGAGACAACAGGGGAAATAAAACACAGCCTGCATAATAAATATTAAGGAATGATTGTTAATTTTGTTGGGTAGAATATGATGGTTAGAATTCACTTTAAAATATTCCAAGAAAAACAAAATTGGAGGGGAGGGGGGAATAGATTAGGTAACAACAGCATAAAGCTGATGATTGTTAAGTCTGGGTGATGGGTACATGGAGGCCCACTGTGCTATTCTACTTTTTGTCTATTTAAAAACTTCTATAACAAGTTTTTATAAATTTACTTATTTACTTTTGGCTGCGTTGGGTCTTCGTTGCTGCATGCAGGCTTCCTCTAGTTGCAGTGAGCAGGGGCTACCCTTCGTTGCAATGAGCGGGCTTCTCATCGTGGGGGCTTCAGTAGTTGTGGCACGTGGGCTCAGTAGTTGTGGCTCGTAGGCTCTAGAGCACAGGCTCAGTAGTTGTGGCGCATGGGCTTAGTTGTTCCCTGGCATGGGGGATCTTCCCAGACCAGGGATAGAACCCACGTCCCCTGCACTGGCACGCAGATTCTTAACCACTGCGCCACCAGGGATGTCCTATAACAAGTGTCTAAAAAGGTACTTAAAAATTGGAAGCAGTTATCAGTAAAAACATATGATCTAAATGTATGAAGTTCGAGAACCTGCCAATATTGCAGAGATGTGATTTTAAGGCATAGGTGAGATTCTAAACTTGGGTTTTTGTTTTGTTTGGCTTTGTTTTTGGGGTGTTTTTTTTGGCAGCACCACGTGGCATGTGGGATCTAGTTCCCCGACCAGGGATCGAACCCACGCCCCCTGCAGTGGAAGCATGGAGTCCCAACCTCTGGACTGCCAGGGAAGTCCCTAAACTTGGGTTTTAAGAGATTAAAGCAAAATGTAGGAAGTTGGCTGTCTAAGCTCCCCTTTTAGCTCTTGAGAAAACAGGCAGAGTCCAAGGTGAAGCTGCCTCTGGTCTCTATCTTTCAGGGTTTTGCCAGTCTCTGTTCTGAAGCGTAAATTCAGGAGTGTTTTTAATATTTAGTTTTTTGGGTGCACATGTGATGAACACTATAAAATTTAGGAATAAAAAGACTATCTCCTTACATTCTCATATAAATCTTTATCCTTTAAAATAGAATCTCGGGACTTTCCTGGTGGTCCAGTGGGTAAGATTCCGCACTCCCCATGCATGGGGGCTGGTTTTGATCCCTGGTCGGGGAACTAGATCCCACATGTGTGACGCAACTAAGAGTTCGCATGCCGCAACTAAGAAGTCCTCATGCCGCAACTAAGAGTCTGCATGCTGCAAATAAGAAGTCCGCATGCCACAACGAAGATCCCACATGCTGCAACTAAGAACTGGCGCAGACAAAATTAAAAAATATTAAAAAAAAAAAAAAGAATCTCATGAGAGAGAGAGATGCATAATTTTCTGTGGATAAAAGCTTCTGCCAATCGAGGTATCTTAACTGCTCTCATATCATAGGATTTGGGGTCAGGCAAAAGGATCTCTCTGATTAAAGCAGCATATGGTAGGGGTCTGGCCTTCAGGTAGTGATGTTTTTGTCTTTCTTTCCTGCTATCTAAAAGGATTCCTTATAGAAAAAAGTTCAAGGATAACTTGTTATGAAAAACTTATGGGGGAATTCCCCGGTGGTCCAGTGGTTAGGACTCAGTGATTTCACTGCTGTGGCCTGGGTTCAATCCCTGGTCAGGGAACTAAGATCCTGCAAGCCGCATGGCACAGCCCAAAAAAAAAAAAAAAGTTACAATGGTAAATTAAAAAAAAAAAAACTTACGTATTACTTCTGTAATAAAAAAAATTAAGAACATATGTTCACATGCAAACTTGTATATGAATGATTATAGCAGCACTATTCACAATAGCCAAAAAGTGGAAACAACCTAAATGTCCATCAGTTGATGATTAGATAAACAAAATGTGGTATATCCATAGAACTGAATATTATTTTTATTCCATAAAAAGGAATAAAGTACTGACTCATGCTACCAATTCACGTTATAACATCATGAATCTTAAAACATCATGTTAAGTGAAAGAAGACAGTCACAAAAGACCACATATTGTATGATTCCATTATATGAAATGTTCAAAACAGGGAAATCCATAGAGACACAAAGTAGATTACTGTTTGCCCTGGAGCTGAGGGGGTTGAGGGGAAATGAGGAGCGGCTGCTAATGGATACTGTACTGGGTCAAACAGCATCCCCCCGCCTCCCCCAGATGAGAACAAAAATGTTCTAAAATTGATCATGGTGATGTTTGCACACCTTTGTGGATATACTAAAACCCACCAAACTGTACACTTTAAATGGGTGAATTTTTATGGTATGTGAATTATATGTCAATAAAGCTGTTATTTAAAATATTTAAAGGTATAAGGAAATACTGAAGAACCAACAATGACCTTGAGTAATCCCAACATGGAGAACTTCCACTTTTAGTCAATAAATTAGAGTGTGAAGAGGTTGAAAGTTAAACATTAGTTGTTAGTAAAAACAGCATTGACTGCTAGCTCTGCTGCTGAATTACTATAGGGACTTTTGGCCTTTTAGACAGAACTCTTTCCATTGAAAGTCATAGGAAAACAGTCTCAAACAGGCTTACTCAAAACAATAGGAATTTATCTCACATAATTGAAGTCCAGAGTAGGCACTAGTTTCAGGCATCCAGACAAGGTCACGAGAGCTCTGATTCTCTCAGCTGTTTCCTTCATTGCCTTTGTTCTCAAGCTGGCTGTCTCTATGTAGTAGGCAACGGCAGCCACAGGCAATCCCAAGATTACGTGGCGTTTATAGTTCCTGATACAAGAGGAGAGAGAATCTTACCTGATCACTCTGGCACTAGTTCCAGGACTGTTCAAGGCTGGCTCACATTCCTGGAGCCAAGGAGTAAAGTTCACTTCATCCAAGCATGGGTAAAGCAGGAAAGGGTGGTTCTCCAAAGGAAAAAAGACTGGATATACAAAATACATGCCCACTATGACAGGCAAAACTCTAAAACTTGCAGAGATTCAAAGATTATCTCAGCCCAATAAGTACTTGCCGAATCAATATAGGAAAAGACAAAATGGAGCTATTGCAGAGTACTTTTAAAGCATCACGTTCCAAATTCTTATTCTTAGAGAAGCAATAAAACACAGGACACATACCAAGGTCATTAGCAAGATGCTGTTTTAGCAGTGAGCTACTTCAGTCAAGTATAGATTGTTCCATGTCCAGAATTCCATCCATCTCACACAGAAGAGATATTTTACTCTGGTAGATGGCAGTCTTTTTTTCCTGATCAGCCACAAGAAAAGCTAAGGCTTATCCAGCACGTAGGAAGAAGGCAGTCCAGAATGAATGAATGGAAAACACCCTGCTGCCAGTAAACTTTGCTCATTTAAATTGTTGATAATCCGGTGGGTTTCTGATCCAGGATCCAAATGCCTGCTTTCGGAGTGCGCTCCAGGCCTGCTGATAAGTGGATGCGGCCTCCTTGTACTCATGGTACGTCACTAGCTTCTGCACCCTAATGCACACACACCACCAAGCACACAAGTTCTCACTGGACAGCTCACCACCGTGGCCAGCAAGACACCTCAGCAATAGGCTGGACAGATTTATTACAAGAGACTTAGGAAGCAGGAAGATTTTGTTATGCTGTCCTATGCTGACTCTTACCTCCTTTGTAGGGAATTCACTAGAAAACAGCATGGATTAAAACAGGTAAGAATAAACAGAATGCTAGTTTTGTCTGGTCCTGGTGGAATCAGATAAAACAAGAATAACTCTATCTACTACTTGGTTTAAAATTTTCTATGTGTCTATAATTTCCACCATAAGGATCTAGCTGTTAGAAATTTCTCAACTGCATTTTCCCAAAGCACTTTCCATCTTAATCATATTCTCCTATGTACTGCCAGCCAACACCCCTTCCCAAATCCCTTAGCGTCTCTGACTGCTGAAGAATGGCTGACGTGCTGAATAATATCTATAATACTCACTCCCAGATCAAAAGATTTTCTTGTGACAAAGATTCTTTCCTTTGATCAAACTTGAGTCAGGCTCCTCTGAGCCCTATTCTCGATTCAGCCCCGACCTTGAGCTCTGTCCTTGCCATCTCATAGCTGAAGAAACTGAGCCTCATGTCTCATTGATTCAGGTTTTATCCTGCTTCTACTCTTTCGTTCTTTGCCAAGATCTGAGGAGACCCAAGTTGTTTCTTCACTCACTTCAGCAAAGATTAAAGCTGCTAATGGTAGCAAACACTGATTTTCGTTGTTTGATCAATTTCCCATAGCTTTTTGGTGGTTAATGGATGGGAACCACACACATGACAATGTTAAACTTTACCTGAGCCCTTAGTTCCCCAAACAAGCTATGGTTAAAAAATCTCCCTCCCACACTTCTGTGTTGTGGGAAGTGGCTGACTGCAAAGAACCACCCTTCTTCATGGCTTAGACAGACTCATGAATGCCCCCCTGGTTTACCTCTAACAAGGCCAGACACAGACCCCATTCTTTGCCTCATAACGATTAGCTGAACTGTTTGTACCCACTGACAAAATCTCGACCACATGCCTGCTAATTTGACCAAATATTAGTTATGCTTCTCTCCTTCCCCCAGACCCCCGAACTTTGAGCCACTTTCAGCCTGAGCCAGCATCAGCATGTGTAACAAGCCCTTCTTTTAACAGCCCCTCCTGAGAATCAACACTTCCTGTTCAATTGTTCCATCACACTACCGGCTCGTCCTACTCCCCCATTCCCAGCTCTGTCTAACTTTGCTTCTCTCTCCGTATAAAAGAAAATTCCTTTGCACCTGCTCTTCGAGAGGCTTACAGATCTTAAGATTGCAGTGTCCTTGCTATTGCGTTAGTCCTCCTCCTATTGTAACAGGCCCTTTCTCTTATTACAATAATCCTTTTGAATGAAGTCTCTCCTTACCTAAGTCCAGATTTGTTTTTAAGTCACAGAATGTATGGAAACCCACCCAGTTCCAGTCTGATTCATTCTTCCAGACAAGAAACAAGCAAACTGACCATGGATGACGGGAGGGCATCAATACTGACTGTAGGATGCATGATGGTGAAAACAGGTGGTAGCCTCTTCATATGGAAGCATATATAGCTACGCCTTCGCTTCCCCACTGTTGTATAAAAAAGAATTTGGCTGATCTTTGTTGTCAGTTCCTGGCAGGGAGCCTCTAAGCCCTTAGAATTCCCCTAACGATAGGAATGTCTTTGTTATTCATGGTGGACCCCTCAGATCACACCTAAGTTTTTGCTTAACGAGATGACTCATGGTGGGCCCTAGATAGTTTCAGGATGGGCTGGCCATGCCAGAAAGACCAACCATGAGTTTAGAAAGTTGGGGCTTTGAGCCATCTGATATCAGTCTGACCTCCTGAGGTGGGAATACTGGAAGGTGGAGACTGAGTTCAACCACATCATGTGGCCAACAATTCTATTAATCATGCTTATTGATGAAACGACACTAAACATGCTGAGCACTGAAGCTCAGGTCAGCTTCCTGGTTGGTGACAGACAGTGACATGCTGGGAGGGTGATGCATCCTGGGGACACAGAAGTGTCAGGTTGGGGACCCTTGGAGACCTTGCCCTATGTGGCCCTTCTTTCATCTGGTCCTTATTTGTATCCTTCATAATAAAAGGTAATTGTAAGTATGGTGCTTTCCTGAATTCTGTGCGTTTTTCTAGTGAATTACTGAACCTGAGGGGTAAGTAGGAACCTGAGTTTGTAGTCAGTTGGTCAGAAGTGTAAGTGGCTTTGCCCCCCCCCACCCCAGTATGTGGCTGTGGCTGGTGTCCTGAAGTGAGGTCAGTTTGTGGGGACTGTGCCCCTACCCTGTGAAATTTGGCCTAACCCTGGGTAGTTAGTATCTGAATTCCACCCACCCACCTGCCCCAGAAGTGGTTTTATAGTTCTCTACATTCCTGTTTGGAAAGTAATTTAAGTCTTCGAGCTTCCGTTCACAAGCAGTGATGTGAACAAAAGAAAAAGAGAAGAGAATGATATTCCCAACAGAATCTATTGCTCCCCAAGCACTCACATTTCCACAATGCTGTCCATCTGGAGGTGGAACAAGAGGAGGGCCTGTAATGGCCCAGGCCCCAATTCTGCCCTTAGGCTCGTGTGACTCTGTATTACCAACTACCCATCTCCCACGGCTCAGATCATACACATATCTGCAAATGGGGCCATGGGGATTGAAGAGCATGTGGTTAGTAATAAGTACCCACTCGCCTACTGAACCACCATTCCTGCCAAAGCTTCCTGCCATCCATAAGCAGAATTAAACCAGAAGTCTTCCTAAATATGAAAAAACATAGGTCAATGGCATCACCTGAGGGAGTCTGGCCACTTGTCCTCTGAAATACTGCTTAGCAGCTTCTGGAATGATCTAAAGAGCTCTACTTTGCTGATTCGGGATCTGTTTGGAAAAAGAAGACCAAGAAGATTTATTAAGTGTTTACTATGTATCAGGCCCCTATCAAAGATACTGGGTTTCACATGGTATCTTTTTAGGTCTGAAGGTCCTGAGCCCCCATTTTCACCTTCTTGCACTTGGCAAGAAGAAAAATCCAGACCCAAGAGTCTGATTAGGTTGAGGGACAAAACTGAGTCTCATCTTAAGAAATGTTATCAGGGACTTCCCTGGTGGTGCAGTGATTAAGAATCCACCTGCCAATGCGGGGGACACGGGTTCCATTCCTGGTCCGGGAAGATCCCACGTGCCACGGAGCAACTAAGCCCGCGTGCCACAACTACTGAAGCCTGCGTGCCTAGAGCCCATGCTCCGCAACAAGAGAAGCCACCGCAATGGGAAGCCTGAGTACTGCAACAAAGAGTAGCCCCCGCTCACTGCAACTAGAGAAAGCCCATGTGCAGCAACGAAGACCCAACGCAGCCCAAACAAACAAACAAAAAACCCCAAAACTCTCAAGAAATGTTACCAGCAGTGAAATCATCAAGGTGACGGGCTGAAATGGGGTAAAGACAGAGGGAATTACTAAATTTTGCCCCCAAGGATACCCATCAGCTATGTTTGGCTTCCTCCTTTCAAGGGAGCTGGCCCCTTGGGTAACAATGCTTACAAAACTTTGGGACTTCCCCGACGGTCCAGTGGTTAAGGCTGCGCTTCCACTGTAGGGGGCACAGGTTCCATCCCTGGTCGGGGAACTAAGATCCCACATGCCACATGGCGTGGCCAAGAAAAAAAAAATCAGGAATAATACAAGGATACTTGCTATCACTGCTTTTATCCAACATTACACAGAAGGTCTGGCCAGTAAGAGAAGAAATAAAAGGAATAAAGATTGAAAAGCAAAAAACAAGTCATTATTCGTAGATGATTGTGATATTGTCAGTTCTGGTCAGCACAATAAGTCAAGAAAAAAAAATAAAAGGAGTGGAGGTTTGGAAAGGAAATACTATTTGCAAAAGATAGACTATGTTCAAAAATTCCGAAAGAATGCCCAGATACATTAGTAGAATAATAAGAGTTAGCAAAGTTGCTGGATACAAACATTAATTGTAAGAGAGAAATAAACAACAACAAAAAAGTTGATTGCAGTAGCAATGACCAGAAAATGAAATGAAAGGGAATTACTTAAAACAGCATCTGTGGTAGCCAGTCTCTGAATGGTGATTCTTACCTCCTGGAATTCATGCCATTATGCAACCCCGCCCCACACCGAATAGGGGTTATCTGAATAACCATTAGGAGATTGGGTTGGAGTGTGACTTCTGAGGCTACTCACAAAAGACTCTGTGGCTTCTGCCTTGCTCTCTTGGATTGCTTGCTCTGGGGAGAAACCAGCCATCATGTTGTAAAGATGAATACTTGTAGGACTATGGAGAGACCCAAATTGAGAGGAACTGAGGCCTCCTGCGAGCAGCCAGCACTGACTGACCTTGCAGCCACATGGGTGAGCCATTTTGAAACTGGATCCTCCAGCCCCAGTCAAGCCTTTGATGACTGTAGTCTTGGTTGACATAATGGATTGCAACCTCATAAGCCCCTGAGTCAGAATTATCCAGCTAAGCTCCTCCCAAATTCCTGACGCACAGAGACTGTGAAATAATAAATGTTAATTGTTTTTTTAAGCCACTAGGTTTTTTATTTTGGGGGGGGTGTAATTTGTTACACAGCAACAGATAACTAATACATCTTCAAGAAATAAATCTAATAAAAGATGTGAAAATTTATGTGAAGAAAATCATAAAACTTTACTGAAATATATGTAAGAAGACCTAAATAAGTGAACATTCAAAACTGCTTGTTTTAAATTTGGGGCACAACTGCCAATTTGGCACCAGCATTATATAAAAAGATATACACCATATTCCTGGTTTGTAGACTTAACAATGAAAAATGTCAATTCTCCCCAAACTGAACTTTAAATTTAAAAGTCTAAGAAAAGCCAAGACACTCTTGAAAGACAAGGCAAGAGGACTTTCCCTAACAGATATCATCTTATTATAAAACTAGAGTTATTAAGAGTATGGTTTTGGTGCAGGGAAAAACAAACAAACCAATGGAACAGAACAGAATGCCCAGAAACAGATCTATCTATCTATCTATAAAATACAGATATTCTATATAATACAGATACATACAGATATTCTACATTTGATATGTGTTCACTTAAAACATGTAGATTTCAATAAAATTACTACAGTTTCTTTTTCTATAAAGACTAGAAAATGAGTTTCTCTGACAGGGAGCTTGTATTGTATATGACAGTCTTTTATACATACTATGTATTGGGTCATTGGGTCTAGTCTGGGTGGACTAGAAAGATGTTAGAGAAATATTTCTCATATTTTTTTCCACTCAATTCATAAAGTGGCCTGGTAGAGCTAATAAGGAGTTGTAGCTAAAGCTGCCACTAAGTAAGAACTGTCAGATTGAAATATCAATCCCCTTGAACTGAACTTAAATTATAGAACTAAAATACTGTGCAAGTGTTTATATGACTGCACTAGAACTGAAAATTATTACTCAAGAAGAAAATAATCTGACTGTTCAATATTAGTGAAAATATACCCAAAGGGTGGTCACCAAAGGCAACTGTAATGTTAAATCTTTTATTCATCTAGTAGTTTAAGTGTGAATAATACTGACTAATTCATATTGACTGATTAGACAATTAAGAAATTACTTTTAGCCAAGCCTTACAGCTTTACATAATATTTTGTGTAGCTCATTCACTGGTGCACCAACTACTTATATGAAGCTAACACCTCAAGGACCTGTAAGAAACCATCGAACATACATGCTTCGAACATGGAGTTTAGATGCTGATGTTATTCTCCTGTGAAAGAACCAGGGCAATTTGAAGAGAAATTATTCTATATATTGGAGCAGGGAAGTGATGGTCCTGGAAAATCTCATACAGGACAAAGAAATGAGGCTCTCTGGCAGCTCCCTATGCTTTCTAGGCCTAAGCATAAAAAGAGAGACAATGAAGTTTATAGCTAATAGAAACATATTAAGAGTAAAGCCAGGAGGCCATGACCCTCAAAAAAGGGAGACTTAGAATTTTTTTCCTTTCAGGCAACTAGCACTGTATCAAGATTGGTTTTACCCAGTTGAAAACAAACATTATTTATGTTTTATTGTATGTATGTCTTCAGGTAGATAAGTTGATATGTTCACTGTTACTTAGAATCAAAGATTTCATCTCCAGATTTAAGACTCTGAAATTTTTGGTGACATGACCACACATTTTATTGCTCAAGAAGTCCAGAGAGTCTTACAGACTCAACATTTCCACTGTCCACGTCACTCAGAATCAGCAAAAGAGAAACATCAAAAAATAAACTAATATCTTGCCCGGGATGCTCACACTTCCCTTTGAAATACTGATAGGTGAGCCCATGAGACTTTTGCTATAACCCAGTGGCTACTGACGTACAACTATGAGAGAAAATTTGGCTATATTATTACAGAGCATTAATGAAATATGTCAAGACATTTCATTCACAAGCCTTAGTAATCAATCATGCCACGATCTGTAGTCTGGAGATGGGATCCACTCAAGGTTCATTAAAGAAACACAACGCTTAGGGGCTTCCCTGGTGGCGCAGTGGTTGAGAGTCCGCCTGCCGATGCAGGGGACACGGGTTCGTGCCCCGGTCTGGGAGGATCCCGCATACCGCGGAGCGGCTGGGCCCGTGAGCCATGGCCGCTGAGCTTGCGTGTCCGGAGCCTGTGCTCCGCAACGGGAGAGGCCACAACAGTGAGAGGCCCGTGTATCGCAAAAAAAAAAAAAAAAAAAAAAAAGAAACACAACGCTTAAACCTCACTGGAAGGTGGCAAACTGGATTCTATTTACCACCAACACTGGGTGAATGTCAAGGCCTCCAGTGTCACTGTGAAAAGCCATCAGTGACAGCTTAACAGCTTCTTGAGACCAGATCTGTAAAATGTTTTCAACATTATTCCCTCTGGAGGAGCAAATGGCACTTTCTCTTATGAATGCTTTTGGTCTAAGTCACCTCATGAGTAATGTTAAGGTGTTATATCTCCCTCCAGAGAAGTAAGACCTTTCTCAAGACTTGTTCAACAGCAGAACAGAGTGACCATAATAGTAATTCCTCTGTCAAAGAGGCCCACCCAATAATAACCAATGATGTCATCTGTGGAGCAAAATAATCTTGGTGGCTGCTAGCTGCTATGCTCCAACAAGCCCTAGTTCCTTTTAACAGTGAGGATTACATTCTTAGATATTAGTCTTCCTGGTGAGCTGGTTAACACTACTGGTTGGTGTATCAAAGAGCTAGGAAAGCTATCCATACATAATTTTTTAAAGATTACACATTCACATTTCAACCTAGCCCTATCTTTATTCTAACATACTTAGACACGCTTAGTTTTCGTTTTTGTTTGCTTTTTTAATCTCTTACCCTTCTCTTTTATAATCCAATGAGCCATGTAATGATCTCTCCAGGATGCTCTGGTAGCTCATCTGGGAAGGGAAGAGACTATGCCTCTTCAGGGCAAAGAGAATTTAAAAGGATTTGCTGGGCTTCCCTGGTGGCGCAGTGGTTGAGAGTCTGCCTGCCGATGCAGGGGACACGGGTTCGTGCCCCGGTCCGGGAAGATCCCACATGCCGCGGAGCGGCTGGGCCCGTGAGCCGTGGCCGCTGAGCCTGTGCGTCCGGAGCCTGTGCTCCGCGACGGGAGAGGCCACAACAGTGAGAGTCCCGCGTAACGCAAAAAAAATTAAGCTTCTTGAAAATGAGGGTCCTTTATCTGATTCCTGTTATTATCTCATTGTTTGCAATAAACACAAAGACTTAAAATAAAATATTACCTTTGAGTGTCGCACTAGTATTTTAAATGTTTCTAACATCCCAGTCTTGAGTTCATACTCCAGATCATTCTAAAAAAGGTAGTTCCAGGATAGCACTCAGGAATGAGAAGTGAGAAAAACCCACTCTCCCCAGCAGCTGTTGGTCTTTAAAATTAAAGTAACTTTGGCCCTTTCAAACATAATGTGCAGGGGCTTCCCTGGTGGCGCAGTGGTTGAGAATCTGCCTGCCAATGCAGGGGACACGGGTTCGAGCCCTGGTCTGGGAAGATCCCACATGCCGCGGAGCAACTAGGCCCGTGAGCCACAACTACTAAGCCTGCGCGTCTGGTGCCTGTGCTCCGCAACAAGAGAGGCCATGATAGTGAGAGGCCCGCGCACCGTGATGAAGAGTGGCCCCCGCTTGCTGCAACTAGAGAAAGCCCTCGCACAAAAACGAAGACCCAACACAGCCAAAAAAAAAAAAAAAAGTGTCTTAAAAAAAACCAAAACACATAATGTTTAGATTCATTTGATGACTGAAGAAGAAATCTATCTTAACAAGATGTCTACTGCAAGCCCTGTACCATGTTAGAGGCACTCTCTCTCATTCAATTTTCACAACATTCCCGTGTGACAGATACTATGAGTTACCCTTGCTTTATTGTTAGGGAAGTTGAGGCCCAGAGAGGTAAAGTAATTTGCCCAATTCACACACTTGGGGGGAAAGGGAGCCAGGAATTAAACATCAGTCTCTTGAACTGCAAAGCTTCTGCTCTTTCCACCATGAACTTCCTCCTGTATGGAGTCTGCCTTCTAAATGGAGAGACACCCACAACATGTCAGATACCTCAGATCATCTACTCCAATATCCTTGTTTTACACGTACGAACACACTGAGGCCCAGAGAGCTACTGGACTTGTCCAAAGTCACCTGACAACTGGAGACGGAGCCAGGGTGAGAACACGGGGCACTCCCAATCACACATAAAACACTGACATATTGGGATAAACTGGAAAACAGCACTTTAGGAATCTGGAGAAAAGTTGGTAATTTTGAGCCAGAAAGAAGTCGTAAGGAAAGCTTTTAAGGTAAAAGATGGTGTAGGTTCACAGTGAAGAGCATTTAGACTTGAGCAAAACAGCAAACTGAAGCCACAGGCAGGTGGGTGGGGCCAGTATGGGTTGCTGCTAGCCTGTCACTTACAGTAAAGGCAGAGCTCAGCAGGAAGTGTGCTCCCTGTCCCTTGTGACCTGCTCTGCTCACACATCGTGGCCTGTGGTTAACTGCTGGTCCCCGGAGAGATGCAGACAATGGCCTGAAGCAGGGAGGCCCTTGAGAAAAAACTGGTTAAAAAATTTCTACCCCTAACAATTTTGTAATTACTACTCAATTCAACAGCTTAGGCCACCAAGAGGCAGGCTGGGTCTGCTGTATAGGCCATTTGAACCCTGCTTAGTGTCTGTGAAGAAAAAAACTTTTTTTTTTTTAAGTCTAAAAAGATGTAAGTTATTATTATTTCCATTGAGGGAGACAAATAAGCATGTCAAAAAGAAAAGAAACAAATCCACCTGTGAACTTTAATTACTATACAACTTTTTTTTTTTTTTTTTTTGCGGTACGTGGGCCTCTCACTGTTGTGGCCTCTCCCGTTGCGGAGCACAGGCTCCGGACGCGCAGGCTCAGCGGCCATGGCTCACGGGCCCAGCCGCTCTGTGGCATGTGGGATCTTCCCGGACCGGGGCACGAACTCGTGTCCCCTGCATCGGCAGGCAGACTCTCAACCACTGCGCCACCAGGGAAGCCCCAATACAACTTTTTATAAGGGCGCAATAAAGAAATGGAAAAGCCACTTAGAATGAAAAGAACTACCTATAAATTGTGGGAGTCCTACAACAGTCATTCAGAGGCAGCTCAATCCAAACAGATGGAAATGCCTTTGGTGGGGAGGCTGCTACCCCATAGCCCCACCCACCCTCGTGTTATTGCAGACCCTCTGTGGCTCACTGGGAGGGAAAAGCAGAGGGGGCAAGATGAACATTTAACAAAAGAAGAACAAATAAGGCAGATGCATGAAACTCCAAACACACAATCATGAAACCCAAGTCTCATATCCAACAGATCATATGCTCCACATTTCAATAAAAGCCAATTTGAAGATACAAAGTCTTGTTTTCATGGCACCCTTCTTGCCAGTCTGATCACTGTGCAGCTTCATAAATGATTCTCGGGTTCCAGCCTTGACCCACTAAACCAGAATCTCTAGTGGTAAAGCCCAAGAAAGTGTTCCTTTCAAAATCTTCCAGGGGAAACAACAGTCTTTCCAAGAAATGCTGAGACAAGGACATCCACATGCAAAAGAATGAATTTGGATCCCTACCTCACACCTTATAAAAAATTAAATCAAAATGGATCGAAGTCCTAAACATAAAAGCTAAAGCCATGAGAAGAAAACACAAAGTAAATCTTTGTGACAATGGTTTCTTACATATGATACTAAAAGCACAAACCATGAAATACAAAAATAGATAAAATGGACTTCCTTAAAATTTGAAACTTTTGTGCTTTAAAGGACACTTTCAAAAACTGAAAAGACAATCCACAGAACTGGAGAAATTATCTGAAATATATATCTGATAAAGGACTCATATCCAGAATATATAAAGAAATCTCTCAAATCAACAATGAAAAGACAAATAAACCAATTTAAAAAATGGGCAAAAGATCTGAACAGATATTTCTTTAAAAAGATATACAAATGACTAATAAGTACAGTAAAAGATGTTCAACATCATTAGTTATTAGAGAAATGCAAATCAAACCCACAATGAAATAGAACTTAACACCCACTAAAATGATTACAAGACAGACAATAACAAGTGTTGGAAAGGATGCAGGATAATTGAAATACTCATACATTGCTGATGGAAGTTTAAAATGGTGCAGCTGTTATGTAAAACAGTTTGGCAGTTCCTCAGAAGTTAAATTAAGGTTATCCCATGACCCAGCTATCCCACTCCTAGGTATACCCAAGAGAGTTGAAAACAAATGTCCACCCAAAAGCTTGTATATGAATGTTCAGAGCAGAATTATTATTTATAATAGCCAAAAAGTGAAATAACCCAAATGCCCACCAAAGGATGAACAGATAGGGGCTTCCCTGGTGGCGCAGTGGTTGGGAGCCCGCCTGCCAATGCAGGGGACATGGGTTCGAGCCCTGGTCCGGGGAGATCCCACATGCTGTGGAGCAGCTAGGCCCATGTGCCACAACTATTGAGCCTGCGCTCTAGAGCCTGCGAACCACGGCTACTGAAGCCTGCTCGCCTAGAGAAAGCCCGCGTGCAGCAATGAAGACCCAACGCAGCCAAAAAAAAAAAGAAAGAAAAAGAAAATGTTCTGGAATTACAGGGTGGTGAGGTGTGAATGCACTGCCACCATCTCCTTCTGCCCCAATATGCTATACCTGGCTTGAAGGCGTCCGATTCCTTTCTTTGTTGTTCCCTGCGGAAAGCCATTGGCGGTGACATCCAGTGGCTGCTCAGGAACTGCACTCCAGCCGATGGCTATGAAAAGATAAGATTCTGGGGTTAAAACTGTTCAGTTTTCTGTAAATGTCAGAGGTATTTTAATAAAAATATTCCCCTACCACTGAAGACTCATGAGAGCTGGATATGATGCCAGAGACAGTGGCTGCCACTCTGATGCCTGGCCTCCAGAATACAACAGTATAAGTGGTTCATGATTCATCATCACCACCACCACCACCATCATCATCATAGCTAACAATCATTGAGTATTTATTACATGATGAACCCAGTAAATGCACGAAACAGAATTTCTCATTTATTCTTCGTAACAACCTGACAAATGATATTCTTATCCGAAGATGAAGGAACTGAGGCTAAGAGAGGACAAGTTGCCCAGGGTCATAAAGAGTGTGAACTTGACCCAGTGTGGGTATCTCCCGAGCCCATGCTATTGACCACTTGAGTGGTAAACTGCTACCCCAGGCTGGGAGGATGCAGTCCCTTCCAGGCCACTCTAATGTCCAGGGACAAGTTACTCCAGAGCAAGTGGAACATGGATCCCTTACCTGCCCCACAAGGAACAAGTCGGCCTTGGTTCTCAGCCTTTTTTGCCTCTACTGCACAGCGGCTCTGTTCAAATAGTAAATCTGACTGCTGTAGTTTCACTTCTTGAACTCCAAAGCCTTCAGGTAAAGCTGAGACATTCTGACACCTAAACGTGAGGGGAAAGGCGTGTAGTTTAGGCTCACTCATCGAGAAAGAGAGTATCTAGGACTGTGGACCACATCACCACCCATGTCTCAGTGGGAGGCAAAGGCCTTAGAAGGTGTGTGGATTTATTTATTTATTTATTTATGGGGAGGATGGTATAGGAGGTTGTGACAGAATAGAATCCAGATCCTATGAACCTTATGGCTGAAGAAAGATCTCTTCCATCACTCTGAAGTGACAGCTATAAACTGAGTCACCACCCCTCAGGGACTTCAGTAACACCGAACTCCATTTCTCATATTGGCTGTGAAAGATTTGAAAACCTTAACAAGAAATACTAACCTGTCGGCATCAGCTTCCTAGGGAGTCCATAAAACAGGCCAGAAACCAAAATTATACTATAATATAAAAGCTTCATTTTTTTCTCTTGAATATTTCACACAAACTAGATGCCAACATGTAGTGGGTCTAGAGCGGAGCAGACAGCAACTTAAAGTCTTGGAATCAAGAAAACATGGAAAACAGAAAATGTCTTGGGCACAGTGCCTAGGATTGCCTTTTTTCTCTTAACATATTTATTGGCATATAGTTTATACACCATAAAATTCACCCATTTAAAGTTATAATTCAATTTTTTAAGTATAGTCACAGAGTTGTGCAACAAGCACTGCAATCTACATTTTCGTCACCCCGGTGAGAAATCCTGCACCTAACGGCAGTCATTCACCATCCCCTTCTCCAGCCCCTGGCACCCATGAATCTACTTTCTGTCTCTATGGATTTGCCTATTTTGGACATTTCACTCCATGAAACCATACAACGTGTGGCTTATTTCACTTAGCGTAAGATTTTCAAGGTTCATCCATGTTGTGACATGTATCAGTCCTTCATTCCTTTTTGTGGCTGAGTAACATTCCACTGCAGGGAGCTACCACCTTTTGTTTATCAATTCACCAGCTGATGGACATTTGGGTTGTTGCACATTTGGGCTATTATGACTAATGCTGCTATGAACATTCATGTACAACTTTTATGTGGATGTATGTCTTCATTTCTCTTGTGTATGTACCTGGGAGTGGAATTAGTGGGTCATATCCTGGGGCTGCTTCCAAGAGTCAGGTTTAGGAGTGGTACATTTGACAAGGGCCCACAGACCTCCCCTGGTCATGGCCTTATCTGCCCTCAGTTACTACAGCATTAATCAGGTTTGGCTGCCCTTCTTCAGGGAGACCACGCTTGAGTGGTCATTTGTCTTTTTTTCTTTTTAAAAAATTAACCCTAATGTCTGAAGGTTTTTAAACATTATAACAGCAATATATGCACACTGCACAAAAATTAGAAAATAGAATAATCACAAAGAAGAAAAAAATCACACATAATACCACAACTCAGTGGTAATCATATTAATACCTTGGTGTATATCCTCCTATAAATTTTTTCTATGGGCATATATACTTTAAGACCGAAACGAACTCGTTTTACCTTCTAAATTGCTCTTTAAACATTATAAGCATCTTTCCATGTTAAATATTCATCAATATTAGTTGTAACAAAAATCACAATCTTCTATTGCTGGCCATTTCAGTGGTTTTTTTTTTTTTTCCTTAAATTAGTACACACAAAGCTAAATATTTGAGCACTTTCTTAATTATTTCCTTAAAACAAATTCTTAACTCTTTGTACGTATGTATGTATGTCCAGGCTCTTTGGACATATTCTCAGACTGCTTTTTGGAAAGACTGTTCCCTCCCTGCCCTCTCACCTCCCAATCAGTGCTCTCTGCATGGCCTCCTGGCTGTATGGGCACTTCCCAATGACCACAGCTGACAGGTAGATGGGCTCTTCTAGGAAGTGCATCAACAGTGCCCCCTGGCATCCGAGGACGTTCCACCGTGCCAGCTTGTCACTGCAGGACATGGAGCAAGTCCTGTCCCCCCGGCCTGGCTTCACTCGGAGCAGCCCCACCCGGTGATAGGCAGCACCAGGCTTCCCTGAGTCTCCAGCTTCTCCAGGCACACACTTGGCTCCAGTTCTATAAACGTCCACCACTTTGGCGCCACCGGGGGCCATTCCAGTGACAGTGGCTAGTTCCTCTGCAGTGAGATTAGAGCTGCTGACATCTGGTGAATTAGGGCCACTTTCCTGGTTGCCAAAACTCTGATGGTGAGCCATACCATCAGGAGTCCTGGGCTCAAGCCTCATCTTTTTGGTCACAGGACTATCTGAGTCTTCACATTTCCTTTTATCTTCAGGAGCTTCTAGGTTACCACTAGCTTCTACTGATGGATTATTGGCCCAATCTCTACTGACAGGACAGCAAGGCTGATCTTCAAACTCAAGCATTGGAATGATGGAGGCATCCCCACCTGTAGGAGAAGAAATCACTTAAACCAGTGGTTCTCAAAGTGAGGCCACCAGACCAGCCACATAAGCATCCCTTGGGAACTTGATAGAAATGCAAATTCTTGGGACCCACAGTAGCCCTGTTGAATCAGAAACTCTAGAGGTGGTACCCAGCAGTCTGTTTTAACAAGGTCTCCAGGTGATACTGATGCAACGTCAAGTTTGAGAACCACTGACTTAAATGAAGCTTAATTCTATTCTCCCAGCTACCTGAGTTAAGAACACTTGGCCAAATTTCCCTAACAAGAATTCTCTGAGGTTCTTGCTGAAGACCGTATCCTAGACCCATTGAGCTAGACTCTCTCAGTGGGAGGAGTCTTGAAAACTGAATTGTTTAACAAAGATCCCAGGTGATTCTTACCACAGAAGTTTTGGAAACACTAGTAGACCAAGGTTTCTCTACCTCCACGTTGACATTCTGGGCCAGATAATTCTTTGCCATGGAGGCTTGCCCTATATATTACAGGATGTTTAGCAGCCTCCCTGGTCTCCACCTACTAGATACCAATAGCACCCCTGAGTCTGACAATCAAAAATGTCTGCAGATGCTGCCAAATGTCCCCTGGGCAGCAGAATGATCCTGAGTTGAGAACCCCTGGCTTAGAATGAGCACAGTTTCTCAAGTGCATTCTGTGGAATATTATTCCATAAGATGCCTTGGAAAACAAAAGTGGATGGTTGATTTCATGGTTAAATAAGTTTGGCAAATAATGCTCACAATTTCCCCATCTTGCACATCCTCACAGTAAAGACTCAGTAAATTACACAACTGGTGTTTCCCCAAGCTGGTTTAGAGGTTTCTGACCCACTCTGTGTTTACAGGTAATCAAAGAAAACCAGAGGTCAGTAAAAAGCACACCGCCCCTGTGAGAAGGGAGCTTCTTCTTCAAACACTAATGTGTATTGCTTTTCTAAAGTGTGTAAATAATACGTCTGTGGTCTTTATAACCTAAGAGTGGGAAAGGCAAGAGATGCAGAAGTGGGAGTGTTGCCAGAGAGGCTGGCTGGCAGGCTTCCAGAGACCTCACAAGGTGACAGTGACTTTGGAGAATTCCCCAGGGCCCACCTCCCACTCTGAAGGCTCAGAGATTTGATCTTGACAGATGCCTGAACTCAAGAGGCTGACTCATGCTAATACAGCTCACAAGTACCAGTCTGAAGTAGCCAATCCAGGCACCAACTTATCAATTAGTAATGAGGAATAAATGCCAAGGGAGCCAAATAGTCACATTCTCTAGGTAGTGTTCTTTCTCCCTGCAGACAAACCATCGGTGGACATCACACTGTAAAAGATTACCCATCACCCTGGGAGTTAGATCAGTGGTTCTAAATTTTGATTTCAAAGACCAGTAAAATCTCCAGAAGATTTTAAGACGACTAGAGTGTTGACAACTTTTTATTCCACCAAGTAAGATCTTTAAAAATCCTATTTATCATTATTTTAAAAATGCATAAAAATCTCATAACCTTAAAATGGAAAGAAATTAGTGTTTTGAAAAACTCACTGAGTAGTCCTGATTTTTCTCATCTGGCCATGGACCAGTACACTCTCACAAAGCAGTACCAGCCTGTAGACCACTGATTTATGTCCTCTGATTAGGCGGTCAGGCCAGCTGTGATCTCCAGATGTATCTCTCCACAGGAATGCTACACCTCCCACTGGGATCAGCCAGGCCCTGGCTATTCAAAATGTGATACATGGGCCAATACCACTGGCACCACCTGGGAGTTGGTTAGAAATGCAGACCTCCGGTTCTACCCCAGACCTACTGAATTTGAATCTGCATTTTAACAAGATCCCTGGGTGATTTATATGCATATTACAGTTTGATAAGCACTGAGTTAGGAAACAACCTATCAGGGCACTGCTAAGAATAGAGTATGGATGAGTCCTGCCTCCCTCTGTATGTCATTTTCCTGTTCTTTCATAAGCTATATTATATTTTTGATTTGAGTTATGATCTTCAGTTATTGTCTCTTAAGAGTGATTACCTATCTGCTCTAATTGCATAGTTAATTTTAAAATTTAATACTCAGGGGACAATATTATATCCTTATTTCAAAGTTTTTAGGGTGAGGAAATTTTACTACCATCCCTGAACTGTTGTCTACAAAGGGTAGGAATTATTCCCAATTTTCAAGACAGAAAAACAAAGGATAGAAAATCGGCCAGGTCTGGTCTTCCTGCCTAATGCAACCAGAGCACCTGAACATCCCCTTACAACTCATCAAAATTTACCTTAACTAACCATGACTGTCTACATTTCCTAAAAAACTAAAGGGTAAGCAAGGGACTAGTCTTATTCACTGCTACATAACCAGTATGTCACATTTGCCTGACAAGGAGTAGAAAATTTATGTTTAATGAATGAATGAAATGAGTTTCAGGATAAATCACCATAGAACTCAGGGCTTTGGACCTCTAAGCCCTCTTGTTGGTTTTGGACCTTGTGGGGTCTCAGCTTTAAGCTTCCAAATCCTGCTTGGGAACTGAGAACTGAATAATAGTATGAGTGAAGCTCCCTCCACTTTTCCTTGGTAGAGACGTGATTAGGCACACTGGGCTGTTCACAAAGAGGCACTATCAATGGTTGTAGCTACACTTCATCTAAGGTGTTTTTTTGAGAAACTATGGATAAGACAACAATAAGGAAGCAGACAATGTAACATGAATCCAAAGGCATTAATATACTTACAGGGTGTATGGCTGGAGAAAAACACAAACAAGAGGTCTGGTCTGAGTTTCCACAGTCCTCTCTGAGTTCCTGGGACAAAGATGGATTCCTCCTTCAGGGTGGCTGCCAAGTGGAGCTGATGGAGAAGGTACCTAATGGGGTGCAGGATGTTATCAGAACGAACAACCAGTCTCTGTGGTAAAGGGAAAGACTCTGGCTGCGTGATTACTAAGAAAGAAAGAGATACTGCAGACCAATGGGACTGGTAGCGACTTGGAATTATGAGAATGACCTAGCCCAGTGATTCTCAAAATGCGGTTCCTGAAACAGCAGCATCAGCATCAGCTGGAATTTATTAGAAATGCAACTTATCAGGCTCCACCCAGATCTGCTGAATCAGAATCTCTGGGGATGGTCCCAGCTATCTAGCTTTTTGTTGTTGTTGTTGTTTTTGCGGCCTCTCACCGTTGTGGCCTCTCCCGTTGGGGAGCACAGGCTCCGGATGCGCAGGCTCAGTGGCCATGGCTCACGGGCCCAGCGGCTCCGCGGCATGTGGGATCCTCCCGGACCGGGGCACGAACCCGCGTCCCCTGCATTGGCAGGTGGACTCTCAACCACTGCGCCACCAGGGAAGCCCTGGGTTTTAACAAACCCTCTAGGTGATTCTGACGCACATCAAGCATGAGAACCACTGTCTAGATGAGCACTATTTTAAGTGCAGTTCAGAGGCCTACATAATCAGTATTACCTAGGAGCTTATTAGAAATGCATATTCTGGGGCCTCCACCCAAGCTAAATCAGACTCTTTCGGGTTATAGCTTTACCTTTGGAAGCTCCTTCTGGCTATGACCTCAGCATGGCTATCATTGAGGATGTCTCCTGTGGCAAAGACAGGACATTGGTGAAAACATATGGAACCTGGAGATTCCCTGGTTCCTAAAAGCAGAACATAGTAGCTTCTCCCAGCACCCAGAATGACCACGTAGCTCCTGGAGGGCTTTGCCTGAAAGTTTTACAATCATTACTGGCAAAGCATTTACAGCAGGGTTTCCTCAACTACTGACATTTAGGGTTGGAAAATGCTTTGTTGAATGGGGCAGAGGGGCGCGGTCCTGGGCTTTGCAGGATGTTTAGCAGCATTCCTGGCCTCTACTCACTAGAGACCACTAGCATATTCCCCTCTCCCCAGTTTTGACAATCAAAATGTCTCCACATATTGCCTAATGTCTCCTGGAGGGCAAAATCTCCCCTAGCTGAGAACTCCTGATTTATAGGGAAATCTTTATATGGAGGAGAAGAGTCCAGATCTTTTGTACCCTCATGCCATACTTGTGCTCATAGTGATAAAATTCCATCGAATTCTATCAATAGTGGTCCTGGAACAGCTTCACCATATCCAGGAGGAAAGGCTAGGAGAATGAGGAAAGCAAACTGGAGGAGGAATCTGTTAACTGGCAACCAGAAGGTGAAGATGCCAGACCTCTAAGGGATTTCCCTATTCTTTCTGGTGCCAAAATCTCCATTTAATGAAAGATTGCTTTGTGGGGCTTCAGATCTAATATGGAATAGCTAAGCCCAGGCAACTTTTGGTTTGAGCATGAAAATACTGGCCAACTTTCAAGCCACTCAGAAAGATGTTCTTGGTGGCCTTTGCTTCCACAGCTTACTTCCATTCTTTAAATGAGTTCTGACCTTTCAACTGGAGCGACAGTCAGTGGGAACTGAAAGGTCAGCCACCTAGCGATATTGCCCCTTTGCTCTGCCGAGAAGAGGAACGGATAACATACACACCGGTTTCCAAAAGCTCCCTAACAGGCCCTGTTCAGACCCCACCGGGGCTTACCGCTCTTCCTCATTTTGGACTGGCCTATGCATTTGGTTCCTGTTCCCATTGAGACAACTTCCTTTGTCACTGAGGGGGAAAAAAAAATCATTACGTGTGCTCTCAGAATCTGAATGATCTATAGGTTTAATAAGTCTGCACACTGAGTCCCCCAAAGGCTGACTTAACTGTGCACTGCGGTTCCAGCACGGCCATCTACCACCACCAGATGTACCCCGCCCCCTGGCGGGGAGCAGCGGAACATGCCCAACATCGCGGTTTACACCCAACCGCCATCGTCCCTGCCTAGCCCTGCGTAGTTCTACCATCTCCTACAGGGAGAGACAGCGTTCCAGGGAGAAGAGGTCTCACCTTGCACCGGTCTGTCAGGGCGGTCGCAGGCCTGGTCAGCTGTAGGTTGTATCTTCACCACGGCTGCCAGCAACGTCCACTCGCGGTTGGGCTCAGGCTTCCCTTGCTTGGGCAGCCTGCTCCCATAGTGCTCATAACAGAGCCGCGCAATCTCATCCGCGGTCCACATGGTGTGAGCTGGTGCTGAGGCCCTGATCAAAACCCACAACCATCAGAAGGGCAGAAAGGAGAACGAATGCAAGATGCTACAACCCTGCACCGGTGCTTCAGCAGGCATTCAGATATAGCCCATTCATGTTCATACTGAGGTTTCTCAGTTCAGAACCCTATGTATCATCTTCTCCTACTACCCCTCTGCCTTCTTTTCATCTTTAATGAAAGACTAAAGAAGTCCCAAATCTCACAACCCCAGAAGATACCCTATTTCTTCAAGCTGCTTTTTTTCTTCTTCTAATGTTATATATTTGACATGTTTCTAATGAATCTGAACCTAACTACTCAAAATGAAAGCATATGAGAGGGAAGTATCCTTGTTACTCCAATTTTCATTTGGAAATAGCATGTAAAATAGCTGAGGCTGCAGACCTCAGCTTGCTTTGGACAGACCCTCACCATACAAAGTTTATCTTTCCGGGGAGAAGGTTTTTCTTTTCCGTCCTCTTTTTCAGACGTTGTACTTGTCATTCCGTCATAGCAGATAGTTTACCTCCCTCTAGTAAACCTCCACTGATGCCCCCATCGGGAAAGCAACCGTTTAATTTCTTCTACAGCGTTTTATGATGCAGAGGGGAGAAGTGACAAGAGTCTAGTGGTTTCTCACCAGTCAAGTGTTCTGCTTCTCAGAGTGAGTCCTTTGGAGTTAGCATTTCCGGATTCTCATCCTGCTTTTGCTACAAAGTAACTGTGCGATACTGCGTAGATTACTTAACCTTTCTGTATCATCTGATAATAGAGACAGTAGTATGTAATCCACTGGAGTTACTGCGAGGCTTAAATAATTACAAAAAGCAATTGGTACAACGTTGAGCATAATTAATGTCAACTGAGATTAATATTACAAAAAAGAACACTTGAATTTCCTGATTGATTTGCCTTGGGCTCCTTATCAGGTAGTGGAACTGTAATGGACACGTAAAACCATGAATAAGAAACCATGAAGCAGATCAGACCTAAAAGAGGCCTAGAATACTTCCCTGGAAACTCTCTCACTCTTGACTCTATGGATGCTCACTCAGTGACCTCATTTGGACTCAAATGTATGAAAAGCTTCCTAGTAGAAAATAAGATCATATGGTGATGCACAAAGCCAGACATGTCACCAAAAACAAACAAACAAAAAAGGCTCTACTGAACCCCAATGCATATAGCAGACAACTGACTTTCCTACAACGAGAAAAATTGCGTTGTGTTAAATTAATTAAACAAGGAAGCCATTAGATCGATGAGGCTCTAATGCTGTGGTGGCCTATTTAAGCAAACCAAGATCTAAGTATGTTGGGCTTCCCTGGTGGCACAGTGGTTAAGAATGCGCCTGCCAACGCGGGGGACACGGGTTTGAGCCCTGGTCCGGGAAGATCCCACCTGCCGCGGAGCGACTGGGCCCATGCACCACAACTACTGAGCCTGTGCTCTTGAGCCTGTGAGCCACAACTACTGAACCTGTATGCCACAACTACTGAAGCCCACACGCCTAGAGCCGGTGCTCCACAACAGGAGAGACCACCGCAATGTGAAGTCCGTGCACCACGACGAAGAGTAGCCCCTGCTCACAACTAGAGAAAGCCCGCGCACAGAAACAACGACCCAACACAGCCAAAAGATAAATAAATTAAATTTAAAAAAAAAAGAAAAGTTAAGGTAATTCGGCTGCCAGAGGAGAAAGGCTTTAGAGGAGTTGGAAGTGAAGCCTACTTCCCTTAGACCCCCTCCTCAATATCCTCCAGGGGCCCGGGTGGGGCCCATTAGGAGACTCCAGGCCCCTGCAGCAGGGACAACGTGCGTGCCTGCCCCCTTGGGCTTTGTGGGATGCTGCCGAGAGGCCACGCGCCCCGCTCTCGTCCGCAGTAGGAGCTTTCTGCACGGGGAGACGTTGGCATTTCCCTGAAAGGAGCCGCATTTTCCCACCGGACGCGCGGTGCGAGAGGCGCGGTCCTGATATCCTCTCCCCACACAAAAAGGGCTCCGGAAAGTCGGACAGAGGGGGCCTCACCCAGGACCCCCAAGGTCCCCCTTATTTGCGCGCCCTCGGCCGCACGAAGCCACCCCCTTCACAGACGCTCCCCTCCCACCTCCACAACGCGAGCTCTCGAAGGGAACGAACAGAACCCGCGCGGCGCAACGGGCGTGACGTCACAAAGAGGCGGCTCTTTCAGGTCAGTCTCCGGAGGCGCGCAGTGCACGCTGGCTCTTGTAGTCGTTCAGGGGGCGGAGCCAGGGGCGGCTGGGCTGATCCTTAGAGTCTAGCGACTTCCGGCGCTGTGCTTAGGCAGCGGTTAAACGGGCTCAGGGAAGCTGACTACCCGGTAGGATAGATTCAAATAGTAGAATGATTTCGTATCCTGGAACACTAGTCTGAATTTTTGTCTGAAACATCGATGTCCAGTAGAAATATAATTCGAGCCAGATATGTAATTAAAAAATTTCTAGTAGCTACATTTTAAAAAGTCAAAAGAAATAAGTGAAATTAATTTTAACCATATATTTTATTTAACCCAGCATATTCAACATATTTCAACGTGTAATCAATATTTTTAAAATAAATTTCAGATATTTTACATTCTTCTTTTCATACTAAGTTTAAGAAATCTGGTGTGTATATTACACTTACACTACATCTAAGTTCTGACCAGCCACATTTCAAACGCTCAATAGCCATATGTGGCTAGTGGCTTACCATATTGGACAGCTCTAAACCTTCAGATTGTCAGGTATAGGTAGTATAGCTGTCTTGGATAGTTCAGGAGCCTGTACCATTCAGCAGCTCTATACCTCAATTACTAAAGATGAGAGAATTCACTTTTCTTACTACCCCTCAAAAGCTAGAGAAGAAGTGCAACTTACTTGACCCCCATCTTTCTCTCTAGATCAGAGGAAAAGGGCCACAGGCCTCCTCCAAGTGTCAGGACCCTGATCCTCGTTCCTCTCTCCATGTTTAGTTTTTTTTGTTTTGTTTTTTGTTTTTGGCCGTGCGGCATGTGGGATCTTAGTTCTCTGACCAGGGATCGAACCTGCGTCCCTTGCATTGGAAACGCGGGGTCTTAACCACTGGACTGCCAGGGAAGTCCCTCCAGCATTTTTAATCTGCGACTGACTCCTTGTCTTTAAAGACTCCTGGTGGGGGAATCATCTTCCAGGGTTATCTCAGGGATTAGTACCACCATTTGTCTAGTTGCATAAACTGAAAAGTGAATCACCTTGTCATTTCCCTTCCCTTCACCCCCATAATATAATCCAATATATAATCCATTACCAAGTCCTGTTGAGCTTTCTATCTCTTGAGTCCATCCAATTCTGTCCATTTTCATGGCAACACCCTAGTGTGAACTGCTGTTGTCTCCCTCTTGGACTGCTTGTTAACCTTGGACTTCAACCTCTTTCTGCCCAACTCCAATTCTTTTTCACAGAGCAGCCAGACTGATGTTTTCAAAATGCAGATATGATGTCACTCCCTTGCTCAAATGCTTCAGTGGTTTCCCAGCACTTTTAAAATGCAGACAAAGTCCCATAGTAGGGCTCACAGCCCTGTATGACCAGCACCCTCCTGCCTCATCTGTTGGCATATTTCTTTGGGTTTTTATATCTAGTGGTATTGGTCTTCTCCTTGTTCTTTCCTCGTCAGGGCCTTTGCACTTGTTGCCACACTATGGAAAGCCCTTCCTTCCCTTCTTTGACTAGTTAGTACTCTATCTTCCTTTAGATCTTCCTTCAGATCTTCCTCAGATCTGATGTCCTCAGGGAAGCCTTCCTTAACTAGGTCTGTTAGAGTTTCTCAATACCCCATGGATCTCTCCTTCAAAGCATTTTCCAGAGTTGCCATTTTTTGTTTTTTTTGGGGATGATTTATTAAATATCTATTTTCTTAAAGGATTTTTTTTTAAGATTTAATTTTATTTATTTTTGGCTGCGTTGGGTCTACATTGCTGCGCGCCGGCTTTCTCTAGTGGCGAGCGGGGGCTACTCTTCGTTGTGGAGCACGGGCTCTAGGCACGTGGGCTCAGTTGTTGTGGCACACGGGCTCTAAAGCGCAGGCTTAACTGTGGTACATGGGCTTAGCTGCTCTGCGGCATGTGGTATCTTCCCAGACCAGGGATCAAGCCCATGCCCCCTGCATTGGCAGAAGGATTCTTAACCACTGTACCACCAGGTAAGTCCCCTTCCAGCTTTCATTCTGTTTGTCATTTTTCCTGCTAAACCGCACAGACAAGATGTCTACTGCTGCTTCAGTTCCTCTATCCCCAAGCTCTTTGAGGCCAGACAGCTGGCATCTGCCCCCAGCCTACTACTAAACAGCTCTTGAAAGATCACTTGTGACCTCATTAATCCTTGTTGCCTTTTCCAATGGTCCACATTGACGGTACAGTGGTGCCCGAAGTCCAGTCCCTTATCCTGGTGAGTTGACTTTTCATTTTAATTAACCACCTTGCTGAAGGATATGCCATATGATGTTTCTTCTGAAATACCACCTGGTCATCTAACCAGCACTGCCAAGTGCTCCTGGAGCCTATGTTCAACACCAGCAAGGACTGAGGTTCTCAGCACTCCCTGTAGTTCCCAGTTAGGTAATTTCTGCGTGCTTAGATCGTTTTACCAACCGCAAAGTAAAAACCTGCTCTGTGAAAGTAGACTGGCAACTCCCAAGCCGAGACGCTTGCAGAGGTTTTGCTGAAGTGCAAAAGACAAGTCCTTTGTTGTCTCATTGGAGAAAAGTTTCCCCCAGCTGCCTCCCTGTGTCATGGGCTCTTTTTGAACAGCAGGTCCCCAGCCATACCCTTGTCACATTCTTAGCTCAATTGAACTGTGCTGAAAATGCGAATACACCAGACTCACTATTCAGCATCCTATTCACTCTGCCCACCCAACGTCTAACAAGCATGTTAAATTTAATTATGTCCAAAACCAAACACTCAACCTTCCTTCTCAAACCTGCACTTCCTCAAGTTCTTTCCATCTCAAGTCAATGACAACTCTACTTCCCAGTTGGTCAGGCCCCAAACCTTGAAATTATCATTGATTCCTCTTCTTATAACCCACATTGACAGCAGATTCTGTTGACCTCAGGAACACAGGCAAAGTCCAATGGCTCAACCATCTCCATCACTTTATACCACCCAAGGCTAAGCCATCATCTCTCCTCAGCCCACTGCTGCAGTGCAACTGTCTCCGTTTCACTCTTGCTTTCCACATGCTAACTAGAACAATCTTTTAAAAACACTGCTCAAAAAAAAAAATAAATAAAAATAAAAACACTGCTCAAGGGAACTTCCCTGGTGGTCCAGTGGCTAAGACTCCATGCTTCCAATGCAGAGGGCATGGGTTCGATCCCTGGTTGGGGAACTAAGATCCCACATGCCATACGTGGTGTGGCCAACAAACAAACAAACAAAACAACACTGCTCAAAACCCTCCAATGGCTTCACACCTCACTCATAATAAAATAAATACTCCTTTGCATGGCTTACAGATGCCTGCATGATCTGGGCCCTTACTGATCTTTACTTTCTCCTCTCTGGCCAAACCAGACCCCTTTGCTGTTCCTCAAAAATGCAGCCCTGTAGTCTGAATCACCCCTTTTCCACTCAGATCTCTGTTTGCAGATCTCTACTTAAATGTCACCTAGAAGAGGTCTTCCCTGACCACATATGCAACGTAGCACTGCCTCCATCACTTCTATCTAAAATAGCACCTCTGGGGACTTCCCTGGAGGTCCAGTGGTTAAGACTTCGCCTTCCAATGCAGGGGGTGGTTGGATCCCTGGTCGGGGAGCTAAGACTCCACATGCCTCGTGGCCAAAAAAACAAAACATAAAGCAGAAGCAATATTGTTAACAAATTCAATAAAGACTTTAAAATAAAATATAATAGCACCTCTGTCCCCCTTCCCTGCTTCAAGTTTCTTCTTAGCATGCATCACTATCACAAATATGGATTTACTTGTTTCTTATTTGTTTAGTTGCCCCCCAAACTCCTGCCCCTAAAGCAAGAGTATAAGTTCCACAAAAGCAGGAACTTGGCTTCTGTTCACTGGTGTGTCCCCAATCCCTTGGAACAATGGCTGGCACAGGGCAGACATTAATATAAATTTGTTGAATGAATAAAGTGGTATAATCCTAAACATTCATTATATCAGCTGTCTGAGAAATAAGATGACATTCCAAAAGTAAAAAGAGTGATGAGACAGGAGTAGAGACAAACGGTTTATTTGGTAACAAGGAGTAAAAAGGAATTCTTAATTCCTCTTCTCTCTTTTGATGGCTGACATGAAATGTGATAGTCAAACGGATAGCAACACACACAGGAATTCCCTCGCAGTCCTTGATCTTCTGCACAAACGCAAAGATGCCCAAGTCATACGACTTGCTGTTATTGTTTTCTAGACAGAAGTGCCGGCTGCTGTGCTTTCCAGTCCATCAGTGGTGGCTACATTCTCCTTCTTGTCTTCGGGTTTCATGGCAGGAAACAGAAGCACTTCCTACAGGAGAGAGAATGCATTCTGAAGCTAAGGCACACTTTTTCCTGGCTATCCACCTACTCCTTTCTCCCCTCATTACTGTTATCACCAAAACCCGGAGATCTGTGTTCTTTTATTTCAATTCAGTGCCTCTCAGTTACAGAGGATGGAAGAGAAGAAATGCGCAGCGCTGCCTAGGGTACAATGTCAAAAGAAGGAATAAACAGAGAGGTTCTCTTCAAATATGATTTCCTCAACTATAAACATGGGATAGCAACAGTTTCTACGCATCATAAGCTGACTTAAGTTAAATGAGGTAATGCATGTAGATGGCTTAGCAGGTTCCTTGGATCCTTAAGAAATGTGAACAATCAGTATTTCTTCTGCCTGAGGTTGAAACCCCCCCAAATTCTGTAAGGTCAGATGCTCTGCCCCTCCTCTTGTGAAGTCACCTGTAACTTCTCTGCCTGCCCCTCCTCCTAGCCCAAAGCCCTCTCTTTATGCTCCAGGCCCACCACACCCCGCTTCCAACACAGTGGTGCTCCTTCAGGGTCTCCTCGTACCTTGATGTTATTGGAGTCTGTGAGAAACATGGTGACGCGGTCGATGCCCATGCCCCAGCCACCTGTCGGGGGTAGCCCGTATTCCAGGGCAGTGCAGAAGGTTTCATCTATGAACATGGCCTCATCATCGCCAGCAGCTTTGGCCTGGAAGAGGAGAACCACACAGTGACGTCGTTCTAGGCTGTGCTCTCTCAGCATCTGAGTGAGCACGTGAAAAGGTCCAGAGGCGTTATCATTCCAGGGATGCTCTGGACACCCAGCACTTGCTGGGAATTGGTTTCCCAGTAACTCCAGGATGGAGTCATTTCTTTCAAAGACCTGGAGGTCAGGACTGATGAATTCTACCTCAGAACACATGCAAATTTCTCTGCGAAATGAAAATACTTCTACTGCCTGGGGCTCTTCGAGTCCAGTGAAATGCATTTTCTTTCAGAGACTCTGATGGTTCCCAACAGTCTTTCTCCCACTTCCTGAACCACCCATCAGTGGCAGTGCTAGTATAGGCAGCCTGTGGGTGCTGTGGCTTCTCATCCTCACGCCACCTCAATAAATGTACCATCTAAGAAAAATTATGTTCTTGTCAAGTGTCACACTCCTCAAACAGATATTCATGTCTAAGCTCCATTTATATATAAATTCTAGGGCCCAAACTAGTCAAGTTCTCCATCTTGAAATGTGACTTCCTCCAGTGAAGCCTGTGGCTTTCATCCTTCATTGTGCTGAAGTCACCAGGAGTTGCAGACAAGACACAGACCAGGGTTAAGGCTGATATCTTCTGGTGAGTGGGCACATATTCCTTCCTTACCTTGGCCTGTTCTTCAAAAAGCTGCCGCTGTCGCACAGGGTCATTCAGCTCAGTGTAGGCATTGCATATTTCCTTTTTCATGACAAATAGCTCAAAGCGTTCAGTCAGACCCTCTTTAGAGCGGTGCCTGGGGACAGGAGACCAAAGGGGAGGGTGAATACGCAGGTTCAGCAAGAACATCTGGTACAAACAAGGATTCCTGAAATCCAGTTGACTCCAAATTGTTACTGATTGTGACCCATAGCCTGCATGCATTCTTGGCACCAAATCATCTGGTACATTAGTGAGGAGGGTTAGAGACAAAGAAGCTTTAATTATCTTCACAACAGGCGTGTGTGATAGACTGATACACTGAACCATACCCCCTGTATTCATGCCCTTCTGTAGTCCCTGCCACACCGACTCTGGGCTGCCCATATGACTTGCTCTGGCCAATGGGACATCAGCAGAGGCTTGATATGTGTTTGCACATCAGGATTTATTCTTTTGGAATGCTTCCACTTGGAACCCTGGCTACGCTGTCAGAGAGGCCCCAGAGGATGAGATCCCATGTAGAGGAGATGCAAGGTGCCCTGGCAGAGTTCCCAGTTGAAAAAAGCCACTTGAGTTACCCTAGCCAACACCACGCAGAGCAGAAAGACTACCCAATGAACCCACAAACTCTTGAGAATAAACCGTTTTATGCCGCTAAGCTCTGAGGTTATGCAGCAACAGGTAACTGCAACACCGTGCTTTATCTTACCATTTGGCCAGAGGACTCATTATCTGCGGGTGATCACAGATGAACGTAGGATTGATGCACGTCACTTCCAGGAACTCCCCAACAAGCTTAAGGAGAAAGCAGAGTTAGAGAGCCCTTCTAAATGGCATTTTGATCGTCTCCGTCTTGGTGGTAGAGGCCTCGGACCCTAACCCTATACCTGATGCTATAGGGGTTTATCCTAAGCTTCTCAATGGTTAGTAATAAGGTAACGAACATTAACTATTTGGCACAGAGCTTAGTACAGCAGGAGTTCAAAACTTGTTCTCTCATTAGAGCTTTCCTCTGTGAAGCTGTAGAAGTTCATTCTCTACAGTGGAGTTCACCTTCATAGGGAGGGAGGGGCGTTACCACTGGATGAGGGCATGTACTAGAAGTGCACGGCCTTTCACCTTATCAAGGAGCCTGGCTGTCGTCCGAGGTGGAGGGCATTCAACAGCTTTTGCCACACAGATATCATCTAGAATTTTGCGAGTTTCTGTAATACAAACGTACAAGTTAGGACAGAAGACATCACACTACCCCATTAAGAGGTATATAAAGAGAATAACATGGGAGATTCTAGCCCTGACCTAATCTAATTCAGAGCTGAACAGGAAGAAGGGCCCTAGAGTGAAGGAGTGCATCACTTTACCTTCCGTCTCGAAGAGCTTAGTTTCTGGCAGCTTCATGCCCAGGGCTTTCTCCAGCTCTTCGACCATGCTGATTTTCCGGAAGGGTGGGGTGAAGTCAATCTCACAGGCTTGGCCCTCTGGGCCGTCTGGATGATAGGTGACCTTGTAACTGCCTGTAATGTGTTTCACCATCCCTGGGAAAGAAATGTGTCATTTAAAGAGGACCAACAGGAAGTCCAACTGAAAGTGGCACACCAGCCCTGCAGACACGTGTGAAAGACAAAGGGACAGGAGGGGTCACCTGAAATCATCTTCTCTGTGATTTCCATGAGATCACGATAGTCTGCATAGGCCATGTAGAATTCACAGGTGGTGAACTCAGGATTGTGAGTCAAATCAATTCCTTCATTCCGGAACTGGCGTCCGATTTCATAAATCCGGTCAATGCCACCAACCACCAGCATCTAATAACAACACACGGCTGTGGTCATGGCAGCTAATCTTGTTTTACTGGCTAGGGAAAGTGTGTGCCTACAAAAGCCGTAACTTGGATTTCACAGCTCAAGGCATGCTTTCAGGTCTCTAGCCAAATGCTGAGTGCCCTACTCTCTTTAGGCCTTCGTGGATAGTCATCATTCTGGCTGTCCAGGATCACTGAACTCTCGTCCTTTGTCTGGGGTGTCCCCCATCTTGTGAGTGTGAGCCTCCCCAAGAAAGAAGCCTCTTCTGGGATTAAGATGTAGGAATGTGACGTAAGTTGCCCAACCTGTGAGACTTCAACATGCAAAGGAGATGCAGGTGTTGCACAGAATCCCTTCTGGTGAAAGGGGCCAGAGATATCTGGCTTATAGAGGCAGTAACTGCAGAAGTCCCAATGGCAATGACCTGTGCCTAGTGCCAAGCTTATGAGTTGTGGTAACTGTCCCGACTGGAAGATACTGGGTTCTTCATGGGAACAGCCCAGTGATATGATGCAGAATCATTTCAGTTGTGTGGCCTCCAAGCCTGATTCTCTGATCTTCCTGGAAATTGTGAGCTTCCTTATATATTCAAATACATTTTTTTTTTTTTTTGCTTAAACACCATTAACAGGTTTTGTCATTTGCAAGTAAGAATCTTAAATGACACAGTCTTCGATATTTACTCTGGTGATTTGACGATATTGCCAACTTTCAGACAGAGATTCAACTCATTCTTCTACAAAAGACTAAAATCAAATTTAATCCAAGGATTATAAACTTAAAAGTATTATGAGATTATAGGAAACAAAGTATGTTAGGAGGATCGGTACACCTAGGAAAGATACCCCCTTTGCCCTATAATACTCGACTGATCCTATAGATAAATTCCAGAAATGTAACACTCAGAAGCCTGACAATTTAGAATACTCTCCTGGTTGTTCTACCCTCAATGTTCCTCTTATTTCTGACTGTACCTGTCTAGCCAATATTTTTCAGCCTTCTACTTCTCTAAGGACACAGGGCATCTTCTTATTGACTACCTTATGGTAGAGTTCTGGAGCAATCCTCATATATAAATTCATGTCCAGCTCGTTGTGGTAGGTGATAAAAGGCTTGGCCACAGCTCCCCCTGGGATGATGTTCATCATGGGAGTTTCAATCTAAAAGAGAGGAAAAACATTTAGTTCACGGACAGAGGTCCTCAAACTAGAGTTCTTGGGAATGGATCAGGCTTTGAATGTGATAGGCTAAGCCTACTATATCCCAAGTAAAAGTTAAGTTCAATAATAATGCGTAGGTGCTTGACAAAAAAAGTAGAGATAGCTTGATTTTCTAGAATAGAGTCTCTATTAATACCAAACACCATTAACACAGTACCATAAACTTTCACAAGCTGTTAGTGGGACTCTAAATGGGTACAGCCTTTCTTGAGTTCAGTTTGCAGTATTTATTAAAAATTGTAACTGCTTATACCCTTTGACTTATTCTACTTCTAGAAATCCATCCTACAGAAACACATGTCCATGTGTACAAAGATGTTCACTAAAACATTACTGAAGAAAATCAGAAACTTAAACTATCAATAGGGGAAATAATTATAAAGCATCAAAAAGGAATACACATACACATATATATGGACATGCAAAGGGCCCCAGAATATATTGTGTGTGTGTGTGAGAGGTCCATTATAATACATACGATGTGACTTCGTTTATGTTTAAAGCAAAAAATAAAACCCTTCTAAAACACTTACACATGTACCCCACCTGCAACATGCACAGGAGTGGAGGTATTATAAATATGCAGAGTAAATGACGAGGAAGGATACATATTCAAGTTGTTTTTTAAAAATTTTATTTATTTATTTATCTATCTGGTTGTGCTGGGTCTTAGTTGCAGCATGCAGGCTCCTTAGTTGAGGCTCAAGAGTTCCTTAGTTGTGGCATGCAAACTCTTAGTTGCGGCACGCATGTGGGACCTAGTTCCCTGACCAGGGATTGAACCTTGGCCCCCTGCATCGGGAGTGCAGTCTTAACCACTGTGCCACCTCAAATTCAAGTTTGGAGAGGGACATTAGCTGGGAAAAAATGAAAGGGGACCTTCAGTTTTGTTTCTATTTATTTCTTTATTGTTTGAATTTGTTTTTTTTTTTTTTTTTGAATTTTTTTGAATTTGTTTTATGGTAATAGGTACTCACCTTTCTCATAAAATTAGAAAATAAAAAAAAAATTTTTTTTTGCTCTACAAATTTTCCTAAACAACTTTTAGTTTAAATAAGTTAAATAAAGAAAAATATTTTTTAATGCTACAAAAAAGCAAAATGAGTTGATAACACATTGAACATGGCATTGTTAGCATGTGGATGGCCCTCTACTTTGTCCATTATCTTAGAAGTCCTGTCCTACCTTCCTAATCAGGGCACTAAATAAACAAGGTGGAACAAAGACACTGGCAAGAAAGGGGACTTTTCACTGAGCATGAAGGATACTGACACAGGATGTGCCTGTGGAGAAGGGAAGGGAAGAAGAGTAAGAGGCAAGCACAGAATGCAGCTCATCATGTCAGGTAAGAACTTTCCATCACCTCTAGGAATCCCAACTCATCCAAGAAATGCCTTATGTATGTGATGATCTTAGAGCGGATGATAAACTTCTGCCTCACAAAGTCATTCAGGATCAAGTCCAAGTATCTCTGACGAAACCGTGTTTCCTAAATGAAAAGTAACAGATACAAATCACTGATGTGTTTGATTCAATGGTATGATAAACCAGAGCCAGGGGGCCACGAGAAATTACCTTGTCTTTTTTTTTTTTTTTTTTTTTTTTTTTTTTTTTTTGCGGTACGCGGGCCTCTCACTGCTGTGGCCTCTCCCGTTGCAGAGCACAGGCTCCGGAAGCGCAGGCTCAGCGGCCATGGCTCACGGGCCCATCCGCTTCGCGGCATGTGGGATCCTCCCGGACCAGGGCACGAACCCGTGTCCCCTGCATCGGCAGGCGGACTCTCAACCACTGTGCCACCAGGGAAGCCCCTACCTTGTCTTTGAGGCCAAAGTGAAGATGAGGTAACATATGCAAGCAAGGAGACAGCAGTGTGACTTCATAGGGAATGATGCTCAGCTCGCCCTTCTTGGTTTTCCCAGGATTGCCCTGAACTCCAATTATGTCTCCCCGGCGCAGTTTGTTGTTAATACGAATAAATTCTTCTTCAGATTTATAATTCCTGAATAAATGGAAAACATAATTCAGTATACAATATCCCAAATTAAAACTGACCACTGGTTTTACTGTAGAACCCTCACTAAAGTGTTAATGTGTACCCAAGAAGAATCTCAGATTCAAGGTCAACTGTTAAAAAGTATTATCTTTTATTTTTAATTGCTCCACAACCCAAGATCAGTCTTTATTCTTTAGGTGACCAGATGGCCCTTTTGTTTTCCCAACCATATACCACTCCCTTTAACTTTAATTTTCTATGGGAAAAGAAGACTATATGGGCCTTTGTCCCCAGTCATGTTGCTCTGGGCCAAACTAGAAAGGCCTGTAACTGGATATTTCTATATACCTGGAATTGGCCATGACTTGCAACTTGACCCCCTCTCCTCGAAGGTCATAGAAGATGAGCTTTCCCCCAGAAGCTCTTTTGGCATGGATCCTACCTAGAAAACAGCAAAAATAATGACAGAAGCAGAAGCTATTTCATGATATCAGTGCCAAAAAAGCTCCCTCTGCAGTTTTTACATCCAGGCAGAATATAAACTAGAACAATTTGATTTAGCCTGAGGCCTAAGCCCTGCCATTTTCTTCATGACAAAGTTGGCTCCCCATTTAAACCAGTTAAAAGATGTGCAGGAAGATCTGGTTTTTAAAGGTGTTCAATGGATTCCTGGAATGTTGGTGGCAGCATAGTTGTGGGATCTTCCTAAATCTTCACATAAAAATAGAAAGCACAAGGACTTCCCTGGTGGTCCAGTGGTTAAGACTCTGTGCTCCCAATGCAGGGGGCCTGGGTTTGATCCCTGGTCAGGGAACTAGATCCCTCATGCCACAACTAAGACCTGGTGCAACCAAATGAATAAATAGTAAAAAAAAAAAAAAAAAAAAAAAAAAAGCACAACTAGACAGGCAAGGCCAAAAAGCCATGGACAAAATTTACAACGAAATTATGTGGGAAGATATTCCCAAGAATCCCCAAATACAAGCACTGGGGAAAACCACTAAGGGCCCCAAGACCTCTATATGGGAAAAAGCTATGGGAAGCAATGGAGTCTCTGGCAGGTCTGAGAACTGGAAGTCTCCCAAAAAGCCATACGTATTCACTGGAAAATGTGGCAGGGCTAAGTGGAGGATAGCAGCTTACTGCCATACAAGTCAATATAGTTGGCTGCAGTAAGAAGGTCTAGGGGATGAAGCCCTTTAGTGTAGCCCCCAAGAACTCTCTAAATTTAACAGCAAGGGATCTCTCCGAGGACAAGGCCCCACAAAATTGAACAAGACCAAGAAAACAGAGACAAAGGGAAGAGAAGGTCCAACAAAAGCGAGAAAGGAGAAGAGCCTGAAAATCCCAGAAAGCAAGCTGCTGTATTTCTGAATGCTCCACAAAAACAACAGAAGAGGGAGCTCAGTGAAGGTGGAAAAGCTATCTGAACCAAGCTTCCTTTTAACATTGAAGAAAATTAATCTCACATGAAAATAAACAACATAAAAGTAGTGACGTCAAATACCAAAGTTATTAAATTAAAAAAAAGAGAATAAGGAGAATAACATCATCACAGGCAACAAAAGCACTAGAAAGACATGCTCAGGAAAAAGCAAAAAATTCTATTTCATGAGCTGAAAGACATTAAGAATATGACACAAAATGTGAAAGAACACAAATTAGAATTAGAAGAAACTAAGAAATGAGACGACACGTTGAAAAAATTAGAAATAAAGGAAAAAATCATCTCAGAAAGGAAGCCTAAATTAGAAGGAAATAAGAGTGAATAAATACAACAAATAATGCCTTAAGAGAATTACACTGGAAAGGAGGATACAATTTAAAAATCAAAGTACAAAAAAAGAGATAGAAAGGAGCCCCAGGGGCTTCCCTGGTGGCGCAGTGGTTGAGAGTACGCCTGCCGATGCAGGGGACACTGGTTCGTGCCCTGGTCCCGGAAGATCCCACATGCCACGGAGCAACTAAGCCTGTGCGCCACAACTACTGAGCCTGTGCTCTAGAGCCTGCAAGCCACGACTACTGAGTCCTTGTGCCACAATTACTGAAGCTCATGCGCCTAGAGCCTGTGCTGTGCAACAGGAGAAGCCACCGCAATGAGAAGACGGCGCACCGCAATGAAGAGTAGCCCCCGCTCGCTGCAACTAGAGAAAGCCCGTGTGCAGCAACGAAGACCCCACAGATAAATAAATAAAATGAATAAATTTATTTAAAAAAAAAATAAAGGGCACACTGTGTACCTGAGAATACTGACCCAGAATAACTAACATCAAGACATATTTTAGTGAAAACACTGGACTTTAAAGAAAAAGAAATTTGGGGGGCATTTAAGTATTGGCAGGGGTTCTCTCTGGGTGGTGGGATTATGGGTAATCAAACTTTTCCTTCTTTGCCTTTCTGAATGTTTCAACATTCTAAATTTTCTACAACAAATAGTTTTATATATTTTTGGGGGGGAAGGTATAAACAAAAGACAGGATTTAATTATCTTTTAAATTAAGGAGAAGATCCCACACAAGACAGTAAACTCCGAAATAACAGTGCTCTAGAAAAACAGCCTAGTGTAAAGTAGTCTAGGAACACAGATTGCAGTTTTTAGGAGCTCAGGGCCATGGCTCCCACTGATGAAGGGAAGTCCTCATAAAGGACTGTGAATGAGTAGCAGTATCAGGCCAGGAGTCCCCCACAAAGAATGCCCCTTCCTCTGTAGCATCACCACTGGAATGTGACCTCATGCCTCAGGGCTGCTCTACCTTCTGTGAATAGACATACTGGTGCCATCTCTAGTAATGTAGCCTCAGACTTAAGCTTTTTGAGAGCAAGACCACCCCAGACCTTCCTTTGTGCAACTGGAGAGGCCTGCCTGCTGTGGGAGCTCAGCAAACTGCCAGGGAATCTTCCTACCTGCCACCTTTAAGGTGATGTCAGTCAGGTGCTCCCCAGGCTGCAGGTGACTGTATTCTTGGATAAAGTGAGTGAGCGAGATGTCGACGTGGAACTTGTGTGGGTATGGGTCTTCCCCATTGACCTTCAGCTGGTGGACTGCTTGGCTGCGGATTTTGAAGTATTGCTGTTAAAAAACAACAAAAGCGCTTTTGAGAAGTTGAACATGGTCAATCCAGAGGCTTGTCTAACGGAGTTCTGTATTCTGCCTCAGAGGGGCCCCAATACAGTGAGGTTTCTTTAACCAACCCCCCTGAATCCTTGAAATCATAGGCTTGGAATATGGAGTGAGATTTGCACTTAAATATGCAGGGTGGCCAGATCCACAGCTGGGAATAAAGGCCAGAATTCCAAAATACAAGATTCAACAAAAAGAAAAATCAAATCTCTGCCTAAAATAATGTTTAATTGGTACAGATGGCCCTGGTTACCACTTTTGTAGACACACCTGCATGGTGAGTCACTTATCTTCCTACTTTCCTACCCCTGGCCACACACCAGACTTTTTCCCCAAGGCAGGCCCATGGGCCTGGAGGATGTGTAAAAGGAATATTCTATATCAGGGGTCAGCAAACTTATTCTGATGTAACTACTCAACTCTACTGCAGTGTGAAAGCAGTCTTAGACATATATAAACAAATGGGCATGGCTGTGTTTCGACACAATTTTATTTATAAGACTAGGGAGGAGGGATTGGGGTAGTGGTGGCTTTGGCCTGTGGGCCATAGTTTGCCAATCTCTGGACTAAAGTAAACCCCAGCCCACCTTTAGGGAGACATTTTCTCTGGGGCTGCTATAAGGCCCAGCGAGCTCCAAGGAAGATCGGTCACTTGGAAGTACTGGATTCTCCAAAATATCTGTAAGTAGTCCACAAGAAGAATGCGCAGGGCCTGTGCCTTTAACCAGATGGAGTGGTGGGCCCACCCTCATCCATCCCTGTGCCTGTTTCAGTTCCTATTTATCTCCTTAATCACTGGTCCCAAGGAATTTGCCATAATCCGCATTAGAAGCTTCCCTATGCCCAGCCAGGGCAGTGGTCCCGAGGACTCACGTTTGGGTCCAAGCTCTCCTCCTCCGCACCCACACCATTATCAGCAGTGTGGCTGGTGGTAGCAGCAGCGGCCTGGCTTAGTTGTTTCTCACTGAGCTCCTTCTGCTTGGCCTCCTTCTCTGCTATTTTCTTCTCAGCTTTCAGGCGTCTCTTTAGCTCACTGTCAGGAAGATGAAAATGTTCAACGTGACAGGTGCCTGAAGAGTCCTCTATGTTCTGCCCCATAGCTACTTATCAAAAATATGAATAACCTGGGGAAACACTCATGCCCAGTTCTACATGCCCACTGTTAGTCTCTCAGTCACTGAACTCTATATGTGAAACAGACAAGGGAAAAAAATAAACTTAGAATAAAGATGTGAAAGATCTTTCTCAGTCTCTTTTTTCCAGTCTGAGGTCCTTGGCATTAGATCCCAACTAAAATCAAGATAGACAAGGACAAAGAAAACCCTACATATTAATTTATATTTAGAATAGGAAAAAAGGTTTTCCAGAAAATCAGCAAGGTAGGCTTTTCTCAAGCTAATTAGGCTTGGGAGCTCTTTGAGGCCAGGGACTGAATCTTAGTTGTTTGGATTCCTCTGCAGAATAGAGCATCAGATCTGATGTGTGATAACGTGACATCTCTAGCTTTGTCTGTCATCTCTCTCCCCTCCCGAAAGGAGTGGGTTAGTCTGGGGTGGGGTGAGGAAGAGGGGGCTCTTCAGAGTTCAGGGAGACACTCCACTGACAATCTCTCCCCCAGCATTGATCAATGCATTGACAATGGCCCTCAGCATTGGCCTCACTCTCCACAATGGAGCCTGACTTTGACAACAAATTGGGTAGAATAGTGTACAAAGCAGCATAGCACAGGGGATAATATACCATCTTTGGAGCCAGACTGCCTGGGGCTAAATCCTGACACGCCTACCTACCAATTATGTGACTTTGGGCAAGTAACTTAATTTCTTCTGTAAAATAATAATAAACACCCTCCTCCCCAGATGTTGTGAGGATTGAGATAATATACATAAAGAGATGACCCCACCCCTAGCATTTTAGTAACCATGCAAATGTGAACCATTCTAGGTATCCCTATCTTAACCCTTCACACTCTGCCTCAAGGACAGAAATTTTACAGATGTGGATAAATTTCTTGTCAAATCTCTCACTATTCAAACTCTTCATACTTGTCACCTGAGACTCAAAAACTAAAGCGATTGGTACAACTTGGTTTAAATAACTTGAAAACTTGCTATCTGAACCCAGAAACCAAACAGATTTGGGTAGAGAGGGATACCCTCATTATTCAAATAGACTTGATCATTCCTTTAAACCACCAATGTTAACTGAATATCCTGTCATGACGAACCATGGCAAATGATCCTTAGTCAGGCTTGCATACTGTTTGGCTTCAGGGTCCATTTTAAATTATCTATGAGTTTAGAATAACTCAATGAAAAAAACTTAATTGGAGATTTGAAATGATTATCTTTTAAGTAAGAAAACTGACTCTGAGGGCCTCAAATTAAGTGTCTCTGGATAAAATCTGTTTTGTAGCAGTTGTGAAGCCACCTTTCTAGAACAGGGTGCTAGACCTATTGTGCTGTCATTCAGTCAGTGGGCATCAAAGCCTCTCTGGTTCTTCCTGGCATTAACATAATGAACTCGTTTTCCATTCAACTGGCTGTTGCTCTTTAAGTCAAATCAATAATAAAGATAATCCAAAAAGGTCCTAGGAGTAAGAACTAAGACTAGAAACCAAGCTAATCTCAGGAGCAAAGAAATTCCAGAAAGACAGGGAAGGGAAAATAACCTGCATTAGAAATCCTTTATTCATAAAGGGTTTTGTTCTCAGCACTGTTCTAGAATAAGGCCTAAAAGTCATCTCAAGAATCTATGGAGTGAGAATTTGAATTTATTAAAGAGAAACTGAGAAAGGACTATTGGTTTTGGTAGGTAGCAGGGTTGTTTCATTAGCAAGTCCAAAGACTTAGCCAGAGGCTTAACAGATAAGAAACCAAGTAAGGGAAGGATTTTTGCTCCCAGAGCAATAAAGAAGGTAATGGGCACCAACCTTCTTTTATCAAAAAGTGGCTTGTCCTTGTGAATCGTTGTGAAACGAGCAAGTTGACACAGGCGCAGCTCCCTCTGCCCCCACTGTGCCCAGGACGTTTGGCGCAGGGACCCCCTAACAAGCCTTACAGCAGCTTGCGTCAACATGGCAGATTACCCTGGAACTAATGATTACCACCACCTAACAGGAAACACAGAGATGTGGTGTCAGATGGGACAGACAGTACACATACTCCCAGCCAGCACTCCTACTCTTATGGGTTGGGTGCGGGGAGAAGGCGAGGTTATGAAACCTTTTAGTGTCCCATTTTACATAAGACCCTCTCAACTGACATCAACCCTGTAACACTCACTGTGCTGCAAATTAACTGACAATGTTCTCAGTCCTGGCTATGGTAAGATGGTGCTTATTTGGGGTCAACAGCAAGTCAGTCAATGGTTTATGGGTAGAAATGCTCACAACAGTCTAGAAAATGGGAGTGATTCTGAAGCCCCTGACATGTAGTTTCTCTCTTGGTGATGAAATACCTGTCCACAAAGATGGCAATGGGAAGCATACAAAACATCACCATCAACTGCAAACTCTAGAGGAAGCTAAAAACAAGCCACACAAAAGCACCTGAATCAAAGACAAGCCTTGTTTGGAGCTCCAGGAACAAGGAGGAAAGAAGAAATTCAGAAAGAGTCTTAGACTACATTAAGTTTATACATTAACACTGGAAGGCAACAGAACGACAGAGATCATGTTCTTTATTGCCTTAAAATAAATGTGGCCTTGAATGAATCACCTGGCAGGGAGCCTATCTGTTTTTAAACTTGGAGAAAATAACTGGCATACAATGGTGCTCACTAAAGATTTACACCAAGGAAGTTCCAATAACAATTAAGAAACAGAACTAAAAAAATGCACTAAAGCAGGCATTATATGCAATAAACTAACTTCTCTCCGATGCCTCTGGAACGGTACTATATTTATGTACTATCCTTAGGAGTACTGAGGAGCTAGTCACTCAGGTCATTACCTATGTTCTATGAAGAACTCCGGTTGAGAAGGAGTGTAGTATTAAGACAATACAAGACACAGTCAGTGAAAGGGCGGCTAATCTTAACTTATTTATATTCACCTTCATACTCCAAGGATTTGGGGTGATTAACAAAGATACAGCCAGCAGTGCTAAGTGCAGTTTGGTGTACCCGGCTAAATAAGACAGTCCCTACTGCCAGACATACTCACAATGCTCTAACCCATATGGAGAGGTGTACGACACAGTTTTAGAACTGATCCCTTTAATACAAAGGGTTCAGAATGGCCTTTGATACATAAAGTTCCAACGTTGAAGGTGCTTCTGAAAAGCTAGGGTATTTAACATTTCCCCAACTTCTTTACCGGGGTGTGGCACAGTAACGCATTTCTCGGAGAAAAGGGAAGGAGTAAATTTCGCTTTTCTCTGTCCCCGCCCAGTTCTCCGCATTCTTACTCCAAGAGTACGAGAAGGAGGAAGGATCCAACCAGCGGGGGGCCCCCGGGCATCCTGGGGGATGTAGTTTCGGGGCGCAGCGACTACGTCCCAGCATGTTCATACCCACGAGAACCAGCAGGAAGGCCCCAGGCACAGCCGCCTCGGCCGGAGCCTCAAGGCGCCTCCTAGTTCAGACTCTCCGACAGCAAAGGTTTTAATGACCTGCTGCGACACTTACTTTTTGCTCAGTTTCGGCTCGCAGTCGTCCACTTTAACTTCAGGTCCCTGCACCTCTGCCATCTTCCCAGAGGGCCGGACCTAAAGAGGACGAGGGTCGCACGGCAATTTCCAGGTCACGCTCAGAAGCCCCGCCTCTTCCGGGGAAAGGGGGCGGGCACTGCTCTGTGCAACTGCAGCGCAGGCGTAGTACGGGGTTGTGGGGCGGCGGCAGCAGCGTCTGGAGCGTTACCTCAGGCACTGGGGCTCTGTACGCCGCGCGCTGGCAAGACGGCACCTTCTTCTGGTGCTCGGCGTGAGCTATGGCTGAGGCGATGGATTTGGGCAAAGACCCCAATGGGCCAACCCATTCCTCGACTCTGTTCGTGAGGGAGGATGGCAGCTCCATGTCCTTCTACGTGCGTCCCAGCCCGGCGAAGCGCCGGCTCTCGACGCTCATCCTGCACGGCGGCGGCACCTTGTGTCGCATGCAGGAGCCCGGGGCCGTGCTGCTGGCTCAGCCAGGGGAGGCGGCGGCCGAGGCCTCGGGCGACTTCATTTCCACGCAGTACATCCTGGACTGCGTGGAGCGCAACGAGAGGCTCGAGCTGGAGGCCTACCGGTTGGGCCCGGCTCTAGGGGCCGACCAGGCCCCAGAGACGAAGCCCGGGGCTCAGGCTGGGGGCGCCGCCGTCACGGAGCCCGAGCTGCAGCCGCACGCGGGGCGGATCGTCTTCACGGACGCGGACGACGTGGCCATCTTGACGTACGTGAAGGAACATGCCCGCTCGCCCAGCTCCGTTACCGGCAACGCCTTGTGGAAAGCGATGGAGAAGAGCTCGCTCACCCAGCACTCGTGGCAGTCCATGAAGGACCGCTACCTTAAGCGCCTGCGGGGCCAGGAGCATAAGTACCTGTTGGGGGAGGCCCCAGTGAGCCCCTCCTCCCAGAAACTCAAGCGGAAAACTGAGCAAGACCCCGAGGATGCTGATAGCGGGGGTGAGGCTTGCTGCGAACGCGCGAGCCCTCTGCTGTCCCCTGTGTGAGGCGGGGGCGTCGGCCTCTTTCCTCTTCTGTTGGGCGTCCATGTTGGCGTCTTGGGGAGCATCGTCCAGCCCCCTCCTCACCCCCCCTTTGACATCCGGGTAATATTGCGCCGTTTTCTAAGGTCTCTCTTAATTCACTTTTCCAATAACTGGGGTATTGGCATGGTCCGATATTCAAAAGGTGCAGAAAGAGTATGTGGAAAATTCTCCCCCCTTTCCTTTCCCACCAGCTACCTAGTTTTTTCCCCCCAGAGACAACGGGGAACCAGCTTCTTGGGTAGCTTTTAAGAGATTTCCCAGACTCGTTTTAAAAAATAGTTCTTCTGTATTCAGGTACATTCAGTATAAGACGTTTTAAAGCCATGCCTGCCAGACCAGCTTATTTTAATTTCTTGGCTTAAATGACTGCATATTCACATAAGAAGGTTCTCAGTGGGAAGTCGCTTCCACGTTTCGCTCGGGTGAAGTGTATTTCTAACGCAGTTGAACAGAATATTGGGATTCAGGGCCGGTTAGGACACAGTGCATAGCTGTTGAGATCCTTCACTTCTGATAAAACGGGTATTGACAGCGTAAACTGACAGACCCTTTTGTTTAAAGAGTCATGCTGCTTCCTCAGCTTCTCTTTCCTTATGTGGCTATTCTGCATAACAGTTGAAATCTGGGAAGGCAAATCTGTTAATCCTATTCAATATGCTTAGTAGGAATTTTGTTTTTGGTAAAAGTGACATTTGAGATTCATTCATTCAACAGATGTTTGAGTGCCAGACATTTATCCTGCTGGGATATAACAGTAAATAAAACCCCCTTCAGTCATGGAGTTTAAAATGCTAGCTGGGCAGCGGGACGTGCTACAGAAAAAAATAAATCAGGGTAAGGGCCGGAGAGGAGGAGGTTTTCTACAGGATGAGAAGGGAAGGTAACTATTGTAAGCTGATGCTTGAGCAGAGACCAGAGGAAATGAAAGAACTCAGCAGTTGGTTATCTGAGAGTGTTTCAGGCTTAGGGAGTATTAAGTACAAAGGCCCTGAGGTGGAGTATAGCTGGTGTGTTTTTGGAGCAACAGAGACCTGTGTGGCTGGGATGGAGGAAGCAAGAGGGAGAATTCTTGGAGAGACTGGGCTGTGTGTATGGGTGAAGGAGATCATGTAGGGCCCTGATTTTAAATCAGTGGTGTGGAGATGGCTGGTAGACCAATTGGAACTTGGGAAAAAATTAAGCTGGATTCACCCAACTCAGTGTTTTGATATTCGGGCATTTGAATGTAAAAATTAAAATCATAAAATGACCAGGAGAAAATGTGGATGAGTATCCTTTTTTGTTTTTTGTGGGTTTTTTTTTTTGGCCGCAGCTTGCAGGGTTCCCCAACCAGGCGTCAAACCCAGGCCCATGGCAGTGAAAGCACAGAGTCTTAACCACTGGACTGCCAGGGAATTCCCGAGTATCCTTTTTATTTTAAAATTTTATTTATTTATTTATTTTGAATTATTTTATTTTATTTTATTATTTATTTTTGGCTGCGTTGGGTCTTTGTTGCTGCACGTGGGCTTTCTCTAGTTTCAGAGGGCGGGGGCTACTCTTCATTGCCGTGCGCAGGCTTCTCATTGCTGCGGCATGTGGGATGTTCCCCGACCAGGGCTTGAACCCGTGTCCGCTCATTGGCAGGCGGATTCTTAACCACTGCGCCAGTAGGGAAGTCCCCGAGTATCCCTTTTAATAGTTACATGTTGATAGTTCTGAAACCAGGAAGACTAAGAAAAAACTTTATATATTTGATTACTTAAAATTTAAAGCTTCTCATGATAAATAAAGTCAGAGGGCAAACTGGAAAAATATTTCCAATACGTTGCAACAGAGTGAGTTTCCTTAATGTCCAAAGAGCTTGTAGAAGTTAGTAAAAGAAAAACTAGTAGAAAAATGAGCAAAGGAAATGGAACAGGAAGTTTCCAGACAAGGAAATAGATAAATGGCAGATAAACAAATGCAGAAATATTGTTACTGAATAAAAATAAATTAGACCCTGAGGGGACTTCCTTGGCTGTCCAGTGGTTAAGACTCCGTGCTTCCACTGCAGGGGGCATGGTTGGATTCCTGGTCAGGGAACTAAGATCCGCCCCCCCTCCCCCCCACCCCATGCCATAAGGCGCAGCCCCACAAACAAAAAATTACACCCTGAGCAGAGGACCAGTACAAGCCATGCCTGGACTTCTGCCCATGGAAACTGAAATAAATGTGTCTGGTGTGTTTTTTAGAAAAGTAGATCAGAGCAAGGCAATGTCATATTTTATCAGTTAGATTGGCAATAACTAACAAAATGGGTAATACCCAGAGTTAACGAGGTATATGAAAACAAGTACACTCCTACATTATTAATAGAAGGAAATTGGTACAATTTCTTTGGAAGGAATTTTGACACCATCTGACAACATTTAAAATACATGTTCCCTTAAACATGGTAATTATTGCCTCTAGGAATTTATCCTCAGATATACTCCAAGTGTAAAAGAGTACATAGTGAAAAGTGAGTCTCACTGCTCCATACCCCTTCCCCCGCTTCCTCTCCCAGAGGCAACCACTGTTGTTGTCCCTTGTTTGTGTCCTTTTTGCTCATAGTAACACTAGCACACTAGACAGAAGTTTGTTCTGCAGTTTGCTTTCTTTTTTTAACTTAATAGATCTTGAAGCTTTTGTGTGTCTGCTCATTGTTTGTTTCATTCCTTTCTTGTTCATTGCATTGTGTTTCATTATGTGAGCCATAATTTGTTCACACTTTTTATTATGGAAAATTTTGAACATTTACAGAAGTAGAAAAAATAGTATAATGCACGTACCCATCACCCAACTTCACCTGATTATAGTTTGTGGCCAGGTTTTTCATCTACACCTTTTATCCTGACTTCTGGGATTATTTTGAAGCCAGTGCCGGGCATTATCCCATTTTTTTATCTGTTTCAGCAAGTATCTCTAAAATATAAGGCTTCTTTTTAAAATTTTATGTAAAATAAAATTGACTTATTTTGGTGTGCAGTTATGTATTTAAATTTTTTTATTGTGGTAGAATATACATTAGATAAAATTTACCATTTTAGCTGTTTTTAAGTGTTCAGTAGCACTAAGTATGTTCACATTGTGATGCAGTCATCGCCACGATCCATCTCTAGAACATTTTCGTCTTCCAGAACTGAAATTTGTACCCATTAAACACCAACCCATGTTGCAACATGTGTGAGAATTTTGTTCCTAGTGTTTCCACATCTTGGATATTGTGAATAATGCTGCTGTGGTATGGGTTACTAATACCTGTTTGAGACCCTGCTTTTTTTTTTTTTTTGGGTGTATTCTCAGAAGTGGAATTGCTGGATCATATGGTAATTATATGTTTAATATTTTAAGAAACTGCCATACAGTTTTCCAGTTAGGTGTTTTAACACATATACAGATGGTGATGTAACCACGAAAATCAGGATACAGAACAATTCCATCACAAAAAATCTCTCTCGTGTTGCCCCTTAGTAGTCAGTCTTTGTTAAATGGAAAATAGCAGAGTTAAGTCCTCAGAACAAAGAGTAAAAGGGAAATAGGAGGATATTTAGCTTTAGGAGGCTCTCCTTTCTGTAGATGGTATGTTGTGGATTGTGGCAGACCCCCCCCAGATCTATCTTCCCCTGGGAGAACTGCCTTACCCAAGGTTCTGTCATTCTAGGCTAGCATCCAATGACTAATCTATGCGGGGTTAAAATAACATCTTGGCTCCCTTGCCCCAACTTGGTCAACTCTGTAGGGCCTTCCTAGCTCCAGACTTCTACATGGTTTCAGTTGTGGCCTTGTTGGAACTCTCACAGCTCTCAGCTTCTTTCTGCCCAGTGAACACTCCTTAATCAACACCTTACCTGTTAATCTCTATCTCAGAACCTACTTCCCAGAGAACCCAATTTATGGCACAGTTTTGTTAATTTGCAAGATCTATAAATACAAAGCGAAAAATGAATTAAGCTTGAAGAGTATTTTTACTTTACGTATCAGAACCTAGGAAAATTATCACCATTTTTATTGTACAACTTTTCAGAAGCAAGAGTAGAAATTATTGAACATGCATGTCATGTTTTTCTTACCCTTCAAAAACATATTTTCTAATAGGAAAAAAGTTCAGGCTCACTTCTGGCCCAGAGCTCACAGAGCATTTACTATATTTTTGGTTTCTGTAAAAAAGGCTAATTCTAATCTGGTGCTGTTCTGTTTAATAGAACCACAGAATAAGAGAACTCCAGACTTGCCTGAAGAAGAATTTGAAAAGGAAGAGATCAAGGAGAATGAAGAAGCAGTCAAAAAGATGCTTGTAGAAGCCACCCGGGAGTTTGAGGAGATTGTGGTATGTTAACTAGATTTAACTCATGTTTTTTTCCTACGTCCATTCTCCTCCTTTGAAATTGGTCTTCCCATCTGTTCTTTTTATACACCTGAGGCCCAGAAAGGTAAGAGAGAAGTTCAAGATGGAGGAGGAAAATGGAAGGTGAGACTGATCAAGGTTCTGGGCATGTACTTTTAGTTTTTGGTAGGATGATTTAAGGAGGAGGGTAGGGAGAAAGATGGGGGAGAATTATTTTTAGGCAGTATAAAGCATCTTACTTTGAGTACTTTCATCTGTAAGTTTTTCTAAGTTAAGTTTGCGATTTATCTTTTTAAAATGTTTTTATTCTCAGGTAAAAGTAATTTTTTAAAGAGGTTAATTTTTTATCAAGCAATTTTAGCTCTTTGTATACTTAGAGCTTTTTTAGAATTTTTTAGCTCTTCCATATTCAGTTAAGTTCTAAAACTTTGTTGGAATCCCATATTTAATCATAGAGAAAGGCAACCATAAAATAATGAGTAATAAAAAAATCCAAATTACATGTGCATATCTTCTCTAAGAAAAAGGATCTTGTTAATTAACTTTTCTTACTAACACTAAGAAAAATGGTTATGCGTCAGTCTAAAACAGGAAAATAATTTGAAGTTCATTTAATTTAAAGTTGGTTCATTTTCTGTAAACTTTCAAATACTCTCAACAACTCTCAAACATGGCCTACATAGGTCTCCTCTCACATAACACGCTTTGTAACGTGCCTAAATATAGTGTAGTGTGGAGACCCTAACGTATTCATACAGCAATGTTTTTTGAGTACTTACCATGTGAAGGCATTGGTAGGCACTGGGCATGTAGTGATGAACAAAACATAACATTTCCTGCCCTATGGAGCTTACAATCTGAGAGTGAAGTCAAATTTTTAACAAATAATCTAGTGCATACATGTGTATACATATATGTGTATGCACATAACATTTATTTTTCACATTCAGTGTAGCTTCTAATGTTCTGTTGGAATACCATATACATACACGTACGTACATATGTACACATGCATACATACACACACACACACACACACACCCCATCCACACTCACACTTCTCCTTACCCTATCATATACATACATATATATACACATACACACACATATGCACACATCCAACATGAGTAAATGTAAGAAGGAACATAGCACATAAGAGGAACTGAAGGAAGTCCAGTGTGATTGGGGTGAAAAGGGCAAGGAAGTGGTAGCTGGGAGAGACCAGATATTTTAAGAGTAAGTATTCATGACTTGGTAATTAGGAACTGGTCATATTCATCACTTTCTCTAGGTGGATGAGAGCCCTGATTTTGAAATACATATAACAATGTGTGATGATGATCCACCCACACCTGAGGAAGACTCAGAAACACAGCCTGATGAGGAAGAAGAAGAAGAAAAAGTTTCCGCACCAGAGGTGGGAGCTGCCATTAAGATCATCCGGCAGTTAATGGAAAAGTTTAACTTGGATCTGTCAACAGTTACACAGGCCTTCCTAAAAAATAGTGGTGAGCTGGAGGCTACTTCCTCCTTTTTAGAGTCTGGTCAGAGGGCTGATGGGTATCCCATTTGGTCCCGACAGGATGACTTAGATTTGCAAAAAGATGATGAGGGTACCCGAGATGCACTGGTCAAAAAATTTGGTGCTCAGAATGTAGCTCGGAGGATTGAATTCCGAAAGAAATAATTGGCAAGATAATGAAAAAAAAAGGTTTGGCAGATAAGGCATTAAAAATTTTTTTTGTGACTATTGAACTTCAGAGATTTTTACATTGGAACTGACACTCATCTTTTGACCAATGCTATTGTTGCTCTGTGAGTCCTAGATTTTGTAGCCAAGCAAAGTTGGAGGATGAAAATAAAAGAAATTGGATATATTTAGAGCTGTTCCTGGCAGTATCAATGTGTTTGTAAAAGGAAAATCAAAAACAGAGAGGTTGGTTTACATAGTAATAACCGCTTTCTGGAATGGAATCCCTGCTGTATTGGTGAGAGGAGCTAGTGACAAAGTCAAAGGCGGAAAATTAGATGGGTCGTTTCAGAAAGCATAAATAAAGAGCCTCCTATCCTTTGGCAGAAGCTTCTCTAGATTATGATAGATTCCAAATCAAGAATCTAGGAATGTGGAAAGATTTAATTACAAGGCCTTTGAACATGGACCGTCCCAAACCCTTGCATCCCCCAGTGAACTCTGATTTCTGGGCTGCTTTGAAAACCCCATATTCCTTTTGCCAACTTATATTTGGGGAGCCTGTTCGTTGGCTGTTCTTTTCTTCAAGTCTGTGTCAGTTAAGTCTCTAGCATGTGTTTCTTTATCTACCATCCAGTTTTGTTTAAAACACAAAAATTTAGAGAGTCTTGGGAAAAGTCTTACTTGGTTACTAGTAATGTGTTTTTATTTATTGAGGATAGTTTTGTGCTAAGAATAGTGTTAGATTTAAAAATTAGAGGATTAATTCCTCTTTGTTGTGTTGATTTCATTATTGAAAATAAATAGAACTTTGTATTTGAGTCTCCACAAAGTGTTTTCTTTGATTGTGTTCACAAAACCTTTTAGGTATAAAAACCATAAAGGAACTAACATTTTTGGCTCTTAGTAATTAGAACCAATAAAGAGTTCCATTTAAGACTAATGGGTTATTAGACAGAAACTTTCTTCTGGGTGGAGCAAAGAGAAGATCTGTGTCAGGGAATGTGAAAGATGGCATAACAAGGTGAACTGCTGAGAGTCAAAAGGGAAGAGAAGCCAATAAGGAACCATCCGGTGTGTAATAGAAGGTGTCAGTGCCTGTCCCAAATGCCTGAGCACTCACCATTCCAGCACTTGCCACCATCAGGAGTCCTACTGCAAGCACCTTCCCAAGACTCCCTCTCTGCTTGAAGTGCTGTGGAGTTAATGCCCCTGAGAGCAGCTTTCAGCTAATGGTGAATAGGAATCAGAGGATGCATCCCAGCTTCCTTGCTCACCAGAGAAATGACAGCTGAATATTTGAGTTACCCCTCGAGTGGAGTTACCCCATACCATCCGAGGCCGCCAGTAGAAGAAAGCATAGTTGCCCACAGTGGTATGAATGCACCTGCATAGACCTCCTCTTATTTTACATACCCACTTCCCTACTAGTGCATCCTGGAATCATCAGTTAAATTCACATTTTTGCCTTAGAGTCTGCTTCTGGGAGAAGAACCCAGCCTAAAGCAAAGCATTTAACCTTTTACTCCTCCTTAGAATGTTGAAAGGATACAACACACACCCAGTAGTAAACGTAGCTCACTACAGTAGTGTTTCTTTTTTTTTGGCTGTGGTGCACGGCATGTGGGATCTTAGTTCCTTGACCAGGGATTGAACCCACGCCCCCTGCAGTGGAAGCATGGAGTCTTAACCTCTGGACCACCAGGGAAGTCCCCACAGTACTGATTCTTAAATGGGGATTGGGAGGGGTTGGGTGGTGGATATTTGTTTAAAATGTGTTCTCCTCCATTGTGATGTGACCCTAGAGTGGTTGAAAATCATTGCTTTAGATATGAAATGGAAATGTCATCTAGTATGTCTGTATCTCAATAAAGTTACCACAGCCTATTGGCTTTACAGAGCTAGAAATTCCAGTTTTGTCAGTCATGTGCAAAAGGGTCTGATTTATTATACCCAGACTCCCAGAAGACATGTTTAAATCAAAACACACACCAACTTCTAGTGCTCATTATAAACCAGTAATTTTCAAATATCTGGTTTTGTAATTTCTCTGGTCATTTCATCTCTTGGGCTGGGATATATGTGGGGAAACAAATTATCAGAAATGTTTTGGGGAGCACAAAACTAAGCAAGGAAAATGAGTTGGATCTTAATGGTTAATGGCATTGAGCTGTGGCTGTATCTACTCCAGAGACCAGCAGTTCAAGTCTTGAATTGAGATACTTCTGCTTCGTGCTGCCAGATTCTTGTTCTTTGGGTTTTCTTTCCTTGACTTCGTGAGTTTGGCTTTTCTGCTTATGATGTGGGATATGTTATTTCTTACTCATTTTAGCTCTTGAGTTCTAGGCCTTCCTCACTATTCCCCCTTGGCTCCCCCTTACTCCAGCTTTTGAAATCTTTCTAGACCTTAAATAACCTCCATAAAACTTCATTAGTGGCAGAAACATTCTGTCTTCTCTTTCTCTGCAACAATAAGGCTATTCATTATTTTCCTCTGTTCCCTATTCCATTTAAGTGGGTGCAGTTGAGTTTTAAAAGTTGAAGCTGCTGTTTGAATTGTTCTGATCCTCTTGCTTTTGGACTAATGCTTTTGGCTGAATCATATGCCTACCTGGCTATAGCAATAAGGTGTATTTCATTGAACGTAACAGAAAACCTAACTCTAAAGGACTTTAATAAATAAGGGGATTTATATTTTGTATGTATAACAAGAAGCCCTGAGGTTGGGTGGCTATAAGGTTCTAGTTTTCTGCTCTGCCATCCTTAACGTGTTCTGTCAGCTTCTCCCCTTGTGGTTGAAAGGTGGCAGCTACAGCTCCAACAGCTGAAGAGGGAGGGTTTCCTCCTAAGTGTCTCCGTTATTGGTGGGCAGCCTTTCTCAGAAGCCCCTCATAGACATCTCACTGGCCAGAATTGTGACACGTGCCCCTTCCTAACTCCACCTCTCTGCAGGGTAAATGAAACTGACTTAGAGTGATTAAGATCTATACTCCTTGGGCTGCGGATTGTGTATCCTTCCCTGGGAATGTGGCCTGAAAGGGGAGGGTGTATACCCAAATAAAAGTCAGGGAGTTTAGGGTCTGCTAAGAACTTCCATTGTATGGACGAGTCACCTTCTTCAGGGGCAAGAATATTCTACCCAGGAGCAGGCAGCACAGCTAGTGACTAAATCCCCAATGCCCCCTCCAGAGGATATACAGTGATTTCTGCTCCAGAGGTGAAGTCTGCACTTTGGCCATCACCCAAAGAGTGGACACAACCTGGACCAGGACTGGCCTGCGAGATGCATGACCTCATCCACGGCCCCTCCCGTCCAAAGGTTTTCAGCCCCAAGGGGTCCAAGAACTAAGGGACCAGGTTGTTGGGACCCAAGGGGCCTCTAGGAAGAGGGCAGGTGCCTTTTATCGGAGGCAGAGCTGGGATGGGGCAATCAGATGCTCCAGCCATGGGTACCAAGCAAGGTCCACTGGACTTGCCACCCTGTGCCAAAACCCTGCAGGATCCATGTTCTCAGCCCTGCTTTCAGGCTGTAGAGGCCTCAGCCATGACAACCTTTGAGGCCTCCACTGGCTATGAGCCCAGTGCACATTCATGGTCACCTCAATCTGGTATAAGAATAGGATGTCTGGTCACCCAATCCATGAAAGGGACATTTGACTTACAGGAGATTCTGAACTGGTCAACGTGGTTCTCTTGGTCAGATACTGTTCCTTACATTTTTCTCTAGAGACTTAATCCCACTGCTTGCTTCAGAAATGAAAATTTACCTATTTCTCTAGAGAAGGTCATCCCATCTGTCTCCCTCCAGAGGCTATAGTTAGACGTGTAGATATGGAGATAGGCATAGAGAAGAGTATGGAGGGGAGCTGTAGAGACAATGTAGATGAACAATAGATATTTACATAGGTCCATACATATAAACATGGAGATACAGATATGCATATAAATGAAGAAGTAGATTATAGACACAAATGTATGGTTTTCCCTTCACAAATAATCAGACTTGTTTTCATAAGTTGGAGAACTCTGTCCACGTATGTGTTTGAAGTACAGGAAAGATATTAGGACCTCTCATCTCTGACCACATGAGAATCATGTGGGGGAGAAATTTAAAAATCAAACTAGGCATGGTATCAACACTGTTAAATATATCAGATTCTTTTTGTAGATTTGTGCCACTAATACCTGCACATACGCATGTGACTTTTATTTCCCTATGTGGTTAATGAAGATACAGCTCATATTAGGAAAAATAACTTGTGCTGAGTGTTATTTGGCCATAAATACTGATGTTGGAATATTCTGGCACTTGTGCTTCAGTGTATAAACATCTAGAGAACTCTTGCATGTAACGCACCCAGATACCAGAAGGATGTCCACCTCACGACTATATTTGTGCAAAACTGGTATCTTTGTAGAACTAGATGTATGCGTACTGATCTTCTTTCAACACCTTCATATGGAAAGTAAACAAAGCAAATATGACAAAACAGAAAGCAAATTGATAAAATGAACAAAGAAGTGATTTTTTTTTCTTTTTTTTCTTTTGCGGTGCGCGGGCCTCTCACTGTTGTGGCCTCTCTCCTTGTGGAGCACAGGCTCTGGACGCGCAGGCTCAGCGGCCATAGCTCACGGGCCCAGCCGCTCCACGGCATGTGGGATCTTCCCGGACTGGGGCACGAACTCGTGTCCCCTGCATCGGCAGGCGGACTCTCAACCACTGTGCCACCAGGGAAGCCCAGAAGTGATATTTTTTAAAGACATTTTTATTGCCAAGGTAAACCCGCATATACCAAAATCTGTTTTCAGAATTTACCTTTTCAAAAGAAGGGGGAAGACTGAGAATGAGAATGGTTATCCCAGGTTTTAGATGAACGTATAATGTATTTATAATAAGAGGAGAAATATTATGGACATATATATATACATATATGCAAATATATACAAAAAACTAAAAAAGTGGAAATATTAGCATCATTAGACTATGTTCAGTGATGATATGGTATTGCTATTATAATTTCCTTGTAATTTTTTGTATGTTTTAAATAGTCAAAGTAAAAATACGCTTCTAAGTGAAGATTACTCAGTATTATGGATTTGTCCTAATCCATTTAATCATTCCCGTAATGATGGATGCTGAGGTAGTATCTAGTTCCCAGTTTAAACCCTCGGAGCTTTGGGGAAAAGCTCACTTTTATGAGCTCACATCATCAGGAAGTACAGCATCCCTTCGTTTTCTACACAATGAACTAATTTCAAGTTTGCCCTCTCATGATGCCAGGAGGGAAAGAAGTTCTAATATGTCCCTCAGAGATCTATTCTCACCTGAGTTAGGTTACAGTTTGTGGGTTTTCCAGACCGTGGAGGACATGGTGATTACAGAGAGAAGGTCATATTCTTGAGTAAAATACTTTTTTTCTGGAAGAATTCAGCAGACATGTCCACCACCTAGTGCCCATGGTGCTTCCATAGGCAGTGTAGAGCTTGGAAACAATCCTTCGCTTAGTGGAGTATAGAATATAACCACTGCCCACAAGAAAAACAACCTCCATGTGGGTTTCCAAGTGGTTTTTCCTTCCCCCTGCTTTAGTTTTGCCTCTGACAGGATGACCTCCTTATTCATTGTTCTTTAAATTGCTGTGATCTGCATCAAAAGAAAGGAGGACTGGATCAGGTTCAGAATGCTATCTTCTTCCTCCTGAAGCTCAAGTCCTGGTGAGCTTTGCAAAGTGTTCAGAAGAACCTGAAAATCCTGGAGGGTCCTCTTCCTGTGGATCAGGATTCAAAAAAGTTTGTACCTTTTACTGACAATCTGTGGATGGCAGGAGTTGACCTAAAGCCTTCTTGAGGTTTCTATATATTGCTGGTGTGGTTGGCTGAGGGCATGAGATGGTTCTCCAGCTGACTCTGTGCTGTGGCCACCAGTCTGTCTCAGTGGGTCCCTTTTTGAGGATCCCGCTCTGCAATCAGAGCCTGGCAGCACTCATCCCACCACTGCAGAAAGTAAGATATGTCCACCTGGCTCAGATCCTGTGGTGGTGGTTTTTTGTGCTCAGCTTGAGGCTGAGAATAGTCTTCCAACTGCAGTACTCCCATGTCAGTCTGTTCTTGGTGATCCTGGCGTTCTTGGTATTGGGGCCAGAAGGGGTACTGAGTATCTGGGTCTCCTCCCATAGTCAGCAGTACTAGCACATAATTCCCAACTGTTAGAGTAGAGGGAGAGTTCTCTCCTCTCTGCACAGCCTGCATGGGCTGCATCATGACACTTTGTCCTTGGATCACACAAGGGACAGAGGATACGTGGGATGGGAGAAGAACAGGTAGAAATGGTTGGTTCCTGCTGAAAGAACTGGAGGAAGCAAAATGATGACATCTGCCTGGGAGAGTACATAGGTCAATTTCGTGCTGCTGAGCTGTCATACCAGGTCTCCCATTTGGGCCATCTACCAAGGAATTCACAGTCTCACTTGTGCTCTGCCCAGGGTACAGAGATCTTGGGTCCTGAAACCACATCTCCGTGAGAAAAACGGAGACATGGATATCATAAGACAAGCGATTCTGGCTGTTCTCAAACTGTGTAAAGCAAAGGGCCTATTATATAGGCCCAAATCTCAAGAGGTGTGTGTGTGTGTGTGTGTGTCTATACACATATATAATATATATATATATATGAAATTAATTGCCCTTGTTCATGTGTTCAGTATGTGTATATATGTACATATGTGTGTGGACACGTATATATGTGCATATGCATAAGTATGTGTGTATATATATGTGTGTTTATGTATGTATATGTATACATATACATACATACAAACACATAGATTTAAGTCATAGCACATTCAGCAATCAACTATAGATGAATTGAAACTCTGGCTAAAAAGGCATGTGCTTTAGGATCCACCCTTCAATTTCAACGATGGATCAGGGAACAAGGTCTCTTGACGAGGTTGACATTTTCCTCCTATTAATCAGTGTTTGCACAGGAATACATACCTTGTAAACGTGTATAAATCTGAATAAGGATTAATAAACACAGGTAAGTGTTTATGAGGGTCATTGTGCTGATAGACCTGTGAACATGCTTCCTAGTCATGAGTGTTGAATATATACGGAACCACTATCCCCATAGCTTAGGTAGAAGAAGGTACTAATGAGGGTGCTTTTGTTCCCCTATTTGACTATGCTTGTAGATTTTTGGGGGGGTGTTAAAAGTGGGCTAAGGAGAGATGGGCAGGATATCTAGTTGGTAGAGGCCAGGAATGCTGAAAAACACTATACCTGGCATGGACTGCCCCTCCCAAGAAAGAATTGTCTGGCCCAAAATGACAGCAGTGCCAAGCTTTAGAAAACCTAACAAGAGTGTTCTCAAAACAGGCATCAACTTTCACATTTTCCCACAGTTTTGCTGCTGGTGATTCTGAATAGATGCACCACTGACAATTTGATTAGAAAATTCTTCCTTTTGCAGGAATGTGACTTGCAATGCCAGGTGTTTACTATCCCAGGCCTTTGTCCTTGATTGCTGTGGTAATCTAGGTTAGTCAAGGTTTTCCAGCAACCAGTCGAGGTAACATCGTTTAATGGGTTAGGGATGTTTGCTGCCATAGACATAAAACTTACTTGAATTCCCGTTTCTGGAATCAAAGAATTGGTTCCTCTTGAAGGCTTGAACTAGAATGTTTGATTGAGATCTTGGAATAGATGTGTGGTCTTGTGTGGCTGCTTTTGGTAAGTATTCTAAAAGAGAACGCAGGGACAAAAGGGTTTTTAGGACATTCTTGCATTCAAGCTGGAAACTCAAACTTGGGAAGATAGTGCTGACCTCTTACACCCTCTGAATCCCCCTGAGATGACAGAAGAGGAGGATGTTGCCCTGCTTAGAGCAGTAGGACCAAAAAGTCCAAAGCCTTTCTTGCTCAGAACCTGTCTATCCCAGCCACTTTGGGACCATGCTTATATTGATGACCTTAGGTTACTCAGAACAAGCTGTAACTGGCTCCAAAACTAAGGATTCTTTGTGGAGAATTTGGGCACAACATGCAGAATTGATTCCCCTCTCAATGGGACCCACTGATGAACTGCATTTGGACTGGTGGGTTCTTACCTTGAGTATAAGGCTGAGGCTGGTTCTGTCCATGGGTTTGGTCTTCTCCTAAGGAGGAGCTGAACCCCAATCGGCTCTGTCTTGCTCTGTGGTTTTTAAACCAAATCTGAGTGGGAAAAGACGATGTGAAAGTCATATAACAGTCTGTGTCATTCCAAATATCAATGCAGTTAAAACTAATTGATCAACTGCTCTTGGGATAATATCCCTAAGAGAAAGACGATGTATTATCCTGGGATTGATGCTGTTATTAGCATACAGTTCAGGATGGTATTACAATCTGCTCTCAACTCAAGTTAGCATTTCTTGTATGGTCATCCTCAGGGTATCCAAAACAGTGTAGTTCTCTCAAAGGAAATCAATCTCTCTCTCTCTCCCTTGTGTTGTATCAACTTTTCATTAGAATACCATTTCATAATACACAGTACATATGGGATTGATCTTAGAAAAGAATTTCTTTATGTAGGGCAGTAGAATTAGCCATAGTCAAGAGCAGGGCTAACTCACCTACACTTTTACTTATTTCATCCCATAGTCAGCAATAGATAATGAAACTCCTAGGGACCCCATATATCTTGCTTTAAAACTATTATCACTAACATAGCCAATTGTATTCTGCTTGTTTCCTCATTACTGGGGTTGACATTGCAAGGTACTTTCTAAGTATTTCTGAGTGTTTTATTTTGATAATTTGATAATTCATGGTAAGATTAGGGTGTCAGTTATAACCAATATCTGATGTAGCACTCATATCCCAGGCATTGTGCTAAAAGGTTATATCTGTTCTTTAAATTAATTAATAAAAATATTTTCCAATAAGAAGTCTTAAGCCCAAGTGGAAACTGGAAACTAATGAGTAAGTTACTGAACACAGTTGCAGAACCATCCTCATCCTACATTGTTTCCTGGACTTGCCATCCTCCACCTCAGTTCAAATGGGCCTAGTACCTCTCATGCAGCTAATCACTAGATAGTCCCCCAAAGTGCAATTTATTCTGGGATGTGGGAAAACTGTTTCCTACACCTAAAACAAATGCATTAAGAAAAGGGGAACTTTTCTTCTCCCCAGCGTCCCCTCAGACTGATGCCCTTATATATAGTGACTTATTGGAGACTTTTTTTTTTTGCGGTACGCGGGCCTCTCACTGTTGTGGCCTCTCCCATTGCCGAGCACAGGCTCCGGACGCGCAGGCTCAGCGGCCATGGTACACGAGTCCAGTCGCTCCGCGGCATGTGGGATCCTCCCGGACCGGGGTACGAACCTGTGTCCCCTGCATCGGCAGGCGGACTCTCAACCACTGCGCCACCAGGGAAGCCCCTGGAGACTATTTTTGATAACAAAAATCTGAACTCATTATTCTCCTCTGAAAGCACCTTTTTTATTGACCTTTATTGATTTCAATACTGTTTCAGTTGGTATAATTGTATTATTTACAGCTATCTCTTTGCTGACTGAAGAAATCCAGTTTATTTTTATTTTTACATCAGTAGTTCTATTCAAAATGATACAATATGGGATTTTACTTCATACACTCCTGTGAATGAATCACATTTCAGATATTAGTGAAAAAAAAAACTAGCTTGAGAATTGGGAATTTACATGAGTGCTTACCCCCCAGTTTCCTCATAATTATATATTAATCATTATTCTGCTGTATATATTCCAGTACTTGATACCATATCATTATCATAGTGATCCAATTTCCTATAATCTCTAAATCTCAAAAGTTGATTTAATTATCTCCTATTGGAGAGCCTCAACCAGTATATTCTTTTCTCCAAGAGTGAATGCCCCTAACCAATTGGTAAAAGAAGTAACAGTTTTCTACCATTGGTAAAAGAGGTAATTCTTGTTTTTATTTTGTTTTAAATATTATTTAACAGGAAAAACCTTTAGGAAACATACCCAACATAAGAGAATCACCTGCCAGTGCTAAGCTTGGCCTTTCTCTTTACCTTGAACCTGACAGATAATGAAATAGAAACCTGATACTAACCTGAATTTTAGATTCTGGAATGCCAATTTCCTTGGCCAGTTGTTTCCTGTTAGCTTTTTCAGGGTAAGGGTCATGTTCAAACCATGCTTGGAGGATATTCTTTTGACTCTGGTTGTAAATAATCTTGCCTTGCCAGGTTTCTTTTTGTAATAGTATGTCTGATGAAGAGAAAATGGGGAGAATTATGAAGGATATGTTTATGGATTAAAAACTGGGTGAGCATATATCTTACTTCAGGTTGAAAGTCTGTAGATCCAATGATTATTCTGTATTTTTACTTTAGGGATATACCTAAAGTCATTCTAAATTGGAGACATGGGAATTCCCTGGTGGTCCAGTGGTTTGGACTCCATGCTCTCACTGCCAAAGGCCTGGGTTCAATCCTTGGTTGGGGAACTAAGATCCCACAAGCAGCCCGGCGTGGCCAAAAGAAAAAATTGGAGACATACAGGTCAAATATATATATAATAGAAAAAATGACAGTCTGTCATCTCTGAGTTACCAAAGGAAGAAGTTACTAGAAATCCACAAAATTACATGCAAAGAAAATAGGAGTTAGGAAAATAAATGGAAATAAATGAAACAAGTAAAACATTAAAACAAAAACAAGAAAAACATTAAAAGGATAAATTAAATACAATACACAAAACTGATACTTTATGATAAAATACATTTAAATAAATATAAAATGTTAAATTATTAGATATAAACTAAATGTAAAATATTATGTATTCCATATATATATTTCTCCATTTAAAGTGTTAACTTTAAGACTTTTGAAAACCCACATATGGGACTCACGGCTGTCTCTTAAATTTGAAATTGCATTCTCTCACTTCAAAGCACCCATCAATCCCCTGATACAACTTATCACTGCAAAACAGCCCCTGCTTCAACAACCTATTCCTCTAATCATAATTGGGATTTTACTTTTTATAAACTCTGGAAAATAAACAAAGCATGTGGCATTATCAAAGAAGAGAGCAAAACACAGATGAGAATTTACCACTTGCAGTGCTGTTCAAATCCATCTTGGGAAGAGGTATCCAGATTCTGCAGAGATGAGTGGACAACTAAGCAAGACACAGGATTTATAAAACACCCAGAGCGACCCACCCATTTCTTAAATACCCTCCTATTTAATCCCTTCATTAAATATTTAACACTTTTCAGAAGAGACTTGAAGTAATCAGGTTAAGAAGAAATACAGATTCTAATTTTGCATCTATTATAATATCTCCCCAAATATGACTTAGAATCTGTGCTTTCTACTTTACATAGTACATATGTATGTATCAATATATATTATATGCTTTGTTCTCTATAATTTTTAGTACTCCTGTTTCTTAATTATTTTGGCTTGATGATATTATTTTAATATTAGATCAATATTCCTATTCACTTTGTAGGCTCCCTGTTTTCCTTAGCCCTTACTGAAACAAATTTCTTTCCATTATTGTTAGTAGGGTTTATGTGTTACCTTGGCTATTCTATATTCCACAGTTGTTAAAAAAAACACTGATCTAGGTGTTGCTGTGAAGGTATTCTATAAATTGAATTATATAATCAGTTGGATTTAAGTAAAGGAGATTATCCTCGATAATCTGGGTGGGGCTGATGCAATCAGCGAAAAGTCTTAAGAGCAAATCTGGGTGCATTCCTGAAGGAAAAGGAATCACGCCTATGGACAGCAGCTTCATCTCCTGCCAGAGGCTTTCAGCCTGCCCTTCCAAAGAGCCTACCGTAGAAATCTCATTCTTGCCTAGCCAGTCCCCAAAATTGTATAAGCCATTTCCATTTAATAAATGTCTTTATTTGTGTATGTGTATGTATGTATGTACACACACAAGTATGTATATAATTTCACAAGTTCCCTATGTGAATTGAGTTCAGAATGCTACTGATTCTGTTTCTCTGATTGAACACTAAATGATACAGATGTTGGTACTGAAACTGAGCAGGACCCTGTGGGGCTCACTGTCTCAGGTTTTATGGTAATGGGGTTAGTTTCCAGGTTGTCTCTGGCCAGTCATCTTGATTGACCCATATTTCGTCTGACTCAGGGTCCTTCCTGGTGGCGCACCCATCTCTCAGTCAAGATGGATTTCAGTGTGAGGGCTTCTGGGAGGTTGGCAGGACACATCATCTCCTCCCTCCTCCTTTTGGCCCCTCCTGAATTCTGGTTAGTTGCACTTCATTCTTTATCAGGACCTCCTATTGTGAGACAACTCAGGTAAGCGGTTATCATCATACCTGGCCAAGGCGGGCAGTTTTAGTCAACGGTTCCCTAACAGAAGAAAAGTTACAAATACCAGCTATTACCATGTGACCATTTGCATAAATGAGGATATACTAATTATGAGGATTGCATTATGAATATGTTTGTATAAATATTAACAAAATATTTTGCTTTCTTCCTGCTCTTATTCCCTGATGATCCAATATAAGATGTATTAATAATAATTAACATTAAATCACCGTATTTAAGGGGCATCAAAGGAGAAGTATTCACATCAGCCAAGGATGTTGCATCCTCTTTGGGGAGAGGATTAGCATGTTTCTCTTGTAGGCATGATAGTTGCACCATATTAGGCAGAAATACCACTTTGTTATTATCTTTATTTGGAAATTATTTATGGTTTCAGGAGATGTGTATGGTTTCCAGGCTGACAAGGTATGAACAGAGCTGGTCAGTTTTGTGTCAGTATGGCTAGGCTACAGACCCAGTAATTCAAACACTCACCTACTTGGAGTTTCTGTGAAGGTATTTTGTAGATGTGATTAAAGTTCATAATCACTTGACTAAGGGAGATTATCCTATATAATCTGGGTGGGCCTAAGTCAATCATCTGAGAGGCCAGAAGGACTGAGTGAAGGCTTCACTGAGAGGAAGAAATTCTGCCTATTGATAGATGCATCAGCTCTTGCCCAAGAGTTCTAATCTGCCTTACGGATTTTAGACTTGCCAAGCCTTCTCTGCAGTCACATAAGCCAGTTCCTTGCAATAAATCTCCACATACACACTGATTCTGCTTCTCTGGTTGAATACAATCATCTGATACAATTATTAAATTATTTGCTTTGAAGTGATGACTTTAACAAGAAAAAAATATATATGTGGATTTGTCATGGGGCTAGACCATGGGTGATGGAAAAATTTATTGAATCCTGAAAAGATGGCAACTGTAAATTTTGCTGCTGTAAATTTTTTCTGGTAAACGTCAGCTGTGAAAAACTGGAAGGCAGGAAATGCGACAAATACTCTATGCCTTGACTTAAAGACAACAGAATATCTCTGTCAAGACTCATGTGCTGTTGGCTACTATTGCCTTGGGAACAGCTAGAGAGAAATGAGCTCAGAAAGAAATGTGTTCCTTAACAGGAAAAATGGAAGGGGATAGAAAGATTGTATGAACTGCAAGATAACGTGTACAAGCAGACTTTGTATCATTTATATGAGGAAATACGAACTTGGAGACATATTTTCTAACAAAAAGTTTACACAGTTAAAAAAAAGCAAAAATAAAACCTGGGTTGTGGCTTAAAACCTTTGGTTTAAAGCAGTGATTGCATTATAACTTCTACCAATCATTCTTCTATTATTTAAGACAGCATTACTATAAACTGTCACCAGAAAAAAAATGGTATGTGCTTTTGCCACAGACACTGATAAGCTCAAGATATTTAAGATGAGAAACAGAAAAATTAGGCACAATGAATTGGGGGATGGGCTAATTGCACCTGGAAATAGATATAATTAGATAGGTTAATTCATCTTTAATTGTGTGTGTTTTCCTTTGTTGACATATACGTGTGGGATTACCAGAAAATTCACATGCTTTAACTAAAAGAAACTTAGCTTGGATAAAAACAATATTCTGTGAACTGCACCCGCTCATATTATATCCAGATGGTAAAACCCTCAAAGAGCTATAGCCTCTAATGCCCCTACAAATGAGGCCAAGCAACATAGAAGACATCCGAGTATCTGGTGTAGGGACTTCATCTAGGATTCAGACATTGACCTAACTAGGGGGAAAAGCATTCTCAGCTAAAGGGAGCTCTTCCTCAAAACATCCCCCCATCTGAATCTTGCTGTTGCTACGTTTCAATGGGTGCAGTGTCCCTCCTCTTCTTCCATATCATGGCAGGATATTACGTTGATCCAGTCCATGTTCCAACTAGTTCATAGCATGGGCTTTTGTTCTTTGATATTTTGATGAGGAAGAGTTATATCTGGATCTTTCAGCTGCTTTGAGTGTGAATGGAGGTGTTGGGCTTTGAGTCCTAACTGTGTTTGGAAAAATCTTTCATACTGTGCCTGGTGGAGAAGGGTAAGATTATTCTGTGTACTTTAGGGATAGAAGCCAATAATTTTGACCAAATAGATGGACTGCAATATAAGTAAATAAAAATTTAAAAAGACATTTCTTTTTTTTAAAATTTTATTGATTGATTGATTTTTGGCTGTGTTGGGTCTTCGTTGCTCTGTGCGGGCCTTCTCTAGTTGCGGTGAGCAGGGGCTACACTTTGTTGCGGTGCGTGGGCTTCTTCTTACTGTGGCTTCTCTTGCTGCAGACCACAGGCTCTAGGCACATGGGCTTCAGTAATTGCAGCATGTGGGCTCAGTAGCTGTGGCTCACAGGCTCTAGAGTGCAGGCTCAGTATTTGTGCCTCATGGGCTTAGTTGCTCCGCAGCATGTGGAATCTTCCTGGACCAGGGATCAAACCTGTGTCCCCTGCATTGGCAGGTGGATTCTTAACCAGTGTGCCACCAGGAAAGTCCCGTGCAATATATTTTATTTATTTATTTAAATAAATTTTATTTATTTTGGCTGCGTTGGATCCTCGTTGCTGCCCACGGGCTTTCTATAGTTGCGGGAGCAGGGGCTTCTCACTGCGGTGGCTTCTCTTGTTGTGGAGCACGGGCTCCAGGCACGCCGGCTCAGTAGTTGTGGCTCACGGGCTTAGTTGCCCCGCGGCATGTGGGATCTTCCCGGACCAGGGCTTGAACCCATGTCCCCTGCATTGGCAGGCGGATTCTTAACCACTGCGCCACCAGGGAAGCCCCTGTGCAATATATTTTATAGGGACTGAATATTTCATGGCACCAGCCCAATCAGGCCATGTCTTCCAAAAGGCTTATACTTTCCAAATTGTTGATTTCAGTCTTTGCCTTGTGATTTCTTTCAGCCAGTGAAATATGAATGGATTTAATGAGGCAGCCTGTGCCATCTCTGAGCAGAATCCTCCATCTTTGGGACCATCGTTCTCTTCTCACTACCATGCGCCTTCTTGGTCCTAGATAATGATACCATTAACCTGAATCCCAGAAGGATGAGTGAGAAATAGGTGAGTCATTAGTGTTTAAGGTCACATATTACAATGACATAATTGAGACTAAGGTGATGGATATACAGATTTGCTTTTTGTATCTTTAAGTTCTATGACCACAGTTGTCTTTTTTTTTTAAAAAAACAATTATCTGAACATTTCCAGAAACCCATTTGTTATAATTTTGTTTAATAGCCTCCTCCAACCCTGTTTTTTTTTTCAACTGCAGTAAATTTTTGTGAAATTTAGAAGGGCATGAAATCCATTTTCTAAAGGAAGAATTCCAAGGGACTTGTCCTTTTGTCAGGTGTGAAGGAGGTACCGTACATAGGACAGGACCCACCATGATGAAAATCATGGGAAGCTGTTTGCTCAGGTGGTCATCTGATGTGCAGAAAATGAAGGAATCTCTTGGATTTAGGGGATAGAGACTTGGGATGTTGCCTACGTGTGGGAGAAAAGAGTGAATCTGTCCAAGTGTTTCCTTAATCCTGGAGAAGATGTTTATTTGTACTTTAGGAAGAAAGTAAAACAATGACCTTTCTGGATTTAGTTACCCAGATTCTAATCTATTTGTTTATTAAAAAGTGAAGAACAGGGCTTCCCTGGTGGCGCAGTGGTTGGGAGTCCGCCTGCCAGCGCAGGGGACGCGGGTTTGTGCCCCGGTCCGGGAGGATCCTGCATGCCGCGGAGCGGCTGGGCCCGTGGGCCATGGCCGCTGGGCCTGCGCGTCCAGGGCCTGTGCTCCGCGGCGGGAGAGGCCACAGCAGTGAGAGGCCTGCGTCCCACAAAAACAAAAAACAAAAAATATCTCAAAAACATCCATTCATTTCCAAGTTATTCACTTTCTTTTCTTTTTTTGCATTTTATTTTATTTATTTTTTTATACAGCAGGTTCTTATTAGTTATCCATTTTATACATATTGGTATATATATGTCAATCCCCATCTCCCAATTCATCACACCCTCCCCCCTCTGCCACTTTCCCTGCTAGGTGTCAATACATTGTCTGCATCTGTCTCAATTTCTGCCCCGCACACTGGTTCATCTGTACCATTTTTCTAGGTTCCACATATATGTGTTAATATACGATATTTGTTTTTCTCTTTCTGACTTACTTCACTCTGGATGACAGTCTCTAGATCCATCCACGTCTCTACAAATGACCCAATTTCGTTCCTTTTTATGGCTGAGTGATATTCCATTGTATATATTTACTGCATCTTCTTTATCCATTCATCTGTTGATGGGCACTTAGGTTGCTTCCATGTCCTGGCTATTGTAAATAGTGCTGCAGTGAACATTGGGGTGCATGTGTCTTTTTGAATTATGGTTTTCTCTGGGTATATGCCCAGTAGTTGGATTGCTGGATCATATGGTAATTCTATTTTTAGTTTTTTAAGGAACCTCCATACTGTTCTCCGTAGTGGTTGTATCAATTTACATTCCCACCAACAGTGCATGAGGGTTCCCTTTTCTCCATACCCTCTCCAGCATTTGTTGTTTGTAGATTTTCTGATGATGCCCATTCTAACTGGTGTGAGGTAACACCTCATTGTAGTTTTGATTTGCATTTCTCTAATAATTAGTGATGTTGAGCAGCTTTTCATGTGCTTCTTGGCCATCTGTATGTCTTCTTTGGAGAAATGTCTATTTAGGTCTTCTGCCCATGTTTGGATTGGGTTGTTTGTTTTTTTTAATATCGAGCTGCATGAGCTGTTTATATATTTTGGAGATTATCCTTTGTCCGTTGATTAGTTTGCAAATATTTTCTCCCATTCTGAGGGTTGTCTTTTCGTCTTGTTTGTAGTTTCCTTTACTGTGCAAAAACTTTTAAGTTTCATTAGGTCCCATTGTTTATTTTTGTTTTTATTTCCATTTCTCTAGGGGGTGGGTCAAAAAAGATCTTGCTGTGATTTATGTCTAAGAGTGTTCTTCCTATGTTTTCCTCTAAGAGTTTTACAGTGTCCAGTCTTACATTTAGGTCTCTAATCCATTTTGAGTTTATTTTTGTGTATGGTGTTAGAGAGTGTTCTAATTTCATTGTTTTACATGTAGCTGTCCAGTTCTCCCAGCACCACTTATTGAAGAGACTTTCTTTTCTCCATTGTATATCCTTGCCTCCTTTTTCATAGATTAGTTGGCCACAGGTGCGTGGGTTTATCTCTGGGCTTTCTATCCTGTTCCATTGATCTATATTTCTGTTTTTGTGCCAGTACCGTATTGTCTTGATTACTGTAGCTTTGTAGTATAGCCTGAAGTCAGGGAGCCTGATTTCTCCAGCTCCGATTTTCTTTCTCAATATAGCTTTGGCTATTCGGGGTCTTTTGTGTTTCCATACAAATTGTGAAATTTTTTCTTCTAGTTCTGTGCAAAATGCCAGTGGTAGTTTGATAGGGATTGCATTGAATCAGTAGATTGCTTTGGGTAGTAGAGTCATTTTTACAATGTTTCCAATCCAAGAACATGGGATATCTCTCCATCTATTTGTATCATTTTTAATTTCTTTCATCAGTGTCTTATAATTTTCTGCATACAGATCGTTTGTCTCCTTAGTAGGTTTATTTCTAGATATTTTATTCTTTTTGTTGCAATGGTAAGTGGGAGTGTTTTCTTAATTTCACTTTCAGATTTTTCATCATTAGTTTATAGGAATGCTAGAGATTTCTGTGCATTAATTTTGTATCCTGCTACTTTACCAAATTCATTGATTAGCTCTAGTAGTTTTCTGGTAGCAGCTTTAGGATTCTCTATGTATAGTATCATGTCATCTGCAAACAGTGACAGCTTTACTTCCTCTTTTCCGATTTGGATTCCTTTTTCTTTTCTGATTGCTGTGACTAAAACTTCCATAACTATGTTGAATAAGAGTGGTGAGAGTGGGCAACCTTGTCTTGTTCCTGATCTTAGTGGAAATGGTTTCAATTTTTCACCATTGAGGACAATGTTGGCTGTGGGTTTGTCATATATGGCCATTATTATGTTGAGGAAAGTTCCCTGTATGCCTACTTTCTGGAGGGTTTTAATCATAAATGGGTGTTGAATTTTGTCAAAACCATTCTCTGCATCTATTGAGATGATCATGTGCTTTTTCTCCTTCAATTTGTTAATATGGTGTATCACATTGATTGATTTGCATATATTTTTTTCGTTTTTTTTTTTTTTTTTTTTTTTTTTTTACAGTACGCGGGCCTCGCACTGTTGTGGCCTCTCCCATTGCGGAGCACAGGTTCTGGACGCACAGGCTCAGAGGCCATGGCTCACAGGCCCAGCCGCTCCGCGGCATGTGGGATCTTCCTGGACTGCGGCACGAACCCGTGTCCCCTGCATCAGCAGGTGGACTCTCAACCTCTGTGCCACGAGGGAAGCCTGATTTGCGTATATTGATTTGCGTATATCCCTTGCATTCCTGGAATAAACCCCAGTTGATCATGATGTATGAACCTTTTAATGTGCTGTTGGATTCTGTTTGCTAGTATTTTGTTGAGGATCTTTGCATCTATGTTCATCAGTGATATTGGCCTGTAGTTTTCTTTCTTTGTGACATCTTTGTCTGTTTTTGGTATCAGGGTGATGGTGGCCTCATAGAATGAGTTTGGGAGAGTTCCTCCCTCTGCTATATTTTGGAAGAGTTTGAGAAGGATAGGTGTTAGCTCTTCTCTAAATGTTTGATAGAATTCGCCTGTGAAGCCATCTGGCCCTGGGCTTTTGTTTGTTGGAAGATATTTAATCACAATTTCAATTTCAGTGCTTGTGACTGGTCTGTTCATATTTTCTAGTTCTTCCTGGTTCAGTCTCAGAAGGTTCTGCATTTCTAAGAATTTGTCCATTTCTTCCAGGTTGTCCATTTTATTGGCATATAGTTGCTTGTAGTAATCTCTAATGATCCTTTGTATTTCTGCAGTGTCAGTTGTTACTTCTCCTTTTTCATTTGTAATTCTATTGATTTGAGTCTTCTCCCTTTTTTTCTTGATGAGTCTGGCTAATGGTTTATCAATTTTGTTTATCTTCTCAAAGAACCAGCTTTTAGTTTTATTGATCTTTGCTATTGTTTCCTTCATTTCTTTTTCATTTATTTCTGATCTGATCTTTATGATTTCTTTCCTTCTGCTAAGTTTGGGTTTTTTTTGTTCTTCTTTCTCTAATTGCTTTAGGTGCAAGGTTAGGTTGTTTATTTGAGATGTTTCTTGTTTCTTAAGATAGGATTGTATTTCTATAAACTTCCCTCTTAGAACTGCTTTTGCTGCATCCCATAGGTTTTTTTTTTGCAGTACGCGGGCCTCTCACTGGTGTGGCCTCTTCCATTGCGGAGCATAGTCTCTGGACGTGCAGGCTCAGCGGCCTAGCCACTCCGCAGCATGTGGGATCTTCCCAGACCGGGGCAAGAACCTGTGTCCCCTGCCTCATCAGGAGGACTCTCAACCACTGCACCACCAGGGAAGCCCTCTTCCACCATCTTGAAGCTACTTGATTTGTGACCCGTGATGTGATCAATCCTGGAGAATGTTCCATGGGCACTTGAGAAGAAAGTGTAATCTGCTGTTTTTGGGTGGAATGTCCTATAAATATCAATGAAATCTATCTGGTCTATTGTGTCATTTAAAGCTTGTGTTTCCTTATTAATTTTCTGTTTGGATGATCTGTCCATTGGTGTAAGTGAGGTGTTAAAATCCCCCACTATTACTGTGTTACTGTCAATTTCCTCTTTTAAAGCTGTTAGCAGTTGCCTTAGGTATTGAGGTGCTCCTATGTTGGGTACATATATATTTATAATTGTTATATCTTCTTCTTGGATTGATCCTTTGATCATTATGTAGTGTCCCTCCTCGTCTTTTCTAACGTTCTTTATTTTAAAGTCTATTTTATCTGATATGAGTATTGGTACTCCAGCTTTCTTTTTTTCTGGTACATGTGCCTCTCACTGTTGTGGCCTCTCCTGTTGCAGAGCACAGCCTCCGGACATGCAGGCTCAGCGGCCATGGCTCACGGGCCCAGCCGCTCCACGGCATGTGGGATCTTCCTGGACCAGGGCACGAACCTGTGTCCCCTGCATTGGCAGGCAGACTCTCAACCATTGTGTCACCAGGGAAGCCCCTGCAGCTTTCTTTTGATTTGCATTTGCATTGAATATCTTTTTCCATCCCCTCACTTTCAGTCTGTATGTGTCCCTAGGTCTGAAGTGGGTCTCTTGTAGACAGCATATGTATGGCTCTTGTTTTTGTATGCATTCAGTGAGCCTGTGTTTTTTGGTTGGAGTATTTAATCCATTTACATTTAAGGTAATTATTTATACGTATGTTCCTATTACCATTTTCTTAATTGTTTTGTGTTTGTTTTTGTAGGTCCTTTTCTTCCCTTGTGTTTCCCACTTAGAGAAGTTCCTTTAGCATTTATTGTAGAGCTGGTTTGGTGGTGGTGAATTCTCTTAGCTTTTGCTTGTCTGTAAAGCTCTTGATTTCTGTATCAAATGTGAATGAGATCCTTGCAGCGTAGAGTAATCTTGGTTGTAGGTTCTTCCCTTTCATCACTTTACGTATATCATGCCACTCCCTTCTGGCTTGTAGAGTTTCTGCTGAGAAATCAGCTGTTAACCTTATGGGAGTTCCCTTGTATGTTATTTGTCATTTTTCCCTTGCTGCTTTCAATTTTTCCTTTGTGTTTAATTTTTGTCAATTTGATTACCATGTGTCTCGGCGTATTTCTCCTTGGATTTATCCTGTATGGGACTCTCTGTGCTTCCTGGACTTGGGTGGCTGTTTCCTTTCCCATGTTAGGTAACTTTTCGACTATAATCTCTTCAAATATTTTCTCGGGTCCTTTCTCTCTCTCTTCTCCTTGTGGTCCCGTATAATGTGAATGTTGTTGTGTTTAATTTTGTCCCAGAGGTCTCTTAGGCTGTGTTCATTTCTTTTCTTCTTTTTTCTTTATTCTGTTCTCCCGCAGTGAATTCCACCATTCTGTCTTCCAGGTCACTTATCCGTTCTTCTGCCTCAGTTATTCTGCTATTGATTCCTTCTAGTGCATTTTTCATTTCAGTTATTGTATTGTTCATCTCTGTTTGTTTGTTCTTTAATTCTTGTAGGTGTTCGTTAAACATTTCTTGCATCTTCTCGATCTTTGCCTCCATTCTTTTTCTGAGGTCCTGGATCATCTTCACTATGATTATTCTGAATTATTTTTCTGGAAGGTTGCCTATGAAGGTTGTTCATTTAGTTGTTTTTCTGGGGTTTCATCTTGTTCCTTCATCTGGTACAAAGTCCTTTGCGTTTTCATTTTGTCTGTCTTTCTGTGAATGTGGTTTTCCTTCCACAGGCTGCAGAATTGTAGTTCTTCTTGCTTTTGCTGTCTGTCCTCTGATGGATGAGGCTATCTAAGAGACTTGTGCAAGTTTCCTGATGGGAGGGACTGGTGGTGGATAGAGGTGGCTGTTGCTCTGGTTGGCAGAGCTCAGTAAAACTTTAATCCACTTGTCCGCTGATGGGTGGGTCTGGGTTCCCTCCCTGTTTGGTTGTTTGACCTGAGGTGACCCAACAGTGGAGCCTACCCAGGCTCTTTTGTGGGACCAATGGCAGACTCTGGGATGGCTCACACCAAGGAGTACTTCCCAGAACCTCTCCCACCAGTGTCCCTGTCCTCACAGTGAGACACAGCCACTCCCTGCCTCTGCAGGAGACCCTCCAACACCAGCAGTGAGGTCTGGTTCAGTCTCCTATGGGGTCACTGCTCCTTCCCCTGGGTCCTGATACGCACACTACTTTGTGTGTGCCCTCCAAGAGTGGAGCCTGTTTCCCCCAGTCTTCTCAAAGTCCTGCAATCAAATCCCGCTAGCCTTCAAAGTCTGATTCTCTAGGAATTCCTCCTCCCATTGCCTGACCCCCAGGTTGGGAAGCCTGACGTGGGGCTCAGAACCTTCACTCCAGTGGGTGGACTCCTGTGGTATAAGTGTTCTCCAGTCTGTGAGTCACCCACCCAGCAGTGATGGGATATGATTTTATTGTGATTGCGCCCCTCCTACCGTCTCATTGTGGCTTCTCCTTTGTCTTTGTATGTGGGGTATCTTTTTTGGTGAGTTCCAGCGTCTTCCTGTCGATGATTGTTCAGCAGTTAGTTGTGATTCTGGTGCTCTCACCAGAGGGAGTACATTCACTTTCTTTGTTCAGTCAAATGGAAAATGACATCAGTATAAGGAACATCACTTTATTTATTGGCCAACAGATACTATATATGATTCTATATAAGTATTAATTATAAACTTGGAAAGTATTACCCTAAAAGAATATGAAAATATAATATTTTATCAATCACTAATGTAATATTGGTATTAATAAAACATTTTAAATTCAAAATTAAGTTTCTATTAATATTTTAGTAGTACTACATATTTATTATATTTATAAAATAGATTTTATTATTAGAGAATTAATAATTATTTCATAACCCAATATCAATATTATAAGCCCAGATGATATAATGTTAAGAAAATTGAAATTTACTGTATGTTTACCATTAGAACATTAAATTATAATTCATGTTTAACTTTTGTTAATTATTTACTCATTAAAATTATAATTATTATATCATTTAAATCTACCCTTCTATTCTTCTAATGCTTTAACATCATTCTGGTTTTCCAAGCTCTTCATGCTACTTTCCTCTTGACTCCCAGACTTGATAAAAATCAACATACCACTGAATTCTGCTGTTCTAAAATCTGAGGCCTCTTGCTGTCTGGGTGCTTCAGGAAGACATGTAAGTAGGTTTTAATATATTAATTATATTTTATTCAAAAAATTATTACTTTTAAAAATTGAAGTATAGTTGATTTACGATGTTGTGTTAGTTTCAGGTGTGCAGCACAGTGATTCAGTTTTATATATATATTTTATATATGTAAATGTAGAGAATGAGAATGTAGATGTTCATCAGGGTTACAGTAGGTTATATACATTTTATATATATATTATATATATATATTTTCAGATTGTTTTCCCTTATAGGTTATTGCAAAATACTGAGTATAGTTCCCTGTGCTATGCAGTAGGTCCTTGTTGGTTACCCATTTTATATATAGGAATGTGTATATGTTAATACCAAACTCCTAATTTATCCTTCCGTATATTTTATTTCTAACATTCAAATTAAGAAGTTCAAATAAAGTGTGAAATCCCCAAGAATAGAGACTTTAATACAATGAAACTGAGTACACGTGAAATATATTTCTTCTTATTCAGTCCTGGGGTCCTTTTCAGAACTGTTTCATATGCATATAATCATGGCACACTAACAACATTTTCCCAGGAATAAATTGGTTAAGCTGCCATGGCTGGGATGCTAATGACCTGGGAGACAATTTCAGATCCTTGGGTAATATTACTTTAGGCTAAAACCTAGAAAACTTGACATATGTAGCCAAAACCTTCGTAATGGTATTTAGACCTTAAGATTTCCTTTACTACCAACTTTTATGTCAGATCACATATTCTTATCTCTAACCTTGCATTCATTATAGCACACACTTCACATTGAGAAATAATCAAGTGTAGCACTTTCTTAATATTCCTAAGGATATAACACATTATGTATATGAATATGAATATAGATGCATGTATATTTATTTACAGAACACTTATATATCCTGATAATATTCTTCTGTTATTTTGTCTAAGAAAAATACCACTTGCCTTTCTGAAACCTGATGTGTCCTAAATATTCTATCAGTTGGAAGGAATACAAAACAAATAGTCTATCCAAATAATCAACCTTCGATTCTAAACTCTCTCCTCTTTTCTAATTTATTTTTCTTAATTATTCACACATCTTCCATTTTACTGAGGAAGTACAAAAGTGTCATTAAAGAGAAGTCTGTCTGGAGAATTCCCTGGCAGTCCAGTGATTAGGACTCAGTGCTTCCACTGCCATGGCACGTTCAGTCTCCAGTCAGGGAACTAAGATCCCATAAGCCGCTCGGCGTGGCCAAAAAAAAAAAAGGCTGTCTCTGAAACTCAGATTCCAGATTTTGTTTTAAGGTTCCATGGTTAGTACAATTATTTATTTAACAGGAAAAAGATTTTTTTTTGTTTTGTTTTTAGAACAAACCATGAAATCATGCTGAATAGCTTTCAGTTTACTATGGAATGTATATTCATTTGCTACATGCCTTTCCCCCACAAGATCCAATTCTAAGACATCCCTAAGTTGGAGTCAACCATAATTCAAAATTCATAAACTTATGCCTATTACATCAAGAGGAATAAAAACCACAGTTATAAGGAAAGACAAAATTGCAAATAGGATAAAAAAGAGAATGGTGGACATAGTGCCCAGAACAGTGTGCTGAGAGACAGATCTTTGCTGGGAGGTAATTTGCCTGGACCCGAGTTGGGCTTGTCCTGGACACCATGAAGTCACCCAGGCACATTTGACATTGAGGGACACTTCAGGTAAATCAATACTCAGCGATGTGTCCAGGGGTCAGATCTCATCTTGGGTCATTTCAGGGGAGCAGAGGGCCAGGGCCAGCCTATATGGGAAATCCGCTTAGGTACGGGCTGCATCAGGAAGCCTCTAGGCAGAGACATCCTAGAACATCACCTAGGATGAAAATGCATCAACTGATGGAGACCCCATATACTTGGGTTAGTTGGGGACATATCTGCCAAACTCAAAAGCATTCATGATTCAATGTGATCAAAGAAAAACTTCAGTTGTATGATCAGGCAAAATGTCATGATACAACTAAAAACTAACAATGCTTCTTTGGCTGTGGGGGGAGGGTGCTTTCTTCGGTCTACTATTCCCACCCCCACCCCAAATAATAACCGTGTGACAAAAAATAATAAATTGTTGACTGAAATAATCAACAAACAATCTATAAAGGGAATAGAAAAGAGTTTTATTTGAGCCAAACTGAGGACTATAATCTGGGAGATACAGATTCCAGAAGCACTTGAATTGTGCTCTGCTGGACTACAGAATGGGGAGGCTTATAAAGGCAAAACTCACAAAACTACATAAGTTGTTTGTCAAGAATTAGGACTGAAGCTGGCAAGAAGTAAGGGTGCTTGTCAAGTAAGGATTGGTTGGAGTCTGAAATAGTTGTGTACTTACAAGTGAAGACCTTGAGACCACAAGGTTGCATCTGGCAGCTGCTAGCAGATACTGTTTTGAGAACGGCTGGTGGTGGCCTTGAATTCATCCAGTTCAGAAATTTCGAGTTCTCAGTGATGCAGGAACTTGTCTGAAACGACATCCACAATGGCCACCTGGCTCTAGTTTGGACACCTGAACCACACTTACTCCATTCTGATTTTTGAATGCATTCTTTTCTTTAATGGTTAAAGCAGATGTACTGTACATGTTCGATGGGCCACAAAACAAGCTACTCTAGTTAGCATAAAGTTCAAGTTAAATCATGTGAAAGACAGAACGACTTCCCCGTACCTCAATATGTGAAAATTTTTTCCATCAAAACCAAATAAGAGACACTTTGAAATTTTATTTTTTAAAGTAGAATTGATAGTAGTCTCACTCACCCGTGGCCAAGGTCAGAGACATGCACTACTGCATGCTTTATGCTCTTCTCCACAAGACCAGGAAGTGGTCTGTATTCTGTTAATTTGAACAACAAAATACATTTATTCCTAGACTCCACCACCTCATTCAGATCAGCCATTCTGAAGGACCTCAGGTCGTTGGGAAGGGGGCCTGCTATAGCCCAGCTGGTGTAGATGGTTGTCTCTGCCTGTGACATGGATGACCTGGGCACCGACAATGCTGTGAGGTTTGAAGGGCAGCTGGCTGCACACAACCTTGCTTACGTCTCATGGCAGTCTGCAGTGGCGAGTGGAAAATGATCCCGAGAGAGGTAGGGGTTCCCAAGGCCCAGTCATGGCAGGCTGGTCCTCAGCGGGGGCTTGTGCCTCCTGGACCATGTGCCCTTGCTCTGTCCTGGTGGAAGGCAGAGTTCTAAACTGTCTGTGAACATCAGCTCCAACTGTCACTGGGTTGGCCAATCAGTGGCTGAGGATGGAGATGGCCACTGGGAAGTGGGGGAGGGTCGACAGCTTGGCTGAGGTCCTTTCCATTCCCAAGACAAGACTTGGGGTGGCGAGGGAGAGGTGAAGGGTATTAGAACAGAAATGGGAATCAGCGGGCCTAAAAAAATATTTTCATCAACATAATTTGGCCTTGGGCTGGCTGGGTTTGGAGGGTGAAGAATCTCAAGGTTGAATCTGAGTTCAGAGTCCTTCTTATGCATCACAGTGACTCTATTTCACCTACATTCTCATTCACTAAAGTGTGCACCCTGAAAGGCTGGTTCTTAGAGATGTTCATCAGGGTTACGGTGGGTCAACAGTGGGTGGGGGGCATGGAATAGGGTGGCGTAGGAAAAAAATGGTGAAACTGGGTGAAACCTCCCATTCCATATTGGTAATCTTTGTGCAGAGCTGGATTCTGAGGCTGAAGGACGAAGGTGGCTGAATCCACAGAGCAGGTCTCCTCAATGCTGTTTATACACTAAACACAGGATGGATAGATGGGTACTGAAGGAAGTAAGGCTTGGCCTTTAAAAGTTTTCACAGACTACTTTCTTTTTGAACCAAAAATAACTTAGTTAACTATATTAGTCTTATAACTAGAGTCAATCCAGTTCTTGGGACACAGAAGTAAACATTGTCTTTCAAATCTCTCTAGTCGTCGTAAGACCACTCACGATAAACTCTCACTAGTTACAGGATATTAATAAATATCCATCACCAAAATACTGTCCTTACACAGTCTAGCTATAGAGGAAAAGAAAACAAGGCACTCACCAAATTTACTCCCTAATGAAATCCAGTTTTGAAGCACCATCTTAGAAATTATAATTCTCTCAAGCTTCAACTTGAGCAAATGTACAGTTACTTAGCAACAGTAGTGAAAACAATGGTAAGAAAGTCCAAAATTACATCAAAAGAGAGAAAAAAATGTGTTTCTAGACTAAATAGTACTGACAAAAATATTCTCTCTGTGCTGCCCAGAAAGCAGATAATATGAGGACAAATTACCCGTATAATTCATATTTTATATAATGAACATTTACAAAACTCTACCCTATACGTTATAATCGTATTAATTCTCCATTTGAGATACTGTGTGATCACTTAAATAATAGCAGGAAAGCAAAGAAAAATTATTTCAGAAGAAAGACAAAGTTCTTGCTGTGTTTCTGATTATTTTAGTGGCCTTGTTAACAAGAACAAAGATACTGTCATTATACCACCTACAAATAGAGTGCCAAGAGAACACTTAATTTTGAGACTCATGCTGAGTAATCTATGGTTTTAGAGTACTGAGGATCACGATCCTATCAAGTTCCCACATGGAGCAGTGGGTGTTCTGCAGGTCACCAACGGCTGGAAGTGAGACAGAAACATCTCCACACTCTGAACTTGAAAAGAGGCTCAAACTCAAATGTGGTGACATCACATGGTGCCACAAATTAGTGAATGTGAGTGTTCAGGGCAGCGCAGTGGTGGGGGAATCACTCGCTGACATTTATCTGCTATCATTTTAGAGAAGTCCCCAAATGTTTATTCTAATACTACCTAAGGTATCCACTCACATTTATTTCAATAGTAAGCTTCAAAGGTACAGAAAGTATCTCCTAGGGGACTAGTTGGGATCACATGTGTTAGTGAATTTCCCAACATTTCTCTACCTCTCATGCTGAGCCAGAAATGCCCCCTCCACCCCTGGTATCCCTCACCCCAGGGGCAGTTCTTGCCATCTGCACTCAGAGCTTTCTGCTGAACCTCTCTCCTACCATGTCCCCATCGATGGCTGAATCTGCCCCTGAAGAGTGCGCTCCTGTGCTGCCCACCTGCACACACCTGGCCCCAGCTGATTTACTCTCAGTCCCTCCTCCTGAGTGAATGATGCTTACCATTTCCCTCCAGGAAAGATCCTCATACTCTCAACACTTTGAAGCAGTCTATAAGGCAAACACAGTTTAAACACAGGCAAACTGTTTTTGAGTGTGGGAAGTGAATAGGATTTGGTGGTAGAGGTCCCAGATTCAGTGCCAGGTATGTCATTAGCTTAGTTTGTGATGATAAAAAGAGCAGCTTACACGAGGGTTTACCATGTGCCAAGAGTTTTACATAACTTCATCTTATTTAACCTGTACAACAACCCTCAGCTAAGCTAAGAGTTAAGGAAGTCGAGGGGATGAAGAGTTACAAGAATATGTCCTGAGTACCCAGCTAGGAAGGTGCAGAGGTGAGACTGGTCCCCAGTCTGGTTTTAGAGCCTGAGCTGTACACCAACTGTGAATATTGTGTGATCTGGAGCTTGTTTGAACCTCGGTTTCCTCACCTCTGCGGACAATGCAATTCCCTTTCTCGAAGATAGCCATGAGGGGTTATATGGCGCTCTGTGCTTCGTTGACTTGTTCGCCCACAGACATTAGTTACCACACTCAGGGACGACCTGGTGAGTGCTGGTACTTTCCTGCCTCCTCGCTAGGGACTCTCCAAGCCAGTGAAACCGTCTAGGTCCCCAGGGTCCTGTGGTTTTTCCTTTACCACAAAAGCACCCAAGCTCTTTGCTGCTCAACTGTGGTTTAGGAGTCCAGTGGCCACCCCACCATGTCTTTCTCCTTAGCATCTCTGTCCTCTTTTCCCACAACCTTGGGGTTCCCAGCCATCTCCATGACCTACATTAATGTGGAGTCATAGAACTCACTGTTAGGGGTGGACCTCAAAGAGGCTGGCCCATCACCCGTACATGAAGGTGGGGCAGTCTGTAAGACAAAGCCAGGGCTCCTCAGGGGATGTGTGGGCAGCGGGGAACAACAGGGTCCCAGGTAAGGCTCTAAGGAGGAATCTGCAGGTGTGTGGGTCCTGCACTGGGAGGCCCAGAACGGCCTTACTCTGTAGTTTAGACAGATCTGAGGTCTCAGGTCTTCTCACTGGATTCACTTTTTTCATTTCTTACTCAATTCCCCAGGTCCTTAATGAATGCCTCACATGTGCCAGACAGGAGAGAGGGCTCAGCAGGAGTAAGATATCTGTCTTAACAACCTTTACAATTCAGAGGAAAATGCAGACAAGGAACAAACATGGAAGTAAAATGATTTCAGGGAGGATGAGTGCTATGAGGCCATGTGTAGGGCAGAGGAGTAGAGAGGGATGCAGTAAGCACAGTCACTAGCCCTTGGTGGTTGGGAAATGGCACCTTAAGAAGACAGGAGCAGAACTGGTTTCTATATGGAGGAGGCAGCCACCCACCTGTGTGGGGAAGGGCGTTCTTGGCAGAGGAAATAGCCAGTGCAAGGCTCTGAGAAAAAATGACCTTGACGTACTAACGGAACATTAGGAAGCCCTTCCCTGATGGAAGGCACAGTTGTAAACTGTCCATGGACATTGGTTCTACACTGGGTTGGCTAGGCAGCCACTGAGAGGGTGCAGGTGACACCAGGAGGAGCAGGATTGGCACCTTGACCTCTGAGGTCCTTTCCAACCCCAAATCCAGACTTGTGGTGAGGACAGGCAGTGAAGGACAAAGAAAAGAGAAGGGGATCAGGGTCCTGAAAAAAATCTTTGTTATAGTCATATTCTTGCCATGGGCTGGCCTGGCTAAAAAGTGCTGGGTTTGACCTGTGAACTGGGTAGGGGCCCAACTGGGGCACATTTCAGAGTTAGGATTAAGGTTATGTCTTAAGGATCGTCCTGGGGGGTTTAGCTTGAGCCTCAGGATTAAATCTAAGTTCAGTGTCCCTCTTACGTATTTGGATAACGCTATTTCTTCTACACCAAACTTAACTGAAACGTGTTTTTTGAAAGGCTGGTTGGAGATGTTAATCAGGGTTATGGTGCTGCTAGGGAGTGGGTGGAGAGCATTGCCTCCTGAGAGTGAGAAACTGGGCTGCCTCTGGAGGAAAGCACCCACTCTGGGCTGCTAATCCAGGGCCAGAGCTCCATTCTGAGGGGGAAGGGGGAAGGTGGCACAGCTCACAGGGGCCATTAGTACAAAACTATACATGATGACAACATGGTGGATCAGCTCTACCCCAATAAAAAGTAAAAAAACCCAAACAAAACTACATGTGATAAATGCTGAAGAAAGGGATGCTGGGCCATATAAAATGTTTCACGACCTACTTTTTCTTAAATCAAAAATCAGCTTTGTTAAACATATTAGTGCTGTAACTAGAGTAACTCAGCTCTTGTTACATTGAAATAAACTTTGCCTTCTACATCTTTCTAGTTGTGAGTCCACTCATGTAAAATCCTCCCTTAATGTTCACGTTACGGGGCCCTGTTAAACAGAAACAACCAAAATTTTGCCCTTACTCAAATACTAGCAATAAAAATAGAAGAGAAAAAGCTAAATCATTTTAGAAAAAAGAAAATTCTGTGTTTCTGATGATTTTAGTGGTCTTTTGGTAGCCACAAAATACTGTCATTATACCACCTACAAATAGAATAACGAGGAAGGACATCCAAGAGTCACATGGAAATAATCTACAGTTATGGAGCATTATCTAAGAATTACAATCCTATTAAGTTCCCACATGAAGCAGTTAGTGGTCTGTGGAAAGCTCTGCAGGTCACCAATGGCTGAGAATGAGGCAGGAACAACTCCACACTCTGAACTTGAAAAGAGGCACATACTCAAATGATGGTGATACCAGATGGTGACACGGGTTGGTGGATGTCAGGGCTCGGAGCAAGGCAGAGCGAGCACTCACTAGGCTTCAGCTGTTATGTTGCAGAGAAGCACACACGTTTATTTCCAGTGTTATACTACTGACTTTACTACCCTCTCACATTTATTCCCATAGTTACCTCCAAACGGTTTTGCCCAGTTCCAGAAAGAATCCCCACTGTGGTTCTAATTAGGATTACATTTGCTAATTCTGCTCCCATTGTTTCTTCCCCACTCACAGTGAGCCTGAAATGACCCCCTTTACCCTTGGTTTCCCTTGTTCTTGTGATCTGAACTCAAGGCTGAACCCCTTTCCCACCTGTACCCACTGATGTTTGGATCTGCCTCTGGAAAGGCGTGCTCTTACGCTTCCAAGCTGCACAGACCTGGCCCAAGCGTGCGCATACTCACAATCTCTGGGGGCCCTCCTCCTGAGTAAATGACCATTTCCCTCCATGAGAAGTCCTCTCACCCTAAACATTTTGATGCAGTTCACCAGCCCGTAAAAGTTTAAACAATAAGCAAATGGGACTTAATCAAACTTACAAGCTTTTGCACAGCATAGGAAACGAAAACCAAAATAAGACAACCTATGGAATGGGAGAAAATATTTGCAAATGATGTGACTGACAAGGGCTTAATTTCCAAAGTACCTAAACAGCTCATACAGCTCAATATCAAACAAACGAGCAAACAAACAACCCAATCAAAAAATGGGCATAAGCTCTAAATAGACATTTCTCCAAAGAAGACATCCAGATGGCCAACAGGCACGTGAAAAGATGCTCAACATCGCTCATTGTTAGAGAAATACAAATCAAAACTACTTTGAGCTATCACCTCACACTGGTCAGAATGGCCATCATAAAATGTTTACAAATAATAAATCCTGGAGAGGATGTGGAGAAAAGCGAGCCCTCTTACACTGTTGGTGGGAATGTAAGTTGGTGCAGCCACTATGGAAAACAGTATGGAGATTCCTCAAAAAACTAAAAATAGAGTTGCCATATGATCCAGCAATCCCAATCCTGGGCATATATCCAGACAAAACTGTAATTTAAAAAGATACATGCACCCCTATGTTTATAGCAGCACTATTCACAATAGCCAACATGGAAACAATGTAAATGTCCATTGACAGATGAATGGGTAAAGAAGATGTGGTACATATATACAGTGGAATATTATTGAGCCATAAAAAAGAATGAAATAATGCTATTTGCAGCAACATGGATGGATCTAGAGATTATCATACAAAGTGAAGTAAGCCAGACAAAGACAAATATCATATAACATCACTTATATGTGGAATCTAAAAAGATACAAATGAACTCATTTACAAAACAGAAATAGACTCACAGACACAGAAAACAAACTTATGGTTACCAAAGGAGAAAGGAGGGGGAGGGAGAAATTAGGAGTTTGGGATTAACAGATATACACTACTATATATAAAATACATAAACAACAAGGTCCTACTGTATAGCACAGGGAACCATACTCAATATCTTGTAATAACCTATAATGGAAAAGAATCTGAAAAGAATATATATCTATGTCTGAATCACCTTGTTATACACTGGAAACTAACACAACATTGTAAATCAGCTGTACTTCAATTAAAAAAAATAATTGGGAAAAAAAAAGTGTAAACAGAGGCAAAACAGCTTTTCAGAGAGTGGAAGATGAATGGGATTAGGGGATGGAAGTCCCAGATTCAATGCCAGTTATGAGTGTGATGATAAAAGTAGCAACTTATTTTACCATGTGCTAAGAGTTTTGCCTAAATTCATCTCATTTAACCTGCATGTCTCTGTTAGAGTTGAGGGATTCCAGGGAGCAGGTTTAAGTTTCTGAGCTGATAACCACCTCTCAGTGTTTCATAATTTGGAGCTTGTTTGAACCTGTTTCCTCATCTCTGCATGTAACTCTTGCACTGGAGGGGAGCCATCAGGGGGGCTTACAGGTGATGAAGTAGAAGACAGCATGGAGCTCTGATGAAGGTCTGTGCTTTGTGACTTCTCGCCTTGCAGATATTAGTCATGACTCCCAGGAGGACCTGGGTGTTAAACGCTTGCAGGTCCCTCCTCGCTAGGGATTGACTGTCCGAACCAGTGAAGTAATCTGGGCCCCTGAGGCCCAGCGGCTTTTCCTTTACCACAAAGGCACCCCAGCTCTTTCCTGCTCAACATTGCGGTACAGGAGGCAGTGGCCACCCCACCATGTCTCTTTCCTTAATACCACCTCCCTGTTTCCCTGCAACCTGGAGCTTCCCCTGCCCTCCACATGGACCGTGTGAATGCACAGTCTTTGGCCTGAAACCCACTCGTGAGAGAGGCGCAGTTTCTGGGACATAAGCTTTGTTCCTCTGGGAACATTCAGGTAGTGGGAGCAGCTGGGTCCCAGGTCAGGCTCCAAGGAGGTCCTGTACTGGAGGCCCAGAATGGCTTTACTCTGATGTTTGGGCAGGTCTGAGATCTCATGGGTCTTCCCACTGGACTCATTAATTTCTTGCTCAGTTTCTCAAATACTTAATGAGCTCCTATCATGTGCCAGACAGGAGAGGACTCAGTGGAAGTAAGATAATCTCTCTGTCCTATTGGCCGTTTATAGTACAGAGGGTGATGCAGAAAGCAGACGTGAATAAACATGGAAATAAAACGATTTCAGGAAGGATGACTGCTAGGAGGCAGTAAATAGGGCAAAGGAATAGAGAGGGGTGGATGAAATGCCATCACTAAGCTACAGTGGCTGGGAAAGGCCACCTTAAGAAGACAGGATCAGAATTGGTACCTAAATGAAGGAGGGAGCACCCACCTATCAGTGGAAAGGTGCTTCTGACAGAGGGAATGACACAAGTGAGCTTGAGATGCTAATTGAACAGAAGGATGGCCAGTGGCTGTTAGGAGGGGCTTGGGCATGTACATTCCTGGACCAGGACGTGCACCACCTTGGGGGGGTTCATGGAAGCATGGATTTGAGTCTCAGTGTGACTTGGAGGCATTGATGGGCTTTGAGCAGGGTGGCCTCATGGTCTCATTTAGGGTTTTATTTATTTATTTATTTTATTTATTTAGTTTTGGCTGTATTGGGTCTTCATTGTGGTGCGCGGGCTTCTCACTGTGGTGGCTTCTCTTGTTGTGGAGCACGGGCTCTAGGCATGTGGGCTTCAGTAGTTGTGGCATATGGCCTCAGTAGTTGTGGCTCATGGGCTCTAGAGCGCAGGCTCAGTAGTTGTGGCACACGGGCTTACTTGCTCCATGGCATGTGGGATCTTCCCGGACCAGGGCTTGAACCAGTGTCCCCTGCATTGGTGGGCGGGTTCTTAAGCACTGTGCCACCAGGGAAGCCCTCATTTAGGGTGTTTAAATGTTCCACTGACTGCACAGTTGTGAAGGTGAGAAAGCTCAGGGAGGGAGTGGTGAGGGTTGACTCTGGCTTCTGAGGTCCTTCCCAATCCCAAATCCAGGCTTATGATGGGGCGGAGTGGTATAGCACACAGGACAGGGACAGGCAAGGGAATCAGGGGTCCCGAAAAAACCTTGTCACCTTCATAATTTTGTCTGGGGCAGGGCTGGGTGAAGAGTGGCTGGGTTTGACCTGTGAACTCAGTCAGCCCTTTCCCCGAGGGCAGCTTTCAGGGTCAAGGTTAAGGTTGCTTGTAGTCAACACCCTAAGGAGTTTAGGTTGTGGAGGTTAAAGCAGCTGTGGCTTCAGTGTTAAATGTGATTCACTTTCACATCAGGTACAACACAATCCTAAACATTATAAACCTATCAGGTCTCCTTTTGAGATGTGTGTGTCACTTTATATAATGGCAATAAACCAATAGAGAGGGCTCCCCTGCTGGCTCAGTGTTAAGAATCCATCTGCTGGTGCAGGGGACACGGGTTTGATCCCTGTTCCTGGAGCAACTAGGCCCGTGCGCCACAGCTACTGAGCCTGTGCTCTGGAGCCCGTGGGCCACAACTGCTGAGCCCGTGTGCCGCAACTATTGAGGCCTGTGCACCTGGAGTCTGTGCTCCGCAACAAGAGAAGCCCGTGCACTGCAACGAAGAGTAGCCCCTGCTCACCGCAACTAGAGAAAGCCCACGCATGGCAACAGAGACCCAAGGCAGCCAAAAAAAAAAAAAAAAACAAACCCCAAAAAAAACCCAGTAGAGAAAAAAACATAAATTATTTTAAAAGGAAGTCAAAATAAAATATTTGCTGGTTTCCTAGATTATTTTAGAACATCTGTTAAAAACAACAACAAACTGTAATTACACTGCTTGCAAATAAAATAAAATGGAAGCAATTAATTTAGTGTCACACTGAAATAATATACAGGCATAGAAGCATAATCCCATGTGGTTTTCATTTTAGACATTATATAATCACTTAATAGCAATAAAACTAAAATAGAGAAAAAGAAAATTATTTTAGCAGAGAGAGAAAGAGCGCCTGGTTGTGGTTCTGGTTCTATAGTTGCAGGCTCAATAGAAAGTGGGATCAATTCCAAGGTGACTCACTTCTGCTTTCAGGCTGTGTGGACAGCCTTTGGTATAAAATCATTTCTTGTGGCTGATGGAAGATGGTGAGATGTGCAGGGCCAGGGAAGTCCCTCCATGGAGAAGATTCCCAGGCAATTTCTTTCTGAATTTCTGGAACAGGGTGAAGACCAGAGAGTTCTCTTCTCCTGAGCTGCTCCCTTAAGCCTTTCTAAAACATCTGAAGTTTGACAAGGGATAAGGTGTAGAATCAGAGCCCGGACCAGTTCAATTCCGATCCCATGATTTGTTGAATCAAAAGAAAGTCCCTATAGCTGCTGTCTGCACCAGGGCACACTCTCTTTTGATCTTGAGAAAGATCTGCTCTGTCAGGATGAAGCTGCCCTCCTGGAGGCATCTGTCCCCTGGGGTCCTGGTCCTTGGAGGGATGTTGGATCCTCAACCAGCCTCAGCCTGGGGCTGCTCCTTCCTTCAGGATCTGGACATCCAGAGGATGCCTGATAGCCCTCTCTGTCCTCTTCCCCTGTCCTATTTGAAACATCAGGGACATAAGGATCTTTTACAAAACCTTACATTCTTCCTCAGTTTATTTGTCTCAGGTATACATTTTCTTAAGCTATGGAGGGACACTACACAGAATTCAGCCAATAGAGGCTTCAACTCATTGTCATGAACTTTTCTCTAAATAGGCTTTGATAATAATGTGTGATTCTTCCACATTTTCCTGAAAGAATTCTGGCTTGGGAATTCCCTGGCGGTCCAGTGGTTAGGACTCCTCGCTCTCACTACCAAGGGCCTGGGTTCGATCCGCGGTTCAGTCCCTGGTAGGGGAAGTAAGATCCCACATGCTGCGCAGCGCTGTGCCCACCCCTCCCCGCCCCCCAAAAAAAGAGAATTCTGGCTTGTATTCTGTAGATGTCCATCTCTTCACATTAATGGCTGTTTTTGAAAGATTCCACTGTACCTTTCTTTGCAGGTATGTTCCCTCTAAATCAGGTGTCTGGTGAACATTATTTTTTTCCTGATATGGTTCAAGGAGGACTTTAAGTTTCCACTGGAACTGTGACATGTCCCTTTCTAACTGTGCTGTTTTTCTGACTGCAGTGAAGCTTTCCCAGTTTGGAGACATTTCATATGAAATTTAAGGGCATCAATTATTTCCTATTCCTCAGTTCAGTTAGTATGCAGTTGGTTTCTTTTTTCTTCAAGAGTTTTAAAGTAAGTATTTAACTCAGTCACATCAGTCATAGTCTTCAAAACTCCCTTTGATTTGTCATCCATGTGGTCTCTGTTTTCTGGTGAACTTGTTACATCCAACTGCAAGCTCCCACCATCCATGTGTCTTTTCCAGGAGCAGAGGCCCAATCCTCCTTCTTCCCTGAAGTTCACCCAGAAGCTTGATCTGGCTTTTAAAAAAAAGTTTTGTAATATCTTTTTATTCTGTATAGTAAATGTGCTCACTCTTTTCACTCATTCAGCTTCTCTTGAAAACAGTGTTAGGCTTCCTTGAAGATGAGACTTTTCCTTATAGAGATACCTGAATTTCTTCTTCATTTTCCTGATGGATTTTGAAGGATGTAACAGTAGCAACTACTTGAATTTTGTGTGTCCTCTGCTGTACCTTGTTAAGGACCAGATTTTTCTGGTAATGCCAGCCATTAGCTCAACATCTTTTACATTTTGAGATTTGTCCTCTTTTGGTAGTTTTTGGAATGTCCACTTTACACCTAAGAAAAGGGTTAGATGTTTCTAGGTCTTTATTCATGGCTTCTAATTTTCTTATTACTGATACTGTGGTCTCCCAAAGGGGTTCCTCTGAAGTTGACTCATGCCCTTCAAATTCATTTTCAGTTAGGCAAAGCGTAAAGATATGTTGTCTTTCCTCCAGAGGGGCAGAGTCTCCAGTGTCTAGTTTGTCTCTATTTGAATGAAGAAGTCAGACCTTGATAATTCCGACCATGACCATCTCGACTGTCATCAAATACAGCAATGAGCGGAGAGCTAGGCCTGGTCTGAGGTCCCCTGATAGTGTCGCCACTGCCCAGCTCCACATCTCCTGGACCAGCAGGACACACAGCATCACAGATACTGCAGCACTACCTCATGTCCAGAACGCTGCTGCTCACAACAGACTTCAGAGAATGTTGAGAGCATTGTGTCTGGAACCACACCGGTGCCTGGCAACCAGGCAGACCTCAGCTGAGCTGAGGGACAGGGACAAATACAGTAATCCCTGGCCAATGCTCTTTTTTCAAACAGCTTTATTTAGGTACATTTTACAGATAAGAAATTTGCCCCTACCAAATGTATGATTCAATGATTTAAGTAAATTTACAGACTGGTGCAACAATCATTAATGGGCTTTAGAACCTTTCAATCACTGCACTAAGAACCCTCACGTCCAATATTTCCTGACACTTGTTCTTCATCTCCCTTCATTTCTTTTTTTAAAAAAATTAAATAATTTATTGGCTGCGTTGGGTCTTCGTTGCTGCGTGTGAGCTTTCTCTAGTTGCGGCGAGTGGGGGCTACTCCTTGTTGCGGTGAGCGGGCTTCTCATTGCGGTGGCTTCTCTTTTTGTGGAGCACGGGCTCTAGGCATGTGGGCTTCAGTAGTTGTGGTGCATGGGCTCAGTAGTTGTGGCTTGTGGGCTCTAGAGCACAGGCTTAGTAGTTGTGGTGCACAGACTTAGTTGCTCTGCAGCATGTGGGATCTTCCTGGACCAGGGCTCGAACCCGTGTGCCCTGCATTGGCAGGCAGATTCTTTTTTTTAAATAAATTTATTTAGTTATTTATTTTGGCTGTGTTGGAACTTTGTTGCTGTGCACAGGCTTTCTCTAGTTGCGGCGAGCAGGGACTACTCTTCCTTGTCTTGTTATGGAGCACGGGCTCTAGGTGCGCGGGCTTCAGTAGTTGTGGCTTGCAGGCTCTAGAGCTCAGGCTCAGTAGTTGTGGCGCACGGGCTTAGTTGCTCCGCGGCACGTGGGATCTTCCTGGAGCAGGGCTCGAACCCCTGTCCCCTTAACTGTCAGACGGATTCTTTTTTTTTTTTTTGTGATATGCGGGCCTCTCACTGTTGTGGCCTCTTCCGTTGTGGAGCACAGGCTCCGGATGCACAGGCTCAGCGGCCATGGCTCACGGGCCCAGCCGCTCCGCGGCATGTGGGATCTTCCCGGACCGGGGCACAACCCCGTGTCCCCTGCATCGGTGGGCGGACTCTCAACCACTGCGCCACCAGGGAAGCCCGGCAGGTGGATTCTTAACCACTGCACCATCAGGGAAGCCCCTCCTTTCATTTCTGATCCTGTCCCTTCTTGGGAGAGGGGGCTTCAGGCTGAGGTGGGAATGAGGGAGGTGGGAATGAGGGAGGTGGGAGCACAGTCAGGACCTGGCCCAGGACAGATCACAAACTCAAGCTCTCTTGCCATCCCCTAGTGCCCGTTGTTTCCACACTCGCCATCTCCACACAAAAATATGCTTTGTCTTTACATGGGACATGGCTTTGTTTGGAGCCAGGGCTGGTCACAGCACTCAAGCCAGGAACCTGATCTGGCTGCTTGGACTGAGCTGGTTCCAGGCAGGGGAGGTGGAAATCCACGTGCACCCAACAGCTTAGCCACGGGTGAGTGACCCTGCACCAAGGACACAGCTGCACCATCACACCGTGAATGAGAGTGCCGTGGACACTAGCCTGGCTCACACTCCCCCCTATTCCAAAGATGAGCAAACACAGGCAGGCCCTGGTCGTGGGAGGTGGAAGCGTGGACTCCACCCTCTGCTGCACGGGGGGGACGCTGGTGGCAGAGTGAGGCTGCCCCTGTGCAGTCTGAATGTGGGGCTTTCAGGGTCCTGGGCTGGTGGGGACCTACCTGCCAGCCCCTGGCTTCTCCCCTCACTGGGTATCCTGACTTCAGACAATGCATATAACATTTTCCTGGAGACCTTTTCCTAGCAAGGCAAAATATATATAGATGAAGTCCAATTTTTTACATTAAAAAAACCTTTGTGCTCTTTGTGTTGTATTTAAGCAACCTTGCCAACCCCAGGATCACTAAGATTTTTGCTTATTTTTTTAAAGATAAATTTATTTATTTATTTTTGGCTGCAGTGGGTCTGTATTGCTGCGCACGGGCTTCCTCTAGTTGTGGCGAGCGGGTGCTACTCTTCGTTGTAGTGCACGGGCTTCTCCCTGCGGTGGCTTCTCTTGTTGAGGAGCATGGGCTCTAGGCATGCGGGCTTCAGTAGTTGTAACATATGGGCTCAGTAGTTGTGGCTTGCGGGCTCTAGAGCGCAGGCTCAGTAGGTGTGGCGCTTGGGCTTAGTTGCTCCGCGGCATGTGGGATCCTCCCAGACCAGGGCTCGAGCCTGTGTCCTCTGCAATGACAGACGGATTCTTAACCACTGTGCCACCAGGGAAGCCCTGCTTATGTTTTCTCCTAGAATTTTATAGATTAAGCTCCTAAAATTGGTCTGTGACACAACATAATTTTTGTATATGGTGTGAGATTAAGGGTAGAGGTTTACACATATATTTTATTATTTCAATACCATTTGTTGAAAGATTATCCTTTCCCCATCAAATGGCCTTGGGACCTTGGTGGAAAATCAGTTTATATGTATGAGTCTGTTTCTGCACTCACTAATCTGTCCCATTGATCTATTTGTCTATCTGTACACCAATTGCATGGTTTTGGTCACTGTGGCTTTATATTACGTCTTGAAATCATGTGGTTTAAGTCCTCTGACTTTGTTCTTCCTTTTCAAAACTGGATATTATTCATCGGCATTTCTCAGCCTTGTCTCTATTGGCATTTTTATATAGGCTCATTCTCTGTGGGAGGCGTCTTAGACAGTGTAGGATGTTTAGTGGTTTCTCTACCCACTAGATGTCAGTCGTGTCCTTCCCCACCATGACAATCAACATGTCTCCAGGATGTCAGCATCATGGCAGTGTAAGATGTCACTCGTTTTTGTCACCGCCTCCCCCTAACAACAAAGATTTGGCATTCATCCACAGACAAATTGCCTTTGTGGGATCTGTGGGGTCCAGCACCATATGCCAAGTGACCCAGGAGGCGTCTCACCCACCTGTGCATTGGGTAATAGGCACACACACCTTGGTCCTGGTCATGGACCCTGCAGTGGCCTGTGAAGCAGCTCCAGCCCTTCTGTGATTCAGACCAGGGAGCCTCTAAAAGACATTGAAAAGAGAGCCTTTGTGGAAGTCTGAGTGTCCAGAGGAGAAGTTCCAGCACACTGTTGGAGGGGAAACAAGTTTGGATGCATTGGAGTGGATAAGAGGAATAGCTTGACTCTGCCTACATCTTTCCTTCCCCAGAACAGCACAGCTTAGGGCCACGAGAAAGTTTCTTGGCCTGTGATCTCCCGCGGAGGAAAACAGGACACTGCCGAAGGGTCCTCTTTCACCTCATCAAGAAGGCTGAATATGGGCTACGTGACTGGGGGTGGAAGAGGCTGGGAGAGTGGCAGAGAGGGCTCTCAGAGGGCATTAAGGGACGCGGATTGTACCAACTGCATCGCAGACTCCGTCAAGAAGACAGCTCATGAGCTGCTGTGAACGCCTCACCCGCGGATACCCCCAACTGGCCCATGGCACCCCCAGCGCTCTGCGTGCCTTGCCTACACACTCTGAAGAGCAGTTTCAGGTTTACAGAAAAATTGAGCACAAAGAATTCTTATAAAGATGCAATTTATAACGTATAGTTTCTTCTATAATTAACATCTTGCGTTAGTGCTGCACGTTTCCTACAGTTGATGAACAAATATTGATACATGATCAATAATGAGTCCAGGGACTTCCCTGGTGGTGCAGTGGTTAAGAATCTGCCTGCCAATGGAGGGGACACGTGTTCGATCCCTGGTCTGGGAAGAGCCCATGTGCCATGGAGTAACTAAGCCAGTGCACTACAACTACTGAGCCTGCGCTCTAGAGCCCGTGAACCACAACTACTGAGCCCGCATGCCGCAACTACTGAAGCCCGCGTGCCTAGAGCCTGTGCTCCACAACAAGAGAAGCCAGCGCAATGAGAAGCCTGCGCACCGCAACGAAGAGTAGCCCCTGCTCGCCGCAACTGGAGGAAGCCTGCGTGCAGCAACAAAGACCCAACACAGCCAAAAATAAATAAATAAATAAAATGGTTAACTTAAAAAAAAGAAATAATGAGTCCACTACCCACTCCCACCCCATACTTGCTCTGTGGCCTGAGATCTCTTTCAAGGCAGCAATCTGGGGAGATTGTAGGGCTGACCTTGTCTCTGGTTTCACAGAGCCACTCTCCTCTATTGCCTGTTGTTCAGTGTCTTGCAAACCATTATGTGATATATTTTGTCTTTTTTTTTTTTCTTAGTAGAAGGGAAAATATGTTCCCTATTATTCCATCATGGCCAGAAGCTAACCTCCTATTTAGGTACAGTAAATCCCCTACATACGAATCTTCACGTTGCAAACTTTCAAAGATGCTAACCTGTGTTCGCATGTCCAGTCACGTAAGTTAGTTCATGTGCCTGTAAGATTACTGTAAGGCAAAAAATGTTTTCTTTATTTTTTGTATATATATATTTTTTTGCGGTACGCGGGCCTCCCACTGCCATGGCCTCTCCCATTGCAGAGCACAGGCTCCGGACGCACAGGCCCAGCGGCCATGGCTCACGGACCCAGCCGCTCCGCGGCACGCGGTATCCTCCCAGACCGGGGCACGAACCCGCGTCTCCTGCATCAGCAGGCGGACTCCCAACCACTGCGCCACCAGGGAAGCCCTTTTTGTATTTTTTAAGATGTATTATTTGTGTGAAAAGTGTTTTAAACCTATTGCAGTGCAGTACTATATAGCCAATTATGTTAGTTGGGTACCTAGGCTAACTTTGTTGGACTTCCAAACAAACTGGACTTACGAACGCGCTCTTGGAACAGAACTCGTTCGCATGTAGGGGACTTACTGTACTTAGCTTTGAAACAGTGAAACAGAATTATTTTGAGTTAATGTTTTGAAGTCTACCACTAGGTGGCAATGTTATACAGCTGAGATGCTTTTCAGAATCAGCAGAGCCCAAAGCATTTCTAGGTTCTTTTAATACGGTATAGCACAGGGAACTCTACTTAATGCACTGTAGTGTTCTAAATGGAGGGGATATATGTATAGGTATGGCTGATTCATTTTGCTGTGCAGTAGAAGCTAACACAACATTGTAAAGCAACTATACTCTGCCTCAGAGGGCTCCTGTCTTTGCGGGGGTGGGAGACACAGATGTGGACCCCTAATGACAGCGCAAGGCAACGTGCTTTGTAACCCTGTCAGGGGGAGTCTGAGAAGCTTCACAGAGTAGGTGACCATCCATCAGTGTTCAAAAGATGTGTAAGCTTTCCACTTGAGAAAGGGGCAAATAACCGTCTATCCCCAACGGTGCAAATGTGACGTGAAGTAGGAGAGAGGTGCTCAAAATATCATGACAAGATCAGGGAACACTGAGTGAATCCATGAGAAGAGTGGCAGGAAGCAAGAATTAAAAATGGGGTTGGGGCTACCTTGTGAAGCGCTAAATTTACTACAATAAGAATTTGGACTATACCTTTTAGCCGGTGGAGATTAAATGACAATTTTCGATTAAGTGATTGATATGATTAAAAGGGTGTTTTAGACTAGAGTCTCCAAACTCCTTTGAACGAACAGACTTTATAATAAAATGTTGGTTTAGTAAACATCCAATATATTTATATCTAGTTATTTATGAATTATACCTATGTCATACATCCCATGCAATTATATAGATTACAAAATATACACAAAACTGTGACACTTGTGCTAATAATGAAATTGCGTTGGCAACTTAGAAATTTTTGCAGATAATATCAGGTCTGATTAGATCACTGTTTTCTGTCATAATGAGGCTAATTTAAGTGGAATCGAAGACATTTTAGTCTTGGCGTTCTCTTGTTCACTTCAGAAAATGCGAACATCTTGGTGAACGTCCACTATTTCTTTGAGCCTGGCACACTGCACATGCAGCACGACCATCTTATATATAAACTGAGCAAGATTACTCTCCCAAGTAAATATTAGAGGTCTAATTTCTGTCTTATTTATTAGTATAAAACAAATGCTAATGGAGATATGCTATTTTATTTGCTCCCCATGGACCATTCTATTCATGCTGGGATTCATGTGCCCTTTCATAGGCTCTCTGGGTTGGGTGGCTAAGACTGCAGCATGAAGAGATAACAGAATGTAGGCAGGAGCCCAACACACAGACACCATACCTGACCTTGTCTGTTGATAATGAATTAGACTCAATTAAGACTGAGATAAATAGTTACAGTCCAGTTAAAAAAATATGTATTTCATTTCGACCTCTTGTAAATGAACAAAGCAAAGACAGTAAAAAGAGCAATTATGGGGACTTCCCTGGTGGTCCAGTGGTTAAGACACCACGCTGCCAATGCAGGGGGCCCGGGTTCCATCCCTGGTCAGGGAACTAGATCCCGCACGCTGCAACGAAGATCCCACGTGCTGCAAGACCCGGCGCAGCCAAATCAATCAATCAATCAATGGATCAATCTTTTTTTAAAAAAAAGAGCAATTATGTTCTAAAAAGTTCTGGTATCACAAGTGAAGATGGATTAGAATTATCTCAGAAAGAAAACTTTGTGACTGATCCTCAGGCCAACACCTGAGAAAGGACAAGGTGCTTTAACTATGAGGACACAGCTAGAAGTTGGCAGTCTTCAACCCAGAAGAGGGCCTTTACCAGAACCCAACCACTGGGGCACCCTGATCTTAGACTTCCAGCTTCTAGAACTGTGGGAAATGAATTTCTGTTAGCGATAAGCCACTCAGTCTGTGGTATTGTTGTTATAGCAGCTCAAAAAGACTAGGACAAAGAACAAAGATAAACTGGAGTATTTGACCTGTGTTATCTGCCACTGCGTTGTAGAAGATGCCTGAGAAGACTTAAGTTGGCACCCGTCTCTCCATTTCTTTGCCATCCACTAATCCTTCAGATGAATGTGGCTTCTTAACTCAAGAAACTGAGTTTTCCAAGTGTAGCAAGGAGTATCACATGTTCTGCTTCACTTTTTTCTTTTTTAAGGAAGGTTTTATTTATTTATTTATTTGGCTGTGTTGGGTCTTCATTGCTGTGCATGGGCTTTCTCTAGTTGTGGCAAGTGGGGGCTACTCTTCGTTGCGGTGTGCGGGCTTCTCATTGTGGTGGCTTCTCTTGTTGTGGAGCATGGGCTTTAGGCCCATGGGCTTCAGTAGTTGTGGCCCGCGGGCTCAGTAGTTGTGGCTCATGGGCTCTAGAGTGCATGCTCAGTAGTTGTGGTGCATGGGCTTAGTTGCTCTGCGGCATGTGGGATCTTCCTAGATCAGGGATCGAACCTGTGTCCCCTACATTGGCAGGCAGACTCTTAACCACTGCACCACCAGCGAAATCCTCTGCTCCATTTCTGCAGATACCTTTCTTGTATGAATTTATAAACTACTGTTGGTAAATTGCATCAACTACATGGAAGATATTACATAAATTCAGAGAAGTTTCATCTCAATATCATGTGAAGTATTAAAATAGATGTCTTTAAAGTAATGATTATAAATAATTTATACCTAGACAATTTGCAGCTAATATTCCCCTCCCAAATTGCATTTTGACCTTGTTAATTTGTTGATTGGAAAATTGCAACACTCTATGACATAAATCACAGCAAGATCCTTTTTGACCCACCCCCTAGAGAAATGGAAATAAAAACAAAAATAAACAAATGGGACCTAATGAAACTTAACAGCTTTTGCTCAGCAAAGGAAACCATAAACAAGACAAAAAGACAACCCTCAGAAGGGGAGAAAATATTTGCAAGTGAAGCAACTGACAAAGGATTAATCTCCAAAATATACAAGTAGCCCATGCAGCTCAATATCAAAAAAAACAAACAACCCAATCCAAAAATGGGCAGAAGATCTCAGTGGTTGAGAGTCCGCCTGCTGTTGCAGGGGACACGGGTTCGTGCCCCGGTCTGGGAAGATCCCACATGCTGCGGAGCGGCTAGGCCCGTGAGCCATGGCCGCTGAGCCTGCGTGTCCGGAGCCTGTGCTCCGCAACGGGAGAGACCGCAACAGTGAGAGGCCCGCGTACCGCAAAAAAAAAAAAAAAAAAGTACAAATAATAAATGCTGGAGAGGTTGTGGAGAGAAGGGAACCCTCTCGCACTGTTGGTGGGAATGTAAATTGTTACAGCCACTATGGAGAACAGTATGGAGGTTCTTTAAAAAACTAAAAATGGAACTACCATCTCACCCAGCAATCCCACTACTGGGCATATACCTTGAGAAAACCATAATTCAAAAAGAGTGATGTACCACAATGTTCATTGCAGCACTATTTACAATAACCAGGACATTGAAAGCAACCTAGGTGTCCATCAACAGATGAATGGATAAAGAAGATGTGGCACATATATACAACAGAATATTACTCAGCCATAAAAAGAAACGAAATTGAGTTATTTGTAGTGAGGTGGATGGACCTAGAGTCTGTCGTACAGAGTGAAGTAAGTCAGAAAGAGAAAAACGAATACCGTATGCTAACACGTATATATGAAATTAAAAAAAAAAAAGGTTCTGATGAACCTAGGGGCAGGACAGGAATACAGATGCAGATGTAGAGAATGGACTTGAGGACATGGGGGAGGGGGAAGGGTAAACTAGGACAAAGTGAGAGAATAGCATTGACATATATACACTACCAAATGTAAAATAGATAGCTAATGGGAAGCAGATGCATAGCACAGGGAGATCAGCTCGGTGCTTTGTGTGCACCTAGAGGGGTGGGATAGGGAGGGTGGGAGGGAGACGCAAGAGGGAGGGAATATGGGGATATATGTATACATATAGCTGATTCACTTTGTTATACAGCAGAAACTAACACAACATTGTAAAGCAACTACACTCCAATAAAGATGTTAAAAAAAGCCAAAAGTAAATAAATAAAAAATAAATAAATTTCTTTTTTTAAAAAAAAATTTATTTATTTAACTTATTTATTTTTGGCTGAGTTGGGTCTTTGTTGCTGCGTGCAGGCTTTCTCTAGTTGCAGTGAGCCGGGGCCACTCTTCGTTGCGGTGCGCAGGCTTCTCATTGTGGTGGCTTCTCTTGTTGCAGAGCACGGGCTCTAGACGTGCGGGCCTCAGTATTTGTGGCTCACGGGCTCTAGAGCACAGGCTCAGTAGTTGTGGCGCTCGGGCCTAGTTGCTCCACAGCATGTGGGATCTTCCTGGACCAGGGCTTGAACCTGTGTCCCCTGTATTGGTAGGCGAATTCTTAATCGCTGTGCCACCAGGGAAGCCCCTAAAATAAATAAATTTCTACCAAAAAAAAAATATATTCCACTTTTTACTTCTGAGTATGATGGTGATCTCAACAGTTCAGTGGGATACTCCAGAATTCACAGTTCTTGAATTCTGTCTTCCAGATAAAATCGCAAGTGTGGTTTTTCTCAGTGTGAGATATCAGAATAGTGGCTAGTCTTTAGGCGGATACCTTCTGAAAGCTGAAACAGGATAGAGCTACGTGTGTACCAAATCTAACGAGAGACTTTTTGAAGCAGATCCCGGCGTAAACCTGATGTGAGTTGAATGTTTTTATCGGGGCACTGATTCCTTACCTGGTCTTCAGGCCTCTGCTACTTGAGTATTTCATGTTCCCACAGTGTTCTCCGTGTAGGAGCTCCACTGGTTTTTGCAGGGGCAGGACAGCCTGATGAGCTGAGCACTCTCTCTTCACTTCAGTGAACCTTTGTGAATTGTCCTGCCCTGTCACTTCCTGTCTCATTATTCAACTGTATTTTCTCCATAGCACTTAGCAGTATTTGAAGTCATTTTATTCACTCAAGCTATGTGTATTTTCTCTCTCCTCTCACTAAAGTATAAAACTGCATGAGAAAACAAACAAACAAACAAAAAACTGCATGAGGTCAGGGGCTGTGTTTTCCTTCTTTATCATCCTGTCACCAGTGCTGAGACAGGGCCTGGCACAAATTGAGTGATTGATACAAAACCATTGGTTATGTGAATGCATGAATGTGGGTAATAGTACCTGATGACATGTACATTGTCATCATCAATATAAAAAAGCATTTATTCAAGTAGTACCTATGGTTAACAATACATTATTGTGCATGTACGTTAAAATATGTTAAGAGGGTAGATCTCCTAACTCCCTAAATTGATAACAAACAAATAAACAAGAAACTCACAAAAGGACACAAAGAAAATTTGGAAGGTGAAAGATATGTTTAAAGCCTTGGCTGTGGTGAGTATCACAGGTGTAAGTATATGTCTGAGCTTATCAAGATGTAAATATTAATGAAGTGATTTTTTTTGTATATTAATTATATCTCAATAAAGACTGAGAAAAGAATCATTTATTAAGCAGGACCACAGTGTTGCAAAATCCCAGTGGGCTCTGTGTGTGTGTCAAGGGTCAGGCCTTGCACAAAAGAGACTGAAGCCAAGAAAGACCTGATTAAATATAAACTTGTTACCAAAGTTGCTCATGAATAATGTCAGTGGTTTCCTCTATATTTGAAGTCATCTCATAATGAAAATCTCTGGATAGTTCAGTAAATAACCCCCTTTGGGTAAATAGTCCCATGGAGCCACCTTAAACTGAATACAAACCTTGCTCGATAATAAACAGCTTTTGAGGCAAAGAGCTTTGAATCTTTCGATTCTCTAAGATTCATAATCAGAGCAAGAAACTTTTTTTTCATAGAAACAAGGATATACACAAAGTAAAAATTTTTTTTATCAAATTGGGATTAAGTGCTATCTAATGCTAATTTGGAGAGTTAGTTAAATTTAATTGACTGATATGGGTAGGATAGAATGGTAGTAATTACTGGACATGGTATTTAAATTTCATGACTTGAATTTCTTACGGCTTCTTTCCACGTGAGAATTACCTTTGCAAATACGACATAATAGAAAGGTTTTCAGAAACCTTTTACTTGCGTTTTCTCTCTGAGTGTGTTGATGTTGAATTCAGGCGTTGGTGACTTATAAGGGCATAATGGGAAGATGAATGTGCCTCAACCTTAGAAGTTTCTCCAGCTACTGACTTTGTTCTTTCCCTCAGGCTGAATGAGGTGAATATAGAATATCTTGCAGTTGAATAATTCGGATTGTTTTTAGGCAAGAATTTTTCTGATGTTATAAAAATTGTGATCTAAAAGGAAACTTAAACTTCAGTTCATTCTTTTGATGTATTTTGCCCGAAGCATGGTGCCAGGACCTGTTATCTCAAATAGACAAAAAATATCTTTCTAATTCACTCCTACATTGAAAGATCCTCATGGATTGAAATTACTGTGATGTATCAAAAGTTACTATATTTTGGAAATAAAATAAAATCACATGTCAGGAAAGGAATAATGATAACAATGGACCAGCTTATTATGAAACTTAAAATGAAAATGCTTTATTGGCAACACTATTGGACCTTGGAAAGATTGGGAATATGTGTCAAAACCAGAGAAGCCACCGTGCTGGTGTCCTATTCATTCTTATTGATGTAGCTTGTTTGCCCCATGTTTAAGGCCAATCTTTTGGAATCAGTAGCAATATTTGGTTTAATTGTGTGTCTTGTTTCATTGTTGTTGTTGATATGTAATTAACATACCATAAAATTTATCTTTTAAAAATTTTTATTTATTTATTTGGTTGCACTGGGTCTTAGTTGTTGTGGCTCATGGGCTCCTTAGTTGCAGCTCATGGGTTCCTTAGCTGCAGCTTGCTGGCTCCTTAGTTGTGGCACGTGGGCTCCTTAGTTGCGGCTCGATGGCTCCTTAGCTGTGGCAGGCGGGCTCCTTAGTTGCAGCTTTCAGGCCTCTTAGTTGTGGCACTCAGGATCCTTAGTTGTGGCATGTGAACTCTTAGTTGCAGCATGCATGTGGGATCTAGTTCCCTGACCAGGGATGGAACCTGGACCCTCTGCATTGAGAGTGTGGAGTCTTAACCACTGCACCACCAGGGAAGTCCCACAATTTATCATTTTAGAGTGTACATTTCAGTGGTTTTGTGTACATTGATAAGGTTGTGCCACTATCATGACTAACTCCAGAATATTTCATTAATCCAAAAAAGATGAAACTACTAATGTACTTTCTGTCTCTATGGATTTGCTTATTCTGGACATTTCACATAAAATGATATATAATGTGTGCTCTTTTGTGTCTGACTACTTTCATTTAGCAAAAACTTTTCAAGATTCAGCAGCAAGTATCAGTACTTCAATCCCTTTCATTGAATTGTATTCCACTGTATAGGTAGTTATACCACATTTTATTTATCCATAAGATGATGACCATTTGCTTTGTTTCCGTTTCTTGGCTATTATGAATAATGCTGCTGTGAACATTTGTGCACAAGTTTTTGTGTGAACATTTGTTTTCATTTCTCTTGAGTATATTCTCTTAGGAGTGGAATTGCTGTCATATGGTAGCTTCAGGTAACCTTCTGAGGAATAGACAAACTGTTTCCCACAACAGCTGTGCAATTTTTCATCCCCATCAGCAATATATAAGGATCCAATTTCCCCACATCCTTGTCAACACTTGTTATTTCCCATTAAAAAATATATATATATCCATTTTAATGGGTGTGAAGTGGTATTTCATTATGGTTTTGATTTTTATTTCTCTAATGAATGATGAGAACTCATGCTTATTTGCCCTATCTATCTATCTGCTTATCTATTTATCTATCTATCCATCCTACCTATGTATCTATCTAGAGAAATGTCTATTTGAACATTTTCCCATTTTTTGTTTGGTTTATTTGTCCTTCATTATGAATTGTAAGAGTTCTTTATATATTCTGGATACTATATCCTTATTAGATATATGATTTGTGGATATTTTCTACTGTGGGTTGTATTTCATGATGGTGTCTTTTGCTCCATCTGGCAATAGGAATGCAGACTGTTGGTTTCCAAGGCTACTGTTGAGATGGGCAGTGGAGGATGGTACTAGGGCAAGTTAAAACACCACAAAGCTTTCATGACTGCTTTCATGACTATTTAGCCGTTTTTCTTTTTTTTATATAGATTTATTTATTTTTATTTTTGGCTGTGTTGGGTCTTCATTACAGTGCACGGGCTTCTCATTGCGGTGCATGGACTTCTTACTGCAGTAACTTCTCTTGTTGCGGAGCACAGGCTCTAGTGCGTGGGCTTCAGTAGTTGTGGCTCATGGGCTCTAGAGCACAGGCTCAGTAGTTGTGGCGCACAGGCTTAGTTGCTCCGTGGCATGTGGGATCTTCCCGGACCAGGGCTCGAACATGTGTCCCCTGCATTGGAGAGCAGATTCTTAACCACTGTGCCACCAGGGAAGTCCTTAGCCATTTTCCTTGAACAAATGCTCTTTGGGTTACTACAATTCTTTGGTTAGTATCCATAGGTCTGAAAAAGTTGATTCTGACAAATTTTGCCAGTTTTTTTCATTACTTTTATGAAGGGACATTTTCAGAGGCTCTCATTCTGACATTTTCACTGATATCACCTCAATTGCATGACTTGTATTACAGTGAGACGACTGCTTTGCCTTTGGTTTTTCATACACACTTGTCTGGTCATATGGATACCATGGAAAGATTGACTCAAGCTTCTTCTAAGTCCATCACCATGGAACTCCTCATTGAATATCATCCTCTTAAACTTTTATGATTTATAAATTTGGGGAGCTATAAACAGCCTTAGAGATTGGCTAGTGGATTGATCCTTTTGTTTCACACATGAGAAAACACATGAGCACCCCTTGTAAAGTGAAGGGAATTGCCTGGCTTCTTCCTCTAGTTGGTAGTTGAGTCTAGAGGAGAACTGAAGTCTTTATACTGCAGGATAGAGCTATAACAGAAATACTCAGTAAAATCCTTGTTTGCAATTCTCCTGAGTCTTATCACTGAGTCTTCTCTACATTATTTCCCTTTTGTGTGGGCATTCGGCCCAGTCCCTGGGAGACTTTGAAAATAATGAGATACCATAAGGCCCATGCATAGCCCCACAGCTATTCTCATGGACTTGGTTTCAACCTTGGTATTATTTGGGGATTATAAAAATTCTTAGTCACCAAGAAGCAGCCAGCAGTTTGAGCTATGTGAAACCTGTGTGATAGGGGATGCATTTCTGTCTAAATTTCCCTGTTCATTACTGCATCAAATAACAACCTCAAGAATGGCTTCTGTATAGTCAAAGAGAAAACAGTAGTTTCAAAATAAAAATTTTGGGCTGAAGTGTAGATATATGAATGTACATTGAAAGCACTTGTTTTTAAGGTCCTTAAAGCCTTAATACTGATTGGTGTTTATATTAGTTTGCTAGGTTGGCCATACAAAGTACGACAGACTGGGTGGCTTAAGCAATAGAAATTTATTTTCTCACAATCTTGGAGACTAAAAATCTGAGATCAGTGTGTCTGCAGGATTGGTTTCTTCCAAGAATTCTCTCCTTGACTTGTACATGACTTTCTTCTCCCTGTGTCTTCGCATTGCTTTCCCTCTGTAACTTCTTATTATAATAAGGACACCCATCACATTGGATTAGGGACCACCATAATGACCTCAACTTAATTATCTCTTTAAAAACCCTATCTCCAAATAGAGTTACATTCTGAGATACTGGGGATTAGGACTATGAATTTGAAATCTATGAATCATTCCTTTTTCAAAAAAAAAAAAAGAATAGAATACTAGCAAACAACATACTCACCATTCTTAAACTGAAAAAACCAAAAAAAAAAAAAGGAAAAAAATGGAGCAGAATATCCAAGGACTGTGGGGACAGCTGCACATATGTAGTGGGAGTAACGGATAGAAAAGAAAATGAGAAAGGAGTAGAAGAAATGTTTGAAGTAATAATGCTGACAATATTTCAAATTAATGACAGGCACCAAATGACAGAATCAACAAGCCCAGATAGCACCAAGCAGGATAAATATCAAAAAATTTATACCTGTTCATATCATATTCAAACGACAGAAAATCAAAGTCAGGAGGATGGGGGACTAATCTATAGAGGAAGCTGTATAAGGCTTACATCGAACTCCTTGTTCAGAAACCATGCACACAAGGAGAGAATGTAGTGAAATTGTTTAAAGTGTTTAAAAAAAAATCCACCAACCTAGAATTTTGTATCTAGACAAATCATCCTTCAAAAGTGAAAGAGAAATAAAGACTTTCTCAGATAAAGAAAGCTGATGAAAATTGTTGACAGTAGACCTGCCTTACAAGAAATGTTAAAGAGAAGTTCTGAGAAGGAAAATGATGTAGGTCAGGCACTCAGATGTACATAAGGAAAGGAATTGGATCAGGGAAGGAATATATGAGGGTGAAATAGGATCTTTTATTTTTGTTATTCTTAATTGATCCAATAGATAAATAGCTGTTCAAGTAATAGCAACATATTAGGCGATTATAGATAGGGATAAGTGAAGTGATAGCAATGTTATAAGGGATGGGAGGGAGAATTGAGAATATTCTGTTACAAGATACCTGCAGTACTCATGAAGTGCTATAGTGTTATTTGAAAGTGGATTTGGATTAGTTGTAAATGAATACTGTAAATTTTATGGCAACCAGAAAAAAAATTTTAAAAAGAAGTATAATATGTTAGGAGGGCAGAGAAAATGGAATCATAGAAAATGCTCAATTAAAACCAGAGAGGCAGGGGCTTCCCTGGTGGTGCAGTGGTTGAGAACCCGCCTGCCAATGCAGGGGACACGGGTTCGATCCCTGGTCTGGGAAGATCCCACATGCTGTGGAGCAACTAAGCCCGTGCGCCACAACTACTGAGCCTGTGGTCTAGAGCCCGTGAGCCACAACTACCGAGCCTGTGTGCCGCAACTACTGAAGCCCGTGCACCTAGAGCCCGTGCTCTGCAATGAGAAGCCACCGCAGTGAGAAGCCTGCGCACTGCAAGAGTAGCCCCCGCTTGCTGTAACTAGAGAAAGACTGCGTGCAGCAGCGAAGACCCAACACAGCCAAAAATAAATAAATAAATAAAAACCCCCCCAAAAACAAGAGAGGCAGAAAAAGAGGGGAAGATTAAAACAAAAGAGCAAGAAAAAGTGCAACAAATAGAAATATGGTAGATTTTAATCCACCTATATCAATAATCACTTTAAATGTGAATGGTCTACATATACCAATTAAAATAACAGGAATTGTCAAAGTGGATAAAAAAACAAGGCCCATATACCTATTGTCTATAAGTAAGCCCTTTAAAATATAAAGATGCAGATAAATGAAGAGTAAAGGGATATAGAAAGTTATACCATCTTAACATCAATCAAAACAAAACTGGAATAACTATGTTACTTTTAAGCAAAGCAGACTTCAGAACAAGGAAAGTTATCAGGGATAAAAAGAGGTATTACATAATTAAAACAGGGTTGATTCTCCAAGAAGTCATTAACAATCCTTAATATGCATGTTCCTAACAATAGAGCATCAGAATACATGAAGTAAAAAATGGATAAAACTGATCACTACTAATCTCATGGACAATAAAAGGATAATAAAGGAGTATTGTATATAACTCTATGCGCACAAATTTGATAACTTAGATAAAATGGACCAATTGGACAGAAACTACTGAAACTCAAAAAGAAATAGATAGTCTGAATAGGACTATATATATTAAGGATTTTGAATTACTAATAAATAAAATTCCAAAAATGAAAGCAGTAGTTCTAAATGATTTCACTGGTGAATTTTGCCAAACATTTAAAGAAGAAATGACACCAATTCTCTGCAACCTCATCCAGGAAATAGAAGCAGAGGGAATACTTTCTAACATATCCTGTGAAGGTAGCATTACACTAATCCCCCAAACCAGGTAACAACATTATAAGAAAGGAAAACCAGAGACCAGTATCACTTCTGAACAAACATGCAAAAGTCCTCAACAAAATATTAGCAAATTGAATCCAACAATGAATAAAAAATTATACATCATGACCAAATAGGAGTTGTCCCAAATATGCATGGTTAAAATCCCAAAAATTTACAATACAAAAGCTGGTGAGAATGAAGACAACAGAAACTCTCATTCATTGCTAGTATGAATGCAAAATGGTACAATCACTTTGGAAGACAATTTGACAGTTTCTTACAAAGTTAAACGTTATCTTACCATATAATCCAGCAATCAAACTCCTTGGCATTTACCCAAATGAAAACTCCATAAACACACACACAAAACCTGCACAGAAATGTTTATGGCAGTTTTATTCATAATTACCAAAACCGGAAGCGATCAAGATGTTCACCAATAGGAAAGGGATAAACGTTGGCACATCCATACAATGGAATCAGTATTATTCAGTGACAAGAAGAAATGAACTATCAAACCGCAAAAAGTTACGGAAGACTCTTAAATGCATATTGCTATGTGAAAGAAGGCAGTCTGAAAAGGATACATATTTTATTATCCACTATTTGTCACTGTGGAAAACTACAGAGACACAAAAAACTATAGAGACAGTAGAAAGATCAGTGGTTACAGGGGTTGGGGGGAAGGGAGGAAGGATGAAGCACAAGGGATTTTAAAAAATTTATTTATTTTTGGTTGCATTGGGTCTTCGTTGCTGTACGCAGGCTTTCTCTAGTTGAGGCGAGCAGGGGCTGCTCTTTATCGTGGTGCACAGGTTTCTCATTGCGATGGCTTCTCTTGTTGTGGAGCACGGGCTCTAGGTGCGTGGGCTTCAGTAGTTGTGGTGCACGGGCTCAGTAGTTGTGGCTTGTGGGCTGTAGAGTGCAGGCTCAGTAGTTGTGGCACACGGGCTTTGTTGCTCTGTGGCATGTGGGATCTTCCTGGACCAGGGATTGAACCCGTGTCCCCCTGCATTGGCAGGCGGATTTTTTTTTTTTTTTGGCAGGCGGATTTTTAACCACTGCACCACCTAAGTGTGGGAGGGGAGTATATGGGGACTTTGTATTATCTGGTGGATTTTTCTGCAAATCTAAAACTGCTCTAAAAGTAAAGTCTATTAATTATAAAAAAACCCCAAAAATACATAAAAATATGTCTGATTTCAATTTGCCTATAAAGTACTCAGAAATCCTTTTCATTGAAACAAATTTCAGTTTTGAAATAATCACGTTGTCCAAAAGAGGGTGCCAAAGACTTACAAAGGTATCTTTTTTTGGTTATGCAAAAGAGAGTTAAATAATGAAATAGAATTAATAGAATAAAAAACCAGAAGGCCCTAACATGAGTCAGCATGCATGACACTTATTTACATCTTGCCAACGACTTTTAGCCTCCTGCTTTAGGACTCAGATCCATTGCCTTTGCTCTTTGGTGCTGCTTCCTTGCTGAATTTGCCCTGACAATGCACAGCAGTGACTTGCGCTCCATAGGGACCTGCAGGAAGCTGGGCTAGCACAAATACATTTGGACCTGATTTTAAACATGTATATATCAAATTTAAATGAGAATTTTGCAAATTTATAAGCTTTTTTCAGTGTGTAACATTTTCAGATATAAATTTAAAGACACTTTTTACTTATTACTATCAGGTCTTCCATTGACAATAGCCTTTAAGACTTCATTCTTGAATTTCTCTGTTCGTAGGACCCTAAGTCAAGGAGCCTATAATCTGTGACTAAGTATAAATGCACCAATACAATTCATTCTTCAAGATATTTTTTGGTGAATAATCTTTCAAGGAGACAATCTCTTTGTTAAGGTGATAATAATATCACAAGTAAACCAAGGTTCTTTTTTGTTATATTGCCTTTTTATATTTTCAAAACGTCTTTATTTTTTGTTGGTTATACAAGTGTAAAAAAATGGTGTAAAAATACACTTATCTATTGTCCTTATTATTGTTTGGATTTTACAAATTGCATTTTAATGATGTCAGAAAGTGTCTTCTTCTGTCTACTCTTTTCCCAGAATATTAATAATTATATTGAGAAGCTTGACTTGATTTAGGTTTGATATTATTGGCAAAAGTATTTCATAAATGGTGTTATGCATTTTTGTCATCAGGTACAAGGTGTCTGGTTGTCTTCTCTTTGGGACTGCTTGAAGCCATTCATGACCATTGCCTGTCTTCGTTAGGAGTTTGCAAATGTTCCTATTCAATCATTTCCTCTTCCTATAGTACTCGGAGTGATTCCATAGAGAGAAAAATTTCCTAATAAAGTATCTGGTGGGCTTCCCTGGTGGCGCAGTGGTTGAGAGTCCACCTGCCAATGCAGGGGACACGGGTTCGATCTCTGGTCCGGGGAGATCCCACATGCTGCGGAGCAACTAAGCCCATGCACCACAACTACTGAACCTGCGCTCTAGAGCCTGGGAGCCACAACTACTGAGCCTGCATGCCACAACTACTGGAGCCTGTGTGCCTAGAGCCTGTGCTCCGCAACAAGAGAAGCAACCACAACGGGAAGCCCGTGCACTGCAACGAAGAGTAGCCCTCGCTCGCCACACCTAGAGAAAGCTCGTGTGCAGCAATGAAGACCCAACACAGCCAAAAAAAAAGAAGGTAACCAGCAAGGACCTACTGTATAGCACGGGGAACTCTGCTCAATATTATGTAACAACCTAAATGGGAAAAGAATTTGAAAAAGAATAGATACATGTATATGTAAAACTGAATCACTTTGCTGTACACCTGAAACAATCACAACATTGTTAATCAACTATACTCCACCATAAAATAAAAAGTTAAGAAAAGAAAAAGAAAAGAAAAGCAGATTCAATATTTAATTTATTTGCTTTATTTACCAGTTTTCAGAAAAAAGAGTTGATTCCTTAGCATTTTTTAAAGGTGACTGATGAAGGTTTTACTTTTTTCTGTTTTAGTAACATTTCAAACTCATGAATTTTTAACATTTTTGGTGTGTTTTTATTCTTTGCAGTTTAACATATCTGATGTATTTTTATTTTTATCAATACTTTGTTTGGTCAATTGGAGCCTCTTCAAATTGACTCCTCTGTTCTTGTGATATAACCTCAATAGAGAAATTCCTCCTTATCCATGGGGAATACATTCCAAGGCCGCCAGTGTTTACTTGAAAACACGAATAGTACCAAACTCTCTGTATATATATGAAATGGAGCAGGACCCTATGGTCCTTCCCCCCACACCCATGTGCTCCGCTTGCCTTTTGTCTGTGGAAAAACTTTAGCCAAAGAATAAGTTTAATCAGAGAAGTGGGAAAATGCAGAAACAAAGGAAAACAGTCCAACAAAACTAAATAATAATACTTTAGTCATTAAGCACAGTTAAGGACCTTTAGTTCCTCCTCAAGGGCTATAGATAATATTCTGAGCCACATCCTGGGACCTGTCCTGTAGATGCTGACACCCCCACCAGGTGGAAGAGGTTAACTACATGATGACCAGACTGTAGTCATGACATAAGCTGCCACAATTCTGAGAATTGGCCTCAAGAAAATGGGAACAAACCGACCCTGGAACTGAAGATTAATAGTATCAATACTTAAAACAATCAAGATGATGCTGGTCAGACCCCTGCATGACCAATTTCAAGATGATTGTCAGAGCTGACTGTGATGTTTCTGCACGTAGCCCCCTCCCTCAACCTATAAATGCTCTTGCCCACTGGTTGTAGTTGGGGGGAATTGGCCTTTGGACAGGAATCTGCCCTTCCCCCACCAGTTGCTGGCATCCAAAATAAAGCAAACTTTCCTTTCCACCAAACTTGCCTCTTTATTGGCTTTTGAGTGGCGAGCAGCCAGACCCCCAGTTTTGGTCACATATATTATACTATGTTTTTTCCTATACATACATACCTATGATAAAGTTTAATTGATTAATTAGGCACAGTAAGAGATTAACAACAATAACTAATAAATACAACAATTACAACAATATAGTGTAATAAAAGTTATGTGAATATGGTTTCTCTCTCAAAATATCTTTTTTTCCTTTTTATTTATTTATTTATTTATTTATGGCTGTGTTGGGTCTTCATTGCTGCACGCCGGCTTTCTCTAGGTGCGGCGAGCGGGGGTTACTCTTCGTTGCGGTTCATGGACTTCTCATTGCAGTGGCTTCTTTTGTGGCAGAGCACGGGCTCTAGCATGTGCACAGGCTGCAGTAGTTGTGACATGCAGGCTCAGTAGTTGTTCGCGGGCTCTAGAGCGCAGGTTTGGTAGTTATGGCGCACGGACTTATTTGCTCTGCAGCATGTGGGATCTTCCCGGACCAGGGCTCGAACCCGTGTCCCCTGCATTGGCAGGTGGATTCTTTTTTTTTTCTTTGCGGTACGCGGGCCTCTCACTGTTGTGGCCTCTCCCGTTGCAGAGCACAGGCTCCGGACGCGCAGGCTCAGCGGCCATGGCTCACGGGCCCAGCTGCTCCGCGGCATGTGGGATCCCCCCGGACCGGTGCACGAACCCGCGTCCCCAGTATCGGCAGGCAGACTCTCAACCACTGCGCTACCAGGGAAGCCCGGCACGCGGATTTTTAACCACTGTGCTGCCAGCGAAGTCCCTCAGAATATCTTATTGTACAAATTTAATGCCTTTTCCATCTTAACTAAGCATTTATCACACACTGTGGCCATAACTTTTGCAGTTTGAGGTGCGACTGCAAAACTAGCACGAATTTCTTTTTCCTCTTCACAATTTCACACATATAAGATTCATTCTTACCGTAGATCTTAGCAACCTCAGCATAGGATTTTTTTCTTTCCTCATTAACTTGAGATACCTTTTCACTTAAAGGAAGCACTTTGCAGCATCTCTTTGGCATATCTGAATTGCCAGCACCACTACCTATTGTGCTTTTGGGCCATTATTAAGTAAAATAAGGGTTATTTGAACACAAGCAATACTGGGGCAGTCGATCTGATAACCCAGATGGCTACTAAGTGACCAGCATAGGGGAGAATATGCTGGACAATGGGGGTGGATTCACATTCCAGGTAGGATGGAGCGGGATGGTGCGATATTTCATCATGCTACTCAGAACGTTGCACAATTTAAAACTTATCAATTGTTTATTTCTGGAATTTTCCATTTAATATTTTTGGACTGTGGTTGACCATGGGAGTAACTGAAATCACAGAAAGTGACACCTTGGATAAGGGGGGACAACTGCAGTGTTAGAAATCTTTTTTGCTTGCAGCTATGACAAAAGATCACCTAGTTTTGTATATTTCCTGCCCTGACCTGTAATTAGTAATTTTTTCCAAGGTACTTTAATTTTTAAATTAAAAAATAACATTTACTTACATTTAGAGAGCAAAACCTGGGTGCTAGAGGTGTTTAATACTACTGGCTTGATCTTTATCTCCAGATTTTTTCAATGGACAGCTCTTAAATTTGACAACAATCATTACCCCGTTTTTCATTGATGCCTTTATAGTAGTGGCATAATATGAGTTATATATTCTTTTCATTGATGTCAGTGGTTTATGTCAATTTAGGGAAAAATTAATAAGAATTTACATAAATGCGATTGGTCAAGACCATTTTAGCCTAAGGAAAGATCATGAACAAAAGCACGGTCTGTAAAAGAAGAATCCCACGTGGATAGAATTGTTTGTACAGGTAGGACAGTGGTGGGTGTTAGGGCTAGGAAAGTCTGTTGGTGCCAGGTTGAGAGATGGGAAGAAGTGCCAGATGCTGCTAAGTTGCTCAGCATAGAGCATCATATCTTAAATTACGGAATCAAAGACTTGTTAATACATCCCAAAGAATATGAAAGGAGTAAATAATATGATATGGTAGCGTTAGAATCAGACAAACTTAGGTTTGAATCTTAGCTTTGCCACTTACTGGACAAGCTATAGCTTAACTTTATGGAAGTGATGGTGAACCACGTGAAAACATTTGACTAAACAAAAGTTGACGGTGTTCCCAACTACCTATCACAAACTTACATCTTTTTACCTGGACTTCATATGTGCCCACAGGCACAACACTACCACTTCAGCAAAGGGAATTAAAAGGGGGAAAAATCAGGGTAGAAAGAGACAGCAGTCATTTAATTATGAATAAAATATCTTACATCTGCAAATTGTACAACATTGGACCACGTGGACACATTGCTAGAATTCTCTCAAATAAGGGCCCCTGAAAGCTCAGTCTTATTCGTTTCGCGGTAAATCAATTTTGAGCATGAGGAAAGTAGAAGAAAGCAGAATTCTGTCTGAGTCGGTTTTTGTGAGGGCAGCAGAAATCCCGGAGCATTCGAGGAAGCCTTTGAAAATAGGGTACTTCCTCCGGAGGCACAAGAAAGTTTCTACCAGGCTGCCTGGCCCTGTGTTGCCTCTCAATTTCGCAAAAATAAAGAAAAGAAATCCCATGAATTTTCTTACCTTAGAGCTAAACCTGTCAAGAGAAAATCTTTGTGAATGTTATTCTATATGCTGATGTATACAAAAAAAGGTTCACTTTAGATCTGACCTTGATTGAATTTTGTTAAGGATGGCTTATCTTTTCTCTTAACTCTTTTTGTAGTGACTGAGCTAAGATGTACCCATATTTGTGCTCAGTGCTTTGGGCTTCACAGACAAGATGACCCAAGAGATCATAAGAATTTGAGAGTAAGAAGAAGCCAAGACATCTTTAATACAATACCCTCATTTCATAGATGAGGATACTAAGGCCCCCAAGAAATTGACAATCTTATTTATTTAAGAGGACTAAAAAAAACCTTGAAATAATTAAATATCAGTATACAAGAGTATAGGATCCAATACTCTATTTTATGTGGATTATATATGCTCTAGGAATCCAAAGAGAGGAGAGATCCATTGTGGTAGAAGTAGATGGAGAGAGCTAAGAGCCTTGACATTTGCTGAGTATATAAAGTTTGCAAGAGGCTTTATCAGTGTGACCTTGAGTCTGATATTTGCTCAGGAGATTAAAGAATAGGAGGAAAGTGGTTCACAGAACTGGGGAGGCTCAAAAGCAGAAATTGTGGCTTGTCTGGAAGATGGTGGTAGGAGCACTGGGAAGCACATTTGGAGAGAAAAGAAACAAATGAGTGAGAATGAAAATGTCATGAATATGGACCTTGATATCCAGTAGAGGCTAGCAACCACTGGATGGACAAGTTAAATTTGTATTTTAGAAAGAATAGCCCAGCAGTTATAAAATCATACTGCAGCCACTGATAGCCACCCTTGAAAAGCTTCCAGTTCTGCAATATGAGAGTTAGTTATTGACTGTCTTTTACCCATGCTTGAAAATTGGAGGAATCTTTTAAAGATTTCTATGGTTTAGTATCTTTGAAATTACATGCCATGTGACAGAGTAACTTGAATATATTTTAATTAACAAAAACAGCGTGTAGATTCACTCTCAAGAATAATAGCCTAGCATGTATTGAGCGTCTTCTATGTGCCAGACACTGTGCTAAGGTTTCTACTTCCATTTTCACATTTTACAGATGTGGGAAGTGAAGCTTAGGGAGGATACTGCTCATTTCGAGTTACACAGCTAGTATGCGCTGTGGCCTTCATCTGAATTAACATCTCCCTAATCTCAAAGCCCAATGCTCTTAAACCTATGTAATAGTACTCCAATCCCCATTTTTTCTGAATTATTTGGGAAAGTCATGGTTACTAGTCTTCAGAGGATTTGAGACAATCACATTATTTAGTTTAGTCTCTAATTAGTGCCATTTACAATTTTTCTGATATTCCTCTGGAAAGTACATTACTATTTTAGAGGTCATCCATATTTCTTTAAAAATAATCATTGGCCCAGTTCACATGCGTTAGAAATTAACATCACTACCTAGTGTTGTATTTGTGGCAGGACTTTATGATTTTCAGATTTAATAGGTTAGAATATAATGCTTCTGCCATTTGTCCATCCACCTGCCCATCCATCCATCCATCCATCCACCCAACATTTGTTGAGTGCCTGATGTGAGTTAGGCACTGACTGGTACCTGCATTGTCACTTCTTTTTGCACTATTGTTTTCACTAGCTAATAAAACAAAAAATCTTCAAATCTCTGTAATTTCCTGCTCACATCCCAGATCTGTGAATCTCCTCTTAAGCTGTGACTCTTTCTAGCTCTTAAGACCTCCTTGGTGTCTTTTACTGAATCCTTTGCATTTAGTTGGCTAGGTAGTGAAGAGTGAGAGTGTAGAGGGTTGAGCACCTAGTACTTAACATCTGAGCCCAGAAATGGCACACGTCACTTTGGCTCACATTCCATCACATGGTCCCTAGCTGGGCCACCTCTTTCCACCAACTTTGCACTGTGAATGAGGAACGTGGATCTCTGTTGGTCAGCCCATTACCTCTGTTCAATTGCTGTCAGTGCTAAAGAATGTCTATGGAAATGTTTAGTAAATTGTGAAGTTGTTTTCAATATTTGACATTGTTATTTCACAAACATGAATGAATTACAATGGAAAACAAAATAAATTTATTGAGACTGACTTGACACATGGTGAAAGAATATCTTTTGTACCATCTAATCCTTCTTCTTCTTTTTCTTCTTTTTTTTTGCTGAGCCGTGGGGCATGTGGGTTCTCATTTGCCCAACCAGGGATTGAACCCATGCCCCCTGCAGTGGAAGTGTGGAGTCTTAACCACTGGACTGCCAGGGAAGTCCCTAATCTTTCTTCAGTCTTGTTAGATTATCAGCATTGTCTGGGCTCCCTGTCTATGGCCAAGTTCCACTGAAGGCCACCCTTGCAGAGATGGGGAGAGGGGAGGTATATGACCCTTGTCACATTCCTCTTATTTATTCTATTTTGAAAGGAACCAGAGGGGCTGTGATATGTAATTTAAATGTCCATGTTTTAGAAGCTGCAATTTGTTTCTTTGGGAATCAGGGTTCTTGTACTTTCGTTCTTGTTTTTAGAGATGAAACGATGGTTTCTTCTAGCTTTAATATTCTCCAATTACATTAAATATATAAAATGGGTATGTTTATCCCTAGAAGTTTTTTCTGCTTTAAGTAAAATAGGTAAATTGGGAATATAGATTTTTTTTGGGTGGTAGCTTGGGCAGCATTCTGATGTTGTACCTTCTTCTAGATCAACTTGCTGCCTTGCCCTGCATTTTCAGTGGAAGTTGATTGGAGAAAATAATGATCTCCTTTTATCTCTCTTTTTTTTTTTTTAATTATTTATTTCTTTTTGGCTGCCTTGGGTCTTCGTTGCTGTGCGTGGGCTTTCTCCAGTTGTGGCGAGCGGGGGCTACTCTTCGTTGCGGTGCGCGGGCCTCCCACTCTGGTGGCCTCTCTTGTTGCAGAGCATGGACTCTAGGTGCGCGGGCTTCAGTAGCTGTGGCAAGTGGGCTCAGTAGTTGTGGCACAAGGGCTTCGTTGCTCCACGGCAACGAAGATGTTGGATCTTTCCAGACCAGGGCTCGAACCCATGTCCCCTGCATTGGCAGTCAGATTCCTAACCACTGAACCACCAGGGAAGCCCCCTGTTATCTCTTTAGGTTAGTGGCATGTCCATTTCAGGTGCCATTTCAGTTAATGGGTTTAATCATGTACTGGACACTAAGATTCCTTGACCTGTGGGCTCTGAAGTGATAAGGTGAGAAGCATTGATGGAGTGGATAATAAGACTGAAAATAGAGAAGAAAAAAATTAATTTGACTTCATGGTCTTGGAGAAAACATTTGATTTTATTACTAAAATGATCAAATACCAAATGTTGGTTATCAGAGTACCATGAACAAGATCACCTAACAGATCTTGTCCTTATCCCCAGAGAACTTACATCTCAGAGATCATAAAAACAGACTAATTTAACTATTGTATTAATTGACATTTAAAATAATATGCTAATTGCATAAAATAATTTTAAATACAAAATTTAAATGATTATACTATAACTAGTAGACAGGAACGTTCACTGATCAGCTTTTGACACTCTAATTTAAATCTTAATATAAAAATTTTGTTTGGATGGTTCAGAAATGTAACCAGAGCTTTCAATCATTTCTCCCTGTGTTAATATATTTATGCACATTTTAAGAACAAGTCACAAACACTTTATGTTTTGAGAATTATTATCCTTTTAGATTGTCAGCACCTTGTAACAGCATGTTGATTGGTCATTTGTCTCTCAAATACTAAAAAAAAAACCTATATATATGTATCAGTTTTAATTGTATATAACAGTTTGTTGTAGCACACTGTTAATGTATGTTTTCCTCAAACTCTAGGGGCCCTCTTATACTTTCAGCCAATGTGAGCTAGCCCATATTTTTCTCTATTTTTATGTTCTAGAACCATGAGTGGTACAGTGCTCTTAGCTTATGAGTGCCCTACTACTCTATACAGATGATGTAGTTTTTCTAGCTGATGTTGTTAAGAGCTATTTACTACATAGTGACCTTCTTTCTGCAATTTATTTTGTGTCCTCATGGACATTTTCGACACACAAAGGCTGGCAAAGCTGTGTAGGTGATAGAAGTAAACTTGCCTCAAGGGGACAAAGGATGTTATCACAAACATTTAGTAGAATGTAATGACCAGAAAGAAGTTAGCGACTAATGGAAATAAACTTCACTGCAATGTAGAGGGATTAGGTCACAATTTGGACAGGCATCGGGAGGAATCTGTGGAAAGAGACATGACTTGATTCCAGGGAACTTGGATTGGCTTTGCTAGGGGTCCACACTAGGAATGCATGTCCACAGGACATAAGCACCATGGTGGGGCTAGCGCTGGAGCTGGGGCTAAATTTGAAAGACGTGCTAAACCTATGGGGGACAGCTCAGCATAGCCCAGAACCCATTCTGGCTCCTCTTCTTCAATCTTTGTAAAGAAGGAGACATGTCCCTCCAGGAGTCCTGTAATGAGCGTGTTTACAGACAAGAACTGAGTGACAACAGTCCCCTTCTCCCCAATAAGAAGAGCTGAGAGTGATGATTTTACAGTATTTCCTCTCATCAAAGTAACACAGGCTTGTCTCTCGCTTCCTGACACAGAAAATTGCATTTTGTCACCCATTTGTCAGTTCTTAGAGATTTGAAGATAATTAAAGAATATTATAGCAGGTGACAGCTGTTGCCGAATGCCGTGTTGCTAGTTCTTCTGCTTGTTGGATGCCCATGAATCTTGGATGATGATAGCTTGGTGCTCCAGGTTTAATTAGCTGGTTGTTTTGAATCTGTCTGGGCTCTCAGGTGTGGGGTTAGCAGGCTTGCAGCTTGTTGAATCTGAGCTGTGCTCATCACTGACTGGGGGACCTGGGTCTGACCAACTCACGAAAGGGCCACATAGGGGTGTCCTGACCTTTATCAGACAAAGGCCCCAAAGGGTGCTTTCTAGGAAAGGCTACACAACAGCATCAAATGCTGATTGGTTTCCCGGTGTTCTTGCATCAAAGCATGCTTTAGATTTTGAAATTTATTTTCTGATTAAATCTCCTTAAGGCCATCTCTTTTATTATAAAGCACAGCAATCATAATCCCTTTGGATTTATTTCTAGGTTAATTTACCAAAAGTTCCCTGACATGCAAGAGAGAGCTAAGTGGTCTCAACTCTGGCTTTTGGTAGTATAGAAAATTGCCTTTCTTTTCCTGGAGGATTTGAATGCTATTACACTACCTCAGAGAAACTACAAACACTGCTGGAAGCTCCGTGCTTCCTTTCTTTTTCACTCTCTCTAGATAGGAATGCGTTTCTGTGTGTTTCAACAATTTGTTTATTTAAAAAATCCCACGTGATTTTAAGTTTACATCCCCAAATCGTTATTTGTTTTTAAGCTCATCTCAAAACACAAGAGTAGTTTCAGGAAAATTTAAAACATCCTTAACTTATGCAAAAAGTTCTTTCTCAACAAAATACTCTGAATCATTAAAATGAACACAGTAGAAGTGCATCAATTTCTAACTTGAACAATAGTGAAGGGTTCTGCTTGTGGATTCTATAGATAGTCCCTCAGACCGGACACATTCTTTCACCCCTTTTCTTACACTACATTATGCCCTTTCCTTGAATCCCTTCTCCCTTCTGTACACAGATCAAACTCTGCTCATTTTTTATTTTTATTATTTATTTATTTATTTATTTTTTGCGGTATGTGGTCCTCTCACTGTTGTGGCCTCTCCTGTTGCAGAGCACAGGCTCCGGACGTGCAGGCTCAACGGCCATGGCTCACGGGCCTAGCCGCTCCGCGGCATGTGGGATCTTCCCAGACCGGGGCCCGAACCCGTGTCCCCTGCATCGGCAGGCGGACTCACAACCACTGCGCCGCCAGGGAAGCCCATCTGCTCATTTTTTAGCTCATGGCACAGAGGCCACCTCTTCTTTGAAGACTTTTCTGAATCTACTGAGCAGGTCTCAGCCGTCTTCCCTTGGTTCTGCTTCCTGTGTTCTTTGCATGCATGTACACTCAGAATAGAAGCCATCTATGCACCTTACCATGTACATTAACATGACTTTATTATCCCACTGTCTTTGACTTAACTTTAGTATTTCATGAGACTCTTTCCCTGGAGGATACAAGCTGTAAATAAGTTTACTTTTCATTCCAAGGACTCCCAGAGAGTTCCATCAACTCATTAATAGAAAGCATCCATGGACAGTTTACACTAGACTCTTTGAATCCCTGCCTCAAAAGTCTTGCATTGCTATGTCCTTAACTATTACTAATCCTAAAGCCTTATGTCATGATTCCTGCCCAGTCGTAATCAAGCCTCCACATTGTAAGACCTGCTTTAAACCAGACTTCAAAATTTCAATAAATATACCGACTTTGTCCTTCCCTCTCCAGGACATTATTAAGACCCTGCTGACCTAATGTCCTCCCTTACCATGGTAAGAAATTAACTGTGCTTTGTTTTGTTAATAGATGCTTTGGTGATAGTTTGGGGAACCAGGATTTGACAACATCATTGTCCAAGTTACCGTGTCTTCTACTTGATTGTGCCTCTCTTTTCCCAGTTTACCATGAGCTCTTTACCCCCTGCCCTGCCCCACCTATCATGGGGTCTTCTGTCAAACTCAGAGCATGAGAAAGAAATACGCGTCTTTTGGAAAAATGGACTTAGTGAAATAGAGAGGAAGTTAATGTCCTGACATACAAAAAACATCTTGCTTGACCAGACTCAGACTTCTCTGGTGCTTTTCCAGGTCCTCCTCAGACTGAGTTTTAATGATCTCCATGTTCTGGCTTCAATCCACCCATCTATCTGTATTTCGCACACATTTTCTACTCCAACAGAGCATTTCTTCTCATTGATCCATGCTCCTATGCACCTGCAAATATTCATGTATTCTCTTCCCTGTGCCAGGAATGCCTTTGTCTCTACCTGATGCTAAACCTTGTCCCAAATTTAAGGCTGAATTAGTTCTAAATTCTCAATGTACTCTTTTCTAACTTCTTCACTATACCGTATTCTCTCTTTTCACTTTTATAGTACTTGTTTAGGCAGCACCTCACTATTTTTTCATTATTCTCCCATAACTGATGTTTATTCAGTTATTTTTGATAACTTCAATTCAGGCATGAGATCCTGTATTTATCCATTCACTTTTTATTCAACTAATGTTTATGGAAACCCACTATGGCAAGGTACTGTGACAGGTACTTGGGATGCAGCAACAATTAAGACAGAGTGACCTTATGCATTCTTTTTGGAGCCCCAATTTCCTTATCATAGGACCAAGTAAGACATCAATGCATGGTTAATTCTTTCTGATAGTTGCAATCCCTCCAGGCCTTCTTCATATTCGTCAAAGCATTTGTAGACCCATAGAGAGGCTGGATCAATATTTTGTACACAGTTTTATTGCATATTTTATCAACCTTGCTAAAAGGAAACTTACTGTAGAGAAACCTAACATCAGTTCTCAGCGACTACTATAATTGCTGATGCATTTTGATTATCTGGAATAATAAGAAACAGCAACAAAAAAGGTGAAATTAAATCAACCTAAAATGTATAAGCTGTTATGGGACTGTGAAAGTTGGCTGCTGAGGGGTGCAGAGAGCACCAGGAATGGGCAGGGGGTAATTAGTAGGACAAACCCAAGGCTGTGTTGCCTTCAATGAAGTGGCTAAGTCTCCAGAGTATTGTCCTTGAGGGAACGACTGAAGAGAAGAGTATTGTAGTGAAACTGAGGATAATCGTCAGTTAGATCCACTAAACGTGTAAGCTGCCGTCACTGATCAAGCTGGCTTTAATCGTTGCCACAAAAAGCTTGCATGTCCTCCAAGCCTCATGTAGCTTAAATAATGAGATGCTTGCCCCAGTTGTTTTTTGGGAACTTGGAGTCAGCTGTGTCCAGTTTGAGCTCGAGATGGTTAAGCCTAGTTGGGACCACCAACCCTCCAACTGGGCATTCGTGAGTGTCTGATTGGTGACCTTTTGACATTAGAGGGCCCAAAACTCCACCCTCAGAGCATGCTAACTCTGCTGTTTTCTGAACACGTGTCCCATGAAGAAACACGTAGCTTAGTTGTGCCTGCACAGGATTACCTCATCTTTTTCTTATCTCCAATCACCGTTCCCCACATTCTCCACACCTCAGCTATATCCCATAAATATCCCGAGCCCCTCACCTTGGGGGGAGGGGGCAGATTTGAGATTTGTTCTCCCATCTACTCGCTTGGCTGCCTTGTGAGAAAACCTTTTCTCTGCTGCAAAGCTCGGCACCTCAGCACTCAGCTTGCTGCGAGCAGGGCAAACAAACCTGGTTTGGTAATACCAACCAGTAATGGCGTTCCACAGGGTGCCTTCTCAGGATTTCTAGGTGGTGGAAATAATTGTAGTAAGTGGATGGTGCAGATTTCCCACCGGTATGTCTTCTCTGAAACAGTGCCTGATGGTACACGTGTAAATTCTAGGCCCTGGGAGATGGGAGCAGGCAAGAGTGGTAGTGGGAGCTGGCTGGGTATGTTGTTGGAAATCTATCCATTTGAGAGCAGGAAGGGAGGAAGAATCTAGACCCTCTTGGGACAGATTATCAGTCAGGAAAAGAAGGCAGAGCTGTATTTCTTAGAAGAAATTGATTTGGAGGGAATGAAGGGAATGCTCAGTAATCAGGCTGTGTCCAAGGCTTTCCTGTCCTGGGGAAGCAAGACTACCTGCAACCTCACAGGCATGGTGCGCCTGCATTTATTTCCACATATACACAGCCAGGCTTGGCAGAAGTGGCTCCATCTCTGAGTCGGGCAGGGGTAGAGCTGCGTGTCAAGGGTTCTTCATACCCGGGGCAGTGCTGAAGGAAGTTGACGGACCTGGGGTTAGCTGGCACTGACCTTTGGAGCAACAGTTTAGTACCTTTCTATTTTTTTTCTCCTTTGACACTACTACAGTAGCTTATGTTATTTTGTCTTTCTTTGTCTCACATAGAAGGTAGAGGAATTAATTAGTCGTGAAATGACTCAAAGCAAGAAACAAAGATCAAATATGAAGGAAGGCAAGGTGAATAAATACAAATACATTGGATAGCCAATTCTTGAACATTCAAGGCAAAAAAGTCACGGGAATTAGTTTGAAAATGAAGTGGCAAACTGATGACAGATCAGGTGGTTTCACCAGAATTTGGATCAGTCTCCGTGTGTGTACTGCCCCTCCCCTGCAACTTAGAAACAGAGTATTTAATTTCAGGAAAAATAATACATAGTGGAGATCAATATACAGTCATTGAAGCAGAAATTATTGGAGGAAAACAGTGCAAATTGGAGTATTCAGAAGAAAATCAGTATTACAATTCTACTATCATTGTATATGAACCTATTAAAACATAATTGGCAACTTTCATCTACTAGAAATTGTTCTCTCTTACAAACAGGTATTGGCACAAATTCAGACACGTTAACTATGTTCCAAGTAGTGTTAATGTATTTTTCTCATATCCCCAATTACTACAGCATATTCATTTTGATTTAAAAACCCAGAACACAGCTTAATTCTAACAAATAATTTAATTTAAGAAAACTATTTATTGAATCCTACTAAATTGTATTTTTTCCCATAGAGTACTGCCATATAAAGTTGAATTATCAAACTTAGCGTCCTATTACATCTAGCCTTTTGCCTCTAGGACTTTTCTACTCTTTTATCTGAAAGAAACAATCACACCTCAATTTTTTTATTGAACATATTTTACCTATAACTGATCAGAACACAGTCACCCTAGAAGCAGATTTATTTAGAGGACAGATACTAATCCAGTTACTGAGAAATGAAACTTGAATCAGTTGTTTTTTTGGCTGCACCGTGCGTCTTGTGGGATCTTAGTTGCCTGACTAGGGCCCTCGGCAATAAGAGTGTGGAGTTCTAACCATGGACCACCGGGGAACTCCCTGATGAATCAGTTTTTAATCTTGATAAACTCTTTAACGCATGTCGGCAGTGTCTGTAATTTCTTTTCTTGAGGTCGTTCATATGGTCAATATCTGTGCCATCTGTTTTCTCTTAGTGGAGATAGACTCTGATGAGGCGAAATATAAGGTGTTCCTGGAGAGACTACGCTCTAGTTACAAAGCAGAAGAATGGTCACTGCAAGCCCTTCCTTCTATTTCTGGCAGATGGCTGTGAGATCTCATAAACAGTAAGAACTACTTGTGACTTCATTTCTCCAGCTCTTAAAACGGGTATAACATGTATCAAGATCCATCTTGTGCTGATAGAAACCTGCAGACAATATGCAAGAGTTAATTGACAATTTCTGTAGAAATTTTTCCCAAGTTTTGATGAAGATATTCTATTTCAAAATTTTATCCTTTTCTCAGATAATAAAACTGTGATCTTAAAGTGAGCTTCAATACAAAGCTTATTTTTATAAGATAAACTCCCACATAGCCTACATTTAATATAACTTTAAAAATAAAACTTTGTTCAAGTGAATAATTTTCTGTGGAAATCATGAAAAAGAGGCTTTTCAAAATGACTACTAAAATAATTATTACCTTTTGAGCTAGTATAATCATAGTGCTACTATGGTATAAAATGAAAAAAAATTGTGGCAAAAGCAATAATAATTTGTGCTTCCAATAATCGATCTAACAAAGATTTTACTAATGGAACAAAATGATTTAGAAAGTAGCTGCTTTAATATCAATCTCATTATTATTGCCATTATTATAACAATAGAACATGCATTAACTAATAAATATGGCACATGATAGGTGGAGGAGACATTCTCTGGATGATGCAAAATGACTCTTCCAACACCCTTGGGTCATAATCACAGGCAGGCATAGTCTAGCTTTTAACTATCAGAGGATAACATGGGCTCCCTTTTGAATTGGTTAATGGCATGGTATTTGGAGAGTGAAAGAAGAGCATGGATGACTACTTGGTTAGTTTTAGAATGGATTCATCCACTTGGAAGGGGAATGGATTAGGTGACTTGAAGAAAAAAAAATCCCTTCCGATGTTGATATTCTATCATTCTAGCCTTTTTGGAAAGTAATTCATAGATTTGATCCCGGTACCTCAGGACTTTATATGCTATAGTAGACACGGAGATATGTACACATTGTTCACCCAGCGAACCTAATACATTTTCATCAATGCCTTTGTGGTTATGATGCTGCTTTTAAAAACACCAGCAAGTGAAAAGCAAGACTTATTCTATCTTGGTCTGTTGCCACAGTCCATGTGTACTGCGAACATGGCTGCTGTTGTTACTGTCAGTGTCAGCTGGTGTGGGAAGGCCTAGACGCTCTGCCTTGGAGGTGAGAGACAGGAAAGGAGAAGCCAGGACATTGGCCGTGGCACAAGTAATAGTCATAAACCCCCTGATCACTCTCTGCTAGTTTTGATTAAACTGAGTGTTGATAGATTGATTAAGGTTCCTTCTAAACTTTCAGGACATCTGCTGCCGCCAAATGTTAGTGTCTCAGAGGCATTATGCAGTAATAGAAAATGGAAAACTGAAACTCTTCTTATTTCATATCCGGGAAGAGCAAGTAGATTTTATCTTTAACTTTTGTGCCTCCTACCTCTAAAACATCATTAAGTGCTATCTTGAAAAGGGCTTTTATTTATTTCCCACCATTATTAGAATACAGTGAAGAATCATTTACCAATAGGCCAGGGTCATTAATTTTAAAAAGTTCTACGCTTCCTTATTTCTTAAAATCGCTAACTGCCAGCACTGTAGACTGGGAGAATGGAAAGAGAGAGGGTTTTAAAGGAAGGTGGATGCTGTTCAGACTCCATGTCTACGGCTTACTAAATGTGGGACCTTGATAGAGTTAGTCTTTCTGACTCCTGTTTCCTCACCTATAAAATAAGGATACTACAACGTAGTTTATGGTGTTGTTATACTTGACATACAGGCAGTAGTAAATAAATGGTATGGAATGTGGGATTTGTTGTAGGGATTTGACCGTAGACAATTGAGAGATTGCGTTGAAGAGTTTATATACAGTTACTGCTTCCGTGTGGCATGCTGCAGCTTCAAGTCAGCAGGACTGGCAGTTGGGAAGAAAGATGGACAAGAAGTAGGGGAGAGTAAGCACAAACTGGAAACTAGAGGGATGGCCTGGAGCCCTCAGAGATGAAATGGAACCCACAGGGGTGTCTCACTGCTTCCAGGCCTCCCACTTCGATGAGATGGATGACTTGCTGGGGCAGCTGGCACCCTTCAGCACAGAGCTAAAGAGGCACCTAGTACAGGAGTGGGAGGGGCTGGAGGAGCGGTGGCCTGGTTGTTGCTTCATTCCAAGGTGAGCCAGCAGATTAGTGACAATGTGTGTGAGCTGCAGTCGTGCCTGGTGCCTTACAGTAGCCTTCTGACTATGAAACGAATGTAGTGGCTGTTTCCTTCCACCTTCAAATCTCATGTAAAATGTCTCTTGTGGCCCACATGAGTCTAGAACTATATAGGGAAGGGCATTCTGGCAGACACAGTTCCAGTGAGCCGAGTTGACACAAAACAAAGCCACCATAGTATCTATTGTTATTAAGAATTCTTCCCAGAAATTCTCTTAATCACTCAGCTCATTCTAATACCTTGTATGCAGTTACCATTCCAATTTCTCATAGTACTCAGAACGCCCACAGTGCAATCTCTGCCCTTCAATTTATCTCTATATCAGTGGTTCTCAACCAAGGTGATTTCGCCCTGAGGGGACATTGGCAATGTCTGGAGACAATTTGGGGCTGTCATGACAGGTGAAGAGTGCTGCTGGCATCTAGTTGGTAGAGATCAGGGTTGCTAAGTGTCCAATAATGCACAGAGAGGCCGTCCCACAACAAAGAATTATCCAGGTCAAAGTGTCAATAGTGCTGAGATTGAGAAAGCCTGGTGTGCAGTTCCCTTCTCATCTGTCCCTAATATTTCTCAGGAAGAAATTACTCACTTCTAAAGTCAGTTCCTTCACCTTTGCTTTTTTTATTGCCATCGACTCTTCAAGAACCCCATTCAGTCTCTTCTCTCTCTGTTTTTACCTCACAGACTTAACAGATTTAACAGATTAAAACAATCACATTTGCTTTTCCCCTTAGCTCTTGGAAATTACCATGCATTTACTACCTCCCTCTTTAATTAGCCAACTCTCTAACTGAAGGATCCATGTTGGTTACTCATTTCCTCCGTACCCCTAGCCACCTGGTACCTCTCAGCAAAACTCTTTTAAGTTAGTAATGAGCTTATTCTGGCCAAATTTGTGGATTTTTTAAAAAGCAAAATTAATTGACTTTGCAGTTCATTTCGTTTCATTTCCTATATATACTGTCCTTAAATTCTCTCTCTTATCCCCCACTGAAATCATCATGTCAATATCATAACAAAACGTCTGTAGTCAACATCTCCAATGACTTCCAGGCTGGTAAGTACCATGGACACTTCTCATCCTCTTACTTACCTTCTTAGCAGTACTTGACGCTTTTTTTTTTTTTTGGCCACGTGGCACGTGGGATCTTAGTTTCCCAGCCCCGGATCGAACCCGTGCCCCCTGCAGTGGAAGCGCAGTCTTAACCACTGGACCACCAGGGAAGTCCCAGTACTTGACACTTTTGATCATTCCTTTTTTGAAGCGCTTTCTTCACTTGACTCAGCAGAAGTCCACACTCTCCTGGTTTTTCTCCTATCACACTCCTTCTCAGTCTCTTCTGCTGCTCTCTTCTCCTCTTCTTGACCTTATAATTTTGGAGGCTCCCATGACTCACTCTTGAAACCTCTTCTATTTTGTATCTACAGTCCCTTCCTGATGACTTCCTCCAGCTTCGTGGCTTTAGATATTATCTGTATATTGATGACCCCAAATTTATTTTATTTTATCAAAAATTTTTTTTTGTTGAAGTGTAGTTGATTTACAATGTTGCGCCAATCTCTGCTCTACAGCAAAGTGACTCCGTTATACACATACAGGCATTCTTTTTTAAGAAATTTTTATTCATTTATTTTTATTTTTGGCTGAGTTGGGTCTTTTTTTTAAAAGATCTTTATTGGAGTATAATTGCTTTACAATGGTGTGTTACTTTCTGCTTTATAACAAAGTGCATCAGCTATACATATACATATATCCCCATATCTCCTCCCTCTTGCGTCTCCCTCCCTCCCACCCTGCCTCCCACCCCTCTAGGTGGTTACAAAGCACCGAGCTGATCTCCCTGTGCTATGCGACTGCTTCCCACTAGCTATCTATTTTACATTTGGTAGTATATATATGTCCATGCCACTCTCTCACTTCGTCCCAGCTTACCCTTCCCTCTCCCTGTGTCCATTCTCTAGATCTGCTTCTTTATTCCTGTCCTGCCCCTAGGTTCTTCAGAACCATTTTTTTTTAATATTCCATATATATGTGTTAGCATACGGTATTCGTTGTCCTCTTTCTGACTTACTTCACTCTGTGTGATAGTCTCTAGGTCAATCCACCTCACTACAAATAACTCAATTTCATTTCTTTTTATGGCTGAGTAATATTCCATTGTATATATGTGCCACATCTTCTTTATCCATTCATCTGTCGATGGACGCTTAGGTTGCTTCCATATCCTGGCTATTGTACATAGTGCTGCAATGAACATTGTGGTACATGACTCTTTTTGAATTATGGTTTTCTCAGGGTATATGCCCAGTAGTGGGATGGCTGGGTAGTATGGTAGTTCTATTTTTAGTTTTTTGAGGAACCTCCATACTGTTCTCCATAGTGGCTGTATCAATTTACATTCCCACCAACAGTGCAAGAGGGTTTCCTTTTCTCCACACCTTCTCCAGTATTTATTGTTTGTAGATTTTTTGATGATGGACGTTCTGACTGGCGTGAGGTGATACCTCCTTGTAGTTTTGATTTGCATTTCTCTAATGATTAGTGAAGTTGAGCGTCCTTTCATGTGTTTGTTGGCAATCTGTATATCTTCTTTGGAGAAACGTCTATTTAGGTCTTCTGCCCATTTTTGGATTGGGTTGTTTGTTTTTTTGACATTGAGCTGCATGAGCTGCTTGTATATTTTGGAGATTAATCCTTTGTCAGTTGCTTCATTTGCAAATATTTTCTCCCATTCTGAGGGTTGCCTTTCTGTCTTGTTTATGGTTTCCTTTGCTGTGCAAAAGCTTTTAAGTTTCATTAGGCCCCATTTGTTTCTTTTTGTTTTTATTTCCATTTCTGAGGCAGGCTTTCTCTAGCTGCGGCGAGCGGGGGCTAGTCTTCGTTGCGGTGCGCAGGCTTCTAATTGCAGTAACTTCTCTTGTTGTGGAGCATGGGCTCTAGGCACACGGGCTTCAGTAGTTGTGGCATGTGGGCTTCAGTTGTTGTGGCTTGCAGGCTCTAGAGCACAGGCTCAGTAGTTGTGGCGCATGGGCTTATTTGCTCCACAGCACATGGGATCATCTTCCTGGACCAGGGCCCGAACCTGTTTCCCCTGCATTGACAGGCGGATTCTTAACAACTGCACCACCAGGGAAGCCCTACATTCTTTTTTAATATTCTTTTCCATTATGGTTTATCACAGGATATTCAATATCGTTCCCTGTGCTATACATTAGGACCTTGTTGTTTATCCATTTTGTATGTAATAGTTTGCATCTACCAACCCCAAACTCCCAGTCCATCCCTCTCCCTTTCTCCCTGCCCCTTGGCAACCACAAGTCTGTTCCCTATGTCTATGAGTCTGTTTCTGTTTTGTAGATTGGTTCATTTGTGCCATATTTTAGATTCCACATATAAGTGATATCATACGGTATTTGTCTTTCTCTTTCTGACTTACTTCACTTAGTATGATAATCTCTATTTGCATCCATGTTGCTGCAAATGGCATTATTTCATTCTTTTTTATGGTTGAGTAGTATTCCATTGTATATATGTACCACGTCTTCTTTATCCATTCCTCTGTCGATGGACATTTAGGTTGTTTCCATGTTTTGGCTATTGTGAACAGTGCTGCTATGAACATAGGGGTGCATGTATCTTTTTGAATTATAGTTTTGTCTGGGTATATTCCCAAGAGTGGGATTGCTGGATCATATGGTAATTTTATTTTTAGTTTTCTGAGGAATCTCCTTACTGTTTTCCATAGCGGCTGTACCAATTTACATTCCCACTAACAGTGTAGGAGGGTTCCATTTTCTCCACATCCTCTCCAGCATTTGTTAATTGTAGACTTTTTAATGATGGCCCTTCTGACTGGTGTGAGGTGGTACCTCACTGTAGTTTTTTTTTGTTTGTTTGTTTTGTTTTGTTTTTTGGGGTATGCGGGCCTCTCACTGTCGTGGCCTCTCCCGTCGCAGAGCACGGGCTCCGGACGTGCAGGCTCAGTGGCCATGGCTCACGGGCCCAGCCGCTCTGCGGCATGTGGGATCTTCCCGGACTGGGGCACGAACCTGTGTCCCCTGCATCGGCAGGCAGACTCTCAACCACTGTGCCACCAGGGAAGCCCCTCATTGTAGTTTTAAAAATTAATTAATTAATTTTGGCCGCATTGGGTCTTTGTTGCTTCATGCGGGCTTTCTCTAGTTGAGGCGAGCAGGGGCTGCTCTTCATTGTGGAGTGCCGGCTTCTCATTGCGGTGACTTCTCTTGTTGCAGAGCACGGGCTTAGGCACGTGGGCTTCAGTAGTTGTGGCACGTGGCCTCAGTAGTTGTGGCTCATGGGCTCTAGAGCGCAGGCTCCGTAGTTGTGGCACACGGGCTTAATTGCTCCACAGCATGTGGGATCTTCCCGGACCAGGGCTCGAACCCATGTCCCCTGCATTGGCAGGCGTATTCTTTTTTTGTGTGTGTGGTACGTGGGCCTCTCACTGTTGTGGCCTCTCCTGTTGCGGAGCACAGGCTCCGGACGCTCAGGCTCAGTGGCCATGGCTCACGGGCCTAGCCACTCCGCAGCATGTGGGATCTTCCCGGACTGGGGCACGAACCCGTGTCCCCTGCATTGGCAGTCGGACTCTCAACCACTGCGCCACCAGCGAAGCCCCTCTTTGTAGTTTTGATTTGCATTTCTCTAATAATTAGTGATGCTGAACATTTTTTCACGTGCCTACTTGCCATTTGTATGTTTTCTTTGGAGAAATGTCTATTAAGGTCTTCTGCCCATTTTTCAATGGGTTATTTGTTTTTTTGTTGTTGAGTTGTATGAGTTGTTTGTATATTTTAGATGACCCCAAACTTAGAGCTGTAGTCTGGACCTAGGTGCTGATCTCTGGAGTCCTATATTCAATTACCTTCCCAGAATCTCCACTTGCTTTTCCCAATGGAAATATCAACCTATTATGCTAAAAACTGGGCTCCTGGTATTTTTCTACATCTCAGGAAATGTCAACTTTATCCTTCCAGTTACCGAGACCCAATGCTTTGGAATAATCCTCAACCCTGTCTCTCACAAAGTGTATACAGTCAGTCAGAAAATATCATCGTTTCTGTCTTCAGCATACATTTAGAATCCAACCACTTTTCATCACTTGTAGTGCTGGACCGCCACATGTACTTCGCAGATCAATGCACCATTATCTCTCACCCAGATTGTCCAGTCCCCCAACTGTGCTCCCCTTCACTCATGCTTAATCCCTTCCCCACTAACGAAAGGTTCTCCAGCCAGACTGCTGGACTTCTCTCCAGAGTACGCTTTTGTAACAGTGAGTCTCCTAATTTTAACACCTTTTGCAATCTGGGCAGTCTGGGAATTTCCCAGATCAACAAGTCCTGTTCCTTTTGGCTTAGTGATTCTTTCCTCAATATGTCTCTTTCCTCTAGCATTTTAGTACAAGCAGCAAGGAGAAGCCAGACTGTATCTCAAGGATATGCTTGGGAATCTCCTCAGCTAATATCTGAATTCATCGCTTATAAGTTCTTGTCTCCCACAGAACTGTAGGTCACAATTCAGTGAATTTCTCTGCCGCTGTATAACAAGGATTGCCTTTCTTCCATTTTCCACTAGGATGTTTCTCATTTCCTTTTGAGACCCTTGAGCAGCACCTTTAATGTTCACATTCTACCAGTATTCTGTTTGTGACAATATACTTATTCTCCAAGATGATACAGGTTTCCTCTTTTGTGCTTCTCCCTTCTTTCTGCGCTCACAGCAGCATTGTCCTTAATGCTTATATTTCTGTCAGTAGTTTGTTTAAAGCAATTTAGGTTTTATCTATCATGTGCCTCAAAATTCTTCTATCCTTTGTCCATTACCAACTCCGAAGCCACTTCCACATTTTTAGGTATTTGTTACAGCAGTACCCCACTCCTTGGTACCAAAATCAGTACTGGTTTCCCTTGGCTGCTGTAACAAGTTACCACAATCTTGGTGGCTTAAAATAATAGAAATTTATTCTCTTGTAGTTCTGGAGGCCAGGAGTCAGAAATAAGTATCACTGGGTCAAAATCAAGGTGTGGGCAGGGTTGTTCTCACCCTGGAGGCCCTAGGGGAGAATAATTTCCTTGTCTCTTCCAACTCCTAGTGGATACTGGGCAATCCTTGGCTTGTGGCTGCATCACACTAGTCCTCAAGGCCAGGATCTTCAAATCTCTCGCTGCTCTGTCTTTACACTGCCTTCTTCTCTCTGTGTGTTGAATCTCCCTCTGCCTCCCTTTTCCTTGGGTAAGGCCAATTAGCAAACACGGATGATCTATGATATCTACCAACCCAACTTTTAAACTCTCATGCCCATTGTTTCGGTGGAGCTTAGTTCAGACTGTCTCTCTTCCCCATTTCAATAGCCTTGAATAAAGCCTTCCTTACCTGCTTAACTTTGTCTGATGCAATTTTTGCCTTGACAGTGGTTTCAGATACTAACCATCACCCTTTAATCATTTCCATCAAGACTCTCCAATATGAATGCAAATGTGATATTACTTTTAGAGAAACTTATTAAATAACTCTTTATTTTCATTCCCCCTAAATTATGGCATGTTAATGCTAAGAAAAGCATGAGAGAACATGACTCTTGATCCCCTCTTGCTGGATATGTCCTCTTTTACCATCTCATTTTTATAAATTACCTGATCAGTAACCTCGTTATGCTTATTTTTCCTCGTTTTCAGCTGTTAAATGGTAATTAGAAAAAGATAAATATGTGACTTCCATGCAGATATAAAATGAATAATTATTAAAGATTTTATTTAACTCATGAATCAATGAGGAAATCAAGTAGATGTTTAACAGTTCAAAAGAAAATCCTGGCTTCTCCACAGTGACGGAGGAGGTCAATTAACTCTCTTTGGACAGTGCAGATTTGTATAACTATAGATAAGAATTATTTTTCACTGCTATCAGTTATCTATAATTTAAAGAGATATAGAATAGCTGCCATAGAATCATAAACAGATAATATGGAGACATGCTATAGAAAACACATAGTTTTTCCTTTGAAGCACAAAATTTTCCCTCCAGAGCCTTGATTCATTTTCCACTATTGACAGAGCTGCAGTATGAAAGTGCTGGAGAACTGTGAAAATTTCTCAGCATTAGGGTTTGGATAACTGTTTTATTCATAACAAGAAAGGGATACACGGTTAGAGTATTTTCAACAGAAGCAGCCAATGAGCCTGAGAAAGGATTTAGTGAAAGGACTGTTACATTAAAGGAGAATGAAGTTCAGACTCTCAAGATGGAAGGGAGCTTCAGCTTTTGTGCTACTGATACGTAAGGAAGGAGAAACATCAATTTGATCAGAGTGCACAAGATTTTTTTATATTTGAAATGGAACTGGCCTGATGGATAGCCCCTGAGGCCTTTGAACCTCTGAAGTATGATTTTGCTTACAGACACCTAGGACCAAGATAATTGAGCCAGACAGTCCTGGGATGAGTCTGCAAAAGCCTGGGCAGAAGGTATGCTCGAAAGGGAAATTCAGTGGGCATGAGATGAAAGGGTGTTAAATTGTTTGGTGGTTCATCATGACCCCAAAAGTCCTCAATGCCAAGTTTCATCAGCCCTGAGTGATCTTTGCTCTCAGTTTGGTGTGCAACGTCATGTGGCATAAAGTAGTCATTGTTAAGTGTCCTGCATCTTAGGGACAATAGGAACAATATGCAAATTAACCATGGGTAATGTTCCTGCCCATATACAATTATGGGTATTTAAAATTTTTAGATGCAAATTAAACCCAAAGTTCCTTGCAAATAGTGCCAATTTTCCTCCAAATAACATGTTGCAGAGATAGAATAATTTACCATAAGCGCCTGTACCAGCAACAGTAGCTTGGCACATATATAGATGCTATTCAATCAATGTGTGTGGTATTGACTGATTTGAAAAGCATCCAAGAACAGTTTCCATTTTCCTATGACAAAAAAAATTTGATGCTCAGTTATTGAAAAAGAAGTGCTGACTTCAAACAGAGTGGTTTGGCGTTGTGCTACTAACATGCATACTAACTACACCTTCACTTTTCCATCGTGTTCGTATATGTTAAATGTTGTTTACATCCTCTCCTTACAGGGGAACCAAAACCTAGAACACAGGAACACAGCAGCAGCATAAATGTAAATAAACATGCGTTATTTCATGAAAAAAAAAATCCAGCCTGGGGAAACCTCTCCGCATGCTGTAGATGTTGGGTTACCTGGAACCTCATAGTCTCCAGATGTGTTTGTAATCATATGTATAATGTGCCTTGATTGCTAAGTAATAGGCCTATTGAAATGGGCAACATGGAAATAAAACACACTGACCTCTGATTATAGAGACTCTATGAACTACTTCTTATAAACCACAAGTGTATACAGAACGGTGGTTTCAAAGTTGATCTTCTGTAGCAGTTTCTGCTCTTTCTTCTCTTCCTCTTCCTTCATGTGGACGTAAGTAGTTTGTGGAGAGTGGAATAGGAGATAACACAATACAAAATTAAAAAAAAAAAACTAATACAATGTGAAATATTGAAAGAGAATATTCTAAACATGCAAGTGATTACTTATCTGAATTTGAACCACAGTGAATAAACAAATCCTTCAGGAAATAGGAACACATTAGGGTACATTTTGAAACCAAGACTGGAAGATTGTATATCAAATTATGCTCATGGTCTTTGGGTGGTAGCTGTTTTCTTTAAAATAATTTATTGTAATCTACTTTATAAAACTTAATTAAAAACTTACTTTTATTTATTTATTTATTTATTTTTTGGCTTTAATTTTTATTTTTATGATTTTTTAAACCTTCTTTATTGGAGTATAATTGCTTTACAATGGTGTGTTAGTTTCTGCTGTATAACAAAGTGAATCAGCTATACGTATACATATATCCCCATATCTCCTCCCTCTTGCATCTCCCTCCCACCCTCCCTATCCCACCCTTCTAGGTGGACACAAAGCACCAAGCTGATATTCCTGTGCTATGTGGCTGCTTCCCACTAGCTATCTATTTTGCATTTGGTAGTGTATATATGTCCATGCCACTATCACTTCGTCCCGGCTTCTCCATCCCCTTCCCCCGTCCTCACGTCCATTCTCTACGTCTGCGTCTTTATTCCTGTCCTGCCCCTAGGTTTTTCAGAACCTTTTTTTTTTTTTTTTTTAGATTCCATATATATGTGTTAGCATATGGTATTTGTTTTTCTCTTTCTGACTTACTTCACTCTGTATGACAGTCTCTCGGTCCATCCACCTCACTACAAATAACTCAATTTCATTTCTTTTTATGGCTGAGTAATATTCCATTGTATATATGTGCCACATCTTCTTTATCCATTCATCTGTCGATGGACACTTAGGTTGCGTCCATGTCCTGGCTATTGTAAATAGAGCTGCAGTGAACATTGTGGTACATGACTCTTTTTGAATTATGGTTTTCTCAGGGTATATGCCCAGTAGTGGGATTGCTGGGTAGTATGGTAGTTCTATTTTTAGTTTTTTGAGGAACCTCCATACTGTTCTCCATAGTGGCTGTATCAATTTACATTCCCACCAACAGTGCAAGAGGGTTTCCTTTTCTCCACACCCTCTCCAGCATTTATTATTTGTAGATTTTTTGATGATGGCCATTCTGACTGGTGTGAGGTGATACCTCCTTGTAGTTTTGATTTGCATTTCTCTAATGATTAGTGATGTTGAGCATCCTTTCATGTGTTTGTTGGCCATCTGTATATCTTCTGCCCATTTTTGGATTGGGTTGTTTTTATGATATTGAGCTGGATGAACTGCCTGTATATTTTGGAGATTAATCCTTTGTCAGTTGCTTCGTTTGCAAATATTTTCTCCCATTCTGAGGGTTGTCTTTCTGTCTTGTTTATGGTTTTCTTTGCTGTACAAAAGCTTTTAAATTTCATTAGGTCCCATTTGTTTACTTTTGTTTTTATTTCCATTTCTCTAGGAGGTGGGTCAAAAAGGATCTTGCTGTGATTTATGTCATAGAGTGTTCTACCTATGTTTTCCTCTAAGAGAAAAACTTACTTTTATCTTTGTTAAGACGGACATTTAAAAATTTTCATGATGAGGCACAAAAGTTACAGAAGGCTTTTGAAATCTGTGCTGAAGTGTCATTTCCAGTTTTGCTTTCTTAATACATTTATATATTATATAATCATAAATATGTATGATATATATGAGTTTTAATACTTTTTATTCTATTGAGTGACTTAAAAATATTTTTATACCTTTATTACTTAATATATTGATGTTTTGTGATATCATAAAAAATATTCCAATGTAGTATTTTAGAATTATAGTTTAATTCCAAATAAATTATACATACATCCGTGGAATATATATGTTTATAAATATAGACTATGTATATATAATTGGAATATATTCATACATGCATATTTGTGTATAGAGAATCATGTGTATGTATATATATAAAATCACTTTCTTCTTCTGTTATTAGGCATTAGTTTGATTTAAATATATTTATTATTAAGAGTAATGTTATATAAGCAGAGTGATGTGACTTTATCTTCTTCTTCTTCAATATACAGTTTCTTTTCACTTATTCAAGTATGTAATACTTTTCAGATAATCATCTGAATTTTTACTTCATAAAGGATGCATTCTACCTTAATTGATTCTTAAGCAACCAAAAATCCTTGAACACTTTCTGAATAAGTAATCTATCTATCCCATTATCATCTCAAAAGAAACCAGTAATACTTCTCCCACATATTCTATTATTGTCAGTTTTTATTAATCATACTCTAGACCATTTGGAAATTATCATTTATCTGTTACTTTAAAATTAAATTCATTGCATTCTTTTTCTCAGCTTTTTATCAAGTTGATACAGAGCTCAGCTATGTGCCTCTCTAGTTTCTGCTAGAAAGTGTAAGAGGATGACAGCAAGAAGAGTTGGTTTATTTATTGCAGGATCTTTAGGAGAGCATATTATGAAAGGCAGAAAACACAGCAACCAGAACTCTGGTTTCTAAGCCAAACTCTGTCAGATGGAAAGCCCTTGTACACAGCAAGAGATGTATCTGATGAATCAGCAGCTGAGCTGAAATGAGGCTTGAATAGACCAACTACTTGAGGTAACTCTTTATTAGCCCTCCCTGTTAAGAAATGATAATATGGGACATCTAGCTGTCGAGAAGTCTGTAGACCACTTCAGAAACTCCCTTCCCATATTCAGTGACTCATCGTAAATATAGGCTTGCCTTCTATCTAGTTGAGGTGAGAAAAGAAAAGGAGGTTCTTATAGCTTTGACTTCAGTAGGTTATCAAAAAGGATATCAATAGGTTATCCTAGTAGGAAGTCTCCAGTTCCCTGAAAATCTATAAGAAATAACATTTAAATTCATTGAATTTATCTACCCCGTATAGAACATTGAGTTTAATGAGCCATTAGTCTTGTTTTGGAAATAAAGGAATATCTCTCCCTTACAAAGCTTTTGTAGAAAACTGTTTTCCTATGTGTCCACATATTATGAAAATCCAGATTTGAGATTCAAATAGAAGTGTTTCTTCCCTGGATACCCAGAGACTCACCGCCTTTTACAGTGTAACTCTGAAAGTTTCTGCTTCCTTCCTGAAGGCAGCACTCTTGTCTGAGCAGAACACATGTTGGCAACTGACGGACACCTTAAAGACTCCCTTGACATATTTGACAGGAAAATCATACCAGCCCTTTGGTAGAGAGAAGGGGAAAGTCATTCTAGCAAGAGAATGACAGCTATTTTGATCAGGGGGTTTGGTGTTTGATCTCTGCATGTATCTGCTTGGATCTGAAGAGGAGAAAGTGTATGATGAGAATGTTGGGAAAGCAAAGGTCCCAGGATTGTAGACAGACTTCTTCAGATATTAGTAAACTAATTTTTACTGAAAATTAGAATAGTGTAATCATAAAGAAATAAATCCCCAGGCAAGAAACATGTCTCTTTCCAAGATTTTTGTGTTCAGCTGAGCCACAATTAACTCTGAGGTGTCCAATATTGAGGAGTGAGGGTCTTTTCCTCTTACAGTTAGTTATACTGATAGTTTATTTAAATTTTTAATCTAATTGTGGGTTATAGAATTTGGGGAGAGTGGGTAGTCTTCCATACTAGGGAAAATATTTTGCAATATCCCCAAAGAGCAGATATATCACCAAACTTAACTGAGGAACTTGGAAATGTAGAAGAATATCTAAGCAAACATGAGATCCAACACAAGACAGAAAAACTGCCTTTATCTGCCAAGGAAATTAGGTGAGGTCATCTTAAATCCTTGACAGAAAGATGTTCTTGTGGGTAAAGCTAGAGAAAAAGCCTATTCACAAAAAAAGCCCATGGCATGCAGTATTATTTAGCTCTCCTTGTCTGGTGGAATATTTGAATTTATCATGTTGAATTTTCCCTTATCTAATATGAACAATTATAATAAGATTTCCAAGGAGGAGCTCTGAGTCCAAATATCATTGTTTAATAAGTCTTTGTCCAATAACAAGTAAATTATCACTGTATTTAATGTTATATCAGTTTGAGTTTTAAAAAGCAATCTGAGGGCTTCCCTGGTGGTGCAGTGGTTGAGAGTCCGCCTGCCGATGCGGGGGACGCGGGTTTGTGCCCCGATCTGGGGGGATCCTGCGTGCCGCGGGGCGGCTGGGCCCGTGAGCCATGGCGGCTGGGCCTGTGTGTCCGGAGCCTGCGCTCCGTGGCGGGAGAGGCCACGGCAGTGAGAGGCCTGCTTACTACAAAAAAAAAAAAAAAAAAAAGCAATCTGAAAGTTCCTTTAATTGAAGAAGTATATGCAGATCCATTTCTTCCAGTCTCACTGTGGAAAACAAAATCTAGAAGCATATTGTACAAGATTCAGAATTTGCATAATTTTCATTAGCAAGTAGTTTGCAAGTTTCCAAGAAGGAAGGGGGATGTATTTTCAGTGTGTCCTCCACAGAGAGTTTCATGAAGAAAATAAGTAGTTGATTTAATTTTTAATGTATTCAAGTTTTAATTTTATAAAATATAAATTTATTTATTTATTTATTTTTGGCTGTGTTGGGTCATTGCTGCACACGGGCTTTCTGTAGTTGCAGTGAGTGGGGGCTACTCTTTGTTGCAGTGCACAGGCTTCTCATTGCGGTGGCTTCTCTTGTTGCGGAGCGCGGACTCTAGGCGCCCGGGCTTCAGTAGTTGCAGCACACGGGCTCAGTAGTTGCGGCACATGGGCCCTAGAGGCATGGGCTTCAGTAGTTGCGGTGCATGGGCTCAGTAGTTGTGGCGTGTGGGCTCTAGGGTGTGTGGGCTTAAGTAGTTATGGTGCACAGGCTCAGTAGTTGTGGCTCGTGGGCTCTAGAGTGCTGGCTCAGTAGTTGTGGTGCACGGGCTTAGTTGCTTTGCGGCACGTGGGATCTTCCTGGACCAGGGCTCAAACCCGTGTCCCCTGCACTGGCAAGTGGATTCCTTTTTTTTTAAAATTTAATTTAATTTACTTTATACAGCAGGTCCTTATTGGTTATCTATTTTATACAAATTAGTGTATATATGTCAATCCCAATCTCCCAATTCATCCCACCCCCCACCCCCCACTTTCCCCCCTTGGTGTCCATACGTTTGTTCTCTACATCTGTGTCTCTATTTGGCAGGCAGATTCTTAACCACTGCATCACCAGAAGTCCTTGATATTTAATTTTTAATGGTATTTTCAAATTTGATGTTAAAAGTTTAGAAGTGTTACTTAAAAAAAATTGAAATATAGTTGATGTATAATATTATGTTACAGGTGTACAATAGAGCGATTCACAATTTTTAAAGGTTATACTCCATTTATAGTTATTATAAAATATTTGCTATATTCCCTGTTTTGTACAATATATCCCTGTAGCTTATTTTATACCTAATAGCTTGTACCTCTTAATCCCTTACCCCTGTATTGTGCCTCCCCACTTCCCTCTCCCCACTGGTAACCACTAGTTTGTTCTCTGTATCTCTGAGAGTCTTCTTCTTTTTTGTTATATTCACTAGTTTGTTGTATTTTTTAGATTCCACATATGTGATACCATACAGTATTTGTCTTTCTCTGTCTGACTTATTTCACTTAGCGTAATGCCCTCCAAGTCCATCCATGTTGCTGCAAATGGCAAAATGTTATTCTTTTTTACGGCTGAGTAGTATTCCATTGTGTGTGTGTGTGTGTGTGTGTGTGTGTATCTCTTTATATATCACATCTTCTTTATCCATTCATCTGTTAATGGACATAAAATTCTTACTTTTATTTATTAAAAAAATTTTTATTATTATTTTTCAGTGTTGTGCTGAAAACCTAATTGTTGGTTGAATAATGAATGGGGAATGGGGACAAAAGAGGACATGGAGATAAGACTCTTTCAAGAGATTTGGCTGAGTGGAGAACAGGTGGACAAAAAAGCAAGACTTTTTTTTTTTTTTTTGAATTTTTGAATTTTATTTAATTTATTTTTTATACAAAATTGTTACTTTTAATATGATGTCTTCAAATGGCGATGACATTGGGTAGAGAATAGACTTAGCATAGGAAACATTTATTAATCAATTACTATTTTAATAATAATAAGATGAATAGCATTGAGGTCATCCACTGGAGTGAAAAAAGTTAACTTAACTAATAAAAAATAAACAAATAAGGCTTTCCTGGTGGCGCAGTGGTTGAGAGTCCGCCTGCCAATGCAGGGGACACGAGTTCGTGCACTGGTCCGGGAAGATCCCACATGCCGCGGAGTGGCTAGGCCTGTGAGCCATGGCCGCTGAGCCTGCGCGTCCGGAGCCTGTGCTCTGCAACGGGAGAGGCCACAGCAGTGAGAGGCCCGCGTACTGCCAAAAAAAAAAAAAAAAAAAAAAGGAAACTTGCTTGGCAAACAATATGATTTGAGTTGGAAGACTATTTTCTTATGTTAGAAATCAATAAACTAGTTCTGTCCAGTAGAACTTTCTACAATGATGGAAATATTCTATAATACAGTGGCCACTGAATACTTAAAATGAGAATAGTATGACTGAAGAAGTGAATTTTATTTTTCACTTTTAATTAATATAAATTTGAATTTAAATAGCCACATATGGCTGCCATATTAGAGAACACAGCTATGGACGGTGAAAATTAAGACACTAAAAGAAGGTTGGATCATTAGATGTTTAGAAGATTATTTACAAATTGCCATTATAAAATGCCAGAGTGCATTAATGAGAGTACAAATAAGGCTGAGAAATGATGACATTCTTTTTTCTTTTTAAAACATCTTAGCATAGAATCTGTATGGTATTTCATGATTATCAAATCTCAGACCATCAACCAAGAAACATGCTATACAAACATTTTATTTTTATTTTAAATTAATTAATTAATTTAAAATTTTGGACAATCATAGAAATGGTATCAATGTCTCGCCCAATGTCCCCTTTCCAATTCTGGCTTATTCTTTTTGGACCATGTTAATGTCAGAATCTTTCTCTTGTCGTTCTTTGAACCCTCAGAGTCTGACAGAAGGTCTATCACGTAGGGGTTGGAATTTATATATACCGAATTTATATATACTGGATAGTTGAAAGTGTGTTAGTTGTCTGTGCGTTGCCCAGTCTATGGTTCAAGGCAAGCCCCTCAACATCTGTCTCTAGCACAGTGAATGGTACAGAGCAGGTAGCAGTAAATGCTTGTGAACTGACTGCTAGACTTTGTACCTGTTTATTCCTTTAATTCTTATCTAGAAAAGCTAAATGGAAATTATATGTATGATACGAATATGAATATATATAAAAATGCTTTCACTTTTGTGTGAGCCAGAAAAGTTCAGTTGGAATCTCTCCCCTCTGTTGACTTCCCGGCTTAGTCTTCTGCATGTTAAATGCTAAATTTATTGCTAAGAGCTATGAGTCTTATGCGCTTGGAAGAAAAGTGGATTTTCTGGAATGAATACATAAAGTCTAAGGAAAAGCATACATTTAAAAATGTGACTTGCAAGTTGCCTCCAGTTAGAAGGAAAAGCAGCCTTGCCCATCATTGAATTGACCCTTTATAGTGAAGCAGCAACTGCTTGATCATCTTTTCCTTAGTCCTTGGCATACCTCTCACTAGAAAGGGCTTTCTTTTCTTTTCTTATTATATTTTTTGAGGTGGTGGCATGGACCGGCAGAACGCTCAGAAAGAGGTTGCTGGCTTTAGCCTTGTAGAAATAAGCAGCGAGGGTGGCCCAGTACACTGAGATGTGCCAACGGAATGTTTTGTCAGGGCTCTAGTTATGTGGGGGATCCTCACCTTGTGTGTCACACAAAATTCCCTCATGCCCTCTTGGGGCTTTTGGGGGGCATTCTACTCTAGAATCTCTGAAATAACAGGACGACCTTCTTGTGAAAGGAAGGGAGGACAGTGACTGTCGAGTGGCTGCTCAGCTTCCTTGCGGGTTGCACTCACTTTAACCAAGTTGAACTTTGGTTAGTTTTTTCATAAGTAATTCTTTGAAGAATTTGAGAGCTATGGTTCTTCTGTGTGCTGAATGCAATCCAGAGTGGTTTGATTTAAAGAGAATGTCAGGGACTTCCCTGGTGGTGCAGTGGTTAAGAATCCGCCTGCCAACGCAGGAGACACGGGTTCGAGCCCTGGTCCAGGAAGATCCCACATGCTGTGGAGCAGCTAAGCCCATGCGCCACAACTACTGAGCCTGCGCTCTAGAGCCCACGAGCCATGACTATAGAGCCTGTGTGCCACAACTACTGAAGCCTGCATGCCTAGAGCCCGTGCTCCACAAGAGAAGCCACCACAGTGAGAAGCCCGCACACTGCAACTAAGAGTAGCCCTGCTTGCTGCAACTAGAGAAAGCCTGCGCACAGCAATGAAGACCCAATGCAACCAAAAATAAATAAATACATTTATAAAAAAATAAAGAGAATGTCAATGGTTGGTCATTTCCTAAGAATCAAAGGTGCTTTATCCCTGTGCTTTATGTGTTTTGGTGGCCATAGAAAGCATAGGTTGTTCTAGGATCACTTGCCCTGAGAGAAGCCAGCTGCTGTACCAGGAGGACACTCAAGCAGAGTACAGGGGGTGAGGTACTAGACTTCCTGCAAACAACCAGTAGCACTTGCCATCCATGTTAGCGAGTCACCTTGGAATTGGTTCTCCAGCCCCATTTAAGCCTTCATATTATTGTAGTCCTGGCCAACAAGTCATCTGCAACCTTATGAGGGACCCTGTGTCAGAAATACCCATTCAGGTTGTTCTGAATACCTTACCCATTAAAATTGTAGATTTTCCACTTCTTGTCATGTTGAAGTAAGCAGTACTAGATTTGTCCTCTTGCTGTAAAGGAGTTAAAAACTGGAAAAATGTATGAAATAACAGTTTTCATAAATTGGGCAATAGGCAGTGAAGGACTGTGATCCAGGGAAATGGAAAATAAATGATGTGAGCACTACAGTTGTTCTGGCTACAATCACCTGGAGATCCTTAGTGGACCATGGCATAGGAAAGGCTAACCCAGGCAGAATTCAGCATTCTCACTGAGTTGAGAAGACATGAGAGATTAGAGTTTTGGGAGAATGAAGTGGGTGGAATTTGCAGGGCAGAGTACTAGAGAAGAGGGAATCCTATAGAAAATGGTTCCAGAAATCAGAAGAGGAGTCCTCTTGAATCTGTTTCTGAGTACTATGTAGGATGAATATGTATGTGCAGGATGAAACTCCATGAGGCAACACAAAGAACAACAACTTTAGAACTCACGCAGTGCTGGGAGACAAGTTCCATCCAGCCAGAGTAATCTCTTTGAAACTTGGGTGATTATTCAATAGAGATGGCTGAAAGGTTAGGCCTTAATAGTGAGGCTAACTTAGTCCTAGAATAAAGGCTAATTCAGCCCTAATAAAGCTTAAAAATAAACTGATCTGAAAGTTACTCAACTGCTTGCCCAAATTTCAACACTCAATCTGACACTCAACAACATATCACTTAAAATCTAATAAAAAATTATGAAACATGCAAAGAAATGTATACATATTAAAATCAATATATAATCATATTATCCATAATAAAATGTACAGTTATATATATTTTATATAGGTGTGTATATAAACATATATACATACATGTATATGTGTATATATATATTATATATAAAACATTATGGTTAACTAAGAGAAAATCAGGCAATAGATATGTACTTAGAAATAGCAAAGGTGATGAAATTAGCTCAAGGGCTTTAAAACAGTTATTTTATTTATTTATTTATTTATTATTTTTGAGTGTGTTGAGTCTTCGTTTCTGTGCGAGGGTTTTCTCTAGTTGCAGCAAACGGGGGCCACTCTTCATCACGGTGCGCGGGCCTCTCACTGTCGCGGCCTCTCTTGTTGCGGAACACAGGCTCCAGACACGCAGGCTCAGTAGTTGTGGCTCACGGGTCTAGTTGCTCCGTGGCATGTGGGATTTTCCCAGACCAGGGCTCGAACCCGTGTCCCCTGCATTGGCAGGCAGATTCTCAACCACTGCGCCACCAGGGAAGCCCTATAACAGTTATTTTAAATCATTATGTTTAAAATCTTCCCTTTAGACGTAATTAGGAAAGGAATGGAAGATATAAAAATAAACCATGAACTGATGAACATAAAAAGACAGTATACAAAATGAAAATTTTACTGGATGGAACCAAGAGCAGCCATTGAAAAGGGAAAGATCAGTGAACCTGAAGATGTACAAAAAGAAATTGTATAAAATGAAGCACAGAGAAAAGTAAACACATAAGAAAAGAACAGTGATTGGTCTTAGTGATTTGTGGGACAGTATCAAATGTTCTAAATTACATTTAATTGCTGTTGTGGAAAATATGGAATCAGAAAAATTTCTAAACAAACAATGACAGAAAAATTTCCAAAATTAATGAACTCTATAAACCCACAGATCTAAAAGTTTTCAATGAACCCAGCCAAGCTAGGTAAATACAGAAAAAGAAAACAAATGGAGCCACATCATAATAAAATTTCTGGAAACCAGTGCTTAAAAAAATGTCTTAAAAGCAATCAGAAATAAAAGATACATCACATATTGGGCAGAGAAGATAAGAATAATTTCAGATGTCTACTCAATAACTATATAAGTCAAAGGACAATGGAATTGTTAACTTAGAATGTTAAGTTGGCCAAAAGTAAAAAATGAAGGCAGAATCCTTTTTAAAGACAAATATGTATAGAATTTGTCACCAGCAGACCTGTACTACAAGGAATATTAAAGGAAGTTCTTCAAGTATAATAGAAACAATAGCAGACGGAGAACTGTATCCACACAAAGATGTCAAAAAAATGAGTGAAATTGATGCACAAAATGATGGTGATTCCTCACTAACAGTGACAGAAGCGGAAACTAAAACAACTGATTCTACTTTTATCAGTGAAGTATTGTAATATACATTTACTCTAATTGAGTAAAGCACAAAATAGGTACCCACGAAAATGAAACAACAACAAAAAGAGTAAGCATGCACTCACTGAATTCAGACAGCATGAGGAGAGTGAAAAGTGACTGGAGAGAGAGCCTACCTACAGGACACTCCTTCTGCCAGTTCAGTCTACTCATCTACTCAAAGTATTTGCTGAAAAATGACAAAGCTTGGAAAGTTTCAGAAATAAATGGGATATCTGAGTTTTTACTCCCCCCCAGATGAGACATTTTCAGGAGAATTCAGTTGCTACTATGCTCTCTCTACAGGGTATGTGGTATGCGGTATCTATGTGTGCTTTGACTTTTTCTTACTCCTTTGGCTCAATATCTCTTTTAATTTTTTATTTAAAAAATTTAAAATTGAGATATACTTGACATATAACATTGTGTAAGTTTGAGTACCACATGTTGATTTGATACATTTATGTATAGCAATGTGATCACTACCACAACATTAGCTAACATCCCTATCACATCACATAATTACCATTTCTTTTTGTGGTGAGAACAATTGAAATCTAGTCTCTCAGAAACTATGAAGTTTATGATACAGTATAGTTGACTCTAATCTCTATGCTGTGCATTAAATCTCCAGGATTTATTCATCTACTAGTTGCAAGTTTGTACCGTCAAACAACATCTCCCCAGTCCCCCCACCCCCTAACCCCCACAACCCAGCTGCTGGAAACCACCATCTTACTCTCTGTTTTTAACAAGGTCGGCTTTTTAAAATTCCACATCTAAGTGATATCATACAGTGTTTATCTTTTTCTGTCTGACTTACGCATAATGCCCTCACATTCCATCCATGTTGTCAAAAATGGCAGGAAATCTTCCTTGTGTAAACTGTGTCCACCAAGCTCCTTCTGTGATTGGTTTTCACACTGTGTCTTGCTGTTGTTTGTGAGTATTTCCCCTGTCCTGGCTGGACAGGATACGTCCATGTTGTCCAAGAGCCCTTCAGAGCTCTTTAATTAATTAACAAGATTCATAAATCTTTTCAGAGTTGCCTAGCAACATGGCACTCACTCAGCTCTCCACTGACCTGGGCAAGAGGTGGCAAGGGCAGGAAGGAGCTAGCCCACATACAAGGTCCTTTCCCTCTTGATCAGCACCGCTTATTAAGGGCAACTAATCTTTTTTTATATAAATTCATTTATTTTATTTTTATTTATTTTTGGCTGTGCTGGGTCTTCGTTGCTGCGCGCGAGCTTTCTCTAGTTGCGGCGAGCCGGGGCTACACTTTGTTGCAGTGCGCAGGCTTCTTATTGTGGTGGCTTCTCTTGTTAAGGAGCACGGGCTCTAGGTGCGTGGGTTTCAGTGGCTGCAGCATGTGGGCTCAGTAGTTGTGGCTCCCGGGCTCTAGAGTGCTGGCTCAGTAGTTGTGGCGCATGGGCTTAGTTGCTCGGCGGCATGTGGGATCTTCCCAGATCGGGGCCCAAACCCGTGTCCCCTGCGGTGGCAGGCGGATTCTTAACTACTGTGCCACCAGGGAAGCCCTAAGAGCAACTAATTTTCGAGGAAAGATGAATATGAATTAGGAATCCTGGCTTAACTCTCTCTCTAGGAAGAGAAAATCCATTTTGATAAGAAGTCTGTATTTATAAATACTAAATTGAAATATTTGGTGGTAGTTCTAGATGTGATATTTTCCTGGTGATTTCTAAAGACCACAACAGGTATTTAATAAGCTTCAATCATTCCAGACACTTTCCCACAAGCTACGTGGAGAATATGAATCAGGCGAGTCTGCTGGGCACAGCTCTTGTTCTGGGGGTGAGCTTCAGAATGAGATTATTATTGCAAACAGAGAGGAAGGAGTGGAAAAGAGCTGCAACTGGAAATTATAGTTTCTTGAATAGGCTAATCCAAGGTGCATGGTGTTGCACATATGCAGTCAAGCGTTAAATTTTTACATTTCCCTACTGTGTAAACACGAAGGAAAATCTCTTTATGTGGTAGCAATGATGCCGTGATGTCTCGTTTTGTGACATAACAAACCCACTGGGCTGACACACTCATGGGTTCAAGCACTCCTCCTCTGTTTGCAGGCGCCTCTCAGCTCCCAGCTCAGAGCTTACAGTTGATCAGAGAACGGCAGCACAAGGCCCCTGGGTGGTAGCTCCTTGTCCAGCCACTAACTAATGATGTCCAAAACCAACCTTGTTACCTCTTCCCCCAGTGCGGAGGCTCCTGTTTCCGGTCACAGGGGTCACAGAAGTCTCCTTTGATCTCTCTGTTTCCTCTCGCCCCACCTCCTGCCTTTTGTTTTACAATGTGCCTTACCCAAGGAACGCTTCCCATTCCTACTTCTATCCCCCAAGGCATAAGTAGTGTCCTTACACTTGGATTATTACATCCATGCACACCACTGGTGTGTGTTTGTGTGTGTTTGAGGTGTCTCCATCTAGGCTCTTGTGGGTAGACTCTGAAATGCCCTTTGCTTTTCCTACCTAGCTTAGGCGTAGGTAGGAAGTGCTAGGCACAGCAGATATACAATGCCATTAATTAAATAAACTGCCATGGAAATATGAAGACCTGCTCAAAACAACTCAGAATATTTAAGAAGAAAAATTATATGAGAGAGAGAATTGCTGTTAATACAGATTCTAGAAAAGGTGCTCTTTGCCTAGTTTGGTCCACCCTGGGTACCCGTATCTCACTTTATCATAGATAACATCCACTGTCTATTTTAAAAAGCACGGATGAAGTTTTTAAAGGAAGATTTTATGATGATGTTGAAATAATTTCTTTAGAGTTTGTGAACCTTCTTACAATACTAATCATAGTAATAATTATCATATGTAGAGAATTTATTCTGAATCTACTTATACTTAAAGTTAACTTGATGAATGATTAAAAAAATTTGTCGGGACTCCCTGGTGGTCCAGTGGTTAAGACTCTGCGCTCCCAATGCAGGGGGCCTGGGTTCAATCCCTGCTCAGGGAACTAGACCCCACATGCAAGCCACAACTAAGAGTTCCAATGCTGCAACTAAAGATCCCAAATGCCTCAGCGAAGATCCCGCGTGCCACAACTAAGACCCGGCGCAGCCAAATAAATAAATATTTAAAAAAAATTTGTTTATACTAATGTCTTTGCTGATCTATAATATGCATCACAAAATGCTGATCCTTTACTTGTTAGCTCAGGAAACATTTCAGTTTGGCTTGGCCCTGCTTCTGTCTTTCTCTTCTAAAGACTCTTTTCTTGCATTAAGAGGCAGAAAGCATAGCTTACTGGTGGATTCAGATGGAGAATGTATCCTACATTGTGCTGCTTTGCTACTCTCCCTGTGACTGTACTAGCAGAAGGATGCTGCTTTTTTGTATCACGTTATAGCCACAACTATGCACAACAAATTTATTGGTGGAGAAATTTTACTTAACATTTATGGAAAACTGTTTAAAGCAATCACAGCCTTAGATTAGTTGATTCACTGTAATACTGTTCACAGTATTTTGTAATAACTATCAATGATGTGGTGTGGCTTTGAGAGGTGTGTTTAGAGTTCTGTCCAAGTTCCAGCCTGAGATGTAGGGGTGAAGGATCAAGGTTTAGAGGAGTCAGAATTGCTACTTTTTATTTTTTGTTTTTAGGAAGGCAGATTTGGGTACCTGTGTCTCTGAGTCCTCCCCAGTAAAGGTTTTCCGTGACAGCATCTCTTTTCATTTCATTTTCTTTAAGGAGCAAGGTGGAGGAGTCACAGAGTCTCAATTCCTTAAAACTGAGGACAACATAAAACACAAGGAATGGAAATATTTTCTCAGAGGTAGAGAGAATATCTTTGAAGAGTGAGGGAGTGCTGTTCTGACTCAGTGTGTACCGGGAGACATTTTCTCCTACCCAACTTGCCACAAAATTCTCCTTATCACTTAACTGTTAACCGTTTATCAGCTGATGGTGGGATTGTAAGTCTAAACCTATTTTATACTCCTGCAAGCTATGCAAAGCATTGCACAAGTACAGGTGGTCGTTTTTAAAAGAAAAAGGAGTTAATAGAATTCTTGACTCCCATTAACATATTTTATACATTTATTTATTTATTTTTGGCTGCATTGGGTCCTCATTGCTGTGCGCAGGCTTTCTCTAGTTGTGGCGAGCGGGGGCTACTCTTTGTTGTGGTGCGCAGGCTTCTCCTTGCAGTGGCTTCTCTTGTTGTGGAGCACGGGCTCTAGGTGCACAGGCTTCAGTAGTTGTGGTGCACAGGCTTAGTTGCTCTGTGGCATGTGGGATCTTCCCGGACCAGGGATTGAATCCATGTGCCCTGCATAACCACTGGGCCACCAGGGAAGCCCCCATTAACATATTTTAATGCTCTACCTTTAGTCAATAGGTTTTCCTTAAGGTTGACTCAAATCCTTCTTGCTGGAATAGAAAACAATTGTCACTGGTCATAGATTAGAGAAGTGCCAACCAGCATATATATCTGTGACTATATATATGATGTATACATTTTAGGCTGATTAATCATCCTTTTTTCAGCCCTCCATTGCCACTTCAGAAACTCGTGTTAATCTTTCTTATAAATAACATCTTGCGCTTAACACCATGTCTTTCTTTAAGTTATCCGCATATCACACCCGTTGTTGGGCTGTGAATTGGAAGGGAGTCTGAGTCATGAAGTCATTCTGAGCTTGCGTTTCTCAGAACTCCCCAGGTTTTTCCATTCTTTGTGTCTAAAGCCATTTCCCCATCTCTTATGTTATATTTGTGCAGCTTTTTTTCTTCCTAAAGAGATTACATCCACATCTGTTTCTATTAAACACCATTCTGCTTATCTTTCCTTTTCTCCAAATTGTCAAGGGCACGTCTTTCTTCTTAATTCTGTGTCCTAGCCCCATCTCTGTGGAGATTTATCTAATACCTGCACTGAGGAAATATCTTATTAAAATGTAAATAGATTGTCAACATCCCAAACACATTCGAATCATCCAAATTTGGCTATTTATTTGTTGGGTTCATGTTTCTATTTCTTAAAAAATGTATTTAAAAATAAATAACAACTTTAATTAAATGTGGTTATTACATGGTAGGGGGCGGGCAAGACATTTGGAAGTTAATGTATAATTGTTATTATGGAATAGTTATCTGAACAATAAGATTAAAAATTTATATTCCTTTCCTTACATTTTAAGGAAAAGAGCCTTTCATATTTGTTTGAGGATAAAAATGTTTTAAATTTTCACACCTGAGCATTTTGTCCTTTTTCATTGCTTTAAACGACTCTGAATCCGGTTTTGACACATGCAGAATAGAAGTGTGTCTTCTCTCCCGACTCCACTCTTGTGATGCATGTCTTCTATTAATAGCGATAAAATTCTGGAAGTGAGAACTTGAGACTTGGCTCAAATTGCTTCAGAAATATGGCTGGTGAAACTCCAGTATTTAGTTTATATGACAATTTTCAAGGTAGCACAAAATTAATCAAGTGTTATGACTCAAAACACTGTGAGTGTTAATTAATGGATGGTCTACAAAAATAATTTGGAGATAAAAAGGCTATACAGTGGAAAAGTATTAGTATAGTGATGACTGCTATACTAATAAAAGTCGTATAGAAACTATTTTTATAGCCATCTTTTGCTCTTTCTAGTGCTTTCATTCTCCTTATCTAAGAGCTCATGTCATACTGTACTTGAATCTCCACTTATCCAGGACTTGGCTTCCTCTGCTTTTGGAACCTGTGCAGAAGATGAGTAGTGACTCTAGAAGGGGCTGGTTGGAACCGGGGCTGAGGGTGAGGACTCTGGCAAGCTGCCACTCAAGAGAAGATGCACGGAGTCTTGCAGATTAGAAACAGACTACAGCAGGAGGTAAAAACGTGAAATAATTTACATATATATGTGTGTGTGCATGCACACAGTCACACAGACACACACACATACAAAACCGGTGAATAAAGCAGAGTATTCCCTGAAGAAAACGAGCAATAGAACATCCCAGAAGTCAACAAAGACACAATTTGTTCACTCATTTGCTCTCTCATTCCTTCATTCTTTCAATATTTATGTAACCCCTACTCAACGCCCTGCACTGAAGAAGACATTATGGGAACAAAATGACCAAATATCTTTAAGACACTAGAATTAATTGGAGGTACTAATTCCATATGTATAAAATTAAATCATAATAAAAAGAAGCCAAGGGTTTAATGTCTTTAAAATGCTGCAGGACACTACTGGGTCCATGGAAAAAGCTCACTCATTTCTGAAGGAGTTTTTCTTTGTGGATTAGCTTGTCTATAAAATGAAAAAAGGCAAACACACAAAGTGAGACCGTGGGTGATTGTTCCTCTTAGGACCACGTCTAGTAACATTCCCAGAATTGAATCTCCTGGGATCAATCACTAGAGACAGAGGCGAAGGCAGTGAAATAATGGAGTAATTTGTATATTAACTTCTTTCCAGCTACCAGAGAAATGCAGCAAACCAGTTTGTGTTTGATATGTAAAATACATGATTGAGAATAGTAAAAGGGAAATGAAGCATTACATGGATTTCACTAGCTCACAGAAAATGAACTTCTCAGTTCCTGTTTACCTGCTGTATCAGTTTGTTTCTCCAAACTTGCTGCATCTCTGTAGATTGTTGAAAAGGTTAGCGGCCATGACCCCGATATGACAAAGAGATACACAAGGATGTGGATGCCAGCAGTGCATGAATGCACATAGCAGGAAAATATTTAAGCTTTAAAGGTGGAAACACCAAGACAGTGTATTCGAGTAAAATGTTTCCACTAGTTCAACTGAGGGAGAGTTTGACAGCTTTTTTTCTCAGACTAATGAGAGGAAGGATGTTTTCTTTATGTGGATGGGGTGGTTATAAATGAATATAATGTCTCCCCAAAATGAGCATCATTTTGAGCATCGTGTATTCCATTCACACCAGGGGAACTGATTTATAATTACCTTAATGGAGCCTGGAATTGAGATAAATGGATGTTCACATCCCATTTTCTTCTTAGGACATGAGTACATTGGGCACATACCACCACCAACTACTGTACAGGGTACAAGTGAGGTTTGCTTATTTCAGCTTGCTTGTAATGGATGTGCATTTCTAGGCCACTGATTCCAGCACAGCAGTGTTCATGGCAAACAGTGTATAAAGGGGGATTTAAATACAGGACAGCCAGCATAGCTGGATGGACTCTGCCTTGGTCTGCTTGGGTGGATAACTGTAAATGAAGCCTGGGCATCTCCAGGTAGCGTCCTGGCTAATGAAAAATACACTTGTGTTTGGATTTACTGATATCCAGGTACATTAAGCCAAACATATACTGAACTGGCACACAGAAAAACACATCTCTTATGAACAGCAAGAGAAGGAGTGACTAAAATGTCTCCTTTAGCTCTGAATTGTTTCCAATTTTATTGTGAGGGAGTCTGTTAGCAAAAAGATAAGATTTAAGATTGAGATCTTCCAAGTAACGTTAAGTACCTATCTATCAGAGCGTATCATCTACGAGATGCTGTTAGCGGTTTGACTAAGTTGTAGGAGCATATACTTTACTTATCTTTCTGGGTTGGTTACGTGCAGCCATGGTGGTATTTGGACTGTTGACACATGATTTGTAAGAGGATTTAGTTTTCATTAAACTGCAACATGAGTACTGAAATGGAAATCTAATCTTAAAACTAGTACAGGACAATTTGCAAAAACATCTTAAAACATGAGTGTGGGGAATCTTGAAACGTTAGGAAGAATACTTTTCCTGGTATCAGGAAAAAACACTGCAGGAAAAGCAGGGTCATTAGTAGCTGATTTGCTGAGCCAAATCAGGCTTCGTGACATGTTTATGGTGATCCAAAGAGTGTTATTTGCTAAGGGTGCAAATCCTATCCTTGTATTGAACTCTGAAGCCAGTGCTGGAATATAAAATAGATATCTTATTCTTTACTCCTGGAAGGAAAATTCGGTATTTTTAGGTATTATTGATTCTAGCCTCTATGTTGAGTTTATAAAGAAATCAAGGACCTGAGAGTCTGCAGCCTGTTGTTGCAGGGTCACTCAGGGCAAGTTGGTTCTTAAGGTATTTAGAAACCAGTTAGATACACACACATACACGTGTGCACACACACATGAATATATGCATATACATATATGTGTGTACACACGTGTGTATATGTATGCACATGTGTGTGTGTGTGTGTGTGTGTGTGTGTGTCTATGTAGTGCTTTGAATGAAGTAAAAAAGCCCTGGAGTTATGGCTTCAAAGGCAGTCTCTGTGCTTTAGCCCACAGACATTGTGCGATCTTGGGCAAGCTCACTTGCCTCGGGATATCATCTAGTTGTGAGGAACCTGAACTCAGTCTCTGATATCTTCTCTGCTAACAGTGTAGGGCCACCGTACCTTGTCCATGGGCATCTTCCACATCCGTGTGTACACTCACTCCTTGGAGAACTCAAGGCTTTCCAACACCACACGTAAACTGACAGTTCCCAACTTCTGCCCCAAATTCTAGGTCTTCTTGACGTTTCTACTTGGATGGCAAATAGACATCTTAACCTTTCGGTCAGAAACTGAATCCATCCTCCACAAACAAACAAACAAACAAACAAACAAATACCTAGTCCCCCAAACCTGCTCTTTCAACAGGCTTCTCATTTTAGGAAATCCCATCCTTCCAGTTTCAGTGCTGTAAACCTTGCTGCCCTGCTTGTCTCCTCTCCCTCACAGCACACATGCAATCCATTAGCAACCCAATTAGCTCTATTTTTCCAACTACATCAAGAATCTGACCCCTTCTCAGTACCTCTTCCATTAACACTTCAGTGTGAGTACCCTCATCTGTTTCCAGAATTACTCCCACTGGCTCCTGATTTTTCTCCCTCCTTCCTCACTTACCAGCCACCTAGTATCTATTCTGATCATAGCATACAGATGCGTTTAAAACACAGCTGGGTATGAGGGGCTGTTGCCTCTTCTGACTTTGCAAATCCTAGAACTTTTGGACTCTCTCTATTCCCTTTTTCTCCTTCTTACAAATGTAAATTCTTTTCTGAGCATTTAATCTCTTAAAGCACTTTGTGAAATGCATCCAATAATAACCAACTCATGCTTTTAACATTCTGTTTTCCAATTACTTTCTGTAGGGCTACAATATGATGAGGTACATGAATTGTCTCAAAAACTGTGAGACATGATTGTTTACCAAATAATTTGCTATTTCATAATATGGCTTGCTATCTTTCCAGTTTGTAATATAATTTTCCTTACTGCTTATTCTCTAAACCAAGGCTCTACTAAGATTTAGATTTTAAGGATTTTAGCGGTGACCCCTGAAGAACCAGATGAAAAGCTAAGCAATCCCCCAATTCCAATGGCCTAAAAGAGCAAGCATTTATTTTTCATTCACACAAACTCCCACTGCAAGTTTGGGACGCTCCAGAGCGACTGGCCTCCATGTCACGGCTCAGCCTGGCACCTTCACAAGCCCTGTAGGCAGCAAAAACTGTGTTGGAAAGATGAGCTTCAGAAATTAAGTTCTTCCACCAAGAAGTTACACAAACAAGCTCCCAAACCAAACCCAGACAGCTGGTTCTAATTTCTAAGGCTTGGAGAATAAGGTATCAGAGAATGTCTGCCTCAGAAATCAACTGTTTTCACTTTATTTTGAGAATCACAAACGAGTGTAAAGCCATATGAATTGACTTTTTATCTTCCTGCCTAATATCAAAGTGATTTTCTTGAAAAAAAAATTTTTTTTTGCCTCATTTTTGGGTCTGAGACTCTAAAGACAGAATAGCCAGCATGCTATGAAGAGGTAAGGTTTTCAGTAAAACTTCAATAATCCTCTTAGAGGGAAAATGTGCTAGGTTATTATGGCTTGAACTCTACTCCAAGGTAATTCATGCCAGTTGTTAGCAGAACCTAAAAGTAAAACTACTGTCGGCCCCTCACCCGAACCCCTAGGCTGTTACTGCTGCAGTGTCTTTCTCCATTCTTACCTTTGTTTTGCTTTTTTGAAAGGAAACAGCATCTATTTTTAGCTGCCAACTACCTCACCTCTCTTATCTTCTTAATGTCCTGCTGTCCTTTTGTTATTCCAACAAAGACTAACTATGGTTTCTATAAGAACTTTAGTTACATTTGATACCATAAAGCAGCCATGTCCCTCTCAATGTATGTATTTATACATAGTTGATCTAGCATTACCTGCAAACAAGTTATTTTGCCGTTAGTGAAATGTTTAAATCCAGGTGTTAGTCAAGGGAACTCTCTTTGCCAGGAAAAGAGGAACTGGCCGGAGCGACCAACCCCTTTAAAAATCTCTGTATTCCCTTTGATTTTATTCCTACTTGTATTGGATTGGCCCAAAAGCTCATTCAGATTTTTCTGTGTCTTACGGAAAAACCCGAACGAACTTTTGGGCCAACCCAATACATTTGTAGTACAGAGGAGGAAAAATCAACACAAATGAAAGTGACTTGGTTTTGGACTGGTTCTCAATTCTATTAAAATAATGGATTTCTCCTATATTTACATGTTATTTACGTGTAGTGGTACAGAGTTCACAAGTTGTTTCAGATTGGTAACATTGACAAAGCTGGAATTAAAAACTGTGTTATCTGGCTATCTTTTGTGCTATTTCCCCAAGCAATTTCCTAGATAATACAAAGTGAAGAGCATTATCTTTTTTTATCATGATCTGGTATTTATTTTGTCTCATTAAATAAATAGCTGTATTTGAGGCTAAGTGGTGCCCTTGGTTCCCCGCACGTCTGTAGCTACTTGAGGTTCCTTTTGTGTCCCTGCCCATGGGGCATCGCACATGGATTCATCTGTGGACGCTTCAAATATACTCCCAACATTAAAGAGGAGGGATTCTTTGTACAAGTAACTCTTTATGAATTGGTAAATTTTCCATTATTCTCAATTGGTGGGAAATGCTTTAGCACCTTGGATAGTGAGTGTTCTTGTGGTTTCAGGATTTTACTCATCTGACTTCCTACTAAGTTCAAGCATCAACTGGTCTTTCTTACCTTTCTCTTTTGCTGATCATACTCGCAGATTTTTTGTTTTTTGCCTTTTCCAGACTGTTTATATATATATATATATATTTTTTTAAACTGGGAGAAAAGAATGTTATCTTTTTTTTTTACAGCAGGTTCTTATTATTCATCAGTCTTATACACATCAGTGTATACATGTCAATCCCAACCGCCCAATTCACCACACCACCACCCCCACACCCCCGCAGCTTTCCCCCCTTGGTGTCCATACATTTGTTCTCTATATCTGTGTCTCAATTTCTACCCTGCAAACCGGTTCATCTGTACCATTTTTCTAGGTTCCACATATATGCGTTAATATACGATATTTGTTTTTCTCTTTCTGACTTACTTCACTCTGTATGACAGGCTCTAGATCCATCCATGTCTCTACAAATGACCCAATTTCGTTCCTTTTTATGGCTGAATAATATTCCATCGTATATATGTACCACATCTTCTTAATCCATTCGTCTGCCAGTGGGCATTTAGGTTGATTCCATGTCCTGGCTATTGTAAATAGTGCTGCAATGAACATTGGGGTGCATGCATCTTTTTGAATTATGGTTTTCTCTGGGTATATGCCCAGTAGTGGGATTGCTGGACCATATGGTAATTCTAATTTTAGTTTTTTAATGAACCTCCATACTGTTCTCCATAGTGCTTGTATCAATTTACATTCCCACCAACAGTGCAAGAGGGTTCCTTTTTCACCACACCCTTTCCAGCACTTATTCTTTCTAGATTTTTTGATAATGGCCATTCTGACTGGCGTGAGGTGGTAACCTCATTGTAGTTTTGATTTGCATTTCTCTAATAATTAGTGATGTTGAGCAGTTTTTCATGTGCTTCTTGGCCATCTGTATGTCTTCTTTGGAGAAATGTCTATTTAGGTCTTCTGCCCATTTTTGGATTGGGTTGTTTGTTTTTTTTAATATTGAGCTGCATGAGCCGTTTATATATTTAGGAGATTAATCCTTTGTCCGTTGATTCACTTGCGAATATTTTCTCCCATTCTGAGGGCTGTCTTTTCGTCTTGTTTATGGTTTCCTTTGCTGTGCAAAAGCTTTTAAGTTTCATTAGGTTCCATCTGTTTATTTTTGTTTTTATTTCCATTACTCTAGGAGGTGGATCAAAAACGATCTTGCTGTGATTTATGTCAGAGAGTGTTCTTCCTATGTTTTCCTCTAGGAGTTTTACAATGTCCGGTCTTACATTTAGGTCTCTAATCCATTTTGAGTTTATTTTTGTGTATGGTGTTAAGGAGTGTTCTAATTTCATTCTTTTACATGTAGCTGTCCAGTTTTCCCAGCAGCACTTATTGAAGAGACTGTCTTTTCTCCATTGTATATCTTTCCCTCCTTTGTCATAGATTAGTTGACCATAGATGCGTGGGTTTATCTCTGGGCTTTCTATCTTGTTCCATTGATCTGTGTTTCTGTTTTGGTGCCAGTACCATATTGTCTTGATTACTGTAGCTTTGTAGTATAGTCTGAAGTCAGGGAGTCTGATTCCTCCAGCTCCGTTTTTTTCCCTCAAGACTCCTTGGCTATTCAGGGTCTTTTGTGTCTCCATACAAATTTTAAGATTTTTTGTTCTAGTTCGTAAAAAATGCCATTGGTAATTTGATAGGAATTGCATTGAATCTGTAGATTGCTTTGGGTAGTATAGTCATTTTCACAATATTTATTTTTCTAATCCAAGAACATGGTATATCTCTCCATCTGTTGGTATCATCTTTAATTTCTTTCATCAGTGTCTTATAGTTTTCTGCATACAGGTCTTTTGTCTCCCTAGGTAGGTTTATTCCTAGGTATTTTATTCTTTTTGTTGCAATGGTAAATGGGAGTGTTTCCTTAATTTCTCTTTCAGGTATTTCATCATTAGTGTGTAGGAATGCAAGAGATTTCTGTGCAATAGTTTTGTGTCCTGCAACTTTACCTAATTCATTGATTAGCTCTAGTAGTTTTCTGGTGGCATCTTTAGGATTCTTTATGTATAGTATCATGTCATCTGCATACAGTGACAGTTTTACTTCTTCTTTTCCAATTTGTATTCCTTTTATTTCTTTTTCTTCTCTGATTGCCAAGGCTAGGACTTCCAAAACTATGTTGAATAATAGTGGTAAGAGTGAACATCCTTGTCTTGTTCCTGATCTTAGAGGAAATGCTTTCAGTTTTTCACCATTGAGAATGATGTTTGCTGTGGGTTTGTTGTATATGGCCTTATTATGTTGAGGTACGTTCCCTCTATGCCCACTTTCTGGAGAGTTTTTATCATAAATAGGTGTTGAATTTTGTCAAAAGCTTTTTCTACATCTATTGAGATGATCATGTGGTTTTTCTTCTTCAGTTTGTTAATATGGTGTATCACATTGATTGATTTGTGTATACTGAAGAATCCTTGCATCCCTGGGATAAATCCCACTTGATCATGGTGTATGATCCTTTTAAAGTGTTGTTGGATTCTGTTTGCTAGTATTTTGTTGAGGATTCTTGCATCTATATTCATCAGTGATATTGGTCTGTAATTTTCTTTTTTTGTAGTATCTTTGTCTGGTTTTGGTATCAGGGTGATGGTGGCCTCATAGAATGAGTTTGGGAGTGTTCCTTCCTCTGCAATTTTTTGGAAGAGTTTGAGAAGGATGGGTGTTAGCTCTTCTCTAAGTGTTTGATAGAAGTCGCCTGTGAAGCCATCTGGTCCTGGACTTCTGTTTGTTGGAAGATTTTTAATCACAGTTTCAATTTCATGATTTGTGATTGGTCTGTTCATATTTTCTATTTCTTCCTGGTTCAGTCTTGGAAGGTTATATCTTTCTAAGAAGTTATCCATTTCTTCCAGGTTGTCCATTTTATTAGCATAGAGTTGCTTGTGGTAGTCTCTTAGGATGCTTTGTATTTCTGTGGTGTCTGTTGTAACTTCTCCTTTTTCATTTCTAATTTTATCAATTTGAGTCCTCTCCCTCTTTTTCTTGATGAGCCTTGGCTAATGGTTTATCAATTTTGTTTATATTCTCAAAGAACCAGCTTTTAGTTTTATTGATCTTTGCTATTGTTTTCTTTGTTTCTATGTCATTTATTTCTGCTCTGATCTTTATGATTTCTTTCCTTCTGCTAACTTTGGGTTTTGTTTGTTCTTCTTTCTCTAGTTCCTGTAGGTGTAAGGTTAGATTATTTATTTGAGATTTTTCTTGTTTTTTGAGGTAGGCTTATATAGCTATAAACTTCCCTCTTAGAACTGCTTTTGCTGCATCCCATAGATTTTGGATTGTCGTGTTTTCATTGTCATTTGTCTCTAGGTATTTCTTGATTTCCTCTTTGATTTCTTCAGTGAACTCTTGGTTATTTAGTAACGTAGTGTTTAGCCTCCATGTGTTTGTGTTTTTTACGTTTTTTCCCCTATAATTCATTTCTAATCTCATAGTGTTGTGGTCAGAAAAGTTGCTTGATATGGTTTCAATTTTCTTAAATTTACTGAGGCTTGATTTATGACCCAAGGTGTGATCTATCCTGGAGAATGTTCCATGCACACTTGAGAAGGAAGTGTAATCTGCTGTTTATGGGTGGAATGTCCTATAAATATCAATTAAATCTATCTGGTCTGTTGTGTCATTTAAAGCTTCTGTTTTCTTATCTATTTTCATTTTGGATGATCTGTCCATTGGTGTAAGTGAGGTGTTAAAGTCCCCCACTATTATTGTGTTACTGTCAATTTCCTCTTTTACAGCTGTTAGCAGTTGCCTTATGTATTGAGGTGCTCCTATGTTGGGTGCATATATATTTATAATTGTTATATCTTCTTCTTGGATTGATCCCTTGATCATTATGTAGTGTCCTTCCTTGTCTCTTGTAACATTCTTTATTTTAAAGTCTATTTTATCTGATATGAGTATTGCTACTCCAGCTTTCTTTTGATTTCCATTTGCATGGAATATCTTTTTCCATCCCCTCACTTTCAGTCTGTATGTGTCCCTAGGTCTGAAGTGGGTCTCTTGTAGACAGCATATATATGGGTCTTGTGTCTGTATCCATTCAGCCAGTGTCTGTTTTTTGGTTGGAGCATTTAATCCATTCACGTTTAAGGTAATTATTGATATGTATGTTCCTATGACCATTTTCTTAATTGTTTTGGGTTTGTTTTTGTAGTTCCTTTTCTTCTCTTGTGTTTCGCACTTAGAGAAGTTCCTTTAGCATTTGTTGTAGAGCTGGTTTGGTGGTGCTGAATTCTCTTCGCTTTTGCTTGTCTCTAAAGCTTTTGATTTCCCTGTCGAATGTGAATGAGATCCTTGCTGGGTAGAGTAATCTTGGTTGTAGGTTCTTCCCTTTCATCAGTTTAAGTATATCATGCCACTCCCTTCTGGCTTGTAAAGTTTCTCCTGAGAAATCAGCTGTTAACCTTATGGGAGTTCCCTTGTATGTTATTTGTCATTTTTCCCTTGCTGCTTTCAATAATTTTTCTTTGTCTGTAATTTTTGCCAATTTGATTACTATGTGTCTGGGCATGCTTCTCCTTGGGTTTATCCTGTATGGAACTCGCTGCGCTTCCTGGACTTGGGTGGCTATTTCCTTTCCCGTGTTAGGGAAGTTTTTGACTATAATCTCTTCGTATATTTTCTGAGGTCCTTTCTCTCTCTCTTCTCCTTCTGGGACCGCTGTAATGCAAATGTTGTTGCATTTAATGTTGTCCTAGAGGTCTCTTAGGCTGTCTTCATTTCTTTTCATTCTTTTTTCTTTATTCTGTTCTGTAGCAGTGAATTCCACCATTCTATCTTCCAGGTCACTTATCCGTTCTTCTGCCTCAGTTATTCTGCTATTGATTTCTTCTAGTGTAGTTTTTATTTCAGTTATTGTACTGTTCATCTCTGTTTGTTTGTTCTTTAATTCTTCTAGGTGTTTGTTAAACATTTCTTGCATCTTCTCGATCTTTGCCTCCATTCTTTTTTCGAGGTCCTGGATCATCTTCACTATCATTATTCTGAATTCTTTTTCTGGAAGGTTGCCTATCTCCACTTCATTTAGTTGTTTTTCTGGCGTTTTATCTTGTTCCTTCATCTGGTACATAGCCCTCTGCCTTTTCATCTTGTCTGTCTTTCTGTGAATGTGGTTTTTGTTCCACAGGCTGCAGGATTGTAGTTCTTCTTGCTTCTGCTGTCTGCCGTCTGGTGGATGAGGCTATCTAGGAGGCTTGTGCAAGTTTCCTGATGGGAGGGACTGGTGGTGGGTAGAGCTGGGTGTTGCTCTGGTGGGCAGAGCTCAGTAAAACTTTAATCCGCTTGACTGCTGATGGGTGGGGCTGGGTTCCCTCCCAGTTGGTTGTTTGGCCTGAGGCAACCCAACACTGAAGCCTACCTGGGCTCTTTGGTGGGGCTAATGGCAGACTCTGGGAAGGCTCACTCCAAGGAGTATTTTCCAGAACTTCTGCTGCCAGTGTCCTCGTCCCCACGGTGAGCCAGAGCCACCCCCGCCTCCGCAGGAGACCTGCCAACACTAGCAGGTAGCTCTGGTTCAGTCTCCCCTGGGTTCACTGCTCCTTCCCCTGGGTCCTTATGTGCACACTACTTTGTGTGTGCCCTCCAAGAATGGAGTCTCTGGTTCCCCCAGTCCTGTCAAAGTTCTGCCATCAAATCCCACTAGCCTTCAAAGTCTGATTCTCTAGGAATTCCTCCTCCCATTGCTGAACCCCCAGGTTGGGAAGCCTGACGTGGGGCTCAGAACCTTCACTCCAGTGGGTGGACTTCTGTGGCATAAGTGTTCTCCAGTCTGTGAGTCACCCATCCAGCAGTTATGGGATTTGATTTTACTGTGATTGTGCCCCTGCCACCATTTCATTGTGGCTTCTCCTTTGTCTTTGGATGTGGGGTATCTTATTTCGTGAGTTCCAGTGTCTTCCTGTCGATGATTGTTCAGTAGCTAGTTGTGATTCTGGTGTTCTCACAAGAGGGAGTGAAAGCACTTCCTTCTACTTAGCCATCTTGGTTCAGCAAACCATACTTGCAGTTTTAAAATTAATAATTTGACAGAACTGACCAAAAGCCACTACTTATTCACACTAGAAGGATTGAATTATTAATTTTTTTGGAGGGAATTATTAATTTTTTTATTGTATCAAATATAGGTAGGAGTCAGTTCTCTAAGAAGGACAATCCTTGAAATTCAGGTTAATTTATTTTGAAACTTTTCCACCAGGTAATTCTGTACTCTTGGGCAATTTACTTTACCTTTGTGTATATATATCTTTATTAGATGCATGAAGTGTTATACCACACAATACTTAATAATGCATAAGCAATATGTTCAATTTTATTTTCACTTCTATGGAAAAGGTATCATATAATCTTAAGATAATCCTATGATTAATATCTTTTCTAAGGCAAGGTCAAAAAGAAGCTTGTAGGTGATCCCATGAGTGGCCATTCTGCGAGGTGTAAGAACAAAGCCAAACACTTCTAGTGTCAGTTTCCTTGTACCTGTGCTAGAGAATCTGCTCAAATGATAACATTTTCTGAAAAAAAAGCATCAATTAGGATTCAAGGTTAAATATACCATTCATTAGAAAATTGGACCTCAAGGTTTAATTTTAAAACTTACTTAAAGGATATGTGCAAAATATATTAGTTCAGAATTAAAAAGATGTTGTTATGACTTCTACTCCCAGGAATGATGATGTAATAGACACAGCAGGCAAGTGTGTCCATTGCAAAAAGAAATGCCTAATAAAATAAAAAAATTTTTTTGAAAATATCAGAGAGATGTGGAGGCACAGGGATTAGATGAACCAAAATTCCATGGAGGAGAAAAAGTATCAGAGGTGAGGTAGTGATCTCCAGCTTTTTTTTTTTTTTTAATTTGGGGGAGGGGCATTTCCTGATTCTGGGTGTGAACTGGGAGCTTACACAGACAGAAATCCTATCTTGGGGGAGAGAATAAACAACAAAGATTTTCCTGGTCATGCAGGGCTGATATAACAATAACAATGTCAGGCATTTTTTCCATGGAAAATTTGCACTGATCCTTGTATATAATGGCAGCTAGGGGTCTTGGTCAAAATGTTTTGAGAGGTAGAATGAAACGTCCTGCAGCCTTGAGGTACGTAGGGAATAAAGATCCATGTGGGAGAAAACAGAAAATTGGTCTTTCCAGTAAGATTTTTGGGGGCAGATTTTGAAACTAGTAGAGGTGGGAGGTAGAGGGCTGGACCGGAAACTCTGAAGGCAGAGATGGGTCTCTCACAGAGCTTTCCAGGGCTGAGGAAACAGAGACCCTTCAGGCTAGCAAGTGATATTTATTAGTTTCATTGAGCATTTTGATTCCTAGAGAAAGGACTTCTATCATTATAATTCTACTTAAAGCATACCTTAAAATATTTGATTGCATGTGCATAGTGAGACTAATTTTATAGAGAACTTCCACATACTTTATTTCTTTTGTTTGAGCCCTTCTAACCTTGTCTGATATGTAGTTCTGGGGTAATTATGCTGCTTCCGTACAGGAGGAATCTGAGGTTCAGACAGTTTAAGAGGGAGGCTCAGTAATAAGAATGAGAGCTGGGCTAGAATGCAGGTGTTTTGACTGCTCATCCAGTGGCCATGCATTATAGACATCTAGGCAACTATTTTAACCGGTTACTCAGGAACTCTTAGCTGTACTTTATATATATAAATATATATATATATATATATATATATTTTTTTTTTTTAAGCTTTTGGCTGCACTGCGTGGTATGCGGGATCTTAGTTCCCCGACCAGGAATTGAACCCGTGCCCCCTGAAGTGGAAGCACAGAGTCTTAACTGCTGGGCCACCAGGGAAGTCCCTCTTAGCTGTACTTTAAATTTCATTGTGCAAATGGACCATTTTTGAATAACTGGTATTTACAAAAGTTGATCCTTCACTGGCAGTTACAACAAACAAACTGTTCAGAGCCACTGGGATCAATATTATTCTCCCTTGGAACTTGGATTAAATAAACTGGTATTGAAGATGAGAAGGTAAAAAGCATGGGGGCATGAATTTTGGTTTCAGGATACCAATTACAGCCAGAGTTTCACAGTGAATTATTTATACTTCTGTCACCTGAGGACTTCCAGAGGGCAATTGGGTTAATTCACATACTGTAATTCTCCAATTCTAATAAACTGTGGAGAGTTCTTAATTGGTAATTAGAAAATGATTATACCTTTTCAGTAAGAGCCACATTTCTTTGACTATATTGATGTGATTATGCAATTACATTTCAAATTAACTTGAATAATGTTCAACACAGGAATTCTAATTCTGGTCTGATCTGCCAGGTAACTTTGGCATGGGCAGATTTATGGGTGTCCTGAAGTGTAAGCACACTGTTCCTGGTTTTGAAGTGGTTTCTCAACTCGTTCTGGTGTTCTTTGCAACACGTGGGGTGGCAGCAGGGGTTTAATTTCGCCGTTCAGTCTTAATTTTGTACATAATTCCCTTTTAATTATGACTTAAGTCTTTAATTTTTATGGAAACCAAGTGGCTCTATTTCAATATTATTTTCTTTTACTTAATAAGAACATACTAAGAGGGAAGAGATATGGGAACCTATGTATATGTATAACTGATTCACTTTGTTATAAAGCAGAAACTAACACACCATTGTAGAGCAATTATACTCCAATAAAGATGTAAAAAAAAAAAGAACATACTGTAGTTAATCAAGAAATACCTCTAATGTACATTTACAATGATCAGACCAAGAAGGAGAATTTATTAATAATAACAATAACAATAATAAATTGGTTATTCCAAAATGTAGCAATCCACATAAATACAGCTCTGGAGAGTTGATAAAGAGTAGAGATTTGATAGAGTTCAAACAGTGGCACTTTTGAGAATCTAAGAGGATGAGAACCCAAACGGGGACATTGGGATAGTAAGTTTTAGCGTTGCGCAGGTTAAACTGGGATATGTGGTAACCCTAATCATGGTTATGTCTATGTATGTGTAATATATGGCTTTGTGCTACATAGACCTACTTGTACCTAAGTGAAAAAATCAACATATATGCCTTTCTGTATATGCATTCACTTCAGTGGCTATTCTGTGCCAGGCACACTGGGAAATGGATATACTGAGTTCAATGAGACTCAGCCCCAGGGCTTGCAGAAACCATATCGTGTGAACGTGGTAAATCCTGAGGGAGAGGTACAGATGACTGAGGTGGAGGAGTGTGTGTGTGCTGGGGGCAGATGCCGTCAACGGCTGTACTTCTCCAGCCAGCTCCACTACATCCCTGCCTTAGTCTTTGATGCCGATGTTTCAAACTGGTATAAACACCTCACACTGGCGTTTGAATTAGTTTGTTTCTAACATTGTATGGGCCTATCAGGAAAATGCCTCTAGTTTTCAAAAGGACGGGACTGGGCATGTATGATTCATTTAAAGCTGCACTGTCCACTACGGTAGCTGCATGTGGCTATTTAATTTAAATTAGTGAAAATTAAATCAGATTAAGAGTTCAGTTCCTCAGGTGTACTAGTCACATCTCAAGTGCTCAGTAGCTGAATGTGGCTGACAGACACCAAATTGAACAACACCATGTGGAACATTTTCTTCACCTTAGAAGTTTCTCTAGGAGAGCACTGATTTAAACGAATCCCACACCTCTAAATGCACATAGTAATTTCCTTTCCCCTTTAATAGCAGCATGTTTAGACCATTGCACATTCTGCCAAGAGTCTGTGAAATGCTTTCATTCACTCATTTACTCACACAGCACATATTCATTAAGTACCTAATATGTGCCAGACACAGGAATGAAGAAGATAGAAAAAGGACATGCATGTTATTCTCATTTAATTAAAACAATTTAGGTATTGTAAGTATTGAAAATGTCTTCCAATGATTAAGCCTTCTAACTGGGAAGCAAATTAATTTATGTTCAGCTTCCTAACATGGCACAATTGGGAAGTAACAAATACAGCATAAAATATGGGCAAGGAAAGTAAAATAGGAAAGTATAGTGATCAGTGATGTCAGAGCACCTCTACCATTCCTTATTGATTTTCTTCTTTCATTTTCTGAAAAACTATTATTTAATAACATCAAAACTCAAGAAGATGACTGAAGGTTATAAAAAAGTGCACCTGAGAGTAACTTTCAAATGAGGTAAGTAGGCAGACCCAGAAAATTCACAAGAACATTTGAGCAACATAGCAATTAATGGATTACAAGCCATACAAGATAACATCTGCAAAGACACAGCAAATTATGGTTTATGTAGGCTTTTAAAATTAGTGATAAAGAAATATAATCACGTACAATTACCCTTTCAGACTCTGATGTCAACTTTTACATTCAGCGTACTAAAAAGGCAAAACAAAACCTGGTTGTATTTGAAGAGGTAGTTAGTTTGATCCTGTGGTGAGAAGAGATTATGGTCCCAAAATAGCCTGCCCGTCTGGAGGATTTACCTAGGATTTAAGGGCATTAGCGTGGAAAGCTAGGGTTAAACAGTAGAATGAGTTGCCTAGGGAAGGTTAATCTACTTCCTATTTCTCAAGGTCACTTTGCTGAGAATAAGAGTGGAATTGGACTGAGGGTTGTTTGTAAGATGGCATGAGAAGGGAACAGGGTTTGATATGTCAGCCATTTCCCCCAATCTCCATGTGAGATCAATATACCTTTGATTTAAAAACCCTCACCATCTCTTCTCAAAGCCAAGTTATCTACAGTATTGATTTCCCAGGTATTGTCAGGTTGGTTTCCTGAGACCATGTCTTCTGTGAGTCGCCTCAAAGTTTCTCCTTCTCTGCTGTTAGCGGGGACTTCCATGCCATTAAATGCAATGATACTTCTTTAGTCTACACCTCCCTCCATCTTCAGGGAACACCTGCCACTTAAAGCAATTTCCTCACTTAAAGCAATCTCTCCTTCTGGCATCCATGGCACCACACCAGTTTGACAACATCCCATTTTATTCTAGCTCCACAGCTATCATCTTGATTGGAGACACCAACAACTTCGGGTTACTGCCTCCTCCCTGCTCCACCCAGTTGTCACTCTTGTTGTAAATTATAAATTTATAATATAAATTTGTTCATAGCATTTTCCACTAAGAGCCTCTGGTGACTTGCCATTGCATTTAAATAATTAATTAATTAATTTTTGGCTGCGTGCGGGCTTTCTCTAGTTGCGACAAGCGGGGGCTACTCTTTGTTGCGGTGCGCGGGCTTCTCATTGCGGTGGCTTCTCATTGTGGAGCACGGGCTCTAGGTGCCCGGGCTTCAGTAGTTGTGGCACGTAGGCTCAGTAGTTGTGGCTCACAGGCTCTAGAGTGCAGGCTCAGTAGTTGTGGTGCCGGGCTTAATTGCTCCGCTGCATGTGGGGTCTTCCCGGACCAGCACTTGAACCCGTGTCCCCTGCATTGCCACGCAGATTCTTAACTACTGTGCCACCAGGGAAGCCCTCTATTCTGTTTAACTGGAATATTTTTCCATCTTTGTGCCATGCCACCTTGTCATAATTAATATAGTTTTATAATGAGTCTTAATAACTAGTAATGTGAACCCTTCAACTTTGTTTTCAAAATTGTCTTAGGTATCTGTGGACTTTTAATCCACATACATATTTTAATATCAACTTTTCAATTTCCACAATATAAAAATACAGCTGGGATTTTCCTTTGGATTGTATTGAATGAATATATCAGTTTAGAAGGAATTATTATCTCTATAATATATTGTCTTAAAATTCATAGACATTTGTCCTGTTTGTTTAGCTCTTTTATATTTTCTCTCAATAATGTCTTTAGTTTTCTGTGAAGAAGTATTGTATGTATTCTGTTAGGGTAATCCTTAAGTATTCTTTATGCTTTTATAACTATCACTTAAAAAACTCATTTTCTACCTCTTCCCGGTAGATAATAATGAAACTTTTTCATTCTGACTTTAATGAGCAATTTCTCTAGCTTCACTTATTCATTTTAATAGTTTTTCTGTGGAATGTTTTTGAATATGCCAGATGAACAACTGTGTGGTCTGTGACCAATTACAGGGATATTTACTTTTCCATTCTTTTTGCTTTGGTAGTTCTTTTACTTACCCACATGCGTAGCCAAGGACCTAAACTATTACAATGTGGAAGAGAAGAGGTGATAGAGGGTGTTTTGTCATGTTCCTGATCTTAGGAGGTGAGGTTTCAATATTTTCCCATTAAGTGTGATGTTTGCTGTAGGTATTTTGTAGATGAGGCTCAATATCAGACTAATGTTAGATTCTTTTATTTCTAGTTTGCTAAGTTTCTGTAATGAATTTTTTCAAGTGCTTTTTCTGGCATCTATTGAGAAGACCTTTTTTTTTTTCTTTTCTTCTTCCAGCGTGGTGAATTGTTTGGCTTTTCTTTCTCCCTCCCTCCCTCCTTTTCTTCTTTGTTTCTTTCTTCCTTCCTTTCTCTTTCCTCCCTCCCTCCCACCCTCCATTTCTTCCTCTCCCTCTCCCTTCCTTCCTTCTTTCCTTCCTCCCTTCCTCCCTTCCTCCCTCCCTCCCTGTCTCTTTCTCTCCCTCTCTCTTTCTTTCTTTCTTTCAACTGTGGGAACAACATTGCATTCATGGATTGTGATGCATTTCTGGATCCAATTCAGTGGATTATGATGTATTTATTACCTTTTTAATATATCGATGGCTTATATGGAAATCAATTTTGCAACTATGCTCATGACGGTTATTAGTCTGTAATTCACTTTTCTTGCAATGTCCTTTCCAGATTTTAATATGAAAGTTAGGTTGGCCTCATTGCATAAATTGGGGGTATATGTCCTCCTTATTTTGGATTAAAAAAATCCTTCTGACCTGTGTATCACATGAATTATCAAATGCCTGAAGGAAAAGGGGCCCAGAATGTTAAGTTCACTTCTCTGGGCTTCATTTCTCTCCAGTAATGTGTTCCTTGAGTCCTGGCTGCCTTGGTAGATCTCTGATATCTTCAACCTGAAGTTTTCTGTATTTTATTAATCTTTTAAAGATTTTCTTGGTGAGAGGTTCATTTTGCCACAGGCTGGCCTACCATGGGAAGTGAAAGCTTCCCTCATTTTTAACCCCCATCTCCAGTTCTTGCTATTTTTCACAAAGGGCAGACAGATCAAGAATTTTTCAGCTTGTGTGTTACAAGTATTCATTAGAGACTTGTAGACTGCTGTCTGTGCTCACCTTCTCATGGTTGAATGCTTTAGGAATGAAGAAGAATATTTACTGAGACAAATGCTTCTGTCAGCTTGACAATGCTCTTTTCAAACTGGGTGCCTCTCAAAGCAAGCTCTGCATGGTTCATTACCCCTTTGCTGCCCTACCCTCATCTTTAAAGATTTGCTTTAGATGATGCTAGTCTGCAGAGGTTTCTGTTTTCTGGTATATACAAGTTTTAGTTGTTTTAGAAGTCTTAGAAAAGTTAAGAAACATGTTATTCATAGTGAAGAATGCTTATTTTAATCTTGATTAGAATCTCTTATAAACCTGCCCTGGAGGAATTTCTTTGGGTAAAATCTGGTTAGATGTTAAATCAGGCAGAAAGGCACACACACATACAAACTGATTCTAAAAGGTGAAATCAAATTTTAACAAATAATATTTTCACAGGGAATGATGTCAGCAAGATGGCAGAATCGGAGTTCCCTCTTTGTATCCCTACTCAGCAATAATAATTTGGCAGCCATCTTGGACAGAAGTGCCTTAGTGGGAGATTTGGGATCCAGGTAGGAGATTGTTAAATCCTATTGGAGCCCAAGACCAGTGAGGGCTCTTTTGAGAAGGCAGATCCATGCCCTGGCTGCTGAATTGCCAACTGTGGTCCCAGCTAGACCCAGAAACAGCTCCTTCCCTTGTGGATATTATATATCGTTTTGGCCGTGGTCCTGCCACCAGCACCATTTGTTACAGAATCCAGCAGGAGTGATGCCTGCCTGTGCCTCAGGTATACACTAATGGAACAGAATCGACAGCTCAGAAATAAACCCACATGTACACAGTTAATTCATAATTGACAAGGGAGCCAAGAATACTCAATGGAGGAAGGATAGTCTCTTCAATAAATGGTGTTGGGAAAACTGGACAGCTACATGTAAAAGAATGACATTAGAACACTTCCTAACACCATACACTAAAATAAACTCCAAATGGAGTAAAGACCTAAATGTAAGACCAGACACTATAAAACTCTCAGAGGGGGCTTCCCTGGTGGCGCAGTGGTTAAGAATCCACCTGCCAATGCAGGGGACACGGGTTCAAGCCCTGGTCTGGGAAGATCCCACATGCCGCGGAGCAACTAAGCCCGTGTGCCACAACTACTGAGCCTGTGCTCTAGAGCCCACGAGCCACAACCACTGAGCCCACATGCCACAACTACTGAAGCCCATGTGCCAAGAGCCCGTGCTCTGCAACAAGAGAAGCCACCGCAATGAGAAGCCCACGCACCACAACAAAGAGTAGCCCCTCCTCACCGCAACGAGAGAAAAGCCCATGCGCAACAATGAAGACCCAGCGCAGTCAAAAATAAAATTTTTAAAAAAAGAAATACTTAAAAAAATAAACAAAAAACAAACTCTTAGTGGAAAACATAGGAAAAACACTCTTTGACATAAACCACAGCAAGATCCTTTTTGACCCACCTCCTAGAGTAATGAAAATAAAAACAAAAATAAATAAATGGGACCTAATGAAACAAAAGCTTTTGCACAGCAAAGAAAATCATAAACACGATGAAAAGACAACCCTCAGAATGGGAGAAAATATTTGTAAATGAAACAATGGACAAAGGGTTAATCTCCAAAATATACAAAGAGCTCATGGAGCTCAATATCAAAAAAACAAACAATTCAATTAAAAAATGGGCAGAAGGGCTTCCCTGGTGGCGCAGTGGTTGAGAGTCCGCCTGCCAATGCAGGGAACATGGATTCGTGCCCTGGTCAGGGAAGATCCCACATGCTGCAGAGCGGCTAGGCCCGTGAGCCATGGCCGCTGAGCCTGCGTGTCCGGAGCCTGTGGTCCGCAACGGGAGAGGCCACAACAGTGAGAGGCCTGTGTATAGCAAAAAAAAAAAAAAAAATAGGGCAGAAGACCTAAATAGACATTTCACTAAAGAAGAGATACAGATGGCCAAGAGACACATGAAAAGATGTTCAACACCACTAATTACTAGAGAAATGCAAATCAAAACTACAATGAGGTTACCACCTCACGCCGTTCAGAATGGCTATTATCAAAAAATCTAGAAAGAATAAATGCTGGAAAGGGTGTGGTGAAAAAGGAACCCTCCTGCACTGTTGGTGGGAATGTAAATTGATACAACCACTATGGAGGTTCCTTAAACGACTAAAAATAGAATTACTGTATGATCCATCAATCCCACTACTGGACATATACCCAGAGAAAACCATAATTCAAAAAGACACATGCACCCCATTGTTCATTGCAGCACTATTTACAATAGCCAGGACATGGAAGCAACCTAAATGCCCATCGACAGACGAATGGATAAAGAAGATGTGGTACATATATACAATGGAACATTACTCAGCCATAAAAAGGAACGAAATTGGGTCATTTGTTGAGACGTGGATGGATCTAGAAACTGTCACACAGAGTGAGGTCAGAAAGAGAAAAACAAATATCGTATATTAATGCATATATGTGGAACCTAGAAAAATGGTACAGATGAACTGGTTTGCACGGCAGAAATTGAGACACAGATTTAAAGAACAAATCTGTGGACACCAAGGGGGGAAAGAAGCAGGGGGTGGGAGTGGTGATGTGATGAATTGGGTGATTGGGATCGACATGTATACACTGCTGTGTATAAAATGGATGACTAGTAAGAACCTGCTGTATAAAAAAATAAAATAAAATTCAAAAGGTCAAAAAAAAATCAAAAAAAAAAAAAGAAGAGACATGTACCACAATGTTCACTGCAGCACTATTTACAGTAGCCAGGACATGGAAGCAACCTGAATGTGCATCCACAGATGAATAGATAGAGAAGATGTGGCACATATATACAATGGAATATTACTCAGCCATAAAAAGGAACGAGATTGGGTTATTTGTGGTGAGGTGGATGGACCTAGAGTCTGTCATACAGAGTGAAGTAAGTCAGAAAGAGGAAAACAAATACTGTATGCTAACACATATATATGGAATCTTAAAAAATGGTACTGATGAACCTAGTGGCAGGGCAGGAATAAAGACATAGACATAGAGAGTGGACTTGAGGACATGGAGGAGGGGGAAGGGGAAGCTGGGGTGAAGTGAGAGTAGCATCGACATATATACACTGCCAAATGTAAAATAGATAGCTAGTGGGAAGCAGCCGCGTAGCACAGGGAGATCAGCTCCGTGCTTTGCGATGACCTAGAGAGGTGGGATAGGGAGTGTGGGAGGGAGGCTCACAAGGGAGGGCATATAGGGATATATGTATGCATATGACTGATTCACTTTGTTGTACAACAGAAACTAACACAGCATTGTGAAGCAATCATACTCCAATAAAGATCTATTAAAAAAACATTTTGAAGTAAATTATATTACATTTAAAAAAATAAATAAAACACAGGTTGACTTTTTGTAGTTTTCACTGAGGCTCAAATCAGGAATGTAGGAAATGTAATTTAATGCATAAATGTATCCCTTAATCTCTCATCTTTGATACTTGAGTTTAAATCTCAGAATCGAACTTCAGTTATTGAATGATAATCAGCCTTTCTGGCTTTTCCTTACTGTCAACTTTTACGTTCTATTGACATTTTAATCTGTTGCTTTACTGAAGGCCTTTTTAATAAGTGTGAGTATCCTTCATAGGCAAAATTGCCAGATTTAGAAAATAAAAATACAGTGTAAGTATATCTTATGCAATGTTTGAGAGCTACTTATATTAAAAATCTATTTGTTGTTTATCTAAGATTCAGACTTAATGGGGCATCCTGTATTTAGCTGGTAATCCTATTCTTAGGGCAAGAAAAAAATAAAGTTGAAATTGTGTTTTTCATAAGTAGTCAGAAAACAAGGAGACAGATATTCTGGCTGAGAATTTGGTGTTTTCTATAGATTTTCTTTGTCCATGTCCTCGCTCACACTTTTGTGAGCTACTCTTCATGATAATCTGTACTAACCAGACTCTTAATTTGTGGAAGAATTTTGTCAATGTGAGAATTTAAACATGTTCAATTTATAAGACTTCTTTTCTCTTTTTTTTTTTCCAAATGAACAAATCAAAAATTTACTCTAGACTGTTGCTCATATTCCTTCTGTGTGGTCTGGACCAATCTATAGCTAACAAGTGACCAAATAGAGTTGCATGATAAGACAGACTTCTTTTCTTTATTTGAATACCCCAATTATAGGCCAAATCCAAAATTTTTTTTTTTTTTTTTTTTTTTTTTGTGGTACACGGGCCTCTCACTGTTGTGGCCTCTCCCGTTGCGGAGCACAGGCTCCGGGCGCGCAGGCTCAGCGGCCAGCTCCGCGGCATGTGGGATCTTCCCAGACCAGGGCATGAACCCGTGTCCCCTGCATCGGCAGGCGGACTCTCAACCACTGCGCCACCAGGGAAGCCCCCTAAAATCCAAAATTTTACATAGTATTTGGTATATATTTTATGAGGATTAAATACATCATTTATGTCAGATGTTACATTCCAACCTGAAGATTCAGATTTCCTGAATGGATATCTGCACAGGCCTTCTGACCAAGTCCAGAGATCAGTATTCATTAGGAAGAAGTTCAATGGCATAGAAGAAAGGGCACTGAGAATTAGGATATTTGTGTCCTGATCTTGGAACTGCCCCTGGGAAAGTAGCATCAATCTTGTGTCTCTGTTTCTCAATCTGTTAAACGAGGCAATTGGACTACATCTGCATTTCACGAAGTGCTCTAAGAACTGTCTTTGTAACAGTGCTTCTGGGGTCAGGAAAATTGTTAAAAAAACTGAATACTCCATGGGGTATTCAAACTATAATATTAAAGTTTATATATATAATACCTAATATATGTAATATATCATAACATTAGATATTACATATGTTATATGATGCATATAAAATTTAATATTATAATATTAAAGTCTATATATAATATTTATTATATATTATATTAAATATATATTCTATTAATATTATAAATTTATAAAAGTATACATTTTAGCAACCATGAAGCTCTGAGAAGCATGTGGGGTCAAAAGAACAACAAACCGCAGACAATATAAGTTTGCATTCTGCAAACTTTTTGACTACAAAGCCTCTTCTGAGAGAGCTGTTAGCATCATATGGGCCACCTGGAGGATACTGGATTTGATGAGTATAATATCCTCTTCAGCTCCAACATGCTATGGATATCCTTAGAAAGATCTGGCTTTGGTGAAATGCAATAATGGCTCATCTTTCAGGAGGCTGAGGTGTTTTGGCTCAAACTGTGCAAACAGTGAGGAGACCTGGAATATTCAGAGTACGCAGTGACGATAGGGAGGCTGGTGAGCCTCTTTTTTTAAATTTTTAATTAAAAAAATTTTTTTTAAATTAATTTATTTTTGGCTGTGTTGGGTCTTTGTTGCTGTGCATGGGCTTTCTCTAGTTGCGGTGAGCGGGGCCTACTCTTCGTTGCGCGTGGGCTTCTCGTTGTGGTGGCTTCTCTTGTAGTAGAGCACAGGCTCTAGGCACGCGGGCTTCAGTAGTTGTGGCTCACGGTCCTTTTGTTTTATTTATAGACAACATCGACACCATCGCCAGCATCTTCTTTGGCTTTTAGGAAGGCTGCATTTATTCAGGTGTAATCTTCCCTTTTCAATTTTATTTTGATTTGATTTGATTTGATTTGACGAGGGTGTTGTAATGGGAAGTTTTGTGTTAAAACAGAGAGAGAGCACAATTTAAGTTTTCTGAAGGAGTAGTCCCTCCCTTTTTTCACCTCTCAACTCCTGGTCTGTTCTCCTTTGAGTGCTCTCTTAATGCCTCGCCGGGGCCTCAGAAATTAAAATGTCACTTTTATTACTATTATTCTGATTTTCTAATTTGGGATATTTTCTCAATTCATATTTATGTCACATATGAGTTTAAAAAACTGAGCTCTTTATTTTATAGTCAAAATCTTAAGTCTTCTGGCTTTTGGCAGAAAATCATCAGCTTTTTAAGTAACTCATGTGGCTTCTGAGAAATGAGGCTGCTGTGATTGATGTCTCGGCCGCAAAATACCTAGTCTGTTTAAAACATGGTAGAGAGATGGGGAAGCACGCGTGTCCACATTGTCTTATGAGCTGAATTAGATCTCCTAAAATTCACATGTTTAAGTCTTAACCGTACCTAAGAATGTGACTGTATTTGGAGATGGGGTTTTAAAAGAGGCAATTAAGTTAAAATGAGGTCATTAGGGTGGGTCCTAACCCAATATAAGAAGCAGAAATTAGGACACAGGCACATATAGAGGGAAGACCATGTGAGGACACAGGGAGAAGGTGGCCATCTACAAGCCAAGGAGAGGGGCCTCAGAAGAAATCAACCCTGCTGACACCTTGATCTCAGACTTCTAGCCTCCAGAATTGTGAGAAAAACTGCTTTGTTGAAGCCACCAAGCCTGTGGTATTTGTTAATGCAGCCTGAGGAGGCTAAAACACACAGGTATCCCTGGAAGCAGACTCTCACCACTTCCCATACACAGGTGAGATTGTTGCCTGGAAAATGTAATACTTTTGGTCAGAGAAATGTTCACCTGGTTTCTCAACTCCTATGCTGATGTAATAATATTGGCAATATCTTTAGCACGTTTCCTAGAGGGGATGATCAGTGAATAAGTAACTTGATAAAGAAATAGCATCCAAATAAATGGGTGTTTCTTTTCACAGATGCCTTCCACTGCCCACGGGAACAGTTCTTCTCATCCCTTTTCTCGCAAAGGAGTATCATAGAAAAAAAATTGAAAAATACTTCCCCATGTGAAGGAGCTTTGGTTCAGCTGCAGAGCTAAACTCACATCTGCACTAAATTGGAATTGGCTGTGAATGATTACAAATGAAAATCTGTTGTTGCTGAAGGATCTTATTTGCAACAAAAGACAAGAACAGGTATTTCATAGTGTCACTGTGTTCTAGTATGTGGTCTTTATACCTGGGCTCCTGATTGCTTTCCTGTGCCTTGTTAAATTTATTGCTTTTCTGGACCTTGTACAAGAAAAATTGCTTTAAAAAACGATAAGCTCTGGGCAGTATGACAGACTCCTGTATATACTTTTACCTTTTCTTCTGAACTCATTGAATTTGTGCATTAAAAAATTACCATTATTTGTTAAAAATTATATTAAAAATTACCATTCTCCTCCCTTTTGCCTAAACATATTTAGTCTCTTATTTGAATTACCTTTATATCTTTCTTTCAGAATTTAACTTGAACTTATATTAAACCTTTAACCAAATACAGAAATGATTCTTTCCCCTTGACTTAATGTTACAAAGTACTTGTCTTAGCATATAGGAATTGCACACATAATTGTAGTTTTATATAGATCTCAGTCTTTGGCTCCATTCTTATTTTTATTCCTGTATCTATCCATCCAGGAACAAAGAAAATGCAACCTACAATGCAGTATTAGAACTTCAAAGGAAAACAAAATGCATGTTTACAGGTAAAGAATCCTCCAAAAATTCTAGGGTTCGGTTAAAAATTCTCTTCCAAACCTCTTAGCAAGCCCAGTGAGAAAGAAAACACATTTGTTTTCAAATTGTAAGTAAGGAAAAAAAATGCTTTTTAACCGTATGACCTTAGGCAAATTAAGTAATCACCCTGTGCCTCCGTTTCTTCATAAGCTTAATAAGAACGATAGAAGTAACTTGGTTATATAGGCATGTTATGAGGATTAAATCAAACGTGCCAGTGTTAGTAAAGCATTTAGAACAGTGGCTGGCACAAGGTAAGCACTATTTGAGTGTTTTTAAAATAAAACAATAAAATAAATGCTAAGGAAAATTCTCAAGCAATGTAAAGTTTCACCCAGTACCTAATTTTAAAGGATAGTTCTCATTGGGAGCTTCGCCTTATCAACAGGAGAGTAAGAGAGACAAGGTAAAAATGTTCACTTATGACTTCTTTGTCGCAAACACGTTTGTGGGATTTGTGGAATGTTTTCTTGACTCATCCCTCAGTAGGTGCTGAGGACAGAACGTTGAAATCAGGGAAAGCAATTTTGCAGCAGGCCAGGATAATATGTTCTGAACATGCAATGTTCTGATGATCGGGCTTTAGCTCTAGATTATAAAGAAATGGATGGACGCATTTGCTTCCAACAACCATTTATAAATATCTCTTTTCTGGGCTTCTCTGGTGGCGCAGTGGTTTAGAGTCCGCCTGCCGATGCAGGGGACATGGGTTCGTGCCCCGGCCTGGGAAGATCCCACATGCCGCGGAGCGGCTAGGCCCGTGAGCCATGGCCGCTGAGCCTGCGCGTCCGGGGCCTGTGCTCCACAACGGAAGAGGCCACAACAGTGAGCGGCCCGCGTACCGCAAAAAAAAAAAAAAGAAAAAATCTCTTCTCTTCTCTGGGCATTTTACGAGTTGTGCAGTGGAAGCATGGCGTTATAGTCTCTGCTAGGGCTTCACATGAAAACACTGTGTCCTGCTGATAAAGCCAGGGATTCAGTGTAGCAGTTGCTGGTCAATAGCAGACACACCTGCTTTCATATCACTGGCTATGCCAGTGGCTGGCTTGTGACCTCGGGCAAGTTATTCCACTTCTTAGGATCCTTGGTTTCACCAGATGAGCCACTGCAATCTCAAAATAGTGCTTTGAGAATGAAGGAGATTATGCACATGTAGCATGGACACTGTGACTGATTGCATAGGAGTGATGATGACAAGGGGGGACTCTGACTTCTCTTAGTTTGGTGACTGTGTTGGGCCTCAGGCTCCTCATTTGCAAATGGGAAAAGTAATAGCACCTTTCTCACACAGCTGTTGCAAGGTTTAAATGCAAGAGCAAAACACGGTGATTGGCATATATTAAGGGTTTCATAAAGGTTACCTGTTATGCTTTACTCAATCTTGTACTAAATACTGCACATACTATAGTCTAATTGAAATTATACTAGGTAAAAATGGCGTATTTTGGGAACAGAGTTTTAGAAAAGAATTTTCAACACTGTTTTCACAAACAAAATGCAAGTTTATTATGTAAACCTTTATTATTATAGAAGCAGTACTTCTATAAGAAATGCCATGCAAACAAAAATATAAAATAAAAACATACATTCCCACGGCACAGAGATTACCACAGTAACACTCTAGTAACACTCCACCTACATTTTCCCTAAGAATATATGGGAGTAATATTATGTGTCTATCTATATTTTTAAGACATTTTTGAGCAGTTTTAGGGTCACAGAAAATTAAGATATAGAGACTTCCCATACACCCCCTCTCCCAACACAGGCATAGCCTACCTCACTATCAAGATCCCCCACCAGAGTGTGTACATATGTTACAACTGATGAACCTATATTGACACATCATTATCAACCAAAGTCCATAGTTTACATTAAAGTTCGTTATGGGTGTTGTACATTCTATGTGTTTAGACAACTGTATAATGACGTATCCACCATGACAGTATGATAGAGAGCATTTTCACTTCCCTAATAAACCTCTGTAGTATTTTTAACCATAGTGATCATACTGTACACATTGTTTTATGATATGCTTTTTTCAGTTAACTATCTTGGTCTCTACAGATGAGTAAATTTTATCTCACCTAATATCTGAAACATGATAAACTATTTCCAAGTGTTCCAGTTATATTTTTTATAGCTGGTTTGTACAAATCACTATCCAATCCAGAACCACATAAGTGCTTGTGTTTCAATAATTGTGTTTTTTTTGCCATGAAAATTTCTTTTTTTTTTTTAAACATCATTATTGGAGTATAATTGCTTTACAATGGTGTGTTAGTTTCTGCTTTATAACAAAGTGAATCAGTTATACATATACATATGTTCCCATATCTCTTCCCTCTTGCATCTCCCTCCCTCCCACCCTCCCTATCCCACCCCTCTAGGTGGTAACAAAGCACCGAGCTGATCTCCCTGTACTATGAGGCTGCTTCCCACTAGCTATCTATTTTACATTTGGTAGTGTATATATGTCCATTCAATAATTTTTTATTTGTGTTTTGAAGAGCTCTATTTCAGTCTAATTTATATACAGTAAAATGCAAAGGTCTTAAGTGTACAGTTCAGTGAGCTTTGACACCCCTATAAACCTATGAAGCCAATGTGGGAATAAAGATATAGAATATTTCATCACCTTCAAAGCTTCTGAGTACCCTGTTTCAGTCCATTGCTCCCCAAGAGGCAAGTACTCTTCTGATATCTCTCATTGTAAGTTAGTTTTGATTGTTTTTGAACTTTATGTAAATGGAATGATTTGGTATTTATTCCTTATGAGTCTGGATTCTTTCACTAAACATAATGTTTTTGAAATACATCCATGTTGTGTGAATTAATAGTCCATCCTTTTTTAACTGCTGAGTAGAAATACTTCACATCAATAGACCATGGTTTGTTTATCCATTCTCTTGTTGTGGTGGGTTCAATAATGGCCCCCAAATTCTGTGACATTCCTCCCACTGAGAACTGAGGTCTGTGTCTCCATCCTTGAATCTGGGTTCTGTGCTTGTTGACAATAGAAACTGGAAGCTTCTACTGCCTGTTTCTTGGGGCACTTACTCTTGGAATACGATGACCATACTGTGCAAAAGCACATGCAGCAGTGTGGAGAGGCCCAGGCAGAGAGGGACTGCAGCCTCCAGCGGTATTCAGTTATTAAAACAATTTTTTTTTTAGCTCAATAATTTGAATTTTATTTATTTTAAGTTTACAGATCCCTCATAAAATCCACTATCTCTAAACTCATTCGATTTATCTTTTTCTTTCAATTATTTAACATATTTGTAACACTTGTTTTAAAGTCTTTGTCTGTAGATTTCAGAGTCATTAGTAAGTCTTTAAAAAAATTATTTATTTTTATTTTGTCATGCCAGGTTTTAGTTGCGGCAGGTGGGCTCCTTAGTTGTGGCATGTGGGCTCCTTAGTTGTGGCATATGAACTCTTAGTTGCGGCATGCATGTGGTATCTAGTTCCCTGACCAGGGATTGAACCTGGGTCCCCTGCATTGGGAGTGCAGAGTCTTAACCACTGTGCCACCAGGGAAGTCCCAGTAAGTCTTTCTTTATTGATTTTCCTTCTCTTGATTATGGGTCAATTCACCTGCTTCTTTACACGTCTTATAAACTTTTATTGTATACCAGTCATTAAAGAACAGTCATAAGTGAAATATGATGATTTTACTTATTTTCTCTATTCTCAGAGAGTGCAAGAACTTCCTTCAACCAGGCAGCCAATACCAGGTCTATTCTTTTTTTTTTTTTTGCTGTACGCGGGCCTCTCACTGTTGTGGCCTCTCCCGTTGCAGAGCACAGGCTCCGGACACGCAGGCTCAGCGGCCATGGCTCACGGGCCCAGCCGCTCCGCGCCATGTGGGATCTTCCTGGACCAGGGCACAAACCCATGTCCCCTGCATCGGCAGGCGGACTCTCAACCACTGCGCCACCAGGAAAGCCCCCAGGTCTATTCTTTTAGATTCCACTTACTTCAGTCTGGGTCAGAGCTGGATTACAATTGCAGTTAGTCTTAGTTTATAGCTGATTCAATTATAATTTAGGAGATCTCACTTTGTCCTTCAGCTCAACCACCAACTTTATTTATTATTAATTAATTAATTTTAATTAAAATTTTATTGTAGTAACATTATATAAATTTATATGTATAACATTGTATATATTATAACATTATGTTTCACATGTACAAGATTATATTTCTACTTCTGTATACACTATAGTGTGCTCACCACCCCAAATTTTTAATTTAATTTTTTTATTGAAATATAGTTGATTTACAATATAGTGTTAATTTCTGCTGTACAGCAAAGTGATTCAGTTATACATATATATATATATTCTTTTTTTAATATTCTTTTCCATTATGGTTTATCATAAGATATTGAATACAGCTCTCTGTGCTATACAGTAGGACCTTGTTGTTAACCTCCCACTCCATCCTTCCTCCAACCCCTTCCCCCTTGGCAACCACAAGTCTGTTCCCTATGTCCGTGAATCTGTTTCTGTTTCATCGATAGGTTCATTTGTGTCATATTTTAGATTCCACATATAAGTGATATCATATGTCTTTCTCCTTCTGACTTACTTCACTTACTATGATAATCTCTAGTTGTATCAATGTTGCTGCAAAAGGCATTATTTCATTCTTTTTTATGGCTGAGTAGTATTGCATGGTAAATATGTACCACATCTTCTTTATCCATTCATCTGTTGATGGACATTTAGGTTGTTTCCATGTCTTAGCTATTGTGAATAGTGCTGCTATGAACATAGGGGTGCATGTATCTTTTTGAATTAGAGTTTTGTCTGGATATATGCCCAGGAATGGAATTGCTGGATCATATGGTAATTCTATTTTTAGTTTTCTGAGGAATCTTCATACTGTTTTTCATAGTGGCTGCACCAACTTACATTCCCACCAACAGTGTAGGATGGTTCCCTTTTCTCCACATCCTCTGCAGCATTTGTTATTTGTAGAGTTTTTAATGATGGCTATTCTGACTGGTATGAGGTGGTACCTCATTGTAGTTTTGATTTGCATTTCTTTAATAATGTTGAGCATATTTTCATGTGCCTATTGGCCATTTGTATTTCTTCTTTGGAGAAATATCTATTTAGGTCTTCTGCCCATTTTTTGATTGGGTTGTTTGCTTTGTTGTTGCTGAGTTGTATGAGCTGTTTGTATATTTTGGAAATTAAGCCCTTTTCGGTTGCATCATTTGCAAATATTTTCTCCCCTTCAGTTGGTTGTCTTTTCGTTTTGTTTATGGTTTCCTTTGCTGGGTGAAAGCTTGTAAGTTTGGTTAGGTCCCATTTGTTTATTTTTGTTTTTATTTCTATTGCCTTGGGAGACTGACCTAAGAAACAATTGGTATGATTTATGTCAGAGAATGTTTTGCCTATGTTCTCTTCTAGGAGCTTTATGGTGTCAGGTCTTATGTTTAAGTCTTTAAGCCATTTTGAATTTATTTTTGTGTATGGTGAGATGGTGTGTTCTAACCTCATTGGTTTACATGAGGCTGTCCAACTTTCCTGACACTACTTGCTGAAGAGATTTTTTCCCATTGTATATTCTTGCCTCCTTTGTTGAAGATTAATTGACCGTAGGTGTGTGGGTTTATTTCTGGGCTCTCTATTCAGTTCCATTGATCCATATGTCTGCTTTTGTGCCAATACCATGCTGTTTTGATTACTGTAGCTTTGTAGTATTATCTGAAGCCTGGGAGAGTTATGCCTCCTGCTTTGTTCTTTTTTCCTCAGGATTGCTTTGGCAATTCTGGGTCTTTTATGGTTCCATATAAATTTTAAGATTATTTGTTCTAGTTCTGTGAAAAATGTCATGGGTAATTTGATAGGGATTACATTAAATCTGTAGATTGCTTTCGGTAGTGTGGCCATTTTAACAATATTGATTCTTCAAATCCAAGAGCATGGGATATCTTTCCATTTCTTTGAGTCATCTTCATTTTCCTTTATTAATGTTTTATAGTTCTCAGCAAATAAGTCTTTCACCTCCTTGGTCAGGTTTATTCCTAAGTATTTTATTTTGGGGGATGTGGTTTTAAAAGGTATTTTCTTTACATTCCCTTTCTTATATTTCATTGTTAGTGTAAAGAAATGCAACTGATTTCTGAATGTTAATCTTGTATCCTGCTACCTTGCTGAATTCATTTATCAGTTCTAGTAGTTTTTGTGTGGAGTCTGGGGTTTTCTATATATAGTATCATGTCATCTGCATATAATGACAATTTTACCTCTTCCCTTCCAATTTATTTATTTATTTATTGGCTGCACCAGGTCTCTGTTGCAGCACGCAGAATCTTCGTGGCAGCATGTGGACTTCTTAGTTGTGGCATGCGGGATCTTTAGTTGTGACACGTGGACTTCTCAGTTGTGACATGTGGATTTCCTACTTGCGGCATGCATGTGGGATCCAGCTCCCTGACCAGGGATCGAACCTGGGCCCCCTGGACTGGGAGCATGGTGTCCCATCCACTGGACCACCAGGGAAGTCCCCCCTTCCAATTTAAATACCTTTTATTTCTTTTTCTTGTCTGACTGTTGTACTTGTCTGACTCCAGTACTTTTGTGTACACTATAGTGTGCTCACTACCAAAAATCCATCCATCAACATGCAGTTGATTCCCTTCACCCATTTCACCCACCCCACCCTTCCCCTCTGGTAACCACAACTCTATGTGGTTGTTATTTTTTGGTTTGTTGGTTTGGTTTGTTCATTTATTTCTTTTTGCAGCGACATGGATGGACCTAGAGATTGTCATACTGAGTGAAGTAAGTGAGACAGAGAAAGACAAATATCATATGATATTACTTATATGTGGAATCTAAAAAAACAGTACAAATGAACTTATTTACAAAACAGAAATAGAGTCACAGATGGAGAAAACAAACTTATGGTTACCAAGGGGGAAAGGGGGGGAGGGATAAATTGGGAATTGGGATTGACATACACACTACTATATATAAAATAGATAACTAATAAGGACCTACTGTATAGCACAGGGAACTCTACTCAGTACTCTGTAATGACCTATATGGGAAAAGAATCTAAAAAAGAGTGGATATATGTGTATGTATAACTGATTCACTTTGCTGTACAGCAGAAACTAACACAACATTGTAAATCAACTATACTCCAATAAAAATTAATCAAAAACTTTAATTTTTTTATAGCCCACATATGAGTGAAATCATATTATATTTGTCTTTCTCCATCTGACTTATTTCACTTAACATAATACCTTTAAGGTCCAGCCATGTTGTCACAAATGGCAAAATCTCATCTTTTTAAATTTTTTTTTGTGGCTGAGGAGTATTCCATTGTATATATATGTATCACATCTTCTTTATCCATTCATTCATTGATAGACACTTAGGTTGTATGCTTACCATAAAGCTCCTAGAAGAAAACATAGGCAGTACGCTCTTTGACATGGGTCTTAGCAATATATTTTTTGCATGTCTCCTCAGTCAAGGGAAACAAAATAAAAAATAAACAAGTGAGACCTAATCAAACGAAAAAGCTTCTGCACAGCAAAGGAAACCATTGACAAGGTGAAAAGACAACCTACTGAATGGGAGAATATATTTGCAAATCATATCTCAGATAAGGGGTTAGTATTCCAAAATATGTAAAGAACTCATACAATACGATGACAAAAAACCAAACAATCCAATTAAAAAATGGGCAGAGGAGCTGAACAAACACTTTTTCAAAGAAAACGTGCAGATGGCCAACAGGCACATGAAAAGATGTTCAACATCACTAATTATAAAGGAAATGCAAATCAAAACCACAATGAGATATCACCTCACACCCCTTAGAATGGCTATCATCAAAAAGGAAAGAAATGACAAGTGTTGGAGAGGATGTGGAAAAAAGGAAACCCTCCTACACTGTTGGTGGTAACGTAAATTGGTGTAGCCACTATGGAAAACAGTATGGAGAGTCCTCAAAAAATTAAGGATAGAAGTATCATTGGTCCAGCTATTGTACTTCTGAATATTTATCCAAAGAATATGAAAACTCCTATTTGATAAGATACGTGCACTCCTATGTTAATCACAGCATTATTTACAATAGCCAAGATAGGGAAACCCCCGATGTTCTTTACTACTGTTGCTACAACTAAGGGACAAATTAATCCTTTTGATTTTCCCAAGTTTGAACTTGAAAGCGTTTGATTTTTAGCTTAGTTGCTTATGATTTACTTACAGATTCAAGTTTTACAGGGTCCTGGGATCTGAGCACCATGAAATGGCCAAAAAATTTTCTGTCTTTTAGCTAGCCCTGTCCTCATAATTATTTCTGCTACTTTCTCAGAAAAATTCCTGCCGCGTGGGAGATTGGAGCTGTGTTGGCCTGAACAGTTCTTTTTGTATTTGAGCTATCATAGATTCTGTCTTTTGCCTGTCTTCACTGTTAAAACCTGCTGGTTTCTCCTAATCCCTCTCCCTTCCATCTCTGGCAAGTTTGCTTGGAATTTGCAAAGTCAGATTGGAATTTGCTGCTAAGTGTGGAAGCATCTGCGGCTCTTTGCTTGTCTCTCTCTGTATCATAGTTCATTAAGGCTTCTTTGCTTTTTTGTCACGGCTCTTTGATAGCTTTATAGAAAAGTAATTTTGTTTTTCTTGTTGTTACCATGGAGATGATGGTCTTTTGCACTGTTCTACATCCTAATCAGAAACAGAGCTCCGTCAACAACTTTAAAGCTTTTTTTCCTTTCTTTTTTTTACATTTATTGTGCACTTTATTTCTATTATTATTACATTGTAATATATAATGAAATAATTATACAATTCACCATAATGCAGAATCAGTGGGAGCCCTGAACTTGTTTTCCTGCTACTAGGTGGTCCCATCTGGGGGCGATGGGAGACAGTGATACCTGACGTGTGTTGCTTATGTCCAGTCTACTCCGTGATCTTGTTTTGGTCGCTGTCACTGCAGAAAACCCTGCTTCACAAGGATAGGGCATTGGAAATGGAAGCAGGCTTTTCAGTGCTTTTGTGGCAATCTCAGGATATTCTGCCTGGACTTTAATCCAGAACGTATGGAGATTTGAAGTTGTCTCAAACAGACTTTTAAGGCCACCGTCATTTGGGATCTCAAGCAGTTGATCCTCTTCTAGCACAGACAAAATCGATTCACCTGGCTTATTCACAAATGGGTCACGGATCCATTCCTTCCCAGTTCAGGGGTCTTTTGTGGTTGGGAAGTAATGCTCAAACTCTTTTGAAAGCTGAGGTAGGTGAGTAGTTTTGAAGGTTTCATGGCTTTGTTGGATAGCCGGTAGCCACATATTATACAAAGTGGGCTTGGATAATGTGAATCACCTGTTGCAACGAATTTAAGTAGGACTTTTGGTATTTTCTTGTAAATGCAGATTTCTTTTAAATGCAGTCTTAGAGTCTTCTGCTGTCTCATCATTGGGTCTTTCCCCCTTTTCAAAGCTCTCCGGAGACATTTGTTTTTTACTCATTTTGGCTAGGGTTAGCTTGTGGGCTTACCAAAACTGAATGAGACAAGTGCGCAGTGTGGGAAAGAGGCGCGGACGGAGGTGGTAAATAAAATAATGGGAGGGCTACGCATGGACTAAAATAAGTGTCGGATTCTGACTTAAAGCCTGCCACCAGATGCAGCTGTACTATTGAAGTACATCAGCTCACTTGCCACTATAAAGCCTGCCACCAGATGCAGCTTAATTGTCACTTGACACTCACTGATAGGGTTTTTTTTTTTTTAACATCTTTATTGGAGTATAATTGCTTTACAATGGTGTGTTAGTTTCTGCTGTATAAGAAAGTGAATTGGCTATACATAAACATATATCCGCATATCTCCTCCCTCTTGTGTGTCCCTCCCACCTTCCCTATCTCACCCCTCTAGGTGGACACAAAGCACCGAGCTGATCTCCCTGTACTATGTGGCTGCTTCCCACTAGTAAAGCCTTTATTATTTTTTGATTTTAGACTTTGGGATCAGTTCTGTGATTTATAAGGCTTGTATTACAGGATTCCTTTACATATTAAGCAGAAAGTAGAAGGGTATTGGGCATGTAATTGGAATTTCTGAACTACCAAGTCTATTTATTTATTTTGTGATTCTCTGCATGTTTTTCACAAGGGAGAAAGTGATTGACAGTGAGATATCAAGAGACACACGCAAAAGACACAAATCCCTTTAAAGTAGGTAAAGGATAAAGGATTTAACAGCATGGTGATGGCTATACGAAGTTGGAGACTCAGGAGTATTCTTCCCTTTGGAGGGGCAGTTTCCACAGCCTTAGACAATAATGACACAGCCTGTATGTGGAGAGGCACTCCATAGGCAGGCAGGCTTTTTCAGGAAGCTCAACCTGGGTCCGAGAAGAAGGCTAGTCTGCCCCTCTGGCCTTTATGTTCCTGTGACTATACAGAGAAGCACCTGTCATTCTAAGTCTGTGTTGTGTGTTTGCCTGCTGCTCTGGGGAATCAGGAGAAACTTAAGTTAACCCTGTTGGTTGTCCTGGGGATGTTATGTCCATCTTTTATCACTTTGGGTGCATTTCAGTCCTAGCACCCTTCTGGGAACATACAGCAGGCTGTACGGAATTAGAGATTGCTTTTTATAACTCCTGGGATCTGATTATCCCACATAGAAATGGGCTGAAGGACTTTCTTAAGTCCTATCTTGAAAACAAGTAAGAAATTTACACTCTCTCAGCATCTAATTGTACATATTAAATACGTGAAGTTTTTGTATGCGTCATAAAGCTGCAAGAAATAAACTCTATCAACATCAGATTTCTCACAAATAAAGTGGACTTAATAATAATAAACTCACTGCTAGTGATGGTAAAGGTAATAGATGAACTTGCCTTGAAAAATGTAGAGTCCTAGTCATATTGAGATGGGAGGAGATTTCATAGGGCTTTTGGATTTGGGTGTGACACAGTGATTGTGTGACCCATTTGCAAACCCCCTCAGGTAAAAAAAGGTTTTAGGTGATTGTAGTAATAGATTTGGCTGTTTCAGCTTCTGAGATGTAGGGGGAAGTTCCTCTCCATTCACAAGGAGACACTGAGTATAAGGGATGGAGAAGCACATGCAAAGAGAGAAAGGGGAGAAATTTGATTTGGTCCAGATTTGGCCAAAGTTTTTGATGTATTATGGCGTTTTACTTTATGCTTTAAGTAATTGGAAACTATAGAAGGATTTTAAGAGTGGAGCTTTATATTCTCTATTTTTTCCTGAGACTTCTCATTTGTCTTGTACCTGTGCCACATCTATTCCTTCTGCATCATTTTAGAGCTAAATTAGCTAGGTTTAAATTATGTTTAATATTGACAAATGTTTGATATTGCTATTGCTTGAGATTTGTATATTTACACATCTATAATCCATCTTCAAATCGTTATTTTCTAAAGTTGCATTGAAATGCATCGGTTTTGAAGGAAGACATACAAATAGCCAAATGGTATATGAAAAGGTGCTCAACATCACCAGTAATCAGGGAAATGCAAATCAAAACCACAATGAGATATCACCTCACACCTGTCAGGATGGCTATAATTTAAAAAAAACAGGGGGTTGCGCCGTCAGAGCCGCCATCTTGTGGGAGCGAAACCAGCGCCTGCGTCGGGGTAGCAGCTGAGCCGGCCGCCGAGGGTTTCTCTGGCCCGTGTTGCTCCCATGGGTCTACAGCGTGGGGCATATCTTTGCAAACCTCTTCAAGGGCCTTTCTGGCAAAAAAGAAATGTGCGTTCTCATGGTGGGCCTAGATGCTGTGGGAAAGACCACTATCCTGTACAAACTGAAGCTGGGTGAAATCGTGACCACCATTCCCACTCTAGGCTTCAACGTGGAAACTGTGGAATACAAGAACATCAGCTTCACTGTGTGGGACATGGGCGGCCAGGACAAGATCCGGCCTCTGTGGCACCACTTCTTCCAGAACACACAAGGTCTCATCTTCATGGTTGACAGCAAGGACAGAGAGCGTGTGAATGAGGCCCGAGAGGAGCTTATGAGGATGCTGGCAGAAGATGCGCTCAGGGATGCCGTTCTGCTCAGAGTTTGCTCCCCAATGCCATGAATGCAGCTGAGATCACAGACAAGCTGGGTCTGCACTCTCTGTGCCACAGGAACTGGTACATTCAGGCCACCTGTGCCACCAGCGGGGACGGGCTCTATGAGGGACTGGACTGGCTGTCCAATCAGCTCCAGAACCAGAAGTGGGCTGTACTCCTCTCTCCTCCCCTCTCACTCCCTCCTTCTACCCTCGCTTTACTCTCATGTGGCAAACGTGCCCCTGGGGTGTGAGTGCCAGAAGCTGTCTCCATGGTCGGTCACAGTGTGCTTCACCGCGCTGTAAGTGTGCAGACGCGGCCTGCACCTGGGTTTTTATTTAATGTAAATAGCTTTTGTTTCCAATGAGGCAGTTTCTGGTACTCCTATGCAATATTACTCAGCTTTTTTTTTTTATTATAAAAAGAAAACCAACCCATTGTTTAGTACTGAGAAGGGATTTTAGGCACACGGGTCATCCAGGAGTCGCTGTGTCAGACAAGCCCGATGCTTCTCCTCTGGGCTTTAGATCTGTGTTGAGATCCATTTTGGTGGTTGGTTTTTAACCCAAATTCAGTGCATTTAAAAAAAGTTACAAGTAGGGCTTCCCTGGTGGCGCAGTGGTTGAGAGTCCGCCTGCCGATGCAGGGGACACGGGTTCGTGCCCCGGTCTGGGAGGATCCCACATGCCGCGGAGCGGCTGGGACCGTGAGCCATGGCCGCTGGGCCTGTGCGTCCGGAACCTGTGCTTCGCAACGGGAGAGGCCGCAGCAGTGGGAGGCCCACGTAGCACAAAAAAAAAAAAAAAAAAAAAAGTTACAAGTACAAGATAAGGAGAACAGTTGAACACACAGAAGGGAGAAATGTGCCTAGTGTAGGTTCTGCAGTAATGGCCTGAGTCCAGTCCACTAGTGGTCTGTTTCCCATTGGGAACATGAAACGGGGCAGAACCAGCTATGATCCATTCTGCATGGTCACGATAGGGTCCATGTGATTTGCTCTGTCTTGGGTCATCCCACACCCCACAGCGTTTGTGCTTGCATCTGTGCTTACATGGCCGTCCAGGAGATGGGCTGGAGGCTGCAGCTGCCGCTCTCAGACCCCTTGGAGGAACCCCAGCCTTTTCTTGGGTCAGCATGGGCACTTAGGTTGGAATGCTCTGGTTTGAGTGGGAGCCCTGCAGTCCCCTTGCTTGCCTGCTCCGGGCTCTCTGGGGTCTCACCAGCAGGAGCACAGGTGGTCATCCTTGAGCCCCAGCCCTTCGGAGCCCCTGTCTACATGTGCTTTCACTCCCTCAGCCTGCAACGGTCAGATTTGCCATCAAAAAATGATAACCTCTACTTTTATCTTTTGTATTTTGATAAACACTGAAGAAGCTGGAGCTGTTAAACTTTATCTTGGGGAAAACCTCAGAACTGGTTTATTTGGTGTTGTGGAACCTCTTACTGCTTTCAAAACACAGTTAGTAATCAAGTGTTTTGTATACTTGTTTTCAGTTTTCATTTCGACAAACAAGCACTGTAATTACAAGCTATTAGAATAAAATCTCTTAACTAAAAAAAAAAAAAAAAAAAAAAAAAGACAGGGGACTTGCCTGGTGGTCTAGTGGCTAAGACTGTGCTCCCAACACAGGGGCCCAGGGTTCGATCCCTGGTCAGGGAATTAGGTCCCACATGTCACAACTAAGAGTTCACATGCCACAACTAAAAAAGATCCCACATGCTGCAACTAAAGATTCTGCATGCCGCAACAAAAGATGCCACATGCCAGAAGGAAGATCCTGCATGTGGCAATGAAAATCCCGTGTGCCCGACTAAGACCCGATGCTGCCAAGTAAATAAATAAATATTTTAAGAAATATTAAAAAAATATTAAAAAAAAGAAAAACAACAAAGAAACCAAAAAACAAAAGATACGTGTTGGGAGAATGAGAAGAGGGAACCTTTGTGCACTACTGCTGGGAATGTAAGCTGGTGCAGCCACTGTGGAAAACAGTATGCAGTATCTCAAAATAAATTAGAACTACCCTATGATCCAGCAATATCACTCTGGGTATATGTTAAAAGGAAATTAAATCAGTATTTCGAATAGAGATCTTCACTCTTACGTTCATTGTAGCATTATTCACGATAGCCAAGACATGGAAGCAACCTAAATGCAATCAAAAGATGTATGGCTAAAGAAAATATGGCAAACACATAAAATGAAATGTTATTCAAGCTTAAAAAAGAAGGAGATCCTGCCATTTGTGACAATTTGGATGAACCTGGAGGGCATTATGCTAAGTGAAATAAGCCAGACAGCAGGAGAAATACTGCATGATACCACTTACAAGAGGAAAGTAAATCATAGAAGCAGTGAGTTGGAACTGTGGTTGCTAGGGACTGCGGTTAGTCAAAGGGTACAAAGTTTCAGTTATACAAGATGAATAAGTCCTAGATATCTACTGTATAACATAGTGCCTATAGTTAACAACACTGTATTATATACTTAAAAATTTGGGAAGAGGATAGATCTTATGTTAAATGTTCTTATCCCCCAAAAAATGATAAGTAAGGAGTGTGTGAGGAAACTTTTGGAGGTGATGGATAGGTTTATGGCATAGATTGTGGTGATGGTTTCATGGGTGTATACTTATCTCCAAACTCATCAAGTCATGTGCATTAAATACGTACAGCTTTTTGTATGTCAATCATACCTCAATAAAGTGGTTTAAAAATGTGTTTCTCTTGCAATCTGCTTTGCAGCATCACCAGATCTACCACCTGTGGAAGTATTTCAAGTGCTCTGGCTTCTGAGAAGTTAAACTCTGATATGTATACTGAAAACAGTAATAACTACATGTTGATCCACATACATAAATACATGGTTATATAGAGAGGACATTGTTAGATGTGGTCAGTTACTTGGTTAGTCACTCACCTCCAGGAGGTTTCAGTCTATAAGAGACTAATGTGAGCTATAACCTGGGTGAGTCATAAGTGGAGTTGGGGTCTGTTAAGTTTTGCTGCAAATGAATCCTAGGATATATCTTCATTCTTTTGCAAACGTGTCAAAACCAGAATTGTACAGGACAAAATTTAACAGGCAAGGAAGACTTTATTCAAGGCTGTTGCAAAGAGGAGAAAGGCCAGAACTAAAGTCTGAACTTAACTCTGCTGAAACAAAGGGTGGGTGAGTTATGAATAGCTGGGGAATGCGGGGATCATAGGCTGTCTGTATTTGCTAATGGGTCTTTCCCAAAGGAAAAGTAAACTTTCTCTTATCTTCATGACAGAAGGTAGTTTTACAACTTGGAGCAAAGTGCTCATGGAAGTTGGGCTCCTACCCTACCACAGAAACTGGGAGATTGGGGGACTTGATGTTATTGTTTCAAAGTGATGGCTCCCAGCTCCTGGAGGAAGGTATTCCTTGAAGGTACAAGGAGTTAGAGGCTTTTAAAAGGATTTACATATCAAATAGGCAAAGAAAGAATTTATAAGTTTTCTAAAGAAAATCCTCTGAGGAAAGGGAGGTCAGGGTCTATAGTCTGGAAGAAGCCTGACTAAAGTTTCTTCAAGCTGGACCTCTTGGTCATCTGCATGCTTGAATGTTTTATGTAAACCACACTGTGGCCACATTTTATGTTAATTCAATGATAAGATGATAAGAAAACAGCACTTGATAGAACTTTACGGTTTGCAAAGCCTTTTCTCATATGCCATTTCTTTTTATTTTCACAGCCACCCCATGAATAGTATATAATTGTTATATCCAATCTCTATATGAGAAACTTGGTTCTCAGCAATATTAAATGAATTAACAGAATCATATAGCTGGCGAATGGTAGAAGAGGTGTTTTAAAGCGTCTGACTCCTGTGCCCTTTCCAACCCATACTTCTTATTTAAGGGAAATCTGTGATAAAATCTGCTCTTCTGAAAAACAGAGGAAGCAGTTGGTCTAACATTATATATTTTTTTAAATTCAAGATTTCTGGGACTTCCCTGGTGGTGCAGTGGTTAAGAATCTGCCTGCCAATGCAGGGGACACAGGTTCGATCCCTGGTCCAGGAAGATCCCACATGCCGTGGAGCAACTAAGCCTGTGCACCACAACTACTGCAGCCCGCGTGCCTAGAGCCCGTGCTCCGCAACAAGAGAAGCCACTGCAATGAGAAGCCCGTGCACCACAATGGAGAGTAGCCCCCGGAAGAGTAGCCCCTGCTCGTCACAACTAGAGAAAGCCAGAAAGCCTGCGTGCCGCAATGAGGACCCAACGAGCCAAAAATTAAATAAAATTAAAAAAAATTCAAGATTCCTGTGTTTTATTTCTTTAAATTGTATTAATATAATAGAGAAGTAAAATAGAGAAACTTGTAAGATAAGTAGAGTCATGTCAATTCTCTATTAAAAATTAGTCTAATCTGTAAGAGTATTATTTAGAAAAGGTAACTAATGAAAACCAATTTTTACTTGCCATAAATATCTATAGCTCAATGATTTCTTCTTATGCTCACTAAACATGTCTCCTAGAGTTTTTGAAGTTTCTGTCCTAAAAATATTTTATGGGATAGGCCCTAAAATTTTAGCACAAACAAAGGAAGATGGAGACTTTTAGTTCAGGTGTGAGTTTTAATTTCATGAGCTATTTAACAGCTTCCAAATGGAATTTCTCAGTGGCCAGAATCAAATACAAAGGTTTTCTTTGTCATGGTTTCAACTTAATTTGAATATGATTTGGATGACGGAGAGAAGGCCTTCTCTAAACAGTACTCTCTAGACCCTCTTGATGTATTTGCATCTGTTTTCTAAGTGTCTCCATGTTCACCAGCAGTGCCAGGTCACTCCCTATACAATGCACTCATGGCCTCCACAGCCCTCCTCCCCTTTCTGTGTTGAGCATGTTCTCACTTGAGATTTTCTACTAGTCCTTTATGCCTACTCCTCTTCATTCTTCTCTTTTGAAATTTATTGCAGTTTTGATTTCCTTCCATGGTAATGGGTTATCTTTTTTTTTTTTTTTTTTGCGGTACGCGGGCCTCTCACTATTGTGGCCTCTCCCGTTGCGGAGCGCAGCCTCCGGACGCGCAGGCTCAGCGGCCATGGCTCATGGGCCCAGCCACTCCACGGCATGTGGGATCTTCCCAGACCGGGGCACGAACCCGTGTCCCCTGCATCGGCAGGCGGACTCTTAACCACTGCGCCACCAGGGAAGCCCCTGGGTTATCTTTTATGACTGTGCAGATAAGTGCTTTCATGTGGAGAAACTCTTCAACATTCCTATTGGTCTCCAGATAATAGCTTAGAAGTGCTATTCTTGGAGGTTCTTAACTATGTCAATAGTGCAGGACACCTTGTCATCTATTTTACAGGGTCTGATGGTGTTTTCAGTTCCTACAATACAGGTTTGGAATGTTATTGAGGCAAACAGTTCTGCAAGCTTTACAATTAGGTACAGAAGAGGATGGCATCTATCATTACAAAGGTTGGTTGAAAAGAGAGGATGGGGCAGGTTCATTATGTACAGTATTCTGGTTTCATTATGAGGATAAACATTTGGAGCTGAAAGGTATCATCTGGTGGCTCCATTGCAGTGGTGCTCAACTGGGGGCGATTTCTCTCTCCCTCTGGGACACTTGGCAATGTCTTGAGTCACAACTGAAGGGGTCATATTACTGGCATCTAATAGGTAGAAGCCAGGGACACTGGAAAACATTCCTCCATGCACAAGAAACCCCCCCCCCCAACAGAGAGTTATCCAGTCCAAAGTATCAAGTTCCAAGGTTTAGAAACCTTGCATATCAGCTCTATTTTAATACTACTATTTTATTATGCTATTATAAGTAGTACTCTTCATAGTACTTTTCAGTATCTAATATTTTTCTTGTTTATTTATTTTTCCTGGTGTGTTTCTCCATCTTGCCTGTGTTGGCCACCCCCATTTCTTCATCCCACTGACCAGTGCTCAGGAAGATTTTCCTTATCAGATAATGTACTTATCTCTCTTTCATTAAGGTTTGGTTGTGAGGTTTTGTCTTGTTCTTTTGTTTGGAACATATTCTTTTGTTTCTTCATTTTGCTTGACTCTCTGTTGGTTTCTATGCATTAGATAAAGCAGCCAGACTTAAAGCAGTGGCCTCCTGCAGGAGATGAGCCTGACCGTTCAATCCTGCCTCACTCTTGTCTCTCAAACCTCAGTGATTGTCCAAGCAGCCTATTTTATTTTTAATAGCTCTTAGTAGATGAGGGTGTGCTAAGACCAGTCGGTGTTCCAAAGCAGGGGAATCTCAGTCAGAACCTAGATTCAGGCTGATTGGAAGCCAGACCCTCAGGCAGAAGATTTTAAAATATGCAAATATAAACAGTGCTGTGGGGCTGAAAGCCTAGGCCCCATGGCCACCAGAGCCAGGTGATGTAGAGGTGTCCCCTGGAGGCAGCCTCAAAAATCAGGGCACACTTTGCGATGACCTAGAGGGGTGGGATGGGGCGGGTGGGAGGGAGGCTCCAGAGGGAGGGCATATGGGGATATATGTATACATACAGCTGATTCGCTTTGCTGTGCAACAGAAACTAACACAGTATTGTGAAGCAGTTATACTCCAATAAAGATCTAAAAAACAAAACAAAACAAAACCCAGGGCACCAGATGTAAAACTGGGGCACCAATCCAGAGTCTGAAAATATTAAATGAAAAATTTCAGACATAATTCATAAATTGTAAATTGCACGCCTTTCTGAGTAGCATGATGAAATCTCATGCCCTCCTGCTCTGTCCCACCTGTTATTTACCTAGTAGCCCTCTTGGTTATCAAATCAACTGTTACTGTGTTACTGAACCACATTTGGGTCCGCTAGCCCATGCACAGTAAAGCCAATCTACTGATACCGGGTTATGGTGAAGGAAAGTGCCCTGTTTACTGTAAAGAACCAGACAAGGAGTCCAGGACAGCTAATGTTCGAAAACGCCTGAACTCCCTGATGAGTTTCAGGGGCGCATTTTTAAAGGCAAGGTGAAGGAGAGGACACTCAGGGTATGTGATCAGCTCGGGCACAATTCTCTGAAAGGTTGATGGTGAGGTAAGAAGGTGATGTCACAGGGGTTAACGTTGTTAATCCCGAGGCTCCAGTAGGTCTGGGGGCTACATGCTCATCATGGTCATCAAGTAGTTAACCTCTTCCACTTGGTGGTGGTTTTAGCATCTGTAAAACAACTCAGGAAATGTTCATCTGATACTGTTATTAGGTACTTCACAGAGGACCCAAAGCAGGGGACTTGGGGGGAGGGGTCTTTCCCAGGAAGGCCCCGTAGATCCTGCTTGGTTACCACAGCATCACAGTGCTTGTGTTCAGGAAAACCTTATTTTACTTATCAATGGCCCCAAAGCGCACGAGTAGAGATGCTGGCAATTCGGATATACCAAAGAGAAGCCATAAAGTTCTTCCTTTAAGTGAAAAGGTGAAAGCTCTTGACTTAATAAAAGAAAAAATCAGTTAAGTGCTGAGGTTGCTAAGATCTAGTAAGAACAAATGTTCTGTCTATGAAGTTGTGAAGGAAAAAGAAATTTGTGCTAGTTTTGCTGTCACACCTCAAACTGCAAAAGATACAGCCACAGTGTGTAAGTGCTTAGTTAAAATACAGAAAAGGTATTAAATTTGTACAACAAAATATTTAGAGAGAGAGAGGGAGAGAGAGAGAGACCACATTTATATAACTTTTATTATGGTATATTGTTATAACTGTTGTATTTTATTATTAGTTACTGTTGTTAACCTCTTACTGTAACTATAAGTTAAACTTTATCAGAGGTACATATGTGTAGGAAAAACTTTATACATAGTGTCTCGAACTATCCTTCATTTCAGGCATCCACTGGAGGGGGGAGGTCTTAAAACAGGGGTCCCGAACCCCCGGGCTGTGATACAGGTCCACAGCCTATTACGAACTGGGCCGCACAGCAGGAGGTGAGCAACGGGTGAGTGAGTGGGTGAAGCTTCATCTGCCACTCGCCATGGCTCCCCATTGCTGGCATTACTGCCTGAACGAATCCTCCCTCCGGATCTGTGGAAAAATTGTTTTCCACAAAACCAGTCCCTGGTGCCAAGAAGGCTGGGGACTGCTGTCTTAAAACATATTCTCCACAAATAAGGGGGATCTACTTATTTCCTTAGATATCCAATATTTTTTCATGCTCTGTAATGGAATTCATTTTAAACTGCACTTGCAAATTTTTTGGTGTTGGTGTATGAAAATACAATTTTTGTCTCTTCATCTATCCAGAGACCTACCTAGCTAAAATAATTTACTAATTCTATTAGTTTGTATGTAAATTCTTTTGACTATTTTTAAATATTCTCGTAAACTGCAAATAATAAAAGTTTTACTTCAAAAAAAAAAAAAAGAAAGAAAGAAACCCCAAACAAACGGGGCATCAGATGTAAAGCTGGGGCATCTGACATAAAACCGGGCACCTGATGTAAAACCATGACACCTGACGTGTTACTTCTGTAAACCTGTGACCTACCATAAAACTGGGGCACTTGTAAACCCCAGGGGCACGTGACGTAAAACCGGTGCGTCACGTAAGCCCGGTGCCTCGCGTAAAGCCGGCGCCTGACGTAAAACCGGGCGTCTGACGTAAAACTGATGTAAAACCACGACACCTAACGTATTACTGAGTACCTGACGTAAACCTGGGACCTGACATAAAACTGGGGCACTTGATGTAAACCCCGGGCACTCGACGTTAAACTGGGAGCCTGACATAAAACCGGGCGCCTCTCATAAGCCCTACGCCTGACGTAAGCTCTGCGCCTGACGTAAAACCGGGCGCCTGACGTAAACCCGGTGCCTGACGTAAAGCTGGCATCTGAGGTAAAACCGGGTGCCTGGTATAAAACCCGGCACCAGTCGTAAAACTGGGGCACTTGACGTAAATCCACGGCACCTGACGAGAAGCAGGGGCAACAGTTGTAAAGCGGGGGGACCAGATGTAAAACCCAGCACCTTGAGTCAAACCGGGCACCCGATGTAAACCTGGGCACCAGACTCCCCAGGCGCCTGACATAATGCTGGGGCACCAGAGGTAAAACCGGGCGTCTGACATAAAACTGGGGCCCTTGATGTAAAACCGGGTACCTGACACGTGTGAAAACTCCCTCCTGAGAGATCCTAGCCCTGGAAGGAGGGCACAGAGATGCTGCCTGCCAGCCTCCTTCGGAGAGAACACCAGCAGTCTCCCAAATGTGTTAAATCAGAGGCCTGCCCCTCAGGCCGATGCTTCACGACCAGCAAACAGAGCCTGTCCCCCAGCCGTTGGGGCATCCCTGGAGGCGGCTTCCACGCTGGACCCAGGGCTGGTGAGTCTTGAGCGCGGGCCTTCCAGAGCTGTCTCTCGGATGGCTGTAGGGCAGGTATCGTGAAGTGACTGGTTTTCAAGGCTAGATGTTTTGGGGGCTCATGTCTCAGGTGCAGGTCTTAAAGGTTGGGGGTGTCCCATGTGGGGTTCAGAGCCTTCACTTCTCAGGGAGAAGCTCAGGGTTTGAGCTCCCTCCTGTGACTGTGAGTTGCCGCCCAGGGGCGGTGCTTATGGCCATCCGTGTCTGGCCTCTCCTGCCTGCTCCTTTTCTCCTTTGCCTGCGGCGTAGGCGCTGCTCAGCCAGTTTTCAGGTTTTTTCTTTTTTCACGAGGAAATTGTTCCACGTGTAGCTGCAGGTTTGGTGTGTAGGTCACCGTCTTGGACTGGAATCTCCTTAGTAAGATTTTCCTGAACGTTCTGTGTTCCACTGCGGTTATTTCTTTTAATAGGAAACTGAAGCCAAAAGTGGGCCAAAAGACTGTAGTACAAGATAGGGGCATTGGTATCAAGATATTGGCATCTTGATTTAAAAGCCAGCGTCCCATCCTGCTGGTGTTTTGATCACTTTAAGGAGGACAGTTTCATCCACTGGTTTGTGTTTAAACACAGAAATGAAGAGAAACAGGCATCTTTTCTTCTGTATCTCTAATGTTTCAAGAGAACCTCATATTTCTTAGATTTTCCTGATAGCATTAAATTAGATGCCCGATACAAAAGAAGTGTGCCTGATTGTCCAGTTTATTTCTCTGGAACACGTCACGTCCTCTTAGTGGTGATAGGATAAAATAACTTCAGGAAAAGACTTCGTAGCAACCATAGAGTATGTAAATATTTATTCTCAGGGAGTCTAGATAAATTGCTGTAAGAAATTTATAGAAATGGTTTATATATATCTCACAATTTCGTTTGTCTTTTTCACTTTAATTAGGCATCATCTCTGCTAATAAGCCTTTGCTTGACTTAGACTTTTGGTGACTCCCTACTTCATGGTGAATTCCTGGAATTTCGCTAATGTCCACTTAGGAAGTGCTCATTTTTCCACTTAGGAAGTGCTCTCTGTATATGGGGAGCCAGGGGCGGGGGCAAGGTATAGAATGGATAGATATTCTCCTTGCATTGACTTCATGGTAGGTCAGTGCCCCTAACCCCTGTGTTGTTCAAGGATCAACTGTATATAGCCTGTAGATTCTCACGTTATTAAAGAAAATAACTTTGAAACAATACTAAAGCATATATATAGCTTTCATTTGTGAGTTTATCGGGCAGTTACTGTATTTTTTTTAATGTAATCTGTATTTTAAATATGACAGATTTTGGGTTCATGAGAACTCCATAAGATTACATTTAGCAAAGGTGTCCACTTGCCTTTGGTGTCCATGAAAGAAATGAACCAAAACATCAGCTAATGGGGCATTTGTGATATACATAAGGTGTTGAGTGCTTGTGAGAAGGAGTAATGTTGAGGAAGAAATAGAGGAAAAAGGAACGAGTGGTCTTTACTCTCCCCCTACTCTTCTTTGCAAAGCATTGCATTTTCACCTTCGTTCAACTTCCCTGCACTTGTGTACATGTTTGTTTTTCCTACTGAATTATAATATCCTTGAAAGAAGACTTAATTCATCTTTTTTCCTCAAAGCACCTAGCAGTTCTCCTTGAACAATTTCAATAGCTCAGGAGCAGGGGGTAACTTAATGATTTGCTATACTTCATCTAAATGATGAGCATGCTTTGTAAACCACCGCTGTTAGTGACAACATTAGGTTATCATGGTAATCATCTAGATAATTAGGTTATCCTGATACTCTCAGTGGGTTGAATGGTGGCCTGCAAAAAGCTGTCCGAGAACTAATTCCCAGAAACTGTGAATGTGGTCCTATTTGGAAAAAGAGACTTTGCAGATGTAATTAAGCTAAGGATCATGAGATGAAGAGGTCATTCTGGATTATCCAAGTGGTCTCTAAATGCAGTGATAAATTTCTTGTGAGAAACACCTGTGAGAGAGATTCGACAGAGAAACAGGGAGGAGGGGAGGAGGCAATGTGACCATGAAGACAGGGACTAGAGTGATACAGCCACAAGCTGTGGAAGAACATTGTTGGCAGTCATCAGAAGCTAGGAGAGACATGGAATGGATTATCAACCTAGAGCCTCTGGAGGGAGTCCACCTTGATTTCAGACTTTTGGACTGTAGAACTGTGAGAGAAGATATTTCTGTTAAGCTACCAGGTTTGTAGTAATTTGTTGCTACTGCCCTAGGAAACTAATACAACTTAGCTCTGGACAATCCCCCAGAGACCACCCTCCCTGTATCTGGAGAACCTGGGCTGTTAAATGGAGCCACTGACTTCCTGATGTTCTTTTATTAAATGCTTCACAGCCTCAGGCTGGAGGGCTCCTCCCCAGCATAGATTCTGGGGATAGAGGGAACGTATCTTCACTTAAAACAAGAAACCAGTAGCTGCTACACTACCCAGGGAAAGTTGAGGGTAAGGGAGGGGAAGTACTGCTCTCACAACCCCCTGCTTTTTGAACAGTCTTCTAGAACCCTACTTTCATTGCCTTTTGAAATTTAATCCCTGTAGAGAGATAAGGTGCTCTTAGACAACAGAGGCTTTCAAGATAACATCTGAACACATTTATGACAGTGAAAATCATAGGGAAGGAAGTATTTGTATGTAGACAGATGCTTCTTGGAGGAAGTAAGTTTAGAGCCGGACTGTGAAAAAAAATAGAGGGTTTGAGTAAGTGGCTAGTGGAAAGGAAGGTATTTTAGGTGGCAACATAGAAGAAAGAATAAGTAGAAGAGATGAAAACTAGTGTTGCTTGAAGGAAAGATCATTAGAACCACATTGAATGCTAACTAGGGTGTTCAGTTACCATTGGAAGAATTTGGGTTTTTTAATCTAGAGGTCCATTGTGGTTTGGTGAGCAAGGTAGGCCTTGCTTGCGAGGCTGCAAGCCTTTCAGGAGTTATCACTGGTGGGGTGGATGACGCTGTAGGCCCCCTACAAGTTTCCTCCCTCAGCAATTCTTTCTGACTTCTCCAGTCAAGCATAAGTGCCCTTTTCTCTGCTCCATGCATAACTTGAACACTGCTGTGGAGTATCCCTCCTACCCCCATGTGGTTTGGATTCCTTCTAACTCTAAAAGGCCCCAAGGGAAATGTATTCCCAGTATCTAGCACTGGACCTGGCTTCCAGTAGGTACTCCAATACCATTTCTTCTAAACTCAGTGAATTTCAGGGGGGACTCCTATAGAGGATTCAAGACCCGAATTCCAGCTCTTATAGCTGTTGTCTTCTCACAGCCAGGAGCTGTACAAAAGGATTTTTAAAAATAATAAATAAATTAATTTTTTGGCTGCATTGGGTCTTCGTTGCTGCGTGCTGGTGTTTCTCTAGTTGCGGCGAGTGGGGGCTGCTCTTTGTTGTGGTGCTCGGGATTCTCTTGTTGCGGAGCCCGGGCTCTAGGTGCACAGGCTTCAGTAGTTGTGGCTCGTGGGCTCTAGAGCGCAGGCCCAGTAGTTGTGGTGCATGGGCTTAGTTGCTCCACGGCATGTGGGATCTTCCCGGACCAGGGCTCGAACACGTATCCCTCCATTGGCAGGCAGATTTTTAACCACTGCACCACCAGGGAAGTCCCCAAAAGGGTTTTTAAAAAAGTGATTTTCACACTTGGGCAACATGACCATAGTGCCTAATTCAGGAAGACACTCTTTCACGTTTTCAGTCTCTGCATATGGCTCTCCCAAGTAGAAAGCATGTCTTCACTGGGTTAATGTAAAGTTCAGAGAAAATGTGTGGCTAAAGGACAGGGAGTTGCCAGTGTTTGTTGAGGACCTGATAGTGTACTGAACAATACATTTGAGATTGAAAATCCATCAACCAGTACACATTTTGTTTATTTCGTATTTCCTTTCTTGTTTTATGTATATATATATATATATATATATATATATATATTTGTTTGTTTTTTTTTGCGGTGCGCGGGCCTCTCACTGTTGTGGCCTCTCCTGTTGTGGAGCACAGGCTCCAGACGCACAGACTCAGCGGCCATGGCTCATGGGCCCAGCCGCTCCGCAGCATGTGGGATCTTTCCGGACCGGGGCACGAACCTGCGTCCCCTGCATCGGCAGGCGGACTCTCAACCACTGCGCCACCAGGGAAGCCATCTTGTTTTATATTTTTTGATCAGTGTCCCAATACACTTTATATTTGTTGACATTTCTATATATGTTATACTTCAATAGAGCATTTCACTTAAAAAAAACGAATATGAACCTGATGCTATGTCTAGCCTATTGTTATTGATCTCAAAATAATTGGACAAAATAGGTTACAATTCCTTACACTTACATTACATTACTTTTAGTAATTGGATGAGAAAAAATATTTGAAAGAAATTGAAGGGCAAAAAGCAATATAATTTGATTTAATTACCTTTTAATCAAAGTAATTGATTAAGATTATTCCCAGATCAGGAGAGACCTCTTTTCATGATAAGATTCCTGCAAAGTGTTAATGACTACCAAAAAAAAAAATTCCAAAGTGTTTAAGACAATATGATTTGACAGGTTTTGGAGAGATGAAAAACATTCTTTTATAAAAGAGAAAAATAATTCAGAGTAATCTTAAGATAGTAGACTTGTATACCTAGTTTGTAATGGCAGTTTGATTTAGATTGAGTATAATACTTATCAATGGAATAAATATTTGCTATGCAAAAGAAAGTACATGAAATGGAAGGGAATGAGGTATCAACTTTGTTTTAAATTAATCCTAAGATATTTGAGGGAATGATAATTAGCAGTTAGACTTGAAGATATGGAAGCAATATGACAAAGCCAAAATAAGTAAGCAATAAAATAAATGACAGTAGAATGTTTCCTAAAATAATTACCTGCATATATTGCTTTCTGGAGAGACAAAGCAAATAAAACAAAATCCCAGATGCCTTCATTCAATATATATTCAAGTCATAAAACCTTAAAATCTGGGTTAAAGGTCATAAACCTTTGTAAAGTGTGGCTTAAGAAATGTTATTAAAAACCAAGCAGTTGCTGAAAGAATTATATGGAAATTAAAAAAAAATCCTTGAGAAATCCCTTTAGACCTCTCAGAAATACACAAGCATACACACACACACACACACACACACACACATATATGTAAGTGAATTGTGTCTGAAATAACAGAGAAGATATTTAAAGGGCCATAACTATTTGTTAGAATGTAAATGTAACGAGTATTACAAATATCTCAAGTTACCCGTGTGTAGGACTACCTAAGCACTCCACATCCCCTGTGTCTGCTTGTGATAAGGCATTCACATGAAGACAGTCAAGGCTTAGCATCTCTATAAAATAAAATTACCAGGTTTTCTTGAGCCTTTTACGCATTTAATCTGAATATTCCCACTGACTAAGATGTGTATGAATGAATTAGTTAAACTGTATAAGTGCAGGACAGTTCTGGCTATCACAGTCAGAATCTTCACCTGTAAGATATTTTAGGAGAACACTACTTTTTTCATATTTTCTTTCTGTTATTTATTCGAAGAAGGAAGAGAAGGAGGAGGAGGAGGAGGAGGAGGAGGAGGAGGAGGAGGAGAAGCGGGGGAGGGAAAGCCAGAGAGCAGCAAGAGCTATAGTCAGATCTGGTTGAAAGATGTAGATCCCTGGGCTCCATGTCCAGCTTCCTGAGTTAATAAAAATCTTTTTGGTGGTTCTAATCATCAGCAGAGTTGGGGATAACTGGGTTAGAGAATACTGAGATTGTCCATAGGCTGATCCTCCTGGGCCCTAGTCTACAAGGGTCACATCAAGTGTTAAGGAGATTGTGTACTGGTGTCCCCCACAGTGCTTTCCATGCCTCACTCCAGAAGAACGAGGAGCATGGGAATCTCAGACCCATGGTCAGGACATTTGGAGGAATATTTTGGAATAGAGACGGCTTCCTCGGGTCCTACAATTATAACAAACTCATGGAGGACAAGAAATGTGTCTTTTCCAGCTCTACCTCTGGTGTTCACCAGGGTGCCTAGTGTGAAATACCTGATAGTAAATGTACTGATTTTGAGGCATTATGCAGGCTTTGTGGGTGGCACCCAAGGCTAAGTTCTTGTAGAGAACTTGATTTGTTATGTTACCATTGCCGATAAGAAGCACATGATGCAGGAATTAGAATTATTTATTTGCTAAAGATTATTTATTTATTTATTTATTTATGGCTATGTTGGGTCTTTGTTGTTGCGTTCGAGCTTTCTCTAGTTGCGACGAACAGGGGCTACTCTTTGTTGTGGTGCATGGGCTTCTCATTGCAGTGGCTTCTCTTGTTGCGGAGCACGGGCTCTAGGCACGTGAGCTTCAGTAGTTGTGGCATGCGGGCTTAGTAGTTGTGGCTTGTGGACTCTAGAGCGCAGGCTCAGTAGTTGTGGCACACGGGCTTAGTTGCTCTATGGCATGTGGAATCATCCTGGACCAGGGCTCAAACCCGTGTCCCCTGCATTGGCAGGCGGATTCTTAACCACAGTGCCACCAGGGAAGTCCAGGAATTAGATTTAAAATAAATCCATCTACACTGTAAGAGCATTGGTTGAAGGGAGTGACTATTTCTATTATGCCTTCACTGGAACATACAAACTTAATGGTTTCACAAGGAAGAGAGAAGTGGAAATGTCAAATGTAGGAAAACAGGAAAATACAATTACCTTGTCAGCTTTCCTAATACTGATTGTGGGTGGGTAGCAAACAATGGCTAATATCTCAAATCCAGGAGAAATTAAACCATATCTTTCAGTAGAATCATACAGGAGATATCTATATGGTCAGATATGCAGCTTAAAAGAAAAAATTTTCTGTTCAACTTTAATTAAAATAAAACAAATTTATCTGAGAGAGGCCTCTCACAGAAACAATCACAAAGTAAATTTCTCAAGGAAATGTGGTAATCTTGAAATGTCTTATTTGTTCAAAAAAGAATTGAAATTTATAGTCCACCTCTATGAGAAATTACAGTATGATTCAAGTGTTTTAATATGCTTAAATTAAAGGATTCTTATTGCTGTGACCAGTTTTTATTTGGGACTTTATTAAATACTCTGTAATGTAAACAGGGAATAATCTCAGTTTGAGTGTTTTGGTTGCCATAAAGATACAGCAAAAGGATTCATAGAAATTTTTGTATTTCACAAGAGTAATTTTGGGACCCCATACCTTTGTGCAAAAAATGGTAGGTACTAGCCTGTACAGTATTCTTTGTACCTTGTAACATATGGCAAGACATCTGATTTAGAGTCCAAGAGTGTTACATTTTAGACAAGGTAGCCTAGTGTATAAACACATTGTTTCCATAAATTTCACACTGCCTTGTTATTCTGGCACCTGCTGTTCCAAGAAAGAGGAAAGCTGAAGGAAATAAAACTCAGCACAAAATAGAGCAACACTTGAATGGCAACTGCTGGGATGTACAAAGAGGAGACACAAAATGGGAAGACAAGATGCATTTTTTTTAAAGGCGGGTAAGATCTTATTTTCAGTAGAATATTATTGTATTTAACTGAGAAACAATTGAAGTGAACAAGGTGAAGTGAAATTTGAGAGGAAAACAAAAGGGCTTTAATTGATTTTAGCTCACAGACTCTTAGAGCTGGTGTGGATTTTATAGAATCCCAATCTTGTCATTTTATAGCTAAGGAAAGTAAGGCTCAGAGAGGTTGGTGCCTGAAATTCACATGGTTCACATGATTGCTGGTGGAATTCTTTCTGGAACTGTAGTTTATTTTATAAACTAAATGCCCACTTCATTTATTTATATACGTATTTTTTTCTATTCCTGAAGGAAACATGAAAGCATAATATTCACAAAATGTTTGAGTGATTTTGGATGAGTGACATGCTGGAAATCAGAGCTCTTCCTTGAGCAACAAGTGGTTTGTCTAAGTGCACACTGAGGCTCCAATCCTTAGGCCCTGTGGGGAGAGGGCTCTGTCCTGTGGCCACAGCCCTGGTAGCAGGGACATGGGAAACTGCTGGGCTCCCCAAAGACTTCCCTATCTTACTCCTCCATCATCTTACAGGCATAGAATCTAAGGGCCTCCCTGGGATGCTGGAGATTCTTGCAGTATAAGCTGGTGGTAGAAACCCTTCTGCAAATGTTCTTGAGAGTGAGAGGTTGCAGATTCTGACTAGGTGTTCAGCATCCACCTGTGGAACTTGGATTGAGTCCCTGGAGTTGTGGGGCTTCTGTCCCCGGGGTGGCTGAGTCACTGAGAAGAACACAGGCTTGGAGTTAGAACATCCTGAGTTTGAATTTTGACTCTACAAAGGGACCGTCTTTGTGACCGTAAACAGACACTGAAATCTCTGTATCTCTATTTATTGTGAGGGAAAAGACATCTGGCTTATAAAATTCCCAGTAATGGCCTTCTCTGCCAAACAACGAGGAATCAAACAGTAAATTTAAATGTTTCCCTCCGAATTTCTGAAGATATTTCTTTGACTCAGTACAGAAAGTGATAGCACTAACTTTTTCTTTGTTATCTAATTTGCAGACTAGGAAGTAAGAACACTCAAAATCCTCTTGGATGACTCACATAATGAGATGATAGCAATTTCCTTGAAAACATTAACTATTAGTCACTATATAAATAAGTTTTAAATATTGCCTCCACTGATTTTCCCATCCTTCTTTCTAAATACCAATCCTGGCTTGAATGCTGTTTTTAAGATATATAATGGGCTACAACAATTCACAATACTCAGACAAAGAAAGGGGTGGGTGGTACACAGGCAGAGCTGCAATTCAGCCAGCATGGAGGTCGAGATTCTCTGGAGGAATGGAGCTTACTGATTTTTAAAAAAATTTTATGGAGATATACTTAATATGCAAAGAGTTGCGTGAATTTAAATGTATACATTTGATGAGTTTGGACATATGCATACACCTGTGATAACCATCACCATAAACATATCTATTAGTTCCAAAAGCACTCTTGTATTCCCTTGCTTTATTATTCTTTGTGGTAAGAACACTTTGTGTGAGATCTACCCTGTTGACAAGTTTTTAAGTGCATAGTACTGTATTGTTAACTATATACTCTAGAGTTTTATATAAGATGAATAAGTTCTAGAGAGCTGCTGTATAACTTAGTGTTGTATGATTTTTAAAAGTGTGATTTTTCAGTACAGGGTGTTTTGCTTAGGTGGGTTGATCCAAGCATAACGTTCTAGGAGGAAAAGAACATTGGGTGTTGTGGCCTCAAATTCAAAAAATAAAAAATCACTAACAAAAAATTGGCAAGAACCTTACTTAGATAAAAACAACAACTATAACAAAAAAAAGAATGTTGCATAGAGTATAAATTACAGCAAAAAAGTAATATCTTTTATAGTTTCATTTACATTATAAATGTTTAAAAAGTGATATTGTTTCTTGATATTTCCACAGTTCCTTTCTACCAAAGGATAAAAAAATGTACTTTCACGATGTTCATCATTCATTCAGCTTCATTCATTTAACACCTACAATATGGCAGAAACTATTTGACCATATGATGAATAAAATGAGCACTTTAAATGTTTAAGTAAAACACGCTGGTAGGTTAGAGGGAGACAGTAAACAAGCACATAATATGCTTCCAGGCACTGAGAAGTATTATGAAGGCAGATAGAGAGAGGAGCCCTGGTCTGTTTGAGATAAGCAGGTCAGCAAAGGCCTCCCTGAGGAGGTGACGTTGGGGCAGAGGCCTAAATTAAGTGAAGGAGGGAGCCACCTGGCGTTCTAGGGAAAGAGCATTCCATGTACAAGGAACAACAGTGACAACAAAATGAAGCATTTTTTTTGCAGATATGAAGGAGCACGTCAGGTACCCAGAATAGAAAGAAGGCCAGGTGATCCAAAAAATGGAGAAGGTGAGAGAGTAAGGATAGGAAAAAAACTGTAGGCCATGGGTTTTTTTCTGAATGTAATGGGAAGCTGTGATGGTTAATTTTATGTGTGAACTTTGCTAGTCTGTGGTGCCGAATTGTTTGGCCAAACACTAGTCTAGATGTTGCTGTGAAGGTATCTTTTAGATGGGATTAACATTTAAATCAGTAGACTTTGAGTAAAACAGATTGTTCTCCATAATGCCGGTGGGCCTTGTCCAATCAGTTGAAAGCTTTAAGAGAAAAGATGGAGATTACCTGAAGAGGAAGGGATTCTTCCTCCACACTGAAACAGAGAAATTTGCCTGAGCTTCCAGCCTTCAGACTCAAGACTACAACATCAGTTCTTGCTGGCAATTCCAGCCTGCTAGCCTACCCTGCAGGTTCTGGACTTGCCACCTTCCACAACTTGATCAGTCCATTCCTTAAAATAAATCTTTCTCTCATCTCTCTCTCTTCATATATATATAAATACACACACACACACACATGCATACATACATACATCCTATTGATTCTGTTTCTCTGGAGAACCCTGACTAATATAGAAGCCATCTGACTTACTTGAGCAAGGGCATGGTATGGTCTGATTTACATTTCAAAAATCACTGTTACTTCAGGGAGGGAGAACTGACTCTTGGCAGCAAGAGGGAGGCAGAGAGACTAGCTAGAAGGCTGTTCTGGTCCTGTAGGTGAGACCTGACAGCGGCCTGGAAGTGATTAGAGGTCGCTGGTTTTGAAAAATATTTTGCAGGCTTTTTAAACAGATCAGATGAAGGGTGTGAGAGAAACATAAATCAAGGCTTACGTGTTGGGCCTGAGCAACTGTGTGAAGGGTGTGCTATTTATAAAGACAGTTCTGGAAGCCTGGATAAGGAACAGGTGTGCAGAGGTGGAAAAGGAGGGGAGGGAAGATGTATTAAGGATCCAGAGTTTTATTTTGAGCACATTAATTTCATGTTGCCTGTTTGCTGTCCAAATGGAAACATCAGTTAGAGCATTAGATGCAGGCATATGCTGCTGTACAGTGGTAGTTAAGAGCACAGTCTGTGGAGCCAGAACGTGAACCTCACTGTCTTGGTCTTTTAATCTTAAAAATGGGATGATAGACATACATTACTGATGTGACATGAGGATTAGATTAATCAACATGTGTAAGCTATTAGAATGTGCCTGATGATCACAGAAAAAGTTATGTAAATGTTAGCTATTCTAATAGTCAGAGTTTTATCTTTCTGGCTCATCAAATAAGTTCCTAGATTGAGGCAGGGGCCTGGGGAATGTCTCCCAAGCATCCTGCTTTGTATAGTTTTTGATTACTAGCTCAAAGAGGTCAAAACACAAACAGGAATTGGGTGCCAATTGTTTGTCTTCCCTTTGCCTGGACGGCAAGCGCTTCTGGAATGATGACATCAGAAAACTGTGCTTTAATAAAGCACACTTTTCTACCTGATTGCAACATCAGCTTGTCTGATGCAGCCCCACTCCCCCCAAATACCTCCTTGCCTTCTATGCTTTCATTCTCCATTGCATATCACACCTTCTTACATACTGTACATGTCACACTTATTTGCTTATTTTCTGTCTCCTCTTGGTAGAATGTAAGCTCTAGGAGGGCAGGGATTTTTGACCATTTTTGTTCACCTGGAGGAGTGCCTAGCTCAGTCAATACAGGAGGAGTGAATGATATTTCCTAGTGCTTATTGTTCCCTTTGTTTCTTATTCTATTTCTTCACATGTTTTCCCATGAGAAAGGCACATCAAAAAGACGGTTGCACATTAACATGATTCTCTGGACCTTTATGATTTGTGCAGAATGTTAATTTTCATTGAAACAAACCTCATCTATGAAATGGAATTTCAGAGGAAGCCTCTGATGGCAGTTTCAGTTTTGACTTTGGAAATCAATTCTGGAATTGACATATAGTCTCCTGAAAGTGATGACACTTTTTTGCTGTTGGCTGTCCGCTCCGTTTCCCTGCCAGTCTAAGTGTGGGCAGCAATACACTCCAGTTGCAGATTCTGATCACAGGTTTTTGCTCAGCAATGCTTGTTGATGAGAGGCATTGAGAGCTGTGCTGAGTGGAAGTTGATACATGACCAAGTCAAGCTATGACTTGTGAGTCTTATTGTAAGTCCAAGACACTGTATTGATTCTGTAGAATGGACTGGAAACTGACTATCATCTCACAGAACCCTCTAACTTGCTCCTCATCTGTTTATTCCCAAGGGAGCATTTGCATCACGCAGCTTTCTTCCAAAATCATTAACTTTTATTTCCCTTTACATTCCATTGTGATTTTACCATACGTATGAAAAGTGGACAAATGGATGTCTTTATTTAGCACAAAAGCATCGGTCCTGTTTTAATGTCAGCTTTTCAGAGGCAGCTAATTTTATCTTCTCTTAGTGCATGGTTTTAGTACACAGATACTGTTTCCTTGGACAAACAGGCATTGTGTCAAAATAAATTTCGTTTGACCTTACACTTCTTGTGCCAGCATTTATTATCACCCTTAGCATATTGTATTGCAGGTAGTCTTACAAAATATTTTTAAATTATCCTGATCAAATTAATCTTAATATTATAGCTGTTGTCTCGTTTCTCATTGTGATTGTACCAACCAGCACATCATGGCACATAGTTGGAGTTCAACAAATGATGGTTGAAGTGAGTTAAATATTAATTCCTGAGGCTACATGGGAAGGGGCATTGCCATTGTGCTGCTTTCAGATTTCCCTTTTATCTATAGAATGAATGATAGGCTGAAATAGGACTCCTCATCAGCTATTCTCTTTGTCCTTGAAAGTGGATGTAGACTGGACCTCAAGGAAAAAAACCCATTTCTGAACTAGGTTACGATCCTTTTGTGCCTCTGAATTCTAAGCATGTTTTATGTCATTGGAGGATGGTTATTCCAATGAATGACTAAAATTATAGAACATCCGTTCTAGCTGGAAGGAAGCCTCTAATTCTGCTAGAGAATGTTCATTATATAGATAAGTAGTGGGGACTGAGAATTTAGGGACTTACTTCAGACCTCAGAGCTGTTAGCTCATGTCGGAAGGAAATTCTAGCTCCTGTGCTCTACCATGATATTAGACCTTGATTTGGAGGCAGTTACTTGATTTCCTGGGCACTTATCTAAGGCAGAACATTCTGAAGAAAGCCTGCATTCTTTTTCAGAGATGACTAGATGCTCCCACTGAAGCCAGCCAGGCAGGGAAGTTAGTCTGTGAGTTTGGTTTCTGCAGAACACATGCTGAATCACTTCCTCATGGCTGTTGGTACTCAGAATTGTCCTACCATCACCCAGGTCTTTGCTGTTTTTAGTTCACCTGAGGGGGAAAAAATTGAACTGAGCAACAGAAGATATGTGGACAATAAAAAAAAAAATCAAATAAACATTTTCCTCCCTTGAGGCTAAAAGGAAAGAGAAGGATTCAAATAAAACCTTCTAAGAATAATGATTCATTTATAATAAATGTCATATCCCTTGCCTTGGCTCTATGATGTCAATACTATTATTTATATAATATTCTGGACTGTGCAACCCGCACTGCTGATGCTGCTTCAAAGGGTGGGGTGCCTCACAGCTACTGTTATATGTCAATATAGGCATTTTATTTATACACAAATAAATGAGCTTATTATATAGTATAAGTGATAAGTGCAAAGAAGAAAAAGGAGGAAAGGAGGAGAGGTAATCTTGATGGTAGGTGAGTAGCCTTAGACGGCCATAGGGATTTATTTTAAATACACTTTCCAGGTTTGCAAGTTATGTCCTAAACAGCAGCGTATGGAACAGATGCAGGCAAAGCCACCAGCACTAAGAAAATGGGGTCACAACCATGGAGACGAGACATTCGCCCCTTTTACATGCACTTGGTCTTAATGCAGATTGTGCAAAAATAAATGAATACATAATCAGACCCCATTTTCTTTAACTGAATTATCATTTATTTTTATTAGTATCTAGAAAGGATTCAGACATAAGAAAGAATATCTATTAGCTTTATTTTTCAATACAAAAGCCAAATCGTTGTACGTGATTTTAATAGATTCAAGTGGTAGATCAATTAACAAATTGTTTAATTTAAATCTATTTAACTTTAAAGAGGAATCCTTCCTTCCCCTTGTTTTTGTTTATTTAGTCATTAATATATTTTTTTGGTCTTAAATTGAAGTCATTTTGAAGCACCTTTCCTGGACGTGATCAATACCAAGAGTTATTGCTATGTTCTCTCACCTTTTTCATTTTATTATAACATTAATGGTTCACAAAAGGGCTGTATTTTGCAGGTGTTGGGCATGAATATTGGAGAATATAAATATAGAATTGGATGCTTTGCAGAGACTCTGCAGCTGGAGGGATGACAAGGCTGGTCTTCACTGAGGAACAGAGTCTAAGTGACACCATTCAGGTGTCCACCAAATCTGAGAGGCTAAAAATCCAGTGCAAGTGGAAATGATAACCTTTGTGCATGTGACAGTGACTTTCTCTGCATGATAATGGGGAAGAAGAGGAGAGAGCCTAAAAATACTGCAGCAATAAGACACTCAATATATGGACCTAAAGACCTTCTTGCAGTGGTGTGGTAGGCAGAATAATGGCCCTCTTAAAGATGTCCATGCTCTAATCCCTGAAACCTGTGAATATATTACCTTCCATGGCAAAAGGAACTTCAAAGATGTGATTAAGGGTATGTACCTTGAGATGTGGACCTTATTCTGGATTATTCAGGTGGACCCAATCTAATCTGGCTTGGTCACAGAGAGAAGCAATGGAAGAAGAGGGAAAGATTCAGAGTATGAGGAGGACTCACCATTGCTGCCTTTAAAGATGGAGGAAGGGGGCAATGAGCCAAGGAGTGTGGACATCCTATGAGGCTGGAAATGGCCCTCAGTTGATTGCCAGGAGGGAAACAGAGATCTTGGTTCTACAAATACAGGAACTGAAACACTGGTAACCTGTATGACCATGGAAAAGGATCTTCCCCTAGAGCCTCCAGAAAGGAACACAGTCCTTCCAATACCTTAATTATAGCTGGATGAGACCCATATCAGTTGTCTGACCTACAAAACTGTAGGCCACTATGTTTGTGGTTATTTATTAGAGTGGTGATAGGAAACTAATATAAATGTTGGCGAATGAATGAAAAACATTAAGAGTGGAGTCTTCTTTGGGTCCATCAGTTTCAGCACTTGGAACGAGCTGCCACGTGGAATAGGCAAAGCTGTATTTGCTCTTACATTTGAAAACACCCATTATTGACAGCTCAGGAAAACATTCAGGTCAGTTAAAATAATGAATAAAGGGCACATCTACACAAGAGTCAGACTTGTTATATGTTACCACAGAGGATAACTTTTCATTTTCACACAGGCCTAGGAGATAGGAGAGATAGCTTTTTTGTTGAGGTCTTAAAAAATAATTTCCAAATTATTTTGGTGAGCTATTTCTCTTTTTGTTTCTGGGTAAAGGGTCAACTGAAATTGCTCAAGCTTCTTATAACAATCAATCATTTGTCATGGAAAAATGATGTAGCCAGCAATTAGGTCAAGTTTTATACCAACTTCTTTGCTTTTACTCTGCAATTACTTGAATCTTTTACAATATCAGTGCTTGAGTATATAGTTGACCCTTGAGCAGCCTGGGGGAATCAGGGGCGCCAACCTTCTGTGTAGTTGAAAATCTGTGTATAATTTATAGTCAACCCTTCAAATTCATGGTTCCTTCACACACACAGCTTCTCTGTATATATGGTTTCGCACCTTCTGCTTCAACCAACTCAGATGGTGTAGTACTGTAGGACTTACTATTGAAAACAATCCACATGTAAGTGGACCTGTGCAGTTCAAACCCGTGTTGTTCAGGGTCAACTCTTATCTTTTTAGTTCACTTACTTTTGGTTCAACTTCTCTCCTTCTCCCTGGCCGCCTTCTTAGGGCTCGTTGAGCACCAGCTACTTGTTATTAGGACCCTGTGTTGGGGATCCTCCTGAGCATGGAGAACTCTATCCATGTGTACTCAGGACTCACATAGATATGTAACATGGAGGCACAGGGGTGTTCCGATGGACCATGCCTGGATCATACCTAGGTTTAAATTGTATTGAAATTTCACTAGTTCAAAATATGATTTCCTTTTTTCAGAATTCAAATTGCTCAGAGAGGCAGGGTCAGAGTCCATAAAAATTATACATATGCAGACAGGCCTTGTGAGGTCCATCCTGCATTGATATAGACTCCTTAATAGGGTTAAACTGTTGTGTTTGTGCCTGTGTGTTGTTTTGGGTGTGTGTACAAGCCAGTCAGATCTTTTCCTCCTTAGCCCCAGGCAGAGCATTTCAGACCTGTTGTGGACTGAGTCGTGCCCCTGCCCCCCAATTCTTATATTGAAACCCTAATCCCCAATGAGACTATATTTGAAGATAGGGTCTCTAAGGGGGTAATTAAGGTTAAATGAGCTCATAAGAGTAGGGTTCTATATGATAGGACTAATGTCCTTATAAGAAGAAGAGATACTAGAGTTCTCTCTCTCTCTCCCAGCACTCACAGAGGAAAGACCAAATGATGACACAGCAAGAATGAGGCTTTTATAAGTCAGGAAGAGTGATCTCACTAGAAACCCAATTTACCGGCACCTTGATCATGGACTTCTAGCCTCCAGAATTGTGAGAAAATAAATTTCTGTTGTTTAAGCCCTCCAGCCTCTGGTATTTTGTCATAGAAGCCTTGGCAGATTAATACAAGACCACTTCAGGAGTCTGCATTTCATCCTGGGAAGTCCTTGAGGCAAATTAAGCTTGGGACATGTGGCATCGTCCATTTTACATTTGAAAGCAAATATCTCTGGCTCTTGTGTAAAAAATGACATGAAAAAGGAAGGAAAGAATGGAAGTGGAAAGTTAGCTGAGAGGCTACTGTACTGGTCCACGCAAGAGGCAATGACATTCTTTAAGATTTGACGATGTAAAGCAAAAATGACAACTCTAAATTGTGCCGTTTATAACATATCCTACTTGTGCAGTTTATAACACGTGAAGATAAAATATGTATCACAACAATAGCCAAAGAGTGGGGATTTAAGGTTAATAGACTTACACTGTTGAAAATTTATACATTTCATGTCAGATGGTACACTATTAACACTGAATTGATTGTGATAATTTTATTATTCATAATGTAACCTCTAAGTTAACATGAAAAAGGTGCAAAGATATATAGCTAAAAAGCCAATAAAGTAACTTAAATGAAATACTAAGGGTATTTCATTAGCTCAAAATGAGGCAGAAAAGAAGGTATAGAGAAAAGAAAAACAGATGAGACAATTAGAAATCAAACAGCAAAATGGTAAACCAAAATCAAGCTATATCTAAAGTTATATTCAATGTAAGTGGAATGAATATGCCAGTTAAATGACAGAGATTGTCAAGCAGGAGGAAAAAGAAAGAAGCAAGATCCAATTAAACCCTATCTACAAAAACATACTTTAATTATAAAAACTAATAAAGAGTGACAGCAAAAGGATGGGAAAAGATATGCCATGCAGACAATAAACATGAGAAAGATGCAATAGCTATATTAATATTAGACAAGATAGACCTCAAGACAAGAATATTGATAAAGAGGGACATTTTATCATGAAAAAATGCCAGCTCATCACAAAGACATAACAATTATTAATACATATGTGCCTAATAATAGAACTTCAAGATACATGAAGCAAAAATAGTTAAGATTAAAGGGAAAATAGATAATTGCACAATCATAGTTGGAGATATTCATGTCATCTTAATAATTAATACAACACTTAGACCAAAAAGAATCAGTAGAATGGATGACATGATCAGCACTAGCAACCTCCTTGATCTAATTGATGCTTAATAAAACACAATGTTCTATAACTAGAATACACATTCTTTTCAAGTGGCATGGAACTTTCAAGATATATAATATACTGAGCCATAAAATAAATCTCAAAAAGTGTAAATTGGTATCCCTATTTGGAAGTACCTATTAAAGCTAAACTTACATCTACCCTATGGACCAGTATACCTATTCGTAGTGCATACCACAGAGAACTGAATCCACCAAAAGAAAAGTACAGGATTATCCACAGCAGTGTTATTCAAAATATCCCAGTCCTAAAAAGCAGCTAAATGCCCATCCACAGGAGAATGGAGACATTGTGGTATCTTCATATAAAAGAATGTAACAGAAAGAAAAATGAACTTTTGCTACACAGGACAATATGGATGAGTCTCACAGATGTAATGAAAAGCTCAAGAATCCAGTTATAAATCTAGTCAATAATGTATGATTTCATTTATGTGAAGTTCAAGAACAGGCAAAACTAATCAACAGTTATAGAAGGCAGAAGAGTTGGAGTAGCTGTTACTTCTTGGTATGGTAGATATTGCCTGGGAAGGACACATGGGAACATTCTACATGCTGACAACATATGTCTTATACAGGTGGGAGTTAAGGCCACGTCAAAACAACTGACTGGTCTGGTTCAAGAGGCCTTATGAGTCATAAGGACCTTGGTTTTCCAATCAACATTCCTAGGAGATGATCCCCAAAAGTAGAACTGGTAGGTCATCTCCACCCCTCCCCCAATGCATTATTGCCAAATCTGATGACTTGAACTTTGTGCTCCCTTGGAAAGAAGCTTGCAAACAGGTGGTCCTTGTACCAACTATATAAAGAGATCTTCTTGAGGAGATTACTGATTGAATCAGTCCTGCAATGAGACCTTTTCATTGACCTAAAAATACAAATTGTTTAGAACTCTTTTAGAAGCACTTACCATAAACTGATATACCGATTAATCTTTGAAATGTGGCCTTTGATGGGCAAAACTGTTTGGCCAGTTGAAGTTCTTGTGAACTTGTGAAAAAATGTTTGTCTTTGAAAGCATTTCCTACTTTTCATATCTTTCCTTCCATTAGCTGCCTCTTCCTGACTTCCCTCCCTGTTATTGCAGTAGGAAGCATCTCTTTACACGAGCCCAGACATGCCTGGGCAGCCTTGCATAAAAACTTTTGATAGAAAGGGATCGTGCATTGTGATTTTCCCAGGGTGCCATAGCTTTAGGGACATCAAGTAAGTGTCATATACATGGACCTGTGTTAGAATAGCATGTGCTAGTATAAGAAGTGTAGGAGTCAGACCTCAGTTTAAGCAGTGGCTTTGGTACTCAGTAGCTGTGCAATGTTAGGCAAGTTACTAAAACTCTCTGAGTTTCAGTTTCCTTGTCTGTAAAATGCAATTAATGATCATTGCCTCATAGGATTATTCTGAGGTTAAACATCTAGAATGGTGTCTGGCATATTGTAAGGGCTCAATAAACAATGGTATTTAAAAAAATATTTATTTATTTGGCTGCGCCCGGTCTTAGTTGTGGCACGTGGGATCTTTGTTGCGGCATGCAGAATCTTTATAGTTGTGGCATTAGTTGCGGCATGTGGGATCTAGTTCCCTGACGAGGGATTGAACCCGGGCCCCCTGCATTGGGAGCGCAGAGTCTTAACCACTGGACCACCAGGGAAGTCCCAACAATGGTATTATTATTTCATGATGATGATAATGCTGCTGCTTCTGCTGACATTAAATTTAGTGGTATTCTGACCTCTTCCCTCTATAAATATAGGCAAAAACATCACACAGTTATGTATAATTAATGAGTTCTTTTGCTCCTTACTTTCTGGATAATGGGGCTTATCAATTCTTCATAAAGCACTTTGGATTCTGGAGCTAAAACTCTAAAGAGATCTAATGACTAAATAAAATTTAAATGCCCTTAGTACTTTATGTAATTATCACAGAGTGCCAGAGTGATATTTGAAAAATAAATAAATTGAGTTGGTTATTTTGTTCTCTTTAAGATTTCTACCAAGATGTTAACAGACAGAAAGCCAGTAAAAATACTGTATGAAATTTATTTTTGTTTTAATTTTTTCAAATCCCATGTTGCTTAGCACAGGAGGATGTGACTGTAAGAGAGTTTCAGCATAGTTCATTAGCTTTTAGAATAAGAGCTTTGTGAATTACCTAATTACACTCAACCTTGGTGCTCTTGACATTCTGCACAATCACTGTAGAACAGTTCATGTGTGGCATGTGTACCCTATAGTTTAATCTGACACAGTCATTTTTTCTTAATGAATCGGAAATTTAGGGCCCATTGTACAAATAATTGGCTTGGAAGTGGAAAGCATTTTTCTCTTCTTAAATAACAATATTGCACTTATACAGTGTAGATTGGGAAGGAGCTGGGAAGAGAGTACAGGGGACTATTGTCAAATAATAAAATGATTAATATATATTTGTGATTAACTTCCCACTATTATCATCGGTGAGAGAGAAGATGGAATGACAAAGAGAAAATGGTATGAATTATGTAGGTCTATTTGAAAGAAGCAGGAATTTGATTCAAGTGAAACAAGGGCTATGGTTTATTTATTATTATTTAATCTGTGCAGGAAACTAAGTGTTTTACATATATTCTCAGATTTAATCCTTTGATGCCCCTGTGAGGAGGTGCTTTATGGAAAACACCATATTTTTTCATCAAGCATTTATTGACCACTTATGTGCCAGACATTGTGCAGGACATTGGGACTTCACCAATGGCTAAGACATGTTTTCTGCAATCTCACAGAGAGGGTGGATCACCAACCTGTACATGGAAAAAATAGTGTTTGTAATAAGTAGGGAGAGTAAGTATAAACAAAGAAGTATCAGTGTTGATTTCTAGGCATAACTGATTTGTAGATAGGCATTCTTAAAACAGTCACTATATCACTTTAGAGTTGGAAGATTTCCCAGGGTTTAAGGATTGTAGGGCAGGGATGACTCAAACCTCATTTACTACCAGAGATTTGGCACCTGGGCAAGGCGTTGTGCTACAGCATGTGGAGTGCACAGCCAAGCCCAAGGAGAGGGATCTGGAAGATGATGGCCTGCACGTGCATACCCAACTCTCTTTTCCTCACAGCTCCCATGTGGGATCCACCCAGTGCACGCAGATGGTGCCTCGAGGGTGTGTTTCTGGTGGTGAGATTTCCTGAGATGTTTCTGAAAGAGGGCAGGTGCAGGGGACTTGATTATCTGGAGTGATGGCCCAGGCCTCTGCTCTGCCAACAGATGGGTCAGATCTTAGAAAGAGCTTCCACTGTCTGCTCCCTGTGGCCTCTGGTCCTTGGGATGGGCTTCCTCATTGTTTAAATCTGCACAGAGGTACAGAGCACCTGGCCCAGGGGGCTGAATCACAACATTTCCCCCTGCCTGGAGGGGCCATCTTGTGTCCTAACAGCTCCTGGGAGTCTTTCTGTCTTTAGATACACATTAAAATTTCCAAAAATACCTATGCCTGGATGCTATGCAGACCATGAAATGAGAATAGCTGTGGCTGTGGCTCAGGTACCAGTATATCTTAAAATGTTCTCAAGCGCTTCTAAGGTATGGCTACATTAGATTGCAAATGACTAATTTAATATGACTCAGGATGAGCACACTCACTAGTTAAAAAAGGTGATTAACCTTGAGGGAAAACCAATGGAGAAATAACATGGGGCCTTAACACAGAATTAAACTTCCAAGTAGTTGAAATGGAACAACAACAAAAAACCACTTTCTGAAAGAAAAAATTCTGGATTTCACAGTACAGTTAAAGAATTTAAAAAATACATCACTGGGTGAGAACTTAATTATTGTCTTTGAAAATCTAACGGAATAAGTAGCTTACAAGACAGATAAAAAGAAATGGAAGTCAGAAGTGAAAGATAATTAACTGATGACTAAGAGGGAAGAAGAATAAATAGCGGATAGATAATAATGAAAGAAATAATAGAACCTTTTCCTGAGTGGAAGAATGACTTAAATGTAAAATTTAGAAAGGCTCAATGGCTCCCAAATAGCTTTGAAATTAAAGGGCTCAAATATCAAGTGGGGATATAGGAACATATAATTGATTATATACTTTAAGGTCAGAACTCTAAGGATCATTTTCCTCTTAGGAAAAATATTTTTTTTGGGAGAATGCAGGATTCAATATGCATGCTACCCATCCATTTCGGATAAGAAATTATTCAAGTATAATAGAAAAGTGTTGAGGGTAATATAGTATGAATATATGACGGGGGTGGTTGGCTAAGTGGAGACAGACTGGGAGTAAAAGCATTCTAATATTTTCACTTGGTGCCAGGGAAATGCAGTGGGCAAGGAAACTGCCTTGGTTGGCTGTGTGACTACTTAATCTAGCATTTTCAATAGAGGAATGTAGGTTTCATCATAACTATTAGGAATGGATATATAACCAGTGTTGAAAACTATGGTTATCTTTCCAAAGTAATCAGGCATATGGATGGAGGGTATGAGGAATAATACAAAAAAAAAAAAAGTTGCCAGAAAGAGTAAAAATGAGAACAACAAAGATAAAAATGAAATGATAAATAAATCAAATGAGATTAAAGTATAGGAATAAAACCAAATATATACATTATCACAGTACATGAGAAATACTGACATAATAATAATTATTTCATAATACTGAAATAATTTGCATAACACAAGTCAGAAGCTCTTGTAGGAGGTTAAAATGCAAAGTGCACAAAGAAGATCGAGTAACTATTGGTACAATCAAGATGGTATTTACTTGAATGCACTGAACGTGTGATGAAGCTCTAAAAAACAAGAATGACTTCGACCAAATAAAATGATAGTAGCAGTAGGTTTTAATATAACCCGTTAGAAAAATTTTAGTGATCAGTGCAATAAAAAACAGGCTACCTTGCATTTCACTCATGTACTTAAAAGCTCAAAGCAATGTGTTCTAAAGGAACATTTTAGCTATGTGCAAAAGCAAGCATTATTTTTTGATTAACAGGCATGAATAAGACCATAAAATAATAAAAATGTAGAGATTTTTCAGGTCACGTTTCTAATTATGGCCAATAAAACTAGAAACCAACACTACAATTACTGTACAATTCTTAATTACTTAAAATGAAAACAAACCCTCAATTAAAGAAGAAATTTAGAATATCACAAATTATCTAGATAAGTAAATACCAAAATATCAGTTTATATCATAGCTTATGTGACATGGCCATTGCTTTATTCAGAAAAAGTTATTATTAATGTTAAAAGAAAGCCACATGAAAATATGACTAAGTTAAGAAACTAGAAAAAAGCATGGTACAATATATGAAAGGATGAAGGTAGCAATAATTACTGATATAAAAGATAAAATTAGAGAAACAGAAGAAGTATATACATACGCTTACAATAAACAATGGAATATATGTACAATGGAATATATATGCAATGGAATATTACTCAGCCATAAAAAGGATGAACATTTGCCATTTGTGACAACATGGATGGACCTGGAGAATTTTTATGCTTGGTGAAATAAATCAGATAGAGAAAGATAAATACTGTATATTTTCACTTATATGTGGAATCTAAAAAATAAAATAAATGAACAAATATAACAAAACAGAAATAGACTCACAGATGCAGAGAATAAACTAGTGGTTACCAGAGGAGAGAGTGGTTGGGGAGGGGCAAAATAGGCAGAGGGGTGTAAGAGGTACAAATAACTAGGTATAAAATAAATGTTACAAGGGTGTAATGTATAATACAGGGAATATAATCAGTATTTTATAATAACTTTGTATAGAGTGTATTCCAGAAAAATAACGAGTTACTATGCTGTATACCCCAAACTAATATAATATTGTAGTGAATTTAAAAAAGAAATAGAAAAAACATATAGTTGAAAGAATAAATATATGCCAAAATATGGGCCTTTAGAAAAAGCAAACTGCCGGCATGTTTGATTATGGAAAATATGAAAAGATATAATAATTAAAATATATATTCAATAATTAGATAATTGTAAATACACAATATAAAGCATAACTGACAATACCACAGACACTGAAAAAATAAACAATTTATAAGAGAATACTATTTGTATTTTTTCTGAGGATCATATTTTCTTGATAACTGGTTTCTTGCTTATTTCAATATTCTGATTGTATTTGTTTCACCAACAGTCTTTCCCATTTGGCCAGAACTCAACCCTCATCACTGTTGGCACGTCCATTTAAGTCTGACAAGTTTCTTTATAGTACCAAGGTACTCACATAGTGTTTATAACTCTTCCATTTTTCAAACAGTACTGCTTTTTGTCAGTAGAGGAGGGTTGTTTATCATGACCACCTCCAGTCAATGTCTAGTAAGGAGAAATTCACCTAGCAGAGGTGGCTTGTTTGTTTGTTTTCGTGAACCAACACTACATGCATTGAGAGACTCCCCATGACTTCTGTTGCACCAGCTAGACACAAGAAGGGCCCTCCCTATTGTCAGCTTTTGTTCCTGAAACTCAGCATTGTCTGGCAGTTCAGTATCAAGTTTTTAGACCGTTGCCATTGAACTGGTTTTATTGAGTTGGTTGAAATGTATTTTATTATATTAGGAATGAATTTCACTATGCTATTGTATTATCCATGAAAATGCAGTAAAGGATCTTCAACTTAGTCATTTCATCTTTAACAACAAATGCATATAAATGTACTACCTCTTGTGTAAAAAAACCAATGTCTCAACGTTAAGCCTCCTGGGAAGTGATTAGAAATGGTAATAGTAACTCCTGGTGGGACATGACTTGAAAATTGACATAGAAAGTGTCTAGAGTCAAAGCGCAGAACCTCTGAATTAAACTGGGTAAAAACAGCTGCCGATAAAAATGCCCAACATTGGGTATTATCATTTAAAAGTTGCCATTTTGCAGAAGAACTGAATAGACATTTTTCCAAAGAGGAAATACAGATGGCCAACAGGCATAATGAAAAGATGCTCAACATTGCTAATCATCAGAGAAATGCAAATCAAAACCACAATGAGATAGCACCTCAATCCCATCGGAGTGACTATCATTGAAAAGAACACAAATAACAAATGTTGGTGAGGATGTGGAGAAAAGGGAACCCTTGTACACTGTTGGTGGGAATGTAAATTGATGCAGACGCTGTGGAAAACAATATGGAGGTTTCTCAAAAAAACTAAAAACAGACCACCATATGACCCAGCAATTCCATTCCTGCATATATATCCAAAAAATACAAAAACATTAATTCAAAAACATACATGCATCCCAATGTTTATAGCAGCATTATTTACAACTGCCAAGATATGGAAGCAACCTAAGTGTCCATCAGCAGTTGAACAGATAAAGAAGATGTGGTATACATACACAATGGAATACTACTCAGCTATAAAAACAACGAAAATTTGCCATTTGCAGCAACATGTATGAACTTGGACGGCATTATGCTAAGTGAAATAAGTCAGACAAAGACAAATACTGTATGATGTCACTTATACATGGAATTTAAAAAAATGTAACAAACTAGTGAATATAACAAAAAAGAAGCAGATTCACAGATAGAACAAACTAGTGGTTACCAGTGGGGAGAGGGAAGGGGGGAGGGGCAATATTAGGGTAGGGGATTAAGAGGTACAGACTATTATGTATAAAATAAGTTACAAGGATATATTGTTCAACATGGGGAATATAGCCAATATTTTATAATAACTATAAATGGAGTATAAATGGAGTATAACCTTTAAAAATTGTGAATCACTATATTGTACATATATAATTTATATATATTATACATCAACTATACTTCAATAAAAAATTGCGGTTTTGTTATATTTGAAAAAAATTTTCTTTTTCCATTTTCCCCCCTACATTTTCCCCGCTTACTACAACTCTCTAGGCCTCCAATGCTGGAACCAGGTTCTTTGGTTTAAATAGGTGTTGTACAAACCTCCTTTCCATTGGCTTGCCCACACAGAGCTTTATATGCACACCCAAAGCAAGCTTTGATAATGTGCTTTGGCTTGTGTCAAGTAAGAGAAAGAAAATGGCTGGTAGCTTCAACACTTTCTAACTGAAGTGTGATTTACTTCCACTACTCTCTACAGTTTGACGAACAGATATTATAATATCTTAGTATTATATTAAGATTATAATACTGACTTTGTTTACAGAAATATTGTAACTCAAACTTTTTTTTTTTTGCGGTACACGGGCCTCTCACTGCTGTGGCCTCTCCCGTTGCGGAGCACAGGCTCCGGACGCGCAGGCTCAGCGGCCATGGCTTACGGGCCCCGCCGCTCCGCGGCATGTGGGATCTTCCCGGACCGGGGCACGAACCCGTGTCCCCTGCATCGGCAGGCGGACTCTCAACCACTGTGCCACCAGGAAAGCCCTCAAACTTTTTTTTTAGTTGAAATATGGTTGATGTACAATATTATGTTAGTTTCAGGTATACTGCTTCTCAGGCTAGAAACCACAAAACACAGAAATAACTTTTAAGATTGTGAATTTTAATACTTCTATTCTGCAGCCTATGTCCAATGGATCTTACTTTGTGTTTTTCTTTTTTCTATTCCTCCAAAACAAGGAATTAAAACAACCTAGGTAAAATGAGTGACAGAGTGTATGATTTTAGTTCATCTGCTGTCATCTTATTCTAAGTTATGTGTTTGAATTTTGTGTTACTGTTTGTGTATTTATTCTTATGTATATACAAAGAGACAAAGTTTGTTCTGTTGAAAATCCTGAATCTGTAACTTAAACCTTGAATTATGACAGATAAAATTATCTGAATTGCTATAATGCACTTATCACAAAGCTCTGTTTCTCTGTGCAGCAGGATGGAGATGATACAAAATGATATTTATTATTTAGAGATGATGTAGCAAGCCAAAAAATATTTAAACAAATACATATATTTTCAGGTGCTTAAATAGAAAACAAATACTAAGCTGAAATGTTTGATAGTCCCAGAAGCAATTTATAATGAATATATTTAATGTCATAGGCTTTACTCCTACTTTACATCACTAAAGTTCATGTAGCTTGATCTTAAATTTTGTGGAAAGGTTTGTAATCCTTTAAGCTGTTCTTGTGTCATCTTGATCCTTCCCAAGGAAAGGAAATTAGGTTGTTTAGTATCTTTATAAAATTGTCATACATTTATATATTTTTCGTTCAAAGTAATAGCAATGATAGTTTATAGAATGCTTTCATGTACACATAATCCTGAGGATTATTCTGATTTAATGACTTGATAAGAACATACATCTATCTAGTAACAGAGCTGGAACTTCTGAGGAACTGCTTTGGGATTTAGGATACAAAGTGTTTATAATTTCATATTTTCATGAATAAATTAGATAAGCTGTCACAAGAGTGATTATGCACATATGGGAATCATCAGGCCCTTATTGCTTTACTGCCTTTCATACCCAGCTCCAACTTCTTCTTCAGTTCTTCTTTGAAATACTGTTCACTTTTTTTTTTTTTTTGTTTTCGGTACGCGGGCCTCTCACTGTTGTGGCCTCTCCTGTTGCGGAGCACAGGATCCGGACACGGAGGCTCAGCGGCTGTGGCTCACGGGCCCAGCCGCTCCACGGCATGTGGGATCTTCCCAGACCGGGGCACGAACCCACATCCCCTGCATCGGCAGACGGACCCTCAACCACTGCACCACCAAGGAAGCCTGCTGTTCACTTTTTGATTGGTTGTCCTTTCATCATGTTTACCTGGCAAAATCCCAACCATGCTTCAATATAATTGTCTATCTTATTTAAACCTACGTACTGCTAGGTTGCCTACCACTGCTGGCCACAGATGTTAGTACCTATCAATTCATAATCTCTGTCCTTACCAAGGGTGAAGAGCTGTATCATGGAAATACTATGGGTGCCTTTTCTCTCTTCCCTGACTGTTGATTTCCACTCATACCTCCTTGTTTTTCAGCATTTGATATTAGCATGACATAAACCTAGGAAAGTATTTTAATTTAAACAGATAATATATCTTTAACCTAATCTTGGAGCTAATAATTTGAAAAGTACACACTTTCTACAGAATACAAATAAAATATATTATTATGTAAAGCTTCTATCACTAAATAATATAGAACACAAATCAACTTATCTCTAAATTGACAAATGAAATAGTTTCACAGACTATGTTCCTGAACATTACTGCCTAGAGAAATATTCTAAAGTGCCAGATGTTTGATTACTTGAGTATATTTTTATAAAATGGAAATTCATTGATTGCCATCAGATGGAAATTAGAAAGTCAACTATTTAAAATCATCTCATCAATTTATTTTATCTGATAATTTAAGCAAATATATACTCACCAATTTAAATACATTTGTATATATATGATTTGCTAAACTCATTATGCAGTACGATTTACTAAACTTATTATATTTTTATAAATACGTTTTCAATTTTCTTGAAAAAATCTGCGACTAGTGTACCTGCCAAATGTTGTAAAGGTAGTGTAATTACTTCTACAAAATGAAGAGAATATGCATTTAGAAAATCCTAAAGACACCACCAAAAAATACTAGAGCTCACTAATGAACTTGGTAAAGTTCAGGATACAAAAATCAATATACAGAAATCTGTTGCATTTCTATACACGAACAATGAGCTATTATCAGAAAGAGAAATTAAGGAAATAATCCCATTTACAATTGCATCGAAAAGAATAAAATACCTAAGAATAAACCTACCTAAGTTGGTAAAATACCTGTACTCAGAAAACTATAAGACACTGATGAAAAAAATTGAAGATGACACAAACAGATGTAAAGATACTCTGTGTTCATGTATTGGAAGAGTTAATATTATTAAAATGACCATACTGAGCCCTGCAGTGCCAGTGACAGAAGGTCAGGTGCTGCTGCAGCCTGCCCGGCTGCCTGCCGCCTGCCAAACACAAGCCGCTGCCACCCTCCCCAAGGAGATCCTGTGGCTCCTGGAAGATGGCGGAGGAGAAAGATGTGGAGATCACCTTCCTCCCAACAAATACATCTACATGTGGAACAACTCCTGCAGAACACCTCCTGAACACTGGCAGAAGACCCCAGATTTCCCAAAAGACACCCTCAGGCAACCTACATGCAGAGGCCAAGCCAAATCCATAGGTGAACCCCAGAAGCAGTGCAAACAAAGAAGAGAAAGGGAAATTTCTCCCAGCAGCCTCAGGAGCAGCAGATTAAATCTCCACAATCAACTTGATGTACACTGCATCTGTGGAATACCTGAAATGACAACGAATCATCCCAAAATTGAGGTGATGGACTTTGGGAGCAACTGTAGACTTGGGATTTGCTTTCTGCATGTAATTTGTCTCTGGTTTTATGTTTATCTTAGTTTAGTATTTAGAACTTATTATCATTGGTAGATTTGTTTATTGATTTGGTTGCTCTCTTTTTTTTAATGTATATATATTTATCCTTTTTCTCTTTTTGTGAGTATGTAGGCGTATGCTTCTTTGTGTGGTTTTGTCTGTATAGCTTTGCTTTTACCATTTGTCCTAGGGTTCTGTCTGTCGGTTTTTTTGTTTTTTCTTAGTATAGTTTTTAGTGCTTGCTATCATTGGAGGATTTGTTTTTTCTTTGGTTGCGCTCTTCTTTATTTTTTATTACTTTTTAATTTTTTTATTTTTAATAATATTTTTAAATTTTAACAACTTATTTTATTTTATTTATTTATTTTCTTTCTTTTTTTCTCTCCCGTTTTTTCTGAGCTGTGTGGCTAACAGGGTCTTGGTGCTCCAGCCGGGTGTCAGGCCTGAGTCTCTGAGGTGGAAGCCCCGAGTTCAGGACATTGGTCCACCAGAGACTTACTGGCCCCATGTAATACCGAACGGCGAAAGCTTTCCCAGAGATCTCCATCTCAATGCCAAGACCCAGCTCTACTCAACGACCAGCAAGCTACAGTGCTGAACACCCTATGCCAAACAATTAAAGAGCAAACAAAAAATGATGAACAACACAATAAGTGAAATTAAAAATTTTCTGGAAGGAATCAATAGCAGAATAACTGAGGCAGAAAAATGGATAAGTGGTCTGGAAGATAAAATAGTGGAAATAACTCCCACAGAGCAGAATAAAGATAAAAGAATGAAAACAATTGAGGACAGTTTCAGAGACCTCTGGGACAACATTAAATGCAACAACATTCGAATTATAGGGGACTCAGAAGAAGAGAAAAAGAAAGGGACTGAGAAAATATTTGAAGAGATTATAGTTGAAAATTTCCCCAGTATGAGAAAGGAAATAGTCAATCAAGTCCAGGAAGCGCAGAGTCCCATATAGGATAAATCCAAGGAGAAATATGCCAAGACACATATTAATCAAACCATCAAAAACTAAATTCAAAGGAAAAATATTAAAAGCAGCAAAGGAAAAGCAACAAATAGCATACAAGGGAATCCCCATAAGGTTAATGGCTGATCTTTCAGCAGAAACTCTGCAAGCCAGAAGGGAGTGGCAGGACATATTTAAAATGATGAAAGGGAAAAACCTAAAACCAAGATTACTCTACCCAGGAAGGATCTCATTCAGATTCGACAGAGAATTTAAAACCTTTAGAGACAAGCAAAAGCTAAGAGAATTCAGCACCACCAAACCAGCTTTAAAACAAATGCTAAAGGAACTTCTCTAGGCAGGAAACACAAGAGAAGGAAAAGACCTACAATAAAAAAACCCAAAACAATTGAGAAAACGGTAATAGGAACATACATATTGATAACTACCTTAAAAGTAAGTGGATTAAATGCTCCAACCAAAAGACAGACACTGGCTGAATGGATACAAAAACACCTGTATATATGCTGTCTACAAGAGACCTACTTCAGACCTAGGGACACATACAGACTGAAAGTGAGGGGATGGAAAAAGATATTCCACGCAAATGGAAATCAAAAGAAAGATGGAGTAGCAATTCTCATATCAGACAAAATAGATTTTAAGATAAAGAAAATTACAAGAGACAAAAAAGGACACTACATAATGATCAAGGGGTCAATCCAAGAAGAAGATATAACAGTTGTAAATATTTATGCACCCAACATAGGAGCACCTCAATACATAAGGCAAATGCTAACAGCCCTAAAAGGGGAAATTGACAGTAACACAATCATACTAGGGGACTTTAACACCCCACTTTCACCAATGGACAGATCATCCAAAATGAAAATAAACAAGGAAACACAAGCTTTAAATGATACATTAAACAAGATAGACTTAATTGACATTTATAGGACATTCCATCCAAAAACAACAGAATACACTTTCTTCTCAAGTGCTCATGGAACATTCTCCAGGATAGACTGTATCTTGGGTCACAAATCAAGCTTGGTAAATTTAAGAATATTGAAATCGTATCAAGTATCATTTCCGACCACAACACTATGAGACTAGATATGAATTACAGGAAAAAATATGTAAAATATACAAACACATGGAGGCTAAACAATACACTACAAAATAACCAAGAGATCACTGAAGAAATCAAAGAGGAAATCAAAAAATACCTAGAAACAAATGACAATGAAAACATGATGACCCCAAACCTATGGGATGCACAAAAGCAGTTCTAAGAGGGAAGTTTATAGCAATACAATCCTACTTCAATAAACAAGAAACACATCAAATAAACAACCTAACCTTACACCTAAAGCAATTAGAGAAAGAAGACCAAAAAACCCCCAACGTTAGCAGAAGGAAAGAAATCATAAAGATCAGATCAGAAATAAATGAAAAAGAAATGAAGGAAACAATAGCAAAGATCAATAAAACTAAAAGCTGGTTCTTTGAGAAGATAAACAAAATTGATAAACCATCAGCCAAACTCATCAAGAAAAAAAGGGAGAAGACTCAAATTGATAAAATTAGAAATGAAAAAGAAGTAACAGCTGACCCTGCAGAAATACAAAGGATCCTGAGAGATTACTACAAGCAACTATATGCCAATAAAATGGACAACCTGGAAGAAATGGACAAATTCTTAGAAACGCACAACCTTCCGAGACTGAACCAGGAACAACTAGAAAATATGAACAGACCAATCACAAGCACTGAAATTGAAACTGTGATTAAAAATCTTCCAACAAACAAAAGCCCAGGACCAGATGGCTTCACAGGCGAATTCAATCAAACATTTAGAGAAGAGCTAAGACCTATCCTTCTCAAACTCTTCCAAAATATAGCAGAGGAAGGAACACTCCCAAACTCATTGTATGAGGCCACCATCGCCCTGATACCAAAACCAGACAAAGATGTCACAAAGAAAGAAAACTACAGGCCAATATCACTGATGAACATAGATGCAAAAATCCTCAGCAGAATACCAGCAAACAGAATCCAACAGCACATTAAAAGGTTCATACACCATGATCAAGTGGGGTTTAGAGGCATAGAGGGAACTTACCTCAACATAATAAAGGCCATATATGACAAACCCACAGCCAGTATCATTCTCAGTGGTGAAAAACTGAAAGTATTTCCACTAAGATCAGGAAGAAGACAAGGTTTCCCACTCTCACCACTATTATTCAATATAGTTTTGGAAGTTTTAGCCACAGCAATCAGAGAAGAAAAAGAAATAAAAGGAATCCAAATCAGAAAAGAAGAAGTAAAGCTGTTATTGTTCGCAGATGACATGATACTGTACATAGGGAATCCTAAAGATGCTACCAGAAAACTAATAGAGCCAATCAATGAATTTGGTAAAGTAGCAGGATACAAAATTAATGCACAGAAATCTCTTGCATTCCTATACACTAATGATGGAAAGTCTGAAAGAGAAATTAAGGAAACACTCCCATTTACCATTGCAACAAAAAGAATAAAATACCTAGGAATAAACCTACCTAGGGAGACAAAAGACCTGTGTGCAGAAAACTATAGGACACTGATGAAAGAAATTAAAGATGATACAAACAGATGGAAAGATATACCATGTCCTTGGATTGGAAGAATCAACATTTTGAAAATGACTATGTTACCCAAAGCAATCTACAGATTTAATGCAATCCCTATCAAATTACCAATGGCAGTTTTCACAGAACTAGAACAAAAAATTTTGCAATTTGTATGGAAACACAAAAGGCCCCGAATAGCCAAAGCAATCTTGAGAAAGAAAAACGGAGCTGGAGGAATCAGGCTTCCTGACCTCAAACTATACTACAAAGCTACAGTAATCAAGACAGTATGGCACTGGCACAAAAACAGAAATATAGATCAATGGAACAGGATGGAAGCCCAGAGATAAACCCACGCACATAAGGCCACCTTATCTTTGATAAAGGAGGCAAGAATATACAGTGGAGAAAAGACAGCCTCTTCAATAAGTGGTGCTGGGAAATCCGGACAGCTAAATGTAAAAGAATGAAATTAGAACACTCCCTAACACCATACACAAAAATAAACTCAAAATGGATTAAAGACCTAAATGTAAGGCGAGTTACTATAAAACTCTTAGAGGAAAACGTAGGCAGAACGCTCTATGACATAAATCACAGCAAGATCCTTTTGGACCCACCTCCTAGAAAAATGGAAAGAAAAACAAACAATTGGGACTTAATGAAACTTAAAACCTTTTGCACAGCAAAGGAAACCATAAACAAGATGAAAACACAACCCTTACAATGGGAGAAAATACTTGCAAACTAAGAAACTGGCAAAGGATTAATCTCCAAAATATACAAGCAGCTCATGCAGCTAATATCAAAAAAACGAACAACCCAATCCAAAAATGGGCAGAAGACCTAAACAGACATTTCTCCAAAGAAGATACACAGATTGCCAACAAACCCATGAAAGGATGCTCAGCATTAGTAATCATTAGAGGAATGCAAATCGATACTGCAATGAGGTATCACCTCACACCGGTCAGAATGGCCATCAACAAAAAATGTACAAACAATAAATGCTGGAGAGCGGGTGGAGAAAAGGAAACCCTCTTGCACTGTTGTTGGGAATGTAAATTGATACAGCCACTATGGGAACAGTATGGAGGTTCCTTGAAAAACTAAAATAGGAGTACCATACGACCCAGCAATCCCAGTATTGGGCATATACCCTGAGAAACTCATAATTCAAAAAGAGTCATGTACCACAATGATCATTGCAGCTCTATTTACAATAGCCAGGACATGGAAGCAACTAAGTGTCCATCGACAGATGAATGGATAAAGAAGACGTGGCACATATATACAATGGAATATTACTCAGCCATAAAAAGAAACAAAATTGAGTTATTTGTAGTGAGGTGTATGGACCTAGAGATTGTCATACCGAGTGAAGTAGGTCAGAAAGAGAAAAACGAATACTGTATGCTAACACATATATATGGAATCTAAGAAAAAAAAAAAAAGGTTCTCAAGAACCTAGGGGCTGGGCAGGAATAAAGACGCAGACATAGAAAATGGATTTGAGGACATGGGGAGGGGGAAGGGTAAGCTGGGACAAAGTGAGAGAGTGGCATTGACATATATGCACTACCAAATGTAAAATAGATAGCTAATGGGAAGCAGATGCATAGCACAGGGAGATCAGCTTGGTGCTTTGTGTCTCCCTAGCAGAGTGGGATAGGGAGGGTGGGGGGGAGATGCAAGAGGGAGGAGATATGGGGGTATATGTATAGCTGATTCACTTTGTTATACAGCAGAAACTAACACACCATTGTAAAACAACTATAATCAAATAAAGATGTTAAAAAAAAATAACCATACTGCCCAGAGTGATCTACAGATTCAGTGCAATCCCTATGAAAACACTAATGGCATTTTTCACAGAACTAGGAAAAATAATTTTAAAATTTGTATGGGAGGACAAATGACCCCGAGTAGTCAAAACCATCTTGAGAAAGAACAGAGCTGGAGAAGTCATGCTCACTGACCTCAGACTATACTACAAAGCTACAGTCATCAAAACAGTATGGTGGCGACTTCCCTGGAGATCCATTGCCTTCCAATGCTGGGGGTGTGGGTTCGATCCCTGGTCAGGGAGCTAAGATCCCACATGCCTCACAGCCAAAAAACCAAAACGTAAAACACAAGCAATATTGTCGCAAATTCAATAAAGACTTTAAAAATGGTCCACATCAAAAAAATAGTAAAAAACCAAAACAATAGTATTGTACTTCCACAAAAGCAGTCACATGGATCAATGGAACAGGATAGAGAGCTGAAATAAAGCCAGACATTTATGGTCAATTAATCAATGACAAAGAAGGCAAGAATATACAATGGGGAAGAGGCAGTCTTCAATAAGTGGTTCTGGGAAAATTGGAGAGCTGTATGTAAAAGAATGAAACTAGAACATTTTCTAACAACATATACAAAATCAACTGAAAAATAGATTAAAGAATTAAATGTAAGACCAGAAAACATAAAAATCCTAGAAGAAAATAGGCAGATCACTCTTTGACATAAATTGTAACAATTTTTTTTTTAATTTATCTCCTAAGGCAAAGGATACAGAAGCAAAAAATAAACAAATGGGACCTTAATTCCACTTAAAAGCTTTTTAAAGCAAACCATTGACAACATGAAAAGGCAACCTACTAAATGTATGATAATATTTGCAAATGATATGACTGATAAATGGTTAATATCCAAAAAATATAAACAGCTTATACAACTCAACATCAGAAGCTCAATTAAAAATGGGCAGGAGACCTGAATAAACATTTTTCCAAAGAAGGCATACAGATCGCCAACGGGCATATGAAAAGATGCTAACATCACTAATTATCAGAGAAATGCAAGTCAAAACCACAATATCACCTCACACGTGTCAAGATGGCTATCAACAAAAAGACCACAGAAGGCAAATGTTGGCAAGGATGTGAAGAAATGGGAACCCTGGTACAGTGTTGGTGGGAATGTAAATTGGTGTAGCCACTGTGGAAAACAGTATGGAGATTTCTTAAAAAGCTAAAAATAGGGCTTCCCTGGTGGCGCAGTGGTTGAGAGTCCGCCTGCTGATGCAGGGGACACGGGTTCGTGCCCTGGTCCAGGAAGATCCCACATGCGCGGAGCTGCTGGGCACGTGAGCCATGGCCGCTGAGCCTGCATGTCCGGAGCCTGTGCTCTGCAACGGGAGAGGGCATAACAGTGAGAGGCCCGCGTACCGCAAGAAAAAAAAAAAAGCTAAAAATAGAGCTACCATATAATCCAGCAATTCCGCTCCTGGGTATATATCCAATGATATGCACCCCAATGTTCATAGTGCATTATTTGCAATAGCCAGGATGTGGAAACAACCTAAGTCTCCATCAACAGATGAATGGATAGAGATGTGGTATATATATGTATATATATAAAATAGAATACTACTCAGCCATAAAAAAATAGTGAAATTTTGTCATTTGCAACAACATGGATGGACTTGGATGGTATATTGCTAAGTGAAATAAGTCAGTCAGAGAAACAAATACTGTATGATATCACTTGTAGTTGGAATCTAAAAAATAAAACTAGTGAATATAACAGAGCAGAAACAGACTCACAGAACGAACTAGTGGTTAGCAGTGGGGAGAAGGAAGGAGGGAGGGTCAAGACAGGGATGGGGATTAAGAGGTGCAAACTACTATGTATAAAATAAATAAGCCACAAGGATATATTGTATAGCACAGGGAATATAGCCACCTTTTTATAATTATAAATGGAGTTTAACCTTTAAAAACCGTGAATCACTCTGTTGTACACCTGAAACTTATATAATATTATACGTCAACTATACCTTAATAAAAAATAAAAGAGAGGGGCTTCCCTGGTGACGCAATGGTTGAGAGTCCGCCTGCTGGTGCAGGGGACATGGGTTCGTGCTCTGGTCCGGGAGGATCCCACGTGCCGCGGAGCAGCTGGGCCCGTGAGCCATGGCCGCTGAACCTGCGCGTCTGGAGCCTGTGCGCCGCAGTGGGAGAGGCCACAACAGCGAGAGGCCCGCGTACTGCAAAAAAAAAAAAAAAAAAAAAGAGAAAATGCATCTGAATTGGTTTAAAACATATTATAAATATCCTTATCTCAGCTGTGAGGTGTCAAATGGCAGGTGACTGAGACTCTTGTGTAGATTTAAAGCATCACTGGTAATTACCTTTACCTCTGCTTTTAGTTTTTCATATGGATTTGAATTATGGCCTAGTGTTTTTTCAGTTCAGTCTGAAGAACTCCATTCAGTATTTCTTATAGGACAGATCTGCTAGCATGAACTCTCTCAGTTTTGTTTATCAGGGAATGTCTTAAGGCATAACATCAACACTCAGTAGGCATTTTGTAACGCTACCTAGCCTTCACTGCTTGCTTGTGTGTAGCCTCCAGGTTAACCAGAAGTGAAAACTTAGGATGTTGTCAGTTCTTTCTTGAGCATGTGCATAGCCCTATCTATGGGTATGGCCTTCTAGATTTCCAGAAATGTGTTGGAGCTTTTCAACGCATCACTCCTGTGGACATTTCATCCCTCAGCTTTTCCTTTTTTTCAATTATTTATTTATTTATTTATTGGCTGCTTCAGGTCTTCATTGTTGCACACGGGCTTCTCTCTAGTTGTGGTGCGTGGGCTCCAGAGCACGTGGGCTCTCTAGTTGAGGCGTGTGAGGCCAGTAGTTGTGGCATGTGGGCTTAGTTGCACCATGGCATGTGAAATCTTAGTTCCCCGACCAAGGATCGAGCTGCGTCCCCTGCATTGGAAGGTGGATTCTTTACCACTGGACCACCAGGGAGGTCACCCTCAGCTTTTCCTTTTAAGCTTAATGATTAGCCTACTATTTGTCTGAATTTTATCCACTACCTCAGGCATTCATGCTATTAAACAGTTGCCTCTAATTGTCTTTGACAAATATTTCTACTCCCAAGTCCCCCTCCCAGTCTATTTGCACTGAGTGAGCTCTGAGTCAGTGCTATAGACTGAATGTCTGTGTCCCCTCCCCCAACACCCAAATTTGTATGTTGAAGCCTAATCCCCAAAGTGATGATATTTGGAAGTGGGGCCTTTGGGGGGTAATTAAGAGAGCAAAGTCCTCATGAATGGGATTTGTGCCCCTATAAAAGAGACTCTAGAGCAGGAGTCCCCAACCTTTTTGGCACCTGGGACCGGTTTCGTGGAAGACAAGTTTTCCATGGATGGGGGCGGGGGGGGGATGGTTCAGGCGATGGGAGGGATGGGGAGTGATGGAGAGCGGCAGATGAAGCTTCACTTGCTTGCCCACCACTCACTTGCCCGCCGCTCACCTCCTGCTGTGCGGCCCGGTTCCTAACAGGCTTCGGACCGGTACCGGTCCACGGCTCTGGGGTTGGGAACCCCTGCTCTAGAGAGCTCCCTCACTCCTTCCGTTGTGTGAAGACAGCGAGAAGACTGCTGTTTTTTGAACTTGGAGGCAGGCTCTCTCTCGACACTGAATCTGCTTGTGCCTTGATCTTGGACTTCCCAGCCTCTAGAACTCTGGGAAGTAGATATTTGTTGTTGAAGCCACCAAGCCTATGGCATTTTTGTTATAGCACCCTGAGTAGACTAAGAAAGTCAGTTAAAATAAAGACAACTTTGCAAGTGGAATCTTCCAGGGAACTAGCAGACTCATTAAATAATAACAACTGTCTTGAATGGGGCTTCGAAGGAGCTCCATTCTCCTTCCAGTTGCTGCCAAGCTGTTGATTTTCATGTAATAGTTTTCAAGACTATATTGAGCTGGTATGAGGGAATGGGAATAGGGCAAGTTAAAAATGCCACAAAGCTCCTGTTATTGAGATTTAGCAATTTTCCTTGAAATAACACTCTCCAGATTGCTGCATGCCATTGGTTAATTCCAGGGTTCCGAACTGTTGATTCTGACCATTAAAAAAAAAGTAGTCTTCTATGGAGGAGAGGATTTTTGGAGGGTTTTAGTCTGTCATTTTCACTGATGTCACCTTTTCAGTTCCTCTTTGATACTTATTTTGATCAAAGTGAGATGGCTATATTAACAGTATTAAAAATGTACCAGTTAGACGCTGGTAAAAGGGGCACTGCCCCTCTTTTATTCCCTAGTATGTGCACATATTTTTCACTGAGGACATGCCCATGGTAGCTTTATACCATATCAGTTGGTTATTGTTATTAAAAACAAATGGGCAACAAAGAAATAAATGGCAACAATGACTGAAAACAGAGGAGGGTTAAAATCAAGTGTGGCTAGTCTGTAGACTTTTTATTTATTTATTTAATGTATTTATTTTTGGCTGTGTTGGGTCTTCATTGCTGTGCGCAGACTTTCTCTAGTTGCGGCGAGTGGGGGCTACTCTTCGTTGCAGTGCACAGGCTACTCATTGCAGTGGCTTCTCTTGTTGTGGAGCACAGGCTCTAGGTGTGTGGGCTTCAGTAGTTGTGGCTTGCAGGCTCTAGACCGCAGGCTTAGTAGTTGTGGTGCACGGGCTTAGTTGCACCACGGCATGTGGGATCTTCCCGGACCAGGACTCGAACCCGTGTCCCCTGCATTGGCAGATGGATTCTTAACCACTGTGCCACCAGGGAAGTCCTCTGTAGACTTTTAAAAATGGCTTTACATAGTTGGTGCCATAGTGAATAAAGCACTGGTGTCAATATCAGGCATCCCTGAGTGGTAATTCCAGGTTTACAGTTGTTTCCTTTGCCTGATTCTGTGTTTCCTAATCTGTAAAGTGATACCATAGACCTCCCAGGGCTGCTCTGAGTATTAGGTACAGCGTAAATCTGTGTGTCACATGACAGGGATTCAGTCAAAAGAAGCTGTCATCAACAGAAAGGATACTAATTAATAATAACTACTGTTCTTATGTCATTTTTATGTCATGCTTATAGAGACATAACTGAGCACTTTTCCAAACTAGATTAAAAAACTCAAAAGATGCTTGTAAGTTTTGTCCTTCAACATGTGTGTAGATTGTGTAGAGTTCTGGGAGTTCATGTTGGGGGGTGGTAATTAAATGGAAGAAAACTATTTCATGAAGGTACTATTTTGAATTTAAACACATGAGTGTGCGTGAATAGGGAGGGTACGTGTGACTTGTGAGTGGCATTGTGAATGAGTCCATGCATCCCAACGTACAGGAGAAGAATGGTGGGGCCCAGGGATTTAAACTGGTTAAACTAAGCCACAAAGAGGAAAAGGCAGGTATGGGACAGGTGAAGTGAGGACAAGGAGAGAAGAATGACAAGGGTGAGAGAAGAGAGCTGATCATATGTAGGAGGAGACAGGGAAGAGCGGATAAACTAAAGAAGTAAAGAAAATTTAATGGCTCATTAAGAAAATAAGAAGCAAAGGAGGGAGACGTTGAGGTTCCTGGTGGAAAGGAGAAGATAGAATCTCTTGTATTTTTGGCTTCAGCGTTGAATATACTCTTATTTCTCCTCTCAATTTAAATTGAACTTTTTCTTTCCCTTTAGAGATGGCAGAGTAACTGTAGCAAAACTATTGTAAACATACGGTATGTGTTAATGTGTCGTTTGCCTCCTCAATACAAATTTAGTATGACCATTAACATTTAACTGCCTAACTTCTCAATAACCATTGAAAAATTAGAGCTGCATCATTGCCACCCTACTACTCACCATAATAATTTTGTCATTTCTAAAAGCATTTAATCTTTACAAAATGATGCAAATCACTTGCCTTTTGTATTACTATGACTTTTGGCCTATACTTATATGATTTATTTGTGAGCTAAGTGTCTCTATAAAATAAAAATCACACAGTTAACAATGCTTTACATAAAAATAATTTTTATCCTAATTTTTAGGATAATTTTTCCTCTATGAGATTAGTGTTTAATTGCCCTTTAAAAATTTTTTTTAAATTTAATTTAATTTATTTTTTATGCAGCAGGTTCTTATTAGTCATCAATTTTATACACATCAGTGTATACATGTCAATCCCAGTTGCCGAATTCAGCAACCCCCCCCCCACTGCTTTACCCCCTTGGTGTCCATACGTTTGTTCTCTACATCTGTGTCTCAAATTCTGCCCTGCAAACTGGTTCATCTGTACCATTTTTCTAGGTTCCACATATATGCGTTAATATACGGTATTTGTTTTACTCTTTCTGACTTCACTCTATATGACAGTCTCTAGATCCATCCACGTCTCAACAAGTGACCCAATTTCTTTCCTTTTTATGGCTGAGTAATATTCCATTGTATATATGTACTGCATCTTCTTCATCCATTCGTCTGTCAATAGGCATCTAGGTTGCTTCCATGACCTGGCTATTGTAAATAGTGCTGCAATGAACATTGGGGTGTGTGTGTCTTTTTGAATTATGGTTTCCTCTGGGTATATGCCCAGTAGTGGGATTGCTGGATCATATGGTAATTCTAGTTTTAGTTGTTTAAGGAACCTCCATACTGTTCTGCATAGTGGCTGTATCAATTTACATTCCCGCCAACAGTGCAAGAGGGTTCCCTTTTCTCCACACCCTCTCCAGCATTTGTTGTTTGTAGATTTTCTGATGATGCCCATTCTAACTGGTGTGAGGTGATACCTCATTGTAGTTTTGATTTGCATTTCTCTAATAATTAGTGATGTTGAACAGCTCTTCATGTGCTTCTTGGCCATCTGTATGTCTTCTTTGGAGAAATGTCTATTTAGGTCTTCTGCCCATTTTTGGATTGGGTTGTTTGTTTTTTTAATATTGAGCTGCATGAGCTGTTTATATATTTTGGAGATTAATCCTTTGTCCGTTGATTCATTTGCAAATATTTTCTCCCATTCTGAGGGTTGTCTTTTCGTCTTGTTTATGGTTTCCTTTGCTGTGCAAAAGCTTTTAAGTTTCATTAGGTCCCATTTGTTTATTTTTGTTTTTACTTTCATTACTGTAGGCAGTGGATCAAAAAAGATCTTGCTGTGATTTATGTCAAAGAGTGTTCTTCCTATGTTTTCCTCTAAGAGTTTTACAGTGTCCGGTCTTACATTTAGGTCTCTAATCCATTTTGAGTTTATTTTTGTGTATGGTGTTAGGGAGTGTTCTAATTTCATTCTTTTACATGTAGCTGTCCAGTTTTCCGAGCAACACTTATTGAAGAGGCTGTCTTTTCTCCATTGTATATCCTTGCCTCCATTGTCATAGATTAGTTGACCATAGGTGTGTGGGTTTATCTCTGGGCTTTCTATCTTGTTCCATTGATCTGTGTTTCTGTTTTTGTGTCAGTACCACATTTTCTTGATTACTATAGCTTTGTAGTATAGTCTGAAGTCAGGGAGCCTGATTCCTCCAGCTCCGTTTTTTTCCCTCAAGACTGCTTTGGCTATTTGGGGTCTTTCGTGTCTCCATACAAATTTTAAGATTTTTTGTTCTAGTTCTAGTTCCGTAAAAAATGCCATTGGTAATTTGATAGGGATTGCATTCAATCTGTAGATTGCTGTGGGTAGTATAGTCATAGTCACAATATTGATTCTTCCAATCCAAGAATATGGTATATCTCTCCATCTGTTGGTATCATCTTTAATTTCTTTCATCAGTGTCTTATAGTTTTCTGCATACAGGTCTTTTGTCTCCCTAGGTAGGTTTATTCCTAGGTATTTTATTCTTTTTGTTGCAATGGTAAATGGGAGTATTTCCTTAATTTTTCTTTCAGATTTTTCATCATTAGTGTATAGGAATGCAAGAGATTTCTGTGCTTTAATTTTGTATCCTGCAAGTTTACCAAATTCATTGATTAGCTCTAGTAGTTTTCTGGTGGCATCTTTAGGATTCTTTATGTATAGTATCATGTCATCTGCATACAGTGACAGTTTTACTTCTTCTTTTCCAATTTGTATTCCTTTTATTTCTTTTTCTTCTCTGATTGCCGTGGCTAGGACCTCCAAAACTATGTTGAATAATAGTGGTGAGAGTGGACATCCTTGTCTTGTTCCTGATCTTAGAGGAAATGCTTTCAGTTTTTCACCATTGAGAATGATGTTTGCTGTGGGTTTGTCGTATATGGCCTTTATTATGTTGAGGTAGGTTCCCTCTATGCCCACTTTCTGGAGAGTTTTTACCATAAATTGGTGTTGAATTTAGTCAAAACCTTTTTCTGCATCTATTGAGATGATCATATGGTTTTTCTTCTTCAATTTGTTAATACGGTGTATCACATTGATTGATTTGCATATATTGAAGAATCCTTGCATCCCTGGGATAAATCCCACTTGATCATGGTGTATGATCCTTTTAATGTGTTGTTGGATTCTGTTTGCTAGTATTTTGTTGAGGAGTTTTGCATCTATTTTCATCAGTGATATTGGTCTGTAATTTTCTTTTTTTGTAGTATCTTTGTCTGGTTTTGGTATCAGGGTGGTGGTGGCCTCTATTTGCCCTTTGTATTTCTAGGTTCATATCAAAGCTTTTAAAGAATTACCATCTACATGTATATGGTAAAATACCTAAATCTTTCCATGCTTTGTTTAAATTGCTTCCATAAATCACCAAGAATAAATTCTTACTGTGTGCACAGGCATAATTCATTATTCAGTGGGAAAAATTCCTATGAAGCTGAAGATTTTTGTGTGCTTTTGGTTATAGAAGGATATATGATCTTTGAGTGATTTCCACCTTGAATAAAAACACATTAGGAAATGCACACACATTCATAATAACATGCAAAATCATCTATTCTCTGTCTCTCTTTCTCATACACTCACACATACACATTAGTCCACAAACTCACATGCATTCACACTCGACTGCACACATCCACACACAGTACTCACACTCCCAAATGCATATGGAGGTATAGTTAGTTATTTAAAATGCATTGTGAAATTTTTCTATTTTCTTTGGCATATGGAGAACTTTTCTTTTTACACTGTATTATTTTCAGTAATATTGAGGGGTAAAACTTCTGCGATTTAGCTCCCTTTGAACTTGGATGCGAATAAATAGAACTATTTATGTATTTAATTTTTATTTAGTTTTTGTTTTCTTAACTGAAGTATAGTTGGCATACATCATATTGGTTCAACATTTATGTACACTATGAAATGATCACCGCAATAAGTCTAGTAACCTTTTGTCATCATACAAAGTTATTACAATATTGTGACTAGATTCCCTATGTTGTACTTTTTATTCCCATGACTCATTCATTGTATGACTGGAAGTTTGTACCTCTTTTTTTTTTGTACCTCTTAATTCACCTATTTCACCCAACTCTCCACTCCTCTCCCCCTGGCCACTACCCATTTGTTCTGTATATCTTTGGGTCTGTTTTTGCTTTGTTTTGTTGGTGCATTTGTTGTTTTTTTAAATTTCACATATAAGTGAGATCATAAGGTATTTGTCTTTCTCTGTATGACATATTTCACTTAGCATAAAACCCTCTAGATCCATCCATGTTGTAGCAAATGGCAAGATTTTATTCCTTTTTATTGCTGAGTAATATGCCATCACACCACATCTTCTTTATCCATTTACCTATCACTGGACGCCGAGGTTGCTTCCATATCTTGGCTATTGTGAATAATGCTGCAGTGAACACAGAGGTGTGTATATCTTCTTGAATTAGTGTTTTCATTTACTTTGGCTAGATACCCAGGATTGGAATTGCTGAATCATATTGTAGTTCTATTTTTAATTATTTGAGGAACCTCCATACCATTTTCCAAGTGGCTGCACCAGTTTACATTGCCACCAACAGTGTACGAGTGTTCCTTTTTCTCCACAATCTTGCGAACATTTATTTGTTGTCTTTTTCATAATAGCCATTCTTACAAGTGTGAGATTATATCTCATTGTGGTTTTGATTTGCATTTCCCCAATAGTTAGTGGTATTGAGCATCTTTTCATGTGCCTTTTGGCCATCTATATCTTCTTTTGAGAAATGTGTATTCATGTCCTCTACATTTTTTTAATAGGATTGCTTGTTTGTTTGTTTTTTTGATATTGAGTTGTATGGGTTCTTTGTATACTTTGGATATTAACCCCTTATTGGGTATATCAGTTGCAAATATCTTTTCCCATTCAGTAGGTTGCCTTTTTGTTTTACTGATGGTTTCCGTTGCTGTGCAAATCTTTTAAGTTTGACGTAGTCCCATTTATTTATTTTTTCTTTTTCTTTTGTTTTCTCTGCCTGAGGAGACAGATCCAAAAATGTATTGCTAAGATTGATGTCACAGAGTTTAGTGCTTATGTTTTCTTCAAGGATTTTATGGTTTCAGGTGTTACATTTAAGTCTTTATCCATTCTGAGTTTATTTTTGTATATGATGTGAGACAGACAGTTTTTTGTGTGTGTCTGTCCAGTTTTCTTAACACTATTTATTGAAAAGACCCTCTATCCCCCATTTTATATTATTGCCTCTTTTGTCATAGATTAATTGGGCATATAAGCATGGTTTTTAATCTGTGTCTTATCCAGTACCATACTGTTTTGATTACTATAGTTTTGTACTATAGTTTGAAATCAGAAAGCATGATACCTTCAGCTTTGTTCTTCTTTCTCAAGATTGCTTTGGCTCTTTGAGGTCTTTTGTGGTTCCATACAAATTTTAGAATTATTTATTCTAGCTCTGTGAAAAATGCTGTTGGTATTTTGATAGGAATTGCATTGAATCTGTAGATACTTTGGGTTGTATGAACATTTTAACAATACTGCTTCTTCCAGTCCATGAGCATGGTATATCTTTCCATTTTTTAATGTCATTTTCTATTTCTTTGATCAATGTCTTACAGTTTTAAGAGTACAGGTTTTTCATCTCCTTGATTAAATTTATTCCTAGGAATTTTATTATTTTTGATGCAATTGTAAATGACCTTGTGTTCTTAATTTCTCTTTCTGATACTTTGTTATTAATGTATAGAAACACAATGAATTTCTGTATGTTATTTTTGTATCCTGCAACTTTACTGAGTTCATTTATTAATTCTAATAGTTTTTTGGTGGAGTTTTGTTTTTTAATTTATTTATTTTTGGCTGTGTTGGATCTTCTTGCTGTGCGCGGGCTTTCTCTAGTTGCGGCGAGTGGGGTCTACTCTTTGTTGCAGTGCACGGGCTTCTCATTGCAGTGGCGTTTCTTGTTGTGGAGCATGCGCTCTAGGTGTGTGGGCTTCAGTAGTTGTGGCCTGTGGGCTCTAGAGCGCAGGCTCACTAATTGTGGTGCATGGGCTTAGCTGCTCTGTGGCATGTGGTATATTCCTGGACCAGGGCTCAAACCCGTGTCCCCTGTATTGGCAGGCGGATTCTTAAGCACTGCACCACCAGGGACGTCTGGTGGAGGTTTTAGGGTTTTTCTCTATATAGTATCATGTCATCTGCAAATAGTGACTGTTTTACTTTTTTCCTTTCCAATTTGGATGCCTTTTATTTATTTGTTTTTCTGTATGATTGCTGTGGCTAGTCTTCCAATACTATGTTGAGTAAAAATGGCAAGAATGGATATCCTTATTTTGTTCCTAAACTTAGAGGAAAAGCTTTTAGCTTTTTACCATTGAATATTATGTTAGCTGTGGTTTTGTCATGTATGGTCTTTATTATGTTGAGCTATGTCCCCTCTATAGCCACTGTGTTGAGAGTTTTTATCATAAATTGATACTGGTTTTTGTAAAATGCTGTTTCTGCATCTGTTGAGATGATCATATGGCTTTTATTCTTCAATTTGTTATTGTGGTGTATCACATGGATTGATTTGCAGGTGTTAAAAAGTCCTTGCATCCCTGGGATAAGTCTCATTTGATCATGGTGTATGATCCTTTTAATATATTGTTGAATTTGGTTTGCTAGTATTTTTTGAGGATTTTTGCATCTATCTTTATCAGGGATATTGGCCTATAATTTTCTTTTCTTGTGATATCCTTGTCTGGTTTTGGTATCAGGATAATGTTGGCCTCATAGAACAAATTTGGTAGCGATCCTTCCTCTTCAATTGTTTGGAGTAGTTTGAGGAAGATAGGTATTCAGTCTTCTTTAAATATTTGGTAGAATTCACCTGTAGAGTGGTCTGGTCCTGGTCTTTTGTTTGTTGGGAGTTTTTTGATTACTGATTCAATTTTACTACTAGTAATTGGTCTGTTCAGATTTTCTGTTTCTTGCTGATTTGGTCTTGGAAAACTATATGTTTCTAGGAATTTATAAAATTAAATTTTATGCATTTAATTTTGAAATATACTAAATGCTCCTATTCATACCAACCCTTAATTTCCTCTTTAGGTGTTTGATTAAACTTAAAAGCATTTGGGGCAGAAATGCACATATAAAGTTATAATTTTAACCTTTCCCTTCAAGACATGGTAATTCATAAATTTCAAAAAAAAAAAGAGTTAATAGTCATCAGTGAAATATAACTCCCATTAAGATTATAGCTAAAGTCACAATGGTTCCACATGATGCTTTTCCTTCTACTGGTCCTTATGTAGTAGGTTTTTATTTCATGAACATTTGTTCCACATCTAATTTAGACAAGTATATGGCATGTTCCAATTGCATCCAGCCCAGGGCAACTGAACAACTGAACAGGTATGTGGTAGCTATGCCTGCATAACCTTGTATAACCCTACCATCTTCATTTTGGGGAAACCAGTCCATATGTGAAGGAATGTGTAGAAATCACATCAGCCCCACCTTGGCCTCTTTGTTAAGAAATAGAGGTCTGAACAGGTCCAGCAAACTGTAATGAGGGGTGGTTTTCTGATATTCTGCCATGCTTTGCACCCAGGCCACTGAAACTTGGGCTGAAGCAGAGAGCTCAAGGAAACTACCTATTGTGCTCTCTGACATTTGAGAATTTCAGAACTTCAGCTTCTTGGAACCTAAACGAGATTTATCAGACCAACTTTCTCTGAAGTCCCTTTACAGATGAGAAAATTGAAGCCTAATGACAGGACACAACCTGCCTAAGCTCGCAAAAATAGTTTGTGCCAAAGCCAAGACTATAAAAAAAATCTAGTTCCTAATCCAGTGTCTTCCATTACCCCTTGAGGATTTCTGATCACCTATTACTTGGGTAATTCGCCTGCTGTTGCTTCTTTTCTACTAAGTTATGAGTACCTGAATAGGGTGAATTCAACCAAGCACATTCTATAGACCTGCATTTTTCTTTCCTCCAAGCTCTTGTCTCTTGTTTTTTAGCTTGTGCCTGAATGTGAGTGATTTGTCAATACCCAGGCCTGAAGTAATCATATCAGATTCCTATTATTTTTAATTACTAGTGATTCACCTCTGTTAGAAATAGCCTTTGAAATTGTGTCCAGAAGCTCTTCTGTTATCCTATTTTAGATTGTAAAAAGTGGACATCGTGGAAAGGAACCCTCCAGTTTCAAAAGTATGCAAATGATAATATTGACCCCAAATGAATACGACATGAGAACCTGGTTCACACTGTATATTTTTAGAAGAGAGTATATGCTCAATGTTTTTATAATTCATATGAGCTTTGTAAGTAACTTTATGGGATTATGTAGGTTGAGATTTTCAACCAAAAGGATTATTTGAGCAGGTGTTAGCATCCATGGTGAGGATGTTGTCAACCTGTTAGCTGACTGGAATTCAACCCATTCAGTGGTAGAGCAATTAAGTAGCCTTGATTTGATCTTTTGTTCTACTTGAAGACTCTTTGTTTATAGGCATGGAGGGTATTGGTGGTTTAGAAGATTTTTATGAAGATATGTATAGTATGAAGTAGATGAATTAATTAATACTTATTATTCAGAGTAGGAGTTTTGGTTTTAATTTAATTGTGTAGGTAGCTGTTTTATACCTATTTTAGTTTTCCTTCCTTTTTTTTCCTGGTTGTTAATATAGGATGTGAGAGGGAGTTGAAAAAATTCCTGCAATCAAACACAATTTCTAGGTGGCTTATTCCTTTCCTGTGGACTTACTGTTAATCCTCTTAGTCATAATCTCTTCAATTGAATATATAGCACCATTCTCCTAGTTGAGAATGCCAAATATCATTTCAAAGTGATTAAAAACTGGGTGATAAAAAATTCCAATAAAGTTCTCATTTTATGACTATTTCCTTGGATGAATTCCTAAAGATGAAGAAGCAATAATAATGTGTGAGCATTTAATATTAAGTATTTAGACTTCAATAATTTGATATTAATATTTATAAAACTTTATGGGTAACATAGCTAATATTTAATGAAACTATCTCATTATGTTAGTATTATTAGATTGACTGATATAGTAGTAAAATATCAATTATGCATTTTCTCATCGATCCTTGACAAGTTTTTGTATAGAAACATGACTGATGGGATGGATATTTATAGACTTTGGAATTGTTCTAGTATGAGATTTAATAGAGGCTTTGGGACTTATTAGCAATGAGAGCTTCAGAAAGTTAATTATACTCAGAAACTTTTTCCTTACCTAGGAAATGATCATGGTAATTCCTGTCTTGCCTAATTTTTTGAAGTATTAATGGTATATTGTATAAGTGCATAGCATAATAGTTTGACTGTAGTGATAATAATAATGAATAATAATAGTAATAATAAGTTCATCACTATAATGAACAAGCTAAATACAGTATGAAACAGCTAATATTGTCCTTTTAAAGATATGTTTCTATTTCCAAAATTTCAGAGTATTTTATTTATCATCTTTCAGTAAAAACCAAGGTGTTTAAGTAGACTTGCTTTATATTCTAGGAATTAAGATGAGGCAGGAGATGAAGTTCACTTCAAACAAAAGTCCTAATGAATGTTTCTCAAAACCTTTGTAAAAATTGCACAGTTAATTAGGTGGCTTAATTTCATTGCTAGAAGCACTGATGCATATTTCATTCATTTTCAGCTTTTTCTTTTTCAGAGCCAGAATGAAAATATAATAATTGCATAGTCCATGATTGGCCAGCTGCTTTGCAGTTCTCTTATTGAATATTTTCTGCTGTATCTTTTTGCCAGCAATGGATATCAAGTAGATAACATTAGTTGAGAATAGATAATATATTTTTGTTTTGACATAATTGCTGTCCCTTTAATAGAGTATGAGGGCTATCGGCAGTGTTCACTACCTCGGTATTTGCAAAAACTGAAGATGATAAAAAGTCACACCCTCAATCCTTTTCATGAAGATGCAGCCAGTTTCACCACATTGATTTTGTAACTCTTTCTCTCTTGCTTTGAACCTGAAGCCTTTGTTGATGGAGGAACAACGGATGCTTATCAGACGTCTCTGCCTCTGTCAAGTTCTTTACCCTCACAGCCAATGTCACTCAAGGGGCCTCACATTCATCTTCTTCCTACCCTAGCCCCAGTAGAGCAGCAGCAACTATCAGGCAGAGGAATATTCCAGAGAGAGTTTAAACCTATATTTAACAGTATAGCCCAGGGCTGGTAGTCATCACAGATTCCTGTAAAGGAACATTGCAGGCATCCAGGGTGCCCCGTCACTTCTTCTCATGACTATCTGACACACATCATGTGTGTCACTGAGAGCAAGGCAAACTTTTAAACTATTGATAGATGACTGGGGAAGAAGGATTGCATTCGTTTGGTTTCCTACTTTTCCATTCTTGACAGATTAGTCTTTCCTCATTGTTGAGAGTTTAGCTAAACTATTCCATACATCCCTGCCTTGGCATCCATTCTGTGTGGCCAAGTGACCTGCGAGGGCTTTGGACTGACTCTCGTCCCTCCCCCAAGCACATGCCACAGATAACAGCTTGCAGAGTCACAAGTAAATGGGAATTCCTGATAAGACTCCTTCAGTGGCCCTTGTAATAAACATTCTCCCCTGCCTCCCAGGGCCTTGCCCTTGTGTGGCCCCCTAGATAAACCCCCCTGAGAAGCTTACCAAAACTTTTCTCTTTTTGGTTTGAATTGACTAATCTGGCCTTAGCCCAGGAACCCCAAAGCACTCCACCTGTGGACCCTAATAAAGGCATGTGTCCTAGGTCCTGCAGGACTCTCTGCCTGCATCCTGCCTTGACCTCCCCCTGTGGCCCCACAAGACCTATCTGTACTTCCTCCAGGACCTGTGAGTAGTAAATTCCTCTGTTTCAATCCCCTTATAGTCTTTTGTTAAGACTCTCAGTTCAGTTCAGCATCTGATATCCCAGGGCTCTACTTAACAAATGTTAATTTAATAGTCACAACACTGATGAATCCTAAATGTCTGCAGTAATTATCCAAGTGACCCCCTAACCAAGACCAGTGGAGTCCAGCCAAAGAGGTGCTTACGATTCCTTTCCTGCAACAGGAGACCATATAGCCCAGGCTGTCGTCCCCAGGCAGCAGAACCCTTACGTGTTCAGTGCTGCATCCTCTGGCAGCAGCAGGTTCTGGTATTCGTTTTAAGTCTCCCTACTACCTGCCACTTCAATCGCTCTCCTCTTATGAGCTAGTACGTGTGTACACTCACACCAACTCCCACCCATCCTTCATAAACGCACACGAAGAGACATTTGTCTGCAAAATAACCACTACTTCTTAGGTTTTTCCTGTCTCCTGAGTCTTTAGCCAGGTCTCTAGTCCATGGGTTGATGTTGTTAGCATTTCCCAGGACTCCACTCTGAACCATCCTCTGGTTAGGGATCAAGTTTGTTTTTGATGCCTGCAACACCTCTGCTCCATACTCGTAAAATATGTGGTAAAAATTAACTACGTAAACTTTCATCTGGCTCACCCTGATCCAGCCATCTTTACGGTTTATGTTTCTGGATTGGATTTGAGTTTTGTTGCAAACCTCAGATTTGGTGGGATCCTTAAAAATATTTCTCGTCTTTTTCCCTGTGGGTTTTTTTTCCCCTCTCATATTTATAAAGGGGAGCTACATCCTACAAAGAGGAGGCGTTTAAGGTCTTCTTGTAAGACAGAACAGAAATCTAGTAAATTATTCCCCTTAAAATTTCCACAAATGAATCAAAGTGTACAATATATGGACATGGAGAGCCTCAGTAAGACCAACAAATTCAGGCAGCTTTCCTTGAAGCATTGAGCCAACCATCATTTCTTCAACTGAGTTTCAGATAATGTTTTCGCTTATGTTTTGACATCATGCTATGTGGGAAAATATGTATATTTAACCCCAGAATCATGCTTCTGAGCTGAGATATTCACAGTATTGGAGACAGATGGGTTGACTGAAGAAACAGCAGCTTCTGTTCTTGGGGTCCCACTTGCTCTGTGGCATCTGTTCAGTGAGAGGAATGGAGAGTGGATTGCCAACACTTGCTCCTGTTCTTTTCTTCAAACAGCTCACTTGAATTTGAATAAGTCAAATGTACAAATGACAACAATCCACTGTTCTTTTGCACAGCTGGAGCCTTACCCTCTGCATTTCACATGGCTGCTCATGGCATTAGGAGCCAATGGTGAAAGTAATGACCACCATTTACTGAGTATTTGCAAAGTGTGTCTTGTATGCCAGCCTACAGAATGTAATATTTTAAAGAGATGGAAGTTGAGAAAGTAATAAAAATGGTTTTCTATTATATTTACAATGAAATGACTGAAGATTGGAGGGTTAACAAATCTTTACAAGCAGACAGCATTTTGAGCCATATTACTTCTCGTTCTTTGTATGAAGAGTATTCTTTTTTTACTTGTTTCTGTCATCTATTTTCTATTTTTCCAGCTTTCTCAAGAGCTAGGACTTTGGTAATATTGTGAACTGCAAGGTATTGTTACATTACATGCTTTCTTCATGTAGCTGCTTGGTTTCTGAGCTGGTTTTTATTTATTTATTATTTATTTATTTTAAAAAGTGTTTATTTATTGGCTGTGTTGGGTCTTAGTTGCGGCACGTGGGATCTTTTGTTGTGGCATGCAGGCTCTTTGTTGAGCTGCGCGGGCTTCTCTCTAGTTGTGGCATGCAGGCTCCAGTGTGGATGGGCTTAGTTGCCCCGTAGCACGTGGGATCTTAGTTCTCTGACCAGGGATTGAAGCGGTGTCCCCTGCATTGCAAGATGGATTCTTAACCACTGGACCACCTGGGAAGTCCTTCAGCTGTTTTTTAAAACTACGTGGTTGGTACTTGCCGTCTTGGGACCTTCACATAGTATCTTGAAGATTTACCCATTTTCTAGTGTAATACCATTTCCCCTTGCAAAAAAAAGGTTTTTTTTTTTTTTGTTGTTGTTGGGGCTAATGTGAGTTGCTCTTGGTATAATTTTAATGGGTTTCTTTCAATAAAGATCTTAGTTTTAAGCTGCCTGGATGGGCAGAGTAACACTTGGTGTTACCTATTTCTTAGTCAGGGGTTTAATAGAGAATTTATCTTATTTCCACTTACTGTGATAAATCACATATTCTGCTTTTTAATTTTATAAACTGTATAATTTCTGTTTTAATATCTCTCTGATACCTTATGCTATATGGTTTTTGTTGTCTTTGTTGTGTCCATCCATTTATAATAATTTTGAAGATTTAGGGAATATATTTTAAATTATTTTGATGTTGGGGCTTCCCTGGTGGCTCAGTGGTTAAGAATCTGCCTGCCAATACAGGGGACACAGGTTCGAGCCTTGGTCCGGGAAGATCCTACATGCCGCTGGGCAACTAAGCCCATGCACCACAACTACTGAGCCTGCGCTCTAGAGCCCGTGAGCCACAACTACTGAAGCCCGTGTGCTACAACTCTTGAAACCCGTGTGCCACAACTACTGAAGCCTGCGTGCCTAGAGCCTGTGCTCTGCAACAAGAGAAGCCACCGCAATGAGAAGCCCATGCACCGTAACGAAGAGTAGTCCCCTCTTGTTGCAACTAGAGAAAGAGAAAGCCCGTGTGCAGCAACGAAGACCCAATGCAGCCAGAAAAAAGACAAAAAAAAAAAGTTGGGGTCTTCACATGACCTTTAAAAACAAATTATTTCAATGTTAATTGTTGTAATGTTAAATTATGATCACACATACTTATACACTTATCTCTATATCTTTATTGATGTTTGTTTTAACTTTAAATGTAAAGAAGTTATATGGCAGAAATTACATGATGGCTTCCAATTTATCATTTTATAGGTAGACAAGTTACTCTTGGCAAACTGAAGACTAACAGCTACTCTCTACCAGAATAACTGGCACCAACAGAGTTGATTTTCATAATGACCTTTTAAAACACACTTTTCAAATTTTCGTGTTTATTTTGATTTCTGTTAGTCTCAGGCTTAAAAGTAGACGGCTTTTAATTGAATTGATTTCCAAATAATAGACACTTTTCTAAATATGGTTAGTAAACAACCTCTAAGCCAACAGCACAATTTTATAATAAAACATGGATTGTTATGTACTTTCAGTAATTAATTTACACTCTGATTCTCTAAGTACTTAAAAGTGCATATTCACCTTTTTACAGTAACCGTGGGGGGGCTATTTAGCATATTGCAGCAATAGTGTATTAAATATTATAAATGAGAATGTGCCAGAAAGACATTTGTAATAAAATAGTATCACAGTCACCTTTTCAGAGACACAGGATGTATGCTGCAGTGAATTTTGTGAAAGTTGGCAATTTAATATAGGATGTGGAAATTGGCTTTAAATTCAAAGGTACATATATACGTATGTGTGTGTATGTATGTATATGTATATATGTGTTGTGTGTATGTATATATACATATATAATATATTTAGAACAAGAGTGTATGTGGACATCATAATAATGTGGAAATTATTATATGATCATATAATAATAGTATATAGTTGCTCAAAAGACTAATATTTGCATAATAAAGGGACAGATAATGTGCTCAAGAAAGTGAGTCTCAACCAAAGTCAGAGAGAACATCCTGAATTTTGAAGGACAGTGTTACTATCAGATCTTGAAAGGAAGCTTCTCACCTTCTTTTCAATTATGCCAATCACTTTCCCAGGAATAGATAGTGATTAAGTGTAGAACTTATTTCTCTCCATAACATAGAAAGTTCATGGGTGTGTGTATGTGTGTGTGGTCCTGTGTTTTAATTAAGAACACAAATATGCAAAGGAAGTGTGAATAATTCCTTGATACTTTCTCCTGATGTTTAACTCCTTGCCATGCTGCTGATCATTATGAGCACTGGTTCTTTATGCCAGGCAGTGGTGAAAAGCTGACATTTCCTATCAGAGGTCTTTTTCATGTTCTCCTACATCTTTCCATAATTCTGTAGCTCTGCTTAGATCTTTTCCCCCAGTAGCATGATGGTTTACCCTCTGAACCTAGCATCTAATCTGCAAAAGACATGAGGCTCTTTTTTATGGACAAAAGTTCAGCTTTCAAAGAACTCACAGGAGAGGTTAAAAAAAATACACAAAAATTATCTGTAATAGTAAATTAAATGTAGTAAGTGCAACAGAATCCAGGAAGGCCAAAGAAGAAATAAAAAATCTACTGATGCAAGTAAAAGAAATCTTCATGGGTTATTTGTGATTAATCTTAAGGACTGGGTGAGATTTCATGCAAAGAAATGCACAATGGATACGCAAGGAAGTGAGAATGCTAATTGGTGGAGACAGAAATGCCTGATGACTATTGCATCCAATTTGAATAATGTCAAGGGAATGTGAAGACGAGTTACAGGAGAATAGACCAGAAAAGTAAGGCAGGTCCATATTGTTTTCCTGGAATTAGCCTTTCCCAACTGGAGTTCCACAAGAGAATTAGGCCTTACATAAAATAAATTGAGTGATTATTTTCTCAATCTTCCCAAAGTTACTACACAGCTATCACCAGTCTAAATGCATAGGAGGGAAGTTAATTCATTACATAGAATGGGTGCCCAAAACATTTAGGTTTGATTCTCTCTGGGAACCTCCACTGAGAAAGGCTCGTCTAGACTCTAAATAATAAGGAAACATGGAAAATATGTGAGTTAAAACTGTGTCTTGATACAGCTGTATTTTGGGAAAACTTAACTGACAGTATTCAGAATAGTTTGAGGAATGGGAAACTAAATATTATTGGAGTTTATGTAACATGAAAAATAATGAAAGAAATGAGAATAGTAATCAAAAAAAGGTGATGAGGGCTTCTCTGGTGGTGCAGTGGTTAAGAATCTGCCTGCCAATGCAGGGAACATGGGTTCAATCCCTGGCCCAGGAAGATCCCACATGCCATGGAGCAACTAAGCCCGTGTGCCACAACGACTGAGCCTGCGCTCTAGAGCCTGCGAGCCACAGCTACTGAAGCCTGTGCACCTAGAGCCCGTGCTCTGCAACAAGAGAAGCCACCACAGTGAGAAGCCTGTGCACCGCAACGAAGAGTAGCCCTGGCTCACTGCAACTAGAGAAAGCCCGCACACAGCAACGAAGACCCAACACAGCCAAAAAAATTAAAACAAACAAACAGAAAGGTGATGATGCAAAAGATTTATTGCTTCATTCATTTAAAGCAAAGATATATTAGATACCTACTGGATGTCAGGTATTGTGGCTACTATGATGAGTAGAAATAGATCTAGCCATTACCACCTAATGGGGAGTCAGACATTAAGCAAATGAGTACAAATCCATGTAAATTCTTAACAGATAAGTGCTAAAAGAAGGGAAGTTTCTCAGTACATATAACAGAGACATAAAGTCTACTCTAGCAGTGTTTACTTACTTGGGAGGAGTGGATAACAGTATAATAGAATGATGCTTTTTTGTATATGGTCAGTTTGGAAATTTATTTTATCATTAGTGGGAGACTAATGGTTATTTTAAATCGGGAACTAACATTATAATCTCGTAACCTATGTCCAATGATCATTAAAGCCATTGCTTTATTCTTTCATTCCAATCCTTACTAAAGAATACTTTTGTGAAAATTGTAATGATTTTTAAAATATTTATTTATTTTTGGCTGAGTTGGGTCTTTGTTGCTCCTCACGGGCTTTCTCTAGTTGTGGCGAGTGGGGGCTACTCTTCGTTGTGGTGCGCGGGCTTCTCATTGAGGTGGCTTCTCTTGTTGCGAAGCACGGGCTCTAGGCGTGCGGGCTTCAGTAGTTGTGGCACGTGGGCTCAGTAGTTGTGGCTCGTGGGCTCCAGAGCTCAGGCTCAGTAGTTGTGGCGCACAGGCTTAGTTGCTTCCCAGCATGTGGGATCTTCCCGAATCAGGGCTCAAACCCGTGTCCCCTGCATTGGCAGGTGGATTCTTAACTACTGCACCACCAGGGAAGCCCAAAAATTGTAATGATCTTTGCATAAGGGTATAAACACAAACAGGATTTTTCCTCTTTGTAGATTGTACCTGTATAATTGCTGCATTTATCTACTCTGTCTCCATTCCATTGTTACTGTAAAACAGACTCTACCCAGGCATGCCTGAGTGAATTTCTCCTAGTTGACAAAGAAGCAAAACTACTCCTGGACCTCAAATTAAATAAAAATAAATGAAGAGAAACTAAAATGAAAGAAACATAATTTTTAAAATGTTTAAGTGGTTATCATGAATCTGCTATTGAAGATATTGTCAGGAATGTTACTTATTCTCCAATACGTTTAGGTCCTATGTGAATATTTCCAGTGGTTTCTCAGTTTTAAAATTGAGACTTCTATCCTGAATTCAAAGAAGTTAAGGAACAATTTTGATGATAAAGCATAATTAGTTATGCTTGTTTCCTTGGATTAGAGGTCCTAATTTTCTTCTATTTTATTGATCGTATTGTATCCATGTCTCATTCAGTTTGCTGCTTCAGATAGAGAACTTCTAAGTTAATGAGTCATTATGATTAATCAGACATTTCCCTTTCTTAGTATCTAGTTACTTGAGTCTCTGTATGATACTTGAATCTGACACTGTGTGGATTAAGCAAAGATGTTAGCCTTGTTTCCTCTTTACTAAACAGGCCATAGCATGAACAAGCTTTATGGAAATGAAATTTATTATGAAGAACAATGAGCATTCCAATCTCATTCTTGCTGTTTATATTTTCTATCAAATCACAAGTGTCTGATGGGAAGAATCAGTAAAGCAGACTTGGAGTTTTTTTTTTTGCGGTACGCGGGCCTCTCACTGTTGCAGCCTCTCCCGTTGCGGAGCACAGGCTCCGGACTGCAGGCTCAGTGGCCATGGCTCACGGGCCCAGCCGCTTCGCGGCATGTGGGATCTTCCCGGACCGGGGCACGGACCCGTGTCCCCTGCATCGGCAGGTGGACTCTCAACCACTAAGCCACCAGGGAAGCCCAGACTTGGAGTTTTTGAAAATGTGAAAGTCAAGCTAAAAATGTGTCGGTAAATCTATATCTCAAGACAGGAGATAAGCCATAATTTTAGCTTTTATGGTTGTAAGCATTATGAAATAAATGTCCATAAAAGTCTAGACTAACACAGAGGGATTTGGAAAAACAAATGGCTGAGCTGCTTTAAGTAAATCCTGGTGAAAGTGACAGAACTGCTAAAGAAAGTGTAAACAAAAATCTGTAAAAGATAAAGATTTATATGGGACTATGGGATTTAACTAGATCTAAACACATGAAAGCTGTGTTATCCAATATGGTAGCTAATAGCCAGCTACTGTATTTAATTGTTGTCCAGATTTTCTCTGTGACAGTAATCTTATTCTGATTTAGGAGCATTGTTTTATGTCTGTCTTACCTGTACACTACACCCTTGGCCTTAGCTGTCTCCTTGACTCGCTGCCAGCAGAGTGCAAAGGCAGAGAATCAGAATCTCAGGAAGAGAAATAAGCTAAGGCTTACATCATCTGGTGCCATACCTTCCATTAAAGAAAACCGTTGAGTTCTAGAATCATTCATTCCATCCTTAGGCAAATACAAAGTTTTCTTTTACTAAGTTAGAATCAGTTCGTTAACAGTGTTCCTAATTCTGTCCTCCAGAGCCATCGTGGGACATGTCTAGTCTTTCATTTTTTTTAATTAAGTTTTTTTTATTGGAGTATAGTTGATTTAAAATGTTGTGTTAGTTTCTGCTGTACAGCAAGGTGAGTCAGTTATATATATACACATATATCTGCTGTTTTTAGATTCTATTCCTATATAGGCCATATTGAATAGAGTTCCCTGTGCTATACAGTAGGTTCTTATTAGTTATCTATTATATATATAGTATTCTGTGTATGTCAATCCCAATCTCCTAATTTATCCCTCTCACCCGTTCCCCCTTGGTAGCCATAAGTTTGTTTTCTACATCTGTGACTCAATTTCTGTTTTGTAAATAGGTTCATTTGTACTGTTTTTTTTTTAGATTCCACATATAAGCAATATCATGATATTTGTCTTTGTCTTACTTAACTCAGTATGACAATCTCTAAGTCCATCCATGTCACTGCAAATGGTATTATGTCATTCTTTATGTCCAAATAATATTGCATTGTATATATGTACCACATCTTCTTTATCCACTCCTCCAATGACATTTAGGTTGCTTCCATGTCCTGGTATTGTAAATAATGCTGCAATGAACATTGGGGTGCATGTATCCTTTTGAATTATGTTTTTCTCTGGATTTATGCCCAGGAGTGGGATTGCTGGATCGTATGATAGTTCTAATTTTAGTTTTTTAAGGAATCTCCATACTGTTGGACATGTCTAATCTTTCTTCTGCTCAACATTTCTTAAATATTTAATACAAATACCATAAAATATCATCAGTTTTTACCTAGATGGGGCGACATTATTAGACACCATCCCATACATGAATAGTTATTGCCTTAATAGTAGTAACTACCCTATATTGAATAAATAATCACAAAATCATGAACTATGGATTTTATGTACATTATTTCTAATGCATACAAGGGTAATATATATCTGCAGCCAACAAGATTATTACTGTTGTTTTCCAAGTTTGGCAGTTGACAGGAGCTGTCACCTTATTTAAGGAGCACAAGCTGACCCAGATTCAGGTCTGACTATAAATCCTTCGTTCCACACTCTTTTATATAAATTGCAAGCACATGCCTTATTATTAGCTATATTATTGTGAGTAAATTGCACTATTCTTCAAATCTGTTTGTCCTTTTAAAGCAGTTGATTTTGGGGGTTGTGGAAATAACCAATACAATCCTCCCTTGGAGAATGTAATTTTGGGGAACAGTTTTAAATCAGATTTAAGAGTCAGATTGCTAGAAGAGGCAGGCCTCTCTAAATCTCATCTAGCATGGGACAGAGTGGCCTTGTCAGCACTCAAGAAAGAATGCACTGATGCATCTTCATACTCCCCAAATCTTCAGTTGAGTCTAAGGAACGTTTAATTATAAAGTTTCTTATGACCATATATTTCTGTGATTCAAGAACTGTAAACTAGGGACTTCCCTGGTGGCGCAGTGGTTAAGGATCCGCCTGCCAAGGCAGGGGACACGGGTTCGAACCCTGGTCAGGGAAGATCCCACATGCCGTGGAGCAACTAAGTCCGTGCACCACAACTACTGAGCCTGTGCCAAGAGCAGGGGTCCGCAACCACCGGGCTGCGGACCAATACCATTCCGTGGTCTGTTAGGAACTGGGCCGCACAGCAGGAGGTGAGCAGCAGGCAAGCGAGTGAAGCTTCATCTGCTGCTCCCCATCGCTTGCATTACTGCCTGAAACATCCCGCACCCTCCCCGTGTCAGTGGAAAAATTGTCTTCCAGGAAACCGGTCCCTGGTGCCAAAAAGTTTGGGGGCCACTGCTCTAGAGCCTGCAAGCTACAACTACTGAAGTCCACGCGCCCTAGAGCCTGCATGCCTTAACTACTGAGCCCGCGTGCTGCAACTACTGAGGCCTGCACACCTAGAGCCCGTGTGCTGCCAACAGAGAAGTCATGGCAATGAGAAGCACACGTACCACAGCAAAGAGTAGCCCCCATTCACTGCAATTAGAGAAAGTCCACATGCAACAATGAAGACTCAACGCAGCCAAAAAACCAAAAAAAAAAACTGTAAACTAATGAGCTAATGGTAGAGATTTAGTACTTTTCAAATGTATATATGTATATATGAATGATATATACAATATATATGTATGACATACATGATATATACAATCTACACAAGATACATATGTGTATGTATATGTAATATATTTTTAACCACAAAGAAAAAAAGTACAAATTTATAATTATAAATAAAAAATACAGAAATGTTTAAAAATAAATTTAGGGACTTCCCTAGTAGTCCAGTGGTAAAGAATCCACCTTACAATGTAGGGGATGCAGGTTCGATCCCTGGTCAGGGAACTAAGATCCCACATGCTGTGGAACAACAAAGCCTGCGTGCCACAACTACTGAGCTCGTGTGCCTCAGCTAGAGTGCGTGTGCTGCAAACTACAGAGCCCATGTGCCCTGGAGGCTGCTCGCCACAACTATAGAGAAGCCTGTGCACCACAACGAAGAGCCCATGGGCCACAACTAAGACCTGATGCAACCAAAGATAAATAAAAATAAATAAATAAATAATAATAAAAAATATATATACATGTAATATCATCTTTTCAGTACCCCCTCACCCAACACAGCCTTTTAACAATTTGTAAGAATATTTCTCTAAACCATTCTCTGTGTTTACACATATTCTTTTCCTATTCTGTCTTTCATTCTTTTATTTTTCAACAAAAAAGTTTAAAGTCTGAAACTCCTGGAATTGATTTCTACAGTTCCATTGATAGCTTGTATGATAGCTTGTTCAAGTAACAGTTGCTTTTTTTTTACATCTTTATTGGAGTATAATTGCTTTACAATGGTGTGTTAGTTTCGAATTTATGGAAATTGTTTGATTATTTTGCAAAAAAATTTTGCAATCCACACTTTCAAAATAATCGTGGACATGCCCTTTCCCCCCAAATTCTATCACAGAATACCATAAATATGTTTTTTTTTTTTTTTTTGCGGTACGCGGGCCTCTCAGTGTTACGGCCTCTCCCGTTGCAGAGCACAGGCTCCGGACGCGCAGGCTCAGCGGCCATGGCTCACGGGCCTAGCCGCTCCGCGGCATGTGGGATCTTCCCGGACCGGGGCACGAACCCGTGTCCCCTGCAACGGCAGTCGGACTCTCAACCACTGCGCCACCAGGGAAGCCCCCATACCATAAATATTTTAAACTTTGGCTAATCTGATGAGTGAAAAAGTATGTCTCATTCATTATGTATAATTTGGATGCCTAGTGATACTGAAAATCTTTTCGTGTTTAATGACCATTTGTGTGTCCTTTTTTGTGGCTTGCCTGCTAATGTGCATTGCTAAATTTTCTATTGCTTTTTATTTAGTTTACTCTTATTAGTTAGAAAGAACTTCGTGTACATTAAAGATACTATCTTTTTGTTTGTCATGTTCCTAGTCTGTTGTTTATCCTTTGCTTTTGTTTATAGAGGTTTTGGCAAATGGTTATTTTATGTCCTAAAATAGGGTTATCTTAAGAAAATCCCCTCAGGTACATGTGATGGTTAATTTTATGTGTCAGCTTGACAGGGCTAATGGATGTCCAGATAACTGGTACAGCATTATTTCTGGGTGTGCCTGTGAGGGTGTCTCTGGAGGACATTAGCATTTGAATTAGTAGACTGACTAAAGATTACCCTCACCAGTGCAGGTGGGCATTATCCAATCTGTTGAGGACCTGAATAGAACAAAAAGATAGAAGGGTGAATTTGCTTTCTCTGCTTGAGCTGAGACATCCACCTTCTTCTGTCCTTAGACTTTCTCAAGCATTTAGATTCCACTGGGACTTATACCATCAGCCCCCTGATTCTCAGGCCTTCAGATTGAGACTGAATTACACTACCAGCTTTCCTGGTTCTCCAGCTAGCAGACTGTGGGCCTTCTTGGCCTCCACAGCAGCATAAACAAATTTCTATACTAAGTCTCTTCTTATATATCTCTCTCTCTATATCCTATTTGTTCTGTTTTTCTGGAGAACATTGACTAATATAGCATGTTATAAAATTTTTCTCCAGAAAAATTTTCATAATTTTTACCAGGAGGTTTATTTTTATACTTTATATGAGATTGGGGTTAAGTTTTCTTTAATTTCATTAGCAAAAAAAAAAATGCTAGCTTTATATGATGCTTTGAAATTCTTTCCATATTTTCCTGTGACCTGGAAAGAAATAGTATTGTGTTACTTAAAATTCAGTAGAATTCAGCTATAAAACAATCCGGAGTGAGGTCATCTTAAAGGTAGTTTAATTAATGGTTTACTTTATGACTGTGTGTCTGTGGAGATTATTTGTCTCTTGAATCAAATTTCATAGTTTTCCTCAGGATTTTAATTAGTGTCTCACTCTTGCTCTTACATCTTAAATTCCTTATGAGATTGTATATTTTTCATAAACTCAACTTTATATATCTTCAGTTTCTTTCTTTTTCTTAAGTTGTATGATAAAAGACTATCTACGCATTTCCTAAACCTAGTCATGATTGTGTATCCCATTAACTGTATACCTTGACATGTCATATTCTACTGTGGCAAATTAACAGGTGTTGGAAGGTATGGCAGTTCTCCTGTGTGCTCAGAGTGGGTAAGCTTGTAGACTCTAACCCTTCTGCTATGCTTTGGGGAGGATGCCTCTCTGCTCTCTTTTTCTAAGGGGCCACTGCTATGTCCCAGATGCTGGCTTTGACTATAAGTGCTACTTCTTTCCACCAGGGACCACTAGGGTTTACCAGTAGCTGTTCTAAGGAACACAAGAAGTAGACAGACATCTGCTGCCCATCCTCCAGAGATCACAAAGCTTCAGCCACTTGGGACCACTCATGAACATTTTCCCAAGATTGAGGAGAGGCAAACCTTTATCTTTCACTCCAGGTCCCTTGGAGAGGGAAGCCCATTCCCTTCCTTAGAGATCCCAGCAGGACTTGTGGCCTCTGATGCATCCTCCAAGGTCTACCAGAAGCATGCTTTCCTGGGTCTATCACCTTCTCTAGAGAGGGTATTCGGAAGGAAAGTACAGTGACTAGCATTCCATTATCCCAGAATCCCACAGAAATGACCTCAGCGTTTAGATGTATCTTGGTAAGAAAAGAAATCTTATGTAGTGGTCTTTTTTCTTTATTTTTCTCCCTTTAACATGCTTTGGAATCAAATGCAACCAGATTTTAAGTGTTTGCCTCCTACAAGTGTGGTAAATGTCAGCTGAGAGAAAAGTGAACATTCTTCTATAAGGAACTTCAGAATTTCAAGGCTGACCCACTTGAATTTGTTTCTTAATAAGCTAAATCATGTTTTTCTCTCCTGCTACATGTCTAATCATAATCATATGAGTATTTTTCTGCTTTTCTAGATGCAGATTGCCCTGTACGTAGCATCTCTCCATCTGAGGCTCCACATGTGTTCTATCATCCTCTTGCCGAAATGCTTCTCACTTTTCCTAAGCATTGCTGCTATGGTCTTGAGTATCATTTCCTTAGCTCCATCTGTATATTGATATTTTGCGAGGATCTGTATGGATTCCAAGTAAGAATCAAGCTCAGCAGGCCAGCGTATTTAGTTTTTAAGAGAAAAGAAAGTAATCGATCAATTCCTATTGTAGTTCATTCTCTTTTTCCTCCCCACTTCTTCTCATTCTACCCTCACATGCAGCTTTGAAACGGAATCAAATTTCCAGGCGGTACAATTAAATTTCAGTCAAAAATTCCACTTACCAGAATGTTCACAATACTAATAGTGTTGTTAGAAATAAGACACTTGATTAAAAGGCGGCACACTTGTCTATATCTTTAATGTGCATTCCTAATGAGTCTTACCAGGAGGCTGATTCACATGAAAATGCACAGTTAGCTCATCCAAGTTTAATATACCATTATCTGCACGCAGGCCCTCTTTTCATTACCATTTGAATGCACTGTTTTCTCTGGAGTTTTGTGCAGGAAACAAATCCCTATATATGGCACACAGCTCTAGACTCTGGTTTGTCTGCATTTGCCCTTTAGACAAAAGGCCAAAACAGCGTGCTCTGTGGTGCATTAATTTTCAATCTCTGGCTATTTTTGAAATTGTAATGCAGCACATTTCCTTTTCCAGAGGACTTTAGTCAGAATACAATGTAGAAGTGAATATAGCCAAGAGATTTGTTATTCTGAGTGGTGGCGCACCATCTTTCCCACGTGAACTCCAGATAAAAGGGGCTGCTTTAAAGAGCTGTTGAAATCCAATGAAATAAAGTATTTGAAAACTGATTTCACTAGTTTATTGAGTCTATAATACTATTTAGACTTTAGAGTCTGAGACAACCAGTTGCCTGCAATAAAAACTGAGAAAACAAAAGTTGTATTTAGTTCCTATGAAGGTTATCATTTGGACTTTCATTAATTTTCATGTTTCTGGTGTGCCACACTCCCACAATTCTATAAGCTTCCCTGGTGTCCAGAATTCTATTTAATCTGGAGCAAATGAAATCAATAACAGATTAAAAATACTGTAAACATTTTAAAATAATTCCTTCCCTCTTTTTTTCTAATTTTCAAGCATTATGTATATTTAGACCTTCAAAGAGAATTAAATAATTGGAAAAAGAGAAAATGTCTTTCTTATAAAGTAATTGATTCATTATTCAAGAGTAAGAACTATCATATAGGATATTTTACTAAGGATGCGGTCATTTTAGGATAATCCAAGTGGTTATTATTTTGCAGATATACTTAGTAAAACAAAGAGATGTGGCACACTTGAGGTGCACAAATAGACAAAACTATTTGCTTGTAAGGTGATGTTAAGAATAATTTGTTAAGGGTAGAGAGAACAGGCTTATTGGAAGGTGCATGACACATTAGAAAACAGATGATATTAGAGGTCATTTGAACCTATAAGATTGGCTTACAGCCTTTACAACTTCTTATCTTTGTTTATCATGCATTTTTCTTAAGTTCTCTGAGTCTCAGAATTCCTCTTTCCTATTCCCAGGAGCATCTGTAAAGATGGCATAATAACCCTTTGTGAAAGTAATAACCACTGTTGTGAAAATAGAGGTAAAATTATATAGCATCTAGTAATAAACAAGTTCATAAAGGTTGCAAGATATAAGATCAATAAGAAAAATAAGCTGTAGTTTTTTACACTAGCCATCAATAATTTGAAATGGGAATGAAGAAAAATTTCCATTTCCAATAGTATCAAAAAGAATAAATACTCAAGAATAAATTTTAAAAATGAATTACGAGACTTATACACTAAAAACTATAGAACACTGGTGAAAGAAATTAAAGAAGACCCAAATAAATGGAAAGCTATTTCATGTTCATGGCTTGGAAGATTTAACATTTTTAAGATAGTAATGCTATCCAAATTGATCTACAGATTCAACACAATGTCTATCAAAATCCCAGCTGGCGTTTTGCAGAAACTTACAAACAGATCCTATAATTCATATGGAAATGCAAGGGACCCTGATAGCCGAAACAATCTTGAAAAAGAAAAACAAAGTTGGAGGACTCACGCTTTGTAATTTCAAAACTTACCACAAAGCTACAGTAATTGACATTGTGATACTGGCATAAAGATAGACATATAGAACAATGGAATAAAATCGAGAATGAAGAAAGAAATCTGTACATCTACGGTCAGTTGATTTTTGAGAGGTGCCAAGAAAATTCAATGGGGGAAATAATAATCTTTTCAACAACTGGATATCCATATGGAAAAGAAATAATTTGGACCCCTACTTCACATCATACACAAAAATTAACTCAAAATGGGTTGTAGGTATTATACAGAATAAACTTAACTAGGAAGGTAAAATACTTGTACACTTAAAACTATAAAAAGGTGATGATTAAAGTGGACACAAATAAATTGAAAGACATTCCGTTGTCATGGATTATAAGACTTAATACTGTAAAAATGTCTACACTATTCAACACAATCTATAGAATCAATACAATCCCTATCAAAGTCCTAGTGGCATTTTTACAGAAATAGATAAAACAACCCTAAAATTCATATGGATCCACACAAGACCCAGAATAGCCTAAGCAATCTTGAGAAAGAAGAACAAAGCTGATAGCATCATAGTTCTGTATTGCAAAACTACAGCAATTTATTGGTACTGGTATAAAAAAGGACATACAGAACAGTAGAGCAGAATAGAAAGCCCCCAAATAAACCCACACATATATGGTCAACTTATCTTCTACAAGGGTGCCAAGATATACAATGGGGAAAGGATAGTCTCTTCAGTAAATGGTGTTGGGAAAACGGGATATCCACGTGTAAGAGAATGAAATTGGATGCTTATCTTGTAACACACACAAAAAAACAACTCAAAATGTATTTAAATATAAGACCTAAAACTGTAAAACTCCTAGAAGAAAACATAGGGGAAAAGCTTCATGACATTGGTCTTGTTATTGGTTTCTTGGATATGATATCAAAAGCACAAGCAACAAAAGTAAGAATAGACAACATCAAACTAAGAAACTTCTGCCCAGCAAAGGAAACAATAAACAGAGTGGAAAGGCAAACTACAGAATGGGAGGAAATATTTGCAAACCATTTATCTGTTAAAGAGCTAATCTCCAAAATACGTAAGAAACTTCTAGAACTTGATACCAAAAAAAAAAAAAAACCCAAACAAACAACAAAACCCTGTCTAAAAAATGGGCTAAGGTTTGAATAGACATTTTTCCAAAGAAGACATGCAAATGGCCAATAGGTATATGAAAAGATGTTCAGCATCTCTAGTCATCAGAGAAATGCAACTCAAAACCAGAATGATATATTACCGCATACCTGTTAGGATGGCTATTAAAAAAAAACCCCACAAAAAAGATCTTGCTGTGGTTTATGTCAAAGAGTGTTTTTCCTATGTTTTCCTCTAAGAGTTTTATAGTGTCTGGTCTTACCTTTAGGTCTTTAATCCATTTGGAGTTTATTTTTGTGTATGGTGTTAGATAATGTTCTAAGTTCATTCTTTTACCTGTAGCTGCCAGTTTTCCCAGAACCACTTATTGAAGAGGCTGTCTTTTCTCCATTGTATGTTCTTGCCTCCTTTGTTGTAAATTAGGTGACCATATGTGCCTGGGTTTATCTCTGGGCTTTCTATCCTGTGCCATTGATCTATATTTCTGTTTTTGTGCCAGTATCATACTGTCTTGATTACTGTAGCTTTGGAGTATAGTTTGAAGTCGGGGAGCCTGATTTCTCCAGCTCCATTTTTCTTTCTCAAGATTGCTTTGGCTATTCGAGGTCTTTTGTGTTTCCATACAAATTGTAAAATTTTTTGTTCTAATTCTGTGAAGAATGCCATATTGGTAGTTTGATAGGGATTGCACTGAATCTGTAGATTGCTTTGGGTAGTATAGTCATTTTCACAATATTAATTTCTTCCAATCTAAGAACATGGTATGTATACCCTGAGAAAACCATAATTCAAAAAGAGACATGTACCACAATGTTCATTGCACCACTGTTTACAATAGCTGGGACATGGAAGCAACCTCAATGTCCATAGACAGATGAATGGATAAAGATGTGGCACATATATACAATGGATCAGCCATAAAAAGAAACGAAATTAAGTTATTTGTAGTGAGGTGGATGGACCTAGAGACTGTCATACAGAGTGAAGTAAGTCAGAAAGAGAAAAACAAATACCGTATGCTAACACATATATATGGAATCTAAAAAAAATGGTACTGATGAACCTAGTGGCAGGGCAGGAATAAAGACACAGACATAGAGAATGGACTTGAGGACATGGGGTGAGGGAAGGGGAAGCTGGGGCAAAGTGATAGTAGCATTGACATATATACACTACCAAATGTAAAATAGATAGCTAGTGGGAAGGAGCCGCATAGCACAGGGAGATCAACTCGGTGCTTTGTGACAACCTAGAGGAGTGGGATAGGGAGGGTGGGAGGGAGGCTCAAGAAGGAGGGGATATGGCTGATATGCATATGGCTGATTCACTTTGCTGTACAACAGAAACTAACACAGCATTGTGAAGCAATTATACTCCAATAAAGATGTATTAACCGCCCCCCCACAAAAACCCAAAACCATAAAACACAACAAAAAAGATATTAGGTATTGATGAAAATGTGGAGAATTTGGAACCTTGTACATTGTTGGTAGAAAGGCAAAATTGTGCAGCTCCTGTGGAAAACTGTATGGCATTTCCTCAAAAAATTAAAAATAGAACTGGTGTTGATCCAGTACTTCTGCTTCTGAGTATATATCCCAAATATTTGAAATCAGGATCGCAGTGAGATACCTGAACTCTCATGATCATTGCAGCATTAATCACAATAGCGAATGGAAACACCCTAAATATCCATTGACAGATGAATGAATAAGCAAAATGTGTATACATACATACAACAGAGTATTATTCAGCCTTAAAAAGAAGGGAATCCTGCCATATACAATAACATGGATGAACCTTGAGGACAGTATACTAAGTGAAATAAGCCAGTCACGGAGGAACAAATAGTGCGTGGTTCCGTTTATAAAAGGTATCTAAAACAGTCAAACTCATAGAAACAGTAGAACGGTGGTTGCTAGGGGCTGAAGGAAGGGGGAAATGGGGAATTGCTGTTCAACAGATATACAGCTTCAGTAATAAAGAAGAATAAATTTTAGCGATCTGTTGTACAGCATCGTGCCTATAGTTAATACTATATTGTGCACTTAAGATTTTGTTACAAGAGTAGATCTCACATTAAGTACCACAAGAAAAAAAAAGTGTTCTTACCACACATCAGGGACCAGTCCTTCATGAGCAAGAGTTAATTAAACTACAAACGTGAGAATATTTACAAACTGTGAAACCATTCTAAAAGGAGTTAGACAATATAAATTAATTGAAACATTAAAATAATAAGAAATTCAAACTTCATATATATATATGTTTATATGACACTTTATGGTACCTCCAAAGCAATGGAGAAATGCAGTGTAAAAAAAAACTAATAAAAATGGGTCACGGGCTTCCCTGGTGGCTTAGTGGTTGAGAGTCCGCCTGCCGATGCAGGGGACACGGGTTCGTGCCCCGGTCCGGGAAGATCCCACATGCTGTGGAGCGGCTAGGCCTGTGAGCCATGGCCGCTGAGCCTGCGCGTCCAGAGCCTGTGCTCTGCAACGGGAGAGGCCACAACAGTGAGAGGCCCGCGTACCGCAAAAAAAAAAAAAAAAAAAAAAAAAAAGGGTCACAAGTTATATTTAGAGTTGTGTGTTTCTCTGCCTTAATAAGACAATGTGACTGGAGAGCTTGGAATGTGCTTTGCTTTGGGTATGAAATGATGAGGGTATCTAATGATTACTGTGGAAATAATTAATTGAAAGACTGTTTAATCATCTCAGTGTAAACTAATGCCTCTTCCACCCCTATCTCAAATACTCTCCCCACCCAAATTTTCATTCTTAGTCCTCAAACTCTGATCAACTATGAGTCATCTAAGTCAATGAAAAACAGTTTTTTAAAAATTTTTTTAGTTTTGAAAAACAGTTCTGAACATTAAAAAAATCTTATATATGTTATGATGTAAGGGATGTAAGATTACAAAAATATCTTTTACTTTTGATACTATAACTAACAAATAACCCCCAGTATCTTGACTAACTAACTGACTGTCAGAAAACAGCTCGGGATTTATTTACCAAACTTCTAAAGGAGGATATTCTCAATTGTGGTGAAAAAGCCCTTTTGAGGAAGTGATTGTGTCTAGTAAGTGGAACTTTAGGAAAGACTTCTTAGCAGGTTTAGTTAATTTCCTTGATCAGAATATGAGGTGATTTTGCTTTTATAATCAAAAACTATTTAAAACTAGCTCCATTCACTTTATAAGGGTTAATAATGACATCTCATATTTTTAAAATTTCCATCCTAATTCTACATCTTATCATCAACAGACATAATATTCAAGGTCTAATGCAGAATGATAACAGGGTAATATGTTGTCCATATTAATTAAAAAATAACACTTTCTAGGTACAATCTTTTCCTTTGTGGTAATCTCTCTATGATATTAGTAAAATACTTATGCCAGAATTATTATTAAATGAAATCTGATTAGATTACAGAGGAGAGGCAGGATGTGAATGAGGTGGGAGGAGAGGCCCTCTCCAATCAAAGCCCCTTGTAGGTCAATCTCACTCCAGAACTGAGCTGTCAGTGGAAATAGCTGGAAGCCAGAAGAGAATCTAGTGGAGGAGACACAGCTGCCATGGCTGAACACTTAGAAGAAGCAACCAGATGTCTTGTCTGCCTATTTTATCTTGAAAAACCCATGTACCTGAAATGTGGGTATGTTGCCTCCAAGGCATCAATTCACGGCAGAAGTAGCTCAGTGGGAGAGGGTTTATTGTGCCCCTTCTGCTCTTTGGTCTTTCAGAAGAACAACGTCAGATCCAGTTGCCAGATGGGGGAACTGGTTTCTAAGTTCAAGGAACAAGAGCTCCAGCTGAGAGCTATTCTGTAGATGAATCCAAGGATGCTGAACTTCTAAATGAATACGACTTTGGATGTTGACACAACCTATGAATTGCTCATCATTTCAGATGACCTGAGGAATGTCCAATGTGGGAACATCATAGGGTGTAAGCATGTGTTGAGAGATTCAGCTACTCATTTTGTGTCTTGAGCTCCCCTTGCTTCATTTCTGGCTGTCACTACTGGGAAACAATGTGGGACAGAGCAAAGAATGGGGCCTGGGAGTTTGCTGAGAGTATGTTCACCAATGAGGAGAGATCCAACTGTGTACAGAGCTTGGATTCCTGACCTTAAGTCTGAGACAACAAAGCTATTTTTTGGCCAGCACTGAGCATGGACTGCCCTCTGGGTAAATCTCCAGTTACACTGAGTGAGAATTTTCCAGGATGTGGATTTTGGAAAATTTCCTTTTATGACATTAGTGATGAAAGTTATATCTTTACATTTACCAAAATTTCAGCTTCTGAGCTACCGTGCCCATTCTTTTCCCCTTCAAGTCCAAGTAATGGTGATCAAGCCTCCCTGAGTATCTGTCTTGTGGATTAATCTCAACTTTCTTTTGTTCCTCCATCATAGTCAGACATGGACTGATAAACCCAAAATAACAAAATGATTTTATGGTAAATGTCTTTGTGCTCATAGCTATGATCTTTTCTGCTTAGTACATATATTAGAAAAAATGTTAGTGCAAAAATAGGGACTATTTTATGATTCACAAATGTAGATGAGTTAGAATATAAATTGTATATTAAATGTTAACTCTCATGGTAACAAATACTATTGAGAACAAAATAAATACACTAAGTGCCAGAATAAATCTGCTAAAGCATACATAGAACATCTAAAAGAAAATTATAAAACATTTACAAGAATAATTAAAGAAAGCTGAAATAAATGATGGGATTGGAAGATTCAATATTATAAAGTGGTATTTTCTAAAAAAAATTATAGGTTTAATCAACCTACCCTCAAAATTATTGATAGAATTTGACAAGTTGATTTTAAAATATAGCCAGAATTGCAAAGGAACATGAATAGCCAAGAGTCTTGAAGAAGAACAAAGTTGGAAGAATTATTACCTTGTTATTAATTTGCCTTGTTGTTATTCCTCTTGGCATGTGGATTAGAAAGTCTTTGTTCCAAATGCCATGAGCATTACCTGCCCAGAGTGGGTGTGTTCTGTATATCATTTCTACATCATCATGTAATTTGGGAGATTTATTCGCTAACTGCTAACTTGAAGAGCATCATTTCTGTACTTATGCAAATAATTCAAGAATTGACATCAAAATACATTTATAGGGGAATTATTAGCCCTTTTGATGCAGATATTTATATTTTATGACTTAGAATTTGCACTTTCTTTTCTAAGCTACCCCATTCTAAGATAAAAGATGAGGAGATGGTTCAAGATCCAGGAAACAGTTGTTTTCACAGTCATGTTTCATGGTAGTTTTATGGGCGTATACTTCAAACTCAGCAAGTTGTATACATTAAATATGCACAGCTTTTTGTATGTCAGTTATACCTTAATAAAGTGGTTTAAAATTATGTTTAATGGAATGAGAATAAAGATTTCTTTAGCTTATCAAATCATCCTTGGTCACTGAGCCAGGATAATTGGCTGAAAGGATAGGTTATATTCTTGAGAGGCAATATATTTGCCAACTAGAAAACCAGATGATATTAGCTATATGTCTTTATTATGCTTTCCTTGGCACTGATATGATCTGGTGGTAAACTCTTTGATTTATTTTGAGAGAAGTTTTCTCCTGTGAAAGTATTTCTGTATCGATGGAAAACAAGCCCTAATTTCTGCTTGTGGGTAGCTTGTTCCAAAGAGGGACATTATGATATCTTTTCAGTACAGTTTGAAAAAAAAAAACTTGCAAAATTTTTTAAACAAGTGCTAAGGAGACCTAAAGCCATAATCTCTGCTCCTGTGGGAAATGAAACTATCTTTTGTCTATTAGAAAAATAACATGTAGCTTAAGAGATGTTGCTTTTATGCTGTATGGAATGTTATTTATGGTCGATGCTTGGCTAAAAGGATACACAAAACATGTCCTCACAGATGGTCAATAGTAGGTGGTCAATAAATATATTTTGAATGAATGGAAGTTAAATCTCTTCCTTAAGGGAAAACTACTAGTTAGTATCTGAACCAGAAGTAGATGCCAAATCTAGTTTTCCATTAAATTATAGAAAATGTAATATATAGTTTAACATAATAAACTAATATATAGTTATGCATAAGCTGTTTGACTTTTGAACTAAGGCAAATATTTCAGGACAAAGAAACATATTTCCTTGATATATTTATTTTCAGGAACATTTGTTCTTTAGTGAAATTATTTAAAAGTGGTCCTTGGATCCTTAGTGTTCTTCTGACGCACTTTGTAAGTGCGTCTGGTTATAGGGCTCTAAAAGCACACAGGATTGGCAAATGCAGCACTAGGTTACAAGTCAGTTTTGACTTGAGGCTAGATCCAGTTGTGAGATTCCTCAGCATTGTTTCCTGAAACTAGCAATGAGTCTGGGATCACTGGGTGGGCAGAGTGGCTGGTGGTTAATATACCTCTTTGTCTCCTACTCAGAATATAAGGAAGACCCCAGGAAAGTATACAAGAGCTTGCTCATTACCTGGTGTGGGGACTTTATTACATACACCAAGATAGCTTTCCCAAGGAAGAGGAAGCATGAGTTCTATCTAGAAGAGAAATCTGTGACAACCACCAGCAGTCCCACATTTCAGTAATGGTCTTTCTATTCATCTGCATTTTAATTTGGGGGGTGTTATATTGTACAATATAATTTAACCCAATTAGATACAGTGATCAATATAGTTACTTTTAATATTCCTATTACTACTACATACAAATTTAGGAAAAGATTATTCTTTCTGGGTCAATCTTGTTTATAGGGTAAATAGGTGTTGTGTATCAAATTATCAGCACTATGTAAAGTTGCCCTTTGTCCATATCCTCTTCTTTCCTAAAATATTTTTTGCCAGTGGAATATAGTGAATAGAGCTGATTATTTTATAGGAAGCACATAAAAGAATAGAAAGTTAATGGGACAAGGAAGGCAGACACATGTTATTGGGAAATTGAATAATAAAAATAGACATTTGGATAATTACAACAGATGGGCTTGACACAAAACACAACAGTGCCAGTGTAGAGACTGCTACATTTTCACAAACAGTAGATAGAACTGTATTTATTTATCCAAAACATTCCATTTATATGTAGAGAGATACAAGTGCACCAAAGTTCATTTTTTTCAATACTGTACTTGCAGTGACCTAACTTGTATGTGTGTTTGAAAAGAAGCACTGTTATAAACGTAGAATTTTATATAAATATAGCAAGTAATTATTACAGAAGGGTAGATAAATTTATAAAAGATTGTATCCTTTCAAAAGGTCACAAATATATGTATTCTTATACCTTAATGGCAACTGACTTCTATGTCCATGTCCAGTGTGCCCCTGGACTCTGCAGAACCAGTCAGTGGATTTAGTCTTGTTATCATTGCAAACCTGCTTGTCTTTGGCCCACTCTTTACCTTTATGTCTTCCTGACCATGTTCCTGGCTTTGACTGGGGCCTTGTGTCGACCTCCATTTTCTATTTACTTCCTCCTAACTCTTTCTCTGACTCTGAGCCACTGTCTGTCTCAACTCTGTTGCAGAGTAACTTGTGACTCTGTACTATTGTCCATTCCCTATTCTTTGGAGGATCACTGTGAATGGTCAACTTGGCAACTAAGGCATGAGAAGATTTCCAGTAACACTTTTTGCTTGTTAGGTTGGGTTTGGCAGTTAGGTCACTGATGATCCTAACAAGAGTGGTGTCTGTTGAGAAGTGGGGATTCAAGCTTGACTGGGGTGGATTAGAGGTTAGGAATTGGAGAAGTTCTAGAGATAACTCTGTTGAGGTGTCTTGTTGTAAAGCGGAACCAAAAAAATGAGGCATAAGCTATAGGAGTATGAGTATATGTGTATTATATATATGTGTATATATATGTATATATAATTTTATATTATGCTATTTTAGTTTAGTTTCATTTTTTTTTAAGATTTTTTTTTTTTTTTGATGTGGACCATCTTTAAAGTCTTCATTGAATTTGTTACAGTATTGCTTCTGTTTTACATTTTGGTTTTTTGGCCATGAGGCATGTGGGATCTTAGCTCCCTGACCAGGGATCAAACCTGCACCCCCTGCATTGGATGGCGAAATCTTAACCACTGGACTGCCAGGGAAGTCCCTTATTTCTTTTTAGGTAATAGAAAGTTACATGAGTTTGCTGAAATAAATAATCCAGTTTAAAGAAAGATAGGGAGTGAATAACCACATGAGTAAAGGGTTTAGGTTGGGTCCAGGAGGTGGAATCTAGGTACTAAGTAGGGGGAGGTATTAAGAATTCTGTGGGGGTATGGGGTACTTACTGCCTTGTGACAGGAAGGAAGAAGGAAACGTATTCAAGGATAGGTATATAAATTTGTTGGTGAAAAATCAGTATACTCATGTACGTTTACTTTCATTTTCTCAAGGAAATATGAGGCAAGAAAAATCAGTTTTGAGGAGGAAAAGTGAAAGGGTTTTGACGGATTGGAAAATGTATGAAATATTCCTCTCAGGGGTGGGAAAGTAAGCTTACTAGAAAATAATAGGATTAGTGAGGAGTAATAAGTGCCAGTTTGCAGCTTGCAGTCATGACTGTAAAGGGAATGCAATCAGCTGGGTTGTTGGTTGAGGTGCTGTGTGGATTGATATTAAGGTTCAGCAAATAAGCTGTGATTATTCCCAGGGAGAGTGAAAGAGTGAAGGGAATCAAGTCAAGGGCATTTTAAAGGAGTGATTAAAATGACGGACCAAGGAAAGAGGCTGGACAAGGAGCAGTGTTAGGGTGGGACTAATGGCAGTGGGAATGCCATGTCAATGGACTGGAGGTCTCAGGTGCTCGCGGGATGGGCCAGTGGTGGAGGCATACTTGAGCAAGTGAACTGGTGTGATCAGAAACTGGATGCTTAAAATCCACTTTTCAGAAATGGTGTCAAGTCTGGTGAAGACAAGATGCGAGGAGGTAGTGTGGGAGATGGAAGTTCGGGGAGAAGGAGATCAAAGTACCAAAAGTAAGATGTTAGCCCATCAGTGTGGACACCTATAGTCATTGGGAATATTGGCAAGAAGTTGGGGGAATGAAGAAGACTCTGCCTGAGTTAGGACCTTCCTTCTTTAGTTAATGAAGAATGTCTAGGAGATTAGCAAGGAAGTGCAATGAGAAGAGGGTGTGGTGGGAATAGAGAGGATGCTGTAGCTGCAAAGATGAATGCTAGGAACGAGAGGAAAGCCAAGTGTGGGGTGAAAAAAGTCTGGGCAGCTAGGAGGACACCTGAATGAAGACTGGACTGGACTGAGCTATGCAGAGCATGTAACAAAAACCAGTTCCTGGTAGCGAGTGTTGCAGAGGAGTCCCAGGGAGGAGCTGGGTTTCAGTAAGAGAAAGCAGGTTAAAAACACTCTATAAATATTTCAAGGTTGAAGAAAGTTACTGATCACAGAGAGGATGTGGAGAGCAGTGCATTATGGAAAGTTTAGCAGGAATAGGTCAATTGAGAACTAGATTAGGGAGAGGTCAGCACATTGCATCCTCTCTCAACAATGCTTGTCCACAAAGTTGTAGACAAATTAGCTGTGTGGTAAGCAAAGGACAGTGCTGTTTCTAAGCTGGACTCTAGCTCCTTTATAGAAAGTTGGGTGTATTGTTAATATATCTATTAGAAAACAAACTTTCCCGAACTCCTTGGAAAATCAGCTCAGAACAACTACCATCCTACACTGAGATCAACAACTTCTGTAAACAGCCACTGTCCATTAAATGGTTCTAAATACTCATTGCACAAAACTATCCTCAATCTTGCTCACTGTCTCTGTTTCACTAATTGGAAATGGATTCAAGCCTGAAATACTTGTCTTCAACTATGGGGCAATGGCATGATAAGGATTCATTGAGACACTTGTAACATAAATACTTCAGAAAATAATGGGGAGGGCAGAATAATTTAAAGATGGTTTAGATCACTGTGCTAGCGATAGAAAATACATTATTTTTTGATGGTTAGATCAACATTAATGTTTCAATCAACATTTTGTAATTACATTTCTTTTGGTGAAACAAAGCAATAGGATTAAAAAAAAATGAACAAAGTAGCCAAGGCTCAGTTTTGATTTTATTTAAATTAAAGACAGACCTATTTTTTTTAGCATTTTCTTATCAATCGTGTAGTTGCATATCACCCTATGTTTGCACTATGTATCTGATCACTGAATAGTAAATTAAAACTAAATGTATTATTATAATTTTCGCACTTTTTTCATAGCTTTCTAAACTAATCTAGGGGAGGAAGTTAGTACTGATACTGTGTCAAGCAAGGAAAATTCCAAGATTTGTGTATAAAGTGGAGAGAGGCATTTGAAGGAATTGATATCTTTAAATTACTTTTAAATGTATTTACTTCATTAGAAAAGGTCACTTTCCCAATAGATTTAAAAAATAAAGATCACATTTGCTTCGGGTTAGTGGACAGGCATTTTGTAAAGCTGCAAAAATTTTGAATCTGTTTTCACCCGTCTTCTCTCATGCCGCAAGTATGTCACATGAAAGATGAAATTCCATTAAAAAATGTAGTTATTGACTTGTATATAGTCACAGTTCAGAAAGTAGTCACAGTGTAAGATTTGGAAAGTCAGGATTTGAACCAGGTTTGTGTATCTAAAGTCAATGCATATTTTTCCTGCCACAACAAACTATGTCTTTATATAGATCACATAATTTTACAGCTCCACATCTTGATGTTCTAAACTCTGCCTAAAAAGTTCTTCCCTCTCTTTGGCGAGTCTGTATTTTTGTGCTTCTCGGTTCCAAGCATGTCTTTTTTTTTTTTTTTTTTGCGGTACGCGGGCCTCTCACTGTTGTGGCCTCTCTGCTGTTGCGGAGCACAGGCTCCGGACGCGCAGGCTCAGCGGCCATGGCTCACGGGCCCAGCCGCTCTGCGGCCTGTGGGATCTTCCCAGACCGGGGCACGAACCCGTGTCCCCTGCATCGGCAGGCGGACTCTCAACTACTGCGCCACCAGGGAAGCCTGCCTCTATATAATCTTTACTTCACAAATAGCTGCTTCAAAATGTTTATTTTAGTTCTTTTCCCATGGAGTCACTTTTCAGATGAAGTAACAAACTTTTAATCACTTCATATGACAACTTATGGGTCCAGTGATGGATGGAGAATGACCCATTCCTTTGTACTTGAATGGTATATACCTCAACAAAATCACACATCACTGCCAGTCATGGTCCTGTGTCTCACCCATAAGTAGAGGTTTATCATGAATACTAAATTTGTAAGTTTCAAGGTACAGCTATTTGCTTTTTACCTATATCTTAAGATGGTGAATAGAGCAGATTTTGTAACTATTCGGCTAATGATTCCAGGAAAAGCCCTTGGAACCTGCTATATTTCTTTTGAGAGAGAATTGAGAACTGAGCTTATATCTACAGTGTGTTCCCCCACAGAGCAGAATCAGAGCTTTTTAATGAAAAGAATTTATGGTTGTAAGACCATCCTATTGTGATGGGGACTTGGAGTTAATGCTACTGCAAATGTGGGGAGAAAGAGGTTTATTGTTGCCTGAAGCTTTGGAAGTAAATTGAGAGTGGCCTCACAGGAAGGCCCTACCATGAATGACCTGCTCTCTTTTATATTCTTGTCTGTTGCTGTTTCAGGATGTTGTTTTGTTATTGCTAAGAGTCAGTCCAAATCTGATCAACAGAGGTTTCTTGAGAGAATGTGGGTGTGCTTTTTATCTTTGGAATTATTCAGTTTATCTTTAAACTGTCTCTGAGTAATTAGTTTGATTTGATGCTTTAACAGAAAGTTATACTCAGAACTCTTGATAGAGTAAAAACTGATAACAGAAAAAAAGGAAAGATAATGAAAAATTGCTCTTTATTTTCTCATTTTTAAAGAGTAAAGAATGATAAATTTTATTTATCTTTATTTTTTTGGGTGCACGCATCTTTTTTTTAATATCTTTATTGGAGTATAGCTGCTTTACAATGTTGTGTTAGTTTCTGCAGTACAACAAAGTGAATCAGCTGTATGTATACATATGTCCCCATATCCCCTGTTGTGAAATTTTATTTACTCATGAAGTTATCTGTATATAGAAAACATATAGGAATATGGAAATAAAAAAAGGTAAAAACCCCAATAACATTAATAATCAAGTATAGCATGCTTTATATTCTCTGAAAAATACAATCACATGGCTTATGAACTTCTAAAAAAATATTTATTTAGTTAGTTGCACTAATCTTAGTTGCAGCATGTGGGCTCCTTAGTTGGGGCTCACCGTGTCATTTCTTTTTGTTGCTCTTTAAAATAATGTATTGTTCAGGAAAGGGTTGATAGTGTTGGGCCTGGAGAAATGAACAATTTACAGAAGAAACACCTCCTCTCCCCACAACTCTGAGGTTTGCCAAACTCATCTGTGGGGATTTGACCAATCTTTAAAGATGGAACCCACCTTATTCAGTGTTTCCCCAATGCTCTTGTCAGAATTCTAGAGATGTGTGGCTCTACAGAGTCACTCTGGTGAGCTGAGGGCAGAGGGAAATGACTAGATTTTCCTCATACCTTATCAACCACAACAGCATTTAAATAATTCATTTGTTTACAGTCTGGATCAGGTATTATTTAAAGAAAGTTTTCACAGAATAATAGAGTTTGAAAACTGTTGACTTGGTGCAAAACATTCAACTTATGCTGAAACTAGGACACATGGAACATTTATATCTTTCTATCATCTATCTATCTATCTATCTATCAATCTATTATCTATCTCTCTGTCTCCCCAGTTACAAGCCAGTCCATGGCAGAATCAGGACCATGTATTTATTTATATGCTTTATCCATCTTTGCCTCTCTCCTTTCTCTTTATCCCTGCTTCTTGCTTTTCTCTCCTCCCCTTCCTTCCTTGACTTCATTCACCAAATATTGGATAAGCACATCCGTTTGACAGGCACATTGCTTGCCACAGAGGGAACTGAGATCTAGTTTAAAAACACACAATAAACAAATAAGTCACAAAACAATATGGTGAGTGCTATAACAAAAATATGAAGGAAACCTTGAGCATAGGTGACTGGATTACTGTAAGATAAGTAGTTGCCTTCATGGTACAGTAGTTAAGCATCTGAACTATGCAATCAGGTTTACTTTCAAGTCTTCTCAACCACTGATTAGCTGTGTGACCTTTAATAACTTCCTTTATGTGGATTGCTTCATAATTCCTAGAGAAGGGAGATGCAATCAGACAAGCACTACCTCTTCTCCCTATTTATAAATCCATGGGAATGTCTATCTACCTAAAGGAAAAAAACATTTTCCTATACTCATAGCGCTGTGACACCACATGTGATGGATTTTTTCCCCCACACCAACTGATTCTTCCGCTCTCTGGACACCAGTTGGGTGTCCCACAATTCAGTTATGACACTAACAAGCTTGAGTTACTGCAGACCACGCAGATTAAGGACTAAGTCCCACAAGAGTGTCCCCACTTCAGATGCCAGTCACAAGTCCCAGGTTGTACCTGTACTTCTCACCAACCAGCTCTAAATCATGGGTTCCCACAATCCCTGCCTCAGGCTTCATAATTTGCTATAATGGCTCACAGAACTCAGGGAAACATTTATTTACATTTACTGTTTTATTAGAAATGATATAAAAAAGGATACAGATGAACAGCCAGAGAAAGGTACATAGGGCAAGGTCTGGAAAGGTCCTGAGTAAAGGTCCTGTAGAGTCGGGGTGCTCCACCCTCCTGGCACATGGGTGTGTTCACCAACCCAAAATTCTCCTAGCATCCTGGTTGAGGGATTTTAATGGGGGCTTCATCATGTAGGCATGATTGCTTATTAGCTCAGTCTCTGGCACCTCGTCCCTCCTGGTAGGATGGGGAATGGAGCTGAAAGTTCCAAGCTTCTAATCATGCTTGATCGTTCTGGTGACCAGCCCCCACTCAGGAGCCCATCAAGAGTTGCCTTATTAGAACAAAGGATGGTCCTGTCACCCAGAAAATTCCAAAGGATTTAAGAGCTCTGTACAAAATGTGTCTGGAACCAGGGACAGAGACCAAATATATATTTCTTATTATGTCATAGTCCACCCTCTAGTCTCAGGCCATGGACCACTTACAGCAAAATGATCTTATCTTTCAGAGCTTTTACATTTGTTGTAGTATTTATAGAACAGATGTAGCAGTAGTACCAACGTGAATGTGCCTAAGGTCTGGAGAAGCCTGTTTGAGATAGGGATAGATTTAAAGAAACAACTAATTTGTCTTACAAAAGCATTACAGGCATTTTTACATTTTTGTACAATTTAATTATTCTCCCCCCACCCCTTGATAGACTGCTGTTTGTACCTTATGATAAGCTTGTACAGAACTATTTAGTGCAGAAATCAGCTAATGGTTAGCTTGATGCAGTTCTTCCTCAGGCCAGTCATTTTCCGTGAGTATTACATACTGAGGAAGCTTTAACTCATTCTCGCAATACATTTGACCACTGAGGTCAGTATTATCATAAGATATATTTATTGATACCTGAGGTAGTTGAGTCTTACCAACACCACCCCTATTATACCATAATGGTATGATCATGACATCATTCAGTTTCATTACAGAGCAAATCAGTAAGAATATGTAAGAATCAGTAAGGTGTCTGCTTTGCCTTCCCAACAGAATCTACCATTGCCCATATACAAGGTATTATTAAAAACAGGCACCATTACAATTGGCCATGACTCATTTATGTCTGGGTTCCCAGTTAATTGAGGACAACCTCATTGCACAGGCTTGTACTGAGACTGGTTTCCATTTTGTGTTGTTACATAGTAGGGCTTACCTCCCTCCTATGGGGAGGACACAGTGGTGTTTAGAATAGTTTCTATTCCTACTAACTATATCCCAGGATTTGATTTTGACCTGTTCTGGGGGCAAGAGCAATCATAGCATATTGATGTAAATTATAGTAATTTCTCAGAGAATTTCCTTAAGCTTGGAGGGCCTTGATTTCCATAGGTGTTCCCCTTGAGCCTCAGCAGCTAGGATTGAGGGCCATTACCCCATGGCCACTTAAGCCTACATTTGTATTATAATAGTCAAGAGGCCTTGCTAGGTCAAAGTACAGGCCTTTTCCCAATGCTGAGTTCTAGCATCACCCAGCATTGTTTGTTGAGTAACAGCATCCACTTTAATATCCCTTAAACACACATCTCTCTCCAGCTACTGCCCATTTCTCTGCTTCTCCTAACAACAATAGTCCTAAAAATATTGCTTAAAACATATAGTCTTTATTTACTCATCTCACATTTCTTCTTAACTCTTAGTATACTAGGAAAAACAGTCATCGTCATTTATCATTGGGGTCTAATGGGCTATCATCTATTTAAAATATTTATTAGTTTTTTTGCAAATAATTTAAAGAAAGAAGAAGAAAGGGATAGTGAAAATTACTATTCAAAATTGTAATAAGTGTTAAACATAGAAAACCTCTCTATATCAAGTAATTTCTGATACCTGCACCTTATTAAGGACTAAAGAATATAGTCATATGTTCTCTTAGCAAAAAGGCATGGTCCGGTTTTTGTCATAAAAAATTGTATGATGGCGTTCTTCCTTATTAAATAACTAATTGGATGAAAATACTGTATTTCTTTTTGTCCTTAGAAGTATATTGTTCACACAATGATTCTTGAGTTTGAGAAAATCATCTACATCATCTGAAGATTCATATATGATATATTTCACTTATATGATCAATTTCATCATCATTAGTGTCCAGAGTGCTGCTGTTCCTTTGTACTCATCTTTCTAATAATTGTGAAATGTCTTGTATATTTTCTTTGCCATTATAGGCAAGAACAAAAAATCTGAATTCTCAGCTGTGTTCAATGAAAAGTAAAAACAGGCTACAGAGATAGTTTGTCCAGTTTTCTAAAAAGTACCTTTTTGAAAGATGATGTAGTACTTTGGGTAACAGAATAAAAAATTGGATGATAATTTATTTTACTATCACATTATCCTTTTAGGTGAGTTTAATATTCTCCCATCTTTCTATTTTATTCTTTTTCTTAGCATACATGGGAATAATTGATAAATAGTAAAGAAATAAATTCTAGGATTATGAAATATCAAAATGTTCCTAAATATAGGAAACATAAGATCACTAAGATCCCATCATATACCTTAGATTTATAAAAGGTCAAATTCAATATGGTAATTAAAATAGAATGGGTTTATTCTATTAAACATGAACTTTTGGTTTATTTTTGGAAAATCTCTAAGACTAAAAGTAATGAAATGTTAATCTTCATAAACAGAACTGTTCAAAAGAGGAACTTAAAAGTGAAAATTGGATCCAATGGACTCTGATTGTACATTGATTAGCCCACTCTTATCAAGCTCTCTACCCCCCACAAATACAATAAAATCATCTTTTTAAGATCATTAGTAAATTAAGTCTTGACAAAATGTGTAGTCAGTTTTGAGTTCTCACTGTAATGAATCTGTTCAAGGTCCTACACAGATGACTTCACCTTCCCCCTTGAAACCCTATTCTGAATGACTTTTGTAACATCACACTCACCTAGTAGTTTTCTTCCTATTTCACCTGCTGCTCCTTCTTAATCTGCTCTTACTCATCCAGTCTGAGCTTTGGAGGACTTCTAGTCTCTGTCCTCAGGGTTCCTCTCATCTACTCTCTTTTTGTAGATTATCTCACCCAATCCCATCTGTAGGTTAGGGAGTCTTTATATAGATATGCTGTATTTCATATTGCTCACAATGAACTGTTGCGTAGCCCTCCTCCAAACTGACATTCTCAATCACTGTGTCTGCCCTATCTTAGCAAATGGTACCATCATTCATCTGTTGCTTGGTACAAACACTTACAAATCATCCTTGATTATTCACAGTAAGCTCAGACATCACAATCTTCAAAATAAATTTAAGATATAACTTTTACCATCTTATGTATAATAACTCTAGTCTAAGCCACCATTGTCAGTCACCTGGACCACTGTACCAGTCTTCTGAATACTCTCCAATCTTGCTTTCCTGCAACTTAGTTTTCAACCAGCAGCCAGAGAGAGTTTTCTAAAGATAGTCTTACATTATATTACTCTCTTGCTTAAAACCATTTAGGCACTTCCCATTCCAAGCTTTAGATGATCTAGCTCTTATCTACATCTTTTCTTTCTTTTCACTCTTCCCATTATTCTGTTCTCCAGGCACATTGGCCTACTTTCTGTTTCTCAAACACTCAAGAGAAAACTTTGTCTTTCTCCCACATTGAAGGAAGAATACCACAAGAGGTCATCTCTATTTGAACTCTGAGTCGTTATCTTCCATTCTGCCAAAATGATGAAAGCTCCATATTGTAGGACTGTAGTTCATAATTTCCTTGAAGCTGACCGATATATAGCACTATTCCTCCTCGTTTGGGGGAAAATGGAGTTTGGGAGGGATGTGGCCAGTTTGGGGTTATCTGTGAATTATCTATGTTGTAAATTAGAACACATATCGTCGTACATATAGAAGTCAGTAGAAGGCAGATGTCATTCATTGTTGGTTATGAGAACCAGAGGCCTGCTTTTTTTTTTTTTTTTTTGCGGTACGCGGGCCTCTCACTGTTGTGGCCTTTCCCGTTGCGGAGCACAGGCTCCGGACGCGCAGGCTCAGCAGCCATGGCTCATGGGCCCAGCCGCTCCGTGGCATGTGGGATCTTCCTGGACCAGGGCACAAACCCGTGTCCCCTGCATCGGCAGGCGGACTCTCAACCACTGCGCCACCAGGGAAGCCCCAGAGGCCTGCTTTTTGAAGAAGCCTTACCAGCAGGGAAAAATAAAACATTATACATACATTAGTATTTTTAAAAGTCTTTTTTTGACCATAACATACTATAAGATGTACATCTGGTCCAATCATATTTATATACATAAATAGGCATATGCAATTGAAACAAAAATTTCACACAACTTACACTTACCCTTAGAGTATGTGATGTTATCTGATATTTTCTACAATATTCTATTTCCATTGAAAATTGAATTCTGGTTATAACCCACTAAGTTGTTTTCATAATCCATTAATTAGTCACAATCCACAGTTTGGAAAACAACAACACCATTGTATCCATAGGTTACCATGAGAGCAACAAAGAAAAGCATCTAAATCAGATGGGAGGTTCAAAGATTTCTCAGAGGATTTCGTATTCCTTTGGAAACAGAGGATGTCCACGATATTGAAAACAGAGTTCTATGTACTTTCTGTGATAAACTGAAAAACAAGTTCCCCAAAAGAACTTGTATTGAGACAGTATGGGTAGGTGATAGAATGAATAAGAGAAAGGGAGAGTTCAGATATAACTATAAAGCACACATGCCATGCTTAATTCCTATTAAAAGTAATTCACAATTTGAGACAAGATCAGATGTCTTTCTGACCACAGAAGACATATCATGTCTGTAAACATTTATCAAATGATTAAGAAATGCCTCTAAAATTTCCAAAACTATATTACTTTTCACTTGTAGGAGTGATTATAATACTTACGTATTATTAGTCTATATCCTTGCACGTCAAGCACCACTAAAGTCTTAAATCTGCAATATGAAGGCTAAGGACAATAAGAATAATGCTACTAAGGATAATAGTAGTAGTTGCTAAAATTCGCCGAGTGCTTTCTACCCTCAGTATCCATTTTGGAATTATCTCTTAGTGAGCTTGACTTACCATAAAAGTGGACTGTAACTTTCATGGGATTAGTTGTTCCACCCAGACATTGGATTGTTTTGCATTTAATAATTTTTCTATAAAAGATACCTGAAACAATCTAGTGGGAAAAAGCTGAAATACTGACTGAAATACTTGAACAGTAAAGCTTATCCTAGGTGAAATAATGAACCAATTTTAACAGCCCCATTGTGGCGGGTTTAACTTTTCTGTCTCACATGGGGTTTTGAGATGTTTTGTTTTATTTTTATGTCTTTGTTATGGTCTAGGAGAAGAGACTGGTTTTCAATAATTGCTATGCCCCTCCTTCACATTCAAGTCCCCCCCACGCCCTTCTGAGGTCACAATGTTTCTTGTAAAATTTCTCTTTAGAGAACATAGCATGGAAGCAACCTATAGAGACAGGTTTATATTCCTGCCAGCTAGCATGAGAGTTCCTTGTAGGAGAGCTGTTCCTATGTTCAGAGTGGCTTCGGCTAGGATCCTCAGAGGGAGAGCCTGAGCTTCTAGGGCTGAGATCCACCCATACCCAGGTCTCCCAGATGGAGGGATGCCATTTTGCATGAATACTTGTAAAGAAATATGGTTTTCAGTCAGGAAATCCTGGAGGAAGCCAGGTGGAGCTAATGAAATAGAGCTCACATGGAAAAAAAGGAGAGAGGAAGGCTTTTGGACACTTGGCTGAAGGGGATTTGGAGAATTACCTGAGGGGATTTCAAATTATTTTCTGTGAATATTCTCTCCTCATCTCCCTGTCTAGATATGTAATAAATTCCACATTGCCAGTGCTGTTCTGTGTGAGCTTGTTGTTTCAGGAAAGCTGTGCATTGTAGAAGGCATAGCCATGCCTGATGTGCAGGAGCAGTGCTTGTGATCTGGACTCAACGCAGCAAGGGGAATTACCCCGAAGTCTCCCCCTCCCTTGACCTGCCTCACAACTTCTAAATCTCAGCTCTGCCCTTAGCAAGCCATGTGACCTTAGGCTAGATCTCCAAACTTAAGTTTCTCAATCTAATAATTTTAATGGAGGACCTAATAGTAAGATCTGCATAGAGTTTTTCATATATTAAGTTTAAAAATGTATGTTAAATATTTAGGTACATAGGAGTTACTTAATAAAGTTGAATGTCCTTCCCACTTTTCCATTATTCTGCAGATATCTACTGGGCTCCCCGAGAGAAAGCATTTCTAAGCTCTCCACTGAAAAGATCCTGTCAGATTCTCAGGGCTCAGCTATAGTACACGTAGTGCTTTCCCTCTGCTCTTACTGTTTTCAAAGGGCCAGTTGGTGCTGTTGTTGTGTATTTGTTGTTTGTCTATCCAACCGTGTCTTCACTTTGTAATGGTACCCAGACTTTTTCTCTAGGCATCTATACTGGCCCCCAGATTATCTGTTTCTTGAGAAGCTGATCTCAAGATAAATGATGTCTTGATAAAGGAATAAAAATACAACCCAAGGCAATCTAATCACAGTGAATCCCAAGATTTTTTTAAAAAGTTCTGTTTTTTTACTGTGACAAACAATGTTGTAACAAACACCTTTATACATTTATCTTATATATGTGTTTTTTAAAATCACAATAAGCATCCCCAAAGTAGTATTGCTAGTTTAAAAATGGGCATATTTTACATTTTAATACACATTTCTAGATTAATTCCCTCAGTTTGTAGCAGCTCATACTCAAGTAAACAAAGTCGGAGGATGACTTATCTTCATTAGCTATGAGTGTTATTGCCTTGTAAAGTTTGTGCTAATCTAATGGGTTAAAAAATAGGTTATTATATCAGATGGTCCCTGACTTACCGTGGTTGGACTTAGCGAATTTTTGACTTTAGGATTGTGTTAAAGTGGCAGCAGTTAGTAGAAATGGTACTTGCAGTTTTAAATTTTGATCTTTTTCTGAGATAGTGATGTGCAGTCTGATCCTCTCTTGTGATGCTGGGCAGAGGCAGCTGCGGGCCACAGCTCCTAGTCAGTCACACAATCATGAGGGTGAACATGTGATACACTTACAACTATTCTGTACCCAGACAACCATTCTGTTTTTCATTTTTAGTGCAGTATTCAGTAAATTACATGAGACATTCAACACTTTATTATAAAATAGCCTTTGTATTACATGATTCTGCCCAACGGTAGGCTAATGTAGGTGTTCTCAGCATGTTTAAGGTAGGCTAGGCTAAGCTTTGATGTTTGGTCTGTTAGGTGTATTTAATGTGTTTTAGACTTAAAATATTTTCAACTTATGAGAGGTTTATTGGGATGTAACCTCATCATTAGTTGAGGAAGTTCTATACCTTTAAAATTTGTAATCATTGTATTTTTAAAAATTGTAGTAAGAACACCTAACTTGAGATCTATCCTCTTAACTAATTTTTAAGTGCACAATGCAGTATTGTTAACTATAGGCACAAGGTTGTATAGCAGCAGATCTTCAGAATTTATCCATATTGCCTAACTAAAATTTTATACCTGTTGAACAGAAACCTCATTTTCTCCTCCAACCAGTCCCTGGCAACCACAATTATACTCTCTGTTTCTATAACTATTTTGTATATCTCATATAAGTGGAATCATGCGGTGCTTGTCCTTCTGTGATAGAGTTATCTCACTTAGCATAATGTCTTTCAGGTCCATCTGTGTAATCACATGTGGCAAGATTTCTTTCTTTTTTCTTTTTTAGGGCTGAATTTATTGATATTATTGCTTTTGATGTTGTTCATAAGGAAAATAGAAACCTTGAATTTTCTGGTGTTGTGAACTTAGAAAGTGACACTCAAAATACCATTTCTACTTTTCCTTTCTTTTTATTTTTTTAATTAAATTACTGTCGTCAATTTCATGCAAAAGCACATTTTACTCTATAACTTAAATTTGTGTGTTTTGGGTAATTGGTTGTTTACATGATATTCCAAAACAGAAATATACTAGAATATTTTAATCGGGATGTAGTTCCCTACTATGATGTAATTTGATATTTTGTAGGATAATTGCAATTCAAATATTCTATTCATTGCAATATATAAAATAATGTAGTTTAGTCTGCAACAGTTGCTTCTATTTTTTGAGACTTCTACTGTTTAAAAATATACACAATAAAGGAAGCATTTATATGCATAAAATGTACCCAGAGGGTTTTTATAACAGCATTTTATCATTTTGAATTTATAAAAAATACATTATTCTCATGCAGTGACCTCTTTAACAGGAAGATGATCATTACTGCTTCATTTTTGAAATAATGTTTAATATAGGCATTTTCCCATATATTGGCTGTACTACAGTAGACTATAACATATTTCAGATAGTTGGAACCAGAGAGTAAAGTTTTCCTTTAGCTATCTTTTCGGACTTTATGAAAGATCAGAAAAGAATGCACCTATTGGTCATTTGGAGTCAAAATTATGAAGCTATTGACCAAGCTGTTTCCTCTGTGTGTGCAGCTCATGTCTATTTTTACTAAAAATGAGAATCATAGCCTCTTGAAGAAAAAAAATAACCATTCTGCACTTACCTGTATTCATATATTGTATTTTTTTTATTGTACAAAGTCACATAGACATTGTTGTGATTTAAAAAAATTGCTGAAGGACATAGAAACATGCCAAATAATGTAAAGATATGCCATTTTGCCTGAATTGAAGACTCAGTATTTTGAAGATGCATTATATATCTATAAATTAAAGGATAATTTCAGTGTGGTCCCAACAAAACACCTAATAGATTTTTAAATAGAATTTGGCACGTTCCTTTATGAGAAGAACCACTGGTAAATTTGATTCTATTAAGGTAAATAATATATGAAAATGTGGTCAACAGAGTTAAATATAAGTGACAGCGGAGGGTGGGGGAGATATCCTTTACTGTGTTAACAGATAAAAGAGTAACATCTAGAATTTCCAAAAAGAAACATTTCAAAAATTTAAGAAGAATATCCATAACACAATAAAAATGGACAAAGAATAGAAAAAGACAGTTCACAAAAGATGAAACACTGAAGTTCAGTAAATACGTATGTATAGTAAATATATATTTCAGTCATATATTTTATAATAAAAATTAATTGAAAAATTTTCCCTAAATAGGATGACAAATTTTTATATAGAATGACAATTTAAAACATACTGCTATTATCAAGTAGGGTAAAGGTATATATCAGATATTTTGAATCCTAGTGGGGTTATTAATTGGTATAGACACTATGGAGGGAAGTTTGGTAGCATTTAAGTTTTAAATATGCATGCTTTATGACACTGCCATTCTTCTTCCTGATATTAACCTGTATGTCCAGCAGTAGGGCATAAAAAAGTAATTAAGGAGCAACCACATTGCTATGACTAGGAAGAGTTACAAAATATGACATTTGTTGCAGACTGATTTGCAAGATATATTATGATAGGAGAAAAGCAAGGTGAAAATATGCAAAGTATTGCATTAAAATGGAAAAATGAATTCTGTTTTAGTATAGGATGATGTGTGCATTCCTACATAGTATAGAGTGTCTTGTAGGACACACATCGCAGGGATAAGGGATAACAATGGTTTCTGAGACAGGGGAGACTGAGGTTGTGGGTTGGAGAAAAAGAATTAATTTGGTTCACCTATTTTAACTTAAATATTGTTACAGAAATTTATTAAGATATTAGCTGTGTAATTAAGCACTTATTATTAAAAGGAATCTACTAAAGTGTCTAGTAGTCCGGAATCAAAAAGATACAGCTTTGAATAGGGCTTATAAGCTAGGATACATCTTTTTAGATCAATGTAAAAACATTCTTTAGCTTCACTGAAGTAGTTTGCTGAAGTAGAATGCCATTTGAAGTTTAGAAGACTGAATTGAAGATTTCTAAAGATAAAATTTCTGATTTCTGATTACAGACCTGACCTACCTTAGGATAATTATTGGCTTTCTATCAAATCAATGAGCAAGCACACTCCTTTGTGCTGCTAGTGTTAAGGACTGATTTGCACAATCTCCTTCACACCTCTATCTAGTCCCCATTGTGAGGATTGTGATCCAAATATTTGGCATTAGGCAAAACCTGCTATTATGGGACAGACTGTAGAAAAAACCTCATTTGTGGAATAAAGTGATATGTAATGTAAATATGCCTATCACATGCTCATGAAATGATTGTTTCCCTTCACAAACTTTAAGATTTTCCTGCTGCTCAAAGAAGAAGTGGAAGAAGAAAGAGGAGATGGAGGAGGAGGAGGGAAAGAGGGGATTGCATGTTTATTTTATGGAAAAGAACAGTATGTGGTTATTGGTTTTTATGGACGGAAAATGAATACTTATTAGAACATACAATTTTACACATGGTCTTGTGAGTTTATATACTGAGGAAAAGAATAAGAGTCACCTTTAAAAATTTCCCTAAAATAATTAATTAATTCATTCTTTATATGTATCTTGTGTGCCTACACATACTGTCCTGGGTGGTGTTGAAATAACTGGGAACACACAGAGCTCCTGTACTTGTGTATCAGGGGCACATATAAGATATAAGAGATTAAATAAGATAAGATAAAATTAAAAAGTAAAGTTAAATACAAATTTTAAAAGCTATGGACAGATTAATTAAGGGCTCAGAGAAAAGTGCCAATCCTTTGGAAGAGTGGAGAGGGGAAGCACTCCAGGCAAAGGGAACAGCATGTGCCAATGCCTGGAGGTGGAAGAAGAGCTTGATATCTGGAAGCAGCTGAGAGAGGAGTAGTGTCATAAGGGCACTGTGTGCTTGGGTGGGGTGGGATGGAGTAGGCCCAACAGAGGAAGCTGGAAAAGTGACTTGAACCCACATAATGCAAAAAACATAAACCATGGTAGAAAGATGAATTTTGTTCTGAGTGCATTAGAAACCACCGAAGAATTTCTAGCAGTGATCCAGTTTGGATTCTAAGAAGATCATGTTCCCTGATTATTGACCGTGAAAATGTCAATAAAAAAAACTATCTTCATTATTCATATTGCTTCAGAAATGTCTTTTATTCCATGCACTGCAACATGTTGAACACATTTTTTCACTGAACTAACACTGTCCTTATTCACATATACAATGAGCATTCTTAGAAACATTTTAAAAAATTTAAATAAAAGTGAAAATTTTTTTATTGTGGTATGAACACTTAATATGAGTTCTACCCTCTTAACAAATTCTTAAGAGTGTAATACAGTATTGTTAACTATAGTATTGTTAACTATACACAATGTTGTACAACAGACCTCTAGAATGTATTCATTTTGTATAACTAAATGTATTCATTTTGTTGAATAGTGACTTCCCCCTCCCTCCAGCCTCTAGCAAACATCCCTTTTCTCTCTGTTTTTATGAGTTTAACTCTTAGATACCTCATATGAGTGGAATCATGCAGTATTTGTCCTTCTGCGACTGGCTTATTTCACTTAGCATAATGTCTTCCAGGTTCATCTACGTTGTCACATATAGCAGGATTCACTTGTTTTTTAAGGCTAAAAAATATTCCATTGTGTGTATATACCACATTTTCTTTATCCACTCATCCATTGATGGACATTTAGGTTGTTTCCCAATCTTGGCTATTGTGAACAATACTGCTGTGAACATGGGAGTAAAGATACTTCCTTGAGATCCTGATTTCAATCCTTTCAGTAAGTGGGAGTGCCAGATCATACTGTAGTTCTTTTTTTAATTTTTTGAGGACCCTCCATGCTATTTTACATAGTGGCTGCACAATTTTACATTCCTACCAACAGTGTACAAGGGTTCCAATTTTGATAATAGCCATCCTATCGAGTGTGAGATGATTAATGTTGAACATCTTTTCGTATACTTGTTGGCCATTTCTGTGTCTTCTTTGGAGAAATGTCTATTGAGGTCGTCTGTCCACTTAAGTTTTTTTTTTTTTTTTCTGTTTTTGCTGTGTTGTTGTAGGACTTTCTTGTATATTTTAGAAGTTAACCCTGTATCAGATATATTGTTTGCAGATATTTTCCCCATTTTTTAGGTTATTTCAGTCTGTTGATTGTTTCCTTTGTTGTCCAGAAACTTTTTAGTTTGATGTACTCTCACTTGTCTATTTTTGCTTTTAGAATGCTGGTTATCTATGTGACTAAGTGCTGTGTTATTTCAGTGAAAGAATGTGTTTACCACACTTCGGTGCATGGTATACACTATGTAAAGACACATGTATAAAAGATGTTTCTAAGGATCTAGTTGTATATGATGAATCAAGGTAGTGTTAAAAAAAAAGCCAAGAAATGTCTTTTTTTTTTAGGTAAAAACTATTGGGGATTAAGAGTTTTTGTTTGTTTGGATTTTTGATTGGTCAATCCAAGAGAGTAATTATTAAGTAAAACAGAAGTAAGTAAAACATATTTTATTAATTTTTTGCATTTGGGGGCAGCTAAACCCTTAGCATAGAGATAAAATCTTTCAATAATGTTTTTGTCTCTCACTGTTGAGATTAAACTTTGTTCAGTCTGGAACATGTGTCCTTAACTAGATTATCAAATGACACACGAATTTTCCCCTCAGTATTAGTTTCCACAGTGGTGATTTCAATATTCAATAAATGTATAACAAGACAAGATGCTCCATTAGAGAAAACAATTCTGTTCTCCATTGATGGATAAACAGTTTAGCATGAGATCGTTTGATAGTTTCTGCCTTAAACTATTTGGTCTCCCAAGGCAGAGGTATTTTTTAGAGCCAGCCCTTGCACCGTGTCATTGTAATGACACCGTAAAACAGTTTCTTTTTATACTTTCCAATAAAACAGTGTGACATCTTAAATCTGAGTTGCTTTACTTTTTAAAGGGTGAAGAATACATGATTCCTTTCCATCCGCCTCCCTCCAGCAAGGCAATCATCAGGTACAAGGAAGAAAGCTCAGGGGAAACACATATAGATGGAGGGGGAATTGTTCACAGTCTGAGAAGATAAGAGACAAGGTGACAATAACCTAGAAATTATTCAAAGATAGAAGTTTAGGTTTTTCAGTGGGTAAAGATAACTTAATGGAGGACACTTACAGACAGACACACTCTAGAAGTGGTGATCACAGCTACCGCAGAACAGGAAAGTTTGGGATTAGCCGTTGCAAGTGTAATGAGACTCTTTGTCCTGAAGGTTGAGGCTGGGTCCTGTTAAACGGATCAGGTTGGTTGGTGGGAAGAGAGGGAGAACCATAAAGGGAAATATGCAAGGAGACGGTTTCTGGAAGTTGTCTGTGTTCAACTAGAACAGATCTCTAAAATAATAGCCACTATTTCTCTTTAAAACTTCAATTTCCATGACAAACTAATGCAGAGAAACAAGAAGTCTGTCTATTTCCAGTTAACGATCGCTTTCTTAAAGAGAAAGTATAACCTAATAAACACAGATAAAACAACTCAGAAGAGAGTCTGCATGTAAGATTGTTTACACATATTCTGGTAATAATTATGATTTTAATTAGCATTATTGTGTTGTGCCGTGTCAACTGCATTTTGCACTGAGTCAAAATAACTAAAATCTAACTCATCAGAAGGATCTAAGTCAGTGGAAGCATTTGAAGGCATTAGTTTGTCAGAGAAAATTTACTGTTTCTAATACATGGTCCTATCTTGAGTAGGCAGATTTCAGGTAGATGGTGATGCTAAAGTTTATAGTGGCTGTCTTAGTCTGTTTGTGCTGCTATAGCAAAATACCACAGTCTGGGTTGCTTATAAAAATCAGAAACATTTCTCACAGTCTGGGAAGGTGGAAGTCTGAGATTGAGGTACCAGCATGAATGGGTGAGGGCCCTCTTTAGAGCATAGCAATGGCTATATCCTGATGCTGTAGCGAACATTTCCCTGTGACTCACTCAAGCCCATAATGAGAACCAGACTACTGATCTTTGCAGATAATCCACTGACAAATGTCTTCTCTGAATTCATATCTGAGCTGAAATTCCTAGGATTTTCTACTAGCAGTGACATTTTGCAAATATTACTTTAATACCTTGATTTACCTCTTTCTTCAGAGTCCTGTATACTTCTATAAAACCTGCCCTCACTCTCTTTAACATGCATTTGCATAATGTAAACTGAAGATGGATATCCTAAATGCATACTAATGTGAAACTCTTTAGCTTCTGTAATTCCTGAAATATAAAGCTGATGAACATATGAGGTCAAACCCTGTCTGCCTGGGTGTCCTTCCTCTTTGAAATTCCTAGTTACTGGGCTAAGGAACATCCTCATTCTCAGTGGAAATCTTTTCTTTTTTTTTTTTTGCGGTACGCGGGCCTTTCACTGTTGTGGCCTCTCTCGTTGCGGAGCACAGGCTCCGGACGCGCTGGCTCAGCGGCCATGGCTCACGGGCCCAGCCACTCCGCGGCATGTGGGATCTTCCCAGACCGGGGCACGAACCCGTGTCCCCTGCATCGGCAGGCAGACTCTCAACCACTGTGCCACCAGGGAAGCCCTCAGTGGAAATCTTGACACATGGATAGTTGTTTAATTATAAATATAAAATATATTACTATTTAAATGTTACAATTTTTTTAAACATCTTTATTAGGAGTATAATTGCTGTAAAATGGTATGTTAGTTTCTGCTTTATAACAAAGTGAATCAGTTATACATATACATATGTCCCCATATCTCTTCCTTCTTGCATCTCCCTCCCTCCCACCCTCCCTATCCCACCCCTCTAGGTGGTCACAAAGCACCGAGCTGATCTCCCTGTGCTATGTGGCTGCTTCCCAATAGCTATCTATTTTACGTTTGGTAGTATATATATGTCCATGCCACTCTCTCACTTTGTCCCAGCTTACCCTTCCCCCTCCCCGTATCCTCAAGTCCATTCTCTAGTAGGTCTGCATCTTTATTCCCGTCTTGCCCGTAGGTTCTTCTGATCATTTTTTTTCTTTTTTAGATTCCATATACATGTGTTAGCATACATTATTTGTTTTTCTCTTTCTGACTTACTTCACTCTGTATGACAGTCTCTAGGTCCATCCACCTCACTACAAATAACTCAGTTTCGTTCCTTTCTATGGCTGAGTAATATTCCATTGTATATATGTGCCACATCTTCTTTATCCATTCATCTGTTGATGGACACTTAGGTTGCTTCCGTGTCCTGGCTACTGTAGAAAGAGCTGCAATGAACATTTTGGTACATGACTGTTTTTAAATTATGGTTTTCTCAGGGTATATGCCCAGTAGTGGGATTGCTGGATCATATGGTAGTTCTATTTTTAGTTTTTTAAGGAACCTCCATACTGTTCTCCATGGTGGCTGTATCAGTTTACATTCCCACCAACAGTGTAAGAGGGTTCTCTTTTCTCCATACCCTCTCCAGAATTTATTGTTTGTAGATTTTTTGATGATGGCCATTCTGACTGGTGTGAGATGATATCTCATTGTAGTCTTGATTTGCATTTCTCTAATGATTAATGATGTTGAGCATTCTTTCGTGTGTTTGTTGGCAATCTGTATATCTTCTTTGGAGAAATGTCTGTTTAGGTCTTCTGTCCATTTTTGGATTGGGTTGTTTGTTTTTTTTTGATATTGAGCTACATGAGTTGCTTGTATGTTTTGGAGATTAATCCTTTGTCAGTTGCTTCATTTGCAAATATTTTTTCCCATTCTGAGGGTTGTATTTTTGTCTGGTTTATGGTTTCCTTCGCTGTGCAAAAGCTTTTAAGTTTCATTAGGTCCCATTTGTTTATTTTGTTTTTATTTCCATTTCTCTAGGAGGTGGGTCCAAAAGGATCTTGCTGTGATTTATGTCATAGAGTGTTCTGCCTATGTTTTCCTCGAAGAGTTTGATGGTGTCTGGCCTTACATTTAGGTCTTTAATCCATTTTGAGTTTATTTTTGTGTATGGTGTTAGGGAGTGTTCTAATTTCATTCTCTTACATGCAGCTGTCCAGTTTCCCCAGCACCACTTATTGAAGAGGCTGTCTTTTGTCCCCTGTATATTCTTGCCTCCTTTATCAAAGATAAGGTGACCATATGTGTGTGGGTTTATCTCTGGGCTTTCTATCCTGTTCCATTGATCTATATTCCTGTTTTTATGCCAGTACCATACTGTCTTGATTACTGTAGCTTTGTAGTATAGCCTGAAGTCAGGTTGCCTGATTCCTCCAGCTCCATTTTTCTTTCTCAAGATTGCTTTGGCTATTCAGGGTCTTTTGTGTTTCCATACAAATTGTAAAATTTTTTGTTCTAGTTCTGTGAAAAATGCCAGTGGTAGTTTGATAGGGATTGCATTGAATCTGTAGATTGCTTTGGGTAGTAGAGTCATTTTCACAATGTTGATTTTTCCAATCCAAGAACCTGTTATATCTCTCCATTTGTATCATCTTTAATTTCTTTCATCAGTGTCTTATAATTTTCTGCATACAGGTCTTTTGTCTCCTTAGGTAGGTTTATTCCTAGATATTTTATTCTTTGGTTGCAATGGTAAAAGGGAGTGTTTTCTTAATTTCCCTTGGAAATTTTTCATCATTAGTGTATAGGAATGGAAGAGATTTCTGTGCATTAATTTTGTATCCTGCTACTTTACCAAATTCATTGATTAGCTCTAGTAGTTTTCTGGTAGCATCTTCAGGATTCTCTATGTATAGGATCATGTCATCTGCAAACAGTGACATCTTTACTTCTTCTTTACTGATTTGGACTCCTTTTATTTCTTTTTCTTCTCTGATTGCTGTGGCTAAAACTTCCAAAACTATGTTGAACAATAGTGGTGAGAGTGGGCAACCTTGTCTTGTTCCTGATCTTAGTGGAAATGGTTTCAGTTTTTCACCATTGAGGATGATGTTGGCTGTGGGTTTGTCATATATGGCCTTTATTATGTTGAGGAAAGTTCCCTCTATGCCTACTTTCTGGAGGGTTTTAATCATAAATGGGTGTTGAATTTTGTCAAAACCTTTCTGTGCATCTATTGAGAAGATCATATGGTTTTTCTCCTTAAATATGTTAATATGCTGTGTCACGTTGATTGATTTGCATATATTGAAGAATCTTGCATTCCTGGGATAAACCCCACTTGATCATAGTGTATGATCCTTTTAATGTGCTGTTGGGTTCTGTTTGCTAGTATTTTGTTGAGGATTTTTGCATCTATGTTCATCAGGGATATTGGCCTGTAGTTTTCTTTCTTTGTGACATCTTTATCTGGTTTCGGTATCAGGGTGATGTTGGCCTTGTAGAATGAGTTTAGGAGTGTTCCTCCCTCTGCTATGTTTTGGGAGTTTGAGAAGGATAGGTGTTAGCTCTTCTATAAATGTTTGATAGAATTCACCTGTGAAGCCACTGGTCCTGGGCTTTTGTTTGTTGGAAGATTTTTAATCATTTTCCATTTCAGTTCTTGTGATGGGTCTTTGTATTTTCTATTTCTTCCTGGTGCAGTCTCGGAAGGTTGTGCATTTCTAAGAATTTGTCCATTTCTTCCAGGTTGTCTATTTTATTGGCGTAGTGTTGCTTGTAGTGATCTCTCATGATCCTTTATATTTCTGCAGTTTCAGTTGTTACTTCATGTTACTTCACCTTTTTCATTTCTAATTCTATTGATTTGAGTCTTCTCCCTTTTTTCCTTGATGAGTTTGGCTAATGGTTTATCAATTTTGTTTATCTTCTCAAAGAATCAGCTTTTAGTTTTATTAATCTTTGCTATTGTTTCCTTCATTTCTTTTTCATTTATTTCTGATCTGATCTTTGTGATTTCTTTCCTTCTGCTAACTTTGGGGTTTTTTTGTTCTTCTTTCTCTGATTGCTTTAGGTGTAAGTTTAGGCTGTTTATTTGAGATGTTTCCTGTTTCTTAAGGTAGGATTATATAGCTATAAACTTCCTTCTTAGAACTGCTTTTGCTGCATCCCATAGGTTTTGGGTCGTCGTGTCTCCATTGTCATTTGTTTCTAGATATTTTTGGATTTCCTCTTTGATTTCTCCAGTGATCACTTGGTTATTAAGTAGTGTATTGTTTAGTCTCCATGTGTTTGTGTAAATTGCGTTTTGAGGTGGTATGATGTTAAAGTTATTCTGTGAGTTGGAGGGAGTATATATTTTTAGAGAGGGAAGACGTATATGGAAATATTTGAAAGAAATATGAATCCTCCAGAGGTGTAGCTTCATGGGAGCTAAAGGCACATTCTGTTACACTGAATGTATTTTACTTACTGTCGTGCCTTCAGATCTTTGCTGTTGTTGTTTAAATATGTGCATTTCTTTTCTCCAATAGTCAGATCTCTTTCAAGCAGTTATTTTACTGAAATATGCAGTGTCTTTCTCTACTGTTCCAAGTTTAATGATATGCATTTTTCAAGATAGGCACCAGAGTCAAGATGCAGAAGTTCCAGAGTTGTTTGTTCTTTTCTCACGATATTAACCAGCCCATCTAATTGGGAGAAAACATGGGCCTCACAAGCACTGTGATTCATCAAGCTGCAAAAAAGGGCCACATTTTTAAAAGAGTGTGGCTAGCCTATTAAGAGTACTTCAGTCAAATTTTATGACACTTTAAATAAATGGATTTTATGGTTATTATTGCAGAGCTTATTCTTTTTGAGTTAACTTGCAACTAAATGTAATGCTTTCTCTCTTTTGTCACCCCAAGTTCTTTTAACATACAAACTACTCCCTGGGGATAGCATCTCAGATGGAGTCATAAGATAATTGTAACTTAATGGGACCCCAGTGGCCTTTAAAAGTTAATGCAACTAGAGCAATTAATGAAGCTTCTAAAGTAAGGGATGTAAGCCTGAGGATAATTTATGCACTGGGATGATCTAGCTCATTATTGGCATTATTTAACATTCCCCAGGCTCTCAAGTATATCATGGCTATACATCCAAAAATAGGACAAGAAAATATTTTTGACTCCTATAGATAAAAAAAATATTCTTCAAGTTAGAAGAAGGAAAATGATCTTGAAAGGGAACATAACAACAAGTTGGGAGAAGGAAAGTTCTTCTCTATAAAAATTCAGCTAATAAGTACATGGATGAAAGAGTGATAGAATTCTAAAGCTGCATCTTGCAATTCTAGGCAACAAGCACAGTAAATCTTAAAATTAGGGGAAAACTTGACTGGAAATTTTATGAGGACAGGCTAACATCATCTGAATTCACAGATAAATCTTAACATCATTATATATGGGGCAGCCAGATATCATGAAGTCTCAGTGATGTGAAGTAATAGGAAGTACAAAGCACCACATATGAAGTAGGTTTGTCAAAATACTTGAGCCTGACTATCTTAAGTCCTCCAAAGTCTTCCTGTCAATTTATAGGAAATAAAGGAGAGAGAGGAAAGTTAGTATACACGTCATGAGGAAGTAATCAATCCAGTGCAGAATGTGGGACATTTGATAGTACATATTAATGGAGTAAATAAAACTTAAGGGATATGGCAACTTAATACAATATGTGGACATTGAAGGATCTTGATTCAGATAAATCAAATACACAGGAAATGTTCATGGTATTAAGAAATTATTGACTTTTAAAGTATGTTGATTGTTTAAAAATAGTCTTAGAGAAGCAGACTAAGTATTTACAGTTGAAATGCCATGATGTATGGAATTTGCTTTAAAATATTCTGGCTAAAATATGCGGGCAGTAGTTGAATTAAGGCTGGCCATATGTTAAAGCTGGGTAATGGTATATGAGGGCTGATTAGAGTGTTTTCTGTACTTCTTGCTATGTTTGAAAATTTGCATAGTGAAAAGGAGACCATGAGTATTTCACGATAGACACAAAGATGATAAGTGAAAGAGTTGTACTTTTTATGTCTGAGGACTTGAAGACATGGTGACATAATCACATCAAGTCTGGGTGTCGTTTGGAGCCCATATAAAATTTTTAGACATTGTTTAGATACAATGACAAGAAAAGAGGAGTGCTTCAATTTTGTGTTAAAGTACCATTCTTGTAAATGTATCTCACTCTTTGTGAATTTTACCTACCTGTGAAATGTACATAATACAATTTCCAAAACATATTACTTATAGTTGCTCTACTAATTTAAGCAAACTAAGAATTTTATTGGTTCTGATTTTTTTTAATTTAAGTGTTATTTTGTATTGGAGTATAGTTGATTTACACTATTATGTTAGTTTCAGGTGTACAGCAAAGGGATTCAACTGAATAACTATACATGCACATATATCCATTCTTTTTCAGATTCTTTTCCCATATAGGTTATTACAGTATATTGAGCAGAGTTCCCTGTGCTATACAGTAGGTCCTTGTTGATTATCTATTTTAAATATAGTAGTGTTTATATGTTAATCCCCAGCTCTTGATTTGTCCCTCCCCACCACCTTTCCCCTTTGGTAACCATAAGTTTGTTTTCAAAGTCTGTGAGTCTGTTTCTGTCTTGTAAATAACTTCATTTGTATCTTTTTTTTTTTAGATTCCACAAGTAAGATATCAAAAGATATTTGTCTTTCTCTGTCTGACTTCACTTAGTATGATAATCTCTAGGTCCATCTGTCTGATGGTTTTAATATTGTCAAAATACCAAGTTTTCTAAAACTTTTTTAGCAATGCTGAGGGAAAAAATGATCCCCCCTTCTTTTGCAAGTGGTAGTTTCCAACTTCTTTATTTAAATAACTTGTAATGACAAGTAAAATGATCATATTTGTTATACCTATTTATTTTGAAAATATTTTCTCATCCCTCACTCAGAGGTTGTAGATACACAGAGTGATTTAGTTTATTTTATTTATTTTTTTTAAAGGGATTTTGCTTTTTTAAAATTTTTATTTATTTATTTATGGCTGTGTTGGCTTTTCGTTTCTGTGCGAGGGCTCTCTCTAGTTGCAGCGAGCGGGGGCCACTCTTGATCACGGTGCGCGGGCCTCTCACTATTGCGGCCTCTCTTGTTGCGGAGCACAGGCTCCAGACACGCAGGCTCAGTAATTGTGGCTCACGGGGCAGGCTGCTCCGCGGCATGTGGGATCTTCCCAGACCAGGGCTCGAACCCGTGTCCCCTGCATTGGCAGGCAGATTCTCAACCACTGCACCACCAGGGAAGCCCCTGATTTAGTTTATTTTAAGCAAACCTTACAAAGTGCCGTTAAAACAATTATATCATATGTGATTTTATTCAGCGAAGCACCTGAAAAAGCACCAGTGTGAAATTGCGGAAACTGAGCTAATAATATTTAAAACCTGCATCATTTCAAAGGTGCTGAAAAGCAAGACAACTTGAATTTAAATAAGGCAGTCCCTAGTGTATGCATGTGCAGAGGGCCTACCCTGCAGCACAAACGTTTAGCCACACATATCCTCTTCACAGATTCTCCCCAAAGCAATCAAATTCGCATGGCGCCCTTTCTTTCTTCCTGTCTTTATCATTTCTCCACCTTCTCAGCCCCACAGAACACAAACTTTCTGTGAGTGAAACAACTACATTTGCCATTGCTAAGATTTCATCTACAAAACAGAATTCGTGATGTTTCATGCTGATGTCTTATCTTTATACATACACATATATATATATTTTTTAAATAAATTTTGTTTTGGTAAGAACGCTTAATATGAGATCAACCTCTTAGCAAAATTTTAAGTATACAATAAAATATCATTGCCTCCAGGTACAACGTTGTACAGCAGATCTCTAGAACGTATTTAATTTGTCCTGGTCAGTGCCGTTATAATTATGCCCTCTAGTGATCTAGGAGCAGTGTTGCTGATTGTTCTGATTCCTCTCTTGTTACTGACACTTCTTTGTATGGCACATGACCTATCAGATACACCTCTACAGGAACTCATCTCTTTCTGTCTGCTGCCCTGAATGCCAGCCTAACTCAAGAGACTGTGTCTGATGTCCCACTTGATTTCCTTCCCAGCTTATTGCTGCTTTTAAGATTTTTGTTTACATCCATTCCTTGTTGTAAGTTAGACACACTAAACATCCGATAAAAAGGGAGAAGACAAATACTAGTGTCTCGTGGATACCCTTGGTTTCTTTGGGTGGTTTCAATTGCACTGTTTTCCTACTTTAATGAGACTCAGTGTTCATGGGACTAGGGCGCAGCATAAAATGCAATGATGCGAACAAATTTGAAAGGCCAAACACCACAATAAAATTTGCCTTTGGGACTTCTAGAGCTTTGAAGGAGCGTTATGGAACACTGTTGTGTTGAAGCACTGCAGGTCCCTGAGCAGGTGTGAAGTAGAGAAACATGGAAGGTCTCTGGATATTGGATCAGTACCAGCCATTGTTTTATGGAAAATGTCCAATTAAGTGATTGTTAACTTTTCATGTGGAAGAAATCTCATGCACATTAAACTAATTCAGTGTTTTAGAGGAGAAAAAAAAAGTCACTCAGGTACTGGAGATTAGATAATTCCCAGGTGGGTCTATTCATTTGTTTGAAGTCCCAGATGGGTCTCTTCATTTGTTTGAAGCAGTGGCTCTTTCAAAGTGTGTTCTGGGAACCAGTAACATCAGCATAACCTGGAAATTTGTTAAAAATGCAAATTATCGACTCCCACTCCAGACCTACTGATTCAAAAACTCCTCCATGGCTCCCAGAAATTTGTTCTTACAAGCCTACCAGGGGATTCTGGGGAATGCATGAATTTAAGAACCACTGGTTTAATGTATATTTTTCAAAACAAAGAGTTTAAGATTTTTCAATCCATTAAAATTTGTTCTTAGTACAGTAAAATCCTTTGAAATAATTCTTCAAGTCAGATAAATAGTCCTTTTTTTCCTTTCAAGATTATTAGTTAAAATCAATGAGGATCGTATTGGCTTGATAATTCTGCTTATTGATGATAACTCAGAAAATATTCATATTTATTATTATTACAACTGTCACATTTTACTGTTTTGCTGACATTCAGCACTGTAAATGGCCTGATGCATAGCTTTAACACCTGCATATTTCTAAGGAAAACAAGCAAGGAATGCCTGTAGCTCCTCTGGGATCCATGGATTAATAATGAAGCAAAAATTAGTCAGGAATAGAGTGTGAAGCTCAATTCAGTTTCAGATTCCAGGTCTGAATAGCAATATTTTCCCCCATTATATGAGACAGTACATGTAACATTCATTGCCTTGGCAAGCATACCAAAGGAACTTAATGTTAGTTTTTATTATCCTAGTGCTCTTTAATACTATTCCAGAGAAGGCTGCTACAGGCCTCCCTGTTTATGCCATTGTGAAGCTTGACTAATTGACAAAAAGAAAAAAATAAAGAAAACTATTCAACAGGCCAGTTTCTCATATGACTATGCATATATAAGTTCTAAAGAGAACATTAGAAATTGGCAGTGTATTAAAAATAAATTTACTGTGACTAAGTTCAGTTAAACTCTATCCTTATGACCTTTCTGTCCTTAAGAGATGTCTTTTTATTATAAAGTGCTGTTGGTTGCTTAAAAGTCTTCTTTGTCTGATATTAATATAGTTACACCAGCTTTATTTTAGTTAGTGATCTTTTGGTATATCTTTCCTCATCCCTTCGTTTTAGACAGTTTTTGTCATTTAAAACATATACCTGTAAACAGCATATAGTAAGGTTTTATTTCTATCCAACCTGAAAATCTTTGCCTTTTATAGAATGTTTTTTCCATTAACATTTAATTTAGTTATTACTGTAATTATTTATTACTAAGTCTACCTTGCTTTTTCTCTGTTTCCCTCTTCTCTTTCCTTGTTTCTTTTTCTCCCCTTGCTTGCATATCTTTGGATTAATCAAGTGTTTTTGTTATTCCCATTCTTTTCTCATTTTTAGTAGTTATTAAGTTGATTGCAATATTTATCCTTGACTTATTAAAATTTATTTTAAATGAATACCTTTTAGATTTCCAAAATGATGCAATTATTTTATGAGTTTAACTCCATTTAACCCCTTCTTGGGACTTTTTTTCTTGTTCCTCTTTCATGTTACTACCATTCTCTGTTTTGTCTTTGAGGGTATTTATTGTATTTATTTAAAATTCTTGGTCCATATGTTTCAATAATTCAGATAATATGTATTTTTCAGCTTTTGTGTTTCTTACTGTGTTTACATTGCTCTCCCCCACCCCAGTTTTATGGCCTGTGGGTTGCTTATGTGGCCCCCCTCCGCCCAATTATTAGCCACCCTGTCTGGTAGGAAGGGCTGGAGCAGGTCCTGGCCTGTGCCTATACCAGTGTGTTTGGACATAAGGGAATGGATGAGCTCCCCGATGGACAGCTGCAGGCACCATAGAACCATTGTCCCCAACTCTGAAAGGCTCTCTCCCCAAGGTGAACCCTCAAGTTAGGGAGTAGGAACCTCCTTTGGTTTGGAGTTTAGGGTTTTAGACTAGAGAATGGACGAATCAATGGGAGATGGCAACACAGTACCCCATATGTATTTTCATTGGTGTTCTGCTCTCATAGTGTTCTGATAACACTGGGATTCCTGATAGCAATGTCGGGTAAAGGTGGTTCCAAAGCACCATGTGTAGGGGAGGAGGTGAAGATGGATGGAGACTAAAACAGAGCTTCCAAAGTTCTCCTACAAGCTCTAGTCTCATGGTCTTCTGCCCAGGCTGTATCTATCAAAGCCCCCATACCCACCCATACCACACATACCCTCATATAGAGATACAGTACAACCCACAGCAATCTCTGATCTCCTCAGGAATGTCTCATAGTTATTTTGTATTTCTTCAAATCCATGCTGTCTTTTCATTCTGTAGTTTCTCCACAGAGACAAATCCAGTGGCCTCTGCTAGGTCCCCATAGAGGCAAAACTGTTATTTATTTTATGATCCCCTCCTTGCCCTTTTCTCTCAGCTCTCTTGTTGAAACTCATAGAATGGGCTCCTATATTTTGATAGAAAAGACTTGTGAATCAAAAACTAAGGCTGTGAATACATATTTGATATAATCATTTGCTCTGGGGAGATTATGTATTAGGACAGGGAAAGTCCCTCTTCATTCCCATGTCTTGACCAGGTTCCAAATCCAGAAATCAGAGATTGAAATCAAAGTGAGACCACTGATGTTCTTTTTTCTTGTTCTTACTTTCTGCTGGCCAACTGGAGGAGACTGAGACAACCTCTGGATCATCCCAGAGAATACATTGTGCCTTGTTGAGGTTCAGAGTGTGGGATGGGTCTGCCTGAAAGAGTTTCCTCCATCATAAGACACAGATGTAGCACTAAGTGGGGTGTCTAGGCTGAGAAGGCCTGAGAGAGTCATCAGACTTCCTGGGTTCTTAGTGTTGTCTGAGAGAGCAGTCAAATTTCTCTTTTGACATAGGTTGCAGGGGTAGCCTCCAATTTCTCCCACCACACGAATTAGGGAGAGAGCTCTCCTTCCCTCTTGGGGGCAATTCATATCCAACAAGGGGAGGTGTTATAGGAGCAGGTGTCTTCTATCTCACCTTCTTCTTGACTTCCCTCTTTCCAGTTCCACTCTTTGTGAAAACAGAAAAAAAGAAGTAGAATATTCAGTTATACTAGGAGACTCGGTTGCCAGTTATACCTTGTCTTCTTTGTTGATGCTTTGCTTTGAAGAATCTGAAAGACCTGCCACCCTTACCATGAGGAGCAGCAAGGACCTGCTGCTGCCCCTTGGGTTATAGGTCTCAACGCTGACTGTGTACTAGAAACATCTGAGCAGCTGTAAAAAATAAACAGTGATGCCCAGCCTCATGACCAAAAACCCTGGCCTTAATTGGTCTTGTGTGGGCCCAGGACACAGATATGTTTTAAAGTTTTCCAGGTCACTCTTACACATAGATAGCACTGAGAACAGGGCTTGAAGCTTCGCACTGATGGGATGCCAAAGGTTTAGATAAAGAGGAAGTAGGGGAGGGATAACGCAAAAAAGAGCTTCCCAGAATTCCATTCAGAAGGTGACTTAATAGGAAAGATAATGCCTGGCCTCGACCTTGGGAACTAGATATTCACCGATTAATGAGTTCTGCATTCTAGAGCAACTTTCTTATAGATGTCATGGATTTCACCATTCCTTATTAATATATCTTTTCTTCCAAGTTTCCCTTCTCTCTTGTTACTGATGGTGATTCTCTTCACCACATCGTCACAGCACTTGGCAATAGTCCACTTGGTTCCTGTTCATTTTCATATTGATATCCCCAGTAGGCAAGGGCATTCAAAGTTCTTACAACTTGATTGTACAGAAGAATTTACTCTGGGCTGACGACTACTGTCCTTGCAAATTTGCCTGCCCCCAATATTCACCATGCCTAGTAAGCAGATCATCTTTCTAGTACAAGTATCTATTCTCCTTGGAAGGAGTGGGGGCTTCTGAAGTATTATAGAATTTAGGAAGTTCCTCTCATTATTGTTGAATTTGCCATTTTTACTGTTTGGGGGATTTTAAATGAACCTAACTCTCTCAGCTTTTAGTATGAACAATTGATAGAATGGCAGTTTTGATCTACAAGTAGTTTTTCTTTTAGTAACTTCCATGCTCAGTTACATGGCAAAGTGGAATTAAGGTTGCAGGTGGAATTAGGTTGCTAATCAAGTAATCGTAAAATAGATTATCCTAGATTATAATCACAAGGGTCTTCTAAGGTGGAAGAAGGAATCTGAAAAGAGAACCAAAGAGATGGCAGCATGAGATGAGCTCAGCCAGATGTTGTTGGCTTTGAAGATGGAGGAAGGCGACCACCAGCAAAGGAATGCAGGCCTCCTCTAGAAGTTGAAAAAATTAAGGAAATGGACTCTCCACTAGATCCTCCAGAAAGGAAGGCAGCTGTGTGGATACCTTGATTTTAGCTCAGTGAGATTCTTTTTAAACCTATGACCTCCAGAACCATAAGATAATAAACTTATGTTGTTTTAAGCCACTAATTTTGTGGTAATTGGTTCTAGCAACAATAGGAAACAAATACATTGTTGTAAAGGATGAAGAAATTAATAAAAACTAACATGCAAATTAATTGAAGACCCTCATGATGGAATGACTCTAAATTTGCTAAATATTAATTTTTTAACAATATCTTGTATAAATATGAAATGACTTGGTGAAACAGAAGCATTCTTGAGAAAGAGGTTTAACTGAAGAACTAATTGCATATTTTTTCTTTGATACATAATTGCCTAATGGAAAATCCATTCACAAACTTTTTAGAAATAAGCATATTTAAAGGACTTGAAATGGAGCCATTTCTATTTTTCTGAGCATAATGTACTCGAATCCATTTTACTCCACAAAGGCAAGAGTACCTCTACCCTACCACAGATTTTTTTAAAAAAATGTATTAATCTGAGTAAAAGATGGCAAAGTAAGCATGAAGTCAATCTGGGTGTAAATGGTTTTAATTCATTTTCATGGGTTCATGGAAACTTTTTTTTTTTGTATTTCCCATAAGGAAAAATATTTTTAATAAAAAGGAAGAGAAAATAACAAGAATTTTCTGTACCAACTAATATGATTAGTAACAAGTGAAGCAACAAGAGGATGAAGCTGATAATTTAAAAAAATATTGCAGTGTTACCAGGGATCAGACTATTGCTAGCAGCCTGGTTATTTTTTGCATAGTTTTCATATAACTGTCCAAGCTTATTTGGTGACGTGGAAGTTTAGTCATTGCTGACATTGTTTGCAGGACCTTAAGAAAAAGTCTTTAAAACAAATTTGGGATAATAAAGAATTTGGATGAAAGAAAGCTGTGTAATAGATGCTTTCTCTTTGAGGTCTATTATAGTCACTCTTGCACCCAGCCTAAATCTCACTACCTTGCTTTGGATGTACTCAAAGAGAAAATGTTTCATTTTTGTGAAGAGCTGTCGGACACAGGGAAACTTCACCTTCAATAAGATTATTTCTAGGCACAGGAACAATTGAAGCACTGCTTCTTCAAAATCACTGGAATACACTTCAGAAGCCCTCCTTATAGAATACGTTTTAATTTAGATCTTATCACTGCTCGTCAGAGCTTTTGTGTCCACCTGTCTTTTGTCTCCAAACGATGAGTAGAGTTGGCACTACACAGAGAATTCAGAGAGGTGTTCTGAACTGTCATTGTTTTGGAAGTTTTTATTCTTCTAAAGACCGTGGAAGAAAGATGCAGTAAAAGATGTTAGGTCAGACACTTAAAAGTTTTTTCTACGCTTAATTCCATTGTATGTTTTTTCTACCTGATGGTATCAATAATTTTATGTGAGGGCATTTTCTTTGATGAGGTTCACAGTTAGAGTACAGGATGTTTTATTTTGATGGGTGTAGAAGTGGCTGAGGTGGCAACATGTGGAAGAAAGCTTTCATGGCTTTCTAAATTTCATATGTTCTTTGCTCTGTATTTTTCAATTTCATCCAGACACAAATTTTTTATTTATGTGTCCTTGGTCCCAATTCTTCTTTGAGAAAGGAGCCCTGTGGGCCTATGATATTTCCCATAGAAATAAGGAAAATGTGACATATTTACTATTAACACTTCACAAGAGGCCTTCAACCAAATTCATTTGACATTAAATGATTTTTAATTACAGAATATGATTACACAGTTATGGTTTTAGTCTTCTTTCTTCACCAAATAAAGCAAAGGTATATCTTCACAGACTGCAAATCAATTTTCCATGAATTCATTGCTTTGAAATTTTCATTTTTCCTTTATCAACTCTTTTATTACCCTCTTGCATGACGTGGTTTATCCCCCTGGGAATATGTTTCATTTACATGTTTATAAGCATTCCCATTTTAGTTACCCTTGAAACAATTTTTTTTTGTTCTTAATTTTTTCTGTTTTATAAAATTAAAAATAGAACTGCCATATGATCCAAGAATCCCACCTCTGGGTATATATCCAAAAGAGTTGAAATCAGGAGTTTGAAGAGATACCTGCATCTGCATGTTCATTGCAGCAATATTCACAATAACGATGATATGGAAATAATTCATATGTCTTAACAGGTGACTGTATGAAGAAAATATGGCATATACACACAATGGAATATTATTCAGCCTTAAAAAAGAAAGAATCCTGCCATATATGACAATATGGATGAACCTAGAAGACATTATATGACGTGAAATAAGCCAGTCACAGTAGGACAATACTGCATCATTCTGTGTAAATTCAGTATCTAAAATAGTCAGACACATAGAAGCGGAGAATAGAATGGTGGTTGCTGGGAGGAGGGAGGTGTCGTTCAAGGAGTAGAAATTTCCAGTTATGGAAGATGAATACGTCCAGAGATCTGCTGTACAGCATTTGTTAACAGTATGGTATTGTGTACTTTAATACAGGTTAAGAGGACGGATTTCATGTTAAGTTTTCTTAACCCCAAAACACAATGAAACAAGCCCACAAAAGAACGTAAGGACATTTTTGGAGGTGATGGATATGTTTAGTACTTCGACCGTAGTGATGGTATCATGGGTGTATGCATATGTCCAAACTCATCATGATGTATACCTTAAATATGTGCAATTTTTTATCAGTTATACCTCAATAAATGTTAATCAGCATTTTATTTATGCCTATAGAGACTTGCCAATCTTTTTTACCTTCTTCCTTGAAATCCTTTGTACCTCCAGATACATCTCCAGAGCTGTGTTGATTAGTTGACTGCACAAGTGTTTTGCAGTAAAGCGGGGATTATGTGTGCCTATTTGCTTCTCTCTACATCCACCCCTCTTCTGGAGGAATGGCCAAATGGAATGTTCCACAGAAGCTCTCTACTTTGCTCTGTTTCTATTTCCTTTAATTTTTCTACAGGAAATTCAACAATCTCATCCTTAGAGAAGTACTTTCTATCTTACTTTTTAGATTCTTAACTTGGAATTTAGAACGGTTGTAAAAAGGTGTTTTCTAGATATTTCATTGTAACATATTTCACTAGTGAAAAGTTGGAGAGAATTTAAGCATCCACTGATAGAAGATTATTATATTATGACATAGGTTATGTTATTTTTATAATGCTGTATTTTTCATCTTTGTAATTATTTTATTTTTTAGTTAATTTCTTTTTTTATAAATTTATTTTTGGCTGCATTGGGTCTTCATTGCTGCACGCGGGCTTTCTCTAGTTGCGGCGAGCGAGGGCTACTCTTCGTTGCGGTGCACAGGCTTCTCATTGTGGTGGCTTCTTTTGTTGTGGAGCATGGGCTCTAGGCACATGGGCTTCAGTAGTTGTGGCACGTGGGCTCAGTAGTTGTGGCTCGTGGGCTCTAGAGCGCAGGCTCAGTAGTTGTGGCACACAGACTTACTTGTTCTGCAGCATGTGGGATCTTCCTGGACCAGGGCTCGAACCCATGTCCCCTGCATTGGCAGGCGGATTCTTAACCACTGCACCACCAGGGAAGTCCCTCCTTTAGTTAATTTTTTTTGGAGTATAGTTGCTTTACAGTGTTGTGTTAGTTTCTACTCTGAAGCAAAATGAATCAGCCATGCATATACATATATCCCCTCTTTTTTGGATTTCCTTTCTATTTATATCACCACGGTGCATTAAGTAGAGTTCTCTGTGTTATACGGTATGTTCTCATTTGTTGTCTGTTTTATACATAGTATCAATAGTGTATATGTGTATAATGCTATATTTTAAAGTGAAAGAGAAGATTATAAAATGTTATAAATTCAATCATGTAAAGTGTATGATGTGTGTGCTTTGGGAAAAAAACGATTGGAAGGATATTGAACAAAATGTTAGCAATGATCATCTGTTGTGGATGGTGGGATTATGCATTTTATGTGTAATATCTACTTTCCTTTGTTTTTCTGTGATTTATTATTTATTAAAAAGCAAAGTACATGTATTTCTTTTCTTGCAGTTACAACTTATTTCCACTTGGGGAAAAATCACTTACAATTCACAAATTTAGCAATTACCTTGTATAGCATCTTGCTTTCGTTTGATATATTCTCATATATAATCCTAACACCTCCTCCAATATTTATTGCTGTGTTCTTTATATCTAGTCCGTTTTCAAAGAAATATTTCTCTTCTGGGAAGCATTACTTTCTCTTAATATTTTAATGTAGACAAATATTGGTTTTTAAGTTTTCTATTGATTTACTGAGATTTTTTGCCTTATTAAAACTAGAATCAGGGCTTCCCTGGTGGCGCAGTGGTTGAGAGTCCCCCTGCAGATTCAGGGGACACGGGTTCGTGCCCAGTCCGGGAAGATCCCACATGCCGTGGAGCGGCTAGGCCCGTGAGCCATGGCCGCTGAGCCTGCGCGTCCGGATCCTGTTGCTCCACAACGGGAGAGGCCACAGCAGTGAGAAGCCCGCATACAGCAAAAAAAAAAAAACAAAAAAAAACTAGAATCAGTTCTAGAGTGGTGATTCCTAGGTCTACGTCTGGCGGTAGCTGGTGAGAATTGTTTTTTAAGTTTGCAGGCCTGAAGTGGATGCCTTGTCAGTGAAATTATGTACCTTGTCAGTAGAAGGCATACATACACTGCTCAGATTTTTGTAAATTAAATATTACAAGAAATCAAACTCCTTTATCTCTACTTCTGCAGACCACGGGATGGATTTTTTTAAAAATTGAAAGTCACAGAAAATCTCTTACAAATTCAGAATGTAATAGATTGGCATAGAAATGATACAATTCATCAGTGATTTTTATACCTTAATGGTATCTTTAAGATAATCTAGGAAAACCAGTTTATTTGAAAAACACAAGAACTCTGCTGCAGAGATGTAATCTATCCAGGATCTCATGACAATTACTGGCATTTAACAAATGATTATTGAATAGCTACTATGTGCCAGGCACTGTGCTAGATATTAGGAATTTTTATTGTTTCTATTTAGTTTTGAATTATTTCCAATTTCCTTATAGCTTTGACATTAGGAAGTATTTTTTTCCACTGTAAATCATCTCTTTACTCTCTGAAAACCTGTTACTGAATGTTAGCACAGTAATTGTGCACATTCTGTTTGTTTGGCGTCAGTGTTCTTTGTTATGTATTGTTTTCTAGTAGTTGCTTGTGTATATGAAGTGTCTCATTACGAGCACATAACATTTTATTTCCAAGTACACAAAAATTAAAGGAATATACTCCTACTGAAGAAAACAAATAAAATGGAAGAATACAGGATAAAGAATTCTCATACATGCACACACATGCGCATTTGTGCTGTCTCAGCTCACTTCCCAGGGTGATGTCTACCACTGTTAACCTGGTGTGCACTCTTTTGACATTTTTCTATGCATTTAAACTTGCACACAAAGAAACACATAGCGATATACTTACTTTTACACAACTGTTATAAGGTACATATTTTACCACACAATTTACTCTTAAGATTTTTCAGTGTCAGGCACATAAGCATATTTTTCTTAAAGACTGCATAGTATTTCACAGAATGATTGGTAGAATAATCACATATTTATCTGCTTCCCAATTACTAGACATTTGGAATACCTCCATGGTTCACTGTGTTGAGCATATCTACTATGAACCTGCTTAAACCCATCTTTGTACGAAATGTGGACTTTTGTATAAATAAATAGAAATGGAATCACAAGGCCAAAATGGGAACATTTCAGTAATATCGGTTTTTAAATTACTGCTACATTGCCCTTAAAATGGTAGAGCAGATTATGACAGAATCTTCTTCCTACTCCTTCATCCACACTGCATACTATCAACCTGACTGAACTACAACTTCTGTAAGAAGATTATGGGACCAAATACTCTCCTGTAACTGAGCATTGCTGGTTGGAATGTGTGTGTTGAAAGACTGGGTTAAGTTCTTGCTATATAGTGGAACCACAGTTGCAAAAATTCAGTTGTAAGGAATGCTGCAGTACCACTAAAAGGTTTAAGATAAGTGGCACATCTATAGAATGGTTTTTAAGGGAGGGAGGGGATGGTAGCTGTAGACTAGAAAAATAACATTGCCAGAAATTTTGGATAGGATAGCTTTATTTTTACTCTAATCCTAAGTTTTTGAATGCCCAGACACAAGGAGAAGGATCCAAAGAAACAGACTGTCTGTATATTAGAATATATTGTTAGCTGAAATCATTTTTGTAAAACTCACTAGTAATTCATCTATCTGACAAAATTCTTTCAATATTCGAAAGTCAAGGCACTTCCCTCGTGGTCCAGTGGGTAAGACTCTGCGCTCCCAATGCAGGGGGCCTGGGTTCGATCCCTGGTTGGGGAACTAGATCCTGCATGCATGCCGCAACTAAGAGCCTGCATGCTGCAACTAAAGATCCCATGTGCTGCAACTAAGACCCAGCGCAACCAAAATAAATAAATAAATAAATAATTAATTAAAAAAAAAGGGGTCAACACGTAAGTTTATTTTTATCAAGTAAGACTTCTGTAGGTGCTTATTTCAAAACTGCAGCCACACATGATTAGCAACAGTTACTCCAGTGTCAATTTTGAACACAAGTAAGAACAAAGTAATTTTTTGTACTTGATTTGTTTTGGGGGAGAAAATGCACACACACACACATACACACCCTACACTCAATTCCAAATTTCTTTCGGCTTTTACAGCAGTTTCAGCTTTCTGGGTAAGAATTGAATTTTTACTTTTCTCTTCTCACTTTGTCCTCACAGTTCCTGCCAAGTGAGAGTTCACATGCAGATGAACCAAAATCATCCTGCAAACCTGTCATTTCACCCATATTGTTTTTATAAATTTGCTACCCGCCTTGGTGCAAACATATGATGTTTTTTTTTTAAAACATCTTTATTGGAGTATAATTGCTTTACAATGGTGTGTTAGTTTCTGGTTTATAACAGAGTGAATCAGCTATACATATACATATATCCCCATATCTCCTTCCTATTGAGTCTCCCTCCCATCCTTCCTATCCCATCCTTCTAGGTGGTCACAAAGCACCGAGCTGATCTCCCTGTGCTATGCAGCTGCTTCCCACTAGCTAGCTATTTTACGTTTGGTAGTATATATAAGTCCATACCAGTCTCTTACTTCGTCCCAGCTTACCCTTACTTCTCCTGGTGTCCTTAACTCCATTCTCTATGTCTGCATCTTTATTCCTGTTATGCCCCTAGGTTCTTCATAACCACTTTTTTTTTTAGATTCCATATATATATGTTAGCATACAGTATTTGTTTTTCTCTTTCTGACTTCACTCTGTATGACAGTCTCTAGGTCCATCCACCTCACTACAAATAACTCAACTTCATTTCTTTTTATGGCTGAGTAATATTCCATTGTATATATGTCCCACATCTTCCTTATTCATTCATCTGTTGATGGACACTTAGGTTGCTTCCATGTCCTGGCTATTGTAAATAGAGCTGCAATGAATATTGTGGTACATGACTCTTTTTGAATTATAGTTTTTCAGGGTATATGCCCAGTAGTGGGATTGCTGGGTTGTATGGTAGTTCTATTTTTAGTTTTTTAAGGAACCTGCATATGTTCTCCATAGTGGCTGTATCAATTTACATTCCCACCAACAGGGCAAGAGGGTTCCCTTTTCTCCACACCCTCTCCAGCATTTATTGTTTATAGGTTATTTGAAGATGGTCATTCTGACTGGTGTGAGGTGATACCTCATTGTAGTTTTGATTTGCATTTCTCTAATGGTTAGTGATGTTGAGCGTTCTTTCATGTGTTTGTTGGCAATCTGTATATCTTATTTGGAGAGATGTCTGTTTAGGTCTTCTGCCCATTTTTGGATTGGGTTGTTTGTTTTTTTGAAATTGAGCTGCATGAGCTGCTTGTAAATTTTGGAGATTAATCCTTTGTCAGTAGCTTCATTTGCAAATATTTTCTCCCATTCTGAGTGTTGTCTTTTCATTTTGTTTATGGTTTTCTTCGCTGTGCAAAACCTTTAAGTTTCATTAGGTCCCATTTGTTTATTTTTCTTTTATTTCCATTTCTCTAGGAGGTGGGTCCAAAAGGATCTTGCTGTGATTTTTGTCATAGAGTGTTCTGCCTATGTTTTCCTCTAAGAGTTTGATAGTGTCTGGCCTTACATTTAGGTCTTTAATCCATTTTGAGTTTATTTTTGTGTATGGTGTTAGGGAGTGTTCTAATTTCATTCTTTTACATGTAGCTGTCCAGTTTTCCCAGCACCACTTATTGAAGAGGCTGTGTTTCCTCCATTGTATATTCTTGCCTCCTTTATCAAAGATAAGGTGACCATGTGTGTGTGGGTTTATCTCTGGGCTTTCTATCCTGTTCCATTGATCTATATTTCTGTTTTCATGCCAGTACCATACTGTCTTGATTACTGTAGCTTTGTAGTATAGTCTGAAGTCAGGTTGCCTGATTCCTCCAGCTCCATTTTTCTTTCTCAAGATTGCTTTGGCCATTCGGGATCTTTTGTGTTAAAGTCCCCTACTACGATTGTGTTACTGTCAATTTCCCCTTTTATGGCTGTTAGCATTTGCCTTATGTATTGAGGTGCTGTTATGTTGGGTGCATAAATATTTAGAATTGTTATTTAGAATTGTTATATCTTCTTCTTGGATTGATCCCTTGATCACTATGTAGTGTTCTTCTTTGTCTCTTGTAATAGTCTTTATTTTAATGTCTATTTTTTCTGATATGAGAATTGCTACTCCATCTTTCTTTTGATTTCCATTTGCATGGAATATCTTTTTCCATCCCCTCACTTTCAGTCTGTGTGTTCCTAGGTCTGAAGTGGGTCTCTTGTAGACAGCAATATATATGGGTCTTGTTTATGTATCGATTCAGCAGTCTGAATCTTTTGGTTGGAGCATTTAATCCATTTACATTGAAGGTAATTATCAATATGTATGTTCTTATTACCATTTTCTTAAATGTTTTGGGTTTTTTATTGCTGGTCTTTTGCTTCTCTTGTGTTTCCTGCATAGAAGAGTTCCTTTAGCAGTTGTTGTGAAACTTGTTTGGTGGTGCTGAATTCTCTTAGCTTTTGCTTGTCTGTAAAGGTTTTAATTTCTCTGTTGAATCTGAATGAGATCCTTGCTGGGTAGAGTAATCTTGGTTGGAGGTTTCTCCCTTTCATCACTTCAAATGTGTCTTGCCACTCCCTTCTGGCTTGCAGTGTTTCTGCTGAAAGATCAGCTGTTAACCTTATGGGGATTCCCTTGTGTGTTATTTGTTGTTTTTCCCTTGCTTCTTTTAATATTTTTTCTTTGTATTTAATTTTTGGTAGTTTGATTAATATGTGTCTTGGCATGTTTCTCCTTGGATTTACCCTGTATGGGACTCTTTGAGCTTCCTGGACTTGATTGACTATTTCCTTTGCCATATTAGGGACGTTTTCAAATATAATCTCTTCAAATATTTTCTCAGTTCCTTTCTTTTTCTCTTCTTCTGGAACCGCTATAATTCGAATGTTGGTGTGTTTAATGTTGTACCTGAGGTCTCTGAGACTGTCCTCAATTCTTTTCATTCTTTTTTCTTTATTCTGCTCTGTAGTAGTTATTTACACTATTTAATCTTCCAGGTCACTTATCCGTTCTTCTGCCTCAGTTATTCTGCTATTGCTCTCTTCTAGAGAATATTTAATTTCACTTATTTTGTTTTTCCTCATTGTTTGTTTGCTCTTTAGTTCTTCTAGGTCCTTGTTAAACGTTTCTTGTATTTTCTCCATTCTATTTCCAAGATTTGGATCATCTTTACTATCATTATTCTGAATTCTTTTTCAATTAGACTGCCTATTTTTTATTTTGTTTGTTCTGGTGGGCTTTTACCTTGCTCCTTCATCTGCTGTATGTTTCTCTGTCTTCTCATTTTGCTTAACTTACTGTGTTTGGGGCCTCCTTTTCGCAGGTTGCAGGTTTGTAGTTCCCTTTGATCTTGGTGTCTGTCCCCAGTGCCTAAGGTTGGTTCAGTGGGTTGTGTAGGCTTCCTGGTGGAGGGGACTAGTGCCTGTGTTCTGGTGATTTAGGCTGGATCTTGTCTTTCTGATGGGCAGAACCATGTCGGGTGGTGTGTTTTGGGGTGCCTGTGACCTTATTATGATTTTAGGCAGCCTGTCTTCTAATGGGTGTGGTTGTGTTGCTGTCTTGCTAGTTGTTTGGCATAGGGCATCCAGCACTGTAGCTTGCTGCTTGTTGAGTGGAGCTGGGTCTTAGTGTTGAGATGGAAGTCTCTGGGAGAGCTTTCACCATTTGATATTACATGGAGCTGGGAGGTTTCTGGCGGACCTATGTCCTGAACTCGGCTCTCCCACCTCAGGGGTACGGGTCTGACACCTGGCCAGAGCACTAAGACCCTGTCTACCATACGACTCAGAAGAAAAGGGAGAAAAATAGAAAGGATAAAAAAATAAAGTTATTAATATAAAAAATAATTATGAAAAGTGAAAAAAATTAAAAAGTATTAAAAAAGGTAAAAAAAAAGAAAAAAGAAGAAAGGAGAGAGCAACCGAACCAAAAAACAAAGCCATTAATGATAATAAGCGCTAAAAATTATACTTAAAACAACAACAACAAGAAGAAGAACGGACAGACAGAACCCTAGGACAAATGGTAATAGCCAAGTTGTATAGACGAAATCACACAAAGAAGCATACACATACACACTCACAAAAATAGAAAAAGAAAAAAAAAATTATCTTTGCTCCCAAAGTGCACCGCCTCAATTTTGGGATGATTCGTTGTCTATTCAGGTATTCCAGAGATGCAGGTACATCAAGTTGATTGTGGAGATTTAATCCACTGCTCCTGAGGCTGCTGGGAGAGATTTCCCTTTCTCTTCTTTGTTCGCACAGCTCCTGGGGTTCAGCTTTGGATTTGGCCCCATCTCTGCGTGTTGGTCGCCTGAGGACATGTGTTCTTCGCTCAGACAGGACAGGGTTAAAGGAGCAGCTGACTAGGGGGCTCTGGCTCACTCAGGCCGCGGGGAGGGAGGGGTGCGGAATGCGAGGCGAGCCTGCGGCGGCAGAGGCTAGCATGACGTTTCACCAGCCTGAGGCGTGCCGTGCGTTCTCCCGGTGAAGTTGTCCTTGGATCACGGGACCCTGGCAGTGGCAGGCTGCACAGCCTCCCAGGAAGGGAGGTGTGGATAGTGACCTGTGCTTGCACACAGGCTTCTTGGTGGCTGCTGTAGGAGCCTTAGCGTCTCATGCCCGTCTCTGGGGTCCGCCCTCATAGCCGCGGCTCGCGTCCGTCTCTGGAGCTTATTTAGGCCGTGCTCTGAATGCCCTCTCCTCACGCACCCCGAAACCATGGTCTCTTGCCTCTTAGGCAGGTCCAGACTTTTTCCCGGACTCCCTCCAGGCTGGCTGTGGCACACTAGCCCCCTTCAGGCTATGTTCATGCAGCCAACCCCAGTTCTCTCCCTGGGATCTGACCTCTGAAGTCTGAGCCTCAGCTCCCAGCCCCCGCCCGCCCTGACAGGTGAGCAGAAAAGCCTCTCGGGCTGGTGAGTGCTGGTCAGTACCGATCCTCTGTGTGGGAATCTCTCCACTTTGCCCTCTGCACCCCTGTTGCTGTGCTATCCTCCGTGGCTCGAAGCTTCCCCCGCCCCGCCACCCTCCCTCTCTGCCAGTGAAGGGCCTTCCTAGTGTGTGGAAACTTTTCCTCCCTCACAGCTCCCTCCCCGAGGTGCAGGTGCCGTCCCTATTCTTTTGTCTCTGTTTTTTCTTGTTTCTTTTGCCCTACCCAGGTATGTGGGGAGTTTCTTGCCTTTTAGGAAGTCTGAGGTCTTCTGCCAGCGTTCTGTAGGTGTTCTGTAGGAGTTGTTCCACATGTAGATGTATTTCTGATGTATTTGTGGGGAGGAAGGTGATCTCCACGTCTTAACTCTTCCACCATCTTGAAGGTCTCCCCATGATGTTCTTCTTAAGTTCACCTGAAAATTGCTTATTCAAGGCTTCATTTGGGAAGGTATAGATTTGAGTGTTGTCAGCAGTCCAGGGATATATTTGAATAAAGTCACACTCCCTAGATCCAGGGTAATGTCATCAATCACATGTGTGTCAGGGATTTGTTTTGTGGCCCCACAAATCTTTGGCTCCAAAATGAGCTAAGTCCCTCACTTAGGAATGGGGTCTGCAGCTGCACTTGATGGAGTCTTTCTTCAATTCCTAGATGACTGGAGCATGGGTTTTCCCAGATGAAGTTTGTACGTGTGGATGTGTTCATTGAATGTATAGTTTTTTTCTAAAAGCCTTAAGTATTCCAGCAAAAGAGAATTTTATGTAAGAGAGCCATTTTTATAGGAAACTAAGGTTCAAGTATAAGTAGAATATATGAAAAAATTTTATTCTCCCCAAATTAGGTGTTTGAAAGGACACTGAAGGAAAGTTCCCAATATGGCCAGCAGTTCCAGATTGAGTGGATTTGTTCTAGCAGAAAAATTTCAACTATGAATGAAAATCACATTATCTAATAAAATAACTGTTTTAATTATGAAGGCAACACAATCCACACTATGAAAAAAATGGAAAAATCTAGAAAAGGAAAAATTTCCAACAATATTGGCAAAGAACCTGTCTATATTCATTAGTATGATTTTTTTCTTCTAGTGTCATTTACGTCTATGTGTTTGTATAAAATCCATTTGTATATTATGTAATAATAATAAGTAATATTTATTAAGCACTCAGCTAATGTGTACATTCCAGTTATTTTCTCATTCAGTTCTAGTGAAAAATCTGTAATACTTATATTATTATATTCATTTAATAGTCATGAAGACTGAAACTCAGAGTGGTAAATTTTCTAGGACACAGATTTTTGCAGTTTGGTCCTTTACCTATGTGCAATTTTGCAGCATTCTATCTTTTCATCTGCCCTTTGCAGTTAACATGATTATGTTACATTCATTGTCCATGTTGCTGTGTAGCCTTTATAACAATAATTTCTAATGAGTATGTTATGTCCATTAAGTGCAAGTGCCTAAAACTGAACTATTCTAAGGTTGAAAATTGTAGTTACATTAAAAAAATTTGGCAGAGTACTTTGTTAAATATATTTGTACACATCATCTTTTCCATATTGTGGATTATTTTCTTAGGATATATGTCCATGATTAAAATTTATGCCCCCAAAAGAGAAATATTAACATTTTCAGTACCCTGGATGTATATTATAAAACTGTTTTCCAAAACGGTTATATTGATCTAAAAATTTAGCAGTAGTTCTTGAGAGTAGTAGCTTTCCTGTACCTTTACGAACATCAATATAGTAATTTTAGCTTTTACAAGATGCTTGAAATAGAAGTTTACTGAAATAATAATAATTCAAATATTGTAGTGATGAGTAAAATAATGGGTTAAAACTCCTTACCCACCTCTCCCCAAAATACACTGCCTGAAATAGTGAATGTTTACAGCTCCCTGTATTTGCTTCTAAGATACTTTCTATGGTACAAATTTGTATATCTATCTTTATCTGTCTGTCTCTCTCTATCATAGTGTGACATGCATTATTCCTATTTAGTTATCTAATTAGTTATCAAATAATGGATATCACACTACTTCATAGTGTCATATAGATATATTGTAAACTCAGAGGGTATGTTTCTATGCTTTTGCATTTCCCTGAGTGGTAAACTGCTTTTGACTGTTACGTGTGCATGCTAGCCTGTTTTGGGAGGCAAGGGGAGTCTCCGTTTTCCTGGGCCAGCCTTAGTTTTATGCGGATCCCTAGTCCCTGATTCTCAGGGGTGGGGTTTTCTCAATGATCCTGCCACTGCCCCTGTATTAGGAAACATCTAATGGCCTGAGTCCAGGATGGTTTGCTACTCATTCCTTAAGGGAATTTTCTTTTTCCCTTGTTCCAATTTCCACAGCCACAGTGGATCTTTTACTCTGCCCTCAGGCATAGCATTTGTGGCCCTTTCCCTGATGGCTTAAATCTTTTGCTACCTAGAGAAGAAGGCACCAGGTAGTACTTTGTGTTTTTTCCCAGGGGCTGCCTCTCCCGTCCTCTTGGCCTGCAACACCAACAGAGGCTTTCTCCTGTTCTCCTCTTTTCCACTGCTTTGTCTTATGCACCTGGTGAGTCCTATGTACCTGATGAGTTCATGGAGAAGAGTCTCTAAGTGGGTGCAAAGTGCTGTGTGTCAGCAGCTCTTGGAGTTTCTATTCTCTTACAGTTGCTCACACTGGGCCTTCCACAATTCACTAAAAATTTAGTTGAACCCCTTTTATCCTCTTTTATGACGATCTCATCTTCCTCCTGCTGCAGCTATTAACAACAGTGCTGTCTGTCCTTTGATATTAGAGTAGTTGGTTATTCTATTACCACAGCTTTTGGATGTGTCCAAGAAACATTATAAGTTTGTACATTATCCTGCATTTTCTTGTCATTAGGGTGAGAGTGATGTCCTTACCAGCTTTCTACATCTTGGACAGAAGCTGGAAATCTGTCTGCATTCATGAAGAACGTTTTACATATAGCCCTGTAAAGTATATGTGCTTTTACTTGTTTACTTTCTTCCGACTGCCTTCAATGTTTGCTCTGCAATTTTTATATTTGGACTGTTTTCCTATGATGTTTTTGGAACTGTGTTCTTTCTTTCTTCATAATGTTGCCTCTTATCTAGAACTGGCTCAGTTTTCTACACTGTACTGCCTTTTTTTGATTTATTCTTTAGTAATTTCTCCAGAGTTCAAAAATGTAATCTATAGCATAGTCAGTTTGGTAGGAGCTTTTGTGACCATATCAGAGAATTTCCTCTTACCTCAATCTTCAATTTGGGATCATGGTTGTCTACATACATGGGGAGTCTGATATGATTTAACCCTACTTTAGTGTTTAGTCCTGTCAACCTCTGTGCCATCAGGTCCCCCAAAACTAGTTCCGGCTGGTGTTTACCACCACTAAGGAGGGCTTCCTTTTAAGATTCATAGACTTTTGTAACTCTAAATATGCCCTCTTAGAGTTTCAGCAGATATGAGACCTGAGCTCCTCAGGTGATTCTAAAACCTGATCAATTTAAATTGGGAGTTTGGGATTGACATATACACACTACTATATTTAAAATAGATAACCAACAAGGGAACTCTGCTCAATATTCTGTAACAAACTAAATGGGAAAAGAATTTGTAAAAGAATAACTTACATGTATATGTATAACTGAATCACTTTGTTGTACTCCTGAAACTAACACAACATTGTTAATCAACTATACTGCAATATAAAATAAAAATTTTAAAAAACCCACTTAAGTTCTTATTCTACAGTTTTCCTGACCTCACTCAGTAGCAAAACCCTTCATGACAAATTGAATTTTAAAGGTTGTAGAGAATGTAAAATTGTGGAAAACAAGAAAAAAAGTCATTCTTTTAATTTTATTTTTTTGCGGTACGCGGGCCTCTCACTATTGTGGCCTCTCCCGCTGCGGAGCACAGGCTCCGGACGCGCAGGCTCAGCAGCCATGGCTCACGGGCCCAGCCGCTCCGCGGCATGTGGGATTTTCCCGGACCAGAGCACGAACCTGTGTCCCCTGCATCGGCAGGCGGACTCTCAACCACTGCGCCACCAGGGAAGCCCAAAAAAGTCATTCTTGACAATGGGAGTAGCGCAGTCAAAGAAGCAGGCAGAAAAGTAGGGTGAATGTAATTACTGCTGCATTACTGGAATATACCATGCTTGTTGGAAATTAGTTTGGGACTAAATTTTGGATGGTCTTGGAAGTCAAACTAAGGATACCAGTGTTCATTCTCTAGATAATAGGAACTCAAATAAGGTTTTTGAAATGAAGGGTAACATGATTAGTGCTGCCCACAAAACGACTAATCTACTAGCTTGTATATCCCTGACTGACATCCAGAGACTAGAAGTAGAAAGAATATTTGCAATATTCTAGGAGAGAGTAATTGTGGCCTTGAATGAGAGTTTGATCACTGGAATGTAAAGGTTGTGATAGATGTGAAAACTAATAAGGTAAAATGATCCATCAGTGGAAGAGAGAGGGCAGTGTTAAGGGTAGTAATGAGGTTTTAAATGTAAATGATTAAAAAACTAGGCTGTTGTTTACAGCAACTAGGAACAGCTTTGGGGAAAAGATAAAACATTTAATTGGGGTTAAAGTTCTTTGAGGGGTTGCTGGTACTTCCAATTGATTTTAAGACAAACTAGTCTAAATTAATTAATGCAAAAATCCAGTCCATCAGGCATGCAGACTTTCTATTTTTTAATAGTAAAATTCTATAATTGAGATTTTCTCTTCTAATCCAGGATACCCTGTGGATATATTGAATTAATTCTCCAATTTATTCATTTTGTATTTAATATGTAATATTTCACTTCATAATAATAATTTGATCTTTCAAAGCATTTTCAAAACTTTACTTAATCACTTAAAGAATGAGTCAAGAAATTTGATTTACTTTCTAGTACAAAGTCCTAACACTAATTATCCTCTGGTTTCTTCTGTGATTATTTCTGACATTATGTTTTAATTTTAACATTATAATTTCCAGTATTTTTAATCTGTATTTTAAAATAATTTTTGTCAAATTGTAATGTACATACAGAAAAGTGCACAAATAATAAGTATAGACCTTGAAGAATTTTCACAAATGTCCTTCCATTTTACTGCCTACCTCTTCCAGAGGAAACAAATTTCTTTCACTTTTAGATTATTTTTACCTGAATGGAATCATACAGTATGTACTATTTCATGTATGGTTTCTTTCTTTCAAAGTTATGTGTATGCTGTTTTTCCATTCTGTTTCAGAAATAGTTATTTATTTTTATGAATTTGTCTAATCTTTATTGACATTTGCATTGTTTCTGGTTTGCAGCTATTCAAAGAATGCTGTTATAATGTACTCATGCAAACCTTTCAGTCAATATATGTATGCATGTTTTGGGTTTATATTTAGATTTATGATTGTTGGGGGTGTGTGATAGGGTATGTGCATGTCCATCTTTAGTAGAGAGTACCAAACAGTTTTCAAAGTGGAAATGATGAGAGTTCCAGATTCTCCTCATCCTTGTCTGTGTTTGGTGGTTGCAGTCTTTTAAATTTCAGTCATATTGATGTATATGCAATTGTAAATTACTTTGGAATTAGTTTACATTTTATGGTGATTAAGGAGACTGAACACTTTCTCATATGTTTATTGACCACAAGTTATCCTCATTTTAGAAGAAGTTGCAAAAGATTCTTGCCCATTTACTTTTTTTTTTGTGCACAAGGAGTTTTATTACAGAATTTTAAAAAATGGAAGTGTAGTTGATATACATTATAATTATATATAATACATATTATATATAATTATTATATAATAACGTATATCGTATAATTTACAAGTGTACAATACAGTGATTCACAACTTTTAAAGGTTGTACACCATTTATAGTTAGTATAAAATATTGGCTATATTCCCTGTGTTGTATAATATATCCATGTAGCTTATTTTATACATAATAGTTTGTACCTCTTAATTCCCTACCACTATCTTGCCCCTCCTCCCTTCTCTCTCCCCGTTGGTAACTACTGGTTTGTTCTCTAAATCTGTGAGTCTGTTTCTTTTTTGTTTTGTTCACTAGTTTGTTTTATTTTTTAGATTACACATGTAAGTGATATCCTACAGTATTTGTCTTTCTTTGTCTGACTTATTTCACTAAGCATAATACCCTCCAACTCCATCCATGTTGTTGCAAATAGCACTATTTCATTCTTTTTTTATGGCTGAGTAGTATTCCGTTGTAGCTATATATACTACATCTTCTTTTGATGGGCACTTAGGTTGCTTCCATGTCTTGGCAATTGTAAATAATGCTGCTATGAACATTGGGGTGCATGTATCTTTTTGAAATAGTGTTTTTGTTTTACACCAAGGAGTGGAATTGCTGAGTCATATGCTAATTCCATTTTTAGTTTTTGAGAAACCTCCATACTGCTCTCCACATTGACTGTACTGTTGAATATAATTTTTTGGTGTAAGGTATTTTTTTCGATAGCTTAAGGAAGACTTCTATTAGTATATAACAAGTTTTCTCATGAAAACATGAAAGAATGTTAAATCTTATCATATGCTTTCTTTGAAACTGTCAAGGTGACCATACATTTTTATCCTTTATTCTGTTAATGTGATGAATTACATGATTTATTTTCAGATATTAAAACCAGTTGTTCATTCCTGGAATTAATCCAACTTGTATATATTTCTGGATTATTTTTGCTAATATTTTATGTAGAATTTCATATGTATGTTTATGTTTTTGTCAGATTTTTGGTATGATAGTTATGTGGGTCTCATATAATAAGTTGAGAATTTTTTCTTTTTTCTATTTCTCTAGAATAGTTTTAAAAATAAGATTGATGTTAATTATTCCTTAAATACATGGAGAAATTCAATTATAAAATCATCTCAGCCTGAAGTTTTCTCTAACGATTTTCATTTGAGCTGCAATTCTTAACAGATATACATTACTCATATTTTCTGTTTCTTCTTACACCAGATTTACTAAGTTGTGCTTCACTAGAAATCTGTTCATCATTTAATCTAAATTTATATAAAATTGTTCATATATTTTTACTTTTCTTTTGTAGTTTTCATTCCTAATATTGTTTGTTTGGATTTTTCTCTCTTTGTGTTTCTCTCCAAAGTCTTCCCATGGAACCTACAGTTTTATTAAATTACTATTTATTTTATTAAACTATTATTTTTCGAACATTGCAGTGAAAATTTTTTCTTTGTGTGCTTTTCTTTGTGTTTCATTAATTTCTTATCTTATTTTTCTATTACCTTACTTTCATTGGATAACTTACTGAGTTGGATGCTTATTAGATCATGGAGTATGAGCATTTATTCTTTTTCTAAATATGCCTTAAGGCTATAAATTTCCATCATAGAATCTTTACAAGTGTCCAAGAAGATTCAATATAATTATGTTTATTATCTTTCCATTTGACTGATTTAAAAATTACACTGTAATATTAACTTTGGCTCAAATATTGGGAGATTTTCTAGTTGTACTTTTGTAACTTGTTTCTAACTTAATTCCCCCTGGTCAGAGATGCACATGGAATTGTTTCAGTCCTTGTAAATTTGTTGAGACTTACTGTGAACAGTATATTATCAATTTTGAAAAATTCTCCACATCACCTTGGGAGAAATGTGTATTTTCTAGTTGTTGAGGATGGTGTTGTATACGTTGATGGGATCAAAATTTTAAAATTTCACTCTTCAAAACTTTTCTATCTTTACTGCTAATACTGGCTTCCCTTATTAGTTACTGAGCGCAGTCTGTTAAAATTTATTACTTTGCTTATATATTTCATATACTAGTTTATGAGGTACAAAAATCTTTCTGATGGATGGATTACTTAATCACAATAAAATATCTTATTTTGTTTTAATTGGAGTATAATTGCTTTACAATGTTGTGTTAGTTTCTGCTCTACAATGAAGTGAATCAGCTATATGTATACTTATATCCCCTCCCTCTTCGACCTCCCTCCCACCCATCTAGGTTGTAACAGAGCACCGAGCTGAGCTCCCTGTGCTACACAGCAGGTTCCCACTAGCTATTTTACACATGGTAGTGTATTTCTGTCAACCTAATCTCCCAATTCGTCGCACCCATCCCTTCCCCTCCGTGTCCAAATGTCCGTTCTCTATGTCTGCATCTCTATTCCTGCCCTGCAGATTGGTTCATCTGTACCATTTTTCTAGATTCCACATATATGTGTTAATATACGGTATTTGTTTTTTCTCTTTCCGGCTTACTTCACTCTGTATGTCAGACTCTAGGTCCATCTAGATCTCTACAGATGACCCAATTTCATTCCTTTTTATGGCTGATGTTGAGCATCTTTTCATGTGCCTCTTGGCCATCTGTATGTCTTCTTTGGAGAAATGTCTATTTAGGTCTTCCGCCCATTTTTTAATTGGGTTGTTTGTTTTTTTGATATTGAGCTCCATGAGCTGTTTGTGTATTTTAGAGATTAATCCTTTGTCCGTTGCTTCGTTTGCAAATATTTTCTCCCATTTTGAGGGTTGTCTTTTCATCTTATTTATGGTTTCCTTTGCTGTACAAAAGCTTTTAAGTTTCATTAGGTCCCGTTTGTTTATTTTTGTTTTTAATTTCATGACTCTAGGAGGTGGGTCAAAAAAGATCTTGCTGTGGTTTATGTCAAAGAGTGTTTTCCCTCTAAGGGTTTAATAGTGTCCAGTCTTACATTTAGGTCTTTAATCCATTTTGAGCTTATTTTTGTGTGTGGTGTTAGGAAGTGTTCTAATTTCATTCTTTTACATGTAGCTGTCCAGTTTTCCCAGCAACACTTATTGAAGAGGCTGTCTTTTCTCCATTGTATGTTCTTGCCTCCTTTGTCATAAATTAGGTGACTGTGTGTGGGGGTTTATCTCTGGGCAATAAAGTATCTTATTTTTTTCCTTAATAATCTTCTTGCCTCGAAGTTGACATTTTTCTATTGATACAGCTATATGAACAGTTTTGGGCAATGTTCATATTATATATCATTTTTTTATTCTTTTACTGTGAAAATCTCTTTATCCTTGTATTTAATGCATATCTTATTGTTGTGCTTTGTTTTATTTAGCCAGTCTCTCAAACTTTCTTTTAGGAAGTATGTAGTACATTTATATTCAGTTTAATTACTTATATATTTTAGATTATACTTAACATTTTACTAATACTTTTTTAACGTGTAGTAATTTTAGCACTTAAAATTTTTTGTCTGCTGGTGAAAAACTCTCTGTTCTGTTCTTCTGGAGCTCTTTTCATTTTACTTCAGTTTTGTAGGATTTTTTTTTCCTTAGGTGTAGCTATATAAATTGAAATACTTTTCTTTGAGCACTTTGATGATGTCATTCCACTGATTTCTAGCCTTCACAGTTTCTATTCAAGTGTTAACTATCAGCCTTATTGTTGTTCCTTTGAGGGTGATGTGTCTCTTTTTTCCAGCAGATTTTAGGATTTATGCCTTGGTGCATGTTGAATTTTCCAGTTCTTTGAAAATGTGGAAACCTCTGCTGGTTTCCTCAGATTCTGTAAGTGATGTTCCTCAGAATCTGTAGATGATCTTTTCAGCTTTACCTCTTTCTGTCAGAGTTTTTACATCATTAGTGGACTAAATCTGCATATATGTGCCTGATGGATTTTTCTGGAAGGCTGCTCTAGCTATTCATGTGCTAAAATTGCTCAGGAATTAAAAATCCCCCAAAGCAGTCCTTAACTAATGACTGGCAGTTGTTGGTATATAAATCTTTACAGTTCCCCCACCCTTGGGTAGGATAATCCTGGAGCATGTGTTTTACACCATTTTTTTAAAACTTGAGTTTCCCCTATACCATTAGCTAGTGTGATAATGTATCTTTTGTTAGTTGCCATCCCTTCTCTGCATCACTTCCTCCATGTTAGTGTTCCTTTCACTCCCAGATAAACCAAATAAACCACTTGTGATAGAATCCTCATCTCAGGATCTGAGTCTACTCTAATCCCAGGAGATTAAAAAAAAGACTCTTATGGCCCTCCTGTTTAGGAGCGTAATATAGAGGTCAGGTGATATATGGAGTCCTGGCCCAGCTCTGTCTCACTGTGAATTCAATGGTTCATTAGTGTACTCTAGTGAATTCCCTGGTCCCTCATTACATAGTAAAGATACATATAATTTGGCATAATTCTCACATTGGCTGCCTGACTTATGGAGAAAGAAGTAAAATGTTTGGGAAAAACAAGTAGAATCCCCTAAAATTACTCCCTAGTCAAGAGACTAAATGAGAAGCCATAATGCATCCTGAGAAAAAAGACAGATTTAGTGTTACCCTGTAGGCTTAAAGGATTCAGGGTTGGTGATCCCTATCATATTTCCATTCAGTTAACTAGTCTGAGCCCTGAATATCAATATAGTATGGAAAATTATGGGGAACTGCCATAAATTTAACCAAGTGATAGCACCAATCACTATTGCATTTTTGCAGTTGTCAACATGGTGATAAAGGCAAATAAAATCTCAATATTATGAAAATGTTGGTGACCCCAAAGACCGCTGAATATCATAGGCACCTGCAGAGCCTAAGGACTAAGAATGGGAGTAACAGAAGTGGTCCCTTTAACTGTTACTCCTCATGACCCACTTGAGGAATTTGGGCTTCAGTTTCCAGAAGAGAAAAGCTTCTACCAGGCTGCACAGCAAGAGATCCACAAAAGCTAAAATTATAGCTAACCCTAGTCATTCTGGGCTCTCACATAGGAGTGCAGAGGCATTTAAAAAGTTGTTACATTGTCAGTGGAAATTGATCATTATTATCGTGAGAATATAGAGTTGCTGCTGCATGATGAAGGCAGGAAGAGTCACTGTCTTCCCCTATCTAGTAATTTATGAGAAATGGGTACCAGCAGAAAGCATGACCTAACAAGAGCATGGTAACCAGAGGCTCGAGCCTTCAAAGATAAGGATCTGCTTTATCCCAGATCATCAGAAGTACGGGCCAATTACATGGGGAGATTAAATGGTAGAATAGACGTATAGTGAATATTGGTTGCAACCTTTGGATGCATGTCTCTTGTTTCACTAAAACTCCTGCACATGCATTTTTAAAAATATTTGACCTTGAAGAGGTAGAGCAAACTTAACTTGAGGTGTGAGTTGTTTTGAGCATTACAAAGGGCAGACTACATGTAGCAAATTCAGTTGGCACCTTCTCAAATACCCTAAAGCTTATCTTATCTGTGTACTCTAGACAAGTGACAACTGCCAGTATCTGTATATTCATGCTTCATGACTTGTTCTGGAAGGCTTCTCTGCTGTACCCAAGGAAGGCTAGAAATGCTCTGGAATTAAATAACACCTTAGCAATATCTCTCACCCAATGCCTGATGGAAAGAATGTACAAAAACCTCAGCCCCATCAAGCCTCAGATGGGATATATCTGAACATAGTATGTGCTTTACAGCATATCCCAGAGTGACTCTAGTATTACGTTATGGCTGTCCCTTGAATCTTGCTTAATAGGGTACTCTTTATTGGTTGCTTCCCTTTCCTATATCAGTTCCCACTTCCCTCTCGATGTTCCTGACATCTCCCAAAATGAACTACTTACACTAAGATCTTTATGTCAGGGTCTGCTTCCAGAAAAACTCAAAGTAAGACAGATTTGTAGCCACTACTTTTTGATAGGGTTTTCTGCCTCTTAGCCACTTTCTTTCATATATCCATATGTGAATCAAAGAAACTTTAATGAGAACTTAAAAAAGCAGTTACTGCCTTCTTCCATGACATTTTGAAAACTCAAGGAACATTTGAAAAATGTAACATCCAATTTTCTAGAAGCGAAAAGTCAAGCTCAAGGCATTCTTACATTATGACTCTTTCAGTCACCTTTGATTCTTTGTTTTCTGCCAATCTCTACATCTTTTGGGTAGTTTCTTTGCTCTTATTTTATGAGAAAGGATTAGACTTAAATTTGCTATTGTTTTCATGACATGTTCAGGGAGTGATTATCTGGCTTTTAAGGATCATACACTCATTCCTTTGGGGTAAGGGAGCAAGTATAAAACATTCATATTTCTCTTCATTTTCATTCCAGTAACTATATTCTAAAGGGGCACAGCATAGTGTTTTAAATGGAAAGAGAAGTTAAAGGAATGAAAAAGTGCTTGTTTGAAGAGTTCACCATTAAGACTCCTTCTGTAGATTAATAGATCACCAGTCTCCAGGGTTAGCAAGTCAACCATTTCATTAAAATTAAATTTACATGAAAATATGGGGGAAATGAATAACATTTCAGTCTTTGTTGGTAGTAGGTCAAAAAGCCACATCCCCATTGAATTTGGAACTCTGCTTTATAGTGACTTTTTCTATGACCTATTTTCCAGCGCTCATTTTATTGACTGGCTGAAGGCTTCTCCATGAACCAGTTGGTTTCTTTGTAGTTTTCAGCTTCATGTATTCAGGAAGATGTGCCTATGAGCTGAGTTGTAAATATGATGCCTTAAGTGACGTGTCATTTAGTGAATGCTGTGAAGTTTGAGTGTTTCCTGAACAGTGACAAATTTTGCCTAATTAATTGTCTCTATATTAAGAGTTGGACACAGTGTCAGTATCATCTTGTTTGCTGATGTAAGGAGTGTCCCTTAACAATTACTTACATGTTGGAGGAAAAAAAAAGAGGGAAACAGCTTATGCCTTATATATCATAAGGACTAGTCACAACTGAATGTTTATCTCATAATATTAAAAAAAAAAAAGAAAAACATTCCTAAATTTTCTTATCATGTCAATGTGATATAGGAAAAAAGTTTGCTCTGTTCTCTCTGAAAAAGAATGTGAGTTGCTGAGATAATATTCATTTGCTTCTATGAGATGCCACTCAGAAGCCAAGGGTTATGAAAATATTACCTTACTCTTCTAGGTTAGGTATCAAAAATGCTTTTAGATTAATATCTAGCGTGCAAAAGCAGAGTAAGCTTGCTTATTATCTTAAATTCTATGTGCTCCTTTCTTACTTTTTTATATGCATCTTACTTAATCCTGGCATTCTCACTCTTGCTCCAAACTTCTCAGTTCCTTGCGATAAGGAGAGATGTACAGCAATCTTGATTATAGCTCTTGTCTACCACTGAATTGTGGGTGCTTAATCGGCACACAACTTGAAGCAATTTGAACTCGGAAGCAGAGTCCATATCAAATGCTTTAAGACATGGCAATGATTTTGTCTAAAAATTTTTTTTGGTGGTGGTGATGATAAGGTAGCCATCCAAATGCAGCAAGCAGAGGTACCCAAAGAACTGTTCTGATAGATTTTAAAAAATTTCTCTGTATAGAGAACTTAAAAGTTAGTTTTACTTATATACTATGTATATTCATCAGATGTTCTCCCTAAATATTATGTAGTATTTTAATATATTTATCATTCATTCATCCAAAATATATAGAAAACTTATATGCTAAGAATACTGCTAAGTGCTTGGTTTAAAAATATTTTAAGGGGGCTTCCCTGGTGGTGCAGTGGTTAAGAATCCGCCTGCCAGTGCAGGGGACGTGGGTTTGAGCCCTGGTCCGGGAAGATCCCACATGCCGTGGAGCAACTAAGCCCGTGCACCATAATTACTGAGCCTGTGTTCTAGAGCCTGTGAGCCACAACTACTGAAGCCCGCGCACATAGAGCCCGTTCTCCGCAGCAGGAGAAGCCACCACAATGAGAAGCCCACTCACCACAAGTAGAGAAAGCCCGCGTGCAGCAATGAAGACCCAACACAGCCAAAAATAAAATAAATAAATTTATTTAAAAATATATTTTAAGGGACTTCTCTGGTGGCGCAGTGGATAATGCTCTGCGTTCCCAATGCAGGGGGCCTGGGTTTGATCCCTGCTCAGGGAACTGGATCCCACATGCATGCTGCAACTAAGAGTTCACATGCTGCAACTAAGAGTTCACATGCCACAACTAAGGAGCCCACGTGCTGCAACTAAGGAGCTGGTGAGCCGCAACTAAGACCTGGTGCAACCAAATAAATAAATATTAAAAAAAATTTTTTTTAAATAAATGGTTTGCTTCTGAAAAGCTGACTGAACACTGATAATTTCAACTTCTAAGTCACATACATATTTCGTTAGTGTTTGTCTTTCTAAAAGTAAGTGCCAGATTTAGGGCTAGATATTTCTGATATGCTAATGTTTGTAACTCTATGTATGAATACTAGGCTACATAATTTATTTAAACTAATGTTCAAGATTTCCTTCAAAAGTATAACAGAAAAGAAAATTAACATGTACCATCCTGTGATCAAGATGAATTTTTGTTATTTTTATACGATGTGGACCTGGAAGCAAGAGTCAGTGTAGCATATGCTACTCTCATTCCAAATAGATTTTTTTCTTCTCTGATATTTACTGAATGCTAATAATGTACCCTAAGCACATTATTACCTTTATATTTCATGATCCCTTTAGGTGCTGCTGTTAATATTCCAATTTTACAAATAAGGACACAGCCTGTGAGTCTCAGGTCACATGGTTAGAATGTGTCAGAGCCTTCACTCAGGTTCTGCACCTTGAGTCCTTTTGTTGCCTTATGATCAAGAATATTTGGAATTTGTGTGAGGATTTTCTTTTCAGTCTACATATTATAGGTTTATGATGAGTTATAGTCATTTTCCTCACAGGCCCCTCGAAATGCTTAATTCCATTTCCAGTGTGAGGGCATCCCATACATGAGTACTGCCCCCGTATTTGGTTCCTGCCTGATTTTCGTATCTTCAAGGGAAAATGAAATAAGAAAATGAGAAGTTTTGTAAAAGTGAGTAAGTGCTCTAGGGCATTTGTGGGATCAGAGAAGTGTATTAATACTCTAATCTACAGTTAGCCACCTATTTTTCCTGAGTACCACATGCTGGCATCAGTAGGATTTGGGGGGTTTTCTGAGTTTTCCTGATTAGCCTAAAGCAGTGAAGAGGAGAGGGGAAAGTGACACATGAGCAGAAGAATGGGAAGGAGTGAAGTGACATGGCAGGGAGAGTGGTGTTGGAGAGGAGGATGAACAGAAAGGTGCATATGGAAGGGGGCAGCCCTGAAACACCTGAGCACTAGCTGGATCTCTGGCAGGCACCTGTTCTGTCAGTTACTCCATCCTGCTCTGGTGAGGAGGGATAGAATTCATCACGAGCTCCTTTTTTTTTCAACTTCCACATTTCTCTCTGGGGTTGGGAAAGGTGAGCAATTTGTTACAAATGCATGATGAATTTCATTAAGTATTCACAACTACTGTTAAAATCACTGGAGATCTGCAGAGTAGAACCCAACATGCCCAGAACAGATTTGACACACAGAGCAGAGATGTGAAATTTGCCAGAAATTAAAAGCTGTGCTGGTAAATTCGGGTCCTTTATGATTCTTCTTCTTCTTTTTTTTTCCTGAGCAGAACATGATTTTATTGAAATAATGACAGTTACATGTTTTATTAATGTGCTTTTTAGACAGGCTTCATAACATGATCTCATCATAAAATTCTGAAGGTAATGGATTTATCATTCAATGAGTTAATGCAGTAGAAAGTGCTTTGTAGCCTGGAGAGTGCTAAATAAATATTAGTTATTGCAATCATAATCCACATGGCATTTTGTCTTATAGATTTGAAAAAATTTTTAAATGAGCTTTTTATTTTAGAACAATTTTAGATTTACAGAAAGACTGTGAAATAGTACAAAGAGTTTCCATATAACCCTATTTTCCCCTAGTTTCCCTTATTATGAGCACCTTAAAGTAGTATGGCACAATTATAATTAATGAAACAATTATGTTAGGTCCACATTTTATTCAGATTTCCATAGTTTTCACCTAATGTCCTTTTTCTGTTCCATGCTACCATCCAGGATGCCACTTTACATTTAGTTCTTATGTTTCCTTAGGATCCTGCTGGCCGTGACCGTTACTCAGACTTTCCTTGTTTTTGATGACCTTGACAGTTTTGACAAGTACTGGTCAAGGATTTTATAGATTGTCCCTCACTTGGGTTGGTCTGATGCTTTTCGTATGATTAGGCTGGAATTATGTGTTTTTGAGAGCATGATCACAGAAGTAAAGTACTACTTTCATTACAGCATATCAAGGGTACATACTATCAATATGATTTATCATTCTTAATGCTCACCTTGATCATCTGGCTAAAGTTGTGTTTATCAGTTTCTCCACTGTAGAGTTTCTCTTTCTCCGCTTTTTCCATACTGTACTCTTAGGAAGGAAGTCACTATGTGCAGCCCACAATTAGGCAGTGGGGAGTTATGCTGCAGTTCCTTCAGGGTGGAGTATCTACATAAATTATTTGAAGTTCTTCTGCTCAGGAAATCCCCCCCCCCATGTATTTATTTATTTATTTAATCATGTACTTATATCCATATGGAATTGTAAATATTTATTTTTTACTTTGCATTATACTCCAATACAAGTTAACTTTGCTCAAATTATTCCAGCTTTGGCCACAGGGGACCATTTGTTTTGGCTCTTAGGTCCCTTTGATGTACTTCCATGTGGGTGTGTGTGGATTTTTTTTTTTTAATTATTATTTTTGTTTAGCACTTCTATACTTTCTGGAATTTAAAAGATGCTCTAGGTTCATCTTGTAGATATCCTGCCCCAGTACTGGGATCAACTATTTCTTCAAAGAGCCCTGATTCCTTTTATTGAAGAACAGCATTAGAAACCAAGATATGAGTTATTTTGCTGCCAAAATGTCATTTTTCTGAGTTTTCTTAGCTGACAAAGCAAAGAGATATATGTGTGTACACTAACCCATGTATATGCACATATCTATAAATATTTTATATGTAACCATCTTTATGTACATTAAGGTAAACATGAGTTCATGTTGGTGTCTCCAACTGGAATCCATTACCACACAGACTACCTCCTGTTCTTGCTTATCTGAAACATCTCATTCCAACAGTGAAAAACCTGACTCCCAACATTCATTTACTTAATGGCTTTATTATAGATTTCAACGTTTATTATTTGTATGCTTCTTTTGTCCGAGAAGCAGACATCTAGATAGAATTAGACATGTACGAGGTTTATTAGGGGAAATACCTGGGCAGGAAGAAGAAAAGAGAGAGCAGGAGTAGGTAGAGAGAGGTTTTAGACCATGATTCAGGTCTCACACTTGTAAAAAGAGAAAGAAAAAAAAAAAAAAGAGAAAGAGAAGAAAGGAAGGGGGAAGGAGGGAGGAAGGTCCTCGCACTGTGTGCAGCTCTGAGAAAGTCTCAACCAGGACGTTGAAGAGACACAGCAATTATTGCCCATTAGAGGATATCCATGTAGGGCAGAAATGGCCTGGCTCCAGTGTCCTCACTGTGCCATCATTGGCTGAGAGCATCTTGGAGAGAGTGTGGCTTTGGTGTAAACATTACAGCAGATCTCAAGGTGTAGCCACTGGAGACTGCCATCCGCTGATGCTGTTCATTGCAGAAAATCTACAAAGGGAGACCTGAGCCAGGCATTTCCATGGCCATCACAGTTCTCTCTCGTTATATAGGTCTGTTATGGGTTAAATTGTGTCCTCCCCGAAATTTTTATATTGAGGTCCTAATCCCTAGTACCTCAGAATGTGACTGTATTTAGAGATAGGGCCTTTTAAAGAAGTAATTAAAGTAAAATAAGGGTGGGCCTAATTCCAATATGACTCATGTACGTAGAAGAAGAGGAAATTAGGACACAAGCATGAAGAGAAGGAAGACAATGCAAAGACAAAGAGGGAAGATGGCCATCAAGTTGGCCAAGCAGAGAGGCCTCAGAAGAAATCAACCCTGCCAACACCCTGAACTTGGACATATAGCCTCCAGCATTGTGAGAAAATTTCTCTTGTTTAAGCCACCCAGTCTCTGGTACGTTGTTATGGCAACTGTAGCAAACTAATACAAGGTTCTAACATTTAAAAGTCTTTAATTAGGTGGAGCTTCAAGATGGCAGAAGAGTGAGACGTAGAGATCACCTTCCTCTCCACAAATGCATCAGAAGTACATCTACATGTGGAACAGCTCCTACAGAACACCTACAGAACGCTGGCAGAAGACCTCAGACCTCCCAAAATGCAAGGGACTCCCCACGTACCTGGGTAGGGCAAAAGAAAAAAGAATAAACAGAGACAAAAGAATAGGGACGGGACCTGCGCCAGTGGGAGGGAGCCGTGAAGGAGGAAAGGTTTCCACACACTAGGAAGCCCCTTCGCGGGCGGAGACTGTGGGTGGTGGAGGGGGGAAGCTTCGGAGCCGCGTAGGAGAGCGCAGCAACAGGGGTGTGGAGGGCAAAGTGGAGAGATGCTGTCACAGGGGATCGGTGCCGACCGGCACTCACCAGCCCGAGAGGCTTGTCTGCTCACCCGCCGGGGCGAGCGGGGGCTGGGAGCTGAGACTCCGGCTTCGGAGATCAGACCCCAGGGAGAGGACTGGGGTTGGCTGCGTGAACACAGCCTGAAGGGGTTAGTGCACCACGGCTGGCCGGGAGGGAGTCCGGGAAAAAGTCTGGACCTGTCGAAGAGGCAAGAGACTTTTTCTTCCCTCTTTGTTTCCTGGTGCGCAGGGAGAGGGGATTAAGAGTGCCCCTTAAAAGAGCTCCAGAGACAGGTGCAAGCCGTGGCTATCAGCGTGGACCCCAGAGACAAGCATGAGATGCTAAGGCTGCTGCTGCCGCCACCAAGAAGCCTGTGTGCAAGCCCAGGTCACTATCCACACCTCCGCTCCTGGGAGCCTGTGCAGCCCGCCACTGCCAGGGTCCCGTGATCCAAGGACAACTTCCCCGGGAGAACACACGGCTGGTGCTAACAGCCATAAAAGGGGAAATCGACAGTAACACAATCATAGTAGGGGACTTTAACACAAAAGATCCCGAATAGCCAAAGCAATTTTGAGAAAGAAAAATGGAGCTGGAGGAATCAGGCTCCCTGACTTCAGACTATACTACAAAGCTACAGTAATCAAGACAGTATGGTACTGGCACAAAAACAGAAATATAGATCAATGGAACAGGATCGAAAGCCCAGAGATATACCCACGCACATATGGTCACCTTATCTTTGATAAAGGAGGCAAGAATATGCAGGGGACAAAAGACAGCCTCTTCAATAAGTGGTGCTGGGAAAACTGGACAGCTACATGTAAAAGAATGAAATTAGAACACTCTAAAATTAGAACACTCTAATGAAATTAGAACACTCTAAAAATTAGAACATTTTTAGTTTGAAAAATAAAGTCAGAATGGGTTAAAGACCTAAATGTAAGGCCAGACACCATCAAACTCTTCGAGGAAAACATAGGCAGAACACTCTATGACATAAATCACAGCAAGATCCTTTTTGACCCACCTCCTAGAGAAATGGAAAGAGAAACAAAAATAAGCAAATGGGACCTAATGAAGCTTAAAAGCTTTTGCACAGCAAAGAAAGCCATAAACAAGATGAAAAGACAAGCCTCAGAATGAGAGAAAATATTTGCAAATGAAGCTACTGACAAAGGATTAATCTCCAAAATTTACAAGCAGCTCATGCAGCTCAATATCAAAAAAACAAACAACCCAATCCAAAAATGGGCAGAAGACCTAAACAGACATTCCTCCAAAGAATATATACAGGTTTCCAGCAAACACATGAAAGAATGCTCAACATTATTAATCATTAGAGAAATGCTAATCAAAACTACAATGAGATATCATCTCACACCGGTCAGAATGGCCATCATCAAAAAATCTACAAACAATAAATCCTGGAGAGGGTGCAGAGAAAAGGGGACCGTCTTGCACTGTTGGTGGGAATGTAAATTGATACAGCCACCATGGAGAACAGTATGGAGGTTCCTTCAAATACTAAAAATAGAACTACCATACGACAAAGCAATTCCACTACTGGGCATATACCCTGAGAAAACCATAATTCAAAAAGAATCATGTACCACATGTTCATTTCATCTCTACTTACAATAGCCAGGACATGGAAGCAACCTAAGCGTCCATCAAGAGATGAATGGATAAAGAAGATGTGGCACATATATAAAATGGAATATTACTCAGCCATAGAAAGAAACGAAATTGAGTTATTTGTAGTGAGGTGGATGGACCTAGAGTCTGTCATACAGAGTTAAGTAAGTCAGGAAGAGAAAAGCAAACACTGTATGCTAAGACATATATATGGAACCAAAAAAAAAATGGTCATGAAGAACCTAGGGGCAAGATGGGAATAAAGACGCAGACCTACTAGAGAATGGACTTGAGGACACGGGTAAGCTACGACAAAGTGAGAGAGTGGCATGGACATATATACACTACCAAATGTAAAATAGATAGCTAGTGGGAAGCAGCTGCATAGCACAGGGAGATCAGCTAGGTGCTTTGTGACCACCTAGAAGGGTGGGTTAGGGAGGGTGGGAGGGAGGGAGACGCAAGAGGTAAGAGATATGAGGATATATGTATATGTATAACTGATCCACTTTGTTATAAAACAGAAACTTACAAACCATTGTAAAGGAATTATACTCCAATAAAGATGTTAAAAAAATACTTAACAAACTAGCACATAACACACATGTTCAATTAAAAATATAGATATTTTTTAAAAAGTCTTTAATTAAAAAAAATCTATCTCAGACATAAAGTATTTAAGTAATTACAGGTAGCGTGCTATGATGTCTGGAATTTATTTTGATATAGTGCATCCAAAAAAAGGAGTGTAGATGATGAAGAATGGCAAAATGATTATTACTGTGGAAACTGTTTTGAGTATACGAAAATTCATTATCCTCCCTATTTTAGTGTATGATTGAAAATTTACATAATAAGTAGTTTCAATATGTAACTAACTCATTACTATTAATTATTGATTAGTCTGCTGGGCACAGCATGCCAGCGTCTGTTTGGATTTAAAAACGTTAAATTTAGAAAACCACAACAGTAATGGCTACTCACTGAAAGTCAGGAGTTTTACGGTATACTTTATGTATGCTAGTCCCGTGGTTATAACACAGACCAATAAGGTAACTTATTGGCACTAATTTATACAGTTAGTAAACAGCTTAGTTTGGACTTGAACAGTAGCCTACCTGTTTCAAAAGCCAGAGTTATTTCCACTATACTTTTCCATTCTGCCACTGTGTCCCACAGTAAGAACTACTTTTATTGTGTGTATATATGTGTCAAGCATTTTGTTGGGTGTCATATATCGTGAAGGAGGGTCAAATTTGAAAAAAATACTTTTTATGCATCTACTGATACGGTCATACGATTGTTCTAATTTATTCTATTAAGGTGGTAAAATGTATTAATTGATTTTTAATATAACTATTTGCATATAATGTATAATTAACTGCACAAATTTAAAATTAACAGTTTATTAGATTTTAATATATCTAAGCACCCAGGAAACAATCACCACAATTGGGATAATTACTATTTCTACCACCCCCCAGCCCCCAAAGTTTCCTCATGCTCTTTTATAATCCCTTCTGCCCTCTCAAAACCCCGGCAACCAGTGATCTGTTTCATGTCACAATAGGTTAGCTTACGGTTTTTAGAACAATGATCAGTAAACAATGGCCTGTGGACCAAATGTGGCCCAACCTCCTGCTTCTGTAAACAAAATTTTATTGGAACACAGATGCATTCATTTGCTTACCTGTTCTGTGGGTCGGAGAACACAGCCAAAGTTTTGGCAATTCATAAGTCTTCCCTGGCTTTTAATTTTCTCCTGAGTCTCCTTGTATTTTCTCTGGGAATATGTAAGGCCTCATGACCCAAACAGTGATATTTGGAGGGATAGGACCCTCTCTAGTCTATTCTGAGTGTTTGTGCAGTTTCGCACATGTACGCAGCCTTCCAGGAAGCTAGAGATATGGGAACTTATCAAGGCCCACTATGAGTGTATCATTCTATGATCCGTGTTAAATTTCTGGCTAATTGGGCAGTCTGCTGCCTGTCTCAACCCGAATAGCAGTCTCATGCTAGCTGTGATTTCAGTCTCCCCATTTGTTTGCCACCAGAATTGCTACTGTTTTGGCCAATGTCCAGGAATTTCGGACTTTTCTACGTTCTGATTCAAATTAAGTCAGTGCCCTCTAGCAGTAGAACAGTTGGTTCCTGCTTAGCAAGCTAGTGGGGTAGGAGTGGGGCAGATGAAAGCCGCCTCAAGCTAAAACTCCATCAAGTCCCGCTGTTTTTGCCTCGGGTTTGGTAGTTTTTCTTCAATCAACTTTTCTTCATTAAAAAAAATATGCCTCTGGTTGCTCTCCAGAGTACTGAAATTATTTCTGTCAGTTTTGTCCAGCTGTATCATTGCTTTTTGGGGAGAGGTTTTGCAGAGCTCCTCACACCTCCATTCCAGAAGTCCTGCCCCCTCAATGCCCTCTTATTTTTTTAACTTTTTATTTTATATTGGAGTATAGTTGATTAACAATGCTGAGGTAGTTTCATGTGTACAGCAAAGTGATTCAGTTATACATATACATGTATCTATTCTTTTTCAAATTATTTTACATACTGCTATATTTAAAATGGATAATCAACAAGGACCTACTGTATAGCACAGGGAACTCTGCTCAGTATTATGTAACAACCTAAATGCTCAGTGCCCTCTTTTAAGAAGTGTTATTATTGGTCCTATAATTCCCTCATTCTCCTCACTAATCCTCACCTTCCAAGAGTTGTCAGGTGTGACTTTCAATTTTCTTTGGCAAAGTTAAAAAAGTTACATCCTGTTTTGTGACCCTCATTACGTCTTCTGTGCTGTTTATAAATTATTTGATTCATTTAGCAAATATTTACTCTGTATTTACAATTTGCCTGTCAGTGTGGCAGGTTCTGAGTTAGGAGAAGGGCATCAAATTGACTGTGTCCTTGCCCTCCTGAAATTCACATAAAGTACATACATGATAAATAGGTAAAATCACATGTGAAAACCATCAGTGCTTTTAAGTAAATAAAACTGTTCTAAAAGGGGACTGTGGCGGTGGATGGGGACTGTTTCAGATAGAATGATGTGCTTTTAAAAGGTGATAGTTAGGTGCGGTATGGATGGTAAGAAGGAGTCTGATGTGGTAATTTGGAGGGAGTGTGTTTCAGGCAGAGAATCCCCAGGGCATTTTTAAGTTGCCTAGTAATGGCCTGTAAAATGATAGACCTGGAACCTGGGTGAGATGAAGACTGGTAAGCTGGAGCAAGGGCCAAAAAAAAAAAAAAAACCAATGTCAGTAATTGTTACAACTATTGGAAAACTAATGAATGTTAATTGACATAATTTGAGTATGTAGGTAACATGCTATAGAGCACAGTAGTATGGTGAAATTACATTTCCCTCTTTGGAGTTTCAGTAACGCAATTTTATTTACGCTCATTGGAGAAAGTTCCTAACTTTCAAATGGGTGCTCCCTTTTTATATCTTCCCAATTTGATGGAGGTTTTTTATTATCTAAATTTCAAACTAGATATTTGAACTATTGGATTGGGATGAAAGAAATCAGACATAATTTTAACATTTTATTTTGGATTGGCTAATATTTCAGTTCCTCATACTGTCTAGATGTTTCATGAACAAAGAGGTGACTGACACAAATAAGGATAAAAACTGGGTTTTGATTTTCTCTCACCTACTGATGGAGGTTAGGGTGCCTTAACATGATAAGAGAGGTTTCCTTATGACACGTGTATTAGGGCTCTTGACACAAGCCTGGTTAAAAGTTAAAGTCCAGTATCCTTATTTTTCAAAATGAGTTTTTGTCACAGCTAAACAGTTGCCAGGAGATTTACATATTGTATAGCTATGGCAGCGTATGACAACTGCAGCAAATTATAGAACTCCATCCTGACCTTATTTTTTAATAAACGTAAAAAAAGGAAGGAAGTATCTTACTTTCAGATATGAAAGATAAATATCTAAGCAAGAATTCAAATAATGAATAACTGTTTTAGGCTGGACATTAACTGAAGCAGATGCAAATAATGGCATCTACCAAGGGACCATTCCAGGACGTCGTATGGTGTCTCTCATAGGCTGGAGAAAAGAAAGAGAAATTGAACTCCTCCAAACACATAGAGATTTCTTTATACACTAAACTTCTAAGAACAGTTAAAATTTTGACAGTATATGACACTTCATAGTGTGGTGTCACAACTTTTATATATTTATGAAGAAATGGAAGCAGATTAATACATTCCTACTAAAATATGGATACATATTCTTTAAAGGATGAATATATACTGTTTTAATACCTATTTCAGCAGAGGACTGAAATAACACAAGTGCCTTCCATGAAAATGATGAAACCTGAGAAGTGTGAAAAGAATCTTCAGAGAAATAATAAATATTTAAAAGTCGAGCAGAAAGTGCTGAGAATTCCCATATAACCATGTTCCCATGCATTTGCAGCCTCCCCCACCATCAACATCCTGCACAGAGTGGTACTTCTGTTGCAGTTGATGAACCTACATTGATACATGATCACCCAAAGTCCATAGTTTACATTAGGGGTCATATTTGCCATTGTACATTCTATGGCTTTGGACAAATGTCTAATGACATGTATCCACTATTGTAGTAACATACAGAATAGTTTCCCTCCCCTAAAAATTCTCTGTGCTCTGCCTATTTATCCCTCCTTTCCTGCCACCCCCTGGCAACCAATGATTTTTCACTGTCCCCATAGTTTTGTCTTTTCAGGAGTGTCATATAGTTCGAATCATACAGTATGTAGTCTTTTCAAATTGGCTTCTATAAGTTTGCGATATGCATTTAAGATTCCTCTCTGTCTTTTCATCGCTTGGTAGCTCATTTCTTTTCAGTACTGCATAACATCTCTTTGTCTGGATATACCGGTTTATTTATATTCAGCTACTAAAATACATCTTTATTGCTTCCAAGTTTTGACAATTATGAATAAAGCTGCTATAAACGTCCATGTGCAGGACATATGTTTTGTGTGGACAGAAGTTTTCAATTCATTTGGGTAAATATCAAGGAGCATGATTGCTGGATCATATGATAAGAAAGAAACTGACCAGCTAACTTCTAAAGTGGCCCTACCATTTTGCATTCCCACCAGAAATGAACTACAGATCCTGTGTTTCCACATCCTTACCAGTATTTGGGGTTTTCATTGTTCTGGATTTTGGCCATTCTAATAGGTGTGTTGTAGTATGTCATTATTGTTTTAATTTGCAATTCCCTAATATCAGTTGATGTTGAACATTTTTATATGCTTATTTCCTGTCTGTATATTTTCTTTCTGAGGTGTCAGAGTTTCTGGCCATTTTTAAACTGAGTTGTTTGTTTTCTTATTATTGTGTTTTAAGAGTTCTTTGTATATTTTGAATAGCAGTCCTTTATTAGATATGTCATTTGCAAATATTTTCTCCTAGTCCTTGTCTTGTTTTCTCATTCTCTTGACATTTTTGATTTTAATGAATTCCAGCTTACCTGTTACTTCTTTTGTGAATCATGCCTTTGGTATTGTATCTGAAAAGTCATTGCCATACAGAATGTCATCAAGATTTTCTTTTATGTTATCTTCTAGGAGTTTTATAGTTTTACATTTATGTCTATGATTCATTTTGAGCTAATTTTTGTGAAGAATGTAGGGTCTGTGTCTATGTGTCTGCATTCTGGAGGGTTTTGTTGTTGTTGTTGTTTTGGTAGGTGGATGTCCAGTTGTTCCAGAACCATTTTGTTGAAAAGGCTGTCTTTTCTCCATTGTATTGCCTCTCTTCCTTTGTCGAAGATTATTTGACTTAATTTATGTGGGTTTATTTCTGGGCTCTCTCCCCTGTTCCATTGATCTATTTGCCTATTCTTTCGCTAGTACCATACTATTTTGATTATTATAGTTTTATAGAAAATTGTGAAGTTGGGTAATGTCAGTCCTCCAACTTTGTTCTTCTCCTTCAACAGACCTTGGCTATTCTAGGTCTTCTGCTTCTCTATATAAACTTTAGAATCAGTTTGTCAGTATCCACAAAATAGCTTGCTGGGATTTCTTTTTTTCACATCTTTATTGGAGTATAATTGCTTTACAATGGTGTGTTAGTTTCTGCTTTATAACAAAGTGAATCAGCTATACATATACATATATCCCCATATCTCCTCCCTCTTGCGTCTCCCTCCCACCTTCCCTATCCCACCCCTCTAGGTGGTCACAAAGCATCGAGCTGATCTCCCTGTGCTATGTGGCTGCTTCCCACTAGCTATCTATTTTACATTTGGTAGTATATATAAGTCCCTGCCATTCTCTCATTTCGTCCCAGCTTACCCTTCCCCCTCCCCATGTCCTCAAGTCTGTTCTCTACATCTGTGTCTTTATTCCTGTCCTGTCCCTAGGTTCTTCAGAACCTTTTTTTTTTAGATTCCATACATATGTGTTAGCATACGGTATCCTTCTCTTTCTGACTTACTTCACTCTGTATGACAGACTCTAGGTCCATCCACCTCACTACAGCTTGCTGGGATTTTGACTGCACCGATTGTATCATTTTTTAACTGTATCAAGATCCAAATAAAGTTCAGGTATTGCAAACTATTTACATAACTTAAGTATCTTTTAATGTACAAATTCTATTTCCATGTCTCTTTACATGCAACTTATTTATGGAAGGAATAAATTTATTTATTCTGTAGTGTTTTCCACAGTGTGGATTTTGTTTTGTTTTGTTTTCCCTGCACCATCAGGGAAGCCCCACAGTCTGGATTTTGAATAGTGCATCTTTCTGGTGATATTTAGCATGTTCCTCTGTTGTCTGTGTTTCCTATAGATTGGAAGTTAGATCTGTAGGTGTAATCAAATTCAAGTTAAAATTTTGGGGCAAAACTGCTTCATAGATGGCCTTATATACTTCCATTAGAAGGTACCCAATTCCAATCTCCATCTCTCTCTCTCTCTCTGATGCCACATGCAAAATAGTGGTATTCTAATTCTATTCCCTTTTCAAATATTAGTTGAAATATTTGTAAAAACAGAAGATCTCTTTTGTCAACTATGTGTTTACTCAAGGATGTGACTTATATAGAAAAAACGATATTTTTTCCTTTATTTTCCATAATAAACAGTTGGTTCCTTAGCATTCCTCAAAGTTTATTAAAAGAAAATTTATCACTAATAATGGAAACGTCTTTAACTTCATTAAAAGATATTATGAATAACTTTATGGCAATAAATCTTAGAATTTAAGTGAAATGAAATTTTATAGAATTTTTTTTCTGAAAAAATACAATGTACAAAACTAAAACCAGAACAAAAAGGAAATATGAATGTGAAATAATAGTTAGCTACATTAAAACTCTAGGTAAAAATCTGTTGAAAAATCTTTAGTCCTACATAGTTTCATTAGTGAGTTTTGAAAACAGTCAATGAAGGAATATTTCAATTTCTATGCCAGTTATTTCACAAAAAAGATGGAAATGCTTCCTAAATCATTTCATAAATCTAGTATATCCTTGATACCAAAACCCAACAAGAATATTCAAGAAAGGAAAAGTATAGACAAATATATTTCATTAATATGAATGTAAAATTCTAAATAAATTTATAAATCAAATCCAGTGATTATAAAATAGGACAATGTATCATGAACAAGTGAGGTTTTTTCCAGAGATGCAAAGTTGATTTTACATTTTTCAATCAATAAGTACAATTTAAACATTACCAGAATGAATGAGAAATGTCAAATTCTTACCTCAGTAGATGAATAACAATCATTTGATAATTCCACACTCATTGTTCAGAACATTTAGCATACTATCAATGGAAAGAAACTTCTGTAGTATGAAAGAATCTATAAAATTCTAAATAATCATTAATGTTGAAATATCGAAGATTTCATTTCAAGAAAGAATAAAACAAGGAGGCTTGCTATCATTACGTCATTCAACATGGTAGTGGAGAGCTCAACCAGTTCAGTAATGCAGACATTGAAGTGAACAGAATAAGTAAAAGGAAGCCGGCCATTATTCATTACAAACATAAATGTGTACATAGAAATTATTTCGGCAATCTAAGCACAAAAAATTAGAATACACTAGTATCTAGCTGTATATAAAATTGGTATAAAATAGTCTAATTTGATATTTTACAAACTTATAAAGAAGGTGAATAAACACTTTTCCTAAGGTCTTAGCATTTAATAGAGTAGAAAAATCTATGGATTTTTATTTTCAACTCAAAACCAGGCATCAGTATGTATGTGCTGTATATCACAAATGATTTGAATAGTATTTTATTTACCAGACACAGGAACAAAATTTACCCATTTCTTCTAAGGATTACAATTAGATTTTACGTATACCAGAAATGACCTGCCATAAACAGAGCTGGAAATGATGAAAATTAGTGCAACGTGGTACATGGATAAAAGAACAAATAACATTTTGTCTGTCTTCAAGAATGTTGCTTCCTTCTGAAATTAAACCCAGCAGGTAGGAAGATTCTAAACAGACTTCAAATCATTGAACATCTGCTCACCCTAGCACAATCTAAAACAAGGAATGCATAACATTTTACAATGCTAAAATTCATGCAACCTAGTTAGAATCATTACACTATTAAATTTTGGCAGGGGGGAAGAATATCTCAAACAGAATCCAAAATGTTTTTACTTTCAAGTCATAAAATATTGTGAAACTGACCCAAACAGCTCTTTCATTATGTTAAAAATAGTTGAGTATCGTTTGCTAATTTAGGTTTATATCATTTCCTAAAATTTCTCAAAATGAAGAGTAAAATTAATAAACCTTAAGGTCAATTATATTTAAATGAAATGGAAATTTAGATTTCTGCTTTAAGATGAAGCTGCTTGATTTTCTTCTTTCATATTCAGGTGGCACTATAACATGTTCTGGTTTGCTGCAGATAAGAAAGGGCTTAGTGCAGGTTGGAGTGACAAAAATACCCAAGAGTTTATTCTGCTTACTAATGCAGTGGTTATTCAAAAGAAGTGAGTGGACGCTTCTAGTCCTAATGTCATAACTCACAGCCATTGCAGAACTTGAATGTTCTGCCTCTGTAGAAAGATGTCACCTATTCTGATTTGCCTATGTCCCCGTGTATCCTTCTGAGAGTTTAAAGAACAGTGGGTAAGCAGCTGCCATAGATGGCTCAAGAATTTTGTATTTCATAGCAGATTTCATTTCCTTAGTTCATTTTCTGTGCAGAAAAAGTCATGACACCCTTCAACTTTCAAGTTGGTCATTTCCCCAGTCACAGACAAAACATGTCAAACCCTTTCTGACATTCTCAAGAAGACAAAAGTATGTGATAAATGGATCCACAGTTTTCCAGGGCTTATGGGAAAAGAGGAAGGTATGACTTATAAAGGGATAGTATAGGGGTTTTTTCCTGGGGTCATAGAATTATTCTGTATCCTGATTGTGATGGTAGTAACATGAATCTATACATGTGTTAAAATTCATAGATGTGTACACCAGAAAAAAGAAGAGTCAATTTTACTGTTTGACAATTTAAAAGATAAAAATTTAAAAAATCATCCTAAAATTTAGAAAATTCAAAGTGCTGTTATTTTTAGAGAGGTTCTCTCTCTGACCCCAGATCCACACCCACACAATCCAGTTAAGTAAAAAGTTTTCCAAGCACAGGCTTCCATGCTACTTTGTGTCTTAAACAAGATTATTTAAAAGCATGCTAAGGCAATTATCTCCTGTTGATGCCAAAGGAGAAGAAAAAAGCTGCATTTTAAAAAGCTTTTAAACAACATTTAAAGCGATAAACAGCCTTTGAAAAAGCTATCTTCTTTTCTTAAAACATGTCCCCTCTCCCCACCACAAATGGGGCTTTTGTTGGTGCCTGTAGGAGACTGCAAGCGAAGACAATAGGTTCAAAATTCTTTGATTTAATGTAAAATTGATTTGAGATTGCCCTTTCCCCTTCCCTTTGTCGAATCATCAAGATCATATCCCTATATCGTTACTCAACAAGTATTAGGACAAAGGACAATCCCGTGTTTGATTGCACAGCAATATGGAAAAGGAAATCTAAGGTTCCTGGGACTTATTTTTTGTTGCATTGTGTCCCTTATATTTTGGTTACTTCAGGGTTTTTTTTTTTTTCCCCCAAGAGTGGAAAATTATCAGATAATAAAAATGTAGAGATAAGCAGAAGCAGAACTGTGATGCTATGATTTGTCCAAGAGAAACAAAAATCATAAACTTATCAAATTCTAAGGGCTATGTCTCTGAACAGTTTATTTATAAGAGGATAATTTATGTGAGAATTTGTAGGACAAAACTGCATACATGGCTATAAAATCGGAAGTAAATCAACAAGCTAAATATCATGGAACTTATATCAGCAATGTTCTTTGCACTCGGCCTTTCCTCTTTGTGCAGTGAAAGGAACGTAATCAACTTTCTTACTCAGAAAATAGCTAAATTGTCAAGAAATCTTTTTGAGATTTTGTTTTTATATAAATTTATCTTAGTGAAATGAATCCCTGAGTTTCGAGCTAAAATCATTGACTTCCTGGCTAGAAACATAGGTCCTTTTGCCTGCATTTGTGGTGAGCTTGTTCATTCATGATAACTTGATTCAGAACAAAAAGTAAGATCTTCCTCAGAACTGATGATTAGAAATCAATTAGTGAAGAAAATTGGTAAAATTTATTAAATTATATTTAGAAAGAGGTAACATAGAGAAGTTATAAAATTATTTCAGCATGGGAACAGGCGTATCAAATACCTGACTTTTCCTATAAGCAATGTGATTTTACCTGAATTAATTAATGTAGTTGAGGCATATTTTCTCTCAGCAAAATTAGAAAATAATAACTCTCTCTTACATTTTCCGTGAAAATGAAACAATACTTATGTTTTTAAAAGGTCTAGCATAGTTCCTGGCAGATAATAAGCATGTGCTATTCCTTCTCCTTGTCTTTTTTTTTTTTTTTTTTTGTGGTACGCGGGCCTCTCACTGTTGTGGCCTCTCCTGTTGCGGAGCACAGGCTCCGGACGCGCAGACTCAGCGGCCATGGCTCACAGGCTCACGGGCTCAGCCGCTCGGCGGCATGTGGGATCTTCCCAGACCGGGGCACGAACCCGCGTCCCCTGCATCGGTAGGCGGACTCTCAACCACTGTGCCACCACGGAAGTCCTCTCCTTGTCTTTTGCCATTAAAAACCACGTTTCTCAAACTTTTAAAACCCATAGGGGCTTATATTTTCTAGTGAACTCTCACCTGGCACCCAGTATGTACCACATGAATTCAGAGCTTTTTGGTTGAAGAGGAATTGAAGTACTGCGTTCAGAGTCCTAGAGCCTTCTTCTGTCTGCTTTCCTCTCCCCACCTCACTTGCACCCTCTCTCCAACTTCCGACCTCCCTCCTCCACTCCCATCCCCACCGCTACAGTTCTAGATGCTCTGCCTCAGTATCCTAGGACTCCAGTCAAGAACTGCCATTTTAAAACTCTAACACCAAAGTTTAGAAAGACAGCATGCTCAGATTTAATAGCCGCAAGTGTCTTATGTACAATAATAGTCACCACAAACATATTAGACACAATCGTGTTGGTTAAAGAGGAAAAATCATAAAAATATTCATGTGAACCCAGTGTTTTATGTTCACTCAAAAACACACACGTGCACATTATTTGAGTCTTTTTGCATAGAACCAATTCTTAATTTTTTTTGGAGAACAGTGTTCAGTTAATTGTAGTTCTTGGGGAAAATATGCCTATAATTCTATTATCTGTGATATCTAATTTGACTTTAAAAAAAGGGTACAGTTCAGTAGTGTTAAGAATATTCACTTTGTCATGAAACAGAACTTTTTCATCGTGCAAATATGAAACCCTATTCCTACTAAACAACTCCCCATTGCTCCCTCCTGATGGCATTTTTTAAAGTAAAGTAATATGTTGAAGAGACTTGTGTAGCTGTCTAAGATCAAAATCTTTCTGGTTGTGTTCCTCAGGTTGTCGTGGACTGTTATTCACGTCTAATTCAAAGGCATTATTACATTGTTTCTTTATTGCATCTTTCTAAAGCATTCAAGTTACTTTTCTTAGAAGAAGTTGGTATCACCTCTCCCTCAGATTTCTTTGTTTTTTCATTGTAATTTTGTTATAATTTAATTATATTTCATGTATATCAAGCACAATTAGTTTAAGACAAAAGAAATATCTCCACTCACTCTTATTAAACACATATTTGTTTGGAGAAGCAGTGACAAGCACTCTAGCAAATGGTCTACAAGCCCTAAGCTGTAACATGTTATGAACATGCTATGAACACGTGTGAAATATATGTATTAATACAACATGTTTGTCAAAAATGGACATCATTGGCAACAAGAAAGAAGGTGCATTGCCATTTATCTATCTATCCAAATATCTATCTATCTAATCTATAGGAATATATATATCTATATCAATTTGAAATACAAAAGTGGAGCTATGAAAATGATCATTGCTGCTGATTGCACACTTTGAAAATGGTTATATATAGTTAACAATATTATATAGGTCAAGTACTTTATTTTAAAGATTTTTTTTGATGTGGACCATTTTTTTGAAGGCTTTATTGAGTTTGTTACAATATTGCTTCTGCTTTATGTTTTGGTTTTTGGCCACGAGGCATGTGGGATTTAGCTTCCTGACCAGGGATCGAACCCGCACCCCCTGCACTGGAAGGTGAAGTCTTAACCACTGGACCGCCAAGGAGGTCCCAGGTCAAGTACTTTAATACTTTGCTATATTATGCTGAAGACATTAAGAGAAGGCAAATAAATCCACAGTGTGTAACCATAAGCAACATAGCTTGCTTTCCTTAGCTAAGATATAAGAATTGTATCTCTATATTTTTCTTAAATTTAGAATGAATTCCCGTTATGCTCTGCCCAAAGTATGGGGGGAGGTGAATATGTTGAACTCTGAAATGGAAGGCACAAAGGAGGCAAAACATTTTTCAATTTAGGAGAGAGAGAATCTAACCAAGGATTACAAATTCTGAGAATATGCAGACTTTTAGACAGAAATTTGGGGGTTTCTATAGTCTGAAGACCAAATTGAAAGTTACAAAATGTTTCAGAGCTCTGAAATAGTTGTAAAATTGATACAGAATTTATCAGTGGACTGCTGATAAGGTGAAGAGCCCACCTCTTCCCTCTTGGAATGTTAATGAAAATTTCTCATCTTATTCTTTCACGCTTGTACTCTTCACTCACATTGGTTTGTAATTAGCTATAACTCAGTTGAAAATCTTCATTGCCTGCTGCTTTTGACGAGCTGGGAACCGATCCAAATCTTTGACTTACAGCCATTTTCTTTTAACGTTTGCTTTCTAGCCTCTCTCTTTCATCTTTAGAATGTTGTCTATCAGTATCTGTCAAACTGTGTCTTTAAAATATGAAAGTCCGAGATAGACATTACACATTTGGGCTTGTTTTCTTTCTAACAATTTTCAAACATATCTATTTGTTTTTTTACTGATGAGAGATATTCTTTGAAGGGATCAATGGCTTTAACCCACATTCTATGACAGCAGATCTCTCATACTCTTTCAGGTTATTCTTGAGATGAGTTCCACGGCTTTGGACTTGCTCACACAAGGTTACAGCACAGACACAATGTCTGTGAATTCTTGGAAGGAAGCAAGCCATCAAGTGCTACCAGTTATTCTGCCATCCTTAAACTTGTGTTTGGTGTTTCAGCTAAAAAGAAAGCTGTGTAATACACAGTTTGGGCATCTAATCAGTTTATGGGAGAATACGTACTGTAAGCCTACCTACCAAAACAAGATCTTCTTTTTGGGGAATCTGATTCAGTAAACTCCTGACCATGTGAGATTCACACTCTTCCAGTCTTCCAGCCTTGCCTCTTCAAACAGGCATATTTTGCTGATAGTAAGTAGTTTCTGGTTTCTACATCAGTCACTTATTTAGCTCGTGAGTCTGCAGTTTTGATCAGGCTCAGTGAAGAATGCTTGTGTCTCCTGCATGTGGCTTCAGTGGGAGCAAATTCCAGTTTTAGAGTGGCTCACTCACGTGGCTGACAAATTGGCACCTTTGTTTCCCTCCATGTGGGCAGCTCCACCTAAGTCTTTGCAAAGGCTGCTCCAGCTTCCGCTCAGCATGGTGTCTGGGGTCCAAGAGTGAGGATCCAAAGAAACAAAGTAGAACCTACCAGTTTCCTAGGACAGGGGCCAGAAACAGGCACAGTACCTTTTTCTACCTTATTTTATTGGTAAAACACAGAGCCCGAATTCAAGTGGAAGGCACATGGATCTCACTTCTTGATGAGTCAACAACATGGTAAATCAACTATACTTCAATTAAAAAAAAAAAGAGGTGTCAGAGGTATTTGAGGCCATGTTTTAAAACTAACATGTCATTTATTTTCAAGTATTTTAAAATTTAAATTATGATTCCTTCTTGATCTATAGGTTAGTTAAATAAGAATTGCTTACTTTAATATATACGGGAATTTTCTAGTTATATTTTTGTTACTAAATTCAAGCCTAATTATTCTATAGTGCAAGATTATTTACTACATATCAATCAATTCTGAGTTTAGGACTTGCTTTACATTTCAGGATATGATTGTTTTTAATGGTTCTTCTTGGAAATAGAGGAAAAATTAGATATATTCCAAAGTTATGGGGCATAGTATTCAGTATATAAGTGTTAGGTTTACTAATTTTAAAATTATTTTTTTCAGTTATTCTATATATATATATATTTTACATCTTTATTGGAATATAATTGCTTTACATTGGTGTGTTAGTTTCTGCTTTATAACAAAGTGAATCAGTTATACATATACATATGTTCCCATATCTCTTCCCTCTTGCGTCTCCCTCCCTCCCACCCTCCCTATCCCACCCCTCTAGGTGGTCACAAAGCACCGAGCTGATCTCCCTGTGCTATGCGGCTGCTTCCCACTAGCTAATCTACCTTACGTTTGGTAGTGTATATATGTCCAAGCCTCTCTCTCGCTTTGTCACAGCTTACCCTTCCCCCTCCCCATAACCTCAAGTCCATTCTCTAGTAGGTCTGTGTCTTTGTTAGTTATTCTATATTATTGCTAGTTTTTATTGGTTTAATTAGATACTAGGATCAATTGAAACATTACATTAATGATGGATTTTCAACTGACAAAGGATTAATCTCCAAAATTTACAAGCAGCTCATGCAGCTCAATAACAAAAAAACAAACAACCCAATCCAAAAATGGGCAGAAGACCTAAATAGACATTTCTCCAAAGAAGATATACAGACTGCCAACAAACACATGAAAGAATGCTCAACATCATTAATCATTAGAGAAATGCAAATCAAAACGACAATGAGATATCATCTCACACCGGTCAGAATGGCCATCATCAAAAAATCTAGAAACAATAAATGCTGGAGAGGGTGCAGAGAAAAGGGAACACTCTTGCACTGTTGGTGGGAATGTAAATTGATACAACCACTATGGAGAACAGTATGGAGGTTCCTTAAAAAACTAAAAATAGAACTACCATATGACCCAGCAATCCCACTACTGGGCATATACCCAGAGAAAACCATAATTCAAAAAGAGTCATGTACCAAAATGTTCATTGCAGCTCTGTTTACAATAGCCAGGACATGGAAACAACCTAAGTGTCCATCAACAGATGAATGGATAAAGAATATGTGGCACATATATACAATGGAATATTACTCAGCCATAAAAAGAAACGAAACTGAATTATTTGTAGTGAGGTGGATGGACCTAGAGTCTGTCATACAGAGTGAAGTAAGTCAGAGAAAAACAAATACCTTATGCTAATACATGTATATGGAATCTAAGAAAAAAAAAAAGGGTCATGAAGAACCTAGGGGTAAGACGGGAATAAAGACACAGACCTACTAGAGAATGGACTTGAGGATATGGGGAGGGGGAAGGGTAAGCTGTGAGAAAGTGAGAGAGTGGCATGGACATATATACACTACCAAACGTAAAATAGATAGCTAGTGGGAAGCAGCCGCATAGCACAGGGAGATCAGCTCGGTGGTTTGTGACCACCTAGAGGGGTGGGATAGGGAGGGTGGGAGGGAGGAAGACACAAGAAGGAAGAGATATGGGAACATATGTATATGTATAACAGATTCATTTTGTTATAAAGCAGAAACTAACACACCATTGTAAAGCAATTATATTCCAATAAAGATGTTAAAAAAAATGATGGATTTTAAATTTTTCCTTTAGGTTCTATCATATTTTGCAACATATGTATTTATTGAAGTATAGTTGACTTATAATATTATACTAGATACAGGTATACAACATAGTGATTCAATATTTTTATAGATTATACACCATATAAAGTTATTATAAAATATTGGCTATGTTTCCTGTGCTGTACATTATATCCTTGTAACTTAATTATTTTATACCCAGTAGTTTGTACCTTTTAATCCCCTTCACTTATTTTGGCCCTCACTCCACACCTACCCATCTGGTAACCGCTAGTTTTCTGTATCTGTGAGTCTGTTCCTGTTTTGTCATGTTTGTTTGTTGTTGTTGTTGTTTTTGTTGTTGTATTTTGCGGTACACGGGCCTCTCACTGCTGTGGCCTCTCCTGTTGCGGAGCACAGGCTCCGGACGCGCAGGCTCAGCGGCCATGGCTCACGGGCCCAGCCGCTCCACGGCACGTGGGATCTTCCGGGACCGTGGCACGAACCTGTGTCCCCTGCATCACCAGGCGGACTCTCAACCACTGAGCCACCAGGGAAGCCCGTTTGTTTTATTTTTCTTATATACTTATATTTCTACATATAAGTGAAAATATACAGTATTCATCTTTCTCTATCTTACATATTTCACGAAACATAATAACCTCCAGGTCCATTCATGTTGTCGCAAATGGCAAATTTTTATTCTTTTTTATGGCTGAGTAATATTTCATTGTATAAATACCACATCTTCTTTATTCATTTATCTGTTGATGGACACTTAGCTTGCGTCTATATCTTGACTATTGTAAATAATGCTGCCAGGAACATAGGGTGTATATAGCTTTTCGAATTAGTGTTTTCACTTTCTTTAGATAAATACCCAGGAGTGGAATTACTGGATTATATGGTAGTTCTATTTTTAATTTTTCGAGGGAACTCCAAACTGTTTTCCATAGTGGCTACACCAAATTATATTCCTGCCAACAGTGTGCTAGGGTTCCTTTTTCTCCAGATCCTTGTCAACACTCGTTATTTTTTAAAATTTTATTTTTATTTCTTTTTTTGCGGTTTGCGGGCCTCTCACTGTTGTGGCCTCTCCCGTTGCGGAGCACAGGCTCCAGACGTGCAGGCTTAGTGGCCATGGCCCACGGGCCTAGCCGCTCCGCGGCATGTGGGATCCTTCTGGACCAGGGCACGAACCTGTGTCCCCTGCATCGGCCCGTGGACTCTCAACCACTGTGCCACCAGGGAAGCCCAACACTCGTTATTTCTTGTCTTTTTGACAAGAGCCATTCTGACTGTGAGGTGATATCTCATTGTGGTTTTGATTTGCATTTCAAAATATGAAATTTGAAATTTGCATTTGAGGTTTGCATTTCCCTGATGATTAGCAATGTTGAGCATTTTTTATGTGCCTTTTGGCTACCTATGTTTTAAATTACTGTTTTTATTTCATGTGCCTATTCTTTGCTTCTTTTCCTCTCCATTCATATTGTAAGTTAAAATGTATATTTTCTTTTGTCTTTTCTCCTCTATGATTTTTTAAGTTACACAGTCCTTGAAAGTTGTTTCAGTAATTTCCTAGAGATGCAGAGATTCATGCCACATACATAGCATGTTAACTCATCAAAGTTAACATATATTAAAATTTTTTCTTCATAGAGAAAACAAAATTCTTGGAGTATATGAACTTGATCTATTATTGTTTTCAGGCACTTAAATTTTCTGTATTACATATTTTAAATGTCACAATGCCTTATTATTATTGTTTTTGCAGTCAACATTCATGTAGATTCACCTAATATTTTACACTTTCACTCAGAAAAGAATACCTTGTTGGTATTTTTTAAATATCACTCAGTAGATTTCCTTCTCTGTCTGTTTCCATAATTTCTGTTGAGAAGTCTGTTGCCAGACTTACTCTTGGTTATTTGAAGGTACTGCATGTTATTCCCATTAATACTTAAAAGTTTTTTTCTTTTTATTTGGTTTTCAAAGAATTTCAGAAACTTTTCAAAAGTATGATCTGCCTATAATTATTTGACTATTATTTGCTTAATTTTTTTTTTTTCCCTGCAGCTCTTTGAATTTGTGGCTTGATGTCTTTTGTCAGTTTTGGGAAATTCTCAGCCAGTCTTCTTTTCTGCCCTTTTCTCTCTGTTCTTTCAGTTCTTCGATAACATGTAAACTCTTTTCATCCCCAAAGTAACTTACACCCTACTTTTACTCTTTTCTCCTCTATTATTTGGTTTGGCCATTTTACTTTTTACTGTATTATTGGTAAGTGATTTTCTCCTTAGCTTTATATAATCTGCTGTTGAACACATTCATTGTTTTTAGACTCAATAATTGCTAATTTCTCATTATATGAATTCTCTTTGTATTTTTTGTAGTTTATTGTTCTATGCCAAAGTTTTTGATCTTTTATCTCCTTAAACATATGATGCAGAGTTATTTTAAAGTTCATGATAATTCCATTACCTGAATCCTGTGTATATTTATTTGTATTCTCTGTTGCTTCCTTGATTTTGTCATAGTATCATCTGCTAATAGTGACTTTTAAAACATTCAGTGATGTATATTGTGAATAAGAAATTGTCAAAATAATTTGCACCCGAAAAGGATGTACTCTTTCTCCAGAGAGGTTTTAACTTTGCTTTGAATGGACGGTAGGGTCATGAGGAATCATTGATCTTATGAAGGCTGATGTATCTCTAGCTCACCCTTCTCTTATTGGATAGCCTTTGTGATTAACCAAGGTTTTCTCTACTTGGAAAGTCCTTCATTCTTTTTTTTGTACACCTAAACTTGTAAATCTGTCAAAAGCCTTGCTGATCTTTTCAGCCTCTTAGGCTCTTCTAAAATCAACAGCAATTTCTGTGATAAATATGGACTTTAGGGCTTCCCTGGTGGTGCAGTGGTTGAGAGTCCACCTGCCGATGCAGGGGACGTGGGTTCGTTCCCCGGTCTGGGAAGATCCCACATGCTGCAGAGTGGCTGGGCCTGTGAGCCATGGCCACGGAGCCTATGTGTCCGGAGCCTGTGCTCCGCAATGGGAGAGGCCACAACAGTGAGAGGCCCACATACTCCCCAAAAAAAAAAAAAAAATACGGACTTTAATTTGGGTTCATCTCACTGAGTTTCTTACCCTGGACTTCCACTCTTTAATTTTTTTATTGCCTCATTGATTCTTTGATGCCTTCACACATAATTTTATAATTTTTTTCTTGCAGTTTTTCTAATTGTTCTCAATTAGAGGGTTGTTTTCAGGGGTGAGGTTGGCCATTTCCCAAACCAGAGTTCTTATTTCTTCTTTTTGTATAGTAGTAATTCTACAAAATTATTTATTAAACAAATGGATAAAAATGTAATTTTAAAGTTCTTATAGTTAAAGCTGTTAGATACAGGTGTTCTGTGACCCATGAAAGTTTTCATCAACCCTTCACTGTTATTCAAACTTCTGACTTATGTCCACTTAATTTTATGACTGTGCTTAAAACTGAACGAATTAAAAAAAATTTTTTTTTAAACTGAGCTGAAGGTTACTTTGAACATCAGTAAGTCTCTCCATTTTATAGGTCTTATAACTGCAGTTTAGAACATTGGCGTCAGCAATAGCATCAGTTATGCTGAATGCACAATACAGGATTATACCTGTGTATAGTCTATATAGTAAAACTTTAGGTCAAGAACCATACTTATCCTGTATACTTATATTATTGAGTATGAACATATATTTCAAGGATGCTTTAGTTCTGAGGCCAGTAGACTACAGGAGGGTTTTATCGCCAGTGTCTAACAAATATCCCCAATAGTTTCTTCCATGACTTATTTGCACACAGATTCCTTGTCATGTAGAAGGAAATGGTTCCCCTTGGTAAAGCAAAACATATTGGGTTAACCATTGAACATAATCAGGAGACCAACACTGAGAGAGAAGGTTGGAGTAATTTCAGTGTTTTCCTGTGACAAGAACCAGATCAAATGAGGAGAGAGAAAATATTGCTCAGTAGTCTAATCTTTTATATTTAATACTTTAACATGTCTAATTCAGATCCACATGAAGAACTTGAAAATAAGAATCTCTGAAAAACTGTGTCACTTCAGACATAGAATAGAAGATAGAGATGAAGTCGTTGTTATAGATAATGAATTTACACATCATTTCAAGAGAATTTATTTTTTAAACAAAGTCCTAGTTCTAGACTCCAGCCACTTTATTGTCATCTAACAATGTAATGGAAATCTAATATATTTTACTGTTTTCTACATTTTACTATCATATATTATCTGCTGAATTTTATGTAGACTGTAACATTTTATATCAGATTTATCAGTTCTGGGGTATATTTATGCACTACTAAAATGTTTACCACTTTTATTTCAAAATAACCTTATTTTGAGATAGGAAACAAAATTTTCTATACCTTTAACCAAACTAATTTACCTTTTAAATCTACTCTTAGTGAGATACAGTAATTCTAGTTTAATTTAATGTTTTGGTACAAGTATTGTACATGATTATTTTGTTTATTGTCTTTTTGTTATTAACATGAGTTGATTTAAGGGAAAATATTAAAATTAAAAAACTGAGAAACACATGTCCTATAGGAATATCTATTTTAAAAGAACAGGTTTTCAGATAAACACAGGCAGTCGGTTTATAAGGATTCAAATAAATTCATTATTCATGGAATCAAGAAAAAAATGATACTAGTTTCTGAAAATACGAGAAACATATCTCATGTAATGTGATTTCAATATTATGTCTACTTTTTTCTCTATTGCTAATATACGTTGCTTGCAACTCACAAGCCATTATTTAATGCCATATAAATTTAATATACCCTGAAGGGAATTTGCCCTAGGGACACATTAAGAAGGCTAAATATGATTTTGAAAGCTATAAACTATGCTTTCCAATTTAGTGTTATTCAGTCAGACCTAATTTATATATTCAGCATAAGCTAGAAACAGAATAATCTGAGTTTGCCTGGTTAATGTCCGAGGCAAAGAGGACCTTCTAGCAAATTCTCTAATGTATGTCTAATTGATACTCCCATTGTTAAAATACTGACAATGTTTATTAGTATCCCTCAAGAGAAAGAAATCCTTCAGATTTCTTTCTTTGCAAGTACATAAATGTATCTGCAAAAATCATGTTGTATTTTGGATCAATGAACTTATCTCAGCCAACTCCTTCTTTCATTGGCATGATTGTCAGTACAGGTTTCTGCCTATGTTAATAATAAAAGTTTCACTGTAAGTCTAATTCAGTATCTAATTGTTCTCCTCCCACCCCTGGCTATTAGCCAGGAATCAACTCTTTAAGCATGTGCACCATACCCCTAAGTAGTACTGTTAACACTGTGACCGACGAGTACAGTTCACTTTGATCCACATACCCCAGCTGTGTTGGTAATTGTGACAAGCAACAGAAATACAAAATGCTTCAGCTGTAGGAAAGCAGTTTAGAGACTCCAAGGCCAAAAGTACATCTCACGGATCTTGGTATGTTTAGGAAAATCGTATAGCATAGCCTTGGCTGTGAAGACAGAAACGCCAACATTTGCAAGTTACTGTCTGTGTAATACCTATTACCTGTGTGATTCTTTAAGCAGCATTATTGAGATATAATTCACATACCATAAACTTTACCCATTTTAAGTGTACAATAAGTTTTGCTAAATTTACAGAGTTTTGCAAATAGCATCATTATCCCATATTTCCATCTCCCCCTAAAGATTCCTTGTGCCCATTTGGAGTCAGTTTCAGTTCCCACTCCCACCATCAGGCAAATAAGAATCTGCTTTCTATCTCTATAGATTTTCCTTTTCTAGACATTTCCTAAGTATGGAAACATTTCCTATAAATGGAAACATATAATATATGGTCTTTTGTGTTTGGCTTTTTTCACATAGCATAACACTTCTCAGGTTCATGTGTATGTTTTGCGTGTAGCAGTAGTTCATTCATTTTTATTGTTAAGTAGTATTCTACTGCATGAATATACTACTTTTTATTTATTCTTCAGTAGAGGGACATTTTGATTGTTTTTCCTTTTTGACTGTTATTAATAATGCTACTGGAAACATTAACTTACAAGTCTTTGTGTAGACATATTTTTTATTTACCTTGAGTAGTTGCCTAGAAGTAGAATTGATGGGTTATATGGGAAATTTATGTTTGAAATTTTAAGAAACAACAAAACTGTTTTCCAACACTATTTTAATTCCCACTAGAAATTTTCTCTGTGTTCTTTCTAAAACTTCTTATTGTCTATTAAAAAATTTTAATTATAGCCATTCTAGTGGGTATAAAGTGGAATCACATTGTGGTATTAATTTACCTTTCCCTAATCACTAATGACGTTGACTGCCTTTTATGTGCTTCTTAATCATTAATCTATCTTTTTTGGGGGTGAAATGTCAATTCTACACTTTTCTTCATTTTTAATCAGGTTTTTATATTCCTTGGTTTTAAGAATTCTTTATAGTTTTGATACAAGTCTTTTATGAGATGTTTGTTTTGCAAATAATTTCTGCTAATCTGATGCCTGTTTTTAAGTTTTTGTAATGGTGTTTTTTAAAACATAAAGGTTTTAAATTTTGATAAGGTCCAATTTATCCATTTTTTTCATTTATGAATGGTGTTTCTCATGTTGCATCTAAGAGAGTTTTGCACGAACCTGGTTATAGATATTTTCTCCTATGTATTATTTTAAATTTTTTGTAGTATTTAAAAAATTTTGTACTTTTAGCTCTTTCATTTAGGCTTTGATACATTTAGGTTAACTTGCCATGTGACTCCCTCCATCTTCAAAGCCAGCAACAAAGACTCTCTTTATTTTATTTTAATTGGGGTGTAGTTGTTTTACAACATTGTATTAGTTTCTACTGTACAGCAAAGTGAAGTAGAGTTCCCTGTGCTATACAGCAGGTTCTAAGACTCTCTTTCAATTTGAATCTCCCTCCTGTGTTTTAAGTCTTTTTCTCCAGGAAGAACCTCATCTATTTTTAGGATTCATCTGATTAGGTCAGGCCCAGGAAGGATAATATTCTTTTTTAAAAGTCATTTGTGCCATATAATACAACCTAACCATATTCTGTCATATACCTCCCACTTTCAACAGAGGAGGGCTATACAAGGACGTGAATCACAGGGAGTAGAATTCTGCGCAATTCTTCTATTGACATGTCTGTTATGGCATAATATATTGAGGGAAAAACATGTATGTTAATTACTCTTTCACTTGCCATTCTCAGGGAGATTTTAAAGAGTTAAATCAAGAGGAACAAAACAAAAGCAAAACTGTTTACTTCATCTTCAGTTTGTGTATTAAAATATTCTCAAACTATGATTCTTATGTTGAAATGTTCTTAAGTGCAATGTTTTAAACCCCTAATCTGATACATGATTGCTCAAACTAAAATAGTTATAATCACTATTTAATATTAGGAAATGTAAGTTTCAAATCTTACAATTTATTAAAGATATTTTTATTTATAATATTTACTATCTCATTTTCCATTCACTAACTCATAAGGTAAAGATGAATAGAATGGGGTGACATAAAAAATATTTTTGTGATGAATAAGAATCAGTGTGGTTGCCTTCAGAGTTAATGTGCAGTTTAGACTGGCCTTTTTTCAAATTCAAGTACATGATAAATTACATTGATTGCATTTTCATGAAGGTGCCTGTGCTTAGAACGATGGCCTCATAAGAGATGTAAAATGCTGTACTTGAATGGCTTTGAAAATAAAAATACAATTATTTGGAAACTGATATTTTGAGGTAGGTTAGAATATATTTGGTTTTAAAGGACTTAACCCACTCTAATTCTTCATTAAGAAAAATCAGTCACAGGATAAGAACATAAATTAGGTATCCCTAAATGTCATAACATTTATATATTGGATTTTATTTTTACTTCATTAAGAAACCAAATAGGACTGTAATTAAAGAAACGATAGCATATGGTGGAGAGGCTGTTCTTGGTTTTCCCAACTTTAAACACCTTTAGAAATTCTACGCTATGAAGGACAAGCCAAGCGAACTATGTGCATAATTGATTAGAAACTTATCCATTTTTAGATCACAGGGAAATCTACTTTTATTTAATTTGAAATCTGTTACACAACTCTGTTTGGAATTGAATGCCCCAAAGTGTCCCATGAAATTTGAAAGGGGATGAAAATAAATGAAGGAGCAAGGGCTTGAAAAGTCCCCTAACAATATTATTTAATTTTATAGACTTATTTAGAATAGATACATCTTGAAATTTTATTTTTCTAACTTCAATAATAAGTTAATCTCTCTCTTCAAAGCTGTGAATCATTAAAACTATGTAATTCCTACTGTGTGTCAGGTGCTGGGAAAAATTCTGGGCAAATTGATAGAAAAAGATTTGATGCCTGTCCTCATCAAGTAGGTTGGAAAACAAGACAAAGTAATATTTATAATATATTATGATAAATGCTCTCTGGTCTGAGAAGAGTGACTGGGGGACAAACCAACACACGATCTTGAAAGTCACTCTGATCACCCACAGATGATCAGGATTCAACTTAATTTTTCCTCTCCCATCCCAGTTTTCTGGCTTGTTTATATAGGTACAGGTTTCCTTCTAAGTATTCATGTATTTTATAAATATGGACATAAAAATCTCTCCCTGAAATCCATACTAACTTTTATTTAGGTCAGTATTCTAATATCATGAAACAGTAGAAGAATGAGATATCTTTGATGGTCAACATTTCTTTTTTTCACTCAGGATTGAGCCAGTGCCAAGTGTACAGCATTTGAAAAGTTTATGTTTGTATGTTTGGTGTGGGATGGATTGATGTGGTGTGTGGTATGTTGTAATGGTAAGTACAGCCCTGTCATGTAAACACACCCTTCAAACATTTCCTCTCGCTTTAAAACTACCCTTGAGTTTAGTAACCTCAGAATGATGTGTGAAAGGGACCTGCAGAGAGTGGTGTGAACCGAGATAGGTTCCAGAAAAGCTCGGTGGAGCCTCAGGCAGAGAGGACCCAAGAATAAAGCTTTTACTGTGTGTGTAGACATTGGAGAAGGTTCTGTTGTACCCCAAGATGTAGTTGTACTACATCTTATACTAATTTCAAGAGACAGGGGAGAGCCAGGTGAACTCTCTGTGTATGAGGCCTGTTCTTCAAATTATAAGGGTGGAATAAATAAGCAGATGCCAGAGAGTGTAATTTCTCATTTCAGCTTGTTACTGACCTGGGTTCTTGGCCTCTTTAATTTATAAAAATTGATAACAGGACTTGTGTTGCAGCAAAAGGTAGTGAGAACAAGTAACAGGTGCCCTTGCTTGCTTCCCAAGCTTAGGTGGGGTGCTCTGCCCACCTGCTTGGTGGTGTTGCATGCAGGGATCATGCATAGTACCCTCCTTTTGCTCCCAGCACCTCAAAAGTGGCAGTTGGCTTTTGACCTTTTTGTATTTTATTGTTCATAATTTGCCCCAACTGGGCATGCATGCAGTTATTTTTAGTCCCTTATAGTTTCTTTATATTCTGTTGCTTGAAGAGACATTTGTGCAGGTGCAAGCACTCCAGTAAAGCATTCCAGATCCCAGCCTATCTCAAGCCGAGGCGTGAAGGATGAGCAAGAGGCACCATGACAGTGCTGTTATTGGCAAGAAAAACTGGGTGTCTTATTGACATAGAGGAAAAGTAAAATTGAGAAAAACTTGCGTAATTTAGGACAAGTAGGACACGAGAGAGTTAAAACTCAATTCCTTTTCGTTCACATGAAGTCATTGCTCCAACATGACTTTTCTACTCACCACTGCATGGATATCTCTCCCCTTCTCCAATCACCTCTGTTTTCCTCTTGTTACACCCTTTCTGTTCTTCCCCTCTAGCTCCTGGCTGACCACCTATCTCCTCTGTCTCTAAATTTTCACAGTACAGCTGGTCAAAAGCTAGTGGGAAGAAACATGAATTTTAGAGACAAAGGAAAACACAAAATACTCACTCTGATGGACAGCCTCTAGGGCGTCCCCCATGATTCCTGCCTTTGTGTTCATGCCTTGTGTAATCCTCCCCTTGAGTGTGGGAGGGACCTGTGACTTGCTTTTGGCCAATAGAATACAGAAAAGGTGAAGGGATTACTGCAGGTGTAATTAAGGTGTCAAATCAGTTGATTTCAAGTTGATCAGAAGGCAGATTTTCCTGGATGGGCCAGTCTTAATCAGATAAAAGCTCTTAAAGGAAAGACTGAGCTCTCACTGAGGTGAGGAATGTTCTCTCTCTCTATCACTGTTTTTAAGAATTAAGCTTCCATATTGTGAGAGGGCCTATGGACAGGGATATGGAACAAGGAAACATGGGTGGCCTCTAGAAGCTGAATGACCCTTGGTTGACAGTTAGAAAGAAAACAAAAGCCTCAGTCCTACAGCTGCAAGGAGATGAATAATACTAACATCTTGAGAGTGTTTGGAAGTATATCTTTCTCTATTTGAGTCTCTAATGGGAACACAGCCCTGGATGACACCTGGACTTTAGCCTGGTGAGGTTCTGAAATAGAGAACCCAGGCAAGTCGTGATTCGACTTCTGACCTATGGAAACCATGAGATAATAAATGAGTGTAGTTTTAAACTGCTAAGTTTGTTGCAGTGTGTTATGCAGCACAGAAAGCTAATATGCTCTCCAGTTTTAACTGAATTCTGATCTAAAAGATCTTAGTGGTCTGAAATGATCAAAATACTAAATTCTGGTCAAAATATGATAGACTCGGTCGCTTAAACATCAGAAACTTTATTTTCTTATAGTTCTGGAGGCTAGAAGTTCAACATCGAGGTTGTGGTCAATTTGGTCTTCAGTGAGGGCTGTCTTCCTGGCTTGCAGACAGCTGCCTTCTTGCTGTATCCTCATGTGCCCTTACCTGGGTGCATGTGTGCAGAAATTGAGTCCTCTGGTGTCTCTTCTTAGAAGGGCATTAATTCAATTGAATTAGAGTCCCACCCATATGACCTTATTTAACTTTACTTTTTTACTCTAAATGCTGCCACACTGGGGGTTAGGGCTTCAACATGTGAATTTTGGGGGAGACATACATTCAGTCCATAACAGTACTTTCCTCACAGGATTTCATGCATTCCATAAATGATATATAACACATAAATCTATAGTACATGAAAAAATTCTTACAAAATAAGCAAAATGATGACTGGAATGATAGAAAATTTGGCAGAAGGATCACTAACAATGTCTGAAAAGACCATTTGATGTCCCACTAACAAATGTAGATGAAAACCATGACATTGATTTTGCCTATAAATATGCAAAGATTAAAGTAAAAATTCTCAGTCATGACAAATGTTGCTGATTTCACAACTTTCAAAAACTTAAATGCACATGCAATGTAAGCATATAGAAAGATGTCTGTTATAACATTGTTAGTGGTAGCAATACATTGAACTCAACTAACTGTTCCATTAAGAGGGCAGTAGTTAAATAAATTACTATGGATATCACTCTAACAATTTGAAAAAAGCAGGTAGACCTATTGCATTAAATTTAAAATAAGGCCATTGTAAAATGCTGGAGAGGGTGTGGAGAAAAGGGAACCCTCTTGTACTGTTGATGGGAATGTCAATTGATACAGCCACTATGGAGAACAGTATGGAGGTTCCTTAGAAAACTAAAAATAGAACTACCATACAACCCAGCAATCCAACTACTGGGCATACCCCGAGAAAACCAAAATTCAAAAAGAGTCATGTACCACAATGTTCATTGCAGCACTATTTACAATAGCCAGGACATGGAAGCAACCTAAATGTCCAATGACTAATGAATGGATAAAGAAGATGTGGCACATATATACAATGGAATATTACTCGGCCATAAAAAGAAACGAAATTGAGTTATTTGTAGTGAGGTGGGTGGACCTAGAGACTGTCATACAGAGTGAAGTAAGTCAGAAAGAGAAAAACAAATACTGTATGCTAACACATATATATGGAATCTAAAAAAAAAAAGAAAAGTTTCTGACGAACCTAGGGGCAGGACAGGAATAAAGACGCAGATGTAGAGAATGGACTTGAGGACACGGGGAGGGGGAAGGGTAAGCTGGGCGAAGTGAGAGAGTGGCATGGACATATATACTCTACCAAATGTAAAATAGATAGCTAGTGGGAATCAGCTGCATAGCACAGGGAGATCAACTCGGTGCTTTGTGACAACCTAGAGGGGTGGGATAGGGAGGGTGGGAGGGAGATGCAAGAGGGAGGGGATATGGTGATATACGTATGTGTATGGCTGATTCACTTTGTTGTACAGCAGAAACTCACACAACATTATGAAGCAATTATACTCCAATAAAGATGTTAAAAAAATAAATAAAATAAGGCCATTGTATAGTATTAAGTGAGAAAAAAGTTAGTTGCAATTTATTTCTTTTAGTTCATTACTGCGATAGCTTTTTTACAAGTATACTTAGCATTTTGTATACATATCACTGAAAATAGTAATGATATCTGGATATTGAGATATTTGCAATGATTTTTATTTTTTGAAATTTTCTGTTTTGATTTTTTTTGTTAATAAAATCTTTTCAGACCATAAGTTTTTTTTAAAAAGTAGACTGAATTATGTTTCATTAATAACTTCTATATAATTAAAAAGAAAATATCTTTTTTATATACAATTTTATATTTTTGTTTTGTTTTCAACCAAATAAAAGGAAATTCATTCCCCTTAGAACTACGCTAAAGCTTGCCACTGTAACTACTAGATGATTCAGCTTTTCTCTTGTTCACTTAGATGCAATAGTTTTTCATCTTTAACAATATCTGTGCAGCTCGTGATTCATTCCAGTCGGTTTGGTGAGTTATGTTCTACTGCTCTCCTCTTTACAAAAGAGGAATACAAACTTTAAGAGTGGTTGCTTTGCTGAAATTAAATGTCATTTTTTTTGCAAGTAGCCAAAAGAAAAGTCAGAATATTATTTTGGTAGTTTTGTATTTGATCCTCTTACAGAGCTGCAGTTCTCTCATGTGTAGAGAAGTTCTGTCTTTTTGATTATGCAGACAAGACCTAAACAACATTCTCTCACATCTTACTCGTTATTCTTTTATTACTGCACTCCTCTATTACTTCATTAAGAAACACATTATACCATGATTATATTTAATGAACATGTTCAAATCACTATGTATGCAGTCACTGGGAATTTTATACCCAATCAGTCCTTTTTTCATTCCTTTTTCTCTAAGTTCTGTCACTTTTTATAGGATGACATGATCCAGTGTTCATCACTACAAAATAATGTATTTATCTGGCTCAGAAGGAAAATCCTCAAAAGTCCACATGATACTGGTCCTAAGTAAAAATGATTTGTGATAAGACAGCACTCTTTAAATGATTAAGAAACTATAAGACAGCATCCTTTAAATGACTAAAGTTAACAACTCGATCCAGCAATTATAATAAATATAAACCTCCCTACTAAGTATGAAAACAACTCTGAGTCATTCTCTTTATAGCACTCTATCATATCTTCTTCCCTCTTGATAATGAAATGTTCTCAGCTCTGTCTGGCTCCTGTCCAGGTCCTGCAGTGGACTGTATACGAAAGGCCTGCAACTTCACTTTGGGATACACAAGCTTTGTCCAGACGTCTCAGCAATAGAAATACATATGATATTTGAGATATAGCTAACAAATAAGATATCTGAAGGTGGAATTTAATCTTATGACTACAATCAATATTTATTTTCCCTGATCACTTGCACATTATTAATTATATTTTCAAGCGGTAAAATATTTGAGGCTCCTTGAAAATGAGCCCCAGTAGAATTTTTTTTTTTTTTTTTTTCAGTACGTGGGCCTCTCACTGTTGTGGCCTCTCCTGTTGCGGAGCACAGGCTCCAGACGCCCAGGCTCAGCGGCCATGGCTCACGGGCCCAGCCGCTCCGCGGCATGTGGGATCTTCCCGGCCCGGGGCACGAACCTGTGTCCCCTGCGTCGGCAGGTGGACTCTCAACCACTGTACCACCAGGGAAGCCCCCTAGTAGAATTTTTATTAAGTTACTGATATCCTGTCCTAGTAATGAGCCCCAATCATGAGGGAGATTGTCCATGCATCTCTCATCTTTTTGGTTTATTTCTTGAATGTAATTCACATTGCTACATATTTTTATAAAGTAGCCTGAGACACAAGCACATTTGCTAAAAGTTTTGACATTAATGGGATTACTTTGCCTAGATTTTCATACTAAATTAAAATTGTTTTCATATTTTTCAGTAATAAAACTAAACTTTAAAAATGATTCTTTTTTTTCTGATGGCACCTAAATTGTCATAACAGTACATGTTGTTGAAATTTGTTATCTAGCTGAGTAGGAATTGATGTTGTCCTTAATTTGGATCCATCATTCCAGCCCCCATAATATTTTATAATACCAAGTCTGCTCTGAGAGCATTGATTTATCAAACCCTCCCAGAGAAGGGACGTGTGACCTTGTTCACAGTATCTTTCTTTGAGACTCTGTAAACAAAATGACATGATGTGTGCAGTAAGCCTTTCCATAAGAATATCAGTGTATAAAGTTGATTAATTAGTAATAATAGTGAAAACAGTAGTATACATTAATAAGGTTATGGTAAATAATTTGTGAGGTTCAGAAAATGTATTTTGTGTTTACTAAACTTTTTTTCGTTGATGATGAGTTTCAAGATAGTATCATCAGGAACCTTAAATTCAATATTTGTTCATTCATCCATATATTGATTCAGATATATACCGAGCATTTGTATTATATGTTAGACGTTATGTTCAGCCCAGTGGACTCAAAGGTAAATAGGAGATCACAGCTACTCTTAGGAGCTTACAGTACTGAGACAAACCACCAGGAAATCCGAGGGCTTTAATGAAGTCTGGCCAAGTGCAACCATAGAAATGCATACGGGGTATTAATGTAGCATTGGGAAGAAGCATGAACCAACTTGGGGCTGGTCTAGGAAGTGTTGCAGAAGAAGCCACAGATAATCTGAGACGTACAGGCTCAGTAAGAGAGTCAGCAGAAGGCATAGGGAGAATTCTTAGCCAAGGGAGGGTCACAGGGGAGAAGTAGCCTGGGGCTAGGATGAGCAAAGAGGAAAACAGGTGGGCAGTCCCATCTCCTACAATAGGAAGTGGGAGATGGGGAAGAAGATGACAGTGGGGTAAAGAGGAGCACAGAATTCTGAGCATTAAGTCCTTGTTTCAGCGTGTTGCCAGAGTGTATAAAAATAGACTTTGTCCTCATAGAATAAATTACTCTTAAGAATCCCCCTTGGCTAAGACAAAATATTTTTGATACCAATATTCTAGTTACTTCCTTTTGAAAATATTTCTTTTTCTGGAGAATATTCAACCTGTGCAAGGTATAAGCTCAGTGGATCCAAACTTCAAATTCTCTATATGGTGCTGGTCCGCTACACACCCTCTGGGTTACTTAGTATCAGAGAAGGACTAACAAGTAGTTTCAGCAAGCGACCTACATACAAAGAATTATAAAGAATTCTCTCTGTGTGTCAGGGCAGTTGCAAGAAGGGAAATGAGGTGAAAGAGAGTTGGGAAGACTGGAAGCAGGGGATGCCCAAGGGAGGAACAGCCATCTACCATGTTTTCCTGCTGAGAGCACAAATTGAATGAGGAGGAAGAGGGAAAAGACGTTGGCGGGGGGAGGGCATTGTTTTCCCTGAGAGAAGTGACAGTGGAATGATCAGAATCACATACAGATAGATAAAAATTCAGTTTGCAGTAACGTAGAGGAATGAATGGTGGTAAAATAGTTACATACAGTGCATAATATTTAAGGCATTTGATGGTGAAGTGGAACACTGAGACGGCTTGAGGAAGGGTGGGGTGTGTGTGTGTATGTATGTACGTATATTCCTTTCTTTTTCCCCCATAGGGTAGCATGTATGATTCCATTTTAGTTTAAAGGATTCTTTTTTGGGTTTTATTTCGTTCTGTTCAGGATCAGAGATAAATTAAAGCTCTAAAATACGTGTTATTACTTTGTACCCATGTAACATGTTCGTATTCAGTGTTCTTCAGATATTTAAAGTCCTCTGCGTACCTTTGGTAAAGTTGCTCCACAGCCCAGCTCCTGATTTAAAGAGGAGTTATTTCATGTCCGCCGAGCGCTCGATGAGGCATCTTCCAAGAGACGCAAAGTCTCCCTCTCACAGGGCTCTCTTAGATTTAGAAATAAGCCTTAGGAAAATGTTCATGGATGTTTAGAAAAGAATTCTGAAAATGTTCTGTTGAAGACGTATTTAGGTGAGAACATGCCAAACTCTCTGATATTCAATGTAAATATCCATTTTATTTCCTCTCGTATATGAGGAATAAGAAGCGGATGAAATGGAAATAAAACATCTTACTTTGGTTCACTTTTTTCTTTTACTGTATTAACTTTAATTCTCAGTCTTTTCTGGTAAAATCATGATTTTTTTTAATTACCTGTCCAATACAAAAATCACTTGGTAAATAAGATCTGAACACTCAAGTCACAGAGGAAAGCCTGAGAAAAAATAAAACAATTGTGTCTTGTTCTCTGTGGCCTTGAAGATCCCACTGATTCAATAACCCTCAAAGTACATTTAGGCTTATTGCATAGCAAGCCAAATAATATTGTCTGCCAATTATTACATTAAAAGGGAACCTTGTATTAACTTAGAAATGAAGTAATTTCTTTTTTTGAGTGAGTAGAATTAAGTTGGAGGTGATTTTGATGTTATTGAGGAGGGCTTAATCACACTGTCTAGTTGTTTATCCAAAACTTTTCATGAGAATGCCTAAGGGATGTTCCCCCACCCCCCATTACTACACAATTGGGAAAATATTAGGTCTTAATAGGAAGCCAGACTGGTACATTTTCTACTAAGATCTTTTTTAAACCTGGGATTTAATTTAAGGATTTAATCTAATTTTCTCTTGAATTGCTCATTTCTTTTCACAGTGCTGAAGTGTGGGATTTCCTTTAAGGAAACCTCCCAATTTGTCAATACTGTGTGAATACATAAACCAACATTCAAATAAAAATTAAAAAGGAATTTCAGGTAATTGAGGATTTCCCTTGCCATATCAGTTTTATTGAAGATAAAATTTAAGCCTGAATATAGAAGAAAACATATCCCATTTGCAGGACTATTTAGAAAAGATAATAATAATCCCTGGGACTTACTGAGCACATACCATCTGCCAGGCATTGCTCAAATGATTTGCATTCATTATGTTATTTATTCCTCCCAGGAACCAGATAAGATAGATACTAGCATTATCACCCAAGGCAGAGAGAGGTTAAGGAACTTAAATATAAGTCACACAGCTGGTGAGAATGGAATCCAGAATCTATACACAAGCAGTCTGACTTCAGAGCTACAGTTGATTCTCAAAACACACCCTTGAGTAACATATTTCATTGCTCAACGATTGTTAGCAACAAGAATTGGTCTTTAAACGTAATGTAGAATTTGGGAAGTCAACAAAAATGGAGAAATAGCTAATAGCCTACTAGCTGTAATATTTTATTTTGTAATATTTTACATAAACCTATCTCAAAAATTTATTTTAGCGATTCAGCTCTGTAAGGTATTTTTTCTTATGTTTTCTTGAATATAGTAAGTATTTTTTTCTGTATTCTACTTCAGATCATCAATACAAATGCTGGACAGGTCAGCACTGTCCAGAGTCCCCTGTCATAAAATGTAAATGTCCCTCATGGTGAAAATCAATCCAGCAGCTTTGGCAAATGTAGATAAATTAAAATGCCAAGTCATAAAAGAGTATTGAGTCCACATTTCACCATTTCGTCAGTTTGAATGAAAAGTTTAGTCAAATGACTTGGTGAAAACCAAATACCCACGTTTCAGGAGTGAACTTTTAAAAGGGCCAACGGGACACTTCTGCCAGGCTACTGTAATCTGATATTCCATTCTAGCCACAAGAGGATGTTTTTAAGTGTAGAAAAATGAATGTGCAAGAGAAGTAAGATTTTTTTGGAAGGTTATTTTTTTCCTTTGAGAGTAGGAAAAGTGATCCTACCCAAGACTTTCTGCTATAAACCCTAAGATTGTTGAAGGAAATATTCTTATCAGTCAGGGACAAAGTGCAAATGATGGGGCTTTCAAGAAGTACACAGACTGTATTTTGGATAGTATCAGAAAAAAAATAGTGTATTTTGTGTTGGAGAGACCTCCTCAAAGAACCAGTTGGTACATGCCATGTCCTTTAAATACATCATTCACAGTAGGTTTCAGGAGCTGAGCAAAGAAGCAAGAGAAGTAAAGTCTACAGGGGAGGATGCAGAAAATGTAGGAAAGGGGAGGTGCAGAAAAGGGACAGTTCCAAATCAGTGAAAGCTGAAGCACAAGAACAAGTGTTTGTGTAAATGGCATATGGAGTCAGCTAAGATGCCAGCAGAGTAAGAATGCTGACCTAGCTAGACTGAGCAAGGGATTCTTGCAGCTCCTAAACAAAATTCCCATCAGAATCATAGACCTGTAAATTGTTGTACTTTTCATTTCATTAGTGCATTTGTTTAGAAGTTTACCTAGAGTGTCATTAAGTAATTCTTTTTTTAAAAAATAAATTTATTTATTTTTAATTTTTATTTTTGGCTGCATTGGGTCTTCGTTGCTGTGCGCGGGCTTTCTCTGGTTGTGGCGAGCAGGGCCTACTCTTCGTTGCGGTGCGCGGGCTTCTCGTTGCGGTGGCTTCTCTTGCTGCGGAGCACAGGCTCTAGGCACACGGGCTTCAGTAGTTGTGGCACACAAGCTCTAGAGCGCGGGCTCAGTAGTTGTGGTTTGCGGGCTCTAGAGCGCAGGCTCAGTAGTTGTGGCACACGGGCTTAGTTGCTCAGCGGCATGTGGGATCTTCCCAGACCAGGGCTCGAACCCGTGGTCCCTACGTTGGCAGGCGGATTCTCAACCACTGCGCCACCAGGGAAGCCCATCGTTAAGTAATTCTTTAAAACAATGATCTTTGCTTAGAGTTCTGATTAGATTCTTTGGTGGAAGCAAAATTACCTGCATGGTGGAAAACTGTGTGCAGTGTATCTAGTCTCCAAACTGACATCCAACCCCAGATGGCTGTTAAGAACTGAATCTGGGGACTTCCCTGGTGGTGCAGTGGTTAGGAATCTGCCTGCCAATGCAGGGGACGTGGGTTTGATCCCTGGTCCAGGAAGATCCCACATGCCACAGAGCAACTGAGCCTGTAAGCCACAACTACTGAGCCCACGCACCGCAACTACTGAAGCCCGTGTGCTCTAGGGCCCTTGTGCCGCAACTACTGAACACACAAGCTGCACCTACTGAAGCCCGCGTGCCTAGAGCTGATGCTCCGCAGCAAGAGAAGCCACTGCAATGAGAAGTCCGCGCACCACACCAAAGAGTAGCCCCTAGCTCACCACAACTAGAGAAAGCCCGTGCACATCAATGAAGACCCAACACAGCCAAAAAAATTAAAAAATTAAAAAAATAAAATAAAATTTCCATCCCCATATTTCTAAAAAAAAACCCTAAATCTGTCTGGTCTTATGCTTATGGTGGGATGAAATAACCACAGAGCATAAAATCTGTGCTCATAAAAGAAATTGTCAGTGAGGTATATGAGATTATTCAAATTTAGATTAGGAAAATTTCTCATACACATACTTTACTTGCTCTTGAATCATCTTGATGTCTCTCGTTAAAAAAGACCAGTAGTAACAAGATTTTGCACACACTGGCAAGCACATAGACACGTGTACACACGCAACTTTATTTTGGGATTTTCAAAATAAATATAATTTAAAAGACGAGTGAAGATATTTCACTGACTGATGGAAATGTCATTGATATTTTGGAAAAAAGTTTCAAAATGTCATTTAAAATATTATTCCAGTGACACGCTTGATTTCCCTTCAACGATAACCTCTTTTGTCCACTTAGGTGGGTGTTAGAGGGGCACGGAGTTTAATGATCTCACTCATTACTTCAGAAGTAAGTATTTGAATTTGAGTTGTCCATTTGGAGATATTTTAATGAATACAGATTTCAAAACAGGTTGAAGTCTGATAAATCTCAGAACCTGTCATGATAATAGCAACCATCATGGACACTCTACCAATTTTTCTTTAAGAACAATAATAATTGAATATAGGAACTCTATACTGGTACATTTCATGATAGGTTAGTAACTCTATCCTGAACTTTTTACATGGATTTAACGTGCATTTCCAATTCTAACTACAGCTGTATGTTGTCACACTGCTGTCTCTAAAGTTGGTCTGATTCAGTGCTTTGAATCTTGCAGATTCAAGGGGACCAATGAAACACTGTGGGCAAATCATGAGTAGATGAGTCTGTGGAATTATTTTGGGTTTTATCTTTGGGAAATTTAGGTTTAAGACCATCTTGAAATTTATGTTTTAAATTCCTAGATTTATAATGATAAGTAAGAGGAAGAAATTTGCCAGTTTGTATCGTCTACATTTTTTGTATATTTTGTGCATAAAGTTAACTGTTAGATCACATAAAGGATTACATTAGTTTTATCTATTAACACATTAACTCCATAGTTTAACCTATTCTCATGGCATTCAATATTATAACCAGAGAATGGTTCTTCCATCGCACCTTTGGAGGAAGTGCTGTTTCGATAGCAGATACTTTTATGGGCACCTAGGTTGGCTCTAGGACAGCCCCCACCCCGCCGGAAGATGTCTTGCTGAAGAGAATTGAGGTCTCAACCAGGACCGTTTGATCGCTCAGTTCTATAGGGGCTCAGCTAAACGATTGAAATGGCATGGTATGTGAGAACACCTAAATTGAGAATTAAGACCTGAGTAGTATGAAATAAAAATCAATCAACTCAATCAGGAAATCACAAGGCATATATTCTGGGCTATAAAGCAGAACATTTTCCCTCAGTTGTAGAGAAATTGTCAATAAGTGGCCCAGATTAAGAATAAGGCAAACAAGAGGCAGCAATTCACACATATTTTGTGAAAAAATGAATTGGAATTCCTTCTCAGTATTCAACCACTTTAGAATGTATCCTTGAGATATTGTGCCGAAGAGGAAAGTAGGAAATGCACATTTACTGAGCAGTTGTGAAGAGTTAGTTTTGTACAAGGCAGTTTACATGATCCCCATGGCCACTCTCTGAGTTATAATTATTACGTTTACAGTTAAAGTAAATGGGGCTTAGAGACGAAGAGCCGTTGTGACACATCAGAGTCAGAGGCAGAAATCACGGCCAGGACTCTTTAATTTCCAGTTCTGGGGGACCTCCCTGGTGGTCCAGTGATTAAGACCTCGCCTTCCAATGCAGGGGGTGCAGATTGGATCCCTGGTGGGGGAGCTAAGATCCCACGTGCCTCGTGGCCAAAAAACCAAAACATGAAACAGAAGCAATATTGTAACAGTCAATAAAGACTTTAAAAATGGTACACATCAGGAGATTATTTTGGATTAATTGGCTGAACCAATCTAATAACATGAGTTCTACTAACTCAGAGTGATACCACATCAGAAAGGTTTGGTCCACTGCTGCAGTCAGAAGTTTGAAGATGGCAAAAGGGGCCCAGGAGCCAGGGAGTGCAGGTGGCCCTAGAAGCTAGAAAAGTCAAAGAAACTGATCTCCCTTATGGTTTTCAAAAAAGAGTTAGCCCTGCTAACACCTTTAATTTAGCCCAGTGAGATCCATGTTGTACTTCAAACCTACATAATATATTTGTTTTACTTTAAGCCAGTTTGCAATAATTTGTTGAAGTAGCAATAGATATATAAATAATAGTAAATATAAGCAATGTGTATACTGTATATTATATATGTGGTAAATATAATCAATAGAAATAGTAATAATATTAACTATATATATTGTACAATGCAGTGGTAAATCCACAATAAATATAAAATATGACCCCTAAACCATAGTTCACCTTGCTAGAAGGAGGCTTCCAAACATGAAACAATTAAAAGATAATACAAATTATTGTGTATACGAGCACTAACTTGTTTGATTCAGATAAAATATTTAAGACTTCAAAGAAAGATGTGTTTGAATATCAATGTGAGCCCATGGAATTAGATAAGCCTTCTCCTTGAGTAGGAGATATGAGTGTCATATGGAAGATGTGAGAAAGATTTCCTTGATAACATTGACCATAATAAATAGCTGGCATTAAAAAAAAATGGTCCATATCAAAAAAATCTTTTAAAAAATTTACAAGTCTGTGCTCATTCCAAAACACCATAGAATTTGTGAATTCAACTGCATTAGGATAGAAGATGCCCTGTTATTTAACAAGAAATCCCTTGTAAGTCTCCATTATTTTAGATGTTCTCTCTTTAGTCTCCTTTCTCAGCTCCTCCTCTTGACACATCTCTTATATGCCAGTGTTCTTTGTGATTCTGTCCTAGACACTTTCGATCATACTCTACACTTTTCTCCCAGGTGCTCTCATCCCCTTCTATGGATGCACTTATAGTATTTCTCTTAGCCGATTCTCTCTGCTTAACCGATGTGCTGGCTTCCCGGATGCCATTCTCAGTGAACTATGTCCCTTGATTGTCATGGGATGTTGAACTATTGTGCCTGGTAGACTGCATTTGCTACTTTTTCTCCTACCAGAAAAGTTGCAAGCTTATCTTGGTCAATGGTTTTTGTTCCCAAACCCGCTTAGGCAATTTGGACATCATAATATTTTGTGTATTTTAGTTAGAGATTGTGCCAGTTGAAAATGGTTTCATACAAAATTAGAGTTGTTTCTATAAAAATCACATTGAACGCACTGGAAAGACTTGATATAGGAAGCCATTTAAAGTTTTTTAGTTGACAAAGGTAGAAAAGAGTAAGAAAGAATAATAAAAATCTAGAATTCTGTACTCATATATTTTTCACAAGGAAAGTTAATGAAAGGAATATTTACAAAGGGGTGGGCAGGGTTTAGGGAAGTTAACAAAGAATAATTCAGTGCCTCAGACCTAGTAAGAGTGAGGGACTTTTTACCTCCCCTGCACTTGAGAGACCCAGGGATAGTAGCTGTGTAGAAGAGAGTTCGGCCTTTGGTAGAGAGCCAACTGAAGATGATCCAGCAGGGAGGAAGCAATAGAATAAAGCCACCAACTTCCTTTCGTTCTATCTCTGATATCCAGTTAGTGCCCACTATTGGAGAGATCAACAGAAGATGTGTAGCATAACCCATTGCTTTTGTCTTTACATCCACTCAATTTTTATATGGGTGGAAAATTTGTGCACTCAACACAAATTCACAAGCCTGATTACATAATGTAATATCTTGAGGAAATACCAGTTAGAACATATTCCTATCTGTAAATCTAAAATGCTCGCTATACCACTGTTATTTAAGGTAACAGGGGAAAGGGGGGGGAACAGTTAACAGCAACAAGAAGAAGAACGGAATTTATTGGTACAGTCCCCATTTATGTAGCTCTTCACAAAGCCAAAGTCAATAATTAGACCTTTATTCTCCTACTATCTTGTGTTTCACTTACTGTCCATCACCAGTAATGGTATTCTTTTCCTGAAGGTGTGAGCGAAACCTTCATTTCTAAAAAACCCCTTAATATTTGGTGTTCCTGTTTTTCAGGATTTATCTCAGTTTTTCACTGACTATTGGACAATCGTATACTAAGTGGCACCCCTCTGAATCCCTTAGTTTCACATATGGTTTTATTTGTACATACCTCTCCCCACCATTGTGTAGCATCAACTCGATTCCCCCTCAGAAATACAATCAGTCTGCTGAGCTCCCTTCTCACCCTGATTGTCCAGCACCTGGGTACGTCAAAATGGCCAGAGACTTGCCGCATCATTTAACTCTATCAGTCCTTGACTACATTCTTTGGTGTAAACATTGTTCCCTTGGACACTAGGACTTTCAAACTCCTTCAATCACAGTGTTGCCAGACAAAGAAATGAAGACTTCATTAAGTGCATTTCTTAGCATAACAGGGACACTCCTACCTCCATCTTTTGGTTTTGGACCCATAGATTCCTGCACAGTCTGTCAGGAAATAGCATATTGTGTTGTGATGCACTTGACCTTGCAAAGCATTCTCCCTCAACTGGCTTCGGAGACTGGATCCTGTGATAAGCCTGGTGATTTACATGTGAGTGAGCCGATTGTTGAACTTCCTTTGTGTAAAAGTTGTTCCCCTGGTCTGAGGCAGTGTTGTATGGGATGAAATGGTAATGGATAAGTGATTCTATAAGTCAGGGATGATGGGAGATGGATGTCACTCTTCAACATTTAAAATCATATCCTTGGCTGTGCTTGGTGTTCAGTCATGTCCAACCCAAGACAGTAGGAGATGAGGTGTTCCTTCAAAGCTGCCATCAAGACTTTCTGATTTTCTACTTGTTTTCTAAATAAGTTTTCATTTTATATTTTTAATCCATATATATCAGCTCTCAGAAGCAACCAGGTAACCCCATTTTCATGATTATTACTAATTCCATGATAGCAACTACATGATCTCTCACATCTTGCCTTCCACTTGCATCTCATTCCATGTCATCACCAGGAAAAATCTGAATAATCATGATGCCATCTCATCCTGTGGCCTAACATTGTACCAATGTCCCACAGCAAAGTGGCTTTTTGAGTATCCCTCAAAAATACGAGCAACACATTTCAGAATCTCATTTGAAAGCTTCTTTCCTGGGACACTTCTTGTATCAGTTACTGTATCTGCCAAGGTTCTCACAAGGAGCAGAGGGAACACAAATGGGGTGATTGAGGAGAATTTGTTAAGGGACCATTTATAGAAATGCGGACAGGAGTTAATGGCACCCAGAAGGATAGCGTAAGATATAAGGGCGAGAAGCAATAAGAAGATTTTACTTTCTAGCTCCTCTAGTCTTTACTCTTTGGAAGGTACCAGGGGAAGGAGCAAGTTCCAACAGAGTATAGCTGTAGACAAAGAGCTTCTTCCTTTCTTAGCTCCCAGCCTTCCGTGTGACAGAGGTCTGTCTCTTTTAATTGGAAGGGAAGTGGAGGAGGGAAGATAATCCTTCTCATTTTATTCTTAGAAATAAACTGTGTGCCTGCATATGTATATGCATTTTCAAAAACTAACATTTTCAGCAGTTTTTAGCTCTTTTTAAAAATACTGAAAAAAATAACATGTGTTCTTCAAGATACACTGAGACATGGAGAAGGGACTAAAATCACTGAAGCATTCATTCATATATAGAAAATAATATGGATTGATTATTGATGTATGATAAGAAATCTGTAAGAAAATATTTCACAGAATATTTGGAATACTATGAAGAATGTTATGACTTTCTCATAGATAATTATAGTCAATTCATAACTCCCTCTGTATTTCTGTTCATGTTCTACATGTACACATAGAAAAATATATGTGTTTCATAGTCTATAATGGTTTAACCATAACATTTTTAAGTAGAATAGCATGAATAATTTGTCATCAACAATAGCCTGTATTTCTGTAACTATGAAGACTATTTCACAACACAAATCATACTATGAGATGGCTTTAATGAAAACCACTCTTGTAAAGCCTTTGCCAGAAACACACACACAGACACACATTTTAAAACTATATGGATTATTCAAATCAAGTTGACTTGAAAATTTAAATTGTGAATTTGCTTATGGAAGACAGTGTTTGAAATAGCAAACACACTAGTCATCGACTACAATTTAACCAAACCAGCTGTGAGATCTATCAGTTCCTTGAAAATCATTGCTAAATCTGATGTATAGAATTGAATTTTTAATTTTACAGAATTTAATTTCTTGGTTTAATTACTCTGCGTTGCTCAGGTTGTAAAAGCAATCTGATGAGTTATTTTTATTTATAGTGCTCCCATTCAAGGTGCTTATAATTATTTCTCACTGCAATGGAGATACGCAATCATCTATTTCAGTGCCTTTACGTTTTTTGAAATTAAACTTCTGCCAAACGTTAAAGAATTATTTTTAAAGATAAAATATTATTTGCTAAGATGATAAATAAGGAAATTTGCACATATGTGCAGTACAAAACCATTACAAATGGATGAAGTTATAATTTCTATTTGGCAAAGTCATTCAGTTGCAGAGTCATTAAACATTTATTGAGTACCTTCTGTGTGCTATGCATTTTCACATGACACCTTCATTTAGTGCTCAGGAATTTATAACTTTGCTGTTTTTAGTAATCCAAAAGCAAGCCTACTCTTATTTAGTAGGCACCTTATGAGTACCGTAATCATCAGGGTCCATAAAGACACACTTCAGTTTTTTTAACTTGGCTTGGAAGACCTCTCATGGCCTTCCTCTCCAGCACCACCTTTGATCACTCCCCCAGGCACATCCCCCATGACAGCTGTCCTGGCCTTCTTTCAGCTCCTCAGACACCTTGCTCTCTCCCTTACTCATCCCTCTGCCTGTCTTGATCTCCATTCTTCTACATTGTCACCTTTCCACTGAACCAAGTCCAAATCATCTCTCAGGCACCAGCCTAAATGTCATCTTATTCGTTTAATGATGCCCAACTAGTATTTATCAAATATATTATCTGGTCCTCCTTGACTAGATGAGGTGATCTTGGTACATGTTACAGTCCCTTCAAATTTTTATCACAGTTCTTATGAACTGTTACCATAATTTCTTATTTAATGTACCTGTCTCCCTTGCAGGATATTTAGCTCAGAGGCCAGGCAATGACTATGTTTTTTCTCCTTTAAATTCTGCCACCTGTCATCAGTTGTTCTCTGTAATAGATGCTCATAAACATTTGGGTAATCAGTCATTGAACACAGACTCATCATGGATCACAAAATACTTTAATAAGTAGTATAGAAGAAGCAGGGAATGCAGGTAAGGCAGAGTCCTCAGTTTGTTATACATAACACAGCATGTCCCGGCTTTAAACCTGGAGGATCAGCATGGGCTGTGGAGGCCATCAGAGCTTGTGAAGAAGCTATGTCCTTACGTAATGTGAACCTGGTGTGGCCACTGGCCTCTTCAGAGGAAAAGACCTTAGCATTTCACCCTTCTAGAGTGTGCATATGCCCCACTTCTTCTAAGCTGATGCATCAAATGGTTTTCATGTTGAAAGATCTCCCAACAAAGCATTAGCCGTCTGCAGAGCCAGTTCATAGCATAGCAGCTCGGGGGTTCCTGAAGATAGTCTGCTTGGTTCATGCAGTTAATCTTTCTGCCAGTCAGTGCTTAGGGGGCATATTTTTTTACACTAATGAAATCAAGAATTGTGAAGAGCTCTCAGGTCAGAAGTGACCCGTGCAATGATGGAAACAGAGCAATGAAACATATATATGCTGAAGAAGAAATTATTCATTTGGTAACTATAATTTCCCACTTGGTTTAAAGGAGATTTTCCTCACTGGCTAAATCAGCATGTGAACCAGTGCCCGTGTGGTGGGCACAACCAAGCTGATCTGTGCTGTGTGCACGTGTTTGTCTGCATTCTTAAACATTCTTTTTCATTCCTTCCTCCCACTCCTCATGCCCAAAACTTCATCTTCAAATCCAGTTGCTTTTGTCAGTATCATAAGAAGGACACATCATATGCTATAGATTGTCAAATTTATTTATTTATAAGATACTTTGTAAAAGGTCTTTCATGTGGGGGGGGTGGTAAGGAAAGAGACGGCTAACAAGTTGTCAGAAGGATAGCTAATCAAATTAAATTGGGTATGGTAAGTCTTTTTTTTTGGAAAAGGTAGTCTTTTTTTTTTTTTTTTTTACCTGAAACAGATGTATTTTATTTTATTTTTTAAACATCTTTATTGGCATATACTTGCTTTACAGTGGTGTGTTAGTTTCTGCATTATAACAAAGTGAATCAGCTATATGTATACACATATCCCTATATCTCCTCCCTCTTGAGTCTCCCTCCCACCCTCCCTATCCCACCCCTCTAGGTGGTCACAAAGCACCGAGCTGATCTCCCTGTGCTATGCGGCTGCTTCCCACTAGCTATCTGTTTTACATTTGGTAGAGTATATATGTCAATGCCACTCTCTCACTTCATCCCAGCTTACCCTTCCCTGTCCCCGTGTCCTCAAGTCCATTCTCTACGTCTGCATCGTTATTCCTGTCCTGCCCCTAGGTTCGTCAGAACGTTTTTTTTTTTGGATTCCATGTATATGTGTTAGCATACGGTATTCGTTTTTCTCTTTCTGACTTATTTCACTCTGTATGACAGACTCTGGGTCCATCCACCTCACTACAAATAACTCAATTTTGTTTCTTTTTATGGCTTAGTAATATTCCATTGTATATATGTGCTACATCTTCTTTATCCATTCATCTGTCGATGGACATTTAAGTTGCTTCCATGTCCTCGCTATTATAAATAGAGCTGCAATGAACAGTGCGATACGTGACTTTTTTGAATTATGGTTTTCTCAGGGTATATGCCCAGTAGTGGGAGGGCTGGGGCATATGGTAGTTCTATTTTTAGTTTTCTAAGGAAACTCCATACTGTTCTCCATAGTGGCTGTATAAATTATTATTCCCACCAACAGTGCAAGAGGATTCCCTTTTCTCCACACCCTCTCCAGCATTTATTGTTTGTAGATTACTGATGATGGCCATTCTGACTGGTGTGAGGTGATACCTCATTGTAGTTTTGATTTGCATTTCTCTAATGATTAGTGATGTTGAGCATCCTTTCATGTGTTTCCTGGCAGTCTGTATATCTTCTTTGGAGAAATGTCTATTTAGAAATGTCTTCTGCCCATTTTTGGATTGGGTTGTTTGTTTTTTTGATATTGAGCTGCATGAGCTGCTTGTATATTTTGGACATTAATCCTTTGTCAGTTGCTTCGTTGGCAAATATTTCCTCCCATTCTGAGGGTTGTCTTTTTGTCTTGTTTATGGTTCCCTTTCCTGTGCAAAAGCTTTTAAGTTTCATTAGGTCCCATTTGTTTATTTTGTTTTTATTTCCATTTCTCTAGGAGGTGGGTCAAAAAGGATCTTGCTGTGATTTATGTCATAGAGTGTTCTGCCTATGTTTTCCTCTAAGAGTTTTATAGTGTCTGGCCTTACATTTAGGTCTATAATCAATTTTGAGTTTATTTTTGTGCATGGTGTTAGGGAGTGTTCTAATTTCATTCTTTTACATGTAGCTGTCCAATTTTCCCAGCACCACTTACTGAAGAGGCTGTCTTTTCTCCATTGTATATTCTTGCCTCCTTTATCAAAAATAAGGTGACCATATGTGCATGGGTTTATCTCTGGACTTTCGATCCTGTTCCATTGATCTATCTTTCTGTTTTTGTGCCAGTACCACACTGTCTTGATTACTGTAGCTTTGTAATATAGTGTGAAGTCCAGAAGCCTGATTCCTACAGCTCTGTTTTTCGTTCTCAAGATTGCTTTGGCTATTCGGGGTCTTTTGTGTTTCCATACAAATTGTTAAATTTTTTGTTCTAGTTCTGTGGAAAATGCCATTGGTAGTTTGATAGGGATTGCATTGAATCTGTAGATTGCTTTCAGTAGTATGTCATTTTCACAATGTTGATTCTGCCAGTCCAAGAACATGGTATATCTCTCTATCTGTTTGTATTATCTTTAATTTCTTTCATCAGTTTCTTATAGCTTTCTGCATACAGGTCTTTTGTCTCTTTAGGTAGGTTTATTCCAACGTATTTTATTCTTTTTGTTGCCATGGTAAATGGGAGTGTTTCCTTAATTGCTCTTTCAGATTTTTCATCATTAGTGTATAGGAATCCAAGAATTTCTGTGCATTAATTTTGTATCCTGCTACTTTACCAAATTCAATGATTAGCTCTAGTAGTTTTCAGGTAGCATCTTTAGGATTCTTTATGTGTAGTATCATGTCATCTGCAAACAGTGACTGTTGTACTTCTTCTTTTCCAATATGGATTCCTTTTATTTCTTTTTCTTGTCTGATTGCTGTGGCTAAAACTTCCAAAACTATATTGAATAATAGTGGTGAGAGTGGGCAACCTTGTCTTGTTCCTGATCTTAGTGGAAGTGGTTTCAGTTTTTCACCATTGAGAACAATGTTGGCTGTGGGTTTGTCATATATGGCCTTTATTATGTTGAGGTATGTTCCCTCTATGCCTACTTTCTTCTGGGTTTTTGTCACAAATGGGTGTTGAATTTTGTCGAAAACTTTTTCTTCATCTGTTGAGATGATCATATGGTGTTTATCCTTCAGTTTGTTAATATGGTGTAACACATTGATTGATTTGCATATATTGAAGAATCCTTGCATTCCTGGGATAAACCCCACTTGATCATGGTGTATGATACTTGTAATGTGCTGTTGGATTCAGTTTGCTAGTATTTTGTTGAGGATTTTTGCAATGATATTCATCAGTGATATTGGCCTGTAGTTTTCTTTCCTTGTGACATCTTTTTCTGGTTTTGGTATCAGGGTGATGGTGGCCTCTTAGAAGGAGTTTGGGTGTGTTCCTCCCTCTGCTATGTTTTGGAAGAGTTTGAGAAGGACAGGTGTTAGCTCTTCTCTAAATGTTTGATAGAATTCGCCTGAGAGTCCATCTGGTCCTGGGCTTTTGTTTGTTGGAGGATTTTTAATCACAGTCTCAATTTCAGTGCTTGTGATTGGTCTGTTTATATTTTCTGTTTCTGCCTGGTTCAGTCTCAGAAGGCTGTGCTTTTCTAAGAATTTGTCCATTTCTTCCAGGTTGTCCATTTTATTGGCATATAGTTGCTTGTAGTAATCTCTCAGGATCCTTTGTATTTCTGCAGTGTCAGTTGTTACTTCTCCTTTTTCATTTCTAATTCTATTGATTTGAGCCTTCCCCCTTTTTTCTTGATGAGTCTAGCTAATGGTTTATCAATTTTGTTTATCTTCTCAAAAACCAGCTTTTAGTTTTACTCATCTTTGCTATCATTTCCTTCATTTCTTTTTCATTTATTTATGATCTGATCTTTATGATTTCTATCCTTCTGCTAACTTTGGGTTTTTTTTGTTCTTCTTTCTCTAATTGCGTTAGGTGTAAGGTTAGGTTGTTTATTTGAGATGTTTCCTGTTTCTTAAGGTAGGATTGTACTGCTATAAACTTCTCTCTTAGAACTGCTTTTGCTGCATCCCATAGGTTTTGAATCATCGTGTTTTCATTGTCATTTGTTTCTAGGTATTTTTTGATTTCCTCTTTGATTTCTTCAGTGATCTCTTGGTTATTAAGTAGTGTATTGTTTAGCCTCCATGTGTTTGTAGATTTTACAGATTTTTTCCTGTAATTGATATCTAGTCTCATAGTGTTGTGGTTGGAAAAGATACCTGATACGATTTCGATTTTCTTAAATTTACCAAGCTTGATTTGTGACCCAAGATATGGTCTATCCTGGAGAATGTTCCATGAGCACTTGAGAAAAATGTGTATTCTGTTGTTTTTGGATGGAATGTCCTATGAATATCAATTAAGTCCATCTTGTTTAATGTATCATTTAAATCTTGTGCTTCCTTATTTGTTTTCATTTTGGATGATCTGTCCATTGGTGAAAGTGGGTTGTTAAAGTCCCCTACTATGATTGTGTTACTGTTGATTTCCCCTCTTATGGCTGTTAGCATTTGCCTTATGTATTGAGGTGCTGCTATGTTGGGTGCATAAATATTTAGAATTGTTATATCTTCTTCTTGGATTGATCCCTTGATCACTATGTAGTGTTCTTCTTTGTCTCTTGTAATAGTCTTTATTTCAAGGTCTATTTTATCTGATATGAGAATTGCTACTCCATCTTTCTTTTGATTTCCATTTGCTTGGAATATCTTTTTCCTTCCCCTCACTTTCAGTCTGTATGTGTCCCTAGGTCTGAAGTGGGTCTCTTGTAGACAGCATATATATGGGTCTTGTTTTTGTATCCATTCAGCCAGTGTCTGTCTTTTGGTTGGAGCATTTAATCCACTTACATTTAAGGTAGTTATAGATATGTATGTTACTATTACCATTTTCTTAATTGTTTTGGGTTTGTCTTTGTAGGTCTTTTCCTTCTCTTGTGTTTCCTGCATAGAGAAATTCCTTTAGCATGTGTTGTAAAGCTGGTTTGGTGGTGCTGAATTCTCTTAGGTTTTGCCTGTCTGTAAAGGTTTTAATTTCTCCATTGAATCTGAATTAGATCCCTGCTGGGTAGAGTAATCTTGGTTGTAGGTTTTTCCCTTTCATCACTTTAAATATGTCATGCCACTCCCTTCTGGCTTGCAGAGTTTCTGCTGAAAGATCAGCTGTTAACCCTATGGGGATGCCCTTGTATGTTATTTGTTGCTTTTCCCTTGCTGCTTTTAAATTTTTTGTTTGTATTTAATTTTTGATAGTTTGATTAATATGTGTCTTGGTGTGTTTCTCCTTGGATTTATCCTGTATGGCACACTCTGCGCTTTCTGGATTTGATTAACTATTTCCTTTGCCATATTAGGGAAATTTTCAACTATAATCTGCTCAAATATTTTCTCAGTCCTTTTCTTTTTCTCTTTTTCTTATGGGACCCCTATAATTCAAATGTTGGTGCTTTTAATGTTGTCCCAGAACTCTTTGAGAGTGTCCTCAATTCTGTTCAGTTTTTTTCTTCGTTCTGCTCTGCAGTACTTTTTTCCACTATTTTATCTTCAAGGTCATTTGTCCGTTCTTCTGCCTCAGTTATTCTTGTATTGATTCCTTCTAGAGAATTTTTAATTTCATTTTTTGTGTTGTTCATCATTGTTTGCTCTTTAGTTCTTCTAGGTCCTTGTTAAACGTTTCTTGTATTTTCTCCATTATATTTCCAAGATTTTGGATCATCTTTACTATCATTACTCTGAATTCTTTTTCAGGTAGACTGCCTATTTCTTCTTCATGTGTTTGGTCTGGTAAGTTTTTGCCTTGCTCCTTCATCTGCTGTGTGTTTCTCTGTCTTCTCATTTTGCTTAACTTACTGTGTTTGGGGTCTCCTTTTTGCAGGCTGTAGGTTCATATTTCCAGTTGTTTTTGGTGTCTGTCCCCAGTGGCTAAGGTTGGTTCAGTGGGTTGTGTAGGCTTCCTGGTGGAGGGGACTAGTGCCTGTGTTCTGGTGGATGAGGCTGGGTCGTGTCTTCTGGTGGGCAGGACCGCGTCCAGTGGTGTGTTTTGGGGTGTCTGTGACGTTATTTTGATTTTAGGCAGCCTCTCTGCTAATGGGTGGGGTTGTGTTCCTGTCTTGCTATTTGTTTGTCATAGGGTGTCCATCACTGTAGCTTACTGGTCGTTGAGTGGATCTGGGTCTTAGTGTTGAGATGGAGATCTCTAGGAGACCTTCCCCTGTTTGATATTACATGGAGCCGGGAAGTCCCTGGGACCAAAGTCCTGAACTCGGCTCTCCCACCTCAGAGGCACAGGCCTGACACCTGGTCGGAGCACCAAGACCCTGGCCGCCACATGGCTCAGAAGAAAAGGGAGAAAAAAAGAAAGAAAAAATAAAATAAAGTTATTAACATAAAAAATAATTATTAAAAATAAAAAAAATTAAAAAGCAATAAAAAAAGAAAGAAAGAAGAGAGCAAGCATACCAAAAAAAACAAATCCACCAATGATAACAAGCACTAAAAACTATACTAAAAAAAAGAAACAAAAAAAAATCCGGCAGGCAGAACCCTAGGACAAATGGTAAAAGCAAAGCTATACAGACAAAATCACACAAAGAAGCATACACATACACACAAAAAGAGAAAAAGGAAGAAACAATATATATCTTTGCTCCCAAAGTCCACTGCCTCAATTTTGGGATGATTTATTGTCTATTTAAGGTATTCCACAGATGCAGGGTACAAACATCAAGTTGATTGTGGAGATTTAATCTGCTGCTTCTGAGGCTGCTGGGGGAGATTTCCCTTTCTCTTCTTTGTTCGCACAGCTCCTGGGGTTCAGCTTTGGATTCGGCCCTGCCTCTGTGTGTAGGTCTTTGAGGGCATTTGTTCTTCACTCAGACAGGATGGGGTTAAAGGAGCAGCTAATTAGTGGGCTCTTGCCCACTTAGGCTGGGGGGAGGGAGGGGTATGGAATGCGGGGTGAGCCTGTGGCGGCAGAGGCCAGCATGACGTTGTAGCAGCCTGAGGGGTGCCGTGTGTTCTCCCCGGGAAGTTGTTCCTGGATCATGGGAGCCTGGCAGTGGCAGGCTGCACAGGCTCCTGGGAGGGGAGGTGTGTATAGTGACCTGTGCTTGCACACTGGCTTCTTGGTGGCTGCAGCAGCAGCCTTAGCGTCTCATGCCCGTCTCTGGGGTCTGTGCTGATAGCCGCGGCTCGCACCCGTCTCTGGAGCTCATTTAGGCGGTGCTCTGAATCCCCTCTCCTCACGCACCTGGAAACAATGGTCTCTTGCCTCTTAGGCAGGTCCAGACATTTTCCTGGACTCCCTCCCGGCTAGCCATGGCGCACTAGCCCCCTTCAGGCTGTGTTCACGCAGCGAACCCCAGTGCTCTCCCTGAGATCTGACTTCCGAAGCCCGAACCTCAGCTCCTAGCCCCCGCCCACCCCGGCGGGTGACCACACCAGCCTCTCGTGTTGGTGAGTGCAGTTTGGCACCGATCCTGTGTGCGGGCATCTCTCCACTTTGCCCTCCGTACCCCTGTTTCTGTGCTCTCCTCTGCAGCTCCGAAGCTCCCCCTACCCCCCGACACCCGCAGTCTCCACCTGCGAAGGGGCTTCCTAGTGTGTGGAAACCTTTCCTCCTTCACGGCTCCCTCCCTCTGGTGTACGTCCCGTCCCTATTCTTTTGTCTCTGTTTTTTCTTTTGTCATACCCAGGTACGTGGGGAGTTTTTTTGCCTTTTGGAAAGTCTGAGGTCTTCTGTCAGTGTTCAGTAGGTGTTCTGTAGGAGGTGTTCCACGTGTAGATGTATTTCTGATGTATTTGTGGGGAGGTAGGTGATCTCCACGTCTTACTCTTCCGCCATCTTGTAGGTCTCCTGGTAGTCTTTTTAATAACTGCTTTTGTCACCCAGTTAAGTCATGCAGTTATCAAGTAGTTAGAAATTTCTGAAAGGATATTATTGTTAACAGAAGAAAAGCTCATTCTTACATAAATAATATCCAGTACTTCATTGGGACCCTACTGTTCAAAAGGCCCTGGCCAAGCAACTTCCAAACAAAACACAACACCAGGTTGTTTCCAGCCCACTGGGAATGACGCCGTGTACAGAAGAGGAGGCCTCTAAGTGAGGACATAAATTCAGGGTGAGTCGGGGCCATTGGCAATGCTTAGAATCACCAGCCAGGCTCCAAAGAGGGAGCCCAAGTTTTTTTTTTTCTGGGGCACTGTACTTGAATTATTGTTCAATTAGTCAACACATTAGATCTTCAAAAGAGGACAATTAATTAACATGTTAAGGAGATTACTGCACTCTTTGGACTATATGTCATAATTGTGGTTAGTAAATTCCGGCAGTCTTAACAAAAATAGCCTCCATCATTTGCAGGTATGAAGATAACTTAATTCTCTACCGGGCTTTTTATTTTTGCTGGATGACAATATGCAATTGACAAGTTATAAATGATACTGTTTTATGTTATAAAAATACTAGCATTTTTCATTTATTATGTTTACAGGCATTCACTGCTTGAGTCAAGGTTAGGCTTATAAAGTGATTAAAGGCAATTTTATTACAGCAGCATGTACTTATTTTATTCTAAAAGAATAAAATGCATGAAGAGAAAGTTTTTTTGTTTGTAACCTGTAAAATTGAGTTATTTTGCTGATTTAAAATACCAATAACTCACTTGAGGACCATGCTACCTCCTGAAAATGCCATATACCTGCTTCTTAAATGTGTCCAAGCACCTGATAGATCTGTCCAGAGCTGAAGTGGCAAGTGACTGACTGCTCTTGGACAAAAGGTGCTTTCCCAGGGCTACAGCTGACTGTGCTGGGAAACAGCCATGGAACAAGGCAGCACAGGCAGAGGGAAAAGACTTTACTTAAAGGCAAAATGCCCAAATGGCTCTCTGACATAGCTAATTTCTACTATCACTTATTAGCTTACATATGATCCCCTAACTTTTTTTCTTAAGTGGCTGATTTGGATTGACTTGTTGAGAATGGTGTCCATTATCTATTAAGTCATGAGAGAGAGATTTCTGTGGTTACATGTAAACCTGTGATAGGTCTGCAGATGAAGAGGTGAAGAGGGTAGTGGGGAAGTCAGCCGCAGTCCCGTCCGGTCTATGTGAAGGTCACACCAGCTTCATTGTACACCTTGAAGACTTTCTCGATGGCGTTGACATAGGCAGCTGTTCTCGGGTCCAATCCTAGGTTATACCTCATGGCTGTGTGCATGATTTGCCTGGCAGAGCACTCCATGGTGTAAGTTAAGCCAGACTGCACAATGTCTTTCTCAGAGGCGTGCAATATCCTGTCTTGGAACTGTGCTGTGGGTACAATGGGAATAGTTCCACCGTGCTTTCCAAATTTCCTTTCCAGACTCTCTTGAACAGACATGAGCAAGTGGTAGTTAGAATCCCTTTCATATTTGAAGGTCTAACGGCCATAGCTGACATGATTTAGATTCTTCAGCCACTCAAAGTTAGATACTGTCACTTCTCCAGCATTCAAGTAGAGATCTGGAATAACCATGATGTTCTTCTCTAGGAAAATCTTATCAGCTTCTGGAGTTGTCAGTCCGTTGACACCTTCAGCAATAATCTTGGCTTCTTAACTTTGACTCTGGGTGTATTGGACTTGGTCAGCTGCTTCTCGCTGGCAGCAGGGATCAGTATGTCACAGTCCGCCTCCAAGATGCTGTCTTCATAGATCTTTGCTTCGCTCCGCCAGCTTGTCCTCCAAGATGCTGGTGCCGCGGTCAAAGAAGGCCCTCCACCATCTTGAAGAAGTTGGGGTCGTCCTCGCCGTCGGCCGCTGCCTCGCTGTAGTGTCGCCGGCCGGGCGACGTGAGCCCTGGCTGCGGGGCGGCAGCGGCTGCGGCGGGCTGCCCGTGAGCCCGGCCCAGCAGCCGCGGCCGGGTTGGCCGCCGCCGAACCTAGGGCTGTGGGCCCGACATGGGACAGCAGCAGCGCTTCACCCAGGCACCAGTACATGGCGGCAGGACGGAGGCCGCGGAGGAGAGGTGCTTTCACAGGCCCGGGGACGGACAGAGAGTTTTGTAAGTCTTAATGTAGGAGCCCCATCAAGTGATGCTGAGCACGGCATCACTTCCGAGCCGAGGTGGTGGCCGGTGTGTCATAAGACTCATCTACCTGTGGGGAGCTCAGACGGACAACCCCACCGACATTTTCATTTCCTTATGAAAATCAACTATGGACGCTTTGAGGAACAGAATACCAATTAGGACATTTGGGGCATGAAAGTAATTTAGTGGGTGAAGACACAAAAATATCATCATCACTTCTGTTGCTTACAGCAAATTAGCAGGTGGCCCAGAGAATGAGAGAGCTGATGAACATTGTGCATTCACGAGCCAATTTCCCCAAGGTGCAAGAAGAAAACATGTTCATCATGGAAGCAGGCATAGCTTCTGGACATTTCAGCACTTATCTTAAAAAGTGTGGAAATAACTTTTGCTTTAATGTGAATCAGATCTAAAGCTGGGTAATAATTTTCTTCCTCATTTGAGTTGCCTTTAACTCTCAATTCAAAACTATATTACATTGATTAGAAACATACAGAAATCAAACTGAACAATTATTCACACACATTTTATGATAGATAGAAAGCCACTTTATACTTTACCTTTATGAATGACAATTTAAAGAGGCTTACAGGTGATTGGATCACCCTAGCCAATTTACATAAATGCAATTTGTGGAGACATTTATATTGCCAAATTGGATGAGGTACATTTTTGAGTTTGCATAAGGTCTTCTGCAAATTGTTCCATTTTCTTACTGTACGCCCCAGGTTTCTCAACACAGGAACTCTATTGATTTACATTCTCTGTGTGGGAAACGATTGATGGAACTGAATGAAGGATTCAGTGTGTAAAAGATGAGCATCACTGAGCAGAAACAGGCTTCAAAGTGACTTGCCTTATCAGAAGCCCAAAATGATTCATCTATAATAATTAAAACAGTGTGATGCTGGCATAAATAGATCAGTTAAACAATTTACATGATCTTTAAAGAGACTCTGATGTGATGCATATAATAAAATGAAAAGGAATAGATTATTTTAAAAAAATCATTGGGCTAATTGTCTATATAAATAAGCGCACACAAACACACGTGCACACATATACTCCTTAGAATTCTTATCTAACATCACAAGAAAAAAATATTCTGAGCTCTTTTAAACATCTATACTTACACTTATACTTAAATCGTAGATATCAAAAAAAATCTACAAATATATTAGGCTAACAAATAGATAAGAAAGGTATTTATAATTTTTAAAATATTCCCAGAAGAAATAATACAATAAGCCCTAGTATACTTAGCCCTATAAAACATATCTTCTGTACATCAAAGGCACTGCAAAGAATTAAAGATCAAACGACAAACTAAGAAAAACCTTTACAACATTTATTACAGAATAATAGTTAATATAGAGATATTTAAACTATGCATATATCATACAAATCTTGAGAAAAAACAGTAAATAAAATAAAATAGGAAAATGATATGGATGGATATTTTAAGGGAAATTGAAATACTGATAATTACTAAAAGATAAATTATCCAGTAATAAAAAATATATCAATTAAATACCAGGCTGCAATGAACACTCAGAATCTTTCTGCAGATTGAGTGCATCGTGAGACAGAGGGGAGGAGTGTACTTATTACCCTGGCTCCATCCTTGCCAACTCACCTGGTTTGATTGTTCCCTTCTATCGATGGCCACAGCTCCTGCCAACTGTCACTTTCTATTTAGCAATTTCCTCAGGTTTCAGACAATCACCCAGCCCTTTGCCCCTACAGAAGAGGTGGCATAGGTTTTTCATGTGGCTGGCCTCAGAGTACCATAGCTTTCTTATGTGGCTGGCCTCAAAGTACCATGCCCTGTTGGTTGTCCCTAACATTTTCCCACACCTTTGTAAAGAGCACCTCAATTACCCTACTGAGTTTACCATCAGTTTACTGTTAAGGTATATCAAAATAAATGGGAAAACACCTCTTTTTTGTTACAGAATCTTGACATTATCTTAAGAAAATTATATTTTAGCCCATATTCCAGTTTGAGTTTCTTCCCAGGCTTTATGCACTTATCTGTAAAATTTTAAATGGATATTAATTTAAACATTAAATGAACAAAGATTTATTTCCCATTACATCAATTTTTAAAAATACAAACGAGAAAAGATGCTTTTACTATTCATTACTTATTTTGTATTAATTTACAATTATTAAAATTTTAATTTAATAGCATTGGTAATTCAGAAAAATTATTTCATCTTTAGAGTGAATTGAAATGAAGTAAAACTAAGCATTATTAATATGTATTTGAAAAATAACTTTTTAATGTAAAGTTGTTAATTTGTTGTCATTAACACCACCGAAACAAAGATGAACATCCACTAAGTAACTGGATTTTGCAACAATGACAGAGCACCATTAAACTAGAAATTTTGTAAAAACACTTCAATACAGTGAAGATAACAAGAAAAATAGGAAGTCAACATATACCAATTGACAGAAATTCTCCCTGAAACAATAATCGTAAATTAGAGGTAAACTGTATAATAATAGTTAACATGGAATTAAATATATTCATAAAAGCATTTAACAATATGAAAACCCACCTTTATTCATAAATTCATAAGTTAATAATAGAAATGAACAAACAAAACCCCAAAGAACAAAAATGAGATTTAAAAAAAGGATTAAAAAGGGTAAAATGGAAAGTAGAGGAAAAGGAAGACAGGAAAGGAAGGAGTAGCATTCATGTTATTTCAATTACTGAAGAATAAAACAGTGGAATGGAAATAGTGTTTAAAGCTCTAAGAAAACTTTCCACATTTTCACTCACACACATACACATGTACACTAATGTCATATATATCTGTGTAGACACATGTATTATGTGTATGTACACACACATGTGTTATATGTGTATATTCACAATGTGCATTATTTGTGTAGATACACATGTACATACACATGCATATCTTCTAAAGTCAGTATTATCTTATTTAATAAGGAACAGTAGTGATATTTCCAAAAAGAACAGGGCAATTGTGCCTACAATCTCTACACTAATCAGCACTTTAATGCAAATATTAGTCAAAGTACTTGATCATAAGAACTGACTTAGAGGCATAAGAATAGATAAAACAGATAAAGAAGCCGTAAAACTATCTTTTTTTTTTGCTGCTCACCTGAATGTATATCTGGAAAACTCTAAGGAATCTAAAGAATCAATTAATGGGGCTTCCCTGGTGGCACAGTGGTTAAGAATCCACCTGCCAATGCAGGAGACATGTGTTCAAGCCCTGGTCGAGGAAGATCCCACATGCTGCCAAGCAGCTAAGCCCATGCACCACAACTACTGAGCTTGCACTCGAGAGCCTGCAAGCCACAACTACTGAGTCCACCTGCTACAACTACTGAAGCCTGCACACCTAGAGCCCATGCTTTGCCACAAGAGAAGCCATTGCAATAAAAAGGCCATGCACCGCAATGAAGAGCCCTGCTCGCTGCAACTAGAGAAAGCCCATGTGCAGCAACGAAGACCCAATGCAGCCAAAAATAAATAAATAAATTTATAAAAACAAAAGAATCAATTATGAAAAAAATTCAGTAAGGTATGATGGTATGTAAGTAACATGAAAACATTAATAGAACCAGATAGAGGACCGGTTGAGGAAAAGTTTGAAACACTTCTCAAGGACAAAATAGTAGACTCAGACAAACGGAAAAGCATCACCTGTTCTTAGGGTAACTCAATGTTATAAATATGTTAGTACCATCCAAGTTACTTTCTAAATTTCATCTCACTACTCACCAAAAGGAAAAATAACAGCAATTGTTTTTCATGGACTTAGATTAATGGGCACTAAACTTTATATAGAAAAGGGAAATTGTAAGACTAGCAGTGAAAATAATAAAAAATATATGAGGGAGATAATCTGTATAAGATATTACTATTAATTAGCTAAAATTCAAATAGTTTGCTATGGTTCATGGAGAGAAAAATAGAATTCTGCCATAGAATAAAAAGTCAGGAAATAGGGGGGACCTTTAAGATGGTGGAGCAGTAAGATGTGAGATCACCTTCCTGCCCACAAATACAACAAAAATACATCTACATGTGGAACAACTGCTACAGAACACCTACAGAACGCTGGCAGAAGACCTCAGAATTCCCAAAGGCAAGAAAATTCCTTCGAACCTGGCTGTGTGGCTGACAGGGTCTTGGTGCTCTGGCCGGATGTCAGGCCTGAGCCTCTGAGGTGGGAGAGCCGAGTTCAGAATTTTGGTCAGAGACCTTCAGGCCCCATGTAATATTAAACAGCAAAAGCTCTCCCAGAGATCTCCATCTCAACACTAAGACCAAGCTCCACTCAACGACCAGCAAGCTACAGTGCTGGACACCTTATACCAAACAACTAGCAAGACAGAAACACATACCCAACCATTAGCAGAGAGACTGCCTAAAATCATAATAAGTTCACATACACCCCAAAACACAGTACCAGACGCGGTCCTGCCCTCCAGAAAAAAAAGATCCGGCCTCTTTCACCAGAACACAGGCACCAGTCCCCTCCACCAGGAAGCCTACACTACCCACTGAACCAACCTTACCCACTGGGGGCAGACACCAAAAACAACAGGAATTATGAAATGCAGCCTGCGAAAAGGAGACTTCAAACACAGTAAGTTAAGCAAAATGAGAAGACAGAGAAATAAACAGCAGATAAAGGAGCAAGGTAAAAAACCACCAGACCAAACAAATGAAGAGGAAATAAGCATTCTACCTGAAAAACAATTCAGAGTATTGACAGTAAAGATGATCCAAAATCTTGGAAATAGAATGGATAAAATACAAGGAGTGTTTAGCAAGGACCTAGAAGAACTAAAGAGCAAACAAACAATGATGAACAACACAATAAATGAAAGTAAAAATTCTCTAGAAGGAATCAACGGCAGAATAACTGAGGGAGAAGAACAGACAAATGACCTTGAAGATAAAATAGTGGAAATAACTACTGCAGAACAGAATAAATAAAAAAAAAATGAAAAGAATTGAGGACAGTCTCAGAGACCTCTGGGACAACATTAAACACAGCAACATTCGAATTATAGGGTTCCCAGAAGAAGAAGAGAAAAAGAAAGGGACTCAGAAAATATTTGAAGACATTATAGTTGAAAACTTCCCTAATATGGAAAAGGAAATAGTCAAGTCCAGGAAGCACAGAGAGTCCCATATAGGATAAAACCAAGGAGAAACATGCCAAGACACATATTAATCAAACTATCAAAAATTAAATACAAAGAAAACATATTAAAAGCAGCAAGGGAAAAACAACAAATAACACATAAGGGAATCACCATAAGGTTAACAGCTGATCTTTCAGCAGAAACTCTGCAAGCCAGAAGGGAGTGGCATGACATATTTAAAGTGATGAAAGGGAAAAACCTACAACCAAGATCACTCTACCCAGCAAGGATCTCATTCAGATTCAATGGAGAAATTAAAACCTTTACACAGACTAGCAAAAGCTAAGAGAATTCAGCACCACAAAAACAGCTTTACAACACATGCTAAAGGAACTTCTCTAGGCAGGAAACACAAGAGAAGGAAAAGACCTACAAAGATAAACCCCAAACAATTAAGAAAACGGTAACAGGAGCATACATATTGATAATTACCTTAAATGTAAATGGATTAAATGCTCCAAACAAAAGACATAGACTGGCTGAATGGATACAAAAACAAGACCTGTACATATGCTGTCTACAAGAGACCCACTTCAGACCTAGGGACACATACAGACTGAAAGTGAGGAGAAGGAAAAAGATATTCCATGGAAATGGAAATGAACAGAAAGCTAGATTAGCAATTCTCATATCAGACATAATAGACTTTAAAATAAAGACTATTACAAGAGACAATGATGGACAGTACATAACGATCAAGGAATCAATCCAAGAAGATATAATAATTGTAAATATTTATGCACCCAACAAATGAGCACCTCAATACATAAGGCAAATGCTAACAGCCATAAAAGGGGAAATTGACAGTAACACATTCATTGTAGGGGACTTTAACACCCCACCTTCACCAATGGACAGATCATCCAAAATGAAAATAAATAAGGAAACACAAACTTTAAATGATACATTAAACAAAATGGACTTAATTGATATTTATAGGACAGTCCATCCAAAAACAACAGAATACATTTTCTTCTCAAGTGCTCATGGAACATTCTCCAGGATAGATCATATCTTGGGTCACAAATCAAGCCGTGGTAAATTAAAAAAATTGAAATCATATTAAATACCTTTTCTGACCACAATGCTATGAGACTTCATATCAATTACAGGAAAAAATCTGTAAAAAATTAAAACACATGAAGGCTAAACAATACACAATAAACAAGAGATCACTGAAGAAATCTGAGGAAGGCAAAAAATACCTAGAAACAAATGAAAATAAAAACACGACAGCCCAAAACCTATGGGATGCAGCATAAGCAGTTTGAAGAAGGAAGTTTATAGAAATACAATCCTACCTCAATAAACAAGAAACATCGCAAATAAACAACCAAACCTTACACCTAAAGAAATTAGACAAAGAAGAACAAAAAATACGAAAAGTTAGCAGAAGGAAAGAAATCATAAAGATCAGATCAGAAATAAAGGAAGAAGAAATGAAGGAAACAAGCAAAGATCAATAAAACTAAAAGCTGGTTCTTTGAGAAGATAAACACAACTGATAAACCATTAGCCAGAATCATCAAGAAAAAAAGGGAGAAGACTGAAATCAATAGAATTAGAAATGAAAAAGGAGAAGTAACAACTGACACTGCAGAAATACAAAGGATCCTGAGAGATTACTACAAGCAACTATATGCCAATAAAATGGACAACCTGGAAGAAATGGACAAATTATTAGAAATGCACAACCTTCCGAGACTGAACCAGGAAGAAATAGAAAATATAAACATATCAATAACAAGCACTGAAATTGAGACTGTGGTTAAAAATATTCGAACAAACTAAAGCCCAGGACCAGATGGCTTCACAGGCGAATTCTATCAAACATAAAGAGAAGAGCTAACACCTATCTTTCTTAAACTCTTCCAAAATATAGCAGAGGGAGGAACACTCCCAAACTTATTCTACGAGGGCACCAACACCTTGATACCAAAACCAGACAAATATGTCACAAAAAAAGAAAACTACCGGCCAATATCACTGATGAACATAGATGCTAAAATCCTCAACAAAATACTAGCAAACAGAATCCAACAGCACATTAAAAGGATCATACACCATGATCAAGGTGGGTGTATAGCAGGAATGCAAGGATTCTTCAATATACACATATCAGTCAATGTGATAAACCATATTAACAAATTGATGCATAAAAATCATAGATCATCTCAATGGACGCAGAAAAAGCTTTTGACAAAATTCAACATGCATTTATGATAAAAACGCTCGAGCAAGTAGCCATTGAGGGAGGCTACCTCAACATATAAAGTGCATATATGACAAACCCAAGCCAACGTTGTTTCAATGGTGAAAAATTGAAAACATTTCCTCTAAGATGAGGAACAAGACAAGGTTGCCCACTCTCACCATTATTATTCAACATAGTTTTGTAAGTTAGCCAAAGCAATCATAGAGGAAAAAGAAATAAAAGGAATCCAAATCAGAAAAGAAGAAGTACAACAGTCACTGTTTGAAGATGACATGATACTACACATAGAGAATCCTAAAGATGCTACCTGAAAACTACTAGAGCTAATCAATGAATTTGGTACAGTAGCAGGATACAAAATTAATGCATAGAGGTCTCTTGCATTCCTATACACTGATGATAGAAAATCTGAAAGAGAAATTAAGGAAACACTCCCATTTACCACTGCAACAAAAAGAATAAAACACCTTGGAATAAACCTACCTAAGGAGATAAAAGACCTGTATGCAGAAAACTATAAGACACTGATGAAAGAAATTAAAGATGATACAAACAGATGGAGAGATATACTATGTTCTTGGATTGGAAGAATCAACCCTGTGAAAGTGACTATACTAGCCAAAGCAATCTACAGATTCAATGCAATCCCTGTCAAACTACCAATGGCATTTTTCACAGAACTGGAACAAAAAATTTCACAATTTGTATGGAAACACAAAAGACCCCGAATAGCCAAAGCAATCTTGAGTAACAAAAACAGAGCTGTAGGAATCAGGCTTCCGGACTTCAGACTACTACAAAGCTACAGTAATCAAGACAGTGTGGTGCTGGCACAAAAACAGAAATATAGATCAATGGAACAGGATAGAAAGCCCAGAGATAAACTTATGCACGTATGGTCACCTTATTTTTGATAAAGGGAGCAAGAATATACAGTGGACAAAAGACAGCTTCTTCAATAAGTGGCGCTGGGAAACCTGGACAGCTACATATAAAAGAATGAAATTAGAACACTCCCTAACACCATACACAAAAATAAACTCAGAATGGATTAAAGACCTAAATGTAAGGCCAGACACTATCAAACTCTTAGAGGAAAACATAGGCAGAACACTCTATGATATATGTCACAGCAAGATCCTTTTTGACCCACCTCCTAGAGAAATGGAAATAAAAACAAAAATAAACAAATGGGACCTAAAGAAACTTAAAAGCTTTTCCACAGCAAAGGAAACCATAAACAAGATGAAAAGACAACCCTCAGATTGGGAGAAAATATTTGCCAACGAAACAACTGCCAAAGGATTAATGTCCAAAATATACAAGCAGCTCATGCAACTCAATATCAAAAAAACAAACAACCCAATCCAAAAATGGGCAGAAGACCTAAATAGACATTTCTCCAAAGAAGATACACGGATTGCCAACAAACCCATGAAAGGATGCTCAACATCACAAATCATTAGAGAAATGCAAATGAAAACTACAATCAGATATCACCTCACACCGGTCAGAATGGCCATCATCAGTAATCTACAAACAATAAATGCTGGAGAAGGTGTGGAGAAAAGGGAACCCTCTTGCACTGTTGGTGGGAATGTAATTTGATACAGCCACTATGGAGAACAGTATGGAGGTTCCTTAAAAAAACTAAAAATAGAACTACCATATGACAAAGCAATTCCACTACTGGGCATATACCCTGAGAAAAGCATAATTCAAAAAGAGACATGTACCACAATGTTCATTACAGCTCTGTTTACAATAACCAGGATGTGGAAGCAACCTACGTGTCCAATGACAGATGAATGGATAAAGAAGATGTGGCACATATATACAATGGAATATTACTCAGCCATAAAAAGAAACGACATTGAGTTATTTGTAGTTAGGGGGATGGACCTAGAGACTATCATACAGAGTGAAGTAAGTCAGAAAGAAAAAAACAAATACAATATGCTAACACATATATATGGAATCTGAAAAAAAGAACATGGTTCTGAAGAACCTATGGGCAGTACAAGAATAAAGATGCAGATGTAGGGAATGGACTTGAGGCCACTGGGAGGGGGAAGGGTAAGCTGGGATGAAGTGAGAGTGTGGCATGGACATATATACACGACCAAATGTAAAATAGATAGCTAGTGGGAAGCAGCCACATAGCACAGGGAGAACAGCTCAGTGCTTTGTGACCACCTAGAAGGGTGGGATAGGGAGGGTGCGAGGGAGACGCAAGATGGGGTATATATGGGATATATGTGTTTGTATAGCTGATTCGCTTTGTTATACAACAGAAACTAACACACCATTGTAAAGCAATTATACTCCAATGAAGATGTTAAGAAAAAAACTTAAAATAATAAAAAAATTTAAAAAGTCATGAAATAGACCCAAATACATATGGAAATTTAGTATATGAAAAAAGTGACAGATGGACTTTATGATATACAGTGCTTTAAAACAAGAAGAAAATTACAAACAGATATAATTAATTCCATATTAAAGAGGAATGCATTATTCTCCAAAAATATGAACCAGAAGAGCATAAGGAATAAATTATAATTTCGCATGAAATATAAGTTGGAACAAAATAGCACAAAGAAAAGAATGATACTTTTTGTTAATGAATATTATGGGAGGTCAAGAAGTAAACATTGGTATGTCACATTATAGACACTATAATATATACACACAAATGCATTAAGTTCAAGCATTTATAAAGAAGAGAGAAGAAAATATTCTTTCTTACTGTAGAATGCTTTGTAATAAATGTAGCAAGAGTAACAGTGTTAAAAAAAGTTACCAGGTTGCAGCCATCATAGTTACAATTTATTCAGGCAATTATGATCAGTTGAGGCTAAATCTAGTGGGTGAAAGTTAGATGAGGAACAGGATATTTACCTGGTTTCAAAATCTCTCCACAAATTGCTCATTCAGTTACAAAGAGAATAAAATGCTAATTTTACAACAGGTGAGAAATCTGATAGACATCACCCTAATCAAGTGCTCGCAGTTACCACCATCATTGTAGAGAAAAACTAACATTATATGCTTCATGCCCTGTTGCACTCAGCAGGACAGCATCATTTCTTTGGTATCCCAAAGAACGAACCCATGTTGAGGGACATTATACAAAACAACTGGCCCTAATTCCTCCAAAAATTACAATACCATGAGTCACAAAAAGGCTGAGGAATGTTTAAAGTTATAGGTGAATAAATAATTATGATAAATAAAAGCAGTATGTGATCCTGAATTGCATGATGGGTTAGAAATTTTCTAAAGAGCAGCGTTGTAACAAACTGTGAAATCAGAACATGGACTGCATATTAATCAGTAGTATGTATTCAACATTAAATTTTATGATTTTTGTAATCTTCTGTCATTATGTAAGAAAATATCCCTGCTCTTAGAATATAACCTTGAAATGTATACAGGAAAAGGAGCATGAGTGTGCAAACTCTCAAATGGTTTGGGTAAAAAAAATCACACGTGTATGTTATGTTGTGCACATAGGTACATATTCAGAGACAGAGAAAAGGAAGAGAAATAGAGATGGAGAGACTGATAAAGAAATGTGGCAAATATTAACAATTAGGGAATCTGGCTGTTGGGTATGCAGGGGGGCTACATAAAATTCAGGACACCGAGTTAAACTGGAATTTCAAACAAAGAAAAAATGTTTTTTAGTATAAATATGTTCCAAATATTGCAGTGACACAACTATTCTAAATAAATTCTTATTGTTTATCTGAAACTCATGTTTGAGTGCTTTTTTTTAATTGGCGAATTCCAATAGCTCTACCTACTACTATTAATTTAGAAGGCGGTTTCACTTTGTAAATATGAAACATATAGCTGATATGATAAACAATCTGTGTGATATTATTACAGATAATCTGGTGTTTGAAATTATTTCAAAATAAAAAGTTATAATGATCTGCGCTCTTACATTTCTAATTCCTGTGAACTAATTTGTATATGATAGAGGGTGAGGGGCAGATATGAAGTAGGCAAAGTTTTTGAGGCTTCCCTATAATAAGAATAGTTATTACAAATCATAGTTCCTTACAAATAAACCCTGTTAGGTAATAATTACTGTATATGTTATACTGAGGGTCAATAAGTCTAATTAATTTCTTCAAGGTATTGCAATTTAGTAATAGGATCACTATAGTAAATTGTCGAAAGTAATCTCATCAATGCAATAAATCAAATATCAAAGATATTTCCACAAATTGATTTTTTCACTCATCCGTCCATCAATATGATCCACAGATAGTTGTTAAAATCTTTTTATATTTTAGGTCCCTGGGTTATTTCTTTTTTTAAACCTCTTTATTGGAGTATAATTGCTTTACAATGGTGTGTTAGTTTCTGCTTCATAACAAAGTAAATCAGTTATACATATACATATGTTCCCATATCTCTTCCCTCTCGCATCTCCCTCCCTCCCACCCTCCCTATCCCACCCCTCTAGGTGGTCACAAAGCACCCAGCTGATCTCCCTGTGCTATGCGACTGCTTCCCACTAGCTATCTATTTTACGTTTGGTAGTGTATATATGTCCATGCCACTCTCTCACTTTGTCACAGCTTACCCTTCCCCCTCCCCATATCCTCAAATCCATTCTCTAGTAGGTCTGTGTCTTTATTCCCGTCTTACCCCTAGGTTCTTCTTGACTTTTTTTTTCTTAGATTCCATATATATGTGTTAGCATACGGTATTTGTTCTTCTCTTTCTGACTGACTTCACTCTGTATGACAGACTCTAGGTCCATCCACCTCAGTACAAATAACTCAATTTCATTTCTTTTTATGGCTGAGTAATATTCCATTGTATATATGTGCCACATCTTCTTTATCCATTCATCTGTTGATGGACACTTAGGTTGCTTCCATCTCCTGGCTATTGTAAATAGAGCTGCAATGAACATTTCGGTACATGACTCTTTTTGAATTATGGTTTTCTCAGGGTATATGCCCAGTAGTGAGACTGCAGGGTTGTATGGTAGTTCTATTTTTAGTTTTTTAAGGAACCTCCATACTGTTCTCCATAGTGGCTGTATCAATTTACATTCCCACCAACAGTGCAATAGTGTTCCCTTTTCTCCACACCCTCTCCAACATTTATTGTTTCTTGATTTTTTGATGATGGCCATTCTGACCAGTGTGAGATGATATCTCAATGTAGTTTAGATTTGCATTTCTCAAATGATGTTGAGCATTCTTTCATGTGTTTGTTGGCAGTCTGTATATCTTTGGAGAAATGTCTATTTAGGTCTTCTGCCCATTTTTGGATTGGGTTGTTTGTTTTTTTGTTATTGAGCTGCATGAGCTGCTTGTAAATTTTGGAGATTAATCCTTTGTCAGTAGCTTCGTTTGCAAATATTTTCTCCCATTCTGAGGGTTGTCTTTTCGTCTTGTTTATGGTTTCCTTTGCTGTGCAAAAGCTTTTAATTTTCCATAGGTCCCATTTCTTTATTTTTGTTTTAATTTCCATTTCTCTAGGAGGTGGGTCAAAAAGGATCTTGCTGTGATTTATGTCATAGAGTGTTCTGCCTATGTTTTCCTCTAAGAGTTTGATGGTGTCTGGCCTTACATTTAGGTCTTTAATCCATTTTGAGTTTATTTTTGTGTATGGTGTTAGGGAGTGTTCTAATCTCATACTTTTACATGTACCTGTCCAGTTTTCCCAACACCACTTATTGAAGAGACTGTCTTTTGTCCATTGTATGTTCTTGCTCCCTTTATCAAAGATAAGGTGACCATATGTGTGTGGGTTTATCTCTGGGCTTTCTATCCTGTTCCATTGATCTATATTTCTGTTTTTGTGCCAGTACCATACTGCCTTGATTACTGTAGCTTTGTAGTATAGTGTGAAGTCAGGGAGCCTGATTCCTCCAGCTCCGTTTTTCTTCCTCAAGATTGCTTTGGCTATTCGGGGTCTTTTGTGTTTCCATACAAATTGTGAAATTTTTTGTTCTAGTTCTGTGAAAAATGCAGTGGTAGTTTGATAGGGATTGCATTGAATCTGTGGATTGCTTTGGGTAGTAGAGTCATTTTCACAATGTTGATTCTTACAATCCAAGAACATGGTATATCTCTCCATATATCTGTATCATCTTTAATTTCTTTCATCAGTGTCTTATAATTTTCTGCATACAGGTCTTTTATCTCCTTAGGTAGGTTTATTCCAAGGTGTTTTATTCTTTTTGTTGCAGTGGTAAATGGGAGTGTCTTCTTAATTTCACTTTGAGATTTTTCATCATTAGTGTATAGGAGTGCCGGAGATTTCTGTGCATTAATTTTGTATCCTGCTACTTTACCAAATTCATTGAATAGCTCTAGTAGTTTTCTGGTAGCATCTTTGGGATTCTCTATGTATAGGATCATGTCATCTGCAAACAGTGAGAGCTTTACTTCTTCTTTACCAATTTGGATTCTTTTATTTCTTTTTCTTCTCTGATTGCTGTGGCTAAAACTTGCAAAACTGTGTTGAATAATAGTGCTGAGAGTGAGCAACCTTGTCTTGTTCCTGATCTTAGTGGAAATGGTTTCAGTCTTTCACCATTGAGGATGATGTTGGCTGTGGGTTTGTCATATATGGCCTTTATTATGTTGAGGAAATTTCCCTCTATGCCTACTTTGTGGAGGCTTTTAATCATAAATGGGTGTTGAATTTTGTTGAAAGCCTTCTCTGCATCTATTGAGATGATCATATCGTTTTTCTCCTTCAATTTGTTAAAATGGTGTGTCACGTTGATTGATTTGCGTATATTGAAGAATCCTTGCATTCCTGAAATAAACCCCACTTGAACCTGGTATATGATCCTTTTAATGTGCTGTTGGATTCTGTTAGCTAGTATTTTGTTGAGGATTTTTGCATCTATGTTCAACAGGGATATTGGCCTGTAGTTTTCTTTCTTTGTGACATCTTTGTCTGGTATGGTATCAGGGTGATGGTGGCCTCGTAGAATGAGTTTGGGAGTGTTCCTCTCTCAGCTATATTTTGGAAGAGTTTGAGAAGGATAGGTGTTAGCTCTTCTCTAAATTTTGATAGAATTCGCCTGTGAAGCCATCTAGTCCTGGGCTTTTGTTTGTTGGAATATTTTTAATCACCGTCTCAATTTCAGTGCTTGTGATTGGTCTGTCTATATATTCTATTTCTTCCTGATTCAGTCTCGGCAGGTTGTGCATTTCTAAGAATTTGTCCATTTCTTCCAGGTTGTCCATTTTACTGGCGTATAGTTGCTTGTAGTAATCTCTCAGGATCTTTTGTATTTCTGCAGTATCAGTTGTTACTTCTCCTTTTTCATTTTGAATTCTATTCATTTGAGTGTTCTCCCTTTTTTTCTTGATGAGTCTGGCTAATGGTTTATCAATTTTGTTTATCTTCTCAAAGAACCAGCTTTTAGTTTTATTGATCTTTGCTATCGCTTACTTCATTTCTTTTTCATTTATTTCTGATCTGATTTTATGATTTCTTTCCTTCTGCTAACTTTACGGATTTTTTGTTATTCTTTCTCTAATTGCTTTAGGTGCAAGGTTAGGTTGTTTATTTGAGATGTTTCTTGTTTCTTAAGGTAGGATTGTATTGCTATAAACTTCCCTCTTAGAACCTCTTTAGCTGCGTCCCAAAGGTTTTGGAACATCGTGTCTCCATTGTCATTTGTTTCTAGGTATTTTTTGATTTCCTCTTTGATTTCTTCAGTGATCACTTCGTTATTAAGTAGTGTATTGTTTAGCCTCCATGTGTTTGTATTTTTTACAGATCTTTTCCTGTAATTGATATCTAGTCTCATAGTGTTGTGGTCGGAAAAGATACTTGATACAATTTCAATTTTCTTAAATTTACCAAGACTTGAGTTTTGACCCAAGATATGCTCTATCCCGGAGAATGTTCCATGAGCACTTGAGAAGAAAGTATATTCTGTTATTTTTGGATGGAATGTCCTATAAATATCAATTAAGTCCATCTTGTTTAATGTATCATTTAAAGCTTGTGTTTCTGTATTTATTTTCATTTTGGATGATCTGTCCATTGGTGAAAGTGGGGTGTTAAAGTCCCCTACAATGAATGTGTTACTGTCAATTTCCCTGTTAATGGCTGTTAGTATTTGCTTTTATGTATTGAGGTGGTGCTATGTTGGGTGCATAAATATTTACAATTGTTATATCTTCTTCTTGGATCAGTCCCTTGATCATTATGTAGTGTCCTTCTTTGTCTCTTGTAATAGTCTTTATTTTAAAGCCTATGTTGTCTGATATGAGAATTGCTACTCCAGCTTTCTTTTGATTTCCATTTGCATGGAATATGTTTTTCCATCCCATCACTTTCAGTCTGTATGTGTCCCTAAGTCTGAAATGGGTCTGTTGTAGACAGCATATATATGGGTCTTGTTTTTGTATCCATTCAGCCAGTCTGTGTCTTTTGGTGAGAGCATTTAATCCATTTACACTTAAGGTTATTATCAATATGTGTGTTCCTATTCCCATTTTCTTAATTGCTTTGGGTTTGTTATTGTAAGTCTTTTCCTCCTTTTGCGCTTCTTGCCTAGAGAAGTTCCTTTAGCATGTGTTGTAAAGCTGGTTTGGTGGTGCTGAACTCTCTCAGCTTTTGCTTGTCTGTAAGTTTTAATTTCTCCCTCAAATCTGAATGAGATCCTTGCTGGGTAGAGTAATCTTATTTGTAGGTTTTTCTCCTTCGTCACTTTAAATATGTCCTGCCACTCCCTTCTCCCTTGCAGAGTTTCTGCTGAAAGATCAGCTGTTAACCTTATGGGGATTCCCTTGTGTGTTATTTGTTGTTTTTCTCTTGCTGCTTTTAATATGTTTTCTTTGTATTTAATTTTTGATAGTTTGATTAATATGTGTCTTGGTGTGCTTCTCCTTGAATTTATCCTATATGGGACTCTCTGTGCTTCCTGGACTTGATTAACTATTTCCTTTCCCATATTAGGGAAGTTTTCAACTATAATGTCTTCAAATATTTTCTGAGTCCCTTTCTTTTTCTCTTCTTCTTCTGGGACCCCTATAATTCGAATATTGGTGCATTTAATGTTGTCCCAGAGGTCTCTGAGACTGTCCTCAGTTCTTTTCATTCGTTTTTCTTTATTCTGCTCTGCAGTAGTTATTTCCACTATTTTATCTTCCAGATCACTTATCCGTTCTTCTGCCTCGGTTTTTCTGCTATTGATTCCTTCTAGAGTATTTGTAATTTCATTTATTGTGTTGTTCATCGTTGCTTGTTTCCTCTTTAGTTCTTCTAGGTTCTTGTTAAATGTTTCTTGCATTTTGTCTATTGTATTTCCAAGGTTTTGGATCATCTTTACTATCATTATTCTCAATTCTTTTTCAGGTAGACTGCCTATTTCCTCTTCATTTGTTAGGTCTGGTGGGTTTTTACCTTGGTCCTTCATGTGCTGTGTGTTTTTCTTTCTTTTCATTTTGCTTTTCTTACTGTGTTTGGGGTCTCCTTTTTGCAGGCTGCAGGTTTGTAGTTCCCGTTGTTTTTGGTGTCTGTCCCCAGTGGCTAAGGTTGGTTCAGTGGGTTGTGTAGGCTTCCTGGTGGAGGGGACTAGTGCCTGTGTTCTGGCGGATGAGGCTGGATCTTGTCTTTCTGGTGGGCAGGTCCACATTTGGTGGTGTGTTTTGGGGTGTATGTGAACTTATTATGTTTTTAGGCAGCCTCTCTGCTAATGGGTGGGGTTGTGTTCCTGTCTTGCTAGTTGTTTGTCATAGGGTGTCCAGCACTGTAGCTTGCTGGTCGTTGAGTGGAGCTGGGTCTTGGTGTTGAGATGGAGATCTTTGGGAGATTTTCGCCATTTGATATTATGTGGAGCTGGGAGGTCTCTTGTGGACCAGTGTCCTGAACTTGGCTCTCCCACCTCAGAGGCACAGCACTGACTCCTGTCTGGAGCACCAAGAGCCTTTCATCTGCACGGCTCAGAATAAAAGGGAGAAAAAGTAGAAAGAAAGAAAGAAAGAGGATAACATACAATAAAATAAAGTAAGATAAAATAAAAGAACGTTATTAAAATAAAAAATAATTATTAAGAAAAAAAGTTTTTCTAAAAGTAAAAAAACCAACCAAACAAAAAAAACGAACGGACAGAACCCTAGGACAAATGGTGAAAGCAAAGCTATACAGACAGAATCTCATACAGAAGCATATGCATACACACAAAAAGTGGAAAAGGGGAAAATATAATGTCTCGCTCTCAAAGTCCACCTCCTCAATTTGGGATGATTCGTTGTCTATTCAGGTATTCCACAGATGCAGGTACATCAAGTTGATTGTGGAGATTTAATCCGCTGCTCCTGAGGCTGCTGGGAGAAATTTCCCTTTCTCTTCATTGTTCGCACAGCTCCCGGGGTTCAGCTTTGGATTTGGCCCTGCCTCTGCGTGTAGGTCACCTGGGGGCATCTGTTCTTTGCTTAGGCAGGATGGGGTTAAAGTAGAAGCTGATTAGGGGGCTCTGGCTCACTCAGGCCGGGGGGAGGGAGGGGTATGGAATGCGGGGCATGCCTGCGGCGGCAGGGGCTGGCGTGACGTTGCACCAGCGTGAGGCACACCGTGCGTTCTCCTGGGGAAGTTGTCCCTGGATCACGGGACCCTGGCAGTGCCGGGCTGCACAGTCTCCCAGGAGGGGAGGTGTGGAGCGTGACTTGTGCTCGCACACAGGCTTCTTGGTGGCGGCAGCAGCAGCCTTAGCGTCTCATGCCCGTCTCTGGGGTCTGCGCTGTTAGCCGCGGCTCATGCCCGTCTCTGGAGCTCCTTTAAGCAGCGCTGTTAATCCCCTCTCCTCGCGCACCAGGAAACAAATAGGGAAGAAAAAGTCTCTTGCCTCTTCGGCAGGTCCAACCTTTTTCCTGGACTCCCTCCTGGCTAGCTGTGGTGCACTAGCCCCTTCAGGCTGTGTTCAGGCTGCAAACCCCAGTCTTCTCCCTGGGATCTAAGCTCCGCAGCCCGAGCGTCAGCTCCCAGGCTCTGCCCACCCCGGTGGGTGAGCAGACAAGCCTCTCGGGCTGGTGAGTGCTGGTTGGCACCAATCCCCTGTGCGGGAATCTCTTTGCTTTGCCCTCTGCACCCCTGTGGCTGCGCTCCCCTCTGCAGCCCCGAAGCTTTCCCCCTCAGCCACCCGCAGTCTCCGCCCGCGAAGGGGCTTCCTAGTATGTGGAAACCTTTCCTCCTTCACGGCTCCCTCACACTGGTGCAGGTCCCGTCCCTATCCTTTTGTCTCTGTTTATTCTTGTTTCTTTTGCCCTACCCAGGTACATGGTGAGTGTCTTGCCTTTTGGGAGGTCTGAGGTCTTCTGCCAGAGTTTCGTGGGTGTTCTGTAGGAGCAGTTCCACATGTATGTATTTCTGATGTATCTTTTGGGAGGAAGGTAATCTCCGCGTCTTACTCTTCCGCCATCTTTCCGGCCCCCAATCAATTACATATTAAAGCTCTCTTTCAGGTTAAGCAGAGTGAGTTTCTGAATCAGTAACTATAATAATTGATTAAGAGACTTTCCCACCTAAATTCATTGGAGTAAGATTCATAAACTCTATATCAACAGAATAGAAATCAAGCAAAATTATCAAATAAAAATTTCCAGAAATACTCATCACGTTTGTTAATATTAAATAAAATTTTAATAAAATGAATATGAAGAATTTATTTATGTAGTCTATATTTAAGTAGGAATTAATATGGATATTTTATTCTTTATAAAATTATGTTAAATAATCATTCTGTTCCCAGAGACTGTATTGCCTCCTGCTTCAGTCCCTAAATGCTCATTTGTAACTCTAAAAGTCAGACATTTGCCTGTGGTGAGAAAGCCAAACTGCTAATTACTGCTATTAATTTGGATGGTGACTTTGCCTCTGTAAAAGTGAAATATTGGCAGATGTGATAAACAATGCATTTTGAACCTAAAAAAATCAACAAATACATAACTACTTTTTACATTTTACTTTAAATATGCCAGCATATCAAAATGTCTATATACATTTGTAAGCAAGTAAAACTTTCTCAATGTCTCCTTTTAAAAATGTATTTATGTATTATATATATATATTTATATAGACCTTTTACATATATATTTTACTATATATATCATATATTTATATATATATAATATATATTTATATATTTTAAAATATTTATATATATACATTTGCTCTCCTATAGGGTAATGTAGTAACTTACTTTCGAAATTATCTTCAAAGGTTTAAAAAGTGGATATATTTAACCTCCTTTTAAAAATTCAGTTACACTTCAAGTTTAAAATTAAGAATTAACTGAGGAAAATCAGACTCCACTAAAATTTGTTTTTAGAGAGAACTTGGCAGACATAATGTAAGGTGGGTCTTCGTAACCCCTCCTCCCAGTGTTCCTGTCTCAGTGCTCCCCTCCCCTTGAGTGTGAGTAGGACCTGTGTCTCACCTCTAAGCAAGAAATATGACAAAGGTGAGAACCCACATAGGATGCCCCTCTCATGCTTACGTTATATTCTGTGAGACCATCTTGCTAGCACACTTGCTCTAGAGACTCCCCTTGCTGTTTGCTGAAGGAAGCCACCATATGATGAAGTTCACAAGGCAAAAATCTCTGGGCAGTCTCTGAGGACTGGGGGTGCCTCTAGGAACTGTAGGCAGCTTCTAGGAGAAGGCAACCTCCAGCCCACAGATTGTAAGATGTCCACGTCTTCAGTTCTACACACACAAGGAAATTGATTCTGCCTATAATCTGAGTGAGAATGCAAGTAGATTCTTTTTCATCTTAGCTTCCAGATGAGGGTGCATCCCAGGCTATACCTTGATTTTTGCCTTGGCAGAGGTCCCAGCTAAGCTTACCCACACACACTGTGAGATTATAAGTGTGAGTCTGTGTATGTTTAACTACTAATTTTGTGGTACTTTGTTACCTAGCAATAGACAACTGATAGAGATAACTTTCTTTCATTTTCTTTCCTTTTTTTTTTAAGCATCTTTATTGGAGTATAATTGCTTTACAATGGTGTGTTACTTTCTGCTTTATAACAAAGTGAATCAGCTATACATAAACATATATCCCCATATCTCCTCCCTCTTGCGTCTCCCTCCCGCCTTCCCTATCCCACCCCTCTAGGTGGTCACAGAGCACCCAGCTGATCTCCCTGTGCTATGCGGCTGCTTCCCACTAGCTATCTATTTTACATTTGGTACTATATATAAGTACATGCCACACTCTCACTTTGTCCCAGCTTACCCTTCTGCCTCCCCATGTCCTCAAGTCCATTCTCTACGTCTGCGTCTTTATTCCTGTCCTGCCCCTAGGTTCTTCAGAACCTTTTTTTTTTTTTTTAGAGTCCATATATATATGTTAGCATACGGTATTTGTTTTTCTCCTTCTGACTTACTTCACTCTGTATGACAGAATCTAGGTCCATCCACCTCACTACAAATAACTCAATTTCGTTTCTTTTTATGACTGAGTAATATTCCATTGTATATATGTGCCACATCTTCTTTATCCATTCATCTGTCGATGGACACTTAGGTTGCTTCCATGTCCTGGCTATTGTATATAGAGCTGCAGTGAACATTGTGGTACATGACTCTTTTTGAATTATGGTTTTCTCAGGGTATATGCCCAGTAATGGATGGCTTGGTAATATGGTAGTTCTATTTTTAGTTTTTTAAGGAACCTCCATGCAGTTCTCCATAGTGGCTGTATCAATTTACATTCCCACCAACAGTGCAAGAGGGCTCCCTTTTCCCCACACCCTCTCCAGCATTTATTGTTTGTATTTTTTTCGGTATGCGGGCCTCTCACTGTTGTGGCCTCTCCTGTTGCGGAGCACAGGCTCCGGACGTGCAGGCTCAGCGGCCATGGCTCACAGGCCCAGCTGCTCCGCGGTATGTGGGATCTTCCCAGACTGGGGCATGAACTGGTGTCCCCTGCATCGGCAGGCAGACTCTAAACCACTGTGCCACCACGAAGCCCGTTTGTAGATTTTTTGATGATGCCCATTCTGACTGGTGTAAGGTGATACCTGATTGTAGTTTTTTTCTTGTTTTATATTTTTATTTTATTTTTGTTTTGGTACGTGGGCCTCTCAACGTTGTGGCCTCTCCAGTTGTGGAGCACAGGCTCCGGACACGCAGGCTCAGCGGCCATGGATCATGGGCCCAGCTGCTCCGCAGCATGTGGGATCTTCCAGGACTGGGGCATGAACCCGTGTCCCCTGCATTGGCAGGCGGACTCTCAACCACTGCACCACCAGGGAAGCCCCTGATGGTAGTTTTGATTTGTATTTCTCTAATGATTTGTGATGTTGAGTTTTCTTTCGTGTGTTTGTTGGCAATCTATAAATCTTATTTAGAGAAATGTCTGTTTAGGTCTTCTGCCCATTTTTGATTGGGTTGTTTGTTTTTTTGATATTGAGTTGCATAAGCTATTGTAAATTTTGGAGGTTAATCCTTTGTCAGTTGCTTCATTTGTAAATATATTCTCCCATTCTGAGGTTTGTCTTTTCGTCTTGTTTATGGTTTCCTTTGCTGTGCAAAAGCTTTTAAGTTTCACTAGGTCCCATTTGTTTATTCTTGTTTTAATTTCCACTTCTCTAGGAGGTTGTTCAAAAGGATCTTGCTGTGATTTATGTCATAGAGTGTTCTGCCTATGTTTTCCTCTAAGAGTTTGATAGTGTCTGGCCTTTCATTTAGGTCTATAATCCATTTTGAGTTTATTTTTGTGTATGGTGTTAGGGCGTGTTCTAATTTCATTCTCTTACATGCAGCTGTCCAGTTTCCCCAGCACCACTTATTGAAGAGGCTGTCTTTTGTCCATTGTATATTCTTGCTCCCTTTATCAAAGATAAGGTGACCATATGTGTGTGGGTTTATCTCTGGGCTTTCTATCCTGCTACATTGATCTATATTTCTGTTTTTGTGCCAGTACCACACTGTCTTGATTACTGTAGCTTTGTGATATACTCTGAAATGTGGTAGTGTGATTCCTCCAGCTCCGTTTTTCTTTCTCAAGATTGCTTTGGCTATTCGGGGTCTTTTGTGTTTCCATACAAATTGTGAATTTTTTTGTTCTAGTTCTGTGAAACATGCCATTGGTAGTTTGATAGGGATTGCATTGAATCTGTAGATTGTTTTCAGTAGTATATCATTTTCACAGTGTTGATTCTGCCAATTCAAGGACATGGTATATCTCTCCATCTGTCTGTATCATCTTTAATTTCTTTCATCAGTGTCTTATAGTTTTCAGCATACAGGTCTTTTGTCTCCTTAGGTAGGTTTATCCTAGGTATTTTATTCTTTTTGTTGCAGTGGTAAATGGGAGTGTTTCCTTAATTGCTCTTTCAGACTTTCCATCTTTAGTGTATAGGAATGCCAGAGATTTCTGTGCATTAATTTTGTATCCTGCTACGTTACCAAATTCATTGATTAGCTCTAGTAGTTTTCTGGTAGCATCTTTAGGGTTCTCTATGTATAGTATCATGTCATCTACAAGCAGTGACAGCTTAGTTCTTCTTCTTTGATTTGGTTTCCTTTTATTTCTGTTTCTTCTCTGAATGCTGTGGCTAAAACTTCCAAAACTATGTTGAATAATAGTGGTGAAAGTGGGCAACCTTGTCTTGTTCCTGATCTTAGTGGAAATAGTTTCAGTTTTTCACCATTGAGAAGGATATTGGCTGTGGGTTTGTCATATATGGCCTTTATTATGTTGAGGTAAGTTCCCTCTATGCCTACTTTCTGTAGGGTTTTTGTCATAAAGGGGGGTAAAATTTTGTCAGAAGCTTTCTCTGCATCTATTAAGATGATCATATGGTTTTTCTCCTTCAATTTGTTAATATGGTTTATCACATTGATTGATTTGCATATATTGAAGAATCCTTGCATTCCTGGGATAAACCCCACTTGATCAGGGTGTATGATCCTTTTAATGTACTGTTAGATTCTGGTTGCTAGTATTTTGTTGAGGATTTTTGCATCTGTGTTTATCAGTGATATTGGCCTGTAGTTTTCTTTCTTTGTGACATCTTTGTCTGGCATGGTATCAGGGTGATGGTGGCCTCGTAGAATGAGTTTGGGAGTATTCCTCCCTCTGCTATGTTTTGGAAGAGTTTGAGAAGGACAGGTGTTAGCTCTTCTCTAAATGTTTGATAGAATTCGCCTGTGAAGCCATCTGGTCCTGGGCTTTTGTTTGTTGGAGGTTTTTTAATCACAGTCTCAGTTTCACTGCTTGTGATTGGTCTGTTTATATTTTCTATTTCTGCCTGGTTCAGTCTCGGAAGGTTGTGCTTTGCTAAGAATTTGTCCATTTCTTCCAGGTTGTCCATTTTATTGGCATATAGTTACTTGTAGTAATCTCTCAGGATCCTTTGTATTTCTGCAGTGTCAGTTGTTATTTCTCCTTTTTTATTTCTAATTCTATTGATTTGAGTCTTCTCCCTTTTTTTCTTGATGAGTCTAGCTAATGGTTTATCAATTTTGTTTATCTTCTCAAAGAACCAGCTTTTAGTTTTATTGATCTTTGCTATCGTTTCCTTCATTTCTTTTTCATTTATTTCTGAACTGATCTTTATGATTTCTTTCCTTCTGCTAACTTTTGGGGTTTTTTTTTCTTCTTTCTCTAATTGCCTTATGTGTAAGATTAGGTTGTTTATTTGAGATGTTTCTTGTTTATTGAGGTAGGATTGCATTGCTATAAACTTCGCTCTTAGAACTGCTTTTGCTGCATCCCATAGGTTTTGGGTCGTCGTGTTTTCATTGTCATTTGTTTCTAGTTATTTTTTGATTTCCTCTTTGATTTCTTCAGTGATCTCTTGGTTATTAAGTAGTGTTTTGTTTAGCCTCCATGTGAATGTATTTTTTACAGATTTTTTCCTCTAATTGATATCTAGTCTCATAGCATGTGGTCAGGAAAGATACTTTATACAATTTCAGTTTTCTTTAATTTGCCAATGTTTGATTTGGAGAATATTCCATGAGCACTTGAGAAAAAAGTGGATTCTGTTGTTTTTGGATGGAATGTCCTATAAATATCAAATAAGTCCATCTAGTTTAATGTGTCATTTAAAGCTGTGTTTCTTTATTTATTTTCATTTTGGGTGATCTGTCCATTGGTGAAAGTGGGGTGTTACAGTCCCCTACTATGATTGTGTTACTGTCGATTTCCGTTTTTATGGCTGTTAGCATTTGCCTTATTATTGAGGTGAACCTGTGTTGAGTGCATAAATATTTACAATTGTTATATCTTCTTCTTGGATTGATCCCTTGATCGTTATATAGTGTCTTTCTTTATCTCTTGTAATAGTCTTTTTTTTAAAATCTATTTTGTCTGATATGGGAATTGCTACTCCAGCTTTCTTTTGATTCCCATCCCATGGAATATCTTTTTCCTTCCCCTCACTTTCAGTCTGTATGTGTCCCTAGGTCTGACTTGGGCCTCTTGTAGACAGCATACATATGGGTCTTGTGTTTGTATCCATTCAGCCAGGCTCTGTCTCTTGTTTGGAGCATTTAATCCATTTACACCTAAGGTAATTATCGATATGTATGTTCCTATTACCATTTCCTTGATTGTTTTGCATTTGTTATTGTAGGTCTTTTCCTTCTCATGTGTTTCCTGCCTAGAGAAGTTCCTTTAGCATGTGTTGTAAAGCTGATTTGGTAGTGCTGAATTCTCTTAGCTTTTGCTTGTCTGTAAAAGTTTTAATTTCTCCATCAAATCTGAATGAGATCCTTGCTGGGTAATCTTGTTTGTAGGTTTTTCCCTTTCATCACTTTAAATATGTCCTGCCACTCCCTTCTGGCTTGCAGAGTTTCTGCTGAAAGATCAGCTGTTAACCCTATGGGGATACCCTTGTATGTTATTTGTTGTTTTTCCCTTGCTGCTTTTAATATTTTTTTCTTTGTATTTAATTTTTGATAGTTTGGTTAATATGTGTCTTGGTGTGTTTCTCCTTGGATTTATCCTGAATATGACTCTCTGCACTTCCTCGTATTGATTGACTGTTTCCTTTCCCATATTGCAGAAGTTTTCAACTATAATCTCTTCTAATATTTTCTCAGTCCCTTTCTTTTTCTCTTCTTCTGGGACCCCTATAATTCAAATGTTGGTGTGTTTAATGTTGACCCAGAGGTCTCTGAGACTGTCCTCAATTCTTTTCATTCTTCGTTATTCTGCTCTGCAGTAGTTATTTCCACTATTTTATCTTTGAGGTCATTTGTCCATTCTTCTGCCTGAGTTATTCTTCTATTGATTCCTTCTAGAGAATTTTTTATTTTATTTATTGTGTTGTTCATCATTGTTGTTTGCTCTTTAGTTCTTCTAGGTCCTTGTTAAACGTTTCTTGTATTTTTTCCATTCTATTTCCAAGATTTTAGATCATCTTTACTATCATTACTCTGAATTCTTTTTCAGGTAGACTGCGTATTTCCTCTTCATTTGTTTGGTTTGGTGGGTTTTTACCTTGCTCCTTCATGTGCTGTGTGTTTCTCTGTCTTCTCATTTTGCTTAACTTACTGTGTTTGGGGTCTCCTTTTCGCAGGCTGCAAGTTCATATTTCCAGTTGTTTTTGGTGTCTGTCCCCAGTGGCTAAGGTTGGTTCAGTGGGTTGTGTAGGCTTCCTGGTGGAGGGGTCTAGTGCCTATGTTCTGGTGCATTCGACTGGATCTTGTCTTTTTTGTAGGCAGAACCGCATCCGGTGGTGTGTTTTGGGGTTTCTGTGACCTTATCATGATTTTAGGCAGCCATTTTGCTAATGGGTGGGGTTGTGTTCCTGTGTTGCTAGTTGTTTGGCATAGGGTGTCCAGCACTGTAGCTTGCTGGTTGTTCAGTGGAGCTGGGTCTTAGTGTTGAGATGGAGCTCTCTGGGAGAGCTTTCCCTGTTTGATATTACATGGAGCCAGGAGGTCTCTGGTGAACCAATGTCCTGAACTCGGCTCTCCCACCTCAGAGGCACAGGCTAGACACCCAGTTGGAGCACCAAGACCCTGCAGCCCACACGGCTCAGAAGGAAAGGGAGAAAAAAAGAATGAAAGAAAGGCAGACAGACAGAAAGAAAGAAAGAAAGATAAAGTAAAATAAAATAAAGTTATTAAAATAAAAAATAATTATTAAAAATTAAATATTTAATAGGTAATAAAAAAGAAAAATAAATAAAAAGAAAGAAAGAAAGAAGAGATCAACCAAACCAGAAAATAAATCCACTAATGATAAGGAGCATTAAAAAGTATACAAAAAAAAAAAGAAACAAAGAACGGGCAGAAAGAAGCCTAGGACAGTTGGTAAAAGTGAAGCTATGCAGACAAAATCACACAAAGAAGCATACACATACACCTTCACAAAAAGAGAAAAAGAAAAAAAATATATCGTTGCCCCAAAGTCCACTGTGTCAATTTTGGGATGACTCGTTGTCTATTCAGGTATTCCACCGATGCAGGGTTCATCAGGTTGATTGTGGAGATTTAATCTGCTGCTCCTGAGGCTGCTGGGAGAGATTTCCCTTGCCCTTCTTTGTTCGCACAGCTCCTGGGGTTCAGCTTTGGATTCGGCCCTGCCTCTGCTTTAAAGTAGCAGCTGATTAGGGGGCTCTGCTCACTCAGGCTGGGGGGAGGGAGGGGCACGGAGTGCAGGGCGAGCCTGTGGCGGCAGAGGATGGTGTGTGGTTGCAACAGCATGAGGCGCGCCGTGTGTTCTGCCGGGGAAGTTGTCCCTGGATCATGGGACCCTGGCAGTGGCGGGCTGCACAGGCTCCCGGGAGGGGAGGTGTGTATAGTGACCTGTGCTTGCACACAGGGTTCTTGGTGGGTGCAGCAGCAGCCTTAGCATCTCATGCCCGTCTCTGGGGTCTGCGCTGATAGCTGCGGCTCGCGCCCATCTCTGGAGCTCTTTAAGCAGCGCTCTGAATCCCCTCTCCTCGCGTTACCTGAAACAATGGTCTCTTGCCTCTTCGGCAGGTCCAGACTTTTTCCCGGACTCCGTCCCGGCTAGCTGTGGCACACTAACCCCCTTCAGGTTGTGTTCACGCATCGAACCCCACTTCTCTCCCTGGGATCCGACCTCTGAAGCCCGAGCCTCAGCCCCCAGCCCCCGCCCGCCCTGGCGTGTGAGCAGATAAGCCTCTCGGGCTGGTGAGTGCTGGTCGGCACAGATCCTCTGTAAGGGAATCTCTGAGCTTTGCCCTCCGCACCCCTGGTGCTCCTCCGTGGCCCCTCCGCTACCCACTCTGCTACCCGCAGTCTCCGCCCGTGAGGGGCCTTCCTAGTGTGTGGAAACCTTTCCTCCTTCACAGCCGTCTCCCCACTGGTGCAGGTTCCATCCCTATTCTTTTGTCTCTGATTTTTCTTTTTTCTTTTGCCCTACCCAGGTACGTGGGGGAGTTTCTTGCCTTTTGGGAGGTCTGAGGTCTACTGTCAGCCTTCAGTAGGTGTTCTGTAGGAACTGTTCCACATGTAGATGTATTTCTGATGTATTTGTTGGGAGGGAGGTGATTTCCACGTCTTACTCCTCTGCCGTCTTGCAGGTCTCCCCCTTTCATTTTCTGTAATGCTCCCAAAGAGTTTTGAAATTAGAGAATGTCAGTATGGTAAAAACAAACAAACAAACAAAAAAAAAACGAAGCAGATTTTAGCTATGCACCATCAATATGAAAACTTTCTGTAATTTTAAAATGTTAAATACAATTAAAGAGGTTTTTGTTTATTAGATTTCTGCTAAAAGATTAGGTAAAGCAAACTAAAAAAGAAAGTTCATTTTAAAATATTGATAATTCCAAGGAAGGTTTAACCTGTTAATAATAATTTTGGAGAAATTGTAAAATTAATTTTTGAACAGTTAATGAAGTATTAGGGAATCTCTGGTATAGCTTTATGAGGAGAGAACACAAATGAATAAAGTTTCGTATCCAGGAACTGCAGATAGATAGGTTGATAGATATAATTCAAAAATATAATGGTTATGTGGTAATAAGACATATTTATATTTCAAAATTTCCCACTGAAATAATGAGGAGACTCATCAGGACCTTAATTCTTAAAATATTTTTTAGACTGTTTATTTACAAAAGTAAATAATAGTTTAATTCAACTATTATTGAAAAAATTAGGAACAGAAAGAGAAGTTAAAATTTATAGAAGACTTACCTGATACATTTGCAATGATGCGTCTGTAAGATAATTTCCAGTTCTACTTTGGAAGACAAGACTTTTAACTGGGTCTGTTTATCAGATGGCATGCTCACCTGAAACAATACTGTGCTTAAATATTCTATCTTACTATCCCCATAAAACAGCAGATATTCTAAAAAACTCAAATTCTTTGGAAACTAGTAACTTACAAAATAATGTCTACAAGTATCATAATAAATTGTTCAAATGAACTGAAATGTAAATTGCATATTCTTTCATTCATCCGTTTATTTGTTAAAAAACACGCATTGAGTTCCTATGTATTAATCAGTGTGATGTACAACATTTAGATGTTGTATCGTACTTCCCTTATTCAGTACTAACATTAGGCCACTAAAACACCAGTTTTACCATTTTAAAACTCTCTCTAGCCAGACCAGTGAAAACCTGGTTTGCAAATGTATTTCATTAGCACAAGCCCAACTGCATTAAGCCTCGCTTACTAGGTTGCCTTCCCATTCTTCCTAGTGGATTCTTACCGTTTTCTTTTATTCCTCTTCTCCTCCCCCTGCCCCCTGCCCCACTGTACAATCCTGGTCATTTTCAACTTTCTAAAAGTTTAAAAAATAAAATATTTTGACATTTTTAAATGAATGATGTAGTTAACTAAAAAAACAACAACAAAAAATAATATATTCTACAGAAAGCGGGTGCTTCCAGGCTGTGGTTGGTTCTATGAAACCATTTAGCTCAGATCAACAGGCAGTTTTCATGGCTCAGAATTTCCTTCTAGTATTTTACCTAGGCACCCTTTCCATGTACAAAGATCTTGAATGCTGGCCATTAAATATATATCCCAAGGTAAAATGTGAACTTGTCAAACACAGAACAAATGCACCATACTCCTTGTGACCAGCAGGTGGGCTGAGAGGGGGCCTTGTTACTCATACAGACCCTGAGGTTCTGCTGCCCACCTCTGCAGCAGGGCAGAAGATCAAGATAGCCACCAATCTCCAACATCATGTCTTATTTTTTATAAAATCTTCATTTTCTTCAGCCTTGAGAAAATCAAATGCAGCTCTTAACCCCATTTCTAGACACTAAGTGCCCACAGTGTGCATGTATATGTTCTGTCCCTGCTGGTTCAGGTAAGGAACAGCTATTTAAGAAATGCTTATTGCCTCTTTATGTAGGCAGAATGCAGGGCAGTGTTAATGACACTTTTGCTGAATTTGCTCTTTGCTGCCTGCTGCTGGGTAGTTCATCCTTTCATTTCAAGGAATCAAATTTCTCTTCATATTTGCCTTGCCCAAACGAGTAAAGGATGAGTAAGTAGTCGTCGTCGTCGTCATCATCATCATTTCTCTGTACATTTCCATTCTTGTATCTTGAGTGATAAAGCTGCACTTTGCTATAAGAATGAGTTTTCCATTTTCACTGCTCTGTAAACCAGACAGGGGTTCCCAGTTAGAACCAGGATGATGGAGATCACATTTTTCTGAGGAAAAAAAATGTGCACCCAATATTTCAGGAAACTGTTGCTGGAGTACAGCTAGTTTTGAAGCCATAGGCGCCCTTATATTTGGCCTGTTTAGATAACACACTGACATTTAGCCCATGCCACCGGTGCCTGCCAACTTTCTGTGAACAGTAGGACAGACCACAGTGAGAAGTCATAGAAGTCAGCTCAATATACAAAGGTCAAAACTTTTCTCATATAGAAAAGTTTCTCCAAATCAATGGCTCTTTTCTCTTCTCTCATTGTATGCTAAATACACACATTTATTAATAATTTTGCCTCATGAAACTTTTATAAAAGCATATTCATTGCCAGAGGGAAAGCATTTTGAAACCAAAAACACTTTGAGAAACCTGTTTCTCCTTCTGCCCTATTTTGTAAAGACTTTTCGCCCTTTATGTTTTCCATTAATACTCTATATTATGATACACAAACATTAATGTGGATCGGAATTTCTAAGTTAACATACATTTCAAAGCCATTAGAAAAAGCACAGACTGTGGTTGCTCTTTTTATGAGAATGGAGATTGTAGGCAGCTATTTTCAGAAGCACTAACGTATTTCAAGCAGTGATGTAATATCTAATGTGCATAACCTTTTTAAACCTGGTAATATAGAAGACATTTAGATTTACTGTGGAAATACGTCTCAATTTTTATTTCCTGCAAAAAAAAATTACAGAGAGGCATGTGGAGTTTTGTTTTTCCATTTGGTACCTAAATACCATGGCCCATAAATAAACCTACATACTATCCAGAACTGGGATAAATTTGGCAATTTTTTAAAATAAATTTATTTTATTTATTTATATTTGGCTGTGTTGGGTCTTTGTTGCTATGCGCACGCTTTCTCTAGTCGCGGTGAGCGCGGGCTGCTCTTTGTTGTGGTGCGCGGGCTTCTCATTGTGGTGCCTTCTCTTGTTGCAGAACACAGACTTTAGGCACGCGGGCTTCAGTAGTTGGGGCACGTGGGCTCCAATAGTTGTGGCTCACGGGCTCTAGAGCACAGGCTCAGTAGCTGTGGCGTACGGCCTTAGTTGCTCTGCGGCATGTGGGATCTTCCCGGACCAGGGCTCGAACCTGTGTCCCCTGCATTGGTAGGTGGATTCTTAACCACTGCGCCACTAGGGGGGCCCAGCAATTATCCTTTTGGCCTAACAAAAGGTGTAAGAAACTATTCAGGATCATAAATGGTGTCCCTTTAGACTAACTGAATTGGGGATAAATATCCTGTTCAAGTGGAGACTTATTAAATTGTTTGCTCTGAAACAGTAATCCATTCTATAAATGTTAATTGAGGATCTAATTATTTTTAAAGAAGTCCTTGGGGAACAAAATTGACCGAGCCATAGTCTGTCATCTGGGAACTTCCCGTTTGGAGGGGAAGACTTAATCATGTCAATACAAGATGTATTAGTTTCCTGTTTCTGTTGTAACAAATTGCCACAAACTTAATGGTTTAAAGCAACACAAACTTATTATCTTAAAGTTCTGGAATTCAGAAGTATAAAATGGGTTGGTGGGACTCTGTTCCTTTCTGAGGCTCTAGGGGAACAATCTGTTTCCTTGCTATTTGTAGATTCCACAGTTCTCCTGCCCTCTCTGGCTCATGGTTCCTTTCTCCATCTTCAAAGTCAGCAGCATGACATCTTCAAATCTCTCTTTCTCTGCTTGTGTCATCACATCTCATTCTCTGATTCTGACCCTTCTGCCTCCATCTTATAATGACCCTTATGACTACATCGGGACCACACTCCCCCACTCCCCCAGATAATCCAGGATGATCTCCCATCTCAAAAGCCTTAGCTTAATGAGATCTGGAAAGTTCCTTTTGCCATGCAAGGTGATATATTCACAGTGGGTGTCTCTTTTTTTGGTGGGGGGAGGCATATTCTGCCTATGACACAAGGTAAGCTATCTAAAGTGTTGGAGCACTGATAGAAAAAAATCTAAAGGAGGGAGGTGATTTGGAACAGGGGATGAGAGAAGCTACTGCCGAAAGAGGTGGTACTCTGGAACATTTCGCATTGCTTCAATGTTTAGGCTTTCTTAGGGGCATATCAAGAGAGGTGGGTATATTGGAGGCATTACCAGCAGAGCAAACTGTACTACCCAATGCAAGGAAGCAAAAGATTCAGATTATGTCTCTTGACATCATGTGTTTATGAAGATGTTGAGCAGGAGAGTGAGTCCATCGGATCCCTCTTTTGGGAATATAATGTTGGCAGAAACATAGAGTTATGTGATATGTTCTCATCTTGGAGGGACATGGGGGATGCTAGACAATCAACTGGCAGTAAAGGATTTTTGAATTTTAATTTTTATTCATTGTTACAGTCATTTAAATTTCAAATTATGTTTGATCTGTAAGATGCAGAAAGTTAAGTATAAGCAAAACATGAATAGTATTATATTTAATATACATACATTTAGGATGCATGTACTTTTTTTTACTTCAACTTTCTTCCAAATGCCTCAAACCCAACAACAACAACAGCAACAACAATAACAGTAGTGATACCCAGTCCCAGTGAGGTTAGAGATGTCTGGTTCAGGGTACACCTCAGACTGGGGAGAAATGGGAGTCAGGTTTAGTCAGAAACTGCAACAGCAGAGGAGTCAGAAGTTAGATATCCTATTATTTTCTACCTTCTTCCACTTTGTAGAGGTAAAAACTATAGAACTTTTTGAATCGTTGTTTGTGATTTTTAAAATTATAAATTTGGGGATGTGGATCCTGAGACAGTGTCAAAATATTAGATCTTAATGACTGACAGTGTAACCTGAATTAAGGCCCAGAATACAGAATAAAGAGAAATCAAGTGAGAAAATAATGAAACATAAAGTAATACTCTCAAAGAATAAAAGTGGTAAATGCTAACCATGAAGTTTAGGTGGATAAAAGGATAATTTATCTCTGTGGTATTATGTACTAAGTTCCTTTAGTCAAGAGATAGAGGTAATTGAAGAATGGTAATTCACAGGGCAGGGTACACTTCCCATAGCTTTGACATTTACTTAGTCAATGACTGGTGATCACAAAACAGAGTTTGTCTGTAATATATGGATGATGCTCTTTCCCATCCCATATTGCTGTTTTTAGAAACCAATGAATTAATAATCGTACATAATATTTAATTAGTACTCAATAAATACTAGCCTTTAAAACGTACTCTATAAAATGTTTTATTTATTTTTAAAGATTTTTTTTTTGATGTGGACCATTTTTAAAGTCTTTATTGAATTTGTTACAATATTGCTTCTGTTTTATGTTTTGGTTTTTTGGCCCCGAGGCATGTGGGATCTTAGCTCCCTGACCAGGGATCGAACCCGCACCCCCTGCACTGGAAGGCTAAGTCTTAACCACTGGACGGCCAGGGAAGTCCCTATAAAATGTTTTATGTAATAAAGTTTATATAACAAAATGTTTTATATAATAACTCACACAAATATATAGTAAGCACATGTAAATGTTCGTTTAGTCCATTAATGAGGGAAAAACACCCAAAATGTTAAAGCTGGTTTAAAAGAATTTAAGATATACTGTACATTTAAACAAAAACAAAAAATGCTGGCATAAGATCACCAAATAATAGTACAGAACTGGTTTAGTGTCCTACAAGGCAGTACAACCTTAAGTTTGGGGACTATCTTTTCTACTAGACAAAAATCATTGGCAGCTTTAACAGACAAAACAACTCTACAAGTTAATATGAAATTTCCTAGAATCTGGCCTCGAATTAATAATAAATACATAGTTTAAAAAAAAAGGCAGATTCCCCTTTAGAATTAATAGTCATTGTCTTGTGGAGACCCATTCAGAAGTGCTCCAGTATGGCAGTAAAATGACACAAAGTCATCCTTTTGCCTTCTTTCCAAGTTTTAAATAATAATACTTTTATGTTCATTATGCAGTGAGAGAATTGAGTTTTAGAAACGATTCCACTTATCCAAGGTAAAAATATTTATAAATAGAGAAACCAGGATTTTAACATACATAGTTTGGATGTGAATAATTATTGATAACAGTTGCTCACATCTATTGAGACTTAGTAATATACTGTATTGTGGACTCGCCTAAATGTTTTACATTAATAACTCATTTAATTCTCACAGTAAACTTGGGGTGGGTTCTGATTCCATCCCCATTTCCAAATAGAAAACGATTGTTTGCCAGCTATATCTACTAATTGGAATGAGAAAAAGTTAAAGCCATTGGCAGTACATATTGCACTGAGAATTATCTATCTTCATCCAGCTGTGTTACTTGAGCAGAATATGCTGGGCCTTGGATGGAAACATAATGCTGTTCACTGAGCTAATTAAATTTGCTGTGTCCTGCAAATCACCATGATGAAGAGACTAGAGAATATATGGATTATTTGTTTTTTGAGAGTCTTAATTTAGTGATTCATATTTTCTCCCTCGATTTTCTTCCTTTTTTGAATTTTGTTTATTGATTTATATCATACCAATTTGATTCATGTTTAAGCCTTGAAATCATCTCAAGGACTCCACTTCCCCACCTATTTAATTATATGTAGTTACTGACCGTACCTTATAGTTCTACTACTCCAAAGCAATGAAAGCTTAAGATTAATAGTAGCATTTCTCTAACTCAACCTGATCCCATCTATTCCTTTCCAAGCCATCTTCTACATCAGTTATCTCTGATCTCAACTAAGACAAAATAGGGCTGTTGTTGGTACTGGTAACGTTAATATTATTTTTAGTATCGGAATTGAGGTATTCGGCAGAAATTGAAGAGTCAAAGGAAGGTGTATGTACCAAACAGATACATACACGTTTATAATTTATGGACATGTTCTATTGTACTGAAATAGTATGAACATTATAAAATGCAACACATTTGAAATTACAGATATGAAGTAAAAATAAATCAATGCTAGTTGATTTTCTTGAACCCTACCCATCTCCATCCAGAGTGTGCACATTTCACTTAGGAGATCATAACTCTAAATTGCTGCCAACATTATCTTTTCAAAAGAGATACTGTTGGTCCCACTCTCTTACTCAACCTCTTTGAACACATGCCAAGAATCAAAATCTCCTGCCCCTCATTCTGACTTACTTTTTCTAACATAGTTCTCTCTGGAAAGTCTTTTTTCTTGCCCATCTTTTTCCATAGCCATCTATCAACGTTAATTAAATACACCCAAGGTAGCACATGTTTCTTTATGGTCCTTTTCCATCCTTCTGTTCTACCAGTCTCTCTTCACTATTTCTATATTAAGTACTACCTTTGTTATAACAGTATGACAGTTGACACTGTGGTGACACTATCAAAGTCTTTCTCCCCAAGTGAAACTCTGAGAAGAAAGACCGAAGCTAAGTCTTTGTTTTCTTAGTAGTCCTTTGCAACAGTGGATGTTCCATAATGGGATATCAAATAATTACCTTGTTGGGGAGCAAATGAGTCAGACTTGAATTAGTTCCCACTTGAACAAGTATTTTTATATTCACTTCTGATTAAATCCCAGAAATCCCTTTCATGTTTATTTGATCATCCTGATTGCTTTGTCATATTTCCACTTGATTGAGATGGTGACGTGCAGAGAGATTCATGCTCTTCTAACAGATGGGTTTCTCTAAATGGGTCAAGATATTATGAAAGGAAAAGTTCGCACAACTCTCAACTGTTTTCTTCAGGAAACAGAATCAAAACATGGCTTCATGCTGAAACCAAATTTCTCTTTCGCTGTATTTGAAAAGGTTATGTTTGAAGCAGTTTAGTAATTTCTAAAGAGCTTCCTTCTACCCCCGCTTACATAAAAACAGCAACCACAACTTTTTGCTTTTTCTAATGGTTTAAAATTTAACTTAGTCATTCTAATACACTGTCATGTTTTCATATCATGATAAATATTTAATGTTAATGGAAAAGAAGAATATATTTTGAACATAAATGTGGGAGAAATCTTTAAAAATGAGAGAAGAAATTTAAGTTTCTAAAGGTATTTTACTTCTCAAAATGCTTTCCTACTGCCAATGAATCTGCTTTTAAAAACCTTTGTGATATAAAATTACTAATGAATGTGTGTTTAGCACAGGAAGTAAGAAGAGAATAAGCACCTGCTTTTGAGAAACATCTTTTCAGGTCTAGAGGAGAACAATTTTCAGTTCCGTTTGTGTCCGGAGCTGATCTGTTGCCTTAAGAATTCACAGGTGGGATTGCCCTAGTGCACAGAGAGTGTTGGTGAACACAGGGGACGTGGGTCATCCATTATAGGGTTACTTCAATATATTAGAATGTAAGGACTCATATGATGTCAAGACAAATTTTCCCCTGACAACAGTTCCCCAAAAGAATGGGCACCCATCTATTCTTCGAAGAGTATGATTCCATGGTTCTCATGTAACTGAAAAATAATGAGGAAGCGCAAGCTTCACCTGGTTTACATAACAGAGGGCATCATTAGACATCACTCATACAAGGATTGAAATAAACTGGGAATTTTTTTTTTATTTTATATAATTTTTCTTGTTTAGGGAGAAAAAATACAAAAGAAGAACAGTTCACTTGAAATGAAAGTTTGGACTGGCCAAGAGTAAGACATGGTGTCATAATCTGAGAGAAAATGCACACTGAGAGCCTCTATCCTGTATTATACTCACCTGCATCGAAAAGGTAATGAGCGTTTTGTCAGTGTCTGTGCTTCGCCTAAATTATCAAGGAAAAGATACATACATGTGAATTTGTGAGCTTCATGACTAGGAATGGGGCCACATTCTGCTTGTGGGGGCTGATATTGAAATAAATTGGGGTAATTAAATGCTTGATATTAGGAAGCTTTGAAGGCCTTTCTTGGTCCTTCATCCTCATGCAGATTCAAGCATCATTATGCCAATGTCAACGTGACCACCAAGGACTGACCCACCACCTCTTCTCTACCTCTGCTCCCTGGTACCCAGAGCTGATTTCCTGAAATTCACAGTGCACTTGTTTTGTTTCTGACAAATTTATAGTGTGCCTTGGGATATAAATTTAATTGATTGTCATTTCAGTCTTTGTCATCAGAAAGGTCACTGGAGAAAAATACATAGGGAAATTCTGAAGTATGAAAATTGTTAGTTAATCTGAGCTTTTCATTTAAGATTTTATTTTTAGGTCCAATTTCAGTGTACTATGCCAAAGGCCACTATAAAACTTGATGAAGAAATAATTTTCTTTTAAACATGATATAACATTTAATTGTAATTCTAATTATATTCAACTTATTGGTAATATTAAGGTATATTTTGAATGGAGGCTGAGTTCTTTCTGCTTTATTCCTTGGCGACGGTGGAACTGTGAAGCCATTGAAGTTGAATGGTTTTTAGAATTATGTACTGACCCCTTACTATACTTTGTTAAATCTACTTCCCTGGCTGGTGTGAAAAACTGTTTAAATGTATGTATTTTACAGATTACTTGCATTTCAAATCAAAGGAAAGAAAGATATATAATTGGAAATGTGGTTTTCTTGAATTTCCTTTTTTTTTAAAAATATATATATTAAGTTATTTCTACTTAGTCTTTGGGTGGCATTTTACTTCATAATCATTTCCTCAAATGTATGCAAAATTGTTGTCCATATTTATTTTTCCTCTTTTCTGCTGTAATGGCTTTACTTACATTCTTCAAAAATTCTCCTTTTCATGGGTAACTAAATAGAAGTAAACATAAATTTGCTGTCTCCAAAGAAAAGTCAACATAATAGCCTCAACTTGCTTTCACTCATTTGCATGTTCATTGTTTTTATTTTTCAATGAATACTGAGTGCTTCTTGTATACGTATAATTTACTGGGTGCAAGAAAGAATTAAAATAAGATGGGTGGTGCAAACTAGCTTTAAAGAATGTTGGAGGAATGTAGACACTCTAGTATTTTAGTACACATCAAAGAACAAGAACAGAAAATAAGAGGTAAATAGTGTTTATTTAAAAGGACAAGGTGGACCATTGGAAAGGACTTCTCCATGGACTAATGGAAAAGGTTCATAGAAGATAGGAAACTGCTCTGAGAGTTGAAGAATAAAGAGAATTTGGATGAGTCAGAAATTAAGTGGAAGAAATTACAGGAAATGAGATCAGCAAGAGCCATGGCAGAGTTAGGAATAGAATGGGCAACAGATTAATAGGAGCAAAGAAGAGGGTTTGTGTGGAAAGAAGGAGTTATTCAAAAGAAAAAGAAGGTTGGAGCTGATTTGACAAGGCTTTGGTTTCCAGCTCTTTCACTCATATGGGAAAGCAATACCGTCATCCCTGGGTATCTGTGTGGGATTGGTTCCAGAAACTCCCTGATACCAAAATCCACTAATGCTTAAGTCCCTTGTGTAAAATGACGTAATACAGTCAGCTGTCAGTATCCGCAGATGTAAAACCCGTGGATACAAGGGGGTCACTCTAGTCCTAAGGCATGGTGGTTCCAGACACTTCAATTTACTATTGTAACAGAGCCAACAAAATCCTTGGTGCTTTTGTGGCAGATTAATGACCACTTGATAAATATTGAGAAAGCACATTTTTTTTTAGATTTTTTAATACTGGAACTAATGTGGGATGGGGAGCTTAGTATTTGCTCAGATGTACTTCCCTATCAATGCTTTAATCATTTTTCAAAGACTAATAATTGTTGCCTGAGTCACAGATTTGATGAAGCAGGAATGGGTTATGCTACATCTAATTGTTCTTCATTCTCTTATATACTCTCATTTTATAACAAAGATTTTAAAAACTTAATTTTTCATTGTAAAAATGAGTCATTTCATATTTCTCATATTCAAAATGAAACTCAAAGATGTTATTCTGGGGTGCTCTCTTTTCCTTTTTCTTATCTTAAAATAGTTCAAAATAATGCTTGCTTTAAAAAGTTTGGCATAGTTGATATTGGTGGGCCCTGGATTTTTTCTGGCTTATTTTACCTCCTGCTGGCTGCCCTAAGCGATTGCTCCATCAGGCAGATATTAGAAATATACAAACACATGCATTTTGCTTATAGTCTTCCCATCAGAGAAACATGGAAAGCACCAGATGGATTTAAATACATCAGAGAATTGGGCTGCCCATTAGCAAATGAAATCTGACTATGGTAAATCAATGCTGTAATGAACATGGGAGTGCACGTGCACATATCTCTTAGAGATCCTGATTTTAATTCTTTTGGATCATGTCAAACAAGCGGCATCGGTTGCCTATTATCAGGAGTAGAAGTCTGAGCTCTTCTGACCACTGCATCATGGTATCGGAGTCACCACGAAAAATGATGCAGTCAAGCACTGGATGGAAAAATGTTTTACTCACATGGAGAAGAGACAGAGCAAGATCAGCTTCAATGGTGGATGTCAGTCCCCAGTGGCCAGCAGGTCCCTCCCTTCAGCTGACGGAGATTAATTGTTCTGCATGCATCCCTCTGTGCTCCAGCAGAAGGACCCTGTCCTCACCTCTTACAGAGGACAGATATAGTCATGGAGTTGTCAAGGTGCCATATGATGCACATGCTTAAGCAGAATGATGTAAGGAGCACATATCGAGTCTGAAATAGGAAAACGTTTTCCCACACAAGGTGACAAGTTCAGCACAGGCTGTGGGGACTGTATCTCGTGGTAAGGAAGTGTGCCAGGCCCAAACCCATGCATATGGCTGAGTGGTGTCAAAAGATTGTATGCATGAGACCACCTTTCCTAACAGATAGATACCCAGAATTGGGATTGTTGAATCACGTGGTAGCTCTATTTTTTTTTTTTTTTTGCGGTACGCGGGCCTCTCACTGTTGTGGCCTCTCCCGTTGAGGAGTACAAGCTCCAGACGCGCAGGCTCAGCGGCAGTGGCTCACGGGCCCAGCCGCTCCGCGGCACGTGGGGTCTTCCCGGACCGGGGCACGAACCCGTGTCCCCTGCATCGGCAGGCGGACTCTCAACCACTGCGCCACCAGGGAAGCCCCTCTATTTTTAATTTTTTGAGGAAAGCGCCATACTGTTTTCATAGTAGCTGCACCATTTTACATTCTGATCAATAACGCACAAGGGTTTCACTTTCTCCATATCTTCCCCAACACTTGTTATTTCCTGTTTTTCTGTTAAGGCCATTCTAGCAGATATGAGGTGATACCTCATTTTTAAAAAATAGTTTTTGCTTTAATTATTTTGTTGTGGTAAAATATATATAATATAAAATTTGCCATTTTAACAATTTTCCCACTAAATGTTCATTTTTATTGGTATTTTTAATATTATGCCAAGGAGCTGACTGATATAGGATAATGAGTTATTAATATAAAGCCAACATTATTTTCCTTCCTCCAAAGTTTGCAGTATCTTAACATTCCAGAAATATTTCTAATACGGTTTTCGTATAACACCACTGAAATATAAGATGAGGCTTTACTTATTTTAGGGACAGTTTTCCTCTGTAGTTGCTTCTTTTTTAAAAAATTTTTATTTTATATTGGAGTATAGTTGATTTACAATGTTGTGTTAGTTTCAGGTATACAGCAAAGTGATTCAGTTATACACATACATATATCATATTCTTTTTCAGATTCTTTTCCCGTATAGATTATTACAGAGTACTGAATAGAGTTCCCTGTGTTATACAGTAGGTTCTTATTATCTATTTTATATATAGTAGTGTGTGTATATTAATCCCAAACTCCTAATTTATCCCCTCCGCTTCCCTTTGGTAGCCATAAGTTTATTTTCTAAGTCTCTGTAGTGGCTTCTAAAAGTATGGCTCGAGTCATTCATTGCAGGTCAAAAGCAGTAGTGAAAAAAACTAATATCCAGTATCCAGTCAGACCAATATTCAGGCCACTACGAAATGGGTGTTTTCTTCTTTTTTTCTGCCCTTAACACAGCTCTAATCTCCTGTTATCATTGTGATTTTGATTTGTATTTTCCTGGTGATTACTGACATTAAACATTTTTTCATATTCCTGTCGGCCATTTGTATGTCTTCTTTGGAGAGATGTCTTTTCAAGCCCTTTGCCTCTTTTAAAAGTGGGTGGTTTATTTGTTTTGTTTTGTTTTGCTATTAAGTAGTAGGAGTTTCTTATGTATTTTGGAAATGAACCCTTATCAGATACATGGTTTGCAAATATTTTATCCCATTCTGTAAGTTACCTATTCACTCCATTGATTGTTTTTTTGGCTGTGCAGAGCTTTTGGTTTTGGTGTGGTGTAGCTTGTCTAATTTCAGGTCTTATGTTTAATTCTTTAACCCATTTTGAGTTGATTTTTGTATATGGTGTAAGATGAGCGCCCAATTTTATTCTTTTGCATATGGATATCCAATTTACCCAGTATAATTTATTGAAGAGAATTTCCTATCCCAACTGTGTGTTACTGGCACCCTTATCAAGGATCAGTTGACTGTATGGGTGTGGGTTTATTTCTGGGATCTCTATTCTGTTCCATTGGTCTATATGCCTTTGTACCAGGACTATACTGTTTTGATTGCAGCTTTGTAATATGTTTTGAAATCAGGAAGTATGAGGCCTTCCGTTTTGTTCTTTTTTCTCAAGATTGTTTTGGCTATTTAATGTCTTTTGTGGTTCCATATAAATTTTACATGTTTTTTTCTATTTCTGTAAAAAAAAATGCCATTAGGATTTTTAAGAGGCATTGCATTCAATCTATAGATTGCTTTGGCAGTATGAACATTTTAACAATGTTGTCTTCTAATCCATGAACACGGGATGTCTTTCCCTTTATATGTGTCTTCTTTAATGCCTTTCATCAATGTTTTGTAGTTTTCAGTGTAGTAAGTCTTTCTCCTCCTTGGTTAGATTTATTGTTAAGCATTTTATTCTCTTCAGTGGTACAGGTATTGTAATTGTGATTGTTTTCTTAACTTCCTTTTCAGATTGGTAATTGTTAGTGTATAGAAACCCAACTGGCTTTTGCATGTCTGTATATATTTTCACTTTTAAAATGTTTTGAGGCATAGAATCTAGAGAAGAAAACAGAAAATTGCAAAGACCAGGTTGAGGAGGTGGGAGGTGATGAGTTATGACAGAAAATCAGTGGAGACATGGGAGTCAAACAGGGTAATATAAGCTACAGTGTCATGGATAATGAGATTCAGGCCCTCAACAATGAGTTCATCCATCTTCCCTGGGTACCTGCCATTACTATGTGACAGGTACTCTGATGTGCATTGGAAACACAATGGTGAAAGTCCAAGGGCAGGAAGTAAGACTGAGTATCTAACTCTTTCAGGGACTGGAGAGAGCTTCAGTATACCTGATATACAGAGTGTTAGGTCAAGGCAATAGAAGATTTCAAGAGGAGGGGGTCAACACTGCCACATTCTGAAGAGTTATTATTAAATTAAGGGATCATGGCCACTGTGTTAGTTATAAGGCAGGCAATGGTGATACTGACAAAAGCAGTTTCAGTAGATTTGTTTTGGGTTAGAAGCTGTATTAAGGGATGTGACAGGTAAATGAAAGGAGAGGAAATAAGTGGAAAACTGAGCCCAAATCAGGTTAAGACCTTTAGTGCCTATAAGCATAAGGACAATAGAGTCCACTCTCTTAAAGATTATTTTCAATACAATTGCATTTTTCAAAATGACCCAAAATTCACATGAATTCTAGAGTTGGAATAGCTTTCTTGTATATCATGTAACTGCACAGCTCTGCATGAATATGCTGTAATGGACTCCTTGGTATTGTGTGCCTTTGCTTTGCTGATGCCCCGTGCTCACTGCTCAGTATGTACGTGGTGGTCCAGCACTTATGGGAACTCATTTCAGGAAACTGGATTTTAAAGGAGAGGAATTAGATGCATTGAAAATGAGTTGGGAAATCAGGGTGGGGGGTTTGGGGGAAGGAAGATGTTTTGTTGTTTTTCATTTGGGGAATGCTCTAGAGTTTTTATATGTTGAAGGAATGCAATCCATAAAAAGAAAACATTTGGATATGCATATGAGAAAGCATGATTGATGAAGAAAGGTTCTTTTTTTTTAAACCCCACATTTGTTTATTTATTTATTTTTGGTTGTGTTGGGTCTGCGTTTCTGTGCGAGGGCTTTCTCTAGTTGTGGCAAGTGGGGGCCACTCTTCATCGTGGTGCGTGGGGCTCTCACTATCGCGGCCTCTCGTTGCGGAGCACAGGCTCCAGACGCGCAGGCTCAGTAGTTGTGGCTCGTGGGTCCATTTGCTCCGTGGCATGTGGGATCTTCCCAGACCAGGGCTCGAACCCATGTCCCCTGCATTAGCAGGCAGATTCTCAACCACTGCACCACCAGGGAAGCCCTGATGAAGCAAGTTTGATGAAAAGTTGGAAAGGATAAGATTGGGAGAAGAAATGAAAAGGTTAGAATTAGTCAGCAAAACAACATACTCTCCGTAGGAAGTACAGTAGGACACCCCAAGGTGTCCACCTAGAGTATAGTGGGTTCAAGGCAAATCAATATAGTGCAAAAACATAGAGCATCCAGTGGTTTAACAAGTATACGTTACTCCTTAGTTTACATAGGTGTAGTTTTTGTAAACTATGAAACATATGCTTATGTATTCATTTATTTTTAGTGAAGTACATTATGTTTTGAGGAACTTGATCAGAGGAATCAGTTGAACTAGACCTTCTGTAGTGTTAACTTAGAAAATTTAAAATGATAGCTAGCAATTTTTTAATGATCCTATGTGCTAGGCACTCTGCCAGGTACTCTACAAGCATCATTTTATTTCATTTTCACCACAGACCTATGGGTTAGTAACTATGAATATTGCCAAGGGTCATGTAAACAGAATGTAAACCAAGATTTGATTGTAAAGCCCCTGGTCTTATCCATACTGATGTACTGTTTTCATTTACCATGTTTAAAGTAAGATTGAACATTCATAGTTCCTATAACCAGCTATTTTCACTGTGTATCGTAGACCGAAATGCAGCTAGATTGGACCACAAAGGTAGAGGGCCAACTGGAATTCAAGAAAGGTTTGATCACACATCATCAAAACTCAGTAACTAAGCTGGAGCATTTAGTTAAATGAGCATTTAGTTAAATTAAAGGGATGCTTTATAAGCAACTGATGTAGATCAGTTTAAGAAGTGAATTTTTCATGGTGACAGATACATAAAATAACGAAGTGATAGCTATCAAAAAAAAAATTTACTGAAACTCATGAAGAAGGTTGTTTGAAAGGGGCTATGCAAAAACTCAGAGGCATATAGATGGTGTCACGTACCCATGACCCTGTGAGCCCTGAGACTGTCTCTGCAGGACCGGTTCAGTTTCTCTTCTGCTTCCCTCTGGTCCACCTCTCTGATGCTTTCTGCTCTCTTCTCTGTCCATTCAAAAGCGATGTACTCTTGACCCATGTTCCATTGTCATTGTCCCTGCCATTCTGTCTACCATAGGCTCTGAAATCTATACTCCCCTTGCACAGACATGCCTGCATCACAGGAGTGATTTCAATTCAACTTTAAGCTGGGAGGTCTACTACATATGGTTTTATTTAGGCACATAACATTTCTGGTAAGGATGACCTACTGTTTTCATTTTCATTTTCCAGTTGAGTAAACTAGACCTAGGAGTGATTTTTACAAGGTCCAACTCAGAATAATTAGTGTTGATAGGGCTTATATTCTTGCTTCCTAATGCTAAATATCATAGCCTCCTATAGGATAGTGTTACCTGGATCTAGAATTCTCCCAAGATAGTTTGGTAGCACAATATAGATTGCTTTGTGGATCTCACTCACTCACATCATAGTTCTTGGGTTTGACAGGTAAAGATGCTGAACTGTGAAGAGTGATGGAAACAATGTGTGAGTATAGGTAAGGGCACAGATGGTTGCTGAAAATTATAATATCAAGGTGCCAGGGGTTATGAAGAATCATACTCTGAGTGTACATGTTCTGGATGTTCTCAAAATGACAGAAGCTTATGATAAATGTATGACATCCTTGATGTTATTTTTTCCTATCACATTATTATCAAAAGTTCTTATTTATCACCATAAAATCTCAATGGATTTCAGTGTTATAGAATACGTATAGAAAAATATTACTAATGCAAAACCACTATGACACAGTGAAAAGTCACTATTATAATAGCAGATTTCTTTAAGAATGCAAAAGAGCCCATTAGAAACATTTGACTGTGCTTTTCTGTTGCTGTGTTTTCTATTTTTACTTTACTTTCTCTATAATTACAAAAAAGAAGAAACTGCTATTACCACCTACTTCAGAGGCTAGAAAGGAAAATGAGTAACAGAGATTTTTTTCTTCTTCTTTTTCCACATGGAGCATACCAATTTTATATGACTTCTGTTGTTTATTTCGTTATTAAAAGTTTTTCTAATAAGCAATTTCAAAATTATCACAAAATGCAAAAAAATTCAAAAGAAACTAATGCACTAACATTATATAATCTATCAACTTCCTAGCTGATCTCTTTCTATTTCTTTAAAGAAAATCAAATGCTTTTCTCCCCTCATTATTAGGCATACTACTAATTAGTCAGTCACATAGCTCTGCAAAGGTTCACAGAAAAATATCCCTTCCTGTTGAAAATGCAATAATTGTATGCACTACTTGCCTTCTGTCTGATGCAGCTATGTAGATAACAAGGTTAGATTCTAAGGCTTCATTTTAAATATTCAATATTTAATAAATATTTATTAAAGCAAATGTAAGGTAAGACAGCCTATTAATGTCTTTCTAAAAATGGAAGAGCAAAACATAACAACTTAGCTATTAATTTGTAAACCCTGAGGAAGTTAGTTAACTCTATGAGATTCAGTTTTCTCCGCAAGAATAGCATAATAGTATTTTTTTCCATAAGGCCAAGCATTTTCATAATCTTTGTGATCTTGTTTTAGGCAAAGAGTTCTCAGATACGACATCCAAAGCACAATCCATAAAGGAATAAATAGCAAACTCTGACTTCAAAATTAAGAGTTTTGTGCTCCAAAAGACTTATTTAAGAAATAAAAAGATGAGCAGCAGACTGTGCTAAAATATTTGCAAATGATATATGTGACAAATGATTTGTATCATTTGTTAAAGATAAACAAACTTTTATCATTTGTTAAAGATAAACAAACTTTTATCTGTTTAAAACTTTTAAGTGTTTTAAAGAACACTTACAACTCAACAGTAAAAAAACAAATAAATAACCCAATTTAAAAGTTGGGGGAGAAGAAAAATGGGGAGTGATTATTAATGGGTACAAGCTTTCTTTTGGAGATGATGAAATGTTCTAAAATTAGGTTATGCTGATGGTTGCATAACTCTGTAAATATACTAAAAATGATTAAGTTGTGCACTTTTAATGGATGAACGTTATCTTATGTAAATAACATTTCACAAAACTGTTAATAATGGGCAAAATATACAAGTAGACATTTCACCAAAGAAGATATATATATGGCTAATAAACACATGAAAGGATGTTCAGCGTCATTAGTCATTAGGAAATTGCAAATTAAAACCACAATGGAGGGCTTCCCTGGTGGCGCAGTGGTTGAGAGTCCGCCTGCCGATGTAGGGGACACGGGTTCGTGCCCCGGTCAGGGAGGATCCCACATGCCACGGAGAGGCTGGGCCCGTGAGCCATGGCCGCTGAGCCTGCGCGTCCGGAACCTGTGCTCCGCAGCGGGAGAGGTCGCAACACTGAGAGGCCCGCGTACCGCAAAAAAAAAAAAAAAAAAACCACAATGGAGCAACAGTTCACACTCACTAGATTGGTTGTAACAAAAAAGATAATACTAGTATTGGCAAGCATGTGGAGAAAATGGAACCCTCAAACACTACAGGTGAAATGTAAAATGATACAGCTACTTTGGAAAATAGTATGACAGTTTTTTAAGAGGTTAAATATGAATCTATCATACAACACATCAACTCCATTCTAGGTATCTACCCGAGAGAAATGAAAATGTATGTTGACTAAAGACTTGTGAATGTCCATAGCAGCATTATTCATAATAGACAGAGTGGGAGCACTCAAAACTGGATAAGCAGAATGCGGTATACCCATATAGTGTGATACTGCTCAATCATAAAAATGAATAATCACTGCCTACTAAAGCATGAATGAAACTCAGAGTATTATGATAACTGATTAAGAAAAAAATACCCAAAGGACTATTTTTTGTGTGATTCCATTTATGTGAAATGTCTAGAAAAGGCAAATTTATATAGACAAAGATTAGTGGCTGCCTGGGGCTAGAGTGGAAACAGAGATCAAATGCAGATGGGCCTGAGGAATCTTTTTGGGGTGATAGAAATATTCTTAAAGTGGACTGGGGTGATGGCTGCACAACTCTATAAATTTAAAAGGATAATTGAATTGTACACGTAAAATGGGTGACATTTAATGGCATGTAAATTACACTTCAAAAAGATGTTTAAAAAACTAAACAAAGAGGGCTTCCCTGGTGGCGCAGTGGTTGCGAGTCCGCCTGTCGATGCAGGGGACGTGGGTTCGTACCCCGGTCTGGGAAGATCCCACATGCTGCGGGGCGGCTGGGCCCGTGAGCCATGGCCGCTGAGCCTGCGCGTCCGGAGCCTGTTGCTCCACAACGGGAGAGGCCACAGCAGTGAGAGCCCCGCGTACCGAAAAAAAAAAAAAAAAAAAAAAACGAAACCAAGAAAAGTAAAGATAAACTTGAGCTATTTAGAGCATTAAGAAGAACCAGGAAAACTGCTGATTCTCTCTCTCTCTCCATGTATTTACATCAGACTACTGATCATTTGTATGTATGGACATGATTACATACGTAAATAAGACGAGCAGTCTCGTGTTAATATGCTGTTACTCAACATTCCTGTAGGAGTACTGCTGGTTAAATAATGGGAAATCTTAAGAATAATTATAAACTAGAGTACGGTCTTTTTAAGGTTATGAAATCAGGAGATCTTGTGATATAGTAGAGACTGCTTACCATCTTTGCCATATGACTTAATGAAACACCACCGTTGGTAGAGTGATCAATTAGCTACCTCCTGGGGTTCCCTTCAGGGTAAGAGTTAAGTAATTACTATGATTAAGAAAAGTCTGTTTATTGAAATGGTGTGGATCATGCTCATTTTTCTTTTATTGTTCATTGCTAATGGTAAGAAGAATAGAAAATTTGAAAGATATTGCATTCAAAACCAAGATTCTTTTTCTTGGAGTTGTATTTTACTTATGGAATTAATTCCTGTGATATGTTGAGACCAATTGCTAAGAGTTGGCCTACATAACAAAAATATAGTCTTTGTGATTTTCTGAGACCTAAGGGACAGTTTATATCTTTGGGAAGCTTTAGAAGTCATTCACGAGGTGGGGAGGAAGGATCTGATGATGGAAGACTCCATCATGAGTTATCGGGAAAACACAGAGCTGTGGGACGTGTGCTTTGTGGGTTAGAAGACAATGGAGGAAGCATGTGGTTTAACATCTCTCACATGAGAAGGACAATCCAGGATACACCCTAGAAATTCATGGTTCATTGGCATGCTTCCAGGGTTGAGTATTCCAGATGGTACAGTCCATGCCTCTGCACATTAGTGCTTCCCCTGATATCACTTTCTTGTGCTGATGAATTTGCATATCAAGTGTATATGCATTGGTGACTTCCTAATGTCAAAAATATATATTTCCCCCCAAAGTGATATGTAAATGTGCTTTAACTCCCTAGTGAAAGAGTACTTCATCAAAATGGGGTAGAACATCTATTTTTTGATGTTTGCTAGAATTCTGTGAGAATAGAAAAACATTTCCTGAGCTGAAACCATTTAGTATACAATTTTCTGGCAATGTATAGACATGATATATAGACACGAGTAGGAATCGCACACTCTGCTAAATTGCTTGGATAACATAACAGGACCCAGCAGTCACCATGCTTTAATTGTATAAGGTGACGGCCACCTAAGGCAGGAATAAATTATGTCCATTGTTAAGGACAATTATGTCCCTTATCAGATGGTCTGCAACAAGAGACTGGAATATATGGACCATTAATCTGTGTGTGAGCATCTGTTCTAATGTCCCTTCCAGAGAGAAAGTGAGAGACTTTTCGACCTCCCTTGTCAGTCATCAGCAAATTAAAAACAACTTAAGTGGCATCTTCTACATTGCAGGTCACTTTTTAAAGGAGAATATTAGTCTAGTTAACAGATCTACATTACTTTTAAAACCAGTCAAGATTTCTGAGCCTTTTCCCTCCATACTTTCTAATATTTCATAACTTAAACATTTCAGAGAGAAAGAGGCTCAAAACCACGAGATTCTACAAGTCATCATGACCTTAATTCTTTCCTATATTTGCTTGCTCTTTTTTTTGCAGTATGCGGGCCTCTCACTGTTGTGGCCTCCCCCGTTGCGGAGCACAGGCTCCAGACGCGCAGTCTCAGCAGCCATGGCTCAGCGGCCATGGCTCACGGGCCCAGCTGCTCCGCGGCATGTGGGATCTTCCCGGACCGGAGCACGAATCCGTGACCCCTGCATCGGCAGGAGGACTCTCAACCACTGCGCCACCAGGGAAGCCCTGCTTGCTTATTTTTATATTCCAGCCTTGATCCTAAGAGGATAAGAAACTGATAAAATACATAACTAAACTAATTTATAACTAAATATATAACTAAACATATTTTAAAAATGAGGAACAATGGAACAGTATAGATAGAAGAAGAAAAAGGATGAAACCAAGGAGATTAATTGCCAAATTCATTCTCTCAAGCTCTGTGTTCCTAAGTCCAGGTTTTAAAACGGAATTTTAGAAAGTTTACCGCAAACTTACCTGATTTTATAGTAGCAAAGGCAAGGATAGAAATGATTCATACTGTCTTTATGACAAAAAGAATCAGATGATCAGAAAAACACAATTCTTAATACTGCCACTGGAAGGAAATTCATTATGAAGAGACCGTTGTGTTATGTAGTGATTCATATCATCAACAGCTTCCTTATCCATGAATACTGAGAGCATCATGATTTTCTTTTCTTTTTATTTCTTTTAACATTACTCAGTCAGGGGATGGCATAGTATCAAAAAATTGTTAGGTAAAATAATTGGTTCTGGAGAACACTTGAAAGGCAGACCATGTTTCTAATGAGCTCTAGGGGAAGGGATTGGCAAAAAGAACCTTAGTAATGTATGCTGGCTAAGTATTACAGGGAAAATATGAGCTCAGGGAAATATTGGCTGTTTTATAAGAGGAAAAGACTGTGCATCACCTGGATGGGAGCTGAATCCATGGAATGAGTGGCCATTATGTTGATACCCTTGGAGAGAACATGAGTGTTTTCATGTTTGTGAGGAAGAGTCAAGTGGGTATTTGGATATGACAAATGCAGACTGTGGCAGAAACTGGCAAGATGTTCCCCAATCACATTTCCTATTTCTAGACATGTGGGAAGAGTGCATATTCCAGTGTCCTTTGCAGGTAGATTGAGGCCACGTGGCTAGTTCTGGACAGTGGAGCATAGCAGGGGGTGATGGATACTTTCTCTAGGCCTTGGTCCTGAGATCATTTGTGTGATCCCATGCAGGCTCTTCCTTTCTTCTGTCTCTCTTGCCCATGTCCTATAAGGTGGGCAGCACAGGAAAGAAGACTGGATATGTGAGAAACCATATGGCAGGGGAGGAGTAGCCAGCCAATGCACATAAAATTGTGATGTGCTCTAGAGGGCATTACCCTGAATAACCCAGTTAATTAAAAAAAATAGTTGTATTATTAATGAAGAAATAAGTGAGTCAGAACTTACCTGTCATATTTAATTTTTATTATCATTATTTAGTCTAATATTATATATCACATTTATGTAAGTGCAGCGTAATTTCAGACTTATTTAAATTTTTTCTTACCTCTATCATCATCAAATATTTTCTTTGCTTTCAATCATTGAAAAGTATAGATATGTTAAATACAAGTCACAGAATTCATGAAATTATCTGTTGGAATTTTTGCCTTTTAATTTATTTGTATTTTTTAGTAGGGAGTGATAGGTTTTTCCCTTTATTATTTGTTTATATTATATATTTTTGGTGGGGTCAACTGTACTTTTATTATATTATTAAATATTATATTTTCCTAGATAACCATCCATTTCATTAAAGTTTTCAAGTTTATTTGGAAGGAAGTTAAGTGATACATCACCATATATATCAAGGTGGTATAAACATCTTGAGCTGAATGGGCCTGTCTCCACCATTTACTATTCGTATGAAATTGATGGGCCACTTGAAATGACTGAAAAGTTCTGTCTTCTTAATTTTCTTTACTTTTTGTGAAAAGGGTAATAGTACCTATTATATGTTTGTTATGAGAGTTAAGTACATATATAAAACCCTTTAGAACCCAGTAGAAACTCAATGTATATTAAGTAGTATTACTGTTTCTCAGTATCTCTAGTGGTTGTCTTATGTGCATGATAAGTTGTGTTCATTTGCTCTTCCTCCACTAAAAATTAATTAATTAATTAACTAACATTTGAGTGCCTTCCCTAGGCCCACATCCTCACATCCGTTGTCCTGCCAGATGGGAAGCACCTTTCTTTCTCACTGCCTGTGGCAAATGGTGGACACGCAGGGGAGGGATGCAGAGCATTTGGCTTGCCTGGCGGTTACTATTGTGGGTTCCTTACTGATTACCACTCATCTTTTCATCCTTGAATGGGGAAAGGGCATTCGTTTTGTACAGCAGACCAAAAGAGAAATAGGAGAAGTTGACAAAGATGGACTGAATTTAAGTTTTGGAATCTCAGTAACATAAATTCTTAAGGTACTTTGTAAAGAATGGGTAATTAGAGGGGAAAGAGCATAAATATTAATGTCTAGGGCAAAAGGTTTAGATTATTTACGTTAAAAAAATAACATTTAATGAACTAACAGTCTTTGTTATAGAACCTAAAAATGAAAATCAGTAATTTGTCTTAGTTGGTAGGGATACACAAAACAGAGAAAGCATTTTAAGAAGCAAGAGTTTCTATGTAAAGATTGGGAAAACCAACCCTCTGTATTGGTAAAAATTATTAGACACTGGTCGAACACTTCCAGCCCTGACATTTATTAACTATATAACCTTAAGCAAGTCCTCTAACAACTCTAAGCCTCAGTCTCAGCATTAATAAAACAGTAAAAAAAATAATTTGTAAAGGGATTTTGAGTCACTGTATAAAAAGTGCTACATGTACACTGAGAAGAGAACAGGAACTTATTACACGTCAGTACTCTTTCCCTTTCCTTATTATTCCTATCTTTTATAGATAGACTCAAGGTGAGGATAATAAAGAAAACTTAGCTGTGCTATATATACTGTAGCAATGTGTAAGGAATAATATAAATAATAAGCTATTCATGGAATTTTGATGCCAACTGAAATAGAGGTCACAACATAAACACTGAACGGGAGAAACCATAAAAAAACACAATTACTATATAGTTACAGGCAGGATTTTCATTTACATTTTTCAGATTCAGAATATATGATTATGCACAAGACCATCAATGTCTGAAAGTAAAAAAGAACCAAAAATTATTACTTTAAGTATCTTTTCCATAAAGAAAGCAAATGTACTGGTAGAATATATAGAATTTTTTTCTTTAGGGAACATTCTGAACAGAAAAAAAATAATTCTATTATATGGAAACATATGTACATGGAATCTTCCAAATGACAGCTCTTTTTAATATATAATTTCTAAAACTATAGTATAGAAAGTATATGCATATTTATAAAATTATGAATAAAAGTCCAGATGAAAGAAGAAAAAATTTAATTATCAGATCTATTTTATGATGTCTCAGGAAGAGCATATGTACTTGTTTTCATGGTTTTTCTCTCAGTGAAACTCTTAAAGCTTTTCCATTCATTAATAATAAATGGAAAATCTTAGAATTAGTTTTGTGTGACCACAACTGTTATTGAAAAAACAAAACAAAACAAAGCATAACTGTTAAGAGCTCTCTTATTTTAGATTGCTGATTCTCCAGTAGCAATACTTCATCCATCAATTATTTAATTGCTCACTAAAGGATTAAAACAAAACATGATACACAGGGTGATATCATATTTTGTATGATGTACCTAAAGGAGTGTTTAAAGGAAAAGTTATAGCTTAAAAACATACATTATTAAAGAATAGTTGTCCAAAATCAGTAATCTCAGTTTCCACCTAAAGAATCTAGAAAAAGTTAAAATTAAACCCAGAGAAAGACAATAGGCAAACAATAGAGAAAATCAACAGTCAAAAGTTATCCTTTAAAATTATTAATAAAATTGAAACCCCAGAAAAACTGATTTAGAAAAAATGATCTATATAAAAAATGATAGAGTGACGTCACTACTGAATCTGCGATATTAAAAGAGTGATAAGCGAATATCTGTCCAAGTGTCTGCTGATAAATACAATTCGGTGAAATGAATAAATACATTGAAAAAAGATAACTTACCAAAACTGACAAAAATGTAGGAAATTAGAATATGCATTATCAAAAACCTCCCTCAAAGAAAACTGCAGTCACATATGGTTTCATTGAAGAACCCTATTAAACATATGATAATTAAAACCAATTTACACAAACTTTTTCAGAAAATAGAAGAGAAGGAAAAATTTCTCAAACCCTCATAAGAAATCACCATAAGCTTGATACCGAAACCAAATAAACATGTACAAAAAAATGAAAGAGCAATATGTCTCATGAACATAGATGAAAATCCATGATGGAAATTACCAAATTTCATCTAGTGTATTAAAAAAAGAGAGAGATAATATATCATGACCAAGAGGGGTGCATTTGAAAGAATGCAATGTTGTTTTAGCATTTAAAAATCAATCAAGGTATTCACCACGTTAACAAAAGAGAAAATGATATAATCATGTTAATAGATGCAAAAAAGTCATTGAACAGATCTCAACATGAATTCGTGATAAGACCTCTTAGCAAACAAAGAGTATAAGACCTGGCTCATCAGATAAAGGACAGCTACCAAAAAAACCTGCATCTCACATTATGTATACTTAATGATGAGGTATGAAATTCTTTCTGCCTAAGTCCACATGCAAGGCATAATCTTCTATTCTTAGCCTTGGAGATCCTGGCTAATGGTAAAAGGCAAGTAAAAGAAGTGAGAGGGAAAAATGTTTGCAAATAAACATATTTAAGCTATCTTTATTTGCAAACCCCATAATATTTTAAATACAAAAATCCTAAGCCATCTACAATAAACTAGTAGAACCAATAAATGAATTTAGCAAATCCATAGTGTAAAAAATCAATAAAAAGTATTTCCATATACTAACATAAAACAACTGGAAAATGAAGTGTTTTGGCTTATTCTTGAAGGATATCTTTGCTGGCTGTTAAACCTTAGAAGATAGTTTTTGTATGTTTTCTGTTTTAATATACTTTAAATATGTCATGTCATGTCACCTGGCCCCTTTAAGTTTCTGAGTAGAAGCCCATGATTATTTGTATTTTTGTTCCTGTGTATGCAGTGTATCATATTCTGTAGCTCTTTTGAAATTTACACTTTGTGTTTGATTTTCACTATCTTTATTATAATATACTTCGTTCTGATTTTCTTTTCATTTGTTTTGTTTTGGATTGGCTGAATTTCTGGAATTTATGTCTTTTACCAAATTGGGAAGATTTTCAGCTATTATTTCTTCATATATTTTTTGTTCTCACTCTACCTTTTCTCTCTTCTCATCAGAACCCAGTTACACATATGCTAGAACTTTTTACATTGTTGCATAGTTTCCTGAGTTTATGCTCATTAAATTAAAAAAACAGTTTTTAATCTTTGCTCTATAGATTAGATCATTTCTATTTATCTGTCTTCAAGTTCACTATCTGTCAATCTCTAATCACTATTAAAAACATCCAATGGATTTTAAAATTTTCAGATTTTGTATTTTTCAGTCTTGGAATTTATAAGATTTTAAATCATATTTCTACTCTAGGATTTCCTATTTATTAATAAATTAATATTTCCCTTTAAATATTTGATATATTGTATATAATTATATAATTACAATAGCTTAGAACATTGTATGCTAAATCCAACATATGGTATATTACAGGATCAATCTTCTTTAAATGCCTTTCCTTTTAAGTATGGGTCTTACTTTCCATTTTCTTTATGTATCTAATAATTATAGTTTGTATATTATACAATGTGCTATTAAGTTTTAGAGACTCTGGATTATTTTTATTCCTCTATAAATTATAGCAGATTATAACAAATATAAGAAATTATTAACTTTAAGGAGATATGTTAGTCATTTTCTTATACTAAGTCTTTGAAATCTAGCATGTGTATTATAACTGTAGCACATATGAATTTGGACTAGCCACATATCAAGTCCTCAGTAGCCACATGTGGCTACCATATTGGATACACACATATGTGTGTAGCGATCTCAGTTAAACTTGTCACAAGCAAAGCTGAAATACATATTTTTACCAAACTTAAAGAACCGATACGACCAATTAATGTATGATTTTGAAGTATTTATCTTTGTGTCTACAGCAAGGTCCATCAGTTTTGTAAACTGTTGCTTTTGAAATCAGATTTGCAGATTAATTTGTCAGCTGACAAAGAGAGGGGGATCTTATAGGCTGGTGTTTCATTGGGATTGACCAGTAGGTAAAACAGTCATCAACTAAAAGGAAATTGATAATAAGATAGAAACCTCAAACAATATGGAGGCAATTAAGGCTGCAGGTTGGAGCAATAACAATTCCAGGAGGACATAAATATTAAACACAGAAGGAATTCAGCAACTGAAACAGAAAAGAACTGGACAGAAAGAGTAGGCAGTGCTTCGCCACAATGTTGAGAATATTATTTAGAATGATTCAGTATATAATCATTCAGCAAATAATACATCTTCTCTTTTCTCACATCCCTAAATGACATGTACATGATGCTCTTTTCCTCATTCTTTGCTTTTCAGGGAAAAAAAAGTTTATTTTAATTAGAGATAAACAGAAAATAGAATTAAGTACAGTCTTTTAAAAATGGTGATCACTTAAACTGCCCCTTGGATTTAGAATTTTGAGTCTGATTCTTACATTTTTAATAGGTCTAGTTTCCTGTTGAGACTGTTGTTTAGATTATCTAATTTGTCTCTTATTATTTGAAATTAGATCACCGTGAGTGCTCTTAGTCCTGTTTCTGTTCATGCACTAATCAAGGTACATAAATTGTGATAATTGACCTGGGTTTAGTTCTGTTCCTCCTTCTAGTTAATTAAAGATATAGTCATCACAAGTAGATAAAAGAAGTAAAATGCACTAATTGAATGATTATTTTGAGTATTAAAGACTCAGTACATAATCTTGGCCTGGTTATTAAAGATAAAAGTCTGCTTTTACTTGAGTTTCAGAAACAAGATTTTGGGAACTCAAATTTACAATAAATTGCCTTAAAATCAACTCAGTTTCCTTAAACTCAATTCAAGTAATTAAAATATCCTGGTTCACTAGCCTCATAGTGTTCAAGGTAGGTACATGAGATAAACCATGGACTTGGAATGGCTTGTCTCTCCCATGTTATTTTCTGAATAAAGAAAAGTGCATGTTTTTAGGTAGTGTCATGAGGGAATAGAGATAACTCTGTTTTAAAAATTTGAGTGAAAGATCAGTTTAATAGGGTAAAGAAAGAATTCCACCTTTCTGTATGCCATTGTAGCTCTAAACAAGGATCATAGATGAAAATAAAAGCTATAATGACTCTCATGGTAAAATCATGAAAATGCTTTTATTTAACTGATTCCAAATAAAATAAAAACATAAACGAAATAGTTTGAAAATCAGAATTGTAAAAAGGTTTTTAAAAAGTCTAAGCCACTCTCTCTTAGAAGATCCACAAACAAACATAATTGTATATATGTAAAATATACTGTGCAACAGAGAAAGAACTTTACCTAGAGAACTGGATGTACTTTGTCCTTCACTTTGGCAAACCTCTTTTTCTATGGTTCCAAAATTGATATCTGATCATGATATGGATCAGCCCTATAAGGAAAAAAGTATATTTTGTTTTTTCCTTCTTGTCCCTCAAACTTTTTACTCTGAGACAATTTTAGATTTGGGTGCAGCTGTAAGAAATAACGTTAAGCGATCCTGTGTACTCTACCCAGTTTTGCCAGTGGCACCAACTTGCAAAATTGTACCACAACATTATAACCAGGATACAATCCACTGATTTTATTCAGATTTCCCCATTTTTACATGTACATTACATTTTTACATGTTGTCCTTTGAAATCTGTGGGGGATTGGTCCCAGGACCCACCACGGATACCAAAATCTAGGATTCTCAAGTTCTATAGTCAACCGTCTGCATCCAAGGAGGTCCCACATCCTCGGATTCAACCCACTGCTGATCGTGTAGTACATACTGTATTTATTGCAAATAATCCAGGTGTAAGTAAACCATGCAGTTCAAACCCATTTGTTCATGGGTCAGCTGTACTCATGTGTATGTGTGTGTGTGTTTAGTTTTTTACAGTTTTGTCACATGTGCAGGTTGGTGTATTTAACACTACATTCAAGATACAGAACAGTCATATTATCACAAGGATCCCTCATGTTACTCTTTTATAACTACATCCAACCTTCCTCCCATCCCTAACCCCAGGCAATCCTTAATCTCTTCTCCATTTCTGTAACTTTGTTGTTTCAAGAAGATTATATAAATGGAATCATATGATATGTAACCTTTTGGTTTGGCTTTTTTCACTCAGCACATTTCCCTTGACGACATTTCCAAGTTGTTCTGTGTATCAATAATTCATTCCTTTTTGTTGGTGGGTAGTATTCCATGGTATGGATGTACCACACTTTATTTAACCATTCATCCATCAGAAAACATGTGGTTTGTTTTCAGTCTTTGGCTATTGCAAATAAAGTTAATGACAAATGCTATGAACATTTGTCTACAGGTTTTTCTGTGTTCTTTCTCTTTTTAAAGAAATAACACATGTAAATTCTATGGACTTTTGTAATGTGGACTTTAAATACTTTATTTTGTTTAAAATTGTAAATCAAACAAGGTAGGCAAACAATAATTTCTTTGAAAATGCTTAACAAAATGTGTTTTGGAATCATCATTTAAAAGTAGTTTTTAGATTTGTCTATAAAATAAATTTGAGCATATTCGAGATCAAAATTTCCTTGAAAGAGAAGAGGGGTGGTTGGAGGGAGGTGGTATGGAGTTCTCGTTGAATCAACTTAAAATGAAATTCCATTGAGTTCTCATAGAGCATGCTGGGTACTCCATCTGAGTGGTCTGCACCTGGGAGGACGAGGGCAGCAGGGGTCGAGCCTCTGGCACACTTATGGTGTTCAATCATTCCTTTTTCCTGGGGGAAGGTGAATGAGGAGTTGTCATAGGGCTGAATGTTAAACTAATTGATGTCTCTCTACTTTCCCTGTGGAAGGAAACAGCAAGCATTAGAAATGATTGTCTCTACCTCTCAATGATCTCATAACACCAAATATTACAATGCATAATGAATGCTATCTTGGATTCCTTTAGAATTACTTAACGAGGATGTTGAATACTATAGGAATCTCATGAGGAGCCTGTTTCTGTTTGTTCAGCTGAGGACCAAGACCTTGCTGAAGCAAAAGCTTTAATACTATTTACCAGAGGCTCACAGTAGCAGTGACATCCTCAGAACTTGGGGTAAAGAGAGTTAGATGTTTTCACAGCATTCTTTGTGTCCTTAATAAGGTAGGGAACTCTGCAAACTATTGATACTTGTTTAAGATAAAAGCATATTGCTTTCTTCAAAAAATCCCCGAAAATCCAACAAAACCAAAACAGAGAAGTGACATACTTTGAAAAGAAAGCAAAGTTAAAAAACCACAAATTCCATACAATACCCACTTGCTTTCTAATATAGCTCTATTTCTACAAACAAGTTAGGGTTTAAGCATTTCACTGAATTATAAAGCAGAACTCGTGAGAGGAAATCTCACAGACAACAGTGAGATTATGTGTCATCCTTTTCTCATTCAATTTTTCAAGAGGAAGAAATTTCTTATCCTGTAGCCTGTCTGTGTGTTCAGAGTAGAGGCTGTACATTGCCCTTCAGAAGTGGGGCCTGTTGGGTTTTTGTGTTAAGGTCATTTAAGTCACAAAGCCCAGCTATTTCTCTCTTTCTGCAAATTAAACACACTCCCTATCGTGTTGTAATGGATTTCAGTCCTTTGTTATTAAAGATCCAACTGTTCACCTCCTGAAACCAAGAGCTTTTTAATACATTGTTGCTTCATTTATCTCTGGGGAAGACACTAATCCACCCATTTTCGGCTGGAGTGATGCAGCACTCTCAATATTGCTGGCAGTAACACAGCAATAAAAGTGAACAGTAGACATTTCAGAGGAGAACCATTACCTTAACTCTCTAATGAGTTTTGTTTTTCAAGAGCTTTTCAGTCAAAAAGATTTACAGCAGAGGAAACCTCAGAGTCAGATGACTGGCTCTTCAGAGTCTTATCAGAGACCTCTGGGATAACATTAATTGCACCAACATTCAAATTATAGGGGTCCTAGAAGAAGAAGTGAAAAAAAAGGGTCTGAGAAAATATTTCAAGAGATTACAGACAAAAACTTCCCTAACATGGGAAAGGAAATAATCAAGTCCAGAGACTTGAAGCACAGAGACTCCCATACAGGATAAATCCAAGGAGAAACACGCCAAGACACATATTAATCAAACTACCAAAAATTAAATACAAAGAATAAATATTAAAAGCAGCAAGGAAAAGCAACAAATAACATACAAGGGAATCCCCACATGGTTAACAACTGATCCTTCAGCAGAAGCTCTGCAAGCCAGAAGGGAGTGGCAGGACATATTTAAAGTGATGAAAAGGAAAAACCTACAATCAAGATTACTCTACCCAGCAAGGATCCCATTCAGATTCGACAGAGAAATTAAAACCTTTACAGACAAGCAAAAGCTAAGAGAATTCAGCACCACCAAACCAGCTTTACAACAAATGCTAAAGGAACTTCTCTAGGCAGAAAGCACAAGAGAAGCAAAAGACCTACAAAAACAAACCAAAAACAATTAAGAAAATGGTAATAGGAACATACATATTGATATTACCTTAAATGTAAATGGATTAAATGCTGGATGAGAGAGATATACCATGATGGAGAGATATACCATGTTCTTGGATTGGAAGAATCAACATTGTGAAAATGACTATACATCCCAAAGCAACCTACAAACCTAACCTTGCACCTAAAAAACATAGGCTGGCTTAAAGGATACAAAAACAAGACCCATATATATGCTGTCTACAAGAGACCCACTTCAGCCCTAGGGACACAAACAGATTGAAAGTGAGGGGTTGGAAAAAGATTTTCCATGCAAATGGAAAACAAAAGAAAGTTGGAGTGGCAATTCTCATATCAGACAAAATAGACTTTAAAATGAAGACTATTACAAGAGACAAAGAAGGACACTACATAATGATCAAGTGATCAATCCAAGAAGAAGATATAACAATTGTAAATATTTATGCACCCAACATTGGAGCACCTCAGTGCATAAGGCAAATGCTAACAGCCCTAAAAGGGGAAATTGAGAGTAACACAGTCATAGTAGGGGACTGTAACACCCCACTTTCACCAATGGACAGATCATCCAAAATGAAAATAAATAAGGAAACACAAGCTTTAAATGATACATTAAACAAGATGGACTTAATTGATATTTATAGGACATTCCATACAAAAACACAACAGAATACACTTTCTTCTCAAGTGCTCATGGAATATTCTCCAGGATAGACCATATCGTGGGTCACAAATCAAGCCTTGGTAATTTAAGAAAATTGAAATTGTATCAAGTATCTTTTCCGACCACAACACTATGAGACTAGATATCAATTACAGGAAAAGATCTGTAAAAAATACAAACACATGGAGGCTAAACAATACACTACTTAATAACGAAGTGATCACTGAAGAAATCAAAGAGGAAATCAAAAAATACCTAGAAGCAAATGACAATGAAAACACGATGACCCAAAACCTATGAGATACAGCAAAAGCAGTTCTAAGAGGGAAGTTTATAGCAATACAATCCTACCTTAAGAAACAGGAAACATCTCAAATAAACAACCTAACCTTGCACCTAAAGCAATTAGAGAAAGAAGAACAAAAAACCCCCAAATTTAGCAGAAGGAAAGAAGTCATAAAGATCGGATCAGAAATAAATGAAAAAGAAGTGAAGGAAACAATAGCAAACATCAATAAAACTAAAAGCTGGTTCTTTGAGAAGATAAACAAAATTGATAAACCATTAGCCAGACTCATCAAGGAAAAAAGGGAGAACACTCAAATGAATAGAATTAAAAATGAAAAAGGAGAAGTAAGATATACATCACAGCAAAATCCTTTTTGTCCCACCTCCTAGAAAAATGGAAATAAAAACAAAAACAAATGGGACCAAATGAAACTTAAAAGCTTTCTCACAGCAAAGAAAACCATAAACAAGACAAAAAGACAGCCCTCAGAATGGGAGAAAATATTTGCCAATGAAGCAACTGACAAAAGATTAATCTTTGAAATATACAAGCAGTTCATGCAGCTCAATATCAAAAAACAGACAACTCAATCCAAAAATGGGCAGAAGGTCTAAATAGATTTCTCCAAAGAAGATATGCCAACATATCTTCTTCAGCAGATTGCCAACAAACACATGAAAGGATGGTCAACATCACTAATCATTAGAGAAATGCAAATCAAAACTACAAGGAGGTATCACCTCACACCAGACAGAATGGCCATCATCAAAAAATCTACAAACAATAAATGCTGGAGAGGGTGTGAAGAAAAGGGTACCCTCTTGCACTGTTGGTGGGAATGTAAATTGATACAGCCACTATAGAGAACAGTATGGAGGTTTGTTTTAAAACTAAAAATAGCATTACCATATGACCCAGCCGTCCCACTACTGGGCACATACCCTGAGAAAACCATAATTCATAAAGAGTCATGTACCACAGTGTTCATTGCAGCACCATTTACAATAGCCAGGACATGAAAGCAACCTAGTTGTCCATCGACATATGAATGGAGAAAGAAGATGTGGCACATATATACAATGGAATATTACTCAGCCATAAAAAGAAACGAAACTGAGTTATTTGTAGTGAGGTAGATGGAACTAGAGTCTGTCATACAGAGTGAAGTAAGTCAGAAGGAGGAAAACAAATACCATATGCTTACACATATATACGGAATGTAAAAAAATATATATATGGTTCTGATGAACCTAGGGGCAGGACAGGAATAAAGACGCAGACGTAGAGAATGGACTTGAGGACATGGTAATGGGGAAGGGTAAGCTGAGAAGAAGTGAGAGAGTAGTTTTGACATATATACACTACTAAATGTAAAATAGATAGCTAGTGGGAAACAGCTGTATCACACAGGGAGGTCAGCTTGGTGATTTGTGACCACCTACAGGAGTGAGATAAGGAGGGTGGGTGAGAGATGCAAGAGGGAGGGGATATGGGGACATATGTATACATAGAGATGATTCACTTTGTTATACTGCAGAAACTAACACAACATTGTAAAGCAATTATACTCAAATAAAGATGTTAAAGAAATTTATTTTATTGAAGTATAGTTGATTTAGAATGTTGTGTTATTTTCTAGTATATAGCAAAGTGATTCAGTTATGATATATATACATTCGTTTTCATATTCTTTTCCATTGTGGTTTATCACAAGACATTGAATGTAGTTCCCTGTGCTATACAATAGGTCTTTATTGTTTATCTATTCTATATATAATAGTTTGCATTGGCTAATCTCAATCTCCCAATTCATCCCTCCCCACCTCCTATCCCCCTTGGCAACCACAAGTCTGTTCTGTATGTCTCTGAGTCTGTTTCTATTTCATAGATAAGTTCATTTGTGTCATATTTTAGATTCTACATACAAATGATATCATATGGTATTTGTCGTTCTCTTTCTGACTTACTTCACTTAGTATGATAATCTTTATTTGCATCCATGTTGCTGCAAATGGCATTATTTCATTCTTTTTTATGGCCGAGTAGTATTCCATTGTATATATGTACCACCTCTTTTTTATCCATTCATCTGTTGATGGACATTTAGGTTATTTCCATGTCTTGGCTGTTGTGAATAATGCTGCTATGAACATAGGGGTGCGTGTATCTTTTTGAATTATAGTTTTGTCTGGATATATGCCCAGGAATGGGGTTGCTGGATCATATTGTAACTCTATTTTTAGTTTTTTGGGGAACCTCCATACTGTTCTCTATAGTGGCTGCACCAATTTACATTCCCACCAACAGTGTAGGAGGGTTCCCTTTTCTCCACACCCTCTCCAGCATTTATTTGTAGACTTTTTAATGATGGCTCTTCTGACCCATGTGGAGTCTGTACCTTATTGTAATTTTGATTTGCATTTCTCTACTAATTAGCAATGATTAGCATCTTTTCATGTGCCTGTTGGCCATCTGTATATCTTCTTTGGAGAAATGTCTATTTAGGTCTTCTTCCCATTTTTTGATTGGGTTGTTCATTTTTTTGTTATTGCATTGTATGCTGTTTCAACAAGTATTTTTTAAACTACCATACAAAATAAGTCACAAATGAAAAATATCAAAATTATGTTCCTTTTATTATTTGCTTTTTCCTTTATTTACTTCATGAACATGTCTTCCCTTGAAGTCCACTTATTTCAATATCTAAACAAATGTTCTGTTCACTGTAGAGTCTTATAAACAATTTTCCATATAGATAAATCATTCAATATCATATTTATGGGTTACCCTCATTTGATCATAGTGAAGTCAATGTTTTGAAAGAAATATTTTAGGGCCGCAAAGGTGAAAAACATATGCTACAAGAAATTGTGCCCAGATCCCAGGGAATGAAATCACTGCCCCCAATTTAATATTTATCACTGTTTCTGGCTATCAGAAGCAGCATCAAATAATTCCTCAAGAGTACTCCTGGTTTTTGTGTGATCTGCTGCTCCGTCATGGCACTTTAACTGAGACATAGACACAGGAAAACCTTTCTTCCTAGCCTCTACCGAAATTGCCTGTAGACAAAAAGGAGCTCCCTATTTCCCAAGCCATGATAGCAGAGTCTGATGTCATCTCTCGTATTGTAGAAATAGAAAGAGGAAAAGTGTAGATGTTGTTAAAAAAACAAAATTCAACTGAGTAAATTTGAAAATCGAGTTGGCTTTATTCAACAATTCATGAATCAGGCGTTATCCCATCTAGTAAACAGAAGGTCGCTCTGAGGAGTTGTTCAAAATGGCAGGGGGGAGGTGGAGGGTGATTATAGGAGGAGGTTGGGGCAAGGAAGTGACTAGCAAAAGAAGAGAAAGAATTGTTTCAGGCCAGTCACCTTCTTTTGGGGGAAGGGCAAATGTCTCTCCTGTGGATTACCTCTTCTTCCTGTGTGTGTGTGTGTGTGTGTGTGTGTGTGTGTGTGTGTCTGTGTGTATTGGGGGCGGGTGGAGGAAGAGGCCCATATGCCAGATTACCTCATTGGTACTGACCAGAAAATTCCAGAGTGGCTGATTAAGATTATGTTCCCGGGGAAGGTCAAAACTGCAATTAGGTCACGTATTAAATCTAGGTTTCGTTCCGTGGGCTTTAGCATGAGTGATGCCATTTTGGGCCTGTGGTTTTTTCTTAACAAGGTTAACATTCGGGGCTCCAGAGATAGGTTACCTGCAGTCAGATCTGACCTCTACCATTTACAAGTAGTGTGACCTTAGGCAGGTTACTTAACACTCAGTTTCTCACCTGTAAAATGGGCACTAAAAAAAAAGATCTAAGCCCATAGGCTGTTATGAGGATTGAATGATGTAATACCTACAAGGTGCATAGGATATTGTGATGCATAGATTATGTCCACAAGGGCGAACTATGATTTTTCCCTTCTCTCTGCCCTGGTTGGGGTCCCCAACATCTACTTCCGTTATTGGATTTCCTCCTTCATAAAAATGTACTGCTTGGGAAATCCACCATATTTCAATGGCTTTGGGTATATACAGTAGTTCCTCCCTTATCTGTGGTTTCACTTCTCATGGTTTCACTTACCTGAGGTCAACTGCACTCCGAAAATATTAAATGTAAAGTTCCGGAAATTAACGATTCATAAGTTTTAAACTGTGCTCCATACTGAGCAGCATGATGCAATCTTGTGCCATCTGGCTCCAACCCGCCTGTGAATCACCACTTTGTCCATCACATTCCTTAGCGCTAGTCACTTAGTACTCATCTTGGTTTTCAGATTGACTGTCAAAGTGTTGCAGTGCTTGTGTTCCAATAACCCTTATTTTACTTAATAATGGCCCCAAACTGCAAGAGGAGTGATGTTGACAATTTGGATATGCCAAAGAGAAGCCTTAAAGTGCTTCCTTTAAGTGAAAAGTTGAAAGTTCGGGACTTAATAAGGGAAGAAAAACAATCCTGTGCTGAGGTTGCTGAGATGTATTGTAAGAATAAATCTTCTATCTCTAAGTTATAAAGAAGAAAAAAGAAATTCATGCTAGCTTTGCTGTCATGGCTCAAACTGAAAAAGTTAACAGCCACAGTTAGTGGCAAGTACTTAGTTAAGATGGAAAAGGCATTACACTTGTACAATAAGATATTTTGAGAGAGCGCTAGAGAGAGACCACATTTATATAACTTTTATTATTGTATATTGTTATAACTGTCCTATTTTATTATTAGTTATTGTTGCTAATCTCTTGCTGTGCCTAATTTATAAATTAAACTTTATCATAATTATGTATGTATAGGAAAAAACATATTGTACACAGAGGGCGGTACTATCTACGGTTTCAGGCATCCGCTGGGGGTCTTGGAACACAGTCCCCTGCAGATAAGGGGGACTACTGTGTTTTCTTTCTGTTCTTCTTTATAAACTCTCCCTTTGATAGGTTAACATCACACAGAGCACCTCTTCCCAGTGTAAAGACTGATAGAAATGTAAATACTTCAGCTTTCTGAGGAGGGAAGGAGGCCACATATGGGAAGAGGAAATAGACTGCCTTCTGTGCTCTTTCCTTGCAGATAACCTCACCATCTTGAAACCTCAGAGAGCTCAGCAAGAGAATTTATGGCTTGGGGAAGTAGCCAGAGCATTTTGTACCATTTTTCAGCAGAGGAATCTTGGAAACAATGCACTATTTCTAGTAAATGCAGCCTTCTTCATGTGTAGGGGGCAGGGTTTGGAGAGTCCTGTGGAAACAAAGCATCATTTTCCTGGATGCAGAATGCTTCAGTCTGTTCTTTTCTCTAAACACATCCCATTTTCAATTTTCTGTTTTATTACAACTATGTGCAGTTGTGTCTCTTGTGCTTATGTTCTCACTTTGCTCTGTTTGTTCCTGGTTTTGGGGAAGTCTGTGTCAAAGACAGAAGCATGGGGACTCATGAGAGTCCTTCATGGGCAAATGGTAAAATTCCCAAGGTCCAAATACTAAATGCAAAACAGCACATGTTTTTTGTGCTCTAGGTTGACACACAAAATATATTCACATCTATATGTTTTTTTTTCTCATATGTTGATGGTTTTCAACTGAGAAATCAACCCTTTCCTCAAATCACGTGTCAATGACGGCAACAGGAATCGATACTGAGGATGAGGGATGTACACTGTAGTGCTGTCACAGGTAGTATTCTGGTCCGAAATATGTTTTCTGGGTAGGTGTTGAGGCCGTGAGGATCTCAGTACCATCACATGACTTTTAGCACAGGGCACACGAGAATCATATTTTCATAACATTTCTGGATTTAATGAAATAGTTTATGTTAGTCTCCCCAAATGAAGCAACAATTAGTACATTATCAGCTCCAGTTGGGACTCAAAAGATTAACGGTTTGAAATGCAGAAACCAGCTCTTACTGACATTTGTTGGAGGCATTTTACCTGATGGGTGGCCAGAATCTCTATTCCATTTTATCACGGGTCATAAAATGGGCCTGAGTGCTCTATATCTGCAACATACAGTGGATGGAATGCACTGATGAAATAAAAATAGAATCTGACAATTCCATACTTTGGCGATAATCTCTGATTTAAATGCTTTGGTCAAATGTTTGTCAGAGCTAAGATGTATGTTTTCTGATTGCCCAGTGCATGGGAATGTGGGAGAAAACACACACACACACACACACACACACACACACACACACACTCCCTCTCTCTCTCTCTCTCTCCAAACCATCTCTATCATTTTATTGCAGTTACTTCTTTGTTTTCATTTTACTGTCTTCCATTCAAAACTATGAAGAAGGAATAAATGTTCAAAGATTAAAGAAGTATTCTTATAAATAAGAAAAGTAAGTGTTGATGTCATTTACACAGATTTTTAATGACTACAAAATAATTTCATCTTCATTCCTGTGAAGGATTGGGAATTGATCCCCATATATAATGCAAGAAGAAGAGAGATGAAGACCTAAAACAGGACAACAAAATGTGCAGGAACTCTAAAAAGCCCCACCAATTTTAATAGAGTTTTGAGTTTTAAAACGTGAGCCTGACATATTCAGTAGAAATAGAATTCTATTTGAATAGAATAGAATTCAAATAGAATTGAATAACAAGTTAAAGATATTATTATTATGTAAATTAATAAGATAAGGTAATATAGTTTTAGAAGTGGTTTAATCTTTATTTGAAAGAACAAGTGTAGAATTTAGTAATTTTATTTTTTTCAAAATCAGATGCTCATTAGTGAGATAAAAGCAAGGGGAGAGAAACTCAGATAACCAAAAGAAATAAGATTATACACAGCCCTTAGGATGGGGCAACTTTTGACCAAAGCCAGATTCCCTGGGCTCCTCTGGCATACCTGCTGATGTGGATTCATTATCTGACAGATTAACAGTTACCCATTTTACGGAGGCCAACTACGAGATGCAGCTAGGAGGCAAGAGAGCCTGTCGTCAAAGCAGCCCATTGTTCTGAGGTGCTAGGGAACAGGCAGAGCTAAGAGAGAGAAAAATCTGGATCCAGATTCTAGGTTTTGTCTTACAGACCAATGATTTGAAGAATCAGCTAAAGGAAATTTTATTATTTGAAAAACCCATTTTGGAAAAATGACGTTCTGCGATTAACTCCATTCTAATGCCGCCCCTGGCTATTATGCTCTTTTAACAAGATGTAAAGGGCAAAAATGATGCAGCTCAGTTCCTCACATGTATGATCAGTTAGAACACGGACCAAGTGCCATCCTCCCTGCAAGCAGGGCCAGAGTGGTATTGACTGCTGCATGTACTAACCCTAACCCTCCAGCATCCTTCCTATAAGGATGCTTGGGATATAGTGGGCCTACCCATTTAATCCTGGATAATTTCCCCATGTCAAGAACCATAAGTTAGTTACATTTTAAAAGTCTCTTTTGCCATGTATGGTAACATATTGGTAGGTTCTGGGGATCTGGACATAGACATCCTTGGGAGGGCATTATTCAGTTTACCACATCTATTTTCAGCTGGCTTGAATTGGGATTTTGTCACTTTCATCCTGGAGAATCCTAATTAAGACACAATGATTCTGCTTTTTTATTTACCTTAGAAGTCAACTACCTGTTATTAATATATACTTCTGCATTTAGTGCATATTATAAATTCAAAGAAGCAGAGATATTTATAAGAAATCACAATAGAATGTGAATTTCTAGTATTTTAATCCTCACTAGAGCAAATTACATATTTGCTTTCAGGCTTATTCATTTATAGTATTCAGATAATAACTCCTGATTTGCCTGATTCACAAGGTTATTGTGAAAATTAAATGAGATTTTAAAAAACCCACGAATTTCATGCTGCATGCATATAGAAATTACTGTTGTTTTGTCTCATGTATGTGTCAACCTTTAGGGTAAGTCATTCACTCAACAATACTGACTGTAGTTTTTGACCATTTGTCTTGCTATAATTGCTTTTGCGTCTTCCTCCAGGCTAATGAAAGAAAAAAAAAAGATATGCAGGTCCCCTCTGCTTGAATAAGGCAGAGAATAGGCAATTTCTTTTTTCCCTCTGCTTCAAAATCCATTGGGGAAAAAAAAAAGCAAAACAAGAAAAAAGGGAGGAAAAAAACCTAACTTTTATAGAAGCAAGGAAATGATCACACTCCAACACACCAAAATGGGAAGAAGATGTGTTAAGTATTGTGAAATAATGCTTAGAGATAAGTGAGGATAAGAGAAACCAAACATACCTTTTCAGATATAAGGGAAGTTAAAGATTCTTCTGGTAGCCTGTGACTGAGTCCAAGACAAATCTTTTCTGTTTAGTTCAGAGAGATGGGATACATGATTGTGAACCGGCAACACCTCAGAATGGCAGAGGAGATACTGATGAAGGGAAAACTGTGCTGCAGCTCTTTTTTGTTTGTTTTTTTTTTAAATCTACAACTTAGCTTACAGTCTAAGGTGGGGGGATGTTGATGCTTCACCTAAAGAAGGTGGGAAGGTAAATAACAGTTGCCAGGTCAAAAATTAATACAAACACATTTGCTGTGATCACACTGACATCATGGATACTGAAACTGAAGGGGGATGTACAGAAAAAGAGAAGAAATCACAGATTTGATGAGAGTGTGTTTGAAGTAGCATACCCAAATCTGTTACAGATGCCTCCATGAGATACATGGATGAGAAATGCTCTGCTGAGGACCAGTCAGAAAATAACCAGTATGAGATATGAGCACAATCACCCCACCACCAGTCAAAAGGGAAAAGGAGTTAAAATATAGGGGAAAAAAGAATATAGATTATAAAGAAAAATTGCCCAGAGGAGGAGAGGTTACCAGGATAATTTATATAATCAAAATCTCCCTAAACAAATTCCTTAAAGAAAAGATAAAATATTTTAAATTACATGACAAAAGGAGAAAATAGAGTGAGGAAAAAAATTAAGATATTGCAGAGATGAAATCTATATCTACCTAACTATATCTATATCTATATCTATATAGTCAACCTAAATAAGGAGGTAAACAGAGGCAAGCTTGAATTATCAGAATTTTATTTTATTTGGGAATAGCAGAGGAATTGCATTTTAGCAGATGCAAACTGTAGCAAGCTACAGGTGAGTCTGCTGAGGGTTCAGATTGGGCTGTATTTGGGGTGGGCTTGGAGTACGAAGAGGGGAAAGTCCAGTCATAGTCTAAGCGGTAAGTTCATTGGCTTGAGGATGGGGAGAGATCCTTGGTGGGTGTTTATTGGTCAGGAGCTAAGTTTTGGTCTTCTGTAAATCAGGCATTTATGGGAACTCAGTCTCTTAGTTCCTTTTTTTTTTGGCTGTGTTGGGTCTTCATTGCTGCGCACGGGCTTTCTCTAGTTGCAGTGAGTGGGGGCTACTCTTCATTGCGGTGCGCGGGCTTCTCATTGCTGTGGCTTCTCTTGTTGCGGAGCACAGGCTCCAGGCGCGAGGGCTTTAGTAGTTGCAGCATGTGGGCCATAGAGCACGCAGGCTTCAGTAGTTGTGGTGCGCGCGCTCAGTAGTTGTGGCTTGCAGGCTCTAGACTGCAGGCTAAGTAATGGTGGTGCACGGGCTTAGTTGCTCCACAGTATGTGGGATCTTCCCAGACCAGGGATTGGACCTGTGTCCCCCGCATTGGCAGCTAGATTCCTAACCATTGTGCCACCAGGGAAGTCCAGTCTCTTAGTTTTTACATTTTGTTTTCTTGAGGGCCCGTTGTGAGATTCTCCTTTCCATGTCCTCTAATTCCTTTTTATATTGAAATCCTTTCACAGTAGCATATACATATAAAATATATTCCAAATTAATTCTGAAGTATAAAACTGAACAGTTTTTTCTTTTTTTCCCTCTGATCTAAGATCTTGAATTGGTCTTGTGAAAAGGTGCAGCTTGTCCCAGGAAAAAAAGTTAATGTCAACTTTAATTGGTATTTCTAAAAAATGTAGGTTTTATTATTATTCAGGCAAACAGATCAGGAGGCAATTGCCATTGAATAAACAGTTTGTTCCTCATAGTTCCCAAGAGGAAGGACACATCCTGCCACACAGGACCACACAGGGAAGCACCAGGGCCCATCAGGAGGCAGAGGGAACAGAGAGAAAATGTGGGCACGAGCCTTTATCTAGGTTTCTGCGGGAGGGAATGGGTCAGGCAGGGTAAGCAAGTTTAGGATCGTTTATTTTAAATAACTTCAGTAGGCTCTGGGGTGGAGGGCTGCTCCTAGCTGTCTGTAAGCTGGAGTTGTCTGTAACCTGGTCTTGGGGTGATTAGGGCCGGGGAATACTGGAGCCAGTGTGAGTGCCTTGTGAGAGCCAGATAAAGGAGGGGGATGGGCTTTGGAATGGTTGGTTTGCATATGAAAGGCAAACATTTGGTGGAGTTGTTGCTATCTCTAGGAATTAGTAAATCCCAGAGGAATGTCTCTGTCAGTGTAGGCAAGGCCCCAGATATCAAAGTACCAGGAAATACAGAAAACAAAAACTGTGATTAATATAAGTTGCAGTAGGAGGTCTCTTAAAAGACAATGAATTGCAATTCTAAAGAATGGTTTGCCATGCTATGCCAAAGTTGTCATTTATTGTGCACATGATGTAATATTTATTTAATTAAAGCCTAATTAAGTTACATTATATATTAGATCATTGAGTTACAGGGGAATATACTTTTGACAGTTTCATGTGGTAGTGTTCAAAAAGAAGTTTGTTTTCCTTAAAATTAAGTATTCTATGAATGCTCTATTGAAAATTTTATATTTTCAGGACAGAATGTTGGTAATGCCTCCTGAATTTGTATTTCACACTATGTAAATTAACACCTGAACAAAGAAGTAAGACTAATACATTTTAATAACGAAAAAACACTAAAAGAAATACATGGATGGTTACATTTCATGCATATGCCCACAGAGACTCCAGGCTCATAAGAGTTTGCATGTAATTGGAACCTGGGAGGTGTGAAAATCTGGATAAAAAGGAATTTAGGATTCTAGACAAAAAGGTAAAAGACAAAGGGAAGGACCGTTTATTAAGTCAGTGGGAGAACTTTTCATCCAGACTCATTAACATAACAACTAAACTTACTCTGAAACAGGTTTTTTCTTTTGTTAAAATAAATACCGCCATTGGTATTGAGAATCTTGGAACTGATCAGATGCAGTGGTAGAAAAGGGATGAGAAGCAAAACTAATTTATTTTGCAGAAATTGTTGGTCAGTTTATAGCACTTTGTAGACCATAGAAGTATGAGGTAACTATTCAATAAGTTATCATTCAGATACTTGTCAACAGAATAAAATAAAAAACTTCTGGTACTGTTCAGCAGGGGGCAAGTGTTATTTTAAAATAGATATCAGTGACTTAAAGGAAGGCATTGGGAATGTGTCTCATTAAAATCACAAATGGCATCGTGTTGGATGTGAGGACATACAGTCTGTAGCACAGAAATAAGATTCAAAATTTACTTTTTAAATCGGAGAAATGAAATGAGCTGTCAAAATAGAATGAAACTGAGGAGGGACACAGTTGGCTCATTGACTGTGCACTTCCATCATTAAAGTTTCTCATCTGAAAAACAGACATAAAAGCTGTAAACAGACAAAGGACAAAATCCCTGGTCACAACATTGTTACCGGCACCATGAAAATTTTTGATATAAAGTCTATACATGCTTGACTTACTTCTAAATGCCATGTGCATGAAATTCTTTTAAAACTCCACAGTTAAGTTTCAACTATTTAAGTTTTGTTGAGGATAAAAATCTCTGTATTTTCAACAACTTTACAAAGCTTTTTAGATAATTAGCAGTTGTTACTTTTAAGAAGTAAAAGTACATTTACTGTGCATTTGTTTTAGAGAAGGAAAGAAAAGATACTTCACGTCTAAAATATTTGATAGCAAACGCTTGCTTTTTCGTGTGTTGAAATGCACTCTGTATTTACTTTGATGAGATCTCAATTCCATCTATAGGCATACCTCGGAGATGTTGCAGGTTTGGTTCTAGACCACTGCAATAAACCAAATATCACAATAAAGCTAGTCTCACGAGTTATTTTGGTTTCGCAGTCCATATAAAAGTTATATTTACACTACACTGTAATCTCTTAAGCGTGCAGTAGCATGATGTCTAAAAAAAACAATGTATATACCTTAATTAAAAACACTTTATTCCTAAAAAATGCTAAACAATATTTGAGCTTTCAGTGAGTCCTAATCTTTTTGCTGGTGGAGGCTCTTGTCTTGATGTTGATGGCTGCTGACTGACCAGGGAGATGGTTACTAAGTTTGGGGTGGCTTTGCAATTTCTTAAAATGAAACAGCGATGAAGTTTGCCGCATTAAGTGACTCTTCCTTTCATGACTGATTTCTCTGTAGCGTGCGATGTTATCTGAGAGTATTTTATCCACGATAGCACTTTATTTTTTCAAAATTGGGATCAATCCTCTCAAGCACTGCTGCTGTTTTATTAACTAAGTTCATGTAATACTCTAAATCCTTTGTTGTTATTTCAACAGTCTTCACAGCATCTTCACCAGGAGTAGGATCCATCTCAAGAAACCACTTTCTTTGCTCATCCATAAGAAGCAACTCTTGATGCGTTCAAGTTTTATCATAAGATTGCAGCCATTCAGTCACATCCTCAGGCTCCACTTCTAATACCAGTTTTCTTGCTCTTTCCACCACATCTGCAGTTACTTCCTGCACTGAAATCTTGTACATCTCAAAGTCATCCATGAGGGTTGGACTTCTTCCAAACTCCTGTTAATGTTGATATTTTGACCACTTCCCATGAATCATGAATGCTCTTAATGGCATCTAGAATGATGAATTCCTTTCAGAGGGTTTTAAATTGACTTTGCCCAGATCTGTCAGAGGAAATCACTATCTGTGGCAGCTATAGCCTTGCAAAATGATGAGACTCGAAAGTCAAAATTACCCCATGATCCGTGGGCTACAGAATGGATGTAGTGTTAGCAGCCATGAAAACAACGTTAATCTTATTGTCCATGTCCATCAGAGCTCTTGGGTGACCAGGTGCCTTGTTACTGAGCAGTAATATTTTGAAAGGAACCTTTTATTCCTGAGCAGTAGGTCTCAATGGGGGCCTTAAAATATGCAGTAAACCATGTTGTAAACAGATGTGCTGCCACCTAGGCTTTGTTGTTCCACTTACAGAGCACAGGAAGAGTAGATTTAGCCTAAGTCTTAAGGGCTGTACGATTTTTGGAATGATAAATGAGTGTTGGCTTCAACTTCAAGTCACCAGCTGCATTGGCCCCTAACAAGAGAGTCAGCCTGTCCTTTGAAGCTTTGAAACCAAGCATTGACTTCTCTTCTCTAGCTATGAAAGTCTGTTCTTTAGTGTAGCTAGCTTCATTAGTGATCTTAGCTAGACCTTCTGGATAGCTTCCTGCAGCTTCTGTACCATCAGTTGCTGCTTCACTTTGTACTTTCGTGTTATAGAGATGGCTTCTCTCCTTAAGCCTCGTGAGCCAACCTCTACTAGCTTCAGACATTTTTTCTGCAGCTTCCTCACCTCTCTCAGCCTTCATAGAATTGAAGAGAGTTAGGACCTACCTTGCTGTAGATTAGGCTCTGGCTTAAAATGTCGTGGCTGGATTGATCTTCTGTCTGGACCACCAAAACTTTCTCCATATCGTCAATAAAGCTGTTTTGATTTCTTATCATTCATGTATTCACAGGAGTAGCACTTTTAATTTCCTTCAAGAACTTTTCCTTTGCATTCACAACTTGGCTAACTGTTTGGCTACAAGAGGCCTAGCTTCTGACCTGTATTGGCTTTTGACATGCATTCCTCACTAAGCTTAATCATTTCTAGCTTTTGATTTAAAGTGAGATTTAAAGACATGTGACTCTTCCTTTCACTTGGTCACTTAGAAGTCACTGTAGGGTTATTAATTGGCCTGATTTCATGTTGTTGTGTTTCAGGGAATAGGGAGGCCTGAGGAGACGGAGAGAGACAAGGAATGGCTTGTCGGGGGAGCAGTCAGAACACACACAACATTTATGAGTTAGGTTTGCTGTCTTATATGGGCACAGCTCATGGTGCCCCCAAACAATTAGGATGGTGACATCAGAGATCTCTGATCACAGGTCACCATAACAAACACAGTAATAATGAAAAAGTTTGAAATATTGAGAGAAGTACCAAAATGTGTCACTGAGACATGAAGTGAGCAAATGATGTTGGGAAAATGATGTTGACAGACTTGCTTGATGCAGGGTTGCCACAAACCTTCAGTTTGTAGAAAATGCAATATCTGTGAAGTGCCATAAATCAAAGTGCAATAAAATGAGGTATGCTTGTATTTATACTGAAACCCAATCAATAAACTAATGTATGCAGGAACATTGGGAACGTTCTTCAGAAGGAAATTGATAGAATATAAGTGTATGCCACATTGGGCAGAACATATATTTCCATGTACGTTTTAACCGCGGGTCTTAATGATCATTTATGTTGCTTAAGCAACTTCCAAAGGTTATCTCACTTGCTCATTATAGAACTTAAGTAAGGATGACAAGGTAGATACTAATGTTTGCTTAAAAAAGAGAAATTTATCTTCTCTGTCTGAGTTATTTCACTTGGCATGTGATCCTCTAGATCCATCCATGTTGTTGCAAATGGCAAGATTTCTTCTTCTTCTTTTTAATGACCATTGTATGTACAGACCACATGTTCTTTATCTATCTGCTGAGGGACATTTAGGTTGCTTCCATACCTTGGCTATTGTAAATAATGCTGTGATGAACATAGGGGGACTTATATCTCTTTGAACTAGGATTTTCATTTTCTTCAGATCGATACCCAGGTGTGGAATTGCTGGATCTTATGGTAGTTGTATTTTTAATTTTTTGAGGACCCTCCATGCTGTTGTCTATAGTGGCTGTACCAGTCTACATTCCCAGCATGTGTGAGGGTTCCTTTTTCTCCACAATCTCACCACAATTTGTTATTTGTTGTCTTTTTGATAATAGTCATTCTGACAGGTGTGAGGTGATATCTCACTGTGGGTTTTTTTTTGTGTTTTTTTTTTATTTTTGGCTGCATTGGGTCTCCATTGCTGTGCACAGGCTTTCTCTAGTTGTGGCGAGCAGGGGCTACTCTTGGTTGCGGTGCTCAGGCTTCTCATCGCGGTGGCTTCTCTTATTGTGGAGCATGGGCTCTGGGAGCTCGGGCTTCAGTAGTTGTGGCTGGCGGGCCCTAGAGCGCAGGCTCAGTAGTTGTGGTGCACAGGCTTAGTTGCTCCATGGCATGTGGGATCTTCCCGGACCAGGACTCAACCCGTGTCCCCTACACTGGCAGGCAGATTCTTAACCAGGGCGCCACCAGGGAAGCCTCTCATTGTGGTTTTGATTTGCATTTCCCTGATAATTAGTAAGCCATGTGGTGGTACTCACAGAAAGATGTCTGTAAGAACACTCGCCAAAAACATTGATAGTGATGAGGCAATAAAATTTATATTTTAAAGCAGGACAAGAAAAAGAGTTAAACATAACATTATCTCTCTGTGTCTTTGTTTGGGCTGTTTCCCTCCCTAATGTGCAGTGCACATCTGCATTATACATTAACCCAGAGACTCTCAAAGATGAGCGTGCCTGTTCAACTGTAAAGATCAATTTTTTTTTTCTTTCTTCTGACACCAGCAGTAACTTCTTAAAAGAAGAGTGTTTTTTCCCAGCTCCGTAGGGGGTCATGGTGACTTGTTGCTCACTTTGTACGTGCTGACCTGGACCGTGTATCCTCCGTGACCTTTGTGTGAAACATCAGTATGCCATTCTGATGTACGATCCTTTGTCTTAAAAATGTACATGATGTGCCTTCAACTTCTAACAGGCGGAACAGTTCTCAGAGCTTTCTGAGAGTCTGCTTCCCGGGCTATAATCCTCAGTTTGGCTCGAATAAAATTCCCTTTTTTTCTTCTTAACTTGATAGTTAATTGAATTTTGAACTTTTATAAACAGAAAAATTAAAGAAGTAAATGAAGGCCTAACAAAACAAACAAACAAACAAACAAACAAAAACGAAAGAGAGCTTAACAGAGGGAAACTATGGTATAAGAGGGGCAGCATCATATTAAAATAGAGCACTAGGTAATAACCTAGCATGAGATCGAGTGTGAGTTTTGACACCAAATGGATGGATGGATATCACTTGATATTCTTTGGCGTTAGCATTTGCTAGTGTTGCTTTTACTTTCCTATTATTTCTAAAATGTGTCATATTTCAGTACATTCTAACCATTTCCTTGCCTACAAGATCCTTCCCATCACAGGTATGATCCCCAGCTTTGTCGTTCATGTAAACAGTTAGAGAGTACCACACACACACACACACACAATGAGAGTGTAATAAATACCAGTGCTTAATGCTATTATCGTTAGTATTATTATTCATTCAACAAATATCTGTTGAATATGTATGATAATTCTGCTGTGTGTGTGTCATATTTGAAAACACACACGATTTGTCTTTATAGATCTTGTACTCTAACGGGAATACAAAAGGTATCTATTCAAAACCCAGCTCTCCTGTCATGTTGCAACAGCTGCTCATTTTTTATAAGATAAAGTCCATAGCATTGACATGTTACCCAAAGTCTTTTGTATCTGACATTTCCCTGTAACTTCAGCCTTACTACTTGACATTTGCTTACATTTATACCTCTCAAAGCACCCATGTTTTGTAATTCCCTTGTCTGTCTGCACATTAATCATGCAAAAGCTCCCCTCTGTGCCTTTGTGTGTAATATTTCCCTTACTTAGAATTTTCTGGAAACAGTGTAAAACTGGCTAATCGATGCATCTTCTTTAAGATTTGGCTCAAATTCCACCTTTTCTATGTAGCCTTCTCTGATCTTTTCTCAACCTCCAACCTTTGTGTTATTTCTGAATCTGACACGTTGGTGTATAACTATAGTTCTTAGCTGGGGGCCATCTTTCTCCATAGGGGACATTTGGCAATATCTGGAAACATTTTGGTTGCCACAACTGGGGCGATGCTCCTGGCATCCACTGGATGTAGGCCAGGGATACTGATAAAAGTTCTATGATGCTCAGAATAGCCTCCCACAACAAAGAATTGTCTGGTCCTACCTGTCAGGAGTGCTGAGGTTGGGAGACCCATGTTGGTGATTCTGCCCCAGCCACTAGGTTATGACCTTCCCCTGGCTAGTAGCTCTGTCTTACTTATCTCTGTCTCCTCAGCATTAAGTCCAAAGCCTGCAACATGTTTATTAGATATTTCCTGAATACATGAGAGAAGGAAGGGAGTAAAGTATGCATGACTATATAAATAAAGTGTTTGTTCACTAATAAAGACATTGACAGTATTTTGACCAACAGCAGTGCTTCCCAACTGGGGAATTAAACTTTTGAAATGGAGTGGCAGGCAGCAGAAGGAACAGGGGTATGGGACAGAGGAATCACAGTCATTGAGGATTAAAGTTCTGATAACAGAAAAGGAGAAAATATCAGAGATTCGTATGTACGGTGACATTTTCAACAGTTTAAAGCTTTTATTAGATGGAAAAAAGTATTTGAATAATTTTTATTATTGCAGCCAATCAAGATTAATGATATGTATAGTTTCAATAAACAAGGTTATTTATCCTTTTATTAAAATTAGAATTAAGGTAATGTATCTGAATATTAACACAACATTGACGATTTAAGATGTGCTGTCTCAGTCTTTCCCACTTTTTTCCAGGTATAAAATTCTGTGTAAGCAAATACTTCTTTTTTATGATATTAGTTGATGGTAGGTGAAAGAATTCTTATAAAATAGGAGCTACTTCAAACTTTCAAACTAAAATCAAATGGAAACAGTTTTAAAGTTTAAAATAGTTCTTTAAATTTTTATGTCTTTTATGCCTCTCAATCAACATCAGCCAATAAAGCACTGAATTACTACTAAAAACAGTTCTTGAAATACTTCCAGGTTGTTTAGGAAGAAAATCCTCCCAAACTGAAAGGACTGCCAATCTCATAGGAGACTCTTAGGAAAAGACGGTTAAAGAGCCATCAGAAAACAGAGAATCTGAGACCACGAACTTCCTTAAATATCATAGAAACAACTTTTAATAATATCACACTTTCTTAAAAAAGGTTAGCTAAAAGTGTAATGAGAATTTCCCATTTCTGCTTGTAGATAATTAGGAAAACTCATTTACTAATATATTTCCATGACATCCCATCCCAGAATTGTAGATTTTTCTCCTCCCTGATAGTGCCCTTTCAGGTTCTTATAACGTACCTTTTTCTCCCATGTTCTTTTTTAACTTTAAAAAAATATTTGTGAAGTTTTTACATATGAATAGTCTCCACGTAGATAGGTATAATTAACATATCACATTATATTATTTTCGGGTGTACAACACGATTCGATATTTGTATATATTGCAAAATTCACCACAATGTCTTGTTAACATCCATCAGCATACATTCTTACAGAAATTTTTTTCTTGTGATGAGAACTTTTAAGATCTACTTTCTTATCAACTTTGAAATATGCCGTACAGATTGTTAACTGTAGTCACCATGACTTATTTATTTTTTAGCTAGAAGTTTGTACATTTTGACCCTGTTCTTCACCTGTTCTTCCTATCTCCCCATCCCCAGCCTCTGACAACCACCAATCTGTTCTCTGTATCTCACGTGGATCCACTTTTTATGTTCTACCCTTTAAAAGTACTTTAACTAAAACTACCTATCAGTGAAGTGCTTTACACAGAGGATGCCGGTAGTCATTTTACTTATAAATTTTTTTATTATATTTTAAATCACCATTTTCATCAGCACTAAAATTTTATAAGCAAAATATTTTCTAAAACTCTTCCTTCTTTAGTACAAAAGAGCTTGAGAGAGTCTGACTCTTAATACCACCTATCGGTTATCACTTAATTGCAGCTCCATAGAAATTTCTGACTCCAAAACTGTTACATAGCTGGAGTAACAGTTAAGAAATAATGGCTTACAATAATCTTCTGTACGCCTGTAGGAGACTGATTAATTGCCACCCAAAGATTTCAAATTCTACTCCCTAGAACCTATAAATGTTACTCTATCAAGAAAAGAGGTCTTTTCAGATGTGACTAAGTTAAGGATCTTGAGATGGGGTGATTATTCTGCATTATCAGTGATATAACAAGATGCTGATGGAGGATAAGCTTTTTAAAAATGAAAAGTTATTATTAAAGCAATTGCTTTGTCATTCATATTGAAAAGTCATTAATACCCTTTAGGCAATGCAAGGTTTTCGTGCAAGTATAGTTGTTTTAAAAGAGGGAATACAAATAACTTATATTAGTTAATTATATCATTTTGGTTCTTCTAAGAAGAAAAAATCCTGAACACCAGTTAATAAATATTGATAAAGTTCACTCATCTGTTTAATTTTCACATACCTGTTATCTTCTTAGTTCAGCATAGTGCTGAATAAAGTTGCCTAGAATATCATGTTGTGGCCTCTTAAAATAATAGTGTTGAATCCTATGAAGGGGAAGGGTGTGTAGGGTATTTGTGGGGAGAGGCATGGCCAACAGAGGGAAGAATGAGAATATCTGTGCCTTAAAGACTGGATGAGGCAGATTATGGAGAGCTTGCATGAGACTTTAATAACTGGGAAACAGGCAGGAACTTACTTTAAAAGTTAAGCAAGCAGAAGAAGGACATGGCAAGAGGTTCATTAACTGAAACAGCTTAAGGCCGACTAGCAATAGGAGACTGAGAGATGTGAAGTTAGTGAGGGAATTAGGAAGTGAGAATTGTTTTGTCCAGTGAGAAGCACAAGGAGAGAGAGGTGGGACAATTCAAATGAAGAATCCACAGAACTCCCTGACCCACTGGATAAAGGGGAATGAAGAAAGGTAAGTCAGACATTTCTCCAGGATTTATATAGTAGGTGATTGGGGAAAATAAGAATGAGGAAGAAAAATTCCAAAGACAGGGTGTTGTAGGATAAAAAAATTAATGAATGTGAAGTTACAAATAGAAATTTTCAACGGGTTAAATTAGTCATGCAGAAATGGAATAAAGCAAAAAGCCAGAATTCTGATTTTCCCAGTAGAAACATACCCAGGGACATCAATCAGTTTTATATTCTGACTCTCTTTAGCTGGTGGGTTTAAATTCCTCTCTGGCTCACTTCCTCTGATGCTGACTAATAGTGTGAAAGATGGACATGTAAGACTGAGCACAAAAAAAAAAGGTGGTGTGTGCCTTTGGTGGAATGTTCTGTTGGCCTATGGATGAGAAAGAATTCTGTCAAGCTGAACCTGAGAAACAGTTTGTTTGTTCGTTTGTTTGTTTTGCGGTACGCGGGCCTCTCACTGCTGTGGCCTCTCCCGTTGCGGAGCACAGGCTCCGGACGCGCAGGCTCAGCGGCCATGGCTCACGGGCCCAGCCGCTCTGCAGCATGTGGGATCCTCCCGGACCGGGGCATGAACCCGTGTCCCCTGCAACGGCAGGCGAAATCCCAACCACTGCGCCACCAGGGAAACCCAGAAACAGTTTTTTTTAGTCTATTTTTGATATGAGGAGTAATATTTGTAATGGTAAAACTTACTAGCAGCAGTCTTGGAAAAGGAACTGTTGGAATTGGATTCTTTGATCTTGGAAATACAATTTCAGCGTCAGTGGCAACCTGGGATGATAGCAAGATCATGGGGTCCCATTGGAATTGGAATTCTAGTGTTCTGTTTACAAGGTGTGGGTATTGGGAGGGATACTCAACCCATCTGTACCTCAGTTTCCTTATCTGTAAGAATAAATATTTTCTTCATAGGGATGTTGTAAGTATACAGTATCCCTACTGTGCAAAACCAATGTGACAATGTCGATCACAGTACCTGGCTCTTTACAGGTACTCAATAAAAGTTAATTCCAGTCTTTATACCCTACTCACCTTCCCCCCAAACACAGAAGAAAAAAAAATCTGTTTTTAATTAACTGCCCAGTTAAGAAAAACAATCAAGTTTATATTGCTTTGTGAACAAAGGCTCAGATCAGCGTATAGGTAGTAAAACCCTACCCTGAAGCTTATATTGTTGTATCTTTGAATTCTGTGGTATTAACTGAACATTTCTTAGGCTTTAGATTATATGGAAATTAAAAAAGAACTGGAAAAAATGTAGTGTAAACCAGAAGACTTTTATTTGGAAATGTTGAGCTTTGGTGTTCAAATTTTAGCCTTTGAGAATTTATTAGACTGTAAATTGATTAGATGAGCACTTTTCTGTGTATATAGTTCAGTAAAACCTTTAAAATTTTAAATTTTCCTAATTTAAAATTTCAGCAAGAGTAATAATAGATGTCATGTATCAAATAATGTGTCAATGATTTTGAATACATTATTGCAGTTAATCCTGTGAAAACAAACATTTCACCTTTTAGTTGATGAAATAGTCTATAGTGTTTAAGCACACAGTGGCAACCTCCATATGTTTTAACACTTTAATAAAATAGCTTCACTGTGTCCACACTTAATCCAGCCTAGGAAGCATAGATGTATTTAAAACTGCTGTGTTCTATAATAGACACTCAAGGGGGTGGGCATATTAGCCCTTCAAGAGCCTAGAAGAGACCTGAGGACCAACATAATGCAGGATAAGAATTGCTTAAAATTGACTTTGAATGGAATGTTGGGTAGGAATCAATCCGAGTTGTCATCGTAATTGATTTAATCCAGGGTATCGTCTGGCAGTTTACTCCAGGTAGATTTTAGGAGTTTACCTTCAAAGGCACACTGGGTTAGACTTCTTTCGTAGGGTACAGGTAGGACTAACACTGAGAAGAATGATGAAAGCTTTTCAAAAAATGCTGAATGCTGGATCCACTTAGAGTTCATCTCGGTGAAAAATATTCTGATCGATGAGAAACTAAGGCAAAGTATGAGCCCCGAGTGCAGCTCTAACCGAGACAACATGAGTCACATTTTTCATTCTTAGTTGGAAATGAAAAATACACCTGAATTTTTGGAAACAAATTCTATGATTGTTTTTTTTGACCTGAGGAAGAGTAAAACACTTCTCACCTTTCCTGGCCACCTCTACTTTGTTATTTAAACGTACAAAGTAAAAACATTTTAGACCAGCTTCAAGTGGGGCTTGGGATGTGGCGATCCCAAGGAGATGGTGATTAATAGAGATTCAGATTACTCTATGACTTCAGTGTTTGAAACATTTAAAGGAGAAAACAATGTGAAGTTAGGTTAAACTAGCAGCATTTGTAACGGAGGGTGGTTTACACAGTTCATTAAGACAGGACATGCAGTCAGTAATGTCATGGCTCTGAGCTTTTGTTTGGACCACTCTCTAGCTTTTCATAAGCTGATCACTGCTTTGCAATAATTTAACTATTTTTTTTTCCTACAAACCAATACCGTAAATCAGCAAATGTGCAGGTAATGAAAAATCAATGCACTCTGTCAAATGCTCCCACTTCTTTTCAGATAATTCTCACTTTGGAAAGAAACTAAAGTGCTAGGATGTTAAATTCTTGAAGAAATAATAGGACAAGTCTAAGCAAAAAATCACATAGGATTTGAGGTCAATTCAGGAAGTGTATTTGTCTCAGAGCCCAAGTAATGTCTTCTCTCATATTGAAGTTATTTTTTCTGTCATTCTAATTTGCATTTCTCTTCATAAACTATTTTTCATATTATATTTTTCTCCATATTATATTTTTATAGCTCTCTTCATATTATATCTTTCATATAGGTCTATTTTCTAAGTTTAAAATGATCTGACTTAGGGGACTTCCCTGGTGGCACAGTGGTTAAGAATCCTCCTGCCAATGCAGGGGACATGGGTTCAATCCCTGGTCCAGGAAGATCCCACGTGCCATGGAGCAACTAAGACCATGTGCCACAACTACTGAGCCTGTGCTCTAGAGCCCGTGAGCCACAACTACTGAACCTGTGTGCCACAACTACTGGAGCCCGAGTGCCTTGAGCCCGTGCTCTGCAAAAGATAAAGAAACTTATTCTTTAAACAGTCTTCCAGTTGTAAATACTGGAAAGTACTTATCTTTCTATCCATTCTTATTAGTTTGCATGATTTGATGGGTTATTTTAGAAATGATAAGTTTTAAAGAATAGTTCACTTGGTGAATACTCTGTGTTATAACTGCATTTAAATCTGGCAGTTTCATCGAAAAAGAACCGATTTGGAACAGGAAAAACGACCACAAGCACATGGAAAATATTTTGTTGGGACTATTAAAATATAGACATAAAATGTATTTCAATATGTAGTGTTTATTTAATATATATGGGCACTCTCAGAGTTGATATATACTAAAGAAAAAAAATCCCATGTTTTCTTCTCTCTTTCTTCTTTTGTTTTCTAAACAAAAATCTAATGAGTGCCAGAGAAGAAGCATTTGTTTTTTCACAAAGCTAGAGAATATATTTCTCCTTTCATAAAATGCCAGACTGTGTCCATTATTCTTGTGATTCATAGAATTCTAGGGTATATTTGAAAAGTTCTGAACTCACTTGATGAAAGAAGCATGAAAGATCTGTAAAAAGGTTTTAAAAATTCTATCCCATCCATAATTTCTAGAATCCATTAACAACCAATTTAGAGATTCTTAACTCTACAAACTTTAGTTTCTATTTTAATATTAGGACACGGGAGAAGTACCGAGCCAACTTCCAGGAAAAGAAAACGGACACCCATTACACAACTTTCGTTATATATGCTGATTTTTGAAATACACATTGTGTGATTGTTGATTCATATAAATAATCTTAGGTTTATGCTTTTGCTAGTTCCAATGACTTTATTGTTTGGCTAGGCTAAATATCTTAATTTACATATCTTATATTCTACCTAACAGTGTTTTAAGATCTGTTGCTATATAAAACTCTGCTTGCCTTGCTGAATTCATAACTCTGAGGAGCAACATATTTATGATTAATGATGGAAAATACGCTTCCAAGATGTTTTTGTTTGCATTTATAGATATAATTCGCTAAAGGATTTATGTGAGCACTACTTATAAATATTCTGATCGGATGTTTGACTGTAAAACATTTTTTTAAATGCCACACTCCACAGGCTAATGATCTATTCATCGGAAATGTATTCTGACTCCTATAAGTGATATATATTTTAGATCTTTTAGAGATACCCTTTGTATCCTTCTGTTTTAGCCCATACCTAGAGCAAGAATAAATTCCCTGGACTGTTAGGACAATTCAGAAGATAAAACTGATGATGGACCCTGACCTGTGAAACAGGACTTAATGAGACGCCCAGGATAACTTTACAGGTTAACCTCTAAAGTCCAGGTGAGGGTTCACACGCAGCCAGGAAAGCCAAGAACATGCAGAGCACTCAGAGTAAAAAGGGACATAATGAGGAAGACACTTACCAGATGACAGAGTAATGTATATGATGAAGGACCTCCATGAGAAACTGAAAGACATCTTAGCTAGACATAAAAATGACTGATATGCCCAGACCATCTCAATTTATAGTAGGGTTGTACACTTCCAGCGAATATTTGTAAATTCATTTTTCCCCACATAAATACAGATTAGATCATTAAATCCTACCTCATCTTTTTCCCATGAATACATGATTTTTTCCCTCTCTGGGTCACCTCTTCTAGATGTTCCAAGGCAATTTGCTTGGCTCCATTATAAGTCCCCTATCTTTATATTTCTCTTTATTCTACATTTCATGTTTATTATTTAGCTCTACTTCATTTCCTACATTATTTTTGGAACTAGGAAAATTATACATTAATAAGTTGTCAAAGCAAAGGTTGGGGCTTCCCTGGTGGCACAGTGGTTGAGAGTCCGCCTGCCGATGCAGGGGACACGGGTTCGTGCCCCAGTCCGGGAAGATCCCACATGCCACAGAGAGGCTAGGCCCGTGAGCCATGGCCGCTGAGCCTGCACGTCCGGATACTGTGCTCCGCAACGGGAGAGGCCACAGCAGTGAGAGGCCCGCGTACCGCCAAAAAAAAAAAAGCAAAGATTGTACTGGAAGGAAGACTTTATTTAGACTATTGTAATAGAGGAGAGAGACTGAATTCAACTCCCCTGAAACATAAGGTGGGAGGGATTTTAAGTGCTGGGGTGAGTAAGTGCAAATGTCCTGGAGGACATTAAGGGGGAGGTTGGTCAATGGGATATGTTGAGCACGTCAGAATTATTCCTGAGTTCGCAAGTGTTTTCCACTGTGATTAGGCCTTTGTGTTTGCTAATTGGTGTCCATCAAAGTTAGTCTCCTATTCTTCCACAGAGACTGGGAGGTATGGGTGCTATCTCCTGAGATGTTTACTTTCAAAGAGATGGTTCCCAAGACCCTGAGAAAACATTCCCTGGGTTGTAAATCTGACAAGAGCCTGGGAGAAGATTTACATACCTTCCAAAGGGGCAGAGGAGGAATTTACAATTGCAAGTTTTCTAAGTAAACCCTCTAAGGATAAGGAAGTCAGAGCCTATAGTCAGGAAGAAATCTGTCTAACGTTTAATGAAACTGAAGAGAATGTTAAGGCTGTCTTGGTCAAGTGTTTATTAATTTTCAAATATTAATGTTTATATCCATTGTGTATCAGTTGCATATCTTATATCTGAATATAAATTCTGTAACACACAAACAAATGCATGGATGTAAATATTTCATGCCAGTCTTTAATCTTCTATGTTCTTAATTCCATTTCCTACTTATAGATCTTCATCACAATTTATTGAGCCAAAATTTGCCAGAGTGCCTCTAGTACCAAACACTGAAACAGCTAAGACATAGTCCCTCCTCTCCAGGGCCTTTTTCCACTGGCTACAAGAATGCATAGGTTTTTATTGCCTAAGGGTAACTCCATTCACAGAAGAGAGGGGTGGTGGTCCAGTGTATTATCCAGCAGCCTTCCTGCAAGCTGAACCACTGGACACGTAGTCCAGAAGAATATACAAAGCAGTCATGCATTCCTTTGCCCATTTTGTACATTCTGGTGCAGAAAGAGTCCACAGTGGAGAAATGCACGTTGCTTCTTTCCATTGTTCAGCTCGTTCCTGGCTCCCCATAGCCTTTGTTAAAAACTCTAGAGCTGCACTGTCCAATAGGGTAGCCAGTAGTACCATGTGACGACTGAGCACTTGAAAATGTGACCAGTCCAAATTGAGAAGTGCTGTAATTTAAAAACATACACTGAATTTCAGAAACTTAATATAAAATATCGCTGATAATTTTATATTTATTGCTTGTTAAATGATACTATTTTGGATATATTGGGCTAAATATTATGATGAATTTTATCTATTTTATTTTATATAATATGGTTACTAGGAAATTTAAAATCATGTATGTGGCATGCATTAAATTTCTATTGGTCAGCAAGGCTCTAGAGAGTCAGATTTCCCCCTTCCCAGCACCCTAGGGTATTCCTCTCCTTTGTATTGGTCCCTATGAAAAGGACTGTTACCTTCCATTTCTGCCTGCCTCTCTTGTTCCAATACCAGCTGAAATGGTACCTCCTTCCTACCGCACTGAGCTACTTAACACTAGTTTATCATTTATAATGGTTATATGTGTATCATCTTATTCCTCACACTGAAACGTGTTCCTTTTTGTATCTCAGCCTCCCATGGAGTTTATAATTAAACACATAGTATAACTCAATAAATATCCGTTTAATGTTCTAAATTCTGATCAAACAGCTGGCTGAAGACCCACTGTTTTCAATTTACCCTCACATTCTTATGATTTCACTTGGGGGAGGAGGAGGATGTAAAATATAACCTTTATGTAATCTGCTTCTCTGAGTTCAGAGAGTTTGAGAAAACCCAAACTCGCCCCCACCCCCAGCCCCAACCTGGTCATCAGGTCTCAATCAAGGGGCTGAAGCAAGTTACCAGATGGGATCTGAATTCTTGCTTCTCTAAAGTTTATGCTGAATTCAAGGATAAGTTAAGTAGAAAATTTTCGACTGGGCGTAAAAGCAAGGAAGTGATGATGAAAAATATACTTTTTATTGATGTCCAAGTCTTTTTTTCTTCATAAAGAATCTTCCTTAATGTTGTGATTGTTTGTTGTAAAAATGATGTAGAAAGGCAGGATGCTATCCATGTAAACTGTCAATAAGCATCCTTGATAAACCGGTGAAAGAAATCAGAGTATTCACTGGAAAGAATTTCAACCCCATGCTGACTTCAAGCAAGTATAATTTAATGGAAACATCAATGACAAAATATTCCTATGGTCAATGTACAGACCTATAAATTATTAAATCCTCCAAGGCTGTGAAGGGACGGGCAAATTCAGTGTTCAAAGTGTTTCAGGCAAATGTGTTTTAAAAGATTTTCTGCTTGAGGCACACATAGAACAGCTTACTTTGTTCCCTTGTAAAAGACTAATCGAGTAGCTTAGAGCATCATAAAAATGATCCTCTCCCCCAGGGAATGGGAAACACCATTTTATCTTTCACATTGTTCATTCTGGGCACACAAAGGAATTATACTTGCTGCTAATGCAGAAGATGAGTGAGCCCTTACATAAACACACAGAGAACGAGGATTTATAGAGGTAGATTCTAGAGGGGACTTTGGGATTAGGCATTAGTTCACATTCACTGTCTTCTAACAGCCGACCCTGCACCTCCGGGCAAGGATCCTGCACACCAAGGAGACCCGCTTGGAACTTAGCAAGATCCCAACGTGAAGAGCCTAGCTCAGAGAGACATGTTATAAATATAAACTTACTCCGTTTTCTCCCAGTTTCAAGGATGACATTGAGACTATATGGATTGCCACAGCTGATGAAGCTAAACATTTCATTTCCAACAAAAGGAACCAATATATTACTTGCTCTGAATAACGACATGCATCACACATGTTAACTCAGAAAAAATGCATTACACTTTTTTCTGTATTAAAATTTAAAGGTCATGGTTTAAGTCAGGATTTCTTAGTCTCGGCACTATTAACATTTTGGGCTGAATAGCTCTTTTTCGGGGTGGGGGAGGTGCCATCCTGTGCATTGGAGGATACTTAGCAACATTCCACCTCTACCCACTAGAAGCCAGTAGCCTCTGTCCCTGGTTTGTGACAACCAAAAATATCTCCAGACATTACCAAACATCCCCTGGGGAGGAGGGCAAAATTGCCCCTGAGAACCACTGATTTAAATTAATATTTTACAGAGTTCACTTATATATGTGCGTGTAATACACACACTCATATATACTGGACCTTTATCAGGGTGTACAGGTGCATATGAGCACGTAAAAATCATAACATATCTAAGTACTTTACAAAACACATGAAATAAAACTTCAGTGCAATCAGTGTCAAGGCAAATCAAGAGGGACAATAATGATCTCAGATTATATATTCATGCGCCAAGGATTTTTTGTTGAACATTTGCTTTGAATATCATTATGTTAATTATAAAAGCACCCATCATTATAATTAAACAAAATAAAGTATTCTAAAAATGTTTGTTGAGCAAATTGAATGAGCCAGATGCTAGTCCAAGGGTTTGGGCTGAAGTACAGAAATGAAGCAAATGGATCCCTGCCTTCGTGAAGCTTACAGTAGAGGGTAGTCATGTAATAATTAAATACGCACGCAAGCAAATATAAAATTAACCATTGTGACACGAGCTCTGTAGACAAGGTTTATAGTAGAGACTCTTTGCGAAGGAAGCGAATTGTAATACATGTGCTGTGCATAACCGCACATATGTCACATGTCAACAATGGTCATATTATCATTTAAGTCAATGGTGGTGCTCATGGAATTCCAACAGAGTACTGGAATAGGTAGTTGGAATCAAGGGACAGGTGATCTGAGTGATCCATGGAGGCTGACAATCTCAGTCTGCTGCAGGTAAAATGAAGAAAGACTGGGGGTCAGGTTAAACTATCAATCCACAGGCTGGAAGAAAGTAGGGAGACTAGAACAAGGAAAAAGAATGATATTATACAGCAAATATATGCATTCTAATAAGAACTACAGTTGAAGTACACACACATACCTATTTGTATACATAACATTTATATATTATAAGATTTTAAATAACAATTCTGTTTGATAAAAATCTTATAAAGAAAAAGACTTGGGGATTTAAAATTTCTGAGCATCAATTTTCCTCAGCAAGATAAAGGGAGCTGATTTATATGGTGGCTTTTAAGCACAAGATACAGGGGTACAATTGTATTTAGAGGTTGTCTACTGAGTGAGTACCCAAATCCATGGAACAAGTGCTATGACAAAGATGATCACTTTGATAGTAAGTTATTTCTCACTTCTGCTGGGAGTCCAAAGTGGGTTAGGATTGGGTGGTAGGGGCAAGGTTCTGGCTCCCATAGCTGATCAGATAGAAATTCCACTATCTTGTAGCTGAAACTTCTGGAGCACCATGGCAGGGAAGGAGGATCAAATTGTGGCCTTTCACTGGCCATTTCACTGGACATAAAAGTCACATGGTATTGCCTAACCATGCAGGGGAGAAAATTAAATATTTGGAGAATGTTAGTATGTCTGCTACAGACATCAAGATATATATATATTTACAGAAGTTTTGTATACTTTACAACAGTGTTTGTGTTTAGAACTATGGTGTCTGTGACAGAAACAAAAGAGAAGGAACTAAATGACCATCAGTATAGGTAGGTTAAATACCACCATAGGGTGGCGTACTATGGGGTGGAATACTGTGGAGGAGGTCTTCCTGTGCTTATTTGGAAAGAGCTAAAAGATGTATTGCTAAGGACAAAGAAGAAAACATAGGGGAACTTTTATAGTATGAAACTTCTGCTGGCAAAATTGGGGACTGGGCGTCAAAAGGGAGACTTTTTTTTTTACTTGGTAGCCTTTTATACTATTTGGATTACTTACTTTTTGAATTTTTCGTTTTTACCATGCATTTAATCAAGCATTACTGAATTAATAGGCTAAGAGAATATAATGGCTGTATTTTGACAACTCAGATGAGAGACATATTATGACTGTAACAATATCACTGGAACCCGTTCAGAAATCATGGTGCATAAAGGGAAGAATCTTTAGAAGCAGTATGAGCTTAGAGCAATTTTAACTTGTTCTCTTTCCTGAGCCTAAAATTGTTCAATGAGCTCCAACTCCGGCTGGCATTTTGACCATCAATTATCACTGTGTATTTATAGATATGCTCTTTCCCAGCAATTTCAGAAGGTTAAAGCAAATCTATATAATCAGTCTATTATTTGCCAGAAGATGAAGTGCCATTGAGGCTTGTGTAATCAAAGGAAAATGGTTCCAAAGATAACTTTAGCATTGGCTGGTGTTAAATGTTGAAAGAAAGAGCTTTTCAAATATAAGGTAAATGTATATACTTAGTTCCAAATATAGCCAGATCGGGGCTTAAAAACTACAGTCCTTCGTAATATGATTTTATTGATGCACCGCCACAGTAGTATATTATTGGAATTATGTTTTGTAGGAGTGATGGATTTGCCTTGAGCCAGTCTTAGCAGCTTGGTGCACTCTGGTGCAACTGGAAGCTTTAAGAGATTCTTCCTCTGGTCAGTCACAAGTTTTCCTCTTTCACCCAGTCAGTATTTATGGTTCAGACAGAAAGCCAGAGTCACTTCCTCGGAGACACCTCTTCTGCCCCCGAGACCGGGTTAGGACCCTTGAGTGGATAATTTGAGCCTGCTTTACAGTTTTCCTCAGCTCTGCTTATTACACCATGCAGTTAAAGCTTGTGCTTGACCTGACTTGTCTGCCTCACATGACTGTAAGCTCCAGGTCGGCTTTGCTCACCACTGTAAACACGCCTCTGATGTCAGTTGCTGAAACATAGGAAGTTTCAAAAGATAGCTATTGAATGAATGCGTGCTGGCAAATGTACGTGTTCATGTTCATGTGCAAGTGTGTGTGTCCTGTGCAGGGTAACTTACAAGAAGAGGCCGGGGTACTGAAGGGAGAGTAAAGAGTCATGTCTTCCCCTCTCATGTGAAAAGAACTCAAAGAGAATGATGTACTGCGTTGGAGTCTGCTCTAAATCACCCTGCAGGACATGGAGAACCAAGGCAAACCCTACATTTTCTGGCCCTAGTCCCACTGTGGTGTGATTTTTGAAATCATATCTCAGGCTTTGGGAAACATCCTCTGGCCACTGGACCATTATGTTCACCAGACTGTCCTGGTTGCGGGTGGGGATGGGGAAAGATACTGAGATTATATGAACCCCTGTCAGTAGGAGGTGGATTTTCCTGTAGAGGAATGAAGGTATAGACTGTCAGGCTTTGAAAACATGGTATTAATCTATGGGGCAGTAGACCATTAAATATCATGGAAAAGGCCATTAGAACTAGCAGTGGGGGTCATTTTGGGGGACGACACCATGAGAAGGGCTTGGTCTTTTTCCCTCCTGTAAACAGTCACATTTCATTTGCTATATTGTACTTTCTTCTCAACTTCCCTAAACTATCAGTAAAGTCTGTTCCTCATACTCAGCCTTTCTCCCAGTGGCAGACTGAGGAGTTAAGACAAGGTTGTTAAGTGGTGGCACTCTGCTCACCTAGGAAGAGCTGTGCCCTTGGGGCTCCAGGCTGGAATATATGTAGGTCATCAGAGAAGCCAGGCAGAATTGTAATCAGATGATCTCAGGGCTGCCGCTGCTGATGGAGATTGATCCCTGGGGAGGGCAAAGGGAGCGTGGACGACAGACAGCACAGGAATTACAGTGACGTTGAGGGATGAGAAAAGGCTATGTGTAATTGTACAGCGAGAGCAGAGGCTGCACTGAAAAGTCGCATCAAGTTGTGCCCTCGGTAAGGAGTGCCAAGATTATTCTGCAACCAAAGGGGGATCATCTGTAGTTTCTGAGCAGTTGAAATTTCTCATCTTTCTAGGTTTCAGAAAGATAACCTGAGTAGTCAATGTGAAGGGAGGGCAAACCAGTGCTGAAGTCATTAAAATGTAAGTGCAAGAAAGAATAGATTCTAAAAAATAGAGATTCTGATTTCTTATGTTCTAGTTTTGTAAGTATGATAAGTTGATTGTTTTCACTTGAAATTTTAAAAATTTATTAAAATTGTGGGAAAATTATCAACTTAGAAGACATACCCGTGTTGGGGAAGGGTATCAAGATTTTACTAAAGGATACCTGTTTTTTGACGCTAGAAAACAGAAAAACAATCTGCACAAGCTTAGGACCAATTAAAAAAGAAATAGCCACGTGTGTTATTGTTGGTCAATGCTTGATGGCATAGTTGACTCAGCTGGAATCAGGAAAAGAGATACATTTGTATCGTTAAAGAATGAGGTTTATTATACCACTGGAGGATGTGTGTGTTGTGTGTGTGTATGTTGTATACATATGCAACACACACACACACACATTTTGTCTGTCTCCATGAAATTTAACTTCTCACCAGAGATTTTAAAAATGTAAATACTGTAGCAATGCTAATTTTATTATCTGACAGAACTTCTTTTCCCAATAATTGCTCTTCAAGAATTAAATGCTAAATCAGCAAACTTCTATTCAGTCGATCTGCTATTATGCAAGATTATGCAATTTCTGTTAAGTGGTTCCCAGAGGCTTCCAAAACAGGTTAACTTTGTCCTAAATGTAGATTAATTTCTTTACTATTTCCCAGCCTTGTTTAACCTCTTTAGCGTGAAACATGATTAGTTTATCTCATATTTTTATTTGATTTACATATCAAGAAAATTAACTCTCAGAAATGTTAATTCCTTTGGTACATTTTAGGCAGTATAGCAATAGAGGTTTCGATATTGATTTTGGTCATACTTTTTTTGGTTCTTTTACCTCCAAATATATATATATATATATATATATATACACATATATATGTATATATATATATTTGTATAAACTCTGATGACATTTAGGAAATTTCATGTTGCTGTAGAAGAGTTTCTCCTGTGAATAAAGGATACTTGTTCAAGGAAATAAAGGGAATTACTGCAAACGTGGCAGGACCTTTGTTCAGTGTACCCTGTTAAGTAATATACGTACTTTATTTGGCCTGTGCTTCCTTAGTATATAATTCCTTAAAAATATGAGAATGTAGCATCATCGGCTAGCCCAGAAGCAATGTTATTAACCTGTGTGGTCAGGGCACTTGGAGCCATTTGGGAGCAGTTAACCAGCTAATGGATATTTCTGTAGGGAGAAGGTGTCCAGTCATGACGTATGAGTCACACAGCCCAAGTGGACGGAATCATGATTCCACAGCCACAGGTCCTTTCTCCGGGTTGTTTTGCAGTCTGTCTGTGTGGACTTTTTCTCCTCCTGTGCCACTTTACCATCGCCAGTCATTAATTTATTAAATACATTGTTTACAAAATTATTGAATTTAACTATAGGATAAAGGATGTTTTGAATTCACAAAAGAAACAAGTTTAATTACAAATTATGTTACTCATATCTGTAACTTGCACTGAAGTAAGGCCAGTTTTTAAAACATTACAATGTATTTTTCACTACATATATAATATTTTATAGCTTTATTTTAATACAAGAAACTATAATAAACTATAAACAATAGGTCCAAATCTCACCGCTAGATATACCCTGGAATCACCCTTTCTAGGTGGTCTCACCTTCAAATTCCATCAACAGGGTGTAGGACATTATAAAGCATTTTAGTTTTTGCCTTTCTGGAAAGGGAAAAATGGTGTTTCATTGTTGTTTTAATTTGTATCAGTATAAGTGATGTTCTCTATTCTTACTTACTGGCCATGGGCAAAAATGCTTACTGCATCTAATTTATGTTTAAATGTTCTAAAATATGTTTATTGGATAGAACTATATATTACATGCAATTCCCAGGATATGAGATAATTTCCGTCATGTATACACGTATAATAATTAAATTTTAATAACTTATTCTCCATAATAATTGGTAAAATCTGAGAAAACGTGAATAGTATCAGTCATACATATTGTTCATAAAGACATGTTTCGGATTTCTTATCAAGCAGGAGAACAAAGCAATAAGCTGTCATCCTATTACGAACCAGACCAGTGGTTCTCATAGTGGGGTCCTCAGCCAGAAGCATCAGCATCACATGGGAACTTGTTAGAAATACAAAATTTGGGGCCCCCTAAAACCTACTAGTCAGAATCTTGGTGTGGGGCCCTCAATCTGTGTTTGAACAAGCCCTCCAGGTGATTATGATGAGGCACCTTGAAGTTTGAGAATAACTGGACTAGATCAGCAGTGAAGAGCCTCACGTGAGATGTTGCTTGAGTTATTTTCCTCATCCCCTGCATCACGTCACTATGCATATTTTCTAAGCCTTCCCCCCCTCCTCCCTCTCCTTCTCTCTCTCTCTCTCTCTCTCTCTCATACACACACACGTTCCATCTATTTGTGTCTTTACCCTTTAATCTTTTCCAGATAATAGCTTCGTGAATGTATTGCTACATGTGGAGAATCTGTTAGCTTTTAAGATAAAAAGTTCATTTGCTAAATTTTCCCCATATGTTCAGACTCAAAGTGTTTGCTCTGATTGCTACGTATAAACAAAAAGCATATCGCTCAATTTGGTACAACTTTAAGAATACTTTTGTGGACTTGCCTTAGCACTGTTTGGAACATGCTCTATTAAACACTAAAACCTTTCATACTAGAGGTCATTATAGAAGCCTTAATGTGTGTCAAGATTTTAGATGGAAAATTTCAAATTAAAGCTTACTTGTTCCCAAACACAATGAGTGGAATATAAGTATTATTACTACCACTACTATTATTTATTTATTTTTAATTAAAAATGTATTGAGGTAACATTGGTTTATAATATTACATGTTCCATGTGTAAGACATTATATTTAAACTTCTGTATACACTACAGTGTACTCACCACCAAAAGTTTAGTCTCTGTCGGTCACCCTATGGTTGATCCCTGTTACCCATTTCACCCTCCCCTACTGCCTGTCTGGTAACCTACTCTGTTCTCTATATCTACGTGTTTGTTTTTGTTTACCACTGTTATTGTTAAAACTGTGTGTGTTAATATCTTTACATACATTATTTCCTTCAGTCCTTATAATAACTCTTATTATTCTCATATACATAAGTCTGCTGGAATATACATTATGAAAAAAGCATTGGATAGACACTCAAAATTTTAAATTTGTATGATTGGGGCTATTTAATTAAATTCTACTCATCAGAACAGATTCTAAATAGACTTTAGATTAACCTAATGGCTTTTAATGAAATAAAATTTTATTGAAGTTATCATATTTGATATTTATGCAATTCTCATGTTATCTAATATTGTACCATTTAAAGTGGGGTTTAATAGTAGGCTTTTCTTTCTATTTAAATAATTCTTTGGAAAGATTATTTGTGTTCTAAGGAACTGTAACTACGGTATTGTGAATTTGTATACCTTCTAGGCTGAGGAGTTTCTGGAGAATTTATAAAAGTTTTCTTTTTTGTACGACATTTCAGTGCAACTCATCATTTTCTAAACGTTAAGGGTCTGTAAATTCATGGCTTCAGAGAATGGTACAGTATTGAAAATGCAATAAAGAATAAGAAAATGGAACCTATTCTTCCATAAATAAGTTCACTCTGGTCCCGTAAAAGTTAATCAGAATTTGGGCTTCCCTGGTGGTGCAGTGGTTAAGAATCCACCTGCCAATGCAGGGGACATGGGTTCGAGCCCTGGTCCGGGAAGATCCCACATGCCGTGGAGCAACTAAGCCCATGCGCCACAACTACTGAGCCTGCGCTCTAGAGCCCGTGAGCCACAACTACTGAGCCCTTGTGCCTAGAGCCCGTGCTCTGCACCAAGAGAAATCACCTCAAAGAGAAGCCCACGCACCACAATGAACAGTAGACCCTGCTCACCGCAACTAGAGAAAAGCCCGCGTGCAGCAACGAAGACCCAACGCAGCCAAAAATAAAATAAATAAATTTATTTTTCAAAAAATGTTAATCATGGGGCTTCCCTGGTGGCACAGTTGTTGAGAGTACGCCTGCCGATGCAGGGGACACGGGTTCGTGCCCCGGTCCGGGAAGATCCCACATGCCGCGGAGCGGCTGAGCCCGTGAGCCATGGCCACTGAGCCTGCGCGTCCGGAGCCTGTGCTCCGCAACGGGAGAGGCCACAACAGTGAGACGCCTGCATACCGCAAAAAAAAAAAAATGTTAATCAGAATCTAAGAATACTGCAAGAGCATAGTGCCTATTTATTGTTACTTTATGAGCTACTCTTTTTGAACCAAACTTATAAAGAGCTATGCTTTGTTTTGGAGCCCGTTCAAAAGACAATGCTAAGAAAATTGGAAGCACTCACTTTCTCATTTGCTAAAAAGTAACACAGTGGGATTATTACTAGAAGATGTATTTACCAAAAACAATTTAATAGAAGAGGGTACTTATATCAAATATTGGATTTTTTGGAATTAAAACGTTGAGATATTTGAAGCACAGATAAAGTAAGAAATCTGGGTTTCTATAGTTATCAAACAGAGAAGAAACCTAAGGTATGTTAATCATCCTTTGTGGAAAATGTAATTAACTTGTGCACTTAAGTGGCATTTTAATGATAGAAAAATGGAGATTGGACATAATGATTTTAGAGGAGAAATGGACATGATCTAGTGATTCTGCACTGATGAGACTTTGCCTTCCTTGAAGGACAGATATGCACAATTTTGTTTGTGAAAAATATGTTCCATTACATTCAGAGAAACATTCTTGATTGGAAATGTAATGTGGGATAAGGTATGTGTGAGGTAATTGGGCAAATTTATAATTTTTTGCCTACTCAAAGTTTACCTCCATCCTGGTTTTTGGGCATTACCCAGTGGGTTGACTGTTGAGAAGCAGAGGACTTCCTGCCAATATGGAAGCCATAGGGTGGGCCACACCTCCTTACCGACTCTCTGGCAGCCAGTGGGCGGGCATGCATCTGAGATTGGGCTGGTTACTTGCTTCCCACTCGAGCCAGGTGCTGATGAGTCCAAGACCGCGGGAGAGACGGTTCCTAGCTCCTAGCTCCTAGGGCTGTCTTGGTTTCTGGGCAATTTCTAACCCAAGTCCTTGAGAAGAATCCCATGAATTTGCATTATTTTTCTGTTATATTTCCTTCGTGCTTATGGTGAGCAGTATTAGTTTCTTTTGCTTGCAACCAAGATATCTAATTTTGGAAAATATTTTTGCATCTATTTCTTAAGGGTTTGCTGAAGTTTTAGTAATGTGCAGACGTTGCAGTTTTATTTACTGTGGAAAATCATGGCTATGCCTCCAAAAATTTACAACTTCCAGCAGTAGGTGAATCAGTATGGAAAGTGTAAGTACAGAGTAATAAAATAATCTTAGTGTTAATATGCATGTTAAAAAACCAAAATATTATACAGGATATGTTTTGAGGCAACTCAATAAAGTGCCAAGGACTTCTCACACATGGTAGGAAAACTTGAAAAACTTTCCACTTTCCTTGGGAAAATTTGAAAAACAACTCTGTGTGTGTGAATATTTTGGGGTGTTTAAAAACCTATGCATGACTTTCTCAAAGCTACCCAATCCAGAAACTTATTTTTTAACATGAACTGTTATCTCCAGAGGACACATATAATTTGAAAGGGAGCTTTAAGAATAAGATACAATAACTGACTTTCCCAATAAAAATAAAATCCATCCATCTTTTCTCTTGCCTTCTCATAACTGAAAAGTTCTCATTTGAAATACTAATAATTCAAGTCTTTTGAAGCTGCTAAAATACTGAAAAGTTTATTTTCCAAATGTGCTGATAACCAAGTACACAGGTGACTCTACATAACCTACCTGCTAGCATAACTTCTTATCGGATATAAAGAAATAGATATATTTAAGGCATTTCTCCCTTTATAAACTCTGAACTTAACACAGGTCCTATGTAAAGATAAAAAGGGAAACAAACTGTTTGTTTCTGTGCACTTTCATCTAAAATAGATCAAGTTGTACCTATCAACCTTGATTCCAAGTTCAGTAGTGAGACCTAGTTATGTGTTTACCAATATGAAGATTCCTGGCAGCCCAATCTTCAAAGAAATAACTGTTTCATAGTCTTTCACGGAGCTCAGTAAGGGGAATGATACAGGAGCTTTTTGAATCTGATAATGTTTAATCTGCAACTAAATCTGGATATATATAATTTTCTTCCCTAGCATATCACATCTTATTCCTTAATAGAACTAAAAAATACCTTTGTCTTCAAAAATGCTCTTCAAAAATAGACAATAGGCTAAAGTATAAAGGTACTTTTAAGACGTTTTTTATAATGCAAAAAGTTTGCTGAACTGGAGGTTGATAAAACCCAAATATAAATCTGTTGGCCACTGTCAATTACCTGGAATTAATATCTGATTAAAAACTTAATTTCGTACTATATCCAAGTAAAAACTAAGTCACTGTGAAAGAACAAACGGGTATTTGGGATAGGAGGTGGCTTGTTTTAGACAATATTCCTTCATTGATTAGGGCAGCACTGGTGTGGGGACGGATAGTGATCAGGTGAACATTAGCGCATTAGTACCTGAATTATTAGCTACCTGAACAGCAAAGGGAGTTCTGTGACGTCCAAAATACACAGTCCCTCACAGCCTTTGGTATAGAGGGTGGATGACCATGCATTATCTAATAATAGCACATCCTTCATGTGGGGTATCCCCTGGAATTCTCCACCTTTATCTCTCACCATGCCAAGGTTGAGTCATTTTTCAGAATCCACCTTGGACTTTTAGTTGAAAATGTTGCATTGACCACCTTGGTTTTTTCCTTTCTCAACTTCCACTGTCATGATAAGAATGTATTTTTTAAAATAATCAGCACATCTGGAAATGAAAGGAGTTCTGAGAGTCCACTGTTGACTGAAGATATCAACGGCTTTACTGGGAATCAGAAGGTGACTGAGAAATGGTAACTAATTTAGGAAGCAGAGTAATTCTGAGCCCAGAACCTTGTGTGAAGGAATAGTCAAACCATTAGCCCCAGAGGAACCCCAAGAAGCTTAGTACTCAGGGGTTTCCAGTTACCCCTTAGTGAGGGTCAAGCCCTGGGATGAAAAGAGGATGAAATTCTGTGGACAGAGCACAAAGGAAATTTTCTCCCCTCTGCACATACAGGAGTTTAGTTTCTTGAGCTAGCTCAAAGCAGTTTCTTCGTTTCACCCTCAGTTCGGACTACCTTCTTTTCCAGGATGTCATATCTTTGTGAAGCAGGATCTTCAGTGATTTCTGTGATACATAGATTGTGCTGTGTGGAAATTAATGTGGAATAGGGACTGAGGGTGTTGATGTTTAATCTGATTTTAAAATTTGAGAAGTTGTACAGTGCCTAACAGGCACACCCTTCCTTTTATTAAAAACTATTATTTTTTTGCAATTGATATATAGTATTTACTCAAACGGCTACTAAGTTGTTAGGGATATGGATGCATACTTACATTGTTTGGTCCCAGCTACTTAAAAAAGGGGGATTTTTTGGTATTTCTTTTGCCTAGGGGCACTGTAAAAATAATCACAGAAGCACTAATGGAGCCTTGAACTGAGAAAGTTTGAGACCCTTTGGTCTAAGCCAATTAAAGCAATGTCATTCTGTTGCGTAAGATCCTAACTGCCCCAGCCTGCCTTGGAGTTAGGAGTCGCCTTAGGATTCAGTGTTGGTCAATGAGATGCAGGAGAAATTATACTGTGTAACATGTTAGAAAGTTATTTATCTTCCTAATAAGAGCAGTGCATAGGAGATGAAAGGATTTTGCCACCCTGGCTAGCCCCTGCTTCCTGTTTTGAAGGTGGTCCTGTTACCTGGAGCTGAGTCAATCATCAAGTAGTGTGATTTGACAACTGTAAGAATACAAAGCAAAGTACTGAGGACAGCAGGGAGGAACAGCAACCATCTACCTCCAAAGTTCTTGTTAGATAACAATAGAACTAGATAAAAATAGAACCTCGGCTGGTTTAAATCACTGTGGTTGGCTTTGCTATTACTTGTATCTGAAATTCCTAACTGATGTAATGAAAATGTAAGCATGGATGAGTCTCGAGCTAACCAGCTAACCAAAAGTATGAAATAACAACTATATATGGGGAGTTTGAGAGACATTGGGGGATGGTGAGGATGCACAAAGTTATCATCTATCAGAGTCAACAGCAAACAAATAATGTACAAAAGTATATCACTTTTTTTTTTTTTTTGGCGATACGCGGGCCTCTCACTGTTGTGGCCTCCCCCGTTGCGGAGCACAGGCTCCGGACGCACAGGCTCAGCGGCCATGGCTCATGGGCCCAGCTGCTCCGTGGCATGTGGGATCTTCCCAGACCAGGCACGAACCCGCGTTCCCTGCATCGGCAGGCGCACTCTCAACCACTGCGCCACCAGGGAAGCCCAGTATATCACTTTTTAAAATATGGAGGTAAATGCTAGGGGAAAGATTGAGGGCGTTTGTCATGAAAATTAGGACAGGGAAGGTAAGGGTAGTAATAACAACTAACATTTATTTTGCTCTTACCACATTCCAGGAATTGTGCACATTGTTTCACAGTCTGTTCACAACGATTCTATGGGGCAGAGACTTTTTAGCGTCTCCGTTTATCAGATGAAGAAAGTGAGTCAGAAATACAGCAAATAACTTGACCTAGGTCACATAGCTAATAAACAGAGGAGATGGCTAGAGTAGGAGACTACTGTTGTTTATTATAAACTTTTCAGTGAGCTTTTGTTTTTTCACTAAGTTCCTTTATTAATGTAGTGAATATAAAAAAAGTCATTTAAAATATTCCAACAATGAAAGATTTACTCACTTCTATTTTTTGAAGAAATTTAATACCCCTGAGATAATATTCCTGAATCATTATGTTGTAATATTATGTTCTTAAAATTTAACGGTGAGAACATTGGCTCTGAAGAGACTACATAATGCTTTAAATTGATGTTTGTCATGTCTGACAGCACTTTTGGAAGTGGACTTTGTGTTGGCCAGAAATCCTGATGAATGCTATTCTGAAACGTTAGGCATCTAGAAAGAGGATCATGGGTTGGGGTTTGGCAAATCTTTCATTTATACATAACTTAAGTGGTTGTTTCTATTTCAGTGAGCACCACACATCCAAATAGATTGAGGTAATTTTAAATTAAAGTAAGATCAGGTAAAACTAGGAACAGTGTAAAATAAATCAACTTCATTTTAACTTTTACCCCAGAGAAACCAATATCATTTCCTTTAAGATAATTTCTCATTTTCTTGGGTCTGAACGAGGCTTTAAGGATCATTTAGTCTAACTTAGATCAGGTCTACAAACATCTCTACAAATTCCCAGGGAATGAATTACCAGTACCTGTTACATAAATCCCATGACAAGGAAAGCAAACCTTTTGAGGTCATCCACAGGCATTCCAATTATGTCTTAGAGACTCTTACTTATATTGAATATTATTAATAAGAAATAACAATATTGATTAGTAAAGCTTGAACTAATACATAGTTATTGAACTAATATATAATTACACAAAAGACAATGTGGGATTTTCTCAGACTCTTTTCTTTCCCATTAGAGTTTACCCAAATCAAAGTGGCTACTAGGTACAGTTAGTCACAAAAGACTTCTCTCTAGGGGAGAGGGGGAAGGGGCACCAAACACTCTATTTTTGTTGTTGCTGTTCATGTAGGAAATAAAGTAAATAATTTAATTCTGCCTTTATGAGAATCTAAATCTTAAGAATTTGTTTTATCTTTGGCAACAAATTTTATTTTCATCCATATGAAAATTATCATCGTTAAGTCATCCTCTGTCTTCTAAACAGCGGAAGTATCCAACAGTATCTTCCAAATCAGCTGTACTTCTTACTCTTGTGTGGGGTCCTACATAGTTCATGATACTTAAAAAAAAAAAAAAAATATATATATATATATATATATATACACATATATATATAATATCTTTTTAAATGATGAAGCCATCACTTCATGACTTTTGTTCTTGAATATGTTCTTTGTTTTAACTGACTAAATCCAATGTGATAACTTAGTTAACATTTCACTAATCCAAGAGAAGGCAAAGGAAGGGAGAAAAGATTAATTTTAAAAGCTGTATATGGTACAAAAACCCCATATTAGACTTTTAAAAATAGATGTTTATATATGGGAAAGAGTTGTTCTTTATTGATTTTATATGGATATGGATTTTTAAAAAAATTATTAATTCTCATGGTTGGAAAGAAAATTTAGGAGTAGAAGGAAAGACAATATTTGGATGTAAATATTATTTTCTATTTTCAGATTTATTTTTCAAATGGTAGATGATTCATACAAGCAGCCTAGCAATGAGGTTGGATATAGGATCAATATAAAAAAGTGAATAGTTTTTTTTAATACACCATCAGCAAACAATTAGAAGACACACATATGCATGTATGTATATCTAACATATATAATTTACAACTAAAATTATAGTGAATCTAGAAATAAATCTAACAAAAGTTTTTCAAGGCCTGTTCATGGGTGTTATTAAAATTTTGTTGAAATACACTAAGTAAAACTTTAATAAATGGATATATATAATTTCTCATCATTTTCTTGGATCTGAATGAGGCTTTAAGGATTGCTTAGTCTAACTTAGATCAGGTCTACAAACATCTCTACAAATTCCATGCTCGTGAAGGAAACACTTATTTTCTGAGGCTATTTATTCTTTCTAAATTGATTTATAGACTCGAGACTTCTCCAGTAAAAATCTACAAAGGTTTTCCATGAAACTTGACAAGCTGATCTAAAGTTTATACAGAAGTTCAGTGGTCCTAAAAGATAAGGCATGTTTGAACAAGAAGATGGATAATGAGGGGAAACTTTTTCTTATTTGGAGGTCAAGATTTTTAAAACCATGGTAATTAATATGGAGTGTCAATCACTGATACAGGGGTATATAAACTGACCAACACAATAACATACAAAGTCCATATGTGGTGCCAATAAAGTTATGGATAAAAATATGAACTTGCATTTCCTCAGAAAGGAAGCATGTATGTTCAATAACTAAATATTTGAAGAAAAGTTTAAATTCACTAGAATCAGAAACATGTAGAATGACCTACTATGTTGTGCTCATTCATCTGGCAGAAACTATGAAGAGGGAAAATACCCAGTATTTGAGAGGATGTAGATCAATAGAATTTATTATTCATTACTGTCAGCAATTTAAATTCGCACAACCATGTTGAAAACTAGTTTTATATTAGCTTATAAATTTGAAAATTTATGTACCTAGAAATTCTATCTCTAGTGATATATCTAGTAGAAATTTTACACCTTGTACCAGGAGACATAAAGCAGATAATTCATAGCAGCAATGTTTGTCATTTTAAAAATCCAGAGATGGCCTAATTATTTTTTCTTTTCTTTTTTTTTTTTTTTTTTTGTGGTACGCGGGCCTGTTTGTGGTACGCGGGTCACTGTTGTGACCTCTCCTGTTGCGGAGCACAGGCTCCAGATGCGCAGGCTCAGCGGCCATGGCTCACGGGCCTAGCCTCTCCATGACATGTGGGATCTTCCCGGACTGGGGCACGAACCCGTGTCCCCTGCATCGGCAGGCGGACTCTCAAGCACTGTGCCACCAGGGAAGCCCGGCCTAAATAATTTTTTAAAAATTGTATTATATTCACACAATAGATAGCAAAGAAATGAATGAACTATACTATCCAAGGGCAATAGGACAAAATAGATTATTTTTGTAACATCCTATTGAATGAAAAATAAAAGGACTACGTGCAGAATGGCTCTTCATATCTTCAAAAACTAGCAAAACTAGAGTTAGTTCATGGGTATTTCTTATATTCATTATCGTTTCAAAATTAAGAACTAGACTAAAAATTAAAATAAAATTAAGGAGAGCCATGTGTGAACTTGTGGTGATAGGGAATTGTGAACCAAAGATAATGATTTATCCCATTCCATGTAGCTGATCAAAAAGAAATTAGAGATCAGAGAAGTTAACTCATTTGTCAGATGTCATACAACTACAGTGGTACAGAAGCTGAATTTGGTCAGTGGGATTTAAATCCAGTATCTTTCCACCATACCACATTGCCACAAAGAACAGGGGAATAGAAAAGAGTAGCTCTTTAAGAGAGCTTTGCACAAAAGTTCTAAAGTTATGTAAAGTGTACATTCCTGGCAACTCTTTAGCACCATTGTTCTCTAAGACCCGTAAGTCTAATTTATACAAAGTTTGTCTCCCCTAATATTTTTCTAGCCTCATTTGAAAGTAAGGAAATAAGAAAATAGCTATACAAAAATGCAGGCAACAGCACTGACATTTTGAATATTTACAATAAACTGAAAGCAAATTTTGTGATGCATTCTCCCAGGCACTTTCACTCAAATATCTTTTAAAGCATTTTCATAATATTTTACCTTATCAGAGCTGAAAGAAGCATTTGAGATCACCTATTTCAAATCTTATTCTATAGATAAAGTTCCCAAGGTTACAGTGTTCATAGCCAAGCCCGGATTCAAGGTCACTTCTCCTGGTGTCTAAATCCCATGGAGGTTTCTAGTCCTTCTGTAGTGACCTGAGGGATTTCTGTCATGCTGGACAGAATAATGCATTTAGAAGCAATTTGAGAAAGAGAAAGTGAATGCCAAATATTCTAGTGTATTCCTCACACGGGAGATGGCTCTACCACAAACTTATTACGCTTCCACAAAGTGCAGTCACAGTGGAATTTAGCAGCTGCTCCCCAGTGAGCCAATCCCTCTGCTGCTTCAGGTAAACTTTATTAAAAGTTAGGACAGAGAAATAAATTAGTGATTACTTAAAATACAAAGGAATAAAATTGGTGTGACAACATGGGAAATGTCCTTATTTATTCTCGCCTATCCTTAAATAGGGAAAAGGTTTAAAATGCTTTATAGACGTATTTGTAAAGAGATGCCACTTTTGAGGAAACTCAGATTAAATCTAACCTCAATCTCTTGTCAAAATATTTCTTATTAATAAAAAGTAAGCACTTTGAATGCTATCAAATTCAAGAAACAACTCTCTTTCAAATTTATATTTTAGGCTCACCTAAAAACAAAACAAACAGAAAATATCATATCCTGTACTTGGAAATTCCCTCTCTTGCCCAGATAATGACTTAGACTCCTGTCTATCATTTAAAACACAGTTTACTTCTTTACCTCCTCTGATCTCCCCATGTATTAGACTTCTTTCATTTTTACCTTATCATAGTACTCATTGCAGTAGAACTTGTTTTAGGGCACCTCACATATATGTCCACCATTGCATTGTGACCCTGTGGAGGTAGGTACTATGTCTTACTGACTGTGCTGGTCAGTTGCTGTTTTGGTCTGAGCGCCATTCTTGCCTCTCAGTGTTCTGCCTGTGTTGGAGGAGGGTGGGAACCTGTGGGCTACATTTCCCAGACTCCTAGTATTTCTGGGTCCTGTTAGGTTCAGTTAATGAGAGGTAGAAAAAGGGGAGAAGCTACTCCTTTCTTGGACTTTCTCACGAGAGGAGCCACAAGGGAAGTGCCAGGAGCAGCGGAGGCTGCAGCGTCACTGGAGGGCTGGGAGGGCAGGCAGGGTTCTGGACATGCCCTCATGCAACTCAGCTCCAGCTGTGCGTCCCCAGGGGCACAGTGCCCTGGGTAACATTATCGAGTCCTTTGCTTCTCCACCTCAGGAGTGGTGGTGTTTTCCTGCAGTTATTAATCTTTGGATAATCTTTCCTTCTGTTCTTACGGCTCTTTCAATACCCAGCTGTTTTCAGTTTAAGAAAATTCTGTGTTAAACTCCCTGTGTTTGAAACTCATAGGACGGTTCTATTTATTCATATTTGGAACTAGTGCAATGTTTAATACAAAATAAGGAGTGAAAAAAATAATTTAGATGAGAGAAGGTCCTTACTAACTAAATATGATTCCAGGGCTGCAATTACAAGGCTTTATAGGGACACAAAACTCTTAATAGCAAAGCAGTCATTAAAAAAATGATTATAAAGTCAGAGACTTCTCAGTTATCATTGCTGTTTAACACTAGCAGAGACCCCCCTAACTCCCTGTGTTAGGTCATTTGTAGGTTAGGTCATTGTTGAGTATAGGTGTTGTCAACACTATATATACCCAGCAAATTAAAGGCAAATTTATTTCAAATTGCAAAAGATAATGATTTGAAAATCAAAAGATTAAGAAAGGCCCTTGGAAAAATTGACTGAAGACCACAGATAGTTTTGCAAAATTCACTTTTTGTGTTTATATTGTTAAAGTCAGACAGATGCAAACAATGTCTTATCATGCGGTCACACAGTTTTGTCAAAAAAATAATGCAAAATAAAGAAAAAGAAGACTCAGCAGGAGTTAGGTTATTTAATGGCTACAAATGCTTCCCATCCCACTTCATACCTCTCTGTAATGTGACGTGCCACCTCCCCCCAGCACTGAAGTGGAATCTCTTCTACACCCCCTTAAATCTGAGCTGGACTTGTGACTTGCTGTGACGAATAGGATGTCTTGGAAGTGACATAATGTGACCTCCAGATATTAGGCTTCAGTATACCTTGCAGTTTACATCCTCATCCTGTTTGATCACTGCCCTGAAACCTCCATGTAAGGAAGCCAAGTTAGCCATGTGGAGGAGAACTGAAATGCTCCCTCTGGCGTCCAATCACCACACGTGAAAAGAGGCCATCTTGGATTTTCTAGTCCACCAACCATCAGAAATAGGAGGAATAATAGATCATTATTGTCTTCAGCCACTGCATTTTGGGGTGGCTTTTACATAGCAGTTTCGCTAAAAATACAACAGTTGCTTCAGTTTTAGATTATTTTCATGAGTAGCAAAGAGTTGCAATATTTTCATAATTGTTACTTTTTTAAAGACAATGCCCTTGCCCATATAAAACAATAAACAATTGGTTATTTTAAAATTGATAGTATTTTTATATATTTTTCTTCAGATAGTATTCCATGAGTGAATAAATCTTTGTCCTTGTCAGAAATCTCAATTTCTGAAAGAAAGTGAATGGGCAAGAGGAATGGGCTGGTTTTTATGAGCAATCAAAATATTCATCCTGGGCTTCCCTGGTGGCGCAGTGGTTGGGAGTCCGCCTGCCGATGCAGGGGACACGGGTTCGTGCTCCGGTCCGGGAGGATCCCACATGCCGCGGAGCAGCTGGGCCCGTGAGCCATGGCCGCTGAGCCTGCGTGTCCGGAGCCTGTGCTCCGCAACAGGAGAGGCCACAACAGTGAGAGGCCCGCGTACCGCAAAAAAAAAAAAAAAAAAAAAGCAGGCCAATGATTTTGACAATATATGATGTAATGAGATGTTTTCAAAGGAATCCATGCGTTTCTTAAAATTTCCCTCTATGTTTTAAACAAAATTAGCAGGGTCATTGGCTAAAGGTACAGTGTATTCAAGAATGTGCAGCTTTGTAATTTGTATAATATGTATTTTGTTCAATAATGTTGAGGGTACGTTTCACTTCACTGCAGGATAAGCAGAGTGTACATTCTGATTTGCTAATAGTATATAAATCTCCCTCCTTTTCAGGGAGATCCTGTGACACTGAAAGTTTCTTGAAAACGAGTCTAGTGAAGCGATGATACCTATAAAACTACACACTCAAAATTTGATGTCATTGAAATATTGTTAGATACATAACTGTATATAACTATACATACATACATACATTTATAAGGAACACAAGTGAAGAAAAAGCACAAACGCATTAAAAAAATTAATAATTGTAACCTGACAGTGGATCTGCATTCAGTGGCATGTAAATGGTGTTCCTTGTGCAAGAAAATTTTGACATTCTTAATTCCATCAGGGCATTCAGTGATGTAAAAGAAGTTCACAAGGACTTTGTAACTGAAAAAGGCTCACACCACTTTGGAGATTTTTTCTGCAAGTAAAGAGAACATAAATATAATAGGTTTCAATAATACTGTTTTTATTTTATTGCAAAATGGATCTGACGTAGCATCATCTGACTATACAACAATTAACTACAAGAATTTAAAGGGGTCAAAACTAACATTCTTCCATACTGCTCTCTGGTAAGTTTCATATCTATGATATATGTTTTAAAACCTAAGGGTGAGTATATTAAACCTCTGGTTTGGGCTAAACACATAGTGACGTCAAATACATTTATAATTGTTAGGTGTTTTTTATTTTTAATAAATTTATTTATTTATTTATTTTTGGATGCATTGGGTCTTTGTTGCTGTGCGCGGGCTTTCTCTAGTTGCAGCGAGCGGGGGCTACTCCTCGTTGCAGTGTGCGGGCTCTAGGCACGGGCTTCCGTAGTTGTGGCTCGTGGGCTCTAGAGTGCAGGCTCAATAGGTGTGGCATACGGGCTTAGTTGCTCCGTGGCATGTGGCATCTTCCTGGACTAGGGATAGAACCTGTGTCCCCTGCATTGGCAGGCAGATTCTTAACCACTGCGCCACCAGGGATATCCCTGTTAGGTGTTTTTCGAAAGTTTTTTTAAAAGCAGTTTCTTGGGTTTATTTTCTTTAATCTACTTTATTGAGGTATAATCGACATACATAAAGCTGTATTATATGTAATGTACACAACTTAATATGTTTTCTTGGGTTTATTTTTAGATTAATAATGATTCAACCCATTTATTAAACCCTCATTGTTTTATGGGAACTGGAAAATTTGCGTTAGTTGTTTTAGTATAATATTCACAACACACCTGGAAGGCAGGCTTAAATAATAAGTGTTAGAGAGATTTGGTGACTTGGTCAAGTGGGTGAAAGAAGTGGAAATTCAAAAGTCTTGCTCTTGGTCTCATCCCCTTCACCATTTCGTTCAGCTGGGCCACGGTGCTCTCTAAGTTTTAACTGCAATCAGTTTTATTCTATTTTTAGGCCGTTTTTCTAAAGTGTTTTTTTTTTTCCTTTCTTTTCTCATATCCAAACTGTTTTTGTTTTAAATTATTTATTTATTTATTTAATTTCTTTAAAAACATGAACCAGAGTATCACACTAATTTGTATTAGAGGACTGTTTATTACTATTACAGAGGAATATTGTCTGTAAGCACTCTAGGTGGTTATTTCAGGAGGCTGAGTTCACTTTTCATCCAGAAAAAGCATAGAGACATTTTTCCTCTTTTGAGACTTTACAATCTGAAATTTCAATGCACACGATTTCAGTAAGTTTGGAAAGAAAATTGCTTTTAAATGTTTTTAATGGAAAAATTAGGTACTGAAATACTGGCATGTTATAAAAACGTTACCCAGCCTTTGCAAACATCTAGAGCGGCACTGTCCAGTATGACTTGCTGTGTTGGTGGAAATGTCCTGTATCTGCATAGTCCAACATAGCAGCCACTACTGAGCACTTGAAATGTGCATGGTGCAACAGAACAATGGACTCTAATGTTAATATGGCTAGTGGGTACCATGTTGAACAGCAGGTCAAAATGAAATGATTTCAAGCATCCAGTCCCCCTGGCAGGGCTGACCTCCCACACTGTTCAGACAGCACACAGAAAGTGAGCAAGTCTCTTTAAGAAAGCAGGTGAACCCTGCAACTGCACTCTTCCTTTTTCTTGCTACTGTAGAGATGGCACCATTACCATGTTTGCAAAAGTAACGACCCGGTTTTACTTGTAGGAGATTAATCTCATCTATCCTCACTCTTTTGTAACAGTGGTTTTCTGCCTGAGAGTTGGAGAACTGCTCCCTTAAGCCACTTTAAGGCACATCGGCTTCTAGGCACTAAACCTGCTGTGCGTTGTGGATCTGAAGATCTAGGTGGTGGGTGGATTTGATTTTCCTGGACCTGACCAAGGCCAAAATTGTTTCTGCTTCATTATTCTGAGAAATGGATACTTTGCATGAGGCAGTCTAGAGTTCTAAAACAAACACTAGTGGATATAAAAAATATTCAAAGTCCTTATCTACAGAATTCTTTGTTTTCTACAGTAACTGTGTTCTCTTATGCTTAAATTAGTTCACTATAAAGATATCACAAATCTAGGCATGACATTTCTTAACGCTATGCATTCCTACTGGGATAAGCTTTTTCTATCAGAGAAGTAAAACTCTGAATGCTGTAGTCACAAGGTTTTACTGAGACAAAAATGTACAGGAGGCAAATCCATCTTTGACACGTAATTATCTTTTTCGGCATCCTGCCCTTCCCCTACCACATCTACTCTCTATTCTTTTTTCTCCCCCCTTTTCTTTTCTGTCCGACCCTCTTGAATCTGGTGGTCTTTCTTTGCTCTCCGCTAAATCCCGGTCAGTTCCTAGGAAAAGGGTTGGAATTCAGATGAGGATGATCAGAGACAATCTTACCTTTTTAGTGTACTTGAATTTTAAGCACAATTTTATATCTGTTTAAGGAATTGAGTATTTTTAGCATATCTTATGCTAAATATATTTAAAACAATTTGATGGAGTCAAGGATTTATTTTCTAACTCCTGAACTCTCACTCTAATTTTGTGCACCTACTGTTCTTATGTGTAAAGTTAATCCTGATTTATGGTCATCCTAATCTTTCTATATCAAAGAAGACATCTAAATCAAGAAAGATCATATAAGGAAAATGTATCAGTGAATACTGGTGTTATGATGCCTAATGATATTAAATTAGACATGAGCACATCCACATAGTACTCACCTTAAAGAAAAATTCAAGTAAGTTGTTTAGAAAAGAGCTTTTTTAAAAACATTCTTTTCTCCTCCTCTAACCTCTCAATTCCTCATGGGTAGTTAACTGACTTTTGGTCAGGGACATAATTTGGAATGAAGATTCTTCATATAATAGCTTGTTCACCTTACCGTATAGCAGAGGTATTTAATGACATTTTTTTATACTTCCAACCAATGTGGAGGGGCCAGGATCAGATTTATCCTCTTAATTAAAACAACCAAAATAAATAGACAAAATATGAAAAATAATTGGTTTTAAGATACTAGATATCAGGTGACAAAGACAATGACCTCTGAAAGTTGAGAAACAAACAAGGTGAACTCTACAAGTGCCTCAGTTTATTGCCTCTAGAATGTTTCTAGGCCATGGTTCAGGGAGGAGAAACTCAGACAGAGTCTGGTGGATTCCCTGAGTTGAGGAGATGGAGCTATGAATTTGAGAGACCAAAGCAGTTAGAATTCACAGAGGAGAGTATCACAGAGGAAAGAGTTGCACGGAGAGAAAACCTCAGACATCTATGGTGGGTTTCTCTTGAGTTGAGTGTTCAGCAGAATGTTAACCAGCACATGTGTGTGAAGAAATCATCTGAGACCAGGAACAAACATCTAAAAATATTAGAGGAAAGAGGTTTTGGCACTTTCACAGGTATGGAAGAATGCCTATGCCTACCAGCCAGATAAGAAAACTCGTAATTCACAGGGCATTGTAATTGTAACTCAGGAAATTCATGCCTCAGTAGTGGGGAATAATTAGTCCTAGGCTAAGGACTACTCCAGACCCACCTAAAAATCATGAAAGCAAGACCTGAATGAATCAAATTATTTATAAGTAACTTAACTGTATCTTAGAATAAAGCTAAGAATATTTAAAGGAATACAAAAATAACCAGTAGTGAACAAGGTAAAATCCACACGATGCCTGTCATCCAAAGTTTACCAGGCATGCAAAGAAGCAGGGGACACAACCCATAATGAGGAAGGTTATCAATGATAATCTAATAATATTATTATAATCTAACAAGTGCTATAATGAGCACTAAGGACATTAAAAACACTTATTATAATTGTATTTCATATGCCCCAAAGTTGTGTCACGGAAGAAATAAAAAGGATGCAAATTGAAGTGCTTGGCCTAAAAGTGACAGTGCCTAAGATGAAAAACACTCTGGATGTAACTGCATATGAAATATGGCAGAACAGGATATTAGTGAACTTGAAGACATAGAAATATAAGCTATCCAAAATAAAATGTAGACGAAAATTAAAAATGAGCACCTGTGAGTTATAGGACAGCTCCTTAATACACATGTAATTGGAGTCCCTGAAGAACACAAAGGGCAAAAAATTTGTCAGAAATAATGGCCAACGTTGTCCAAGTTTGATGAAAACTATAAAATATAGATCCATATTCATGGATTGGAAGACTCAGTATAGTTAAGATGTCATGTCTTTCCATCTTTATCTATAGATGTAACATAATCCCAAATAAATCCCAGATCAGGTTCTTTTGCAGATGTTGGCGAACTGGTTCTCAAGTTTATACAGAAAGACAAAAGACCTAGAATAGCCAACACAATACTAAATAAGAACGAAGTTCAAGACTGACGCTATCCAACTTCAAGATTTACTGTAAAGCTACAGTAATCATGACAGCATGCTATTGGTGGAAGAATAGGATACAGATTAATGGAACAGAAGAGAGAGCCCAGAAAAACGCCCACATAAATATAGTCAACTAATCTTTGAAAAGGAGCAAAGGCAATTCAATTGAAAAAGGATAGTTTTTTCAGACGTTTAACTTTCACAAAAATGGACTCAATATGGATTGTTAACCTATGTCAGAAGCAAAACTATAAAACTAAAAACCTTTGGCAAAAACCTATGAGCTCTTAAGTTTATAGATACAACATCAAAAATAAGATCCATGAGAGGTATAAGTGAAAAGACACACTTTATTAAAATTTTTTTAAAACCTGCTCTTTGAGAGACACTGTTAAGACAAGGAATAGATAAGCCACAGATGAGGACGAGATATTGTTAGAACATATATCTGATTAATAAATTGTATCCAAAATATACAAAACTCTTAAACTCAACAGTGAGAAAATAAGACACCTAATTAGAAAATGGGCAAAAGATCTAAATGAACACCTTACCAAAGGAGATACACAGATGGGAAATAAGCATATGAAAAGATGCTCAAGATCATTTGTCATTAGAGAATTGCAAGTTAAAGCAACAACGAAATATAGATACCAACTTATTAGAATGGCTACACTCCAGAAAACTGACAATAAAATTGCTGTCCAGGATATGGAACAACAGGAACTTTCATTCAGTGCTGGTGGGAATGTAAAATGGAACAGCCACTTTGGAAGACAATTTGGCAATTTCTTACAAAGTTAAGCATAATCTTACTAATGATTTGGCAGTCACACTCTGAGACATTTGCTCAAATGAGGTGAAAATTGTGTTCCCACAAAATACTGCATGTGAATGTTTATAATAGCTTTATGAATAATTGCCCCAAACTGGAAGCAACCAAGAAGACCTTTAATAGTGAGTGGATAAACAAAAAGTGGCATACCCAAACAATGGAGTATTATTAAGCAAGAAAAAGAAAGGAGTTATTAAGCCATGAAAAGCATAGGATGAACCTTCAATGTGCATCGCTAAGCAAATGAAGTCAGACTGAAAGGCTACATACTGTAGGAGTCCAATTATATGACATTCTTGAAAAGGCAAAATTATATGGATAGTAAAAAAGATCAGTGGTTACCAGGGGGTTAGGGGATGGTAGGAGAGAGTTAAATAGGTAAAAGATTGGAGACTTTTCTTTCTTTTTTTTTTTTTTAATATCTTTATTGGGGTATAATTGCTTTACAATGGTGTGTTATTTTCTGCTTTATAACAAAGTGAATCAGTTATACATATACATATGTTCCCATATCTCTTTCTTCTTGCATCTCCCTCCCTCCCACCCTCCCTATCCCACCCCTCCAGGCGGTCACAAAGCCCCGAGCCGATATCCCTGTGCCATGCGGCTGCTTCCCACTAGCTATCTACCTTACGTTTGTTAGTGTATATATGTCCATGACTCTCTCTCGCCCTGTCACAGCTCACCCTTCCCCCTCCCCTTATCCTCAAGTCCGTTCTACAGTAGGTCTGTGTCTTTATTCCTGTCTTACCCCTAGGTTCTTCATGACATTTTTTTTCCTTAAATTCCATATACATGTGTTAGCATACGGTATTTGTCTTTCTCTTTCTGACTTACTTCACTCTGTATGACAGACTCTAGGTCTATCCGCCTCATTACAAATATCTCAATTTCGTTTCTTTTTATGGCTGAGTAATATTCCATTGTATATATGTGCCACATCTTCTTTATCCATTCATCCGATGATGGGCACTTAGGTTGTTTCCATCTCCGGGCTATTGTAAATAGAGCTGCAATGAACATTTTGGTACATGATCATTTTGGTACATTTTGGTACATGTACATTTGGTACAATTCTTTTTGAATTTTGGTTTTCTCAGGGTATATGCCCAGTAGTGGGATTGCTGGGTCATATGGTAGTTCTATTTGTAGTTTTTTAAGGAACCTCCATACTGTTCTCCATGGTGGCTGGACCAATTCACATTCCCACCAGCAGTGCAAGAGTGTTCCCTTTTCTCCATACCCTCTCCAGCATTTATTGTTTCTAGATGTTTTGATGATGGCCATTCTGACCGGTGTGAGATGATATCTCACTGTAGTTTTGATTTGCATTTCTCTAATGATTAATGATGTTGAGCATTCTTTCATGTGTTTGTTGGCAGTCTGTATATCTTCTTTGGAGAAATGTCTATTTAGGTCTTCTGCCCATTTTTGGATTGGGTTGTACTGGCACAAAAACAGAAAGATAGATCAATGGAACAGGATAGAAAGCCCAGAGGTAAACCCACACACATATGGACACCTTATCTTTGATAAAGGAGGCAGGAATGTATAGTGGAGAAAGGACGGCCTCTTCAATAAGTGGTGCTGGGAAAACTGGACGGGTACATGTAAAAGTATGAGATTAGATCACTCCCTAACACCATACACAAAAATAAACTCAAAATGGATTAAAGACCTAAATGTAAGGCCAGAAACTATCAAACTCTTAGAGGAAAACATAGGCAGAACACTCTAAGACATAAATCACAGCAAGATCCTTTTTGACCCACCTCCTAGAGAAATGGAGATAAAAACAAAAATAAACAAGTGGGACCTAATGAAACTTCAAAGCTTTTGCACAGCAAAGGAAACCATAAACAAGGGCAAAAGAAAACCCTCAGAATGGGAGAAAATATTTGCAAATGAAGCAACTGACAAAGGATTAATTTCCAAAATTTACAAGCAGCTCATGCAGCTCAATAACAAAAAAACAAACAACCCAATCCAAAAATGGAGACTTTTCTTTAAGGCCAAGAACCATTTTGTACTATACTATGATTATGGATACATGACCCTATGTATTTGTCATAAGGCACAGAACCCATAGAACCTTATAAAAGCACAACGAGTTAACCTTAATATGAGCAAATTAGAAAAAAAAATCATTTAGGAGGGCAGGATTCCCTGGATGGAATGTAGAATATGACAAAACAAGAACTTGTATGAGAAACATATGAAACAACCTTATTCAAGGGGGTGGGTGAAAAATGTTCTTAACTAAGTAACTTTGGAAATGAGTGGAGTCTGTAAGACTAAAGAAATAGTACCTAAGCACTGTACTTTAGTTGGTAAAGATTATAAATTGTGGCACTATTCTAAAGGCACATTGAAATGAACAATTAAATAAATTATGGTGGTTAACGGGAGTCAAATTTCTGACTGTTGGAATGGCAGTTCACAAACAAGAAAAAGAAGGGAATGGAATAATCCAGGTGGTAACAGGTTAGAGTTGGAGATGTCAGTACAAAGTCCTATTTAGCTTAATATAGATCCTAATGGATAAACATACAAATAGTTACAGATATCTGGATATACACAGGTTAGTATGTACACATATATTTCTTTGCTCTTTCAGCTGAGAGGACCTAGAAGTAAGGATATCCAGTAGCAACAAGCACACTTAGCACCTAGATCTTGGATACCCTGCTCCAGCAAAAGGAACCAGCTGCTCTTTAAAGAAATAGTTTAATCTAAGACTGGGGCAGGAGGTATAAAAGATGAGCTTAGAAAGATCAGTGGTTTCCAGGGGTGAGGTGGGGAGAGATGAGTAGGTAGAGCACAGAGGATTTTTAAGGCAGTAAAAATGCTTTGTATGATAATAATAATGATGGATATATGTCATTATACATTTGTCTAAACCACAGAATATACAAGACCAAGAGTGAATTCTAAAGTAAACTGTGGACTTGACGTGATTATGATGTGTCAGTGTAGGGTTCCTCTTTTGTAACAAATGTACCCCTCTGGTGTCTGATGTTGACACTGGGGGAAGCTATGCACATAAGGGGGTACAGGGTATATGGGAAATCTCTGTGCCTTTCTCTCAATTAAAAAACAAATTTATTTATTTAGCTGCACTGGCTCTTAGTTGCGGCATGCGGGCTCTTTTAGTTGTGGCATGTAGGATCTAGTTCCCTGACCAGGGATTGCACCCAGGCCCCCTGCATTGGGAGTGTGGAGTCTTAACCACTGGACCACCAGGGAAGTCCCTCAATTTTGTTATATAACCTAAAACTGCCCTAAAAATGAAATCTTTTAAAAACTAAAAGAAAGGGACTTCCCTGGTGGTCCAGTGGTTAAGAATCTGCCTGCCAATGCAGGGGACGAGGGTTCGAGCCCAGGTCCGGGAAGATCCCACATGCCGCGGAGCAACTAAGCCCACGTGCCACAACTACTGAGCCTGCGTTCTAGACGCCGCAAGACACAACTACTGAAGCCTGCACGCCTAGAGCCCATGCTCCGCAACAAGGGAAGCCAGTGCAATGAGAAGCCCACGCACTGCAACGGAGAGCAGTCTCAGCTCTTCGCAACTAGAGGAAGCCTGGGCATAGCAATGAAGACCCAATGCAGACAAGAATAAATAAATAATAATAAATAATAAAAATAAATTAATTATTAAAAAAATTTTAAAAAACTAAAATTAAAAAAAGATAAGCTTAGAGAATATTATAGTGCCAGAAATTAAGGAAGTGCTAAAGTGTGCTTGTGTGCACAAGCACAGACACACACAATGATGGAAGTATGTCAGAAGGACACAGGATCCAATTAAAAAGGATACTGATGGAAGCCTTTTCATCTAAAGATGGAACAGTTTCAGCAACAAAGTAAAATAATATTGGATTATAAGCCAACATATATCAAAAGTATCCATGAGTCCATATGATTGATTAAATAAATAAATTGGGAGAATAGACAAATCTGTCATGTGGAAGAATTCCAAATATATACAGTATATATAGTTACTATTAGTAAATATACTATTAGTGTATGATTATATACTTTTACTAGATAGATAGATAGATATAGATACTCTGCCCTCAAGTAGGTGGAACATAATTCCCCACTCCTTAAATGTGGTGTGCATATGGTGCCTTGCTTCCAAAGAAGGGATGAAAAAAAGAGTAACCTGACAGTGGGGAAAACACAAACACTTCCTTCTCCAAGTGATCTAGGTCAACGTCATCAATGATAACTCACATTAACGGTACGTACTCTTGATGTGGTGTGATGGGAATGGCACTTTACCTCCGTAGCCTTTCCCCCCAAAACTCATCATCACAGTTTAATCGTGAGAAAAACAACAGACAAATTCCAATACAGAACATTGTACAAAACAGCTGACCAGTATGCCTCAACACTGTTAAAATAATTAAAAAATAAGGAAAGTCTGAGAAACAGTTATAGCCAAAAGGATCCTAATGATGCACAAATACTAAATGTAATGTAGTATCCTGGATGGGATCCTAGAATGCATAAAGTACATTAGGAAAAATGAAGAGTATCTGAGTAAGATGTGAACTTTTAGCTAATGATAATATACCAGTGTTGACTCATTAATTATAACAAATGTACCAAAACTAATATAAGATATCAATAATAGGAGAAACTGTGGGGGGGGGGAAGGGGAAAGGGGAGGGTAAATGGAAACTTTCTGTACTAGCTTTGTAATTCTTCTATAAATCTAAAAGTTTTTACATTAAAATTTATTTTTATTAAAAATAAATTTAAATTAAGTATTTAAAATATTAAAAATAACATTTAAAAATAGAGACTTTCAAAAGTCATTAATGACATCACACTCACTGTACAATATTTTAATCGGAATGATATCTGAGACTCCTTATTACTTTCTGTTGAAAACTATATCTCATTTTAAATCTTGTTGAATTATGCAAACTATGTATGACATGCAGATGTACTTGGGATGGCCAAAAGTTTCGTTCGTTTTTTTCCGTAAGATGGCTCTAGTAGCATTTAGTTGTCTTTAACTTCATTCGAAACAATTTTGTTAGATTGTACGCGACAGCGCTCATGTAAGTGTGCATTTAAAAAAAGACATCAAAATTGGTGAATTTTTGTGTGGCCATTTTAATATTGAAGATGGGAGAAAAAAAGCAACATTTTCGGCATATCATGCTTTATTAGTTCGAGAAAGGTAAAAACGCAACTGAAATGTAAAAAAAGATTTGTGCAGTGTATGGAGAAGGCGCTGTGACTGATCGAACATGTCAGAAGTGGTTCGCGAAATTTCATGCTAGAGATTTCTCACTGGATGATGCTCCATGGTCAGGTAGACCAGTTGAAGTTGATAGCGATCCAATCGAGACATTTATAGAGAACAATCAACGTTATACCACGTGGGAGATAGCCGATATACTCGAAGTATCGCAATTAAGCGTTGAAAATCATCTGCACCAGCTTTGTTATGTTCATCGCTTTGAAGTTTGGGGTCCACGTAAGTTAAGCAAAAAAAACCTTCGTGATGGTATTTCCACATGTGATTCTCTACTTAAACGTAATGAAAACCTTCTGTTTTTAAAACAAATTGTGACGGGCTATGAAAAGTGGATACTATACAACAATGTGAGACGGAAGAGATCGTGGGGCAAGTGAAATGAACCACCACCAACCACACCAGAGGCAGGTGTTCATCCAAAGAAGGTGATGTTGTGTATATGGTGGGATTGGAAGGGAATCCTCTATTATAAGCTTCCAGAAAACTAAACGATTACTTTCAACAAGTACTGCTCCCAATGAGACCAGCTGAAAGCAGCACTTTACAAAAAGCATCCAGAATTAGTCCACAGAAGACACACTATCTTCCATCAGGATGACACAAGACCGCATGTTTCTTTGATGACCAGGTAAAAAACTGTTACAGCTTAGCTGGAAAGTTCTGATTCATCTGCCGTATTCACCAGATATCGCACCTTTGGATTTCCATTTATTTCAGTCTTTACAAAATTCCCTTAATGGAGAAAATTTCTATTATCTGGAAGACTGTAAAAGGTACCTGGAACAGTTCTTTGCTCAAAAAGATAAAAAGTTTTGGGAAGATGGAATTATGAAGTTGCCTGAAAAATGGCAGAAGGTAGTGGAACAAAATGGTGAATGTGCTGTTCAATTAAGTTCTTGGTGAAAATGAAAAATGTGTCTTTTATTTTTACTTAAAAACCGAAGGCACTTTTTGGCCAACCCAATATAATCTTCTGAAGAGAGTAGCCAGTGTTGCCTATAATTTGTATCTTTATTTGCAAATTGTCTTTATTATGTAAGGGTTGTGTCAAGTGAGATGTTAATAGGAAAAGTGCACCCGCTAGAGCTTTGGGTGTTTGCAAACTTGCAAAACTCAATATGTTTGTTATTATGGAAGTCATCACTTACCCTATTTGTAACATACTGATTAAAAGGGAAAACAAAATAGTAACACTTAGGGCAATATAAAGATCGCTTGTGAAAAGTGCATTTATGTTACAGAACGTCAAGTCCCTTAACTGAAAATGTAATACAAAATAAAAGTAAATGCCATTAATAAAATATTAACTTGATAAAGTTTCAGTGACATGTTGACTGTTAGGGCAAAGAAAACATTGTTTATATCCAATATAAATATATTTGGGAAGGGGCTTTTGGCAAAAATGTTCTTACCTCATAAATAGGTTTCTGAGACCAATTTCAATGTGTATGGGGTCCCCCACACCAGTAAGCAATTCTCAGACACCAGCAGAGTATCCAGAGATTGCATCAGATTCCACAGGTTAAGGGTTCAGCCTACAAGACTGTCATCCTGTCCCCACTGCAGACTCCAGTCACGAGTCCAGGTTTTTCACCAGTGTTTCTGACTGACCAGCTATAAATCAGAGGTTCCCGTGAAGGGTCCAAGGTCCCCAAGGAAGGTTCAATTAATTTGCTAGAGTGGCTCCCAGAACTCAGAGAAACATTTTACTTACTAGGTCAATGGTTTATTGTACAAGGATATAACTCAGGAACAATCAGAAGGAAGAGATGCATTAGAGCAAGGTATGGGGATGGGCATGGAGCTTCCATGCCGCCTCCAGGAGCACCACTGTCCCGGCATCGCCACGTGTTCACAAACCTAGGAGCTCTCAGAATCCTGTCCTTTTGAATGTTTATGGAAGCTTTAATTACATAGGCATGACTGATTCAACTTCTAGCCCTCTTCTCTCCCTGGAGGTCAGGGGGTGGGACTGAAAGTTCCAATCCTCTAACCGCATGATTGGTTCTCCTGGCAACCAGCCCCCATCATTAGGTGCTTCTAAAAGTCACCTCTTCACATATCACAGGACACCTTTACCACTGTCTACACTTAGGAAATTCCAAGGTTTGGGGAGGTCCTGAGCCAGGAACTGTGGAGGAAGACCAAGCATATATATAAGAAAAATATATTTGGTCATTCAGATGACCAAAATATATTTCTCATAAATCACAAAAAGAATAAATTTTGAGTAGCAACATCAACGAAATTGAAAATAGGAAGCCCAGCCTCTTCTTCCCGTAGGGAGACATCCACAAACCAATTGCCTTTGTAAGAAATCCAGAAAGCAGTTAAGAGGTTCAGGCACCAGATAACACAATTTGCATGAATAAGAGAAACAAAGGAGTTGCATCTTAATCTCTTCCTAGTCTTTTGATGTGACTTTGTTCCACTATGACCCGATGATCCTTTTCCAATCCAAAGGACAGTCCAGGAGCCTCTATGCACACTGTGGTGGGTCATACAGTTCTCTGGCAGGTTGTACCAAGAGGAAATTGAAAGCCTTATTTTACAAATTGGAACATTTTGGTTTGATTTATAATGCTTTCTCAGGCAGGGTCTAGCCCATAATATGCATACGCCAAACCTGAAGCACCAGCAGTTGTTTTTATCTTAATCGGTGGAAAATATAACCACAAATGCATACACAGGGAGAAATGATTTGTGACGTCTGAATCAGCAGTACAGTAATGTGCAAAATTAGGTCTCTACACTTCTCTGATTTTTCCCATTCAGACTCTTTTTTTTTTTTTCCTCCCTGACATTAAGCACCAACTCTTAATGGTAGAGAGGAAGAAAAGAAGCACAAGTCAGTAGGTCTTGGTGACCATCCCTTTTCTGCCACCAATGAGTCATGTCCCTCTGGCAAGTCCGTAATTCCTCTCCTCCTCAGATTTCTCCTCTGTGCAAAGTGAGCTGTAATAATACAGTGATTACAAGAACAACATTGATTGTCTAACTCTCAGGGGCTTTCGCTTTACAAGCATTGTCTCAGCCATGAGGGTGATACTCTACCTGTCCTTGGTTCACAGATGAGAAAACTAAGAATCAGGGATGATATGCAGCTTGCTCAAGGGCAGGCTGGTTGGAGGTGGCTCTGGAGCAGACCTTGAACCTGGGCTACCAGACTCCAACACTGCCCGCTCAAACCACTACTCTGTACAGTCAGAATGCAGATATCTAAGGCCAGTGAGTAACTGCGGACCCACTAAGTGTTAGGCGCTCAGTGGGGGGTTGTCACACATTATATCACAATGGCTCTTTAGTCATTATTCTCTTACTTTTTAAGAAAAGGAGATCGAGGACCAGAGTAAATGAGTCATTTAATCAGAACCACAGTGAAAGCTGAATTCATATCTGGGCTTCTCTGTTTATAATGTCTAAACTCTCTCCACTGCGTCATGTGGTCCATGTGGCTCTCTCTCCTCTGTGGCCATCAGGCAGGGTCTGGCGGTGCAATGGCTTGAAATACTCAGATATTTTATTCAGTGCCAGCCTCCAGCTCATTCTATTACCATAACCCATTGATATGGAAAAATCCATCTTTAACGGTTGCTATGAAAATTTACACTTTGTCCTAAAGAAGTTATTATTGCCAGGAAAGGTTCAGTTATTTTTCATTTTTGATATGTGTACTGATCCTTTTAAAATGCATTCTCTAATTTATTTTATGGGAACAATTTTAAGTATAAAGTTTTAAAAGGAAGACAACTTTTTTCTCTTCTGGAGAAAAGAAGAGAATTTAAAAAAAGAGAAAAAGAGAACTTTTCTCTTCTGGAGAGCCTGAGACCCGTTCCCTCTGTGTGGAGTCATTGAAGGAAATACTTTCAGAGCTTTGCAGACCAGAATGCCGAGCCTACTCACTGTGGCACTTTGGACATACTGCGTAACTTTGCTGAGGCTCAATCTATTTGTCTGTTAAATGGGCACAATGATATTTCCCTCAGAGATTGCTATAACAATTTAAGTAGATAACAAGTGGCATATAATATGTGTTCAACAATATTTAATCCCCTTCAATAATTACTTAACAGAAATTGTCAATTTATATCTGCTTTTGCTTAACATGCTATGTTTGAAAATGACAAAATCAGGGATATAGGCCTAGAAATACAGAGTAAACACTCGAACAATGACCTTTCTTTTCCTCTGCTTTTTTTTTTTTTAAGGGCTTCAGGTTTTCACTGCCTGTGACAGAGGTCAGGAAGGAGCTGTACTCTTATGTGAAGGGCAGCAAGTCCTAGGGTGAGAGCAGTAAAACTGGGGTCAGAAAAACAAAGTTCAATCCTCAGTGCTTTATTTACTAACTCTGTGATCTCCTCAAATCATTTAAATTCCCTGTTCTTGTTTTCTCATCTGCAAAATAGGGAAATTAAAAATATCTATTCTGCTTTGTTTGTAGGCAAGAGCTAGCTCTTATGGTGAATGCTTCTGTCATTTCCCCCTTATTTCATTCATTCTATAGCAAGGTTGCTGCTGCTGAATGCTTATGTTTCTTCTTACTTGTTATCACCAAGAAGTGCTTGAGAATCTCAGTGTTCCTATTATAAAATTTAGCACATTCTAAGTTAAATATCTTGACATTTATTTTGAAGAGCTTATTTATCCTTCTATGACACCATGTTATACACTTATCCTTATGTGATACTAGCTCCATTATTTAAATACTTTAATATTCTATTCAAGAACTGGCAATATCCATGGATCAGCCATTTGAAGAGTAATTTTTCTGTAGCTGGAGATCTTCTGAATTCAACTTTACTCCTCTCTCCTTTAGGCCATTTGAATTACATCTTTAAATTGTTTAGGAGGTTTGGTGTGAGTGTGTGTGTGTGTGTGTTTTGGGCGGGGGGTTTCCTTTCTTCAGTATCCCATCATTTTTATTTTTGGGCCTTTTGGGAATTATTATTAAAGAATTTGATTGTAGAATGCCACTGTGTATTCACAGCCTGAAGCATTCATCAAAATAGATCTATCCAAAGCATTCAGTTTGTGGATTTGTACTCCTGATGCACTAAAATAAGAAATGTTAATTTCTTGCAGACTATTACTAGATGATTTTAAGTATCTGCCAAACAGGAATGTCTGTTTCCTTGTGAGGCATTTCCATAATAAAATCCTGGCACCATAGCTGAAGAGGATAATTTTATATAAACAGAGAAAAACAACAGCAAGTATTTTCCCCAAGGACAGTTTTAGCTACCATTTACCAATGCTGCTTAGTTATTTCTGTCTCATTTTATGCTTTTGTTTTGAAACAAAACACAATTTTACCTGGATGCACTCCCGGATAATCAGGAATTAGCTCAGTATGTTGACTGGCTCTGCTGAAGGCAAGACCTGCAGAAAATCAGGAGGCTCCACCGCCTCGCCCCTCCCCCCACGGACATCTCCAGAGGGGAGAAAAGGGTTAAGGATTATTGAAGAATAGAGGAGAGGGGAGGGAGCCCCGAGGAGGCCCAGCCGCGGCAGGCCTCGCCTCCAAGTCCAGCTTTCATCAGCAGCGCAGCGCCCGGCGGAGCTCTGAGCGCTGCCGTGAATTTGGAGGAGGGACGCTGCTGCTGCCAATTTCTGGGACCACGGCTGCGAGGAGTGGGCGTGGCCTCGGCAGTGTGGATGCTCGTTCGGAAAGATGCTGAGCGCTTTTCAGTGAGCAGTCAGGGCTGTGGTGTGTGTGTTTGTGTGTGTGTGTGAGAGAGAGAGAGAGAGAGAAGGAAGAGGAGGAGGTAGAGAGACCAAGACACCCAGAGGTGCTGAAAATCCAGACAGAGCTGGGAGACAGACTGAGAGCGGGACTGGAGCCCTCGGAGAGCCACTCAATATCTTTTGGGGGAGCCCAATGAATGTGAACATGAGGCCTGTCACCGGAGCTGTTCTCAAGACGCTACTTCTGTTATCTACTCCAAATTGGAACAGGGTTTTAGCTGGGAATTCCTGTAAGTACACAGCAAATGATTTAGAACTTGAAGGGGGCCTCTCTGCAAAACTTTAATTCTGTTGTTTTTTATGATTATTATTTGCAGCTGGAATTGCTGCAAAGCACATTGCTATAAATGAAGCATCACTTAAAATCTTGCAAATACGACTGGGTTTACACATGTCTTTCCTCTTGGTCTGGTCAGAATATGCAAAGTATCGTTTCTCTGTTTGTCTACGAGCAGAATCTTGTCCTCTTGTCTTTGTGTATTCATTGAGAACACTCAAGTTCTAGTAAAACATTAAATCGTCATCTTAATCATGGAATAGCCTGTGAATGTCTTCGTTTCTTCCTGAATTTTATTGGAATTATGTCTAACAGGAAAACAACTGGCAGACTTTACATTATGCTACATTAGCTTACATTTCTGAAGTTTGCAATTTGGCAGACTGATAGCTGGCTGCATCTTTAAAATGATGCCAGGATAATAACTGAAACATACTGCAGAATTCAGGGGCAGAATTGGTAGAGGTGAACCTCAATATTAGGAATTGTGTCCTCATGCCACCAGAATGAGACTTGAACACGGGGGCTTGATTCCTACATCTTGCTTAAAGAAATACATTCAGGTGCTTTTTTCAAAAGTATTATTCTTGAATTTTTAACTTTATAAATTTGTGATTGAATATTCTGATTCTGAGTTAATGGTCCCAGGGAAGATTTATTAAGACCTTATTTCTAATTTAAGTATCATCCAAAATAATTTGACAGAGGTCCCTTCATCCACTTTTTATTAGAGATAAGAAGTTTTAAAAGTTACATTTGGCCTAAAATCTCTAAACTGGAGAATTTCTCCCTCCCTGATGAATGATCAACAAGCTCAGCAAATACAACTTTTTCTCTCTTTCTTGGACTTTAAAGGAAAAGCTCATCTGCTTTTCAAGAAAGGGCTGTGAGGCCTGGTCAGGAATTTATGTCACTACAGTTCAAGCAGGTTTAGGTTTGGGGGACACAAATAAGCCAGGAACCAGGCATTTGCTATGGCACATCCCTTGAGCGTGTGGGAAGAACATTATAAATGACCTTACTGGCACAAGCCAAATGCTCATTTACATTGAATGGCCACTGTGATTGCGTCCTTCCATTCAGTATTAGCTCATTTAATGGTGTGGTATATCTATCACTCTGAAAGAAGAGAACTTCACTCGGACGCTGCACTGTGTTTTAGCTTCTGTTTTAATCTGGGGGTGTAAGAATCCCATGAGTCAATAAAATGTGCATATTTTCACCTAATCAAAATCTTGGAATGCTGTAATAGTAGCATTTGACCAACATTACAACAAACAAACAATAACAACACAGACCCCCCCCCACACACACACAGAAAGTTTTGTAGAAAACGCATAAGTAATTCATCGTGCAACTACCGAAGTTCAGCAAAAAAGGAAGCGCTAGAGGTCACTCTTACAATGTAAAGCACATCATTTGAAGCATCCTTCCCTTAAGGAAAGCAGCGCTTAAGTCTGGCCTAGAGGCAGTCTTGTCTTTCCAATATGCTGACTGTTTGAGTTTGTAATTGACTGATGTGACTGACTGGGCTATTAGTTGTTCACATTTGTTTATTTTCTTGAAGTCCAATAAAAGGCAGATCGACCTTCAATAGCTTCTTTGTAATATATCTTCTTCAAAGGAAAGATGAGCTGCTGAGAAGATCTCAGGAGAGCAGAATATTCATGGGTGCTTAGCTCTGGCTGGGCCTCTCCTGACGCTTAAAATTTCAATCCTGATTCTGTATTCTTTTAGCCTTGGTTTATTCTTCAGGAAGTAGTTTAATGCTCTTTTAAACATTTGATTAACTTAAAGAACCTATAGCATTTTAAATTATTAGGAACATTTAAATATTAAAGTTGGAATTCTTGGTTACCATATGTGTTAAGAGTTGACTGTTCTTAAAGTGTCATATATGCAGTTAATGACTTCAGATAATTAAAGGTGCATTTAGTAATTTCTTGCTAGTATCGCATTAACAGTATGATTTGCAGCAGTAGATATAAAACAAAAAAATTCATTTGCCAAGTTTTATTTCATTAGTATTTTGTTGGGGGGGGGAAGAAAGCAAAGCACTTATTACCAAGTCATGGTACTCCATGTATTGTATCTTTTTTGGAGGAACAAGTCTATATGTTTACCAGCAAGGTTGTAATTCAGCGTAGTGACAAGTGACCATCAACCACCATAAGTGTTTTTAAAGTATTATAATAGCTCCAGTAATTCTTTTGGACCAAACTTTACATTAAAACATGAATCAATCTTGAACACCAATATTAAAGTCAGGGAGAACTGAATAAAAATAAAGGAAATTAAAGGTCAGTCTCTCGGGTGAATACAAAGACGTTTTCCCTCTATTTACAGCTGATTCACCAGGAGCAAACCTGCTATCCACTGAGTCGGCCCAAGACTGCCCAAGGCCGCCAGTATGAAAGCTTACACGGGACAGGACTTTATACACCAGGGACAGCTCAGGGATTAGGTACACTTTAATTTGAATGTTAGTTGATCTAATTAATCAACAGGGTAAGTTTACATTAGAAGGTTTCTGTGCAAACACACACACACACATACATGTTCATGTGTATCTATGTGTGTGTGTGTGAACATATGTATATATTTATATAAAGATGCATAAACCACTAGATGCGTGTGCTTACACATCTTTGGTGACTGCTGACTCCTCTTCTGACTAAAGATGAAAAACGTTGAATGGACCACATTCTTTGGCTATTAGCACCCTACCTGACATTTCAAAAGCATTGAACCAGCCCCAGGTCTTTCCTCCTTGTTCTGGTCAAGGTGTTATTATATTGAAGGGTTCCTTCTGTGAAAGTTTAGAAACAGATCCTCCTAGTAGGGCTTGCTCTTTGATAAGCTGCACAGGCTGTTGTTGCTTTCTTCACTTGCTAATAAGATACATGCACTGAAAAGGGAGTCACCTCTTTATTTTTTTAAATTATTTAAAAAAATATTTATTTTCATTTATTTATTTATTTTGGTTGGGCTGGGACTTAGTTGCGGCCGGTGGGCTCCTTAGTGTTGGCTTACGGGCTCCTTAGTTGTGGCATGTGAACTCTTAGCTGCGGCATGCATGTGGGATCTAGTTCCCTGACCAGGGCTCGAATCTGGGCCCCCTGCCTTGGAAGCGTGGAATCTTAACCACTGCGCCACCAGGGAAGTCCCTTTATTTTTAAATTGCTCTTATGAACCCACAGTTTCCTTCTGAGCATTAAGACGTTGTTGGGGGAGGGGTGGACACTGTAAAAGAAGAAAAGGTGTAAGTCAGCTAAGAGTTTTGCTTTTATTTTTACTCTTGCAGATCATGTGATGGAAGCTCTCTGGCTTCAGGTATACTGAGTATATTTAATGCTTAACAAGTAGCTTATGAATGACATAATTAGAAGTTAATTTCTCGCTGTGTGCTTTCTTTTCCATAATTGGAATAAAGGCTGTATCTGATATCTACCCTGAAAGAAGCACTAAAGAATATGTTAAAGTTAACAAAAGTTGAAGGTAATGACTTGAGTAGATGATCGTTCTTGTGGGCTCTGGGATGCCACCTAAATGCTACTGGACAGATTCTCAAATTTTTCAAATTCAGCCTTGTACCTCTTTCTAGAAACTTTCTTCTTTTCCTCCTCCTCCCCACCCAAATTCTTTTCCATAGCAAAAAATTACTAGTATAAACAGTAAAGTACTGTTAAAATACAATTACAAGTTGCAATACATAAGTAGCTGACCTCTGGATATAAAGGTGAGCCTGAACTTTGACTCACTTTTCTAACAGCTATACTGATTTGTTTTCATCAATGTGGTGCGTTCTCCCCTTTCCTGATAGTATGCATCCCAAATCATTTCTGATAAGGGCAGCCTCCAGCTATGGAGATAACACAGCTCATAGCCAACAAGGAATCGAACACAGGACTTCCATGTGATACCTAGTGCTTAACCTAAGTAAAAAACATTTTTATGTCTTCTAAAATTAATTTCAGAATTTGTATCATATGTAAACAATTCCTTTATGGAAGTCAATCTCTATATCAAGATTGAATTAATTTACCTTTTCAGTGAAAACAAATTAATAGAATTATATAATGTCACTTGTAAGATAATGTAATATTTAGTTCAGAGGTTGGTAAAATATGGCCCATGGGTCAGATCTAGCCCACTGCCTGTTTTGTGTAGTAGCCTGTGAGCTAAGAATGGTTCTTACATTTTTTTCAAATTTTTTCAAATTAATTTTTATTGGGGTAGAGTTGATTTACTGCATTTTGAAATGTTTGAAAAAAATTAAATGAAGAATTCTTTGTGGCATAAAACGATTATATGAAATTCAAATTTTAGTTCATTCTTCTCGTTAGTAGACCAGTATGGCAAAAATTCATACTCAATTATTATTATATTTTTAATTTTATCAATAAAATTATCTTAAAATTGATTTCCTTGTTATACAAGGACCTAAATAACATTCTTTACTCTCTAGCTCTTCATAGAAAAAGTTCATTGACCCTTGACTTAAATAATACACAATGTAATATAATGATGTGACTTGGATAGTAGATAAATTATATACTGCTATGATAAAATTTAGTCTTTATTTAGCACGCAGATGCATTCCTCAGGGATTGAAGTGCTGAAGGTAGTGCTACAATTGCCAGGAGCTATAACAGAAGAAGCCTTTATTAGCATCTTCTTCATATGTGTCTTCTTAAAGACACTATTCTTCAGAAATCTTGTTATTTCCATGCGTATGAATTATTTATAACTATTTGCAAAGTTTCAGCAGTCTTGGCTGCTAAAGAGACACTTTCAATCTCAAGTAATCCCCTTAGTATAAGAAGTTCAATAAAGTGTATACGTAATTGCAGCTTAGATATTTTGAATGAAAACTCTGTTGTTATTTTATACTTTCATGAGTGTAAAATATTCCACTCCATACTAATGAGGAACATGCATCTGAAATCACTAATTGGATGGAGTAAATCATCTTACTGGAAGAATGCCCTTGTCCCTATGACTTTTACAGTAGCAGCTTCCTAAAAATTCTGAAATTGGCAAACTTTCTAGAGTAAATTGAAAAATAGATTTTCACTTAAGCCCTGCCCACTGATAATTCATAATAATTAAGCAGGTGCCTTTTACCTACTCATGCCAAGATAATTAATTTTTATGTAAATGCCCTGTCCGTTTGGAATTGTATTTAATTTTCATTTCCAAGAACTGATGAGTGGCCTCATTTTATTTACATTATACTCTTTACTACAGTGTTTTTTTAGAAGTTTAAGTTAAAAAATATGATACGATATAATATTTTAAAAATTCTTTTCCTTGAAATTTCACTGTAGCATTTTTTCCCCAAAATAAATGGCCATATGTTAAAATGATTTATTTTTCATAATAGTGTTTACAATGGTGCAGAACTAATGAAGATTTCTGTCTTATCAAAAGACCAATTTCCAGATCAAAGATAGCCTAGGACCATCTCATATAGCTTACTTAATGTGACTTATTCTGGGTGTGGACGAGAATGATGATGGGATTCATGACTCTCCATGGTAAATAGATGATAAAGTATCGTGACACTTGCATTACATGGTTCTGAACTTTTTTACAATAGAATATCAGTCTTGCTTTGTAAACACCGCTTTGTCACAATTTGATACTGTATTTAGAATCTGAATCTCCTTTACCTTAGATAAATTGTATTGGGGCCTTAATGTTGTCAACTTACGAATCATATCACTGACTAGTCAGGTTATTTGAGAAGTTCTTCTCTGTCCTTTTAAAAAAATCTTTTCCTTTCCTCTGTTGTGACTGAAAGTTTACAGAATGACCCAGGCCCTGAAAATAGTAGGAAGAATAATAAGAATTTATCCAGCATTGTTACATAAATCCCAGATATGTGTATTCAGATTTGTAGGTGACTGTTTCTGGTGAAATATTAAATAATGCAGAGTTTGATTTTTTTAAGTGGCCTGGTGTTTCCATTATTGCTTAGCTTAATTATTTTTTCATTTTTATCGACTCAGAAATATTGGCCTCAGTAACTTGTTTACTATTTATTTAGAATTATTGCAGTTTTTCAAGTTAACTGTATGATAAGGAAGGATGGACCCATCACAGAATATGTGCTTAAAACAGGGGATGTTTCATGGATTAACCACGATCATGAGGTGAATTGAGCTGTGTTTTTGGTGGTGGTGGGGTGAATTCTCATAGAATATATAGATTGTTGTTTTAATGGGTATTTCAGGTGGGAACTTTTAGAAACACTCTTTAACAAACAGACCTTTAAAAACATGTCTTGAATTGTAGCATCACATGCTAAGGTCAGTTTGATTTGGGTCCCTATGAAAAGGAAAATCTCAGAAAGAGAAATAAATGCCCTAAACTAAATACAGACAAAAAATTATGGAGCTTTAGAAGAACTTGTGTTTATCACTGAAAGTCCTTAAAGGAAGAATGAACTCATCAAAAAGCCTCAATTAACTGAATATACTTAAATGAATAATTCACCCACAATATTAATATTGTAATTTGAAGTCTTTGAGTTTTTTTTTTTTAAGTTTAAAATTTCTTGAGGAATAATGGATAGTTTACCCATAAGACTAAGTTACAATAAATGCATTTCTAAATAATCAAGATGTCATTGACCATTGGATTATCTTCTTAGTTACTTTTTGGGAGAAACTTTGATGTCTGAGATTCCAGCATTTGAATTTTTTCAAGGAGTTCTAAGGCTGTCGTTATCTGGCTGTGTGCTTCAGTTAGGCATGTATGTATACATGTGTTTATTTATTTGACTTCTAGAACTATCATTCCTTGTTTATAATCTATGAATTTAGACCTTCCACGGTGCTCATCACTCCAGGGTCTTGGTGACTCTGTGTTGGTAAACACCATATCTGATATGCTACTAGCACAAGTAAAGATATTTTTGTTTCCCAATTGACTTTCAGAGGATAAAGTTTTTGCAAGCATGTCTTTTGCCAAGGTATTCACATACATGGTACCTGAAACTACAGTATTACTTACTGGTAAAGAATGTACATGCAAAATACATTACAAATTGTCATTATTACTTCAGTTCTTCTGAGGTGAGTTGGTATTTGGAAGAGAAAGAGTATGTGCTTCATTTTTTTTTTTCTCCCAGTGCATTTTCGTCATGGTTCACGGAAAAGTGGTACTCTGGTCATAAAACCAGAGAAATAGCATAAAAGAGGCAAAAATGAGCCCATTTATGTTACAGTTAATGAGTCATTCCAATGTAATAATTGGAAAAGTGAGTGCAGCCTAAAAACATTTGACATTTTAAGTAGTTTAAAATTAGTAACTATAAAATTTTTTTATGCTATAAGTATTTAATAGAACAGTGAAGAAATTTACCTCTAAGTTTTTTAAATCACAAAGGAAAAAAAGGGTGTGATATGTATCAGTTGTCCTACAGCTCTAATTACTTTTTTTAGTGAGTACCTCTTATTACTTGGCAGTGCTCTAGAATAAGATGTTATGTGTTTCTAAATTATAAAAAACATATTTGTTTCTGTAACCATTTTTTTTCCCTCACTGGCAAATATGGTACTTACAAGTGAGGTCACAGGTCGATATTAGTTTAGAAATAGTATGTGAATATATAAATTCAACTGCTTTCCTAAATTACATTTATTGTATAGTTTTAAGACAAACTACAACCTGTAGTTTCATTAATTCAGAGTTACTCTGAAGTTATAACCTACAGAGAGATTTTTAAAAAAACTTTATTTATTTGCTCACGCTGGGTCTTGGTTGCGGCAGGCAGGCTCCTTAGTTGTGGCACTCGGGCTCCTTAGTTGTGGCACACGAACTCTTAGTTGAGGCATGCATGTGGGATCTAGTTCCCTGGCCAGGGATTGAACCTGGGCCCCTTGCACTGGCGTGGAGTCTTGACCACTGTGCCACCAGGGAAGTCCCGAGAGATATATTTTGAATGTCCGTTGAAGGGCATTGATAAACTCTCCTAGGAATTTGTTGCAAGTCTTGGAGTTGGGAGATGCTTGGATGGCAATGAACAGACATTTGACCCTGTGGCCCATAGCTGAGAACCCCACATTTTCCTGTTAATGTAAACCAATTACCTTTGTGTATCAGACTCAGAAGAGAGATTTTTGAGAAAATTTGAGAAAATTCAGTTTCTCTCTGGACTAACAGCTTTGTTCTAAAAGATTGAATATGTATTTAGATCTTCAAGACTTGTCTTTGGTTTTCAAAGATATTGATATGTGTTTGTCTTTTAATGTTCATCAGTAGATAACCAAACAGAAGAAAGGAACTAAATGCAAAGTGGTCTGTGAGGGAAATGAATTGCTGAGAGGAAACTGTCAGTGTGTGTGTCTGTGTATGCGTGTGTGCACGCGAGCGTGCATGCATATGTTGGAAGATACTTTGGGTAGGGACTGGGAAACAGGCCATGTCGGCAGAGAAATGGAAGACAATCCCCTAGGTGGCACATTTTCAATTAAGTATTGTTGGGATACATAATAAGATTTTTATTTTATTGCTACTATACCAGAATAGTCTCCTGTATAGTTTTAAAACAGTATGTGGGATTAAAAATAGCAAGAGGTCTTTCTGGATCCAGTTTAAACTCATCCCAAGCAGAGGGACAGTGTTGCCCTTTTCTGATCCCAAAGTGCTTTATTTTCTAGGCAAAGGCCATGAAGACCTCAGGATCCCCAATAGTTAATTCAACTTCTAGTCAGTCTTGGGGTGCTAGTCTTTCTGAATATGGCAACAAAGGCAGAAAATGGCAGGAGAGGTTTTGACTTAAAAGCCGCTAGATAAATTGAAACATAATTTAACTCTTGAAGACAATGTGGTAAAGTGATACTGCTACCAGGAGAAGGGCAGTCTAAACAAAGTTTTGCATTTTTCACATCCATTCACTTTTATCTCTCAATTTTGGCGGATTTTGAACAAAAACAATCTATCTCCAAGGCAGAAAGCTGCATGAATGCTTAGCAATCCTCATAATTAAGGATTTATAATACATATTTACATTTGCCATGTTTTAGATGTTTAGGACTTAATTAAAAGAACATTGCTAAAATAAAAGCAATTCTATCTAAAGTGGTGGTGAGGGAATTCTGTACAAGGTTATAAAGCTGCTCAATTAGGCTCTTTTGTTCCATTGTGAGTATGATTTCCGTGCTTATTTGAACTGTTGTACTTTAGCATGAGCCTGTATTATAACACTGTTAAGAAAACATCACGCGCCTTGTAAAATGTCATAACACACCTTCAAGTATCATAAGATGCGTAGTCCTTCCTAAAACACACAAAAGAGAGAAAATTCGGGAAAAGAAATAGCATACATGTAGGAAAGCAAAGAGCAAACACTGAAGATAACTTTTGGTTTCTTAAATTCATAGCAACCTATAGGATCTAATCACAAAATGGAATATGATAAAATATTTCATAGTCAAATGTCTACTACAGAAATGGAAAAAGGAGGCTACCAAAAATATGATGTAGAATTTTGGGTACTAAGAATAAAATTATGATCACAATAATTTTCTATGCTTGATGCATAAAACTGAGTCATTTGCTGGTGTAGCCTTGTAAATGATCATATTCATCTCTTAAAGGCCTTGATATGTGCTTGCCTTGTCTCTCTCTCTCTCCCCCTCTTTCTCTCTCTCTCTATTATATATATATATATAAAATTATATATACAAATCGCAATATGAAACAGATTAGTATGAGAAGAATGTATGTAGTATCATTAATCACTGACACATTCTCTAGAGAAGATGCCAGCAGCGCCCTCTTTTTCTGAGTTAGCAAAACTGAGCCTTCCGTGATCACTTCCCTGGATTTGAGGATGATCTGGCTGTGGCATCTGTCATCTTTGCGATTGCCAGGGTTGATTTGGCTGAGAGACCTGCGAGGCAGCTGTCCCCTTCCTCCCTCACTACTTCCTGTGACTCATGCAGTATTTTTAAATACTACACATATATCATATTTTTAGGTGTCTGACATAATGAATTGATGTTTTTAATCAATGTTTAAGGTTTTTATCAAAATGAAAGCGAGTCTTGTCTCAGCTGTATTTCATTGTTAGGTGTATATTAAGTCCAAACTTATTAGCGTAGCAAACAAATATCTTCCTCCTCTGAATTTGCTTATATTTCCCCTTTCGTCTGTTTTAATTGCTTTTTCTTCCGGACAAACCTGCCCCCCTGCAAGTGTCCTCTAGCCTCTGTCACCTGGTCTTTTTTTTTTTTTTTTTGCGGTACGTGGGCCTCTCACTGCTGTGGCCTCTCCCGTTGCGGAGCACAGGCTCTGGAAGCGCAGGCTCAGCGGCCATGGCTCACGGTCCCAGCCGCTCCACGGCATGTGGGACCTTCCCAGACCGGGGCACGAACCCGTGTGCCCTGCATCGGCAGGCGGACTCTCAACCACTGCGCCACCAGGGAAGCCCTATATTCCTCTTTTAATTGTACACATTTGTAAAGATTATTTTCTTGTAAAATGTCATCATTTTTTAAAGATTCCTCTCATGTTTATTCCTCCTCATGGTAAACATTTGGGACTTTCATTGCTATTATTTTATAGTTCATAGCTTTCCACACATGACATATGTTATCATTAATATTGAGAAATATTCCTTTTGCATTGGGCTCTGTGGACTCTAAGGTGGTGGAGTGTACCTCACAGGCCTGGAGGGCAGACATTATTATCACTATTTTACAAACTAGGAAACTGAACTTTAGGAGGTAGGAGGTATTTCCAAAGCCACTGAGTAAGGAAGGGTAACCTGGGGTTTGAACCCAACTTTCATGATGCCAAAGCCATTGCTCTTTGAAATGGAATACACTCATCTTCTCCGTGAGCCTTTAAGAGCACCTCCCCTGAGTATTAGAACCCACACTTGCCTGTTTTCAGGGTTCCCTCCCTGGTGTAATAAATTATAAGGTAATGTGCCTGTTTTCTTCCAAGGATTCTGTCACTTGTATTTTATCAACAAGCTCTTCCTTACGAGTTGAAGTAAAGTATCAGACGTCACCCAGTGTATATATAAGTGTAACTTTTTCTCCTCTGAGTTCCACCGACAACCCCCTACCCTTGCTCACTGATACCCAAGGACCTATCCATTCTGTCTAAATTCCTTCTTTGAGTCGATAGTTCCAGGAACAGGTTCTAAGGGGCTGGAACAGCTCAAATCACAAAGAAAAACCAGCTCCTTTCTGCAAGATTGCAACAGTGCCAGACCAAGGCACTCTGCAATTTTGTTTCTTGCCTCTGTGAAACCCCTCTCCTTCCCCATGTTCAGGAATACGCTCCCTTTGGGTGCTGTATTAGTCTGCAAGCGTTGTCATAACAAAATGGCACAGACTAGGTGGCTTAAACAACAGAAATTTATTTTCTCAAATTTCTAGAGGCTGGAAATGAAAGATCAAGGTGCCAGCTGGGTTGATACCTGGTGACACCTTGCTTCCTGGCCTGTAGATGGCCACCTTCTCACTGTCTCACATGGCCTTTCCTCTGTGTGTGATCAGTCAGAAAGGGAGCTCTCTGGTGTGTCTCTTCCTCTTCTTATAAGGCCACCAGCCCTATTCCATTAGGGCTCCACCCTTATGCTCTCATTCAACCTTAATTACCTCCTGAAAGGCCCTATCTCCAAACGCAGTCACATGGCGGGTTAAGACTTCAGTGTATGAATTTGGGGGAGGGGTGGGGTGGTGTACATAATTCAGTCCATAGGAAGTGCTCTCCCTGTTTCAACTGCCTGAATAAAACGTATCTTCTCTTGGTATTTGAGACAGATATTGCTCTGACCTATTGAAACCTGTCAAGTGAGTGAAGTCATCTTTCAAGTTTTTTTAAGCTGTCTTCTGATGGACCCCTTCCTCAGTGGCGTTGCTGGGATCACGCGCAGTGTGCTCCTCAGCTAACCCCCACTGCCTGGTTGCCACAGACGCTTGCACTCCCTGACCCTTCTCTCTTTCCTTTTATCTGGGCCTGGTGCTCTCTAACTGCTTCTGCCAGAGAGTTTCTGACATCCCGCTATCCCCCTCCAAATTCTTTTCTCCTTTATGTTACCGAGTCCCAGTTGTGTTGTGATTTGCTTCCTGTGTTTCTCATGTCCCCTTCCCAAAAGTTGATTTTGCAGTTTGTTTCCTCTGGCACTTTTCCACTTCTAATCTGTAAAACCCAGAGCACGAAGATTCTCCCTTTATTCCCTGGGATGCTTTCTTTGTCAAGCCAAAACCAACCAAACACAACGTAGGTAAAACAAATGCACAATCGTCATTCTAATAACTTCTTTAAATTCAATTTAAAATTTGTCTAATTTAAAATTTGTAGAATGCTCTCCTAGTATTGGGAACTGGGACAGATGTTTGCCATACATTGTTTCACTCAATCTTAATGTAGCATCTGTTCACACCAGTGTTTTCTCTTATGCATGCTTTTCCATCATCTCCAGTGCGTTTCTCTTGTGGCTAAATATTCTTTGTCTTTTTAAATGGTTCTTCGTAACTTATCAAGTGGATATGCTCTTATTTAAACGTTAAGAACCAATTGGTTGTGCACTGATTTATTTTTAAAGTTTCTCAGTCTACCAGTGTCTGTTTCTAGTACACGGCTATCTTAAGATTCCTGTAATTCTCTAAGATCACAGGATCTTAAGCCATTTACACATGTCAGTGTCATGAAGTGTTCAATTGTCTTTGCCCCACTTTAGTGAAAACCTAAATTTATTTTGGAAGGAGAAATTTAACACAATAACTGTCTACACCCTTCCCTTTCCTGCTCAAGAATTTATAACACTTAAAGATGGTTCTGTGTCTCTTCCGGTTTTATCATTTGTTCAAACATGAATCAGAGGTGGTGGGTAGAGATTGCCACACTCGACAGATCGCAGAAGCACATCTGTCACCCTCCAGGAAACCTGCTCACTCATCCATTGGTCTTGTCAGTTACACACACAGCCGTCTCGTCTCTATAGCCCTCAGCAGCATCACCGATCATCCCTACATGTGTGTCTCTCAGGAGCTTGGTGCCCGTGGCCTCTGATGGGCGGCTGCAAGTTCAGGTTTTCAGTTGTAACCATGAGCCTAGTGTCTTCTCCAGAAGGCATGAGTCACTGTTTATGGAAAGAACCTCTTAACTGCCATATCACTCCTCCCTTGGTACTGATTTTGATTTCTTTCTGGCGTCTTCCGGTTTCGTCTTCCTTTAAAAAAAAATAATTTCTTCCATCTTTTTGAGAAAAATTTCAACATCTCAACAAAACAGATTAGTATTCCTCCCTACTTTTATTCCCTCCTTAATCAGGAAAAGCAACCTGTATTTAATGAAGATCACAGTGAAAAAGAAAAACTTCAGATTTACAATTTTGAATGAGAACTCTGTTTCCACAGCTAAACCAGGACCAATACCCCTTGAGCCAGTCTCCCAGAGTGGATATGATTCTGTGAAATATCTGATATGCCTTTGAATGGTGTTCATTAATCCCAATCTCTTTCTGAAAAAGAAAAATATCAGAGAGATTCAGAGCACTTTGTGTCTCACTCTTTCTTTGACTACTGACCCCTATTCATCTAGCTCAGCTCTCTTTAATATTTCCTCGTTACTCTGCACAAGCAATACACTACACCTTAAAAATTTGCTCTATCGAAAAAATCAATGAGATCACCATTTCAGTATTATTTTTTAAATTAATTTATTTTATTAATTTAGTTTTGGCTGCATTGGGTCTGCATTGCTGCACGCGGTCTATTTCTAGTTGTGGCGAGCGGGGGCTACTCTTTGTGGCAGTGCGCGGGTTTCTCCTTGCAGTGGCTTCTCTTGTTGCGGAGCACGGGCTCAAGGCGCACGGGCTTCAGTAGTTGTGTCACGAGGGCTCAGTAGTTGTGGCTCTTGGGCTCTAGAGCGCAGGCTCAGTAGTTGTGGCGCACAGACTTAGTTGCTCTGCAGCATGTGGGATCTTCCCGGACCAGGGCTCGAACCTATGTCCGCTGCATTGGCAGGTGGATTCTTAACCACTGCACCACCAGGGAAGTCTTCAATATTATCTTTGATATAACAATATTCATGAGCTTTCTAGTTCTAGGTATAACAATATTGAATGCTTTCTAGTTTTCTTTCTATCTTCCCAATCACACGAGTAAAAAATATTAAGGGAAAACGATTTCCTAGGGCATTAATTAATTGGTTCTGAAATGAATTTCTTCTTAATTTGTACAATCCACTTTTTTAGGTGGACTTCTGTGACTGCACTTAAGGCAACCTTTCACAAAGTATATCTTCACAGTTTTAAGGCTATATGCTTGGAACTAATTGGATATTGTTGAAAATAAATGTATTTAATTTCACCTGCTAGTCAAATACGAGGTGAAATACTGCAAGCAAATGGCTAATCCGAGAGTTGAAATTTATTGCATATTCTCGAATGCGCTGTTTTTATTTTTTTTTAATTAAAAGATACAATTGATGCCCAGAACTGAATGTAGCATTTTTAGCAGAGTGGCTGGAACTGAAGGTTGTGATCAGTCTTTACTCTTTATGTTCAACAAGACTTTTCTTTTAATTAACTAATTAAATTTATTTAATACACATAGAGCTAATTCAAGTAATCTCCTTCTTCTTCAATAAGAATTTCTTAAGCCTTACATTCTTCTAAAAGTAAGAGATATAAACAGAGTAAGTACCTATCTGTCTAACAGTTGCCATTGCAGGGGTTCTGCTTATTTTCTAAGTGAGCTTCCAGTGTGATGCACAGCAAAAGAGATATCAGAGTTACCCTGGAGTTTCTATATTTTGGAGGGTGAGTGTGGTAGGTAAAGAAATTATCCATCCATCTATTCAACCGCTAAAACGACACGTGAGTTTTTTTCCTAGTCAGGCTAGTGGGGTAAAATCATAAATCCTTGCCAGTCAGGGACCCCAAACCATTTGGGGAAGACAGAAAGACGTGCCTTAAAGTAATTCAAATGAAAAGTAGGCCGTGATACACACTTCACTTTAATCTAGATTCCTGATGTAACGCCACTCTGATTTATTTGGTAACCTATATGTTTCCTCTCATTTCCTTTAAAAATCAGTGTATGACCAGCAATATTAGTAGAGTTGATATAAGATGAGTTATTATATTTTTCACTGACTATGAGTTTGGAAATTTATCCCCATGAATTATACCGGGTGAATATGTTCCATATTAAATGACCCCTATAATTGCACTCATTGGGACTCTGGTTATTTTTCAGTTGCTTTAGAGAATTATACCTAAGAAAGAAAGAAGAAATACCAACTAAGAATATTATAAAAATTCTTAGTGAAATAATGTTTACATTGCCTGGATGTATTTGGTTTCATACAAACAATTTTCACTGGGTGGGGTGATTGTTCATTCAGTCTATTAAAGTGTTCCTTACTCTTATAATTTTTGAGGCTTCCTGGGCTTCTACCTTACTCTGCTCCTTTTATTCATTTATTCACTCAGCAAATATTTAGTAAGCCTCTACACTGTGCTACCTACCATTACACATGTCTGCAGCATCAGTGGCTTTGAAATGTTACAATGGTCAGAATCGGTAACTTCTTGCTAACAGTTGAGAATGGAAGTTTTGACTCCCAGATACTTAAAGGCTTTTGAGATCATATTTTATGCCTAAGGTTTTGGTTTTCTTACAAGAAAATGTACAGTACTATTCAGGGTGCTTATAGGGTGGTTAGTTCTATTACACGCAATGTGCTCAGTTGCTGTTTTGGCTAACTGTTAACTAGCCCACCCTGGGCTTAAAGCTCAACATTGCCACTTTCTAGTTCTGTAGACAAGCACAGCAGTGTGATCGCCATGATGAGAGAGAGGAAGGAATACAAGGCTTCTGGGCTGGTTGTAGGCAGAACACCAGAGAAAGCAATTTCTTGGACAAACAGAAGAGCCAGGAGGGGGAAGTAGGGGGAAGCACTTCACTTCACTTTGTGAAGGAGCCTCACAAAGCGTGGAGCATTGGAAGGTGCCACAGGGAGTCCAGAAGGACTGGCTGAAAGTGAGGAGTGGCAGCAGGTGAAACTAAAGAAATAGTCAGGAAGCATCCCAGGTTATGAGGCTTATATGTAAAGCAAAGACCTAAGTACTGATACTCTCTAGGGGATCATCTTATTGTTAGAAGTGTTATATGTACACGTGTGTGACATAGATTAGATCTGTCTTTTGTAAAGTTAAAACTCTTGGCAATATGAAGGAAGGAATGATGAGGGAAGGGGAATAGAGTCTGTCTTGGGAACACGGAATCCGATATGTAGCGGGTGAATTAATTCCTGTAAGAAGTAATAAGAGCTATAAATTGAGACAGTGACAGTGGAGACAGACTTGTTCCGTGTGAACATGTAAGACTGACAGAATGTCATGATTGATTGAATGTAGAGATACGTGAGGTCGAGGAATAGCCAATTCCAGTTATTGGCTTTTACTTTATTATAACTGTGTTTGTATTCTAAAAAGTGTAATATGCTTTTTGTATGTAGCTGCTTTCTTTCTGAATAAGGAATTTTAATTCACTTATATTTGTTCCCTTTATTTTTTCATTCTCTTCCCCACTCTGTTTACAAAGGATCATATTTGAATTTTTTGAGATTGTGTGTGGTATGTATAATGCAATATTTTATAAAAATCCATGCCATGGTGGTATACTGAGTAAAACCTGTCTGAAATAAGGCTCACACAGAGTACTTTCTGGCATCGCATGTTGTTACATTTTAATGACATCTCTTATTTTTGGCAGGAACAGGAACATAACCTGAATTGAAGGTTTTGTGGACTGTTCTTCTGCATCACTGATAACTATGTTTTCCTGTCTCCCACTCAAATATCTACCCCCACCCCACCCAGATGTCTTAGAAAGTAGAGATTCAATACTTGCTCCTTCTGACAAAAGGTTGAATTCCTTTAGTTGGGTTGTTTAAAGGCTTCAGGACAAATACAGTCTGGGTTGAAGTATTTGTCACTTGATGTGTAAAAAGAAGACCTAGACACAATAGAAAAGCAAAAGTTGATTAAAATTTTACAACTTGCTCTTCAATGTAATTGAACAGACATTTACCAAGTGCCTTTCATGTTGAAGCATGTGCTAGAAAACAGGTATATAAAGATGTACAGACTCTGCTCTCAAAATGGAAGAGAGAGAGAGAGAGAGAGAGAGAGAGAGAAATGGTACTAATTGTACCATTTTTGGAAATGCCTCATAATTTCAAATCCACTTCTTTTGCTGTATCTAAGGATTCAGAAGCTATAGGTGAATGCTATTGAATACTGACCATCTTTGATACCTCAAGCATTGAGAAAAGCTAAGGTAATTGCCCCTCTAGAGAGCTTTAATCCGCCAGTGTGTTTTACAGGGTTACACAATCTTGTGAGATTTATAAGTCTGTGGCAGGAAACATTTGAGGCTTACAGTTGCTCTCCAGTGGCAACTGTTACATTTTTAAAATATGCCCCTGGACACATCTAGCTATGAAGAAAACCCCAGAAGGTTTTTACTCAACAAAGTTGTAAAGAAATAACCTTTTCTAATTTATAAGTGAACTTCGAGGATTTATGAAAAATAAGAAGAAAAGCTCTTTTTTAAAAAATATTTTCGTATTTTGAACATCTGAATTTCAAGTACAACAAAATCAGCAACTGGTCTTTAACAAGCTATTTAAATTGATGATAACCATTTAGCTAACTCGTCTTGACCACTTAACATTTCAGCATTTGTAATACACTGTTATTTAATTTAAATTTTGCTTAAAACCAGCAAACATACATTCAAAATTCTATTAGGTAGGAATGTGCCCTACCCATATTAGTGCTCTACATTGCAAAGAACTAGAGCTATTAAATGAATTATAATAAATCATGATTATTTATATTTTACTCAACCACAGTAACATATTTCATTTATTATGTTGCACCTTTAAAAAATAAAAAGGGACCTGTTCTTCCAGGTGTGCATGCATATCATGAGTTATTTCACAATGGAAATAAATCCTTAGTACTGAAGAATGAGAGTGATTTTACAGGAAAATCTTGATTTCAATCTATCACTTAAACTTCTCCGAAGTTAATTGAAATATATGTTCTCAGGCTATGAAATAATTGGTTTTTATTCCTTAAATTTGTCAAAGTTTACTAAACAAAAAGAAGCTGAGAAATTTATGACAGAGAGAGATAGATAGACAGACAATAGATAATATTTTACTCCACTAATGGTTATATGTAATCCTCCAGCACACTGTTTACAGATCCCTCTACCCAAAGACTCCAAATAACTTGCCACTTCTGATTTTGTTTGGCATTTGCAACGTACTAAAAATGTCTGTTTTAAATATTTCTTTTAAAAATATTATTCATGCTACAAGACCTGATAAATCAGATACTAACCTAGAAGGCAGAAATCATGTCTGTCCTCTTTAGATCAAATGTGTTATCTTTTCCTGATAACCCATAGTCAGAGACCCTTCAAGACACTTTTATTTCTCTGCTACCGTCACCGATCTCTTCGAGTGGTCACAAATTACTCATTCTTCCTTCTTCAGCATCTCTATATCCACCCCTTTCCTTTCGTTTTACTGTCACAGCCAGAAAGGTGGAGGCTTTTCAACTACACTTTGCGGCTGAGCGTTTAGACGGGGACAAGAAATGTGTGAACACAGAATTTCAATGTGTTGTTTTACTTACTGTGCAAGAGGCTTATACAGGGTGCCAGGACGACAAGGAGGACAGTTGAGCCCAAGGAGGTCAGCTAATGGCTCCTGGTACAGAGGCCGTTCCAAGCTGACGGTCTCAGCAGTGGCACAGAGCAGTGGAACCCGAATAGAACTGCTAGTTTAATCAAACTGTAATAGCGGAGTTTAACCAAAATGTAATAGTCCTGTAGCGTTCATAAGAAGGGTTGATGGGATGGGGGCAAGCAGAGTTGAAAATGAATTTAGAACGAACGCTCCAGGTTTTATGCGTGGCAATTAGATAATTTAGATTACCCCATTCAGATGCGTGTGGGAGTAGGAAGGGAGCCAGTGCTGGGAAGCAGCCAGAGCCTCAGTTCTAGCGCCCAACCAAGTGGAGAAATTCATTAGAATCTGAAATTAAGGCAGAAAACCAGTAAGTGGAGTGACCACATTCCTGGAAGTAATGAGGTGGCTGTAGCCATTTGCTCTCCAAGGGCCCAGTTGTCTGCAGGGATATTGGCCAACTGGCTTGTAAACCATCTCCAGGATCACACTGCCATCAATGGGGACATTATCTGATAAGCAGACCCTCAGGCTTTCTCTTATCAAGCAAAGTGGTGGGCTTTTAATACTGATTATGGATTGGGGAGGAGTAGGTAGGGCAGAAATGATAGTCATGTGAAGTTTGTATTATACTGATTCATCTTACCTGACTGTGACTCAGTGTTCTCTAGAACATGGTAGAGATTTTTAATTTCAGTTTTTACAGTGTTTTATCTTCAGAAAATTAAATTAGGGCTTCCCTGGTGGCGCAGTGGTTGAGAGTCAGCCTGCCGATGCAGGGGACACGGGTTCGTGCCCCGGTCCGGGAATATCCCACATAGCGCGGAGCGGCTGGGCCCGTGAGCCATGGCCGCTGAGCCTGCGCATCTGGAGCCTGTGCTCCGCAGCGGGAGAGGCCACAACAGTGAGAGGCCCGCGTACCACAAAAAAAAAAAAAAAAAAAATTAAATTAACCGATACTTTGAAGGTGATATCTGTCATATCAAAGATGCATTTAGGACTTCCCTGGTGGCACAGTGGTTAAGAATCTGCCTGACAATGCAGGGGACATGGGTTCGAGCCCTGGTCCGGGAAGATCCCACATGCCGCGGAACAACTAAGCCTGTGCGCCACAACTACTGAGCCCACGTGCCACAACTACTGAAACCCGCACTCCTAGAGCCCGTGCTACGCAACAAGAGAAGCCACCACAGTGAGAAACCCGCGCACAGCAACAAAGAGTAGCCCCTGCTCGCCGCAACTAGAGAAAAGCCTGGCACGCAGCAACGAAGACCCAGTGCAGTCATAAGTAAATAAATAAATAAATAAATTTATATATATATATATATATATATATATATATATATATAAAGATGCATTTAAAGAACTCTCACTATGGAAAGTATGTTCCATTGTTGTCTACTGTATAGACAACTTTGCCTCTCCCACATCATGTCCAATTAGGATACTGTACACAATGTACTTGCTCAAATAACTTTAAAAGTTCAGGCAATAAAGTGGGAGAGTTGTGCTGGTAGTATAATATAGTCTTTAAAGTAAAGATGTTGAATAGAAGAAAAAAAGCCCAAAGTCTTCAACAAGAAGTTTACATTCCCTGATCTTCAATTCCCAATCTAGAAAATGGAGATAATATCTTCCTTACAAGTTTGTTGTAAGGATTTAACGTGGCTAAGGCATAGTATGCAGTACTGTAACCACTATTGTTGTTAGCACTTTTCTCTAGAGGCCTCCAGTTAAGATATCCTTGGTACAGTGGCATGGATCAGTTCATCCTATTAATGCCTTAGTTGCTACATGTAAAATCACTTTGCAGTAGATTAGATGCAGTGACATGTCAGGGAAGTACCTGAGTGATGGGTCAAGGAGAGGATGTCTTTTATATCGGAGTGGTGATGGTGTGAACAGGTAACAAATACTTGGTCAACTCAACAGCGTTTTTGTAGGAATTAACATGAAAATGATAACTTATTCATATGAAAACAAAGTAGAAACTATACACCATTCTTTATAATTCCAGAGAAGTGAGAGCAGAAATATACAAAAATTAGCATTAAAAAAGAGAAAAATTTTGAATGAGACTCTTGGATTTTGTCTTTTATTATGGGAATAATCAGTTTTTTTTTTTTATTGGAGTATAGTTGCTTTACAATGTTGTGTTAGTTTCTGCTGTAGGGAATAATCGGTTTTTAAGCATGGTAGTCTTGAAAAGCAACACGACATATGGCCACTTGTAATACCATCATCATATTAAAAGCTCTAAGGATTATTTTAAGCTAATTATTTTAAGAGCTAAAGTTGAATGACAAATATTCAAAGTTTTTTTTTAAGAAGTTGTGTTTTAAGGCCAAAAGTAAATGATGGCGGGATATGCAAAAACTGAAATGTGTTTTCCATTTTAAAATAATTTATGATCTAATTCAAGGCATAGTACATATATCTAAGATAAAATTAACTATTTAAAAAGTGGTATTTGCAAATAATATGTACACTCATAAACATTAAAAGACCACGAAGTAAATGAGTTACCAGTATTTGGTTTAGTTACAAAGGAATGTTATCAGGATGTTGGCAGGGTTACAATAATTTTAAAAAGAGATGAAGGATGCATCCTATGGTCTCGTCTAAGGCTTGGAGTCCTCTATGCTTATTAGCAGAATTACCTTGCAGCTGAGGCCCTCAATTTCATGCTTGCTGTCAGTTTGGAGCTGTTCTCAGCTCCTAGAGACCACTATATGGTAAGAAACACATGACAGTTTTCTTCTACAAGGGCAGTTAGAACAATTTTACTCATGTTTCACGTCCTCTCCGACTTCTTTGTGTCTTTGACCTTTAAGACTTTTTGAAGGGCTTCCCCGATTAGGTCATGCCCACCCAGGATAATCTCGCTTTTGAGTAACTTAAAGTTAATGAAATTAGAGTTCAATTACATCTGCAAAATCTCTTCTGCTTTATAATGTAACCTAATCACAGGAGTGATATCCTATCGCATTCATAGGTTTTGCCTGCACTCAAGGGGAGGAGGTTATACAAAGTTCTACAAGGGGCTGGAATCCTGGGGCCATCTTAAAACTCTGACTACTGAGTGGCTTGCACTCCTGGCTGTGGGGCCTGTGCTATGATGCTACCTATGTTTAAGGAGATCAGGGGCTGGAAACATCCAAGTGTCCTTGAAACAGTGGTGGTTCTCTGGTGGGAGTGTGGCCTTGTTGGAAAGGGGGTCGTTCCAGAACTCAGAACTGGTATCAGCCTGTTGTCCCATTGAGCTAACTTATACCTGCTTAGCCAGCTTTTAACTAAGTTGTCAAAAACAGAGTGGAAATCAATCCCAGAGGCCAGCCAAGCTCATCCCTTGTTCAATTATGACATCAAACACAATGATCTTAGCCAATAAACTGGAAATATCCTCCATCTAACTTCATGTTATAACTCAGAGAAGCTTACCGTTTCTAGTTAACTTGCCCCCCACTCCCCTGTCCCTTAGTTAGAAATAGCTGTTTATTAGATAGCTTTGTGGACTCACCTATTAAAATGCATTTATCTGCAGAAAAATTTCTTATGACTATGAAGGACTTGAGCCTTCATCTTTAAGTGTGATATTTTGAGATACAAATAACAACTCTCAAAATAATTTGGTAATAAAATGGAGTATTTGTTCAGAAATATCAAAATATCATCTAATATGACTAGAAGAGGAACTGAAGTGAGGCTTACCCAATTTTCCCTCCAGGAATCAAAGTCTAAAACATGGCAATTTCAGGTTGCAAATAATCAGTTAATGGAAATAGCACATACTTAGGAGGTCATCGTTGCTGTGACTTCACGCACATGTGAAGTAGCTGGGCACAGCATGAATGCTCTGAACATTCTAACTACATCATCAAAGGTGTCTAAATGAAGAGATGCCTGTGTCCTCTGAATCCTTTCCACTTTCCTTATGAATCATGGCCACTCAATTTTTGCATCATTTGCAGTCTTAAATTTTATTTTTCTGGAGTAAATGAAGCAAGTAACTCTAAAATTCAAGAGATATAAAGAAAAATATGGCCTTTTGGAACATGAAGAATTATTCTTTAATAGAAAAACAATGCATCCCAAGGACATTTAACTTGCTTTTCAGGTTAATAATTCTGTGCCACTTGTTTTAGAGAGAAGGTAACAATGTGATTGGGCATGTTAAACACTGCCCTCTCTTTCTTTCCCCTTCTGGAGGGTTAATTCTTTTTTTTTTTTTTTTTTTTTTGCGGTACGCGGGCCTCTCTTACCGTTGCGGCCTCTCCCATTGCGGAGCACAGGCTCCAGACGCGCAGGCCCAGCGGCCATGGCTCACGGGCCCAGCCGCTCCGCGGCATGTGGGATCCTCCCAGACCTGGGCACGAACCCACGTCCCCTGCATCGGCAGGCGGACTCTCAACCACTGCGCCACCAGGGAAGCCCCGAGGGTTAATTCTTATAATAAGATTTTTGTAAGAGATATCCAGCTCAATTTTATCCAGTTCCAACTCTTGAAATGTTTGAATTTATAATAATTACTTAAGGTAGCAATCACAGGCACTTATACAATACTTACTATATACTAGGTACTAGAACTCTTTATACGCTGACTCATTTAATTCTCAGAAAGCCCTGCTTACCTTAGTACTATCATTATCCTCATTTAGAGATGGGGGAAGGCCGTTTAAAGTGCCTAAGGTCATTCAGTAAATGGCAGAGGCAGGACTTGAGCTCCTGGAGTATGGCTGTGAAGCTGTACTTGTAATCACTATGCTATGCTATATTCTGGCTTCTGGGTGAGATGACATGTAACTTATGATGCTGACCCTCCAGACACTTTCATCCCAGCAAGTGGAGACCCAGATCACCTGAGAGGTGTTGTCATAGAAGCCCGTTGAGGTTAAGGAGGGACCTTCCTGAGGGATGGGAGTGGTGGTTCAGGAGGGGTTTCATAGAGAATCAGGAAATACAGCTGAGACTTGGAGAAGAAGCAGGTGCTCAAAATGAAGAGAAGAACCTCTTTCAGCTTTGTGCATTGAGGAGAGGATTGGGATAATCTTCCAAGTGACTTTGGGAATGATATAGTCTTGTTGCTCTGAAATTATAGTCACACATGTGGATTCCATTGTTAACCCTAATGGCTTACTCAAAATAGAAAGTCTCATCATTAAAGCCGTATATGTGTGTCACTAAATCACACTCAAAACTATCAATACTTTTTAATAATCACTGGGCAATGATTTGAATCTGAAAAAAATTTTATTTTTTGATTCTACACCTACAGTTTGGTAATTGTGGTAGGTAGAGCAATGGCCTTCCAGGGATGTCCACATGCTAATCCCTGGAATCTTTGAATGTTACCTTATAACGAGACTGGCAAAGGGACTTCGCAGATGTGATTAGATTAAAGCTCTTGACATGGGGATTTTATCCTGGATTATCCAGATGCGCCCAGTGTAATCACAAGAATATGTGAAAGAGGGTAGCAGGAGAGTCAGGAAGAAGATATGATGGTGGAAGCAGAGATCAGAGGGCTGTGCATGAGGCAGTCGGCCTCTACATGCTGGAAAAGGGAAGGAAACGGACTCTCCCCTAGAGTTTCACAAGGAATATCACCATGCTGACACCTTGATTTTAGCCCAGTGAAACTAATTCTGGACTTCTGACATCCAGAACTGTAAGATAATACATTTGTGTTGCTTTAAGACACTAAGTTTGTGGTCATTTGTTTCAGCAGCAACAGCAAACTAATACAGCAGCCATTTACATCCTCTGCGGCTCTTCCTGGGCTGTGAAAAACAAGCAGTTGTCTGTAGTAATTCATTCAAGAACAGTATGGAGGTTCCTTAAAAAACTAAAAACAGAATTACCATATGATCCAGCAATCCCACTACTGGGCATATACCCAGAGAAAACCATAATTCAAAAAGACACATGCACCCCAATGTTCATTGCAGCACTATTTACAATAGCCAGGTCATGGAAGCAACCTAGATGCCTACTGACAGACGAATGGATGAAGAAGATGCAGTACATATATACAATGGAATATTACTCAGCCATGAAAAGGAAAGAAATTGGGTCATTTGTTGAGACGTGGATGGATCTAGAGACTGTCGTACAGAGCGCAGTAAGTCAGAAAGAGAAAAACAAATATCGTATATTAACACATATATGTGGAACCTAGAAAAATGGTACAGATGAACCGGTTTGCAGGGCAGAAATTGAGACACAGATGTAGAGATCAAAAATATGGACGCCAAGGGGGGAAAGCGGCTGGGTGGTGGTGGTGGTGGTATGATGAATTGGGCGATTGGGATTGACATGTATACACTGATGTGTATAAAATTGATGACTAATAAGGACCTGCTGTATAAATAAAATAAAATAAAATAAAATTCAAAAATTAAGAAAAAGAGTTTTTTTAAAAATAAATGTATTTATATATTTATTTTTGGCTGCGTTGGGTGTTTGCGGGCTTTCTCTAGTTGCAACGAGTGGGGGCTACCCTTTGTTGTGGTGCGCGGGCTTCTCGTTGCGGTGGCTTCTCTTGTTGCAGAGCATGGGCTCAGTAGTTGTGGCTCATGGGCTCTAGAGCACAGGCTCAGTAGTTGTGGAGCACGGGCTTAGTTGCTTCACGGCATGTGGGATCTTCCCGGACCAGGGCTCGAGCCCGTGTCCCCTGCGTTGGCAGGCGGATTCTTAACCACTGCACCACCAGGGAAGCCCCCACTCAAGAGTTTTTACATGAGCCTATTAGAAAGAAAGAAAAAAAGAACAGAAGAAAAGTTCTTTATTCTATACATTTAAACCTATTTTCTTTTAAAGACACACCTTCATTACCATTTGACTTTAGTTGTTCTATCATAGATTTAAAGGCATGTTAATCTGTGTTGTTTGCGATAAATGGAGGAGGATTCACATAAACTCCTATACCTGAGCTCACACTGTATGCATTCCACAACCTGTGTATGAGCAAATGTAGACAGAATGTCCTTGGATTCATTTATATGGGATACTTTCTATGGCTTTCATCTTTTTGCTTGCTTGACTGTATGTTGTGTGTTTAGATTGTCAACAGCATCAACCTCATGTTTGGTGAACATCATTTTTACTTGTATTATCATTTTTTTAACTAGCCATTTCTAACCTTACATGAGAATTTTCTTTAGACTGGCCTTCCTCTTCCTTAATTCGAAGCATATTTTATTTTATCCAAGTTACACACCTATTAATGTTCTAAATTTCTCCCCACCTCCACTCCACAAAAATCCAAAATTTATGAGAGGCCCCTTTGTATCTCTGTTTTAAACATCGTACATTCTACAGTTTATTATTTGAATGATTTTGAGTTTTATACCTACTTAAAGCTTCTCTCTTTAAGTCTTTTTTAGTCAAAAGTCAGTTCTGAAATTTAGATTTGGTCATAAAAGGAATGAATTCGAGATATGGTTACAAGTCTTAAATCTACTCATTGTAATAGGGAAGAAATTTTTGTACTCTATTACAAGCTAATCACTAAAGGGATGTTGCCTGTAAGCTTAAATTATACATAATGACCCATCTCTGGGAACCCTGCCTCCCAGGTAATGAGCATTAAGCTAAAATACTTTTGTTTAGCTCACAGGAAACATCCTGACCAGGCCCACCTGTGAATGACAGCAGGGAGGAAGAAATTAACACATCCCTTCAGAGGCTGACCAGAACCAGGAAATGTTTGACTTTACTCCCTCCCCTTTTAGTATAAAAGAAGCCTGAATTCTAAATCAGGAAAGATGGTTCTTTGGGGCATGAGTCCACCAACCTCTTGGTCTGCCCGCTTTCCAAATAAAGTTGTTATTCCTTGGCCCAACAACTTGTCTCTTGATTTATTGGCCTGTCGTGCAGTGAGAAGTAGGAGCTTAGACTCGGTAACATCATCATGGTGTCACATGTGGTCATTTATCTGTCAGTATAGGTTTGTGTTGTGTACCGATTCCTAGAACTCTGATCCTGTCTTTACTTTTTAATTATTTCTTCCACCCCTCACCTTTGGTTGGTTTTGTTTGGTGGACTTGTAGGTCTCTTTGTCTTAATATCTGGACTTTAAATAGTTGCTATTAAACCTCTAAAATCAATCAACCTCTGGCTGTGCTGTCTTTAAAAGTTAACTGCCTTCCCATTAATCCATTATTTGTGAAGATTAATTGGGAAAGCTATTCAAACCAAGGCTATAACTTGGGTATGTAAGCCAGTGTTTGCCTCCAAGTGAAACCTTATCCCATTAACATCAAAGAGTATTTATACACACACACACACACACACACACACACATATGCATATGTATCTATGTGTGTGTGTGTGTGTGTGTGTGTATATGTAATTCACCCATGGCTTATGTAGGAGAAAATGCACAGAAATTTACAGGCTGCTGCCAAAATGAATTCTTGACAACTAGAAAACCATCTTTGTCTTTGACTCAGCTCTAGAAAAAATACTGATAAATATTTACTTGAGTTGCAGCAATATATTTTGAGTTGCAGCAATATGTTGTTTTTTAGATTTAAGCCACTGATTGACAAAGTTAGAAGCTCATGTTTGTCTTATGTCTAAAACTAGTCTCCTCAGTGAATGTTAATTTTCATGTCAGAGTCAAATCACTACTCAAGCTAAAGAATTTAGCAGTGATCTATACTCAGTGGTATCTAATTGAGTTGAAATGTTATTTTAGGTAATGATGAGAGAGAAAAATCAGGATAGGCCCATATTTTGTCACCTACTCTTATGAAAAATTATATTTTATTCAAGCCCAGTTGTATCATCACTACTCCTTAAAATTTATTCTTTTTCTTTTTTTCTCACCAGAATGTCACTGTGTGGTAGCTGCCTCCACACACTGTCAGTTGACATAGTTACACAGGGAGAAAGGGATGGGTTGTGTGATACCATAACCATTTCTTCAATCTTTAAATAGCCTCGTGAAACAGTATGAAAAGCATAAAGAGATTTGCAAAAGGAACAGATCTCTCGATTGGATAGAAATTAATTTGCAAGTCTATTTTAGTGGTTTCCAAATTACCATGGTCCTGGCTAAACTACACCCCAGACAAAGCAAGTCCGAGTGACCTGGAATAGGGCACAGTCATGGGCAAGTTTTAAACCTCCCTCAAGTGATTGTGCTAGGTAGCTAGGATGAATTGCTATAGGTGCATGCTCCATAAAAGTGACAGCCTGACGCTGATCCGTGTATATATTATTTTATCAGGAGGCTGTTGCTACTTTTCAAACATAACCTGGGTCTTCTACAAATTCTTAGGATGGCCTTCTGTGGCTTTTCTTTGACGTGCTGAGTGAATGCTTAGAGTGGTTACAACTGTGAGGATGAGCCTGCAGAGTTGGGAAGAGCTCCTTGACGTGGAAATCAACGAAGGCCGCCCAAATGAAAACAAACACAGGCTCTTTATCCAGAGTTTACTATAGCTAGGGAGTCAGCCGCCACCACTTGTGTTTGGCAGAGACTCAAAGGCAGGCAGGGGGCAAGGGAAAGCTTTATAGTGAAAAGACAAAAAAAAGAGAGAAGGCATCAGGTATGCCCTGATTGGAAGCTGTTGGCAGGGGGAAGCTGTAGACAGAGTAACCAGAAGCAGGCCATCCTATGTGATGCATTAGGTGTGTGTATTTGGGTTCTTCTGTATTTAGCAGAGATTTATCCAGTCCTTAATTGGAAGCAGGGGCACAAATTAGAGAAGCTATAAGATATTTACCAAGTACTGGCTGTATGGGGCCAATTGCTACAAGTGATTATCGTTAGGCTTCCTGCGGTGGCTACCGAGGATAGCAGGTTGGTTCCTGGGCTGGTTGCTGCACGTTATGGGTCAGAAGTTCTGTTTTTGTGTGTACTGTGGCCATTGTCCATTTGTATATTCAGTCTCTCATTGGGCAGAAGTGGTCATCAGGGACTGGATCCTGTGTCATGCCAGGGCAGGAAGATGGGACTCCTCCTGGAATCCTAAAACTGGACCTGAATAATCTGTAGAACTAACTCAGATTTGGCTTATGGTTAAAGAACAATATTGTTTTCTCACTTTGGGGATGAAATCTTGCCTTGTACACTATATTTCTGATCTATGTTAGCCTAATTCCACACTTTTCCTAAATTAGTCCATGATTTCCAATTTCAACTGGATGACAATTTCAATAATATAGATCAGAAATAAAACATTTTATTTAAGGAAATAGATTTCTTGAAGGGAAGGTCATTCCTTAATCCTGAATTTGTCAGTGGAATATTTGGGTTAGGTCTAAATAGTAAACTGTTTTCTGAAAAGACTGAGATTCCAATGTTACCAAAGCTCCCTGTCAAAAGTCCCACTCCTGCCTCTAGTATATGGGAATTTTTGAAGGTTTTTAAGCATGTTTCCTATCTATCCTATCCTGTCCTGTCCTATCCTTCTACAATGAGTATTCCCGTGGGAAATATTATACATTAGCAGGTATGCAATTGATTTTGGCGGGTCTTCCAAATAACAGAGAAGGTTGTTCTACTCAGTGGCAACTAAGCTGAATGTTACTGAAAATTAGCCCTACTTTTGCTCAACTATATTTTAGATTACCAGTACCTGTTTCAACAATGTAGTGGCTCAGAACAACAGCTGTGTCTCTTTGGGTAAATCGTGTAACCACTGTGTCCCTTTCTCCTCAATTGTACAATGGAGTTAATAGTAGCAAATAGCATGAGGTATTTGTCAGGATTTAACACATGTAAAGCACTGAGAACATAAGCAGCTAATAATATGGACCTATTATCTTAGTACAGGTAGTATTGCACAGGGATTAAGAAAATTGAATGGCTTTTATTAAAAACGGAACAGCTTTTACTTATGAGAATTAAAGCCCTTTGTAAAATAAATTACTTCTGATCAAGCTATATTAAAATACTTTCAATATAGATTGCATCTTTATTTGTAAGAGGCTATTGAGTTTTTTCATATATACAATTCGCCAGAGGTCTAATTTCTCATTGTCTTTTTAATGACAATGGTAAGTTCTTCTCTCACGGTGAGGAGTAAATGATGTCTTTTCTGAAGTATTGATTTGAGAGCCGTAGATTTGTGTGTCTCTTTCTGCATGTGTGTGCACGTGCACACACACATGAAAGTGTCTCAACAGAGATCAGGTAATTTTTTCCCCTGGAATATGTGTATTCTAACATAATTCATTAAAACTCTTTACATGAAATCAAACAAGACTGAAAATACTAAAAAATTACCTCCCAAATTTGTAATTACAAAAAAAGACAGAACTATAGTTTCACATTTCCGACTGTATTATCAAGTTTAATGTGGAAATTCTGAGTATGAAAAGTTGTATAAAAAGTAATATACATAATTTTGCAAAAGCATAGAGTAGTAAGAGTGGTGTTCATTTCTTCCTCGGAAAGAATTAACTAATTAACCAAACATGCCTTGCTACCCTTTTGAATTGTACAAGCCTTCCCCCTGATGACTGTGCTTTTAAATTTCACTGGTGACTGAAGTCCTTCATACTCTCCTGTGCCCCTTGTACCTAGAATGTGCTTTTTTTCTCCCGGTCAAATTCCCTTCTTCGCCAAGCTTGTCAAGCCATACCCGATCCCCACCGCGTTCGGCTGCGAGTGAGTTGCGACAGCGCAGTTCATCCGCAGCAGCTGAACCGAGGGAGCGGTGGGAGCTGAGTCCCAGCATGCAATGCGGCAGCCTGAGGCCCGGGGCGAAGCGGTCCTGGCGCCGTTCCCCGCTGTGGGGGATAGCGGGATGCAGGCCAGGGCTCTCTTGCTGGGAGGTAGACAGCCCTATCCATCCCGTGTGCAGGTGGTGGGAGGTACAATAAGCAGCACGGGGGGCCAGGAAGGCCTCAGTCTCCCAGGTGCCCATCCTGAAAGTTGGAGAGGCAGCAGAGAATTTCCACCTGGCCCCTGCCCTTTAGGAACCTTCCTTCTTAAGGTCAAGAGGCAGCGCGAGGGAAGCTGGGAGCTAGGACCTCCACGCCGACTCAAAGCGAGAGCTGAACAGAACCAGAGCCAGCGGCACACATGTGCCACTGATGTGCAGGAAGCAGGAGAGAGAAGAGCAGGCTACAGTGCCGGGAGAGAACTGAAGGTGAGGTGAGGTGAGGGCCACAGCCTGAGCTGCTCATCTGTTTACGGTGCGGCATGGGGGTTGCAGCCGTCCAGGGTCCAGGCCCAGCGTTCCCGCTCCACAGTTGGCCCAGGTTCTCCCTGTTCAGCAGCTTCTGTGGTGGGCAGTCCTCTGGAGACTTGCAGGAGTGGGTGCAGAGGTGTCAGTACTTGCACGTTATATATTTACATACGTAAATATATAAATTACATATACCACCGCGCCACCGTCTGCCTGTCTTCCTTATCCCGGCCCCCACTAAGCCCCAGCACTTGTAGTGGTCTTGCCTGGAGACAAGAGGGAGAAGGACAGAGGCTCTGCCATATCCCACTGCCTCCTTGGACCCTAGAGGTACTGAGAAAGGGTGCTTTCGGGAAGGAGGGGAGCCTTTGGGGGGCCATCCCTGGGGCCTGGACCTAAGCAGGGGAGGCCATGTCCTGCCCCACCTCTTGTTTCTGGACTCTCCTCCCCTTTGGGTGTGTGAGTGTGTTCTAATTTTCTTTATGGAAAAATAGACCAAAAAACAAAAATAATATATATAGAGAGAGGTATTTAACTGCGATAAACTAGCCCCATGTGGCCAAAAAAAAAAAAAAAAAAGAAATGTATTCGTATTATATGTATTATTCATATTATGTGAAATATATTTATATGTATGTATAAAATCAAATGTATTGTTATTAATACATTTTATGCATATAGTATGTATATAGGAATATGTTCAGACATATTTATATAAGGTTACCATGAAAGTATATGCCATCACTTAAACTTATGATATGATGGCCAACTTAGCATTTATACAAGGGTCAGCTTGTATGTATATATATATATATATATATATATATATATATACACACACACACACACACCCATACACACGTATACATTATACATATGTATGTTATAACGCATATGCACATGCCTGTACACATATGTAGTATAATTGTATATATAATTAATATGTATTATAATTGTGTATATGATTACATATTTATATGTATAATTGTATATGTAATATATGTATAACATATGTATAACACAGTATAGTATAACTGTATATTGTATAACTATACTGTGTTATACATATATTATACATATATATGATTATACACATTATACATATATAAGTACAAATATTGTATATATACATATAGTATGTATATAATACATTATACTATTATATAAATATATGTATAGTATATACATATAGTATATGTGTACTATATACATATAACATAGTATATATGTACATATATACTGGTCCCTTGGTGAAGGGACCAGGATAGTATGATGATCTGATATAGTACTTAATTAAAAAATACAATTATGTTTTGAGCTGAAATAATATATTATTTCAGCTTTGAAAAGCTCCTTCCTTAAATGCCTGTATATTTATACACTCTGAATAGTGGTAAAGTAGAACAATCACTGAAATTTGAGAGGAAGTTGAGCGTCTAGCTGGGGGATTAGTCCAGGAGAAAACTAGTTCATTGGGCTGCTTTTACTAGAGTGTAGGGTAGGGTTTCTCAATGGCTGCACTGTTGACATTTGGGCCTGGATAATTTTTGGTTGTGGGGTGCCACCCTGGGCACTGTAAGGTGTTTAGCAGCATCCCTGGCCTCCACCCACTAGATTCCAGTAGTACCCCCAAGTTGTGATGACCAAAGTGTCTCCAGATATTGCTAAGTGTTCCCTGGGCGGGGGAGGGAAATCAGCCCCGCTTATGGTTCTCAGCTTTGCAAGACCAGAAGCTGAATTTTACTGCTTTAACTGGTACAGTCAGAGAAATCTGGTTTTCTGGAATGAAATTCACAGGAGACTGATTCTTTTTTTTTTTTTTTTAATTAATTAATTAATTGTTGGCTGCATTGAGTCTTTGTTGCTGCGCATGGGCTTTCTCTAGTTGTGGTGAGCGGGGGAGGGGGTCTCTACTCTTCATTACAGTGCACGGGCTTCTCATGGTGGCTTCTCTCCTTGGGAGCACGGGCTCTAGGCGCGTGGGCTTCAGTAGTTGTGGCTCACGGGCTTAGTTGCTCCGTGGCATGTGGGATCTTCCCAGATCAGGGCTCGAACCCGTGTCCCCTGCATTGGCAGGCGGATTCTTAACCACTGCACCACCAAGGAAGTCCCAGGAGACTGATTCTTAATCCAGAATACAATTTCATTAATGTCTAGAGGGAAATATCCGTTTTACTCGCTCCAGACTCATTATTGCTGAGATCCCCCTCCCCTGGTGTTAAGACTATTGCAGATCAAATTGGTAATAAACAAATAGCTTGGCAAACCTGGAATTGGAGTGTGTACCTTCTTGAGAGGTATTTTTTCTTTAGAGGTACTTTGTTCATGTCATTATGGTGTCTGATGAAATTCCTGTACTCCAAACCTAAAGAAATAGTGATTATAGTCCTGGTGTTCTTACTTACTAGATTCTGGACCCCAACTCACTTTATAAACATCATGGTCCCATCACAATGAGATGAGCAAATTAACCAAACTCTGTGACTCAATTTTACCTCATCTGTAAAATAATATCAGTACCTCAAAGAGGAGTGGTAAAGATTGGTAACTACGTGTTGAATGGCTGTAAGTTCTTAGCAGAGAGTGCTCACTGAATGTGTTCACTATTATTAGTTCTTTGTAAGAATAACTTTAGAATATCCTGCTGCTAAGTAAACATACCACAGATTGGGGGGAAATGTAACCACCACTCAGACCTACAGCTAGAACTTTACCAAACACCAGAAGCCCCCATCTGTCCTCCCCCAACCCGTGTCCCCTGCCGACCTCTTTCCCGTATCACGTGTCCCTCTTCTCACAAGTGGAATAAGCACCCCTTCTCTTAGATTAATCCCATTCTTTTTAAGCTAAAAATAAAACAGTATTGAGTCTCAATTTATAGTGGCAAAAACAAATGTGCAATAAATATACGCCCTCTAGAGTGATTGCACTAAAGAGGCATTTTACATCGGAAACATTGATTTGAATCTGCATAATTGATTGTGAATTGCAGTTAAACAGCCTTGTTGGGTCACACTTATACCTGAATACTCATAATGATTCAAAAATGATTGTAGTTTTGGTAGACACACACCCACAAATGCACCCCCCGCAATATAGATAATGTGCTCATTTGCTCACGCTAACACACACATCATAACTTCCACAGCGTACTAAAGCATTTTGGTTGTGGCTTGTGATTGGGTGTAATCAGAATTCCCTTCAGCACTTCATGGATTGTTATGTCTTTTTATGTCCACACTTCTTAACACTTGAATTACAACTAGATTGAGTGTCAGTACTTAAGCCAGTCAATAGACATGCAGGAACTGTGGGCCAGTTATCAAGTCTTTTTTAAGAGCCAGCTAAAGCAGGGGTCCCCAACCCCCACGCCACAGGCTGGTAGCAGTCCGTGGTCTGTTAGGAACCAGGCTGCACAGCAGGAGGTGAGCTGCAGGCAAACAAGCATAGCTGCATCTGTACTTACAGCCGCTCCCCATCGCTTGCATTACCGCCTGAGCTCCACCTCCTGTCAGCATTATGGTGAGCTGTATAATTATTTCATTATATATTACAATGTAATAATAATAGAAATGAAGTGCACAGTAAATGTGATGCGCTTGAATCAACCTGAAACCATCCCCCCACAATTGTGGAAAAATTGTCTACCATGAAACTGGTCCCTGGTGCCAGAAAGTTTGGGGACCGCTGAGCTAAAGAGTTTAAGGTGTGAAAGAAGAAAAAGGGGACTTTAAATGAAAATGAGACAATCTTAAAAAACAAAACGCTACCTTTAGCAAATTCTTTTGAAAGGCAATCAAATGTTAAGTTGGTAAATTTTTACTTACCACTTATAATTTAAACCTTTAACTTTAAGAAAAGTACATATTTCAAATGGCAGGACTGCAGAAAAATATTGTAGTTTGAATAGTTAAGCAGTAAAACTGATAGTGACTATTTTATAAAAACCTATGTTCAAGAAGCATAGGCTTCATAAAATTTCAGATGAATCCAGATAATTCCTGGATTTATTTAAAATGTTTATTGTTAATTTAAAAATGGGACAATAATCCTGCATGATTTTTAATTACCAATGTATGTTAAATCCTAAATATAAGAGAAATATTTTCTGATTAGAGCAAAAATGGCAACAACTTAATAATTGTATAAAGTGAAAATCTGAAGATTGCATGAAATGAAGAATTAGCTGAATAAAATAAGCGTGTATAGATATCATGGTCAACATGAGACGGTTCTTATACTTTTCCTCACTCTTTGTGCCTTACTTTTGATTGGATATGTGATATACATAATAGGATAGATAAGACATGTATATACTTTCATATATATCCTCACATACCTATTCATATACACATACAGGTATGTGTATGTATACACACACACACGCACACACACATTGCCTTCCTTGAGAAGTAACCACTATCCTGAATTCTAAGCTTTTCATTTCTTTGTTTTGTTTTGGTTTTTTTTTTTGTGGTACGTGGGCCTCTTACTGTTGTGGCCTCTCCCGTTGCGGAGCACAGGCTGCGGACGCGCAGGCTCAGCGGCCATGGCTCAAGGGCCCAGCCGCTCCACGGCATGTGGGATCTTCCTGGACCGGGGGCACAAACCTGTGTCCCCTGCATCGGCAGGCGGACTCTCAACCACTGCACCACCAGGGAAACCCTGTTTGATTTTTTAAATAGTTTTCTTTCCTAGTCACATGTGTCCCTAAATAATGTATTACTTAGCTTTGCTTGTTTTTAAGATTCTCAAAACTATCAACATATATTATATGGTCTTCTATAACTTTTTTCATTAAATATTTTATTTCTAAGATCCAACCTTGTTATTTTATTTTATTGATTTTTTGGTGTATGTTGGTGTAGTTCTTTTTCCTGCTGTATGTTATTTCATTGTGAAAAGTACTATGATTTATTGATCTCTTCTTTGATCAATAAATGTTCGGATTGTTAATCAATTTTTGCTATCATGAACATTGTTGCTAGAAATCGCACACATCTCCCTGTGCACAAATACAAGAGTTGCTCTAGGTTAATGCTTCTCAACTTTTTTTCTTATGGCACACAATAAACACTAGTATTTGTATAACACCTAGAAGGCAAAGCTTCTTGAGACCAGCAGTTCATCATAGGGAGGCTCTGCCCAGGAGGAAATACATATCAATGGACCATGGGGTACAGAAGGTCAAATATGCAAGCTGATGACAAATGGTTTTTTAAAAGTAGGTGCTCGCCTTTACACTCCCACTAGCAGGATGTTGGAGTTTCTCTTGGCCCACATTATCTGGACCATCTGGTGTTGTCAGACTTATTAAATCTTGCTGGTCTGCTGTTTGTAAAATAGTATCTAATTGTAGTGTTAATTTACACTTTGAGTTTGATCATCATTTAATAGCGGTTCTGTGCTGTGAACTCTCTGGTCTAGCCTTATGTCATTTTTTCTAGGGTGTTTTCTAACTGATTTAAAAGGAGTTTTTGTTTCTCCTTATTTTTTTTTTTTCCTTAATTTGCAATACTATTTGTAAACTGTTTGGGGAGTACTTTCTCCATGTTGTGATGTTTCTCTTTACATCACATGTCTTTTGGCAACCCTAAGTTCTTAGTTTTAATCTAGTTAAGTTTATAATTCTTTCCTAGTATACATTTATTTATGTAAATTAGGAATACCGATTAGGTATTTTTGTTTCTTGTTTAAGTAAACCGTTTCTATCTCAAGATACTGTTTTGTAATTTCTACGAAGCTTTCCTTCTTCATTTCCATATGCTCTTGTCTTTAAATTCTTTTTCTCTTATTGAACTTACACTATATATAAGCAGTGGGCATATTGTTAGAGATCCTAGATTTATTGTTTTGTTTTGTTTTGTTCATTGTTTTATCTGTTGAATCCAAGTAAGCTGTCAGCACATTACTAACCTGAATGTGGAATTTTTCCTTTTGGCAGACGATTGTGATGACCCTCTGGTGTCTGCCTTGTCTCAGGCATCATTCAGCAGTTCATCCGAACTCTCTAGCAGCTATGGTCCTGGATTTGCAAGGCTAAATCGAAGAGATGGTAAGTCTGCTTTTTCTGCTCTGATTGGTTCATGACGAATCTCATTCATCTTCCATTCTCTTTTAGTAAAATCATTGTTAAGTGATATATTGTAAAAGGTAATAGATTTCTTAATAAGCAAATGGCAGAAACTGATGGGATGTTCATGACAGTTAGGATTGGCTCTAGAATGGCAAAGGCTCGCACCTGTTCCGAGATCTCTTGTATCATCATTTTAGTGCCCAAATAATTGAATTCCCTAAATCTGGCGATTTTTTTAATGGATCTTATAAAATAAACTTTTCTTTAGAATTTTTTTATTTTTTAATTGAAATATAGTTGATATACCATATAATTTTAGTTTTAGGTGTACAATATATTGGTTTGACATTTAAATACACTGTGAAGTGATCACCATGTTATGTCTAGTAACCATATAAAGATATTACGGTATTATTAACCGTATTCCTTATGCTGTATATTACATCCCATGACTTATTTATCTTATAACTGGAGGTTTGTACCTCCTAATTCCCTTCACCTATTTTACTCATCCGCTCAACCCTCCTCCTCTGATAACCACCTCTTTGTTCTCTGTATCTTTGTTGTTAGTTCTGTGTATCTAATTTCATTCTGTTTTGTTTGTTTTTTAGATTCCAGATATAAGTGCAATCATACGGGTTTGTCTTTCTCTGACTTATTTCACTTAGCATAATACCCTCTAGATCCATCTAAGTTGTCGCAAATGGCAAGATTTTATTTTTTTAATGAAAAATAAACATTCCACTGTATATGTATATACCACATCTTCTTCATCCATTCATCTACAGAGGACACTTAAGTTGCTTCCATACCCTGGCTATTGTAAATAATGCTGCAATGAACATAGGAGTGCATATATCTTTTTGAATTAATGTTTTTATTTTCTTGGGGTAAATACCCAGAAGTGAAATTGCTGGACCTTATAGTATTTCTGTTTTTAATTTTTTGAGTAACCTCCATACTGTTTTCCATAGCAGCTGCACCAGTTAATCCCACCAGCAGTGCACCAGGGTTCCTCTTTCTCTACATCCTTGCAGACAGTTGTTATTTCTTGCCTTTTGGATGATAGCCATTCTGACAGGTGTGAGATACATCTCACTGTGGTTTTGATTTGCATTTCCCTGGTGATGAGTGGTGTTGAGCCTGTTTTCAGGTGTCTGATGGCCATTTCTATGTATTCTTTGAAAAAATGTCTATTCAGGTCCTCTGCCAATTTTTAAATTGAATTGGTTGTTTTTATGATATTGAGCTGTATGAGTTCTTTGTATATTTTGGATATTAAACCCTATTCGAATATGTCACTTGCAGATATCTTCTCCCATTCAGTAGGCTACCTGTTTGTTTTGTTGATGGTTTTCTTCACTGTGCAGAAACTTTTTAGTCTGATTAGGTCTCATTTGTTTATTTTTGGTTTTGTTTCTCTTGCTTGAGGAGAGGGATCCAAAAATATATTGCTAAGACCAATATCAAAGGGCATACTGCCTATGTTTTGTTCTAGAAGTTTTATGGTTTCAGATCTTACATTGAAGTATTTAATCCATTTTGAGTTTATTTTTGTATATGGTGTGAGAAAGTAGCCCAGTTTGATTCTTTTGCATGTAGTCTGATTTTTCCAACACCATTTATTGCAGAGGCTGTCTTTTCCCCATTGTATATTCTTGCCTTCCTTGTTGTACATTAATTGACCATATAACATGGTTTGTCACATCAGTTGATTTGCAGGTATTGAGCCATTTTTGCATCCTTAGGATAAATCCCACTTGATCATGGCATATGATCCTTTTTAATGCATTGTATATTGTGATTTTTGCATCCATGGTCATCAGTGATATTGGCCCGTAATTTTGTGTGTGTGTGTGTGGTGTCCTTGTCTAGTTTTGGTATCATGGCGATGCTGGCCTTTTAGACTGAGTTTCGAAGTATTCCTTCCTCTTCAATTTTTTGGAATAGTTTGAGAATGATAGATGTTAACTCTTCTTTAAATGTTTGGTGGAATTCACCTGTGAAGCTGTCTAGTCCTGGACTTTTGTTTGTTGGGAGTTTTTTGATTACTGATTCAATTTCATTACTAGTAATTGGTCTGTTCAGATTTTCTGTTTCTTCCTGATTCATTCTTAAAGATGGTATGTTTCTAGAAATTTATCCATTTTTTTCTATGCTATACAGTTTTTTGTTGTGTAATTATTTGTGGTGATCTCTTATGATCCTGTGTATTTCTGTGGTGTTGGTTGTAACTTTCCCTCTTTCGTTTCTGATTTTATTTATTTGGTTCTTCTTTTTTTCTTGGTGAGTCTAGCTAGAGGTTTATCAATTTTGTTTATCTTGTCAAAAAACTCAGTTCTTTTTTTCATTGGTCTTTTTTTTTCTTGGTTTCTTTTTTTGTTTGTTTTAATTACTGCTCTGCTCTTTATTATTTCCTTCTGCTAACTTTGGGCTCTTTTCTTCTTTTTCTACTTCCTTTATGTGTAAGTTCAGGTTGTCTATTTGACATTTTTCTTGTTTACTGAGGTAGGCCTGTATTGCCATGGATTTCCATTTTCATTTTTCTCAGAGTATTTTTAAATTTCCTCTTTGATTTCTTCAATGACCCATTGGTGGTTTGGTAGCATATTGTTTAGACTCCAGTGTTTATGTTTTTTCTAGTTTTTTTTCTTGTAGTTAATTTCTAGTCTCATACTCATATGGTCAGAAAAGATGCTTGATATGGTGTCAGTTTTCTTAAATTTACTGAGATTTTTTCTTGTGCCCTAGCTTGTGATCTGTCTTGGAGAATGTTCCATGTGCACTTGAAGATAATGTATATTCTGTTATTTTGGGATGAGATGTGCTGTATACATCAATCCATCTGGTCTAATGTGTCATTTAAGGTCAGTGTTTCCATTTGGATGATCAGTCCATTGACGTAAGTGGAGTGTTAAAGTCCTTTACTGTTATTGTATTACTGTCAATATCTCCCTTTATGCTTGTTAATATTTGCTTTATATATGGATGTGCTCCTATGTTGGGTGCATATATATTTACAAGTGTTATGTCTTTGTTGGGTTGATCCCTTTAGCATTTTGTAATGTCCTTCTTTGTGTCTCATTACAATCTTTTTTTTTTGTGGTACACGGGCCTCTCACTGTTGTGGCCTCTCCTGTTGCGGAGCACAGGCTCCGGACACACAGGCTCAGCGGCCATGGCTCATGGGCCTAGCCGCTCCGTGGCATGTGGGATCCTCCCAGACTGGGGCACGAACCCGTGTCCCCTGCATCGGCAGGCAGACTCTCAACCACTGCGCCACCAGGGAAGCCCACAATCTTTGTTTTAAAGTCTGTTTTGTCTGATATAATTACTGCTAACTCAGCTTTCTATTTCCATTTGCATGGAATTTCTTTTTCCATCACCTCACTTTTAATCTGTGAGTGTCTTTAGGTTTGCAAGGAGTCTTTTGTAGGCAGCATATATATGGGTCTTTTTTCTTTTTAAATCTATTCAGCTACTGTATGTCTTTTGACTGGAGCATTTAGTCCATTTTCATTTAAAGTAATTATTGATAGGAATGTACTTATTGCCATTTTGTTAATTGTTTTCTGGTTATATTTGTAGTTCTTCTCTGTTCTTTCTTCTTTTCTTGTTCTCTTCCCTTCTGATATGATGATTGTCTTTAATGTTATATTTGGATTTTTTCCTCTTTTTTTGTGTGTATGTGTTATAGGTTTTTGGTTTTTGGTTCTATGAGGTTCATATATAATTATTTATTATATATAGGTATCTATTTTAATTTGATGATCTCTTAAGCTCGAACACATTCTAATAACTCTATGTTTTTAGTCCCTCCACCACATTTTATGTTTTTGACATCATGTTTTGTATCTTTTTATTTTGTGTATCCCTTAAATACTTATTGTAGATACAGATGATTTTACTACTTTTGTCTTGTAACTTTCCTACTAGCTTTATAAGTGGTTGATCCACTACCTTTACTATATGTTTATCTTTACCAGTGAGATTTTTTCCTTTTGTAATTTTCTTATTTCTAGTTGTGGCTTTTTCTTTTCTTCTTAGAAGTCCCTTTAACATTTCTTATAAGGCCAGTGTAGTGGTGCTGAACTCTTAGCTTTTGCGTCTCTGCCAAACTCTACCTGTCCTTCAAACTTGAATGATAACCTTGCTGGGTAGAGTATTCTTGGTTGTAGGGTTTTTGTTTTGTTTTAAGATTTTTTGATGTGGACCATTTTTAAAGTCTTTATTGAATTTGTTACAATATTGCTTCTGTTTTATGTTTTGGTTTTTTGGCTGTGAGGCACGTGGGATCTTAGCTCCCCAATCAGGGATCGAACCCACACCCCATGCATTGGAAGGCAAAGTCTTAACCTCTGGACCGCCAAGGAAGTCCCTTGGTTGTAGGTTTTTTTCCTTTCATTACGTTGAATACGTCATGCACTCCCTTCTGACCTGCAAAGTTTCTGCTGAAAAGTCAGCTGATAATCTTATGGGAGTTCCCTTCTAGTTGCTCTTCTCTTGCTACTTTTAAGATTCTCACTTTAATCTTTAATTTTCCCATTTTAGTTATAATGTGTCTTGGTGTGGACCTCTTTGGGTTCATCTTGTTTGGGACTCTGTGCTTCCTGGACCTGGATGTCTGTTTTCTTCCCCAGGTTAGGGAAGTTTCTGGGTGTTATTTCTTCCAAAAATTCTCTGGTCCTTTTTCTCCCTTTTCTTCCTCTGGGACCCTATAATGTGAATGTTCCTATGCTTGATGTTGTCTCAGAGGTCCCTTAATTACCTTTATTAAAAACTTTTTTTTTCCTGTTCAGTTTGGTTGATTTCCACTACTCTGTCTTCCAGATAACTGATCCATTCTTCTGTATTGTTTAATCTACCGTTGATACCCTCTAGTGTATTTTTTACTTCAGTTGTTTTATTCTCCAGCTCTTATTTCTTCTTAAATTTTCTAACTCTTTGTTGAAGTTCTCACTCTGTTCATCCATTCTCCCAAGATTGGTGAACATCTTTATGATCATTATCTTGAATTCTTTATTGGGTAGATTACTTATCTCTGTTTCATTTAGTTCTTTTCCTGAGGTTTTGTCTTGTTCTTTCATTTGGAACAGATTTCTTTGTCTCTTCATTTACCCTAATTCTCTGTGTTTATTTCTATGTATTAGGTAGTTCCATTACATCTCCCAGTCTTTTTGAAGTGGTCTTCCATAGGAGATGTCCTCTGGGCCAGCAGCACACTCCCCTCTGACCATCAGACCTAGATGCTCCAGGGGTGTCTCCTGTGTGGGCTGCATGTGCCCTTTTGTTATGGCAGGGCCCACTACTGTGGGCGGGCTGGCAGGTGGGGCTAACCCCCAACCTGGCTGGCTATGTGACCTGGTGGTGCATGGCTGTTGTGGGCCCACTGGTGGGTGTTGTCGGCTCCTGGCACTAATAGGCTAGAGAGAGGATTCCAGAATGACACTTGCAAGTGCTGGTGTCAGCTCAGTAGAAGGAGATTCCAAAAATGGCCACCACCAGTGTCTCATTACCCAGGGGAGTCTCAGCTGCCTCCTGTCTCTCTGGGAGGCTCTCCACGGGCATTAAGTGAGTCTGACTCAGGTGCCTTTCAAACTACTGCCTCTACACTGGGACTTGGAGTATGTGAGATTTTCTGCACACCCTTTAAGAGTGGAGTCTCTGTTTTCCAATGCCCTCTGACTCTTCCAAACATACGCCCTGCTGGTTTTCAAAGGTTGACTTCTGGGACCTCTTTTTCCCTGTGCAGGATCCCTGGGCTGGGAGCCCTATGTGTGGCTTGAACACCATGCCCCTCACGGAGGACCTCTGTTGCTATGATTTCCCTCATGTTTGTGGGTCACTGATCCTGTGCTGGGGTTACTGACTAGACTCCATCTCTGTCCCTTCTACCTGTCTTGTTGTGGCTTTTTCTTTATATTTTAGTTGTGGAAAATCTTTTCTTATCTTCATGTTGTTCTCATAAATAGTTACTTTCTTTTCTTTAATAAATTTATTTATTTTTAGCTGCATTGGGTCTTCATTGCTGCATGAGGTCTTTCTCTAGTTGCGGCAAGTGGGGGCTATTCTTCGTTGTGGTGCACAGGCTTCTCATTGCAGTGGCTTCCCTTGTTGCAGAGCATGGGCTCTAGGCACACAGGCTTCAGTAGTTGTGGCTCGCGGGCTCTAGAGCGCAGGCTCAGTAGTTGTGGCGCACGGGCTTAGTTGCTCCGCGGCATGTGGGATCTTCCCGGATCCAGGCTCGAACCCATGTCTCCTGCATTGGCAGGCGGATTCTTAACCACTGCACCACCAGGGAAGCCCTGACAGTTACTTTCTAAGTAGTTGTTATTGTGGTGTGTGTGTGGGAGGAGGTGAGTTCAGGGTCTTCCTACTCTGCCATCTTGATCCTAAAATATACTTTTCTACAACAATATACAATCATTATGTATACAGTAGCCATGAAAATTTAATTGGCCCTCTATTTCAAGATAAGCAAGGAAGTTTGCAAGAAGCGATTTTAAAAGTTGCTAGTTATTTAACAGTAATCATCCCTAAGTTTAGTTAATTCTCGAAATGAATGACATGACTTTCTCTCCTGTTGAGGAATGGGAAGTTAATAAGCTTTCGTGCTCCTTTAGGAATACTCAGTTCGTATTGTTGACTATCTCTTAGGTAGGTTGTGTTTGATTGCTTGAGTATGTTTAAAGAAAAGCGCAGATAATTAAATGGCAACTTGCTATAGATATAAGAGAATTTCAAAACTCTCTGCACTTAAAGACAAGGTATCATTATTATCCCTTTCTATAATATGCTAAGGCAAAACCCATCTGCTCATGCATTCTATGGAAAGAGGATTGGCAATACTAACAAAGAAAATATTTTTAACAACCATAAAAAAAGACACTGACATCATATATTATTAAAACCGTGATTCACTCATTTATTATTCCCTTCTCACATGCTGCAGCTACTTCTTCTAATTTTACTCCTTGATCTTATCCTTTGTGCTGTTGTTTAATGTTTGAGTACATTGAACATTGGACATAACAAATAGATTGTGTGTGTGTGTGTGTGTGTGTGTGTTTTGCCATATGGTCCATGTTATAAATATCTAACTCTGTAGCATGGGTTTATTTAAAAAATTTTATCTGATATTATTTGATACAGTCCTCTATGTGTGTTTCTTTTTTTTAAATTAGGTATAATTGCCATAACTTTGTGTTTCTTAGTGTGAGAATATCATTGGAGGGTAATAACTGAGATCCTTGTATCAAATGGAGAATTTTGTGGGCTTTGAATATATTTGTGTAGATAATTCTTGTCTGTTACATTTATTTGCCTTACAGTGAAAGTTATTGTCACATTGGACTATCTCTCCCTATTTTCAATTCTGAATCCCTTACCACAGGCAAGTGGGATTTCCTAGCCCTGTGGGGGTCAGTCCAGATCCTGAACCAATGGTCCTTTCCATAGGAATGCTGTCATCACAACACTGACCTTAGAATGAAGTTTCTATCTTATATTTCCTTTTAAAGTAAAGCAGAGTTTAGCATTTACCACCACTCCATTTGAGTTATAATAAGGTTTCATAGGATTTGGCCCATCAAAAGAGATACAAAATTTAATGTAACCATTTATCTTTAGTTTCATTTGTTGAGGTTCAATAAATCTCTCTGTATATATGTATATATATAATATGTTATTGATTTGATCAAATCATATTTTTCATTAATTTATATACTCATCAGGAGTCTCTATCAGTAGGACTCATTTTCATTCTTAATTCATTTCTATGGCTCTTGGTGAAACACAATATTAAACTTCATGAATCTCATTTGCATGTTGATGAAATGGAGAAACACAACAGGATCGTTTTAATTATCTTTTGCTGGTTGTCAACCTGCTTGATTACATTTTTCTTTTTTATTTAGTTTTTCTTTTTTTACCTATTAATTACATAGAGTGTTCACAAGAGAATATCAGATTTTGAATGATTTATTAAAGGCTGTATATTATACTAGTATGCTGACATTCCTTGTGTTATTTAAATCAGGCTATGGAAGGGTGTTCAGCTAAGTCAGCGGGTCATGTATAAATAAACTGAATCAGCAAATAAAGATCCTAGTATCCTAGAAACACAGATAGGGTTACCTTTTTGCTATGGAATCTGGAAAACTTAGAGCCAAAGAACAGAAAAGCAAGAAATGAGGAATCAAGCTCAACAACCCACTGCTTTCCATCTATGAGATAAGAAGTGCCCTGGGTAACACTGTGATAATGACTAGGCCCTGTAATGGGGAAAGGAAATCAGAAAAAGACTACAGTTAAATGTCCATTTCTACCAGTAGGGAAGAAGAAAATTTACTTTTTTTGAGGTATATTAATTTAATTTTGTCACTTAATTCCATTGTGGGTTGAAATGTGTCCTTCAAAAGGATACATTCACATCTTAACCCTGATACCTATGAATGTGACCTTATTTAGCCCTAGAGTCTTTGCAGATGTGATCAAGTTAAGATAAGGTCATATTGGATTAGGGTGGGCTCCAGATAAGGCCTTATAAGGAGAATGAGATTTGGAGACACAGGAACAGAGAAGAAGGCCAGGTGAAGACAGAAGCAGAAATTCAAGTAATGCAGCTACAAGCCAAGGAATTCCAAGGTTTGCCAGTAACCACCAGAAGCTGGGAAGAGGCAAAGAAGGATCTTTTAGAGGATGCGTGACTGGTGACACCTTGATTTTGGACTTTGGGTCTCCAGAACAGTGAGGGAATAAATTTCTGTTACTTTAAGCCAGTTTGGGATACTTCGTTACAGCCACCATAGGAAACTAATATATATTTTGGAACTGTAAGTTTAGTGCTACTGAAACAAATATTTAAAAATATGGAAGTGGCTTTGGAATTGGGTAATGGGCAGAGGTTGGAAGAATTTTCAGGTGTGTGATAGAAAAATCCTAGACTGCCTTGAAGAGACTGCTGTTGGTGGAAATGTGGAGGATAAAGTGCTTCTGGAGAGCTCTCCAAAAGAAAAGAGGGTCATATTATGAGACACTGGAGGGAAGGCAATCCTGGTAATAAAGTGGTGGGAAAGTGGAATGCGTTGTGTTCTAGTGTTGGGTGGAAAGGAGAATTTGTAAGTGATGAACTTGATATTTACCTCAGAATGTTTCCAAGCAACATATGGAAGATGTGCCCTGGTTTCTCCTTGCAGCTTATAGTAAAACACCGGAGGAAAGGAATAAATGGAGGAAGGAGCTGTTAAGCAAAAAAGGAACCAGAATTTGATGAGTTGGAAATTTCTCAGCCTATCTATACTGCAAAAAATGCTCTAGAGAGCACATCAAAGATGTGGGCTCATTTTGCTAAAGAGATTAGGAGTGTGACTCATGAATGCAGTCCATCATCTTACCTGAACCCTGGAATACAGATGGGGTTATCCAGAAAGATCTGTGGAGGACATACTTCTGTCAATTGCATAGGAGGCAGTTTTTGAGAATTTTATCCTAGCAGAAACACTACTTGCCTAGACTGAAAGAGATGGAAGCTAGGCCAGCAAGGTCTCCATGGGTCCTGAGTCTGGGGCCAGTGGGGCCTCTGCAGGACCAGGGGGCAGAGCATCAAGCCACAGAGGATTATACTTGGGCCTTGAGACTTACTGGAATTTGCTCTGCTGGGTTTCAGACTTGCTTTGGACCCATAACCCCTTTATTCCTTTCAGTTTCTCCCTTTGGGAATGGGAATGTCTATCCTATGACTGTCCCATTATTGTATTTTGAAAGCAGATAATTTGTTTTCTAGTTTCACAGTCCACAGATGGAGGTTTTCCTCAGGATGTACCATACCCAGAGTCTCACTTATGTCTAATTCAGATGGTTTGGAAGATAAGATTTAGGATTTCTTGTATTGATTGTATTTAGATGAGATTTTGGACTTAGAGTTGATGCTAGAATGGGTTAAAACTTTTGGGGATGTTGGGATGGGGTGAATGTATTTTGCATGATGATGACATGAATTTTGGGGGGAGCAAAGGGTAGACTTCTGTGAGTTGAATTGTGTCCCCGTAAACAGTATATTTAATTCTTATCACCTAGTACCTGAGAATGTGACCTTGTTTAGATCTAGGGTCTATGCAGGTATAATCAGGATGAGGTAATAATGGATTAGGCTGGGCCCTAAATCCAGTGACTGGTGTCCTTCTAAGGGGAAAGAGGTACACAGAGACACAGAGACAGAGGAGACAGAGGGAAGAAGTCCATGAGAAGATGGAAGCAGAAATTGAAATGATATAGCTACAAACCAAGAAATGTCAAATATTGCCAGCAAGCACCAGGGGGAGAATTTTTCTCTAAAGCCCACAAAGGGAGCATGGCCTTGCTGACACCTCAGTTTTGGACTTCGAACCTCCAAAACTGTGAGAGAGTAAATGCTATTAAGCTGTGCAGTTAGTGACACTTTGTTATAGCAGCCCTGGGAAGCTAGTACAAGTGCCACTGGGTAAGTGACTTCTTTTGTACTTTTTTTGCACTGGGAAGATGCATCTCAATTTGAACCTGACAGATTTCATAGCTCGGAGACGTGTGACCCAAAATTAACTGTAAACCACACAAACAAACAAAAACCAATTGCTACTAATACCGGCTTTGTAATGGAATTAAATCTCTCTGCCCTTGTATATTAGTCCCAGTTTTGCAGCTTCAGTGTAGTTTGAATTACATTCGGCATCTTAAATTGTTGCCGTTATCAGTGTACAGTTCAGACAGGTTCTAGTGTGCCATTTGATGGTCCAAGTGTGTTCTTAGGGCAGAATATAAGAAGCCATATATGTAGAACTGTTCCTGAAGTTGCATTATAATCCAAATGGATGTTTTTTTATTTTCATGTACTTGGGAAACCTTGGAAATGGGTTATTGCAAACTGATGTGCTTGTATAACGCAGTAAATAAAATGGTGGTACACAGCAAAAACAAAATATTTGTATGTGTGAATGTAAACATATATATGTACATGTGTTTAATTAAATAGGAGGTTGCTTCCATAAGTGACCAATACTGTGAGTTTTCTCTCCTCTATTCTGTAAGATCAAAATATTTCCTCTTTTGCTAAAAAGTGGAATATATGTCTATATTTTCCCATTGTCTATTTTATTTATCCACAGCTAAGCCCTTCTACTCTAAATGCTTATAAAGCAATGCTTTCCTCATGCCTATAGGGTTTGCTGTTAAAATCAAGCATCTATCTGTAGAGAAATCAGCATATTTAGTTACTTGACAGGGAGAACTCTCATTCTGGATGTACTTCTAGTGAGGAAAATTATAACATTCTATACAGAATTATTTGGCGATTGTTTTTCTCTTTTTTTGGCTTTGTTGGGTCTTTGTTGCTGCGCATGGGCTTTCCTCTAGTTGTGGTGAGCACTGCGCGGGCTTCTCACTGCGGTGGCTTCTCTTGTTGTGGAGCACCGGCTCTAGGCCTGCGTGCTTCAGTAGTTGCGGCACGTGGACTTGGTAGTTGTGGCAAATGGGCTCAGTAGTTGTGGCTTGCGGGCTCTAGAGCACAGGCTCAGTAGTTATGGCGCACAGGCTTTGTTGCTCCATGGCATGTGGGATCTTCCCCGACCAGGGCTTGAACCCATGTACCCTACATTGGCAGGCAGATTCTTAACCACTGGGCCACCAGGGAAGTCCTATTTGGCAATTTTTACTGCCCTAAATCATTGTGCTTCTTTGCATGTAGCTATTACGCTTAAATTAAAATCCCAGAGATAAATCCCAAAGGTATTCATGGTGCATGTCAGTGCTTAAGAGGATAGATGAGGTAAATGTTTCTTGCCATTAAACATATTGCATATAATCGTTTATAATTATCACATTTAAAATGATAAAATTAATATATTTGATAACCAGTACTTTATGAGGAAAAGAATAAGAGATGAATTTTGCACAGGACTGAAAAAACTCAGGCCTCAGAAAAGGAGAGCCTCATTGGCATGGTGGGTGTAGGTCTGAAATGTACCTGATGGTCCCCAGGACCAGAAATGGGGCAGGTGAGCCTCACGAACTGAGTGTGGAGAATTGACTGCATTGGTGACCACCTGTTTTTATAGAGCTGGCTAGAGAACAAAAGATGCCAACAGTTTATTTGCTTCCATATCAACTGCTTCCCATCACATCCAGGATGCGATGTGCCTGAGTAAGCTCTCGGCCTGAATAATTACCTGAATTGCAAGGGTCCCACACCTCCATGCTGAGTCAGGCTGTAAGTACCCGACTTTGTATTAGCTTTGACCTATTTTTCTGTCTTGCCCTAATTGATCTCTGCGATTAGGAGATGTACAGTTCTTAATGTTAGGATGAGAGCGCTTAGACATGACAAAAATTCCTGAATAGTCAGATCCCTGGGAGTCACCCCTGTAGTCACAGGACGCAAGCTTCTCCAGCACACTTGAACCTTAGTTAACCTGCTCTGCTTCTCTCCTTTGTACTCCCTCCAGTGGATCATGACATTTTAGGTGAAGAGTGAACACTTTGGTGTTAGACTTATCTGGATCAATTCACCATTCCTGGGTTTAAATCATTACTACCTTACTTTTTTTTTTTTAATTAATTTATTTTTAGGAAGACGTTTTTAAATTCATTTATTTAAGTAGGAAGTAATTTTTTTTAATTTATTTTTTAACATCTTTATTGGAGTATAATTGCTTTACAATGTTGTGTTAGTTTCTGCTGTGTAACAAAGTGAATCAGCTATATGTATACATATATCCCCATATCTCCTCCTCTTGCGTCTCCCTCCCACCCTCCCTATCCCACCCCTCTAGGTGGTCACAAAGCATCGAGCTGATCTCCCTGTGCTATGCGGCTGCTTCCCACTAGCTATCTATTTTACATTTGTCTCTTACTTTTTTAAAGACGGAAGAAATACTTAATCTCTATGCTTTAATTCTCTAGCTTTCTTTTGGAAGAATAGGGATAATACTGAAGTGGTTTTGGCTTTATTGAAAATGATCACGGCACTGTGGTGTAACCACAAGAATTACAAAAGCACGGTCCCAAGAGAACGTTAAACAGTTTCAGAGTGTGTCCTGCCAATTAACCCCACTTTAGCAAACCTCACAGGCCAAATATATACTTTGATTTATACAAAGGTAATCTCAAAATTCAGGCATCCTCATAACTCTGGTAAAAGAGTCTTTTTATTCTTGATTAATTATAGAGCAAAGCAGGGTCAAAGAATTTTTTTTTTGAGCATTTATCTTTAGTTTTTAATTACTCGGCACAAGAATTTTATATATTAAGGGCAGACATTTGTTACAATAATTAATAAATTGGTAAAATATTTAATAAGCAGAATAGACAAAAATCAATTTTCCTTTCAAAAGAGCAAGGAAGTCTTCCTTCCCTTCCTATTAAAGAAAATACATTTTACTTTCCAAATATTTGTATATCTTGCCAGGCAAATGAAATCCAGCAGGATTTATGCCTTTCATATGATGAAGATCACCATATTTAAATGGTGCATTTACTGTGAAAGTAACTTTCTCAATCAGTGTCCATAATATAGATGCACTTTCACAGTTCAGTATACAACTCAAAAAATTTTACAGCCCAATAGTAAATGTAAGTTTCCTGTTTGAATGAAGTCTAAAATACACAAGTCAGGGCCCTGACCATACAAAGGATAATATTCAAAGAAAGCTCACAGTTCAGAATCATCTGACTGTTTTTGGATCCTCAGCAATTTTTTTGTAGTAATTGGATTTAACAGCATTTAATTCCAATGAATGAGTTAAATCAGGGATCTCAAAATTTTGGAATCCCAGTATTAATCAACTACAAATAAGTATTAGCCCATATCTATCACCAACGACTTAGATGTTTCTTTCTAATGAATTGACCATTACATTTCCAAAGTTCTGAAATGGCCAATAGACCATAAAAAGAGACTTTTTTAAAAATTATTTTTATTTTTTTTTTGCGGTACGCGGGCTTCTCACTGCTGTGGCCTCTCCCGTTGCGGAGCACAGGCTCCGGACGTGCAGGCTCAGCAGCCATGGCTCACGGGCCCAGCAGCTCCGCGGCATGTGGGATCTTCCCGGACCGGGGCACGAACCCGTGTCCCCTGCATCGGCAGGCGGACTCTCAACCACTGCGCCACTAGGGAAGCCCTTGTACTCTATTCATTAAAGTATAGGAGAGTTTGCTCTCACTTCTGGGATTAATATAGAATCACTTCTATTCTTCTATCAGTTCATTTGATTTAATGCCAGAGGCGATTGTCCTCCTGAATGTTTGGTTCTCTCTTACTTTGGATGTAGCTCTCCCTTCTGGGCCCTCTTCCTTAAGAACATGTTCTACTCTCTTCTGATCTCTTCTTGCTACTCCCTCAGTCTTACCCTTTATTGTCCTTGTCTGCCCTGTACCATGCTTTCTTCAGCTCTAAATCAGTTTGATAATGTAAGCCCAGTGAATGTGCCATGTAGCTGATCCTAAGTAATTTATAGCGACAAAAAATGCTGGTTTTGGAATCACAAAACCTAGGTTATAATACTAAATTGTGTGTGGTCTTGGGGAAAAGACATTTCCTCTCTTTTTTTCCTTTCCTGTAAAAGTATGGGGTTGAATTTGGGCATCTCTAAATTGTATGACAATGTACTCTTTTTATTTATAATATTCTATAGGCACCATCTCTTTTCCTTTTGACTCACTCTAATAATGGAGATTTTCAAAGCATGTGAGTGAGTGACATTGATGGCTTTTCAAGAAGAAGGGGAGAATCTTAAGGCAGACTGTCCTTCTAAGTCCTCTCAAACTAGAAGACACAGAATGTGCCTGGCTTAGGAAATGTCTTCAACTGTTATAAAATATAGGAATTCAAGTTATAAATATGAACCTATTGAAATTGATACAGGAACTTAAATTTAGTCAGTTAAAATACATTCATAAAATTTAAAATTATCATTAATATATAGGTTACACTTCTTTGTGTATATCTAATATTTTTCATTCTGTTGAGGAGGAAAATTTCACATGTAGGTACAGTGAAAATAAACAGTGAGTATGCAGTTGGGTGATGTATTGTGTTGAGTTCTCCCAAAAGCACACCCTGGACCAACAATTGTGGTGCTAAAGGTTTATTAGGGGATGGTTCCCAGGAGAAGACAGAGAGGGAGTATAAGAAGCCAGATTAGCAAGGGGAAGAAAGCAACTTCAAGTGAAGTCCCACACACAGCCTGGTCTCCCGGGAAACTCTGGATGATAAAAATTTACCTAAGGCTTTGTCTTACCTGCCGTTAAAGGAACTGGCAAGGTGGCTAGCAAGGTGGCTGGCTGTGTGAATAATTTAGAAAAGCTAGTGTTTGAACTCTAGTCTAAACCCTAGCTTTAGACATTATAATAAAATACAACAAACGAGGTGGCTTAAACAACAGACATTTTTTTCTTACAGTTCTGGAGGCTGGAAAGCCCAAGATCAGGGTGTCAGCAGATTCTGTTCCTGGCGAGAGCCTGTCCTGGCTTGCAGCAGCCTCTTTCCTGCCGTGTGCTCATGTGGCCTTTCCTTGGTGTTTGCATGTGGGGAGGGAGAGAAAGATCTGTCTTCCTTTTCTTATAAGGTCACTAATCCATCAGGGGGGTCCCACTCTAAAGACCTAATCTAAACCTAACCACCTCTGCAAGGTCCCAAATACCATCACATTGCGGTGTATGGCTTCAGTGTATGAATTTGGGAGGTAGGGGTGGAGACGCGCTCAGCCCATAAGAGTTAGCTGCCTTTCTATAAAGAAGTAAACCAGCTAGAAAGTGTTAACCGCTTGAAGATACCTGAGAAAAACCAAGATAGCCAGGCCTTCAGGGTCAAAGATCCTGGAGAAAAAGGAAATACCATATAGTGAGTCTGACATTTTCTACATGAAATAATAGAGCCTCAAAATACAGAAAGAAAAATGGACAGAAATAATAGGAGAAATAGACATTACAGATTGAAACACTAAACATAGAGGTTTTTAATATTTCTCTCTCTGTAGCTTATTTAAGAAGTATGCCAAAGAAAAGATCAGTGGAAATACAGATTTTAACAGCAGTTAACAAATTTGACAAAATATTTACATATGTAATTTATATTTATATAATGAGTAGCATATATAAACCGCTGCCTCCAAATACTGCAGAATACACATTCTTATCCAGAGTACCTAGAATATTTACTTAAATTTATTTGACGCCATAAAAATTGTTTCAACAAATCTCGAAGGATTTATATCATGCAGAGTAGGTGCCCTAGTACAGTTGAATTAAGCTAGAAATCAATAATTAAAAAATACTTAAAAACTCAGAAAGGTGTGGAATTTAATTAACACACTTCTCAAAAAGAAATCTCGGTGGAAATCAGGGAACGTTTAAACTCACTGATAACAAAATACTATAGGTCAGAATTGTGAGATGCAGCTTAGATCAAATTGATAACCTTAACTGCACATAATACAGAAGAAGGAAAGCTAAATATTAATAACCCATCCATTGCCTACTTATTCAGTTTCTCAAGAAATTAGAAAGGGCAACAGATTAAACCCAAAGTAAGGAAAAGGAAAGGAATAAAAGAACAGTGCATCAATCAATGAAATAGAAAACATGCGATATAGACAATCAGTAAGACAAAAACATAATAAGAGGATATTTTAACAGACTTCCTCTAATAATTGTGAAAATTTAAATGAATTGAACAAATTATTTGAAAAATTGTGCCCAAGAAATAAAATAAAATTTAAATATTCCTCTGTCAGGTAAAGGTAGTAAATCCATAATTCACATGCTCCAACAGAAAACTCCAGGCTAAAATGAATTCATATGTGAATTCTTCCATACACTTTTAAGGGAGCTACGACTCGAATCTTACACATTCTCTTCCAGAGGACAGAAAAAAAGTCAAAATACTCCCCAACTCTTTCTATGAGACCAGCATAACCTTGATACCAAACCCTGTCAAGGACAAACAAGGAAGGAAAATTAAAAGCCACTCTCTCTCGTGAACAAAATATTGGCATACATGTGTGAAGGGGGTCGGGCTTGGCCTCTGCCTGAGATGCTCTCTTTCAGCTGGGGTGCACATGTGTTCTGAAAGCATGGTGGGTTGCATAACCAGAGAAGCAGTGAAAGCAGGGCCTAGAGCTTTCTTGTCTGATCCATACATAAGTATCTTGAGCATCTTACCTAGGAGAGGATGGAGCGGAAGTGTGACTATAGCTAACAGTAGAAGACCATATTTTTTGTATTCACTCATATTAGAGACTATTATAATTACAGATGTGCTGTTGTGTGTTGGACACCTCTTAGGCAACACATCTTCTCAGCCCCACCTCTTTCTCCAACCAGGACCAAGTTCAACTTCCCACAGGTGTAACAGGGTCTCACATTGGGTGGTACCACTTACCTGTAGCTTCCTGCCCTGTGGCTCCTCTGATGCTGAGGGATGATCTGCTTCCAGGGAATCCACTGGGCACCATAAATTCTGATGGTGGGGTATGGGCACTATTGCCTACCTGTGAGGCTACCTTGACCGACAGAAGATGAGAACTGATGTATAAAATCTTCCACCTTTGTCCTCAAGGGGGAAAGTTCTGAGCTGCATCTCATCAAAAGACTGCTTGGAAATGTTAAGCTTCTCATTTTATTCATACATTGCTTTCCTGATTTTGTTTAGTTATCTGTATCTCACTGAGCTTCCTTAAGATGATTATTTTGAATTGTTAGGCCAGAGACCTTCATTTCTTTGGGGTCAATTACTGGAAATTTATTAGCGTCCTTTGGTGGTGTCACGTTTGCCTGATTTTTCGTGATCTAAGTAGCCTTGCGCTGTTGTCTGTGCATTTGAAGAAGCATCAGTGGGAAGGTCCCTGGGCAGGCAGGTTTAGCCCCAGACTGTGTCTGAGAGGAGCCAGAACTGATTCATAGGGGCGCTTCCGGGTCCATAGCTGGGACAAGGTCTGCAGGCCTGCTGCCTTCAGGGGCATGGAGGCACATGTCTCCTACCAGGTCCCGGGGCAGGTGGGACTGCTCTCGGATTGTGGCCGGGAAGGGCTGGAACCCAGTTACAGGGCCACTTCAGGGTGGGTGTGTCTTCCTCCATGTCCCTGAGTGGGCAGGGCTGTTCCTGGTCTGCAGCTGAGAGGTTGTGGAGCTGGGTTCCAGGACCACTTCTATATCCATAGACAGACTAAGGTTTGAGGGCCTACCTCTGGGGGCAGGGATGACGTGTATCCTGGCAAGACTGCTCCCTAACCGCAGCTGTGAGGGCCTGGGGCCAGGTGATGGGGCTACTTTAAGATCTGCAGTCACACCAACATTGGCTGCTGCCCAGCTGCTGAACTGCAGCTGGGAGGGCTGGGGTTTAGTTACAGGACTGTTTCAGAATCTCCTTTTGGATTAAAATCAGTGGGCCTACCTCCAGGGGGTGCCGTCAGGCGTGTCTCCTGGTGGGTCCCTGGGCGGGGCAAGACTTCTCTGGGCCTGCGGCTGGATCCCAAAGCTCCCACAAAGGGGCTTCTGTCCGTGGATGGCTGCCAGATTATTGTTGCTGAGGGGGTATGTGAGTGGGAGACTTCCTGTTCTGCCATCTTACTGACATCACTTCATATATTACATGTCTGTCTGTCTGTCTGTCTCTCTAATAGTTCTGCAAATTAAAATGTGTTCCCATAAATTATCTCATCTGATTTTTAACTGTAACCCTTTTGAAGGCTGCCCTTCAGATGTAATTCCATGGGAAAAGATATACAAAAACTACATGATTTTAGAAGAACTTCTCTGTGTTTCTTCTCAAATAGGACTTTATATCAGAGATTTTCTCCCTCAGTGGGAACTGTTAGGTCCTTAAAGATCCAGTAATTTAAGTAGAAAGCTAGCCTAAAATCACATTTCAGTGATTTGATGATTATTTGTTATTCTTCTCTTACCTTTTCCCTTGAGTCCTTTTTTAAAAAATTGATATATCATGAATATTAACAACAAAAGAAAAGGGACACATAAGATTGACTGTAAAATTGGCCATATAAAATACAACTGACTTAATAGACTATATAAAAATATCTGTATAAAAATGAAAAACAAGATCAGAGACTCCATGCCAAAATGACAATGTTTATGTGGGTTTTTCTAAAAGCCTTGTCTTTGACCTTGGCATTGTGCCTGCCCTCCCTGAATGAGCTGGTCCACTGCCAAGGCCTCAGGAGGAGGCCTGTGCAGACACCTCCCACATTTGTGCTAGAGGAGAAACATGTCTAACAATCTCCTATCTTGTATTTTCAACTGCCTGCTGGAATTTTCCAGCTGCCTGCTAGATGTCTTGTCTTTACAAAAAAGCTCAACAGAAGTCTTAAGTTAAATATATCACATCTAAACCAGCTTCTGCTTGTAATTATTTTTCTTTTCTGATTCCTGGTGGTTATCTTAATCACCATGGCTTAACATTCTTAGAATCACCTTTTATTTCTCCCTTGATCCCTCCTCCTGAAGATGATAAATCCTGTGTATTTGTGGTTTGCAATCTGTCTCTCTTACACTCTTTTTTTTTTTGGAGCGGGTTGGGGGGGGTTTCCATTGCTACTACCCTAATGCAGTTTTTGGATTTCTAACCAAGGTTATTTTAATAACCTTGCAATTTTGAAGTCATGCAACTTTGAGGCTTTCCTCAATAAAAATAAAATTTAAAGCACAGTTGTGACCTTGTTTTTTGCCTACTTAAGACTTTCAGTCCTACCTCCCTTGCATGTATAGGTGTTTCTGAACGTGCTTTCCGAAGTCCAGCTAATCTTATGCAGTGGTTGAGCAGATAATTTGGTAGTTTCAAGGAAAAAGGAATAAAAAATACTTAAAAACTTTTCACAGATTAAAGTGTAAGAATATATGAATTGCCTGCAATTCACTAACAGAGTACAGGCATACCTTGTTTTATTGTGCTTTGCAGATAATCGTGGTTTTACAAATTTAAGGTTTGCGGCAGCCTTGTGTCATCGAGCAAGTCTATTATTACCATTTTTTCCAATAGCATTTGCTCACTTTGTGTCTCTGTGTCATATTTTGGTAATTCTCACAATACTTCTAACTTTTTCATTATTATCAAATTTATTATGGTGATTTGTGATCAGTGATCTTGATGTTAATACTATGACTCAGTGAAGGCTCAGATGATAGCATTTTTTAGTAATAAAGCATTTTTAAATTAAAGTATGTACATTTTTAAAAAGATGTGATGCTCTTACATACTTAGTAGACTACAGTATAGTATAAACATAACTTTTATATGCATTGGGAACCAGAAAATGTGTGTGTCTCATTTTATTGTAATATTTGCTTTATTGTGGTGGTCTTTATTCCCCAGTATCTCTGAGGCATGTCTGTGTAGTTTCTGTTAACTAACCTATCTTTGCTTAATTTGTGTGTTATTACTTATATTTCTTCTACAAATCTAATAAATATACAACATCATAAATATGAGGAGTGACCATGATTTTAGTACAAAGATTAAATCATAGAAGTTGGGATATGTGCATATTTAAATGTGGTGATTTCATACAGGCATCTAAGTAAGAAAACCACTGGGTAGACATTGGACTTACTAGACAAAGACTTTAAATTGTCTCTCTTAAATATGCTCAGAGAGCCAAAAGAAACCAGGAGCATGGTGTCTCAACAAATAGAGACTATCAATAAAGAGTTACATATTGTAAAACGGGTCTAAACTAGTGTCTTCTAGTGTGAATGTTATGAATTTGATATGCATCAAAGTTGCACTCCTAAGAGCAAAACCCCATCTCATTATTAATATCATGCTTGGGGAGCAAAGTAGAATAAACTGTTTGCAAAATTCCTCTCTCAAAAGACACTATCACAACCTAGATTTTTCCAGTGGTTCTGGATGTGGAGGACTAAATATGAGAAAATACTAGTCGACTCCTGCTTTCTTCAACGTAAGAACCACTTTGATCTGAGTTTTAATCTTGCTTCTGCCTATGTCGGCGCAAAGGACTCATCAGCCTTTGAATCTGGTTAGCCTCGGTGACCCATACTGCAGGAGACAGCACTTTTCCTTGTGTTCTGGGTCATTTGGTGCACGTTGCAGATTGGAAGACGCAGTGGAACTGGACTGAGGTGGCCCTGGATGGATACAAGAAACCTTGTTCCCAGAGGAGAGCGGGCAGACAGTCACAGATCTCAGTGTGGCTGTCTTACCAAACCAAGGTTGCTGGGAAGTGAGGGGTTGGGGGTTTTTTTTATTGTGTTGTGCAAAAAAGTGGGCAGTAGTTTCTGTTTTTTTGGGGGGGTTTTTTGCATGAAAGTAAACTGGTTAATGTTGGGAAAGGTGAGCACATAAATTCCTCTAATGAAGGATGAAATATGAGCATTTTTAATGACAGTAATAATTGCGTCAGTGGCTATTTCTCTATGTGGGGTGATCGGGGGAGCAGAAATAGACATGACCTCCCCACTGGTCCTTCGTCTCCCCTCTCAGCACAGATAGGCACACGCCACCCGTGGCTTAAGAGAAAGGATGGTCACTGCCCAGCTTGGGAACAAAGTTAAGTGGGGACCTTTTAGATCTAAAATATAAACGATTTGAAAGGGGAAATGACCAGCCTAAAGGAATTCCTTTTCCCCATACCCCACTGAGGGAAGAGACATGAGAAAGCAAGTGTGAGGGATCATTTTCCCTGAAGTCCTGTCCTCAAACTAAGTCCATAGTAGGAAACTTGACAGAACCCTTCATTCACACTCAGGTGTCTGTATGCGAAAGGGTGCTTAGAGAGGAGATCGCCCGCCCCAAGAGAAGTCACTAAATCATCCTGCTGCTGCACTGCAGAGACGGTGGTGTGACAGTCCCCACGTCAGCCCCGGATGGCATGTGAGGGGAACCAGGAGCTGCTGTGGGCACCAAGAATGGATGCAGAAGTTAGGGCGTGAAGTGGTGGGTGTGGGCAAAGCGTCACACCAGGGATGGGAGGATGAGCATCAGAATGTTGTGACAAAGGCATGTCCCAACTAATCTGCAACCAGTCACCTAGGTGCAGAGTGGAAGCTGCTTGACCGCCCACGCAAAACACGGAGAAAGAGTGGTCCCGGTCTCCACTGCCCCCAGGGTCGGCAGGAAGGGAGGCAGATCCCTGCAAGCATTTCGAAGCTGAAGGTGACAGAGATAAAATCCTGAATTGACTGAGAAATCCATGAACTGGACTGAGTTCCTCTGAAATGATTAGATTGATTTTCTACATTGGACAGAATAGGAGCTCAAGAGAGAAAATTAGACTGAGTCAGGAAAAAATGCATTTTTCATACCTGAGGCTGTAACTGAGAAATTCATAACTCTACTGTGATTCCACCTGCTGTGCTCAAGTAGCTTATCTGAGATATGGTCAGTAACCTGCCGGCCTGGGAGAGCGGCTCTTCCCAACTCAGCATTGTCACATTGGGAGCTTGAAATCTGCCATGCAGGGAGCATTTACACCACAGGAACTGACAAATGCTGTAAAGCAGGACTTTTCCCCACAGAGAACTAGTTTTTAAACGCTTTCTGGCATACTACTTACCGGGACTTACCTCTCGTGAGGCAAGATGTAATGATGTCGGGGGGAAAGATACAAAAATGTCTTTTTAAAGTTGGACTCAGATGCAGAAGACATGAACCAAAAGAGTTTGACATGTTCCCAGTGCTTGATTGTTTGTTGCTCAGAAAACTAAATCCGTAAATATGTTAATTTGTATATTCACGACATCTGTTTTTCTCAGTGGTGTATAAGTTAAGATTTTTTTTTCTTCAGTAAATATCAAGAGTGATAGTTAAACCAACTCACTGTGGAAGCTTCCCATACAGACCAAACTGTCCATCAGCCTGGGTATAGCTTGGTAAAAGATTGCAAATACCATCTTCTTGAAAAAGAATATGAAGAACCATGCCTATTATTAGTGATCTTAACATATTGTTTATTCTGTTCATTTAAAATTGTGGATGGTTTCTGTTTGTCAGGTTATCTAAAACTGGTGATCCACATGTGTGCCAAACAGAAAACACACACTAGGTGGTCCTCAGGAGCTGAGAGTTTGACAGTTTTCTTAGCTTTGAATGAAAGACTTCCTGCAATCTGGTTCCACTCTCCTTTCTTGCCGTAGTGACCACGGCCCTCTCCATGCCCCCTCACTCCCTTCAGTCCGTTACTGCCATCCTGAAAAACGTGCCTTGCACCTGTCTGCCCTCAAGTCATTCCTCTGCTCCGAAGGCTCCAACCCTTCATTTTTTTTTTTTTTTTTGCGGTACGTGGGCCTCACACCGCTGTGGCCACTCCCGCCGCGGAGCACAGGCTCCAGACGCGCAGGCCCAGCAGCCATGGCTCACGGGCCCAGCCGCCCCGCAGCACGTGGGATCCTCCCGGACCGGGGCACGAACCCGTGTCCCCCGCATCGGCAGGCAGACTCTCAACCACTGTGCCACCAGGGAAGCAGCAACCCTTCATTTTGACCTTTCAAAATCCCACTCTAGAACCTGAATGAAATGTTTCTGTTTCCCTTATCACTCAGCCAGCAGTTGCCCTATCCTGAACTTCTTTAGTGTATATTCAGTTCCTCGTATAATGTGTATCACCTGCTGATGTGTCATCTTCGTTCATAAAATATAAAGTTCATGAAGGTGGAAGCCGTTATCGTAAGTGACAAAGAATAGGCTCTGAAGTAGGACCGTGTTTAGGGTTTTTCCTGATTTACTGCAGCTCTGTGACCTTTCACAGGTGACTTTACCTCCCCTTGCTTCAGTCTCTTCATGGCTAAAATGGGAAAAATAATAGTTTCTATCACTTAGGCTTATTGCGAGAATCAAATGAGTTAGAACAGTGACGTACTTAGTACCTTGTAGAATACATCAGCAATTTCTGTTCATAGCTAGCAGATCCAGAGTCATTCCTAGCATTTTTTAAAAATTGAAGTGTAGTTGATTTACAATATTATGTTAGTTTCAGGTGGTACAGCAAAGTGATCTGGAGATATAGATATACTTGTACGTTATAGGTTATTACAAGATACTGAATATAGTTCTCTGTGTTATACAGTAAATCCTTGTTGTTATTCTATTTTGTATATAATAGTATGTGTCTGTTTATCCCATGTTCTTAATTTATCCCTCCCCATCCCCCCTTTCCCCTTTGGTAACCATAAGTTTGTTTTCTATGTCTGGGAGTCTGTTTCTGTTTTGTCAATAAATTCATTTATATTAATTTTCAGATTCTACAAATAAGTGGTATCATATCATATTTGTTTTTCTGTCTGACTTCACTTGCTATGACATTCTCTAGGTCCATCCATGTTGCTGCAAATGGCACTATTTCATTCTTTTTATGGCTGAGTGGTATTCCATTGTATATACGTACCACATCTTCTTTATCCATTCATCTGTCTATGGACACTTAAATTGCTTCCATATCTCGGCTGTTGTAAATGGTGCTGCTGTGAACATTGGGGTGTATATATCTTTTCGAATCAAGAGTTTTCGTCTTTTCTGGATATACCTAGCATTTCTTTTGATTATGTATGTGCTGATGGATATAATGATCACATTTTGGTTTAGGCTTTTAGGATGTAAATTGTGGGTATTAATGGTGGTGATTAGAATGATATTGATAATTCCTTGTGTACCGTATTTTTCTCTGTTTGAAAAGTTTGTATGTGATCTAGTACTGAAAAGCATAACTAGTAAATATAATTAGGGAGGTAAATTCTATATTCTTTGTTATGAGGGATGACATTTAGGGACTTTAAAGAAAGTGGTATAACCTTCTAGTTTATAACCTTCTAGTTTATAACCTTCTAGTTTCTTGTGCTTAATAATTTTTATTAAGAATTAGAAATATCCTAAACTTCATAGCTTCTCCTTTATTCAACTTTTAACCTCTCATTTCTGTCTTCTTCTTATTTTTGAAAAGGTCTGAGAAGAGTTTGTTAAAAGTGTTTATTACATTGTTCAAAAATATAAAATCTGACCACTTTGTAATCTACACACAAACCACAGTCATTTAAACTTTAAGATACTTAATTATGTTGACATTTTATTAAATTAATATTGGCCAATATTCATTTACTCATTGGAATTCAAGACACAATTTCAGATATTCCCAAAAAAATTGATGGGAATTAATCAGAACTATGTTTTAGAAAAGAAATGGCATAAAGAGAGTTTAAGATTCTTGGAAATGTCGATTTTGCTCATTAAAAAAGTCTGTCATTTTACTTTGTTACTAGAAAGCAAAACTCTCATAGCCCTTTGACCTTCTGAAGTCATCTCAGAATCTATTTAATCTATTTCAATTGCTCTGAGTTTGGCCATATTAGAACAATAGCAGTTCAGCTAATGGCAAGCCTCATTTTCATGTCTGAGCAGCACACAAACATTTCTGCCAAGTGGGTTTCAAATATGACAGTGGTATTCTAATAGGAAACTTGATTCTTAGTTATTAATTTAACAAACATAAATAAACTATATTATCTCATGTTACAGAGTTCTTATAGTGAGACTGTGGGAGAGGTGGTATTTGAGATGCAGCTGAGAGGTGGAAGAAACAAAGTCCTGGCTGAGTGAGAGGCACAGGAATAAGTATAATTCAAATGAAATTGTGGAGAATGAGAACAGACTTCATAGAAAAATAGACTATTTTCTGAGGCTCCAGTGCCAGATTGAAGTTGAATTAAATGCTGTGTCAAAAAGGATGCTTTTTGCAACCAGGAGAAAAATGATTCAACCAGCTTTTACCAAAGCAACTCTGGGAATGATGGCAAAAACAGATTGGTTTTCTAAAAGGCACATATTGAAGATTTTTAGGAAGGGTAGGCCATCGGGCTCGGAACACAATTTCCTGATTTCCTCTCCACATCCTGTAAACGTATGCAAATCCCAGTGGCCTCGCTTCCTTCACTTTTATCACCCTAGAAGGCCTGCCCCTCTGTTCCACAATGAATCATTCACAGCATTCTGAGTCCTTCGTACTTCCTTAGGGTTCCCGTTCCTTCAGTTTTATGTCTTTCAGATTCCCTTCCGTTGATGACTCTTTACTCTCAGCACCACCATCCAGAAAGTTTTCCAAGCTGTCATCCTTAACTTTGTCCTCTCCATGCTCCTTGCCCTCCCGACGTCTAACATCGAAGGGGTTATCCACAGGACATCAAGGCCTGCCAGTTCTGCCTCACTAGGATCTCTCAAATGCTTTCATGCCTTTTCATGCTTTCATTTACTTGCTTCAAAGTTGTATCTCCCATAACTAAAAATAAATACAGAAAATAAGTTTAACTGAGTGGTTGACATACGGACTTAAACTAAGGAATAACGAAATGCAAAAGGACAATGAAAATCACTTTGGAGGCGACGTTGACCAGATCTGGCAGCTTCTACATATGGAGAAATTTCTGTTATTGAAAGGGAATAATTAGAAATGATTCTCACATTTTAGTCTGGGTGACTTGAAGATGGGAATGATACAGCCATCTGGTTTTGACAGGAGGTAAGACATCCATTTTTGGCATGTCGAGTTTGAGATCTCTGTAGGGCATCCATGAATAGATATATAGGAAGCATTCAGGATTTGGAATACAGATTTCAAAGGAAACTCAGAGCTAAAAATAAAGATCAGGCCTCGTCATCCAAAAACAAAAAAAATTAATCATTGCAGCCAGAGGCATGAGAAATGTAGTCCGCTGAGAATGTAAAGTAAAAGAGGGGAGGACAGTTGTGTTAGCTTTTCAACAAACGTAGAGAAAGGAAGTTCTATGAAAGATGCTGAAAAGGGCTGGCCAGAGGAGTGAGGAAAAAAACCCAGGAAGTTAGTGTCATCTGGAGCTAAAGAAGGAGGGACTTGCTCTAAGTGACAGAATTTTGGTCGTGAAACATTTCCTGATGGTTTTATTTGCAGCTCATTTATTGACCTAGATAGATATTCTAAAGATACAGTATGTCAAAATAGCAAAAGCAAAAAGCCGTTGTTCTTTTTTTGAAAGCATCATCCCTGAAGAATCATGTAAATCGTGAATTCACTATTGAAACTCTGTCTGAAAATCATCTGGGAGGTCCCCTTATATATAACATCCATGCAACTATATTGTCCCTCCCGTGTTTTATGTAAAGGAGCCTAAAATCCTAGGATTGCGTATAATTTTGCAAAAATAACTTTTTTTTATGGCGATTAACACACCACAATACTCTTCTACTCAGTTATGATTTGTTAAGGGAAACATTGATACCTTTAAATAAAAATATAAAAATCTTGACATTTATGTTTGACAAGCTAAGCTGACTCTGGAAATTTTACATTCATGTTTCTTAAAATTATGAGTTGCTAATTTAAAAAACTACTTTATGGAGGTATGATTGATATGTATACAGCTGTACCTATTTAATGTATACAGCTTGATGAGTTTGGAGATAAGTATATGCCCATGACACCATCACCATAATCACAGCCCTAAACTTATTCATCACCTCCAGAAGTTTCCACCCTATCCCTCCCTCTCTCTCTCTATTTTTCTTAAAAATCTTTTTAAAAATTTGGTGGTAACTTAAAAAATTAAAATGCAAAATTCTAAACTCTGAAGATACATTCCAAACAGTACCAACAAATTAACCTTTATGTTAATTCTTCAGAAAAAGAATATAGTAAAAGCAAAAACAATTGCAAGAGAATGATCCATGTTGATAACTGACTTTTCCTTTTGCTTATCAAAAGTATTTGTTTTTTTATAGTTGTCCTAGCTGTCACCGTGAACATGCGTTGAGCTGCTTCTGCTAGGATGCTGTTTTCAGTTGCCGCATTCTCCTGTGTGGTGACAGAGTATGTGGGAAGGCACCGGGGTGTGGGTGAGAGTCACAGTATTGCCAGGAGCAAGTTGAAATTGGCTAGGCAGAAGCATGACCTACTTTTTGGGGTCCATCTTTTCTGATCCAGAGAGTTTGCATTAACTCTCATTCCCAGCTAGAAGCACTACTTTATGACTCAGTGGATCAATATACACTGGGAACCACGAACCATGATAGGTGGCCTGACAATCGTGTGAAAGGCCTCATTGGTTCAAGTGGAAATGAGGTTCCTTTGTGAGACTTGCTTCTTATCAAAAAGGACAATTTAGAACTTTCCATTATACATTACAAATAGAAATAAGATAGAGATAAACAGAGCAAAATGATGTGTTTTTTCCTCTTCTCCTTGTGCTTCCCCACCTTTCACATCCTGACCGACTCGATCACACTTCCACAAAATATGATGGTTTTTCTCTTGGTGAAGCCAGGGCCACGTGTGCTATTGTTTCTAATACAGAATAATTGGTGGCATATAATTTTAGAAGGTGTTTATCTCTCAGTTTAGGTGATACAGTGACAAAATGACGAGTTTATAACCGTAGGCTAAAATCAGATTAATAAATAAAAGGGCTTGATTGGAACAAACCACGCAGCAGTGGTTTGTTCCATTTATGTCTATTTGGAGTCTTCACTATTTTGGCACAATAAACTCTCCCAGACTCTCATATGTCGAAACGTGATTTGTTTTACATGATGAGGTAAAGAAACCATTGAATACACATGTAATAATTGAGGATAATTTAAAAAATCTAAATGTATGTGTATCACTGGCAAAATTAATGGTCAGGTATCACCATTTTGAAATAAATCTTGTAAAAGCGTATTTTTCCCTGTATTCTTTTTATGAAGCCCTAACGCTTGTGTGCTCCACTCTTTGTACCTGGGCCCAGGGCCGCGTGGAGCTGGTTCCCCGATGCTGGAGGAGTATTTCACCTGTTGGCTTCACACACTCAGTCCTACTTGGATCCCACTCCACATGCTATTGTAGAACGTTATTTCTGTTAAAGCCAGCAGACTGTGTGTGTGTGTGTGTGTGTGTGTGTGTGTGTGTGTATGTGTTTCTCTCATCTTTGTACCAAAAATCAGTGTGATGCCCAATGAATGTGGAGTGATTCTGCTCTGGAGCAGCGTAGACCTGACTGTATCAATGCTGTACATGTGGCAAAATGTTTTTTGAACCAATAGATATATTGATTCTGGTTGACCACCCATGTACACATGCAAATGACATCGTTCTGGCCAATCCACATACAGTTTTAGAAAATCATAAGTTATATAAAACGCATAATCGACAGCTTTGGGGATGTTAAGCACACGCACAAGACACTCATAAAGATACTCTAGTATCTCTCATCATTCAGATCTGAAATACTGGTTGATCTGATTTTCTCAAGCTAGTTGCAAAGCTGTGAGTCTGCAGGTTATGTTAGTAGTTGAGAAGTAACATGGAAACACCATATTGCCAGTATTGCCAAAACTTTATCAGCTGAGTGTATTGTTTTTAGTTGGGGAAGATCCTGTTTGCTCTTCAGTTCAGAGACTGTTTCCCATTTTTGCCCACTTACCAAGTCACTTCAAACCCCCTAGCCTCTGCTGGGTAAAGGAACCTCCTTTGGTTGTGTCAGTCTCTTCCAGGTAAATGCTCAGACCTTCTGATTTCCTAATCTTTCTTCCACTCCTTTCCAAAACGGCAGCCGGCATGACAGGAGCTCAGATGATGTCCTGGCACTTTGGGTGGGGGTCTCCCCTGACATATGTCGGTTGTTGTATTGATGTCCACCACAAGATCATTGATTGGATCCTTGTGTCCCAGGTCAGTGATACCTGCTAAGTGTGGTTTCGTTGGTCCTCACACTGGATGTTTGTTGATGTACACTGCCAAATGTAGTGGTCATTTGGTCACTACGACTGTTCTCTTGACAAAGGCCATCACCTTTTCTGGCCAGGCCCCATGACACTTCTTGTTCTATTCAGATTCCCCAAAGCTGGCTGTGACATTCTTTTGGTTAATAGGTAGAGCAGATGGGCAGTGGTCTTTGGACACTGTCACTATCCTGAAGAACCCCTCTGGTTAGCTCTAGTCAGACCCTCATTCATTTCTAAGCATTGTTCTTTATCTTCTCAGACTCTGTGTAATGGTTTCTGGGGAACATGACTCATTAGGTAGAAAAATGAAAAACACATCCTTCTCATAAAAAAAAAAACAATTATCTCTTGTCAAAGAAAATTGCACTGGATTGAGTTAAAAAGACAAGAAAGACTTTATTCAAGACTATAGCAGTGGGGGTCAAGACTTCTGCAGTAGGGGAGAGAGATTGAACTCTGCTCTTCTGAAATCAAGGTGGGAGAGTTTTTAAGCACTGAGCTGATGAGCTAATGGAAGAGTACTGGAGAACATCAGGGGGAAGTTGGTCAATGTGATCAGGCCATTTGTGTGATGATTGGTGCTTGTGGAGTTAGGCTCCTGCCATCCAGCAGAGACTGGGAGATAGGGCTCTGTCTTTCTTGATTACATTTCAGAGGGATGACTCAGGTCCTTGAGAAAGACATTCTTGGATTGTAAAACTGTAAGGAGGCCTGATGAAGATTTACATTGCAAGAGGCAGAGAAATAATTTACAATTGCAACTTCCCTCAATTAAATGCTCTGAGAAAAGGGAGGTCAGGGGCCTATGGTCAGGGAAAAAAACCTGTCTGAAGTTTAGTCAAGCTGAGGGGAATGTTAAGGATGTCTCAGTCACCAGCATCACTAATAATTTTTCCCATTGCCTGTGAAATAAAATTTTCCACAATAAAATAATACTTAAAAAAGAATAAATTGTGGAATTAAAGTATGTGTATTCAAGACTAAATTCAACAAATATCTAAGCCTAGATTTAAACATATCTCATTCATTGGGATCGTGATGCTGTATTAATGTTTTAGCATTTTCACAAATTGGGAAAGTATTAAATGATTTAATCAATCAAAGACCTGGAATTGGTTTGGTACTTTTTACCTTTTTTTCATATACTATGCCCTAGTATTGCTGGCTTTTCCAATCATTATGTGGAAATAATGTCTGTTGGGTACAAGAGTGACTTCAGTTTCTTAACCCAGAAGTGATATGAGGACATTTGACTCATGGCAGCTTATCATCTCTCTCCGGCTGGGGAAGATAAAAAAAAAAAAAAGGTAGGGAAGCAAAAAATGGTTTTTCAGTCTCTGGGATATTGTCAGTGTGCTCTATCTGATGCATGAGGTCATTTACTGAAATGACCTGCCTCACTGTAGTAGATCTAAATCGAAACTTTTAGAAAAGTATTATAATGGTCTTAGTGCAAAACACGGGAAAGCCCTGATTACCGTCTGAATTTCCAGACATCACGTGCTCAAAGTCATTTTTCCAAAGCTACTAATTTGAATGAAATAAAACTGGCTGTGGTGAAAAAAATTAAAGCACAGATTTCGGCGGTTTTGTAATTTTATTCTAGTCTTCTAGAGGAAATTTGGCTTTCCCAAAATTTGCACATCAAATAAGCGAATCAAAATGCCTGAGCAGAGAAAGGATGTAAATATTCACTGATCGATCCACTGAATCATTGAACACTTCAGAAACGTTTGATCTGGCAGTACAAGAAGTAGGGCTGAAAGTCAGTCTACCCATCTGCTGGGAGGAAAAATTGATCAACAGCAAAACACTAAAACCGACGAGAATTTAGTAAGGTATTATTAATTTAGAACCTTGCTGTGGAAATGAAGTAAAAAGCATCTCTTTCATTGTATCAGAAAATCCAAAAATAGAGCGATAAATACATCTAGGAAATGTAGTTTACAAGTGATTAAACTAGGGAACTTTGAGGCGGTTGGTAGACATTGTGTGTATGTACGTGCATGCCTGTGTGTGTGTGTGTGCGCACGTGTGTGTGTATCTCAGCCAAGTGCCTAAGCTTTCTCTTCGAGAACCTCGCTGAAAGTACCATTTTGCAAAGAGAAGTATCTTGTGCTTTTATTTAGTTCCAGCTTTTGCCACTAGGTATAATATATTCATATTTGGTATATGAATTAATACAGTCTTATTATAACCATATGGAAACAGATTTATTTCATTCCTTTATGCAGTAAATATTTATTAAGCACCTACTATGTGTCAGGCAGTGTGCTAGACACATAGGATCTATCTTTGAACAAAACAGGCCAAGACTCTAGGCCTCATTGAGCTTATATTCTGATAGGGCAAGATAAAGGATAAAGAAAGATACTGAACGAGAAATATATGTATAAATGTGTCAATATCTGACAAAAAATGTAAAGTGGTTTGGATTAAGGTGAATGGGAGGAGGATTGCTGGGTGGAAGGGATTTTAATAGGGAAGGTCAGGAGAGGAATGCTTGTATGAGAGCGATCACATTTGAGCAAAGACTTGACTGTAGCAAAGATTTTAGCCCAGTCCATCTCAGAGAAGAGCACTCCAGGCAGAAAGGATAGCTTATCAAAGCGTGGGATGGGAGATGGAAGAATGGTGTTTGCTCAGAGAACCTTGAGGAGGCCGTCGTTGACGGAGGGTACTGATCTGGGAAGCCAGACCTGGGGCGGGAGCCGTGCAAGGGGGGCAGATCATATAAGGAATCTGGAGGCTGTATAGTAATGACTTTGTCTTTCACTGTGTGTGAAAGTGAAAGTTATTGTTGTGTTTTGAGCCCAGGAATAATATTTTAAACCTGTTGTATAGAGAACGGAGAGAGTCTCAGTGAGCAAAGGGGGAAGCAGGGAGACTTGTTAGGTTGCTATGGCAAGAATCCAGGCTGGAATAGAAAGGAGCACCAGTGGAGTTGGAGAAATCCGCTGATTCTGCAGAGTTGAGTAGCGCCAGCCGTACTGCTGTTGGTTTGGTAGTATAGTGAGAGAGAAAGAAAGGAGTCAAGCACACTCAATTTTTGTGTGTGTGTGTGTGTCCTGAGAAACTTTAAGAATGGAATTGTCTGTCATAAACTGGGTTGGGGAAGCATGTGAATAGAGTAGGATTTGGGGGAAGAAGAGGAGTTTGGTTTGGGAAATGTTAAAGATATCAAGTAGAGGAGTCTAATATCAGGGAAGAGGGTGGGGGTGGAGATAGAAACTAGGGAATTACTGGCACATAATATTTAAGTCCACGAGGTCAAGAGAGGTCTGCAAGGAGATGGGGACGGAGAAGAAGCAGGGCAAAGGACTGAGCCCTGGAGCGTCTCAGCCTTCAGAGGGAAGAGATAAAGGGAAGAACCGACAATGGAGATTGAGAAGGGGCAACTAATAAGCTAAGAAGAAAATTAAGAGAATGAGCTTTATGGAAGTTTAAGTGGACAAGGAATATCAAGGCACTGGGAGTAGTTGAAAGTATCAGATGTCACTGACAGGTGGAGTGGTAGGAAGACTGAAATCTGACCATTCAGTTTAGCAACATGCAGTTCTTTGGTAACCTTGACAAGAGCAGTTTTCATTGAGTGGCGTGGACTGACAGTCTAGTTGGAATTGGCCTGAGATAGAAGGAAACGACAAACATCAGAAAGAGTATGTATGGACATCTTATTTGAATTAACGTATTACCTTAATATAAAAAGCAGGAAAAATAGAGTGGAGTCAAGAGAACTTTTTTTTTTCTTTTAAAGGGGGAAAAGTAACAGCATGCATGTACATTAATGGGTATGATCCATTAAGGAGAAAAAACTAATGAAGGCGAGAATGGAGAACTGCTGATGCAGTGGCCTGAGTGGCTTTAGCACAAGGGGCAGGGACTGGCCAGTGGCTCACTTACCTGGAAAGCGCAGGGATGACCTGCGGGCCCAGTTGGACTCAGGGATGCTGACTGTGCTATCAGAACCGGGTCTCACCTCATCTCTCAGTTCTGCTTGGGTCTTTGTTGCTTCACTCAGGTTTTCCACAACAATTGCTCCTGCAGGTCGATGCCTAGTTCCCATACTTTCAGCGTTCACAGCAAAGAGGGTCTTTCTCTAATAGTCTCAACGAAATCCTGGAATTGCCCTGCTGGCTTGGCTCAGCTGACCTGCCTGTACCTGTAATAATAACTGTGGCCAGGGGCAGCAACGCCAAGATTCGGGAGTGTACATGAGGCAAGACTAGCCAGGCACGGAGCATCGATAGAGTCATGTTTCCTTCCAGCAAAAAGAACTACACTGGTAAAAATACAAAGCTTGATAAGGTTCTAAATGGTGGTCCCGGGACACTGCAAACCATTTAAGGGAGACAGACAAATACTGGCACAATGTTTTTTCTCTTCCTTTTACATTATTGTAATTCAATGTCACGATCAAAATGATCCAGGCAAACTTATAATTGTGGGGAAATCGAGATGAAATCACATGTGGAAAAATGTAATTGTCTTAGAGGGAAACTTCCCTAGGACAATTTTAATTAAGCCAGTTATTTTCTAGAAATGTAGATGCCATAATGATGGCTAGGACTGTCATTGAACTGTGTTCACTTGTGTTTGTGTCCTTGAACACCTGTGTCCTTCTATGCTTTACATCTTGAGAAATATGGCTTGCCCTTTCGTGTGCTCCAACCTTTGTAAAGTTGACAAAGTCTGTGACACATCACCTTCACTGATGACCATCTGCAGTGGCAGTCATGTCATTTTTTTTTTTTTTTTTTGGCGGTACAAGGGCATCTCACTGTTGTGGCCTCTCCTGTTGCGGAGCACAGGCTCCGGACGCACAGGCTTAGCGGCCATGGCTCACGGGCCCAGCCGCTCCGTGGCATGTGGGATCTTTCCGGACCGGGGCACGAACCTGTGTCCCCTGCATCGGCAGGCGGACTCTCAACCACTGCACCACCAGGGAAGCCCCATTTTTAATATTAGTAGGGGAGAGAAGTGATTCTTTTCCATATTTTAAAGCTCCAACCAAGAGTATTTTTTTCTTCAATTTTTCTTTCACTTCCATGAAATTGTAAGATGTGCCTCCATGTCCAGAACTAAATATTGGTGCTACCTACTAGAAAGGATATAAGGGTTTTAAACGTAATTCAGCCAGTTACCTAGTTATACTTAAATAACACAATCTATTATTTGAATTTATTCTTGGGATAAAATATACCACTCTGGGGCAATGGTAGTTGTATAATTATTTCAAGGTTAAAGAATGAAAAAGGAGGAGATTTCTTAAATGAGATCCTAACATTAAAATCATTAAAAAATAATTTCTCATCTATACTAAAATTTTGGGAAATTTTACTTAGCTTCTGTGAATCTCTTTTTTAAAAGTTTCATTTGAAAAGAAGAGATGTTAAAATATATTTCATCTCACTAGATAATTTTAATAATTAAGTTTAACATGGTACATAAAATTTCTAGTAGATTACTTAGCATACAGTAGGCACCAGATAAATTTTAGTTTGCTTTTTTTTCCTGACAGTTCATAGCAACATGTGTTACAGAAGCCAGTTCCTGAGGAACCTGATGTTTAAAAGTAGTAGGCAACAGATACAAGAGATGCTGTGTTTTGTGGTCATTCAGTAACTAAATTTTTCCAGAGCTCAACTTTACTGTGATGGTAACTCTTTGGAGTCCATAGCAATAATAATTGTTTTATAATTCAAAACGTAACAACCACCATATACTCACGTGCTTGCTGTCTGTGAGAGAATCAGTAGGCACTTATTATGCTTTTTAAATTTAAATCTCATAGCAGTACTACAATGCTTAGTGTAAAAGTCTCATCAATAGGTAGAGGGCTTTTAAGTGTGAGTTTTCAGGCTGTGATATGAAGATGCAAGAAATGTTTCTGTTTGAATAAATTTATGACATTTTATTATGCCAAGTCTCAGTAATGAGGCCAAGGCAGGAGAAAAAGAAGGGTGGAATAGGGGAAGGAGGGCTGCGATATGGGGAAAAAAAGAAATGGAGGGATAAGACTGTCTTGTGGATTAAGTGTCAGTAACCATGGAATAGATGGGCTTATGGGAAGATGGTCATTCGTCTCACGTTGTCCTACCATGATGTTGACCATGGAATAGATGGGGTTATGGGAAGATGGTCATTCGTCTCACGTTGTCCTACCATGATGTTGACCATGGAATAGATGGGGTTATGGGAAGATGGTCATTCGTCTCACGTTGTCCTACCATGATGTTGACTCTGTCGACATATTAAATGTCCTAATCATTAAGGACAAATAATACTTGACCACCAACTGAAAGTTTTAGTTAGTAAATTTTAGAAGTTCACTATATTTCATTTTATAGTACTTCAGGGTTAACAACTTGCTGGAGTTAGCCATCATTTTCTCCATTCAAAAAGTAAACACTATGACGATATGATGTCTCCAGAAGGCTAGGTGGTTTGGCGGTGACCCTACGCCTGGGGTAGCTTAACCTCAGCTGCAGCTACGTTTTCATTTCATGTCACTATTGTCCCTACATGTCATCATAGGCTGGCACTACCAAAGTGTGCTGAGTTCTATATCCATGTCTATTTATCTATATCTGTATATTTGCATTTTCCATATCACTATTCAACATTTGTTTTAAAATTAGAACAATCATAGCACTCCATCACACACTTATACCACGTGTGTCTATACAGCCACACAGTTTAAAACCCTGTAGGAATCTCTGGATTCCCTATGGCTGACTTATCTTGCTGAAATTACTTGGTAAAGCCTAGGAGCATCTGAATTTCCATTACTTTATTGGTGTACCTCGTTAATGGTATCACTTGATTTAGCATATCAGTAGTACCTTTTCGCCACAGGTGAGAAATTGAAATGTTCAAGGCCAATTAATTGCGGATGTTTCAAGTTGGTTAGTGCAGCTGTAATGGTGAGTGATGCCGGAAGAGGGAGCGGTCAGTGAGAACTTGCTCCTGATGAGAACTGATGATCCAATCTTAACTCACTAGACTTACGCTGATTCTTTTTTTTTTCCACTGTGCTTCCCACATGTGTTCACGTTTTAAATACTGATCTATAAAGGAATGTCAAAGTACCACAGAAACATTATGCAATTCTGTATTAAAAATGTATCTTCATTACTGACTTTAGACCATTAAAATTAACTAGAAAGAGCAAGAAACAAAATAACTCAGTATTTTCTCAAAGGTATAAGGTGATGTAGATAAAATTCCAAACATAGAAATTGCAGGTAAAGATGATGGCTGGCTGGGGGCACTTCATTCATTCTTTTCCAACTTTTCTATGCAAAAAATGATAAAAATGCAGAGATAGGCAGTTGTAACACATATGCAGCTATGCTGCAGATGGACCAAGGCTGCTTGGTGAACATCAGACCCTGGAAGACTTTCAACTTCCAAACTTTTGTTAGGCCCTGAGGCAGAATTGTAAAATTAGATAGGACAGTAGAGGGAAGTTTTTACCCACTCACCACTCCCATCATGTACCCATACTTCAAAGACATGGTCTATTGTTAACTCTAGAGAAGAAGGTTGACCCTACTGTCAGGTAGCCAAATCCTGAGATTCCCCAACCCCTATTGCTACTGTCTTTTCTACATCCATTGGGAACCGCTGATTCCCATTTATATATCATAACAATATGGGGGACACTGCTGTGTCCTAGTTAAGAGCACTGTGCCTCTTGTTGCTCTGCAGACAGGCTGCATGAGCAGTGCCCTTTGTGGACAGCAAAGCCATGCTAGGTCAATGACCCCAAGACACCCAAAATGCAGCCAGGGCCCATGTCTACCCAACAAGCCCTCTTATTTAAAATACAAGAATTTTTCACTCTAACCTAAACATGGTAGATGGTATTGGTGACCAAGAGAACTCCACTCATCCAGGTCACTAGCCCAAACCACGGGTTCTTCAGGGGCAACTACAGAGAAAATGAAAAGTAAAAACACACCAGTAAAAATTGCACAATGTATCAACATTTTGGATCAATAAGGAGAGCATTGTACTTTTGATGTACAAAGTGGAAGACACTTTTGAACAATGATTCCCTCCAAGAAAGAAGGAAATTTGAAAAAAAATGATGTAGTTCTAAGGACAATGTAGTAAGTAATCTCGGGACTCATACCCGAATACAATCAGGAGTTAGTGTGATGCTGTCAAGGGAGGAGACTGTTAGAATATAAAACTTAAAAAAGATGCTGCCTTAACTCAGTTTGAGGCCCTGACTAGAGGCTGGTCAGTCCCCTTCTTGAGCAGCCGATTATGTCCCAACCCAACCCCTTCTTCTATTGCGCTCACACCCTCTGTGGCCACTATGCATCGACCCTGATCATCCTGGAGCCAGGGCCAGACACCCGAACACAGCCCCTCTTCCCTGGAGCTCACAAAACTTAGCTTGCCCCACCCCGCTTGCCATACGTGAGCTGCCCTCTACGGCTTCATCTCGCCACCCTTTCTGTGGTGGCATTTCCCTCTACTGGCCCTTCCTTGCAGTCTTCTCTTCTTTGAAGCTGTAAGTAACACAGAGTTCTGCTTTTTATCTCTCAGAGTGTCACTGTGTTGTATCTGCCATCAGAAGGGTTTTTAAATCTTATTCAAGCAGTTGTTAATACAGATGTGTCCCTTTAGGTCTCACAAAGATACGTGTCTTACCGTAATAGCAAAATTGGGCATCTCTTTGTATTAGTGCCTGACTCAACGTTTATAAAACAGGGCATGGATGTCAAGAATAATGCTTGAATAAAAACTGTATATAAATTTATGGTAATCTCTACCTGAACTGTCAGAAGTTATTATCAGAGCCTCAAGGTGGATGGCAAAAGAATGGGGAAAAAAAACATGTACTAATATTCTTACATGGTACGTTATGTAACAGATACTGCATTTTAATATACATTGAATAGTAGACAATTATGGATTCAAGAATGGGATAAACCCTATTTCATGTTTTTTACAGTGACTACATAATACTTACACAGTCAGCAATGTCAGTATTACTTAAATAAATTCCTCAAATAAAGCACTATTATAGTAAACTGGAAGAATGAAACGTCTTAACAAGACATACAGTAGGTAATCATGTCTGTAGTTTTCTGGTGTGCATTTGGATAAAACAAAACACAATAAATTCTGTTCTATCCATATTTCCTTGAATATACAACAGACTTCTGTTTTCACTTCTGAGTGCTCAAACACCATTTACCATGGCTCTCCTATCCACTGTCCTCTCACCCACAACCCCCCTTCCCAGATAGGATACAACTAGTGATGTGTTGGTAAACTGGCTGGGGTGGGAGTGGGTACTGATTTGCAGAGTTGGCCAATTTTCGTGGTTTAAATACTCCCACCGTGGCCAATTGCAAAGATGGCTATCTTTAACAATCATCTTGCAAAATTGCTGAAAATTTAATGGTCTCTCACACGCTGTTGCAAGCCAGTTATCACTGGATAGAACTCTCCATTATTTACTGTGTTATTATTCCCTGCACCTGGCTCACCATTAACACTTTTCATGTTGTGTTTCAAATATGCTTTTCAACGTCTTTTCCTCCCATAAGACCTTAAACACGGTGAAGGCAGGAACTGTCCCTTGGCCATCTTTGTCTTCCCGGGCTTAATGCTGTACTTCTTTCTCTAAGGAGTCTAAACATGATCAGACATCAAAGGTAGTCTTCTAGTTCCACCATAGTGTGAAGGTAAATCAAGTTCTGGGCAAAGGGGTGTAAGGCCAAATCATTACACAGTCATGCATGTGGGCAGTCAACATGCCAGTTCCAAGTGTTGACGTGGATGTCTGCCTGTCAAATTAAGTGGTTTAAACATTCAGTGAGCTTAACGTCATTCAGTTAACTCTCCCAGTGTCAGATGGATGAAACGCCTAGAAATGAACATAATTAACATAGGCTCCATCCATTTACATTACATTCTTGTTTCTCTATATTTTTCAAGCATTATGGAAAGTTTCGTATTTTGGAAATTTGACTTTCTTTTTTTTTTTTTTTGTGGTACGCGGGCCTCTCGCTGTTGTGGCCTCTCCAGTTGCAGAGCACAGGCTCCGGACGCGCAGGCTCAGCGGCCATGGCTCACGGGCCCAGCTGCTCCGCGGCATGTGGGGTCTTCCCGGACCAGGGCACGAACCCGTGTCCCCTGCATCGGCAGGCACACTCTCAACCACTGTGCCACAAGGGAAGCCCCTTGACTTTCTTAAGTTCCATAGAGGAACAGTCTTACTGGGATTGATAGTTCACTAACAGATTTTTAACGAATTCTTTGCTCATTTCTCCTTTTTCTCTTTTCACAAAAGGAGCTGGTGGCTGGTCTCCACTTGTGTCAAACAAATACCAGTGGTTGCAGATTGACCTTGGAGAGAGAATGGAGATCACCGCTGTGGCCACCCAAGGGGGATATGGGAGCTCCAACTGGGTGACCAGCTACCTCCTAATGTTCAGTGACAGTGGCAGGAACTGGAAACAGTATCGACAAGAGGACAGTATCTGGGTATGTTTCTTCAACAGAATTCATAGCCTAGAGAGAGAAGTAGAGTCATCCCTACATGCTGTTTACGAATCTCTTAAACTAAGTTTAGAAACAGAATCTTCAGAATTACTTAGAAAACATTTTTCAAGAGAAAATGTATTACTATTCATTTTCTAATACATTTTATGGTTTAATTTATGAAAATACTAAAGGTAAACTTATTTCGCAGAGTCCTCAGAAATTGAAAAAAGAATCTCATTAGTGCACTAAATAGTGTGGAAGTTAAAGAAAGAAACTAAACCTATATAAAAACATTTTAAGTTTTGTTCAATAGCATAGTAGTTTTGCATTGTCTTTAAGTTTGTTGAAAAGAATTTATTGCTTTTATTTCTTCTGATGACTGAGATTTATGAATTAATCTCTCTAGTATATGGAGGTTTTTATGTATAATATTTGGAATATTTATATATGTATTTTATATATACACACACATATATGATTTATATATAAACCATTCTCTAGTCTTTCAAGTGTGTAAGATGCTGTGTTTTGTGGACAGGGCACAGCTCCTGTAAGGGAGACTGACAAGGAGGCCGTTTGTAATAAAGTGGGTGGTATTTGTAGTTGACTGATGGTATATAAACACCCAACGGAAGAGGGAAGCTAAAGGAAGTTTGCTTGGTGGTGATGAAAGGATTTCGTTTTTTAGTGTAGAAAAGTATTGGTTTGGATCTTATGTGGGCCAGGGACAACATACTGCAATCAAAGAACTGTGTTTTTTTTGGTTTTTAATTTTCCTCTGACTGAGCTGCTGGAACCAGAGAAAATGAGTAACTTAATGAAGCATCATTCTTGGCACACAGATAATTTGGAGGCCTATCTGGGCACATAATGGTAATTCTGTTTGATCAGTCAATGGCCTCTCTTTTGAAACTTCCTAGAAGTCCGTTATACATGATACAGTCGTTGAAGAAATGGACTGTGATTTACTCACCTTTGTATCTCTAAAGTACTTGGTGGTCATCCAGTGCATTTTTATTGATGTAAATTGAATTGAGAAGATGTAGCCCTGCTTGTTCTCAAGCAAGGACAACAGTCAGGCTGGAAGAAGTTTCCTATAAGCATTTTTAAGAAAACCTGCATTAAAATCCAAAGCAAGTTGAAGTTCTGTATAAGAGCGAGAAAAATTGGATATTATCGTTGAATTAGTTCCATGAAAACCATTCAAAGTAGGGATAAAATAAACAGTAATTATGAACCAATAGCAATGAAAGCTTAATGAGGTATTTATTTTAACTAGGGGTCTGGGTTATCTTTTACTCTTTTTTTCGAAATAAGCATTGGATTTTAAACTAGATAAATGGCGGCTAATTCGTGCTAATATTTAGCCGTGTTAAGTAAGATGTATGTTTTTGATATTTAAAAAAATTTTTTAATCTTAACTATGACAATTAATTGTTTTTCGTGGTTCAAGCTTGAGGAAAGCGAAACCTAGATAGTGCTATTTGTCTTTTTCACTTACTTATTAAAGGTGAGGTGCTCAGGGTGCAATAGTGACGTGAATGATATCCTTAACTAGTCCAAACCAATCAATGTAAAGACAAACAGCATCGATCACAATGACCTGGCTAGGTAACATTGTTTTTTAGACTGTGCTATCATTTGTTGGTTTACTCATTGTTTTCCCCTTTGGCGTGTGAGCACCCTGGAAGTAGAGGCTCTACCTTCCAACCTGTCATCCCGGTATCCCCAATCTTAACAGTACCTGGCATGTTGCCTGCAATTACTAAATGTTTGTCGAATGAATGAATGAATGAGGGAAAGAGTGAATGAACCAATAAATGAAATGCACTTTCTTGTAGGATACTTTCATGATCACACAACTAAAAGCGACCCGTTCCTCCACCCATCAACTCCTCCTTTTAGTACATTTATATGGTACCAGATTAAGGTACTTTAGTGTTAGAAGGCTACATTTCTCTCTCCCCTATACATTTTGAACTTTTTCATGGGAAAAGGTTTATCTTTCTCATCTTTGCATTTCCAGCACTCAGCACCCAGTGTGGCACATCACTTGTTGTGTAAATTAGTGAAAAAAAAATCAATCAATCAATGAATAGATTTGAATACATTGATCTCCTAATCTTTGCCTAACTTTGTACGAAATTCTGTGTTAAAAGAGCTCAAAGCGCGAGAGAGGCATGGACATATGTACACTACCAAATGTAAAATAGATAGCTAGTGGGAAGCAGCTGCATAGCACAGGGAGATCAGCTTGGTGCGTGGTGACCACCTAGAGAGGTGGTATAGGGAGAGTGTGAGGGAGGAAGACGCAAGAGGGAGGAGATATGGGGATATATGTATATGTATAACTGATTCACTTTGTTATAAAGCAGAAACTGACACACCATTGTAAAGCAATTATACTCCAATAAAGATGTTTAAAAAAAAAGAGTTAATGTTGTTGAAAAGATAAAAAACATCAGAACAAACCAAAAAGTGAGTCAGAAGAGCATGCAAATGTGTGGTACAGACTCCTAGGGCTTTGGAAATTGACAGAATATGGAGATCACTGTAGAATGAATTTGTCAAAAAAAGCAGGGCTTACATGGGTCTTGAAAAAAGCATTAAAACTTAGATTATGGAAGGATTAAGGAAGCAATTCCATGAAGCTGGAAAAGTGTGAACAAAAGAACGGACATTGGCATTATCCAGAGATATGGTTTCCCATGTAGTAACCAGTGAGACTGTGGTCGGAATGGACTATCAAGTTTGGTAAGGACCAGACTATAATTTTCAATATGGTAAAAAAAGTAGATGAATGTCAAGATCAGAATTGAGACTTGGTGCAGCTGGTGCCATGGCCACACATAAAACGGGTAAGGTTATGGTGTAGGTAAAACAGCCTCAAATCTTCAAACTTTGTTGATATATGTACACACACACACACACACACACACACACACACACACACACACACACACACACACACACACACACACACACACACACACACACTCATGCTACCTGTTCATCCCAGATAGGCTAAGAGTTCTATTTCTACCCCACAGTTACTCAGGTCTCACTCTGAGGGAAGCTCCGTCTCTGTGAATCTGTAATTGCCAACGCAGGAAAAGTGAAACACAGCGAATTGTGCCCTGGCTCTTGACATTTTCACCTGGTATAACACAGATCACTTTAATTTGTTTTTTGGTTTTTAATTTTAGCCAAAGAACAATTTTTAATTGATGTTCATAGTAAAGAATTTAACCCTTTGTCACATTTTACAAATGTGTTTCCTAACTTTATTTTTTTTTGCCCAGTTTTTCTAGATATTATGGGATGTATCCAGATTATATAAAACTTGCCTGTTTTCTTTCAGAGCTTCACAGTCTGCTCCAGATGATACAAATAAATCTGTGAAAGAGAGTTAGGAAACAGCTAAGGCATTATACGAGTATGTGATGGAAACAGGAAGAAAAGGCAGTTGTTACAAGTTTAGAGACAAATAAAATAAAACCCATCAATATGGATGGAAATGCTGCCGTGAGGATTCCTCATTCTTCCTTTATTTATTCCTCTTCAAGCACTAGAGAGAACAGTGATTTCTATATACCTGAAAGAATTAATCAAATGCCCTGCTGCTTTTTAAAAATAATCTTTAAAAAGAAACGCAAAATGTTTTGTTATCTATGTGGCCATGCATATATTTAATAGAACTGTAAACGAGAGATATATGATATTTTTAAAAATTATTCTTTGGAATAAAATTTATAGTCCAGTGCTCACAAATATAATTTATAGAAAGTACTCTACTAGATAGCATATAAATATTTTACAAAAACTTAGAAATGCAAGCTACTGAAATTGTTCCTCTCAAATTGAAGACAAAATAAATTCTCTCAACATCCATGATCAAAAGACTTTTCAGCCAGTTTACTGTAAATGATTGGAAAAGGAAATGTAAGGTATAATTTTCACTCATCTAAGAACAATTGCTGAAACTTCATGAAACGAACATCTTAGAACTTATTTTAAGCAAATCAACATGTGCAGGAACTTTACAGCCGAACTATACAAATTCTCTCTGATATATGCTCAAGCTTCTTTTACACTGCAGACTATAAGGGCAAGGAATGGGATGGTACTAATTTTATGAATTATTTAAGTAAATATGATTGTTATGCACGATAGTTTACTTCTTTTTTTAATGTGTCAGGTGCTATTTTTTTTTAACATCTTTATTGGAGTATACTTGGTTTACAATGGTGTGTTAGTTTCTGCTGTATGTATAACAAAGTGAATCAGCTATACATATACATATATCCTCCCTCTGGATTTCAATTGTATCTGATTTTTCAAACAAAAAACCCATACTTTCATATTAGCATATTTCTAAAGTTAGTATAACTATTTTTTAATTAGAAGTGTTGAGTGTCATGGTTCTGGGTTTGGCTGGTGAAAGACACGGAGCCCCTATGATAACTATAGTCAATTAGACATAAGCATCACCTGTCACAAAATATTCACAGCATTATTATCACTGTGAATGATTGAGTTGTCAACTCTATAAGCCAAACAGGGCAGAAGCACCACCTGCAAATATTTTAACATGTATTTATCTCCAGTCAAATAAATAGGTGACTGAGGGCATTTAATAGGAAACCCAAGGAGGCAGAAATACAAGTGCGAGGTGTGTGGTAAGACCGGTGGACTCCTCGCCTTGTGAGGTGCACCTTCCTAGACCTTTCCCTATGCTATTCTAGTATTCTAAGCCTTCAAAAGTCATGTGTGTTGATATAAAGTGTAACAGTGCTGATGCTGTGTATGTCAACATGTCAAGTCATCAAGCATAATACTTTGCAGTTCTTGGCTCAGTACTTGGGCAGATGCCTGGAGGGTGCCTTAAGCTGCTTCAGCCTTTCAACACTGCCTCTACTTGAGTGCCAAAAAGATGTTTTTATTGGAAGTCTATTTTATTAGCCTTTATCCACAGGGAATCTCCTGTTTACATTTCTGTTTAACTGTAAGTTCTCCACCCTTTTGAAAATGATGAACCTAGGAGTGCATGGTTAAAGGTGGCTGCATTGAGGTTTTTAATGTGACATCAGTCATGAATCAGAACGGTTTGCTAGGCGCCTTCTCTATCAAGCAGCGTGGTTTATTTCACCTCCTCGCATCTGTGCTCATTCTGTAACATGTTATGTCAGGCCCTTCTCATAAACTTCTTGGGCACATGTATACTGGAACTTTACATCAATATGTAATATACAGAAATGTATATGAACTCCTATGAGCTGTGGAAACATATATACAGTAATATAAGATAAATGGTAATGTTGCTTCACATTCTTCCAATTGATCTGTCCCTAAGCCAGCAAAATAAAAGTAATTTGAAGAGAGTGATTAGTTAGCAGGAGATTTGATTTGGTGCCCTCTTCAGAGTGCACAGTCACATCCAGATGGTTCTCAAATCATCAACCAGAGGATGGCATGTTTGAAAAACACTTTACAGCTTGTATCTCACATTCTACCGTGCGACAGTTCAGTGACCAAACATCACCCTCTTTTCTCCTTTCTTGCTGTGATGCAGTGTTGTAGATGTCTGCTTCTAACTTTTCTCATTCCCCACTCCATATATATGGAGATCCTCTCTGGGAAGCAATTTTGTCCTTTTGAAATGTTTCTTTTTTTTCTTTTTCACATCTTTATTGGAGTATAATTGCATTACAGTGTTGTGTTTCTGCTGTATATCAAAGTGAATCAACTGTATGCATACATATACCCCCATATCCCCTCCCTCTTGAGCCTCCCTCCCATCCTCCCTATCCCACCCCTCTAGGTGGTCATAAAGCACCGAGCTGATCTCCCTGTGCTATGCGGCTGCTTCCCACTAGCTATCTGTTTTACATTTGGTAGTGTATATATGTCCATGCCACGCTCTCACTTCATCCCAGCTTACCCTTCCCCCTCCCTGTGTCCTTAAGTCCATTCTCTACATCTGCATCTTTATTCCTGTCCTGCCCCAAGGTCAGCAGAACCATTTTTCTTTTAGAACCATATATATGTGTTAGCATACTGTATTTGTTTTTCTCTTTCTGACTTCACTCTGTATGACAGACTCTATGTCCATCCACCTCACTACAAATAACTCAATTTCGTTTCTTTTAATGGCTGAGTGATATGCCATTGTATATATGTGCCACATCTTCTTTATCCATTCATCTGTCGGTGGACACTTAGGTTGCTTCCATATCCTGGCTATTGTAAATAGTGCTGCAGTGAACATTGTGGTACATGTCTCTTTCTGAATTATGGTTTTCTTGGGATATATGCCCAGTAGTGGGATTGCTGGGTCATATGGTAATAATATTTTTAGTTTTTTAGGGAACCTCCATACTGTTCTCCATAGTGGCAGTATCAATTTACATTCCTACCAACAGTGCAAGAGGGTTCCCTTTTCTCCACACCCTCTCCAGCATTTATTGTTTCTAGATTTTTTGATGATGGCCATTCTGACTGGTGTGAGATGATATCTCATTGTAGTTTTGATTTGCATTTCTCTAATGATTAATGATGTTGAGCATTCTTTCATGTGTTTGTTGGCATTCTGTATATCTTCTTTGGAGAAATGTCTATTTAGGTCTTCTGCCCATTTTTGGATTGGATTGTTTGTTTTTTTGATATTGAGCTGCATGAGCTGCTTGTAAATTTTGGAGATTAATCCTTTGTCAATTGCTTCATTTGCAAATATTTTCTCCCATTCTGAGGGTTGTCTTTTCATCTTGTTTATGTTTTCCTTTGCTGTTCAAAAGCTTTTAAGTTTCATTAGGTCCGATTTGTTTATTTTTCTTTTTATTTCCATTACTCTAGAAGGTGGGTCAAAAAAGGGTCTTGCTGTGATTTATGTCATAGAGTGTTCTGCCTGTGTTTTTCTCTAAGAGCTTATAGTGTCTGGCCTTATATTTAGGTTTTTAATCCATTTTGAGTTTATTTTTGTGTATGGTGTTAGGGAGTGTTCTAATTTCATTCTTTTACATGTAGCTGTCCACTTTTCCCAGCACCACTTATTGAAGAGGCTGTCTTTTCTCCATTGTATATTCTTGCCTCCTTTGTCAAAGATAAGGTGACCATATGTGTGTGGGTTTATCTCTGGGCTTTCTATCCTGTTCCATTGATCTATATTTCTGTTTTTGTGCCAGTACCATAATGTCTTGATTACTGTAGCTTTGTAGTATAGTCTGAAGTCAGGGAGCCTGATTCCTCCAGCTCTGTTTTTCTATCTCAAGATTGCTTTGACTATTCGGGGTCTCTTGTGCTTTCATACAAATTGTGAATTTTTTTGTTCTAGTTCTGTGAAAAATGCCATTGGTAGTTTAATAGGGATTGCATTGAATCTGTAGATTGCTTTGTGTAATGTAGTCATTTTCACAATGTTGATTCTTCCAACCCAAGAACGTGTTATATCTCTCCATATGTTTATATCATCTTTAATTTCTTTCATCAGCGCCTTATAGTTTTTTGCATACAGGTCTTTTGTCTCCTTAGGTAGGTTTATTCCTAGGTATTTTATTTTTGTTGCAATGGTTAATGGGAGTGTTTCCTTAATTTCACTTTCAGATTTTTCATTGTTAGTGTACAGGAATGCAAGAGATTTCTCTGCATTAATTTTGTATCCTGCTACTTTACCAAATTCATTGATGTGCTCTAGTAGTTTTCTGGTGGCATCTTTAGGATTCTCTATGTATAATGTCATGTCATCTGCAAACAGTGACAGTTTTACTTCTTTCCTGATTTGGATTCCTTTTATTTCTTTTTCTTCTCTGACTGCCATGGCTAAAACTTCCAAAACTGTGTTGAATAAGAGTGGTGAGAGTGGGCACCCTTGTCTTGTTCCTGATCTTAGAGGAAATGGTTTCAGTTTTTCACCATTGAGAATGATGTTGGCTGTGGGTTTGTCATATACAGCCTTTATTACGTTGAGTTAGGTTCCCTCTATGCCCACTTTCTGAAGAGTTTTTATCATAAATGGGTGCTGAATTTTGTCAAATGCTTTTTTGCATCTATTGAGATGATCATTTGGTTTTTATCCTTCAGTTTGTTAATATGGTGTATCACATTGATTGATCTGTGTATATTCAAGAATCCTTGCATTCTGGGATAAACCCCACTTGATCATGGTGTATGATCCTTTTAATGTGCTGTTGGATTCTGTTTGCTAGTATTTTGTTGAGGATTTTTGCATCTATGTTCATCAGTGATACTTGCCTGTAGTTTTCTTTTTTTGTGACATCTTTGTCTGGTTTGGGTATCAGGGTGATGGTGGCCTCATAGAATGAGTTTAGGAGTGTTCCTCCCTCTGCTGTATTTTGGAAGAGTTTGAGAAGTATAGGTTTTAACTCTTTGCTGAATGTTTGATAGAATTCACCTGTGAAGCCATCTGGTCCTGGGCTTTTGTTTGTTGGAAGATTTTTAATTACAGTTTCAATTTCAGTGCTTGTGATTGGTCTGTTCATATTTCCTATTTCTTCCTGGTTCAGTCTTGGAAGGTTGTACTTTTCTAAGAATTTGTCCATTTCTTCCAGGTTGTCTATTTTATTGGCATATAGTTGCTTGTAGTAGTCTGTCGTGATCCTTTTTTTTTTTTCAGCTTATTTTATTTTTATTTATTTATTTATTTATTTTTAAACATCTTTATTGGGGTATAATTGCTTTACAATGGTGTGTTAGTTTCTGCTTTATAACAAAGTGAATCAGTTATACATATACATATGTTCCCATATGTCTTCCCTCTTGCGTCTCCCTCCCTCCCACTCTCCCTATCCCACCCCTCCAGGCTGTCACAAAGCACCGAGCTAATATCCCTGTGCCTTGCGGCTGTTTCCCCCTAGCTATCTACCTTACTACGTTTGTTAGTGTGTATATGTCCATGGCTCTCTCTCGCCCTGTCAAAGCTCACCCTTCCCCCTCCCCATATCCTCTAGTCCGTTCTCCAGTAGGTCTGCGTCTTTATTCCTGTCTTACCCCTAGGTTCTTCATGACATTTTTTTTTCCCTTAAATTCCATATATATGTGTTAGCATACGGTATTTGTCTTTTTCTTTCTGACTTACTTCACTCTGTATGACAGATTCTAGGTCTATCCATCTCATTACAAATAGCTCAATTTCATTTCTTTTTAAGGCTGAGTAATATTCCATTGTATATATGTGCCACATCTTCTTTATCCATTCATCCGATGATGGGCGCTTAGGTTGTTTCCATCTCCGGGCTATTGTAAATAGAGCTGCAATGAACATTTTGGTACATGACTCTTTTTGAATTTTGGTTTTCTCAGGGTATATGCCCAGTAGTGGGATTGCTGGGTCATATGGTAATTCTATTTGTAGTTTTTTAAGGAACCTCCATACTGGTCTCCATAGTGGCTGAACCAATTCACATTCCCACCAGCAGTGCAAGAATGTTCCCTTTTCTCCACACCCTCTCCAGCATTTATTGTTTCTAGACTTTTTGATGATGGCCATTCTGACTGGTGTGAGATGATATCTCATTGTAGTTTTGATTTGCATTTCTCTAATGATTAATGATGTTGAGCATTCTTTCATGTGTTTGTTGGCATTCTGTATATCTTCTTTGGAGAAATGTCTATTTAGGTCTTCTGCCCATTTTTGGATTGGGTTGTTTGTTTTTTTGTTATTGAGCTGCATGAGGTGCTTGTAAATTTTGGAGATTAATCCTTTGTCAGTTGCTTCATTTGCAAATATTTTCTCCCATTCTGAGGGTTGTCTTTTGGTCTTGATTATGGTTTCCTTTGCTGTGCAAAAGCTTTTAAGTTTCATTAGGTCCGATTTGTTTATTTTTGTTTTTATTTCCATTACTCTAGGAGGTGGGTCAGAAAGGATCTTGCTGTGATTTATGTCATAGAGTGTTCTGCCTATGTTTTCCTCTAAGAGTTTGATAGTCTCTGGCCTTACATTTAGGTCTTTAATCCATTTTGAGCTTATTTTTGTGTATGGTGTTAGGGAGTGATCTAATCTCATATTTTTACATGTACCTGTCCAGTTTTCCCAGCACCATTTATTGAAGAGGCTGTCCTTTCTCCACTGTACATTCCTGCCACCTTTATCGAAGATAAGGTGTCCATATGTGCGTGGGTTTATCTCTGGGCTTTCTATCCTGTTCCATTGATCTATCTTTCTGTTTTTGTGCCAGTACCATACTGTCTTGATTACTGTAGCTTTGTAGTATAGTCTGAAGTCAGGGAGCCTGATTCCTCCAGCTCCTTTTTTCGTTCTCAAGATTGCTTTGGCTATTCGGGGTCTTTTGTGTTTCCATACAAATTGCGAAATTTTTTGTTCTAGTTCTGTGAAAAATGCCAGTGGTAGTTTGATAGGGATTGCATTGAATCAGTAGATTGCTTTGGGTAGTAGAGTCATTTTCACAATGTTGATTCTTCCCATCCAAGAACATGGTATATCTCTCCATCTATTTGTATCATCTTTAATTTCTTTCATCAGTGTCTTATAATTTTCTGCATACAGGTCTTTCGTCTCCTTAGGTAGGTTTATTCCTAGATATTTTATTCTTTTTGTTGCAATGGTAAATGGGAGTGTTTTCTTGATTTCACTTTCAGATTTTTCATCATTAGTATATAGGAATGCCAGAGATTTCTGTGCATTAATTTTGTATCCTGCTACTTTACCAAATTCATTGAATAGCTCTAGTAGTTTTCTGGTAGCATCTTTAGGATTCTCTATGTATAGTATCATGTCATCTGCAAACAGTGACAGCTTTACTTCTTCTTTTCCGATTTGGATTCCTTTTATTTCCTTTTCTTCTCTGATTGCTGTGGCTAAAACTTCCAAAACTATGTTGAATAAGAGTGGTGAGAGTGGGCAACCTTGTCTTGTTCCTGATCTTAGTGGAAATGCTTTCAGTTTTTCACCATTGAGGATGATGTTTGCTGTGGGCTTGTCATATATGGCCTTTATTATGTTGAGGAAAGTTCCCTCTATGCCTACTTTCTGCAGGGTTTTTATCATAAATGGGTGTTGAATTTTGTCGAAAGCTTTCTCTGCATCTATTGAGATGATCATATGGTTTTTCTCCTTCAATTTGTTAATATGGTTTATCACATTGATAGATTTGCGTATATTGAAGAATCCTTGCGTTCCTGGAATAAACCCCACTTGATCATGGTGTATGATCCTTTTAATGTGCTGTTCGATTCTGTTTGCTAGTATTTTGTTGAGGATTTTTGCATCTATGTTCATCAGTGATATTGGCCGGTAGTTTTCTTTCTTTGTGACATCCTTGTCTGGTTTTGGTATCAAGGTGATGGTGGCCTCGTAGAAGGGATTTGGGAGTGTTCCTCCCTCTGCTATATTTTGGAAGAGTTCGAGAAGGATAGGTGTTAGCTCTTCTCTAAACGTTTGATAGAATTCACCTGTGAAGCCATCTGGTCCTGGGCTTTTGTTTGTTGGAAGATTTTTAATCACAGTTTCAATTCCAGTACTTGTGATTGGCCTGTTCATATTTTCTGTTTCTTCCTGATTCAGTCTTGGCAGGTTGTGCATTTCTAAGAATTTGTCCATTTCTTCCAGATTGTCCATTTTATTGGCATAGAGTTGCTTGTAGTAATCTCTCATGATTTTTTTTATTTCTGCAGTGTCAGTTGTTACTTCTCCTTTTTCATTTCTAATTCTATTGATTTGAGTCTTCTCCCTTTTTTTCTTGATGAGTCTGGCTACTGGTTTATCTATTTTGTTTATCTTCTCAAAGAACCAGCTTTTAGTTTTATTGATCTTTGCTATCGTTTCCTTCATTTCTTTTTCATTTATTTCTGATCTGATTTTTATGATTTCTTTCCTTCTGCTAAATTTGGGGTTTTTTTGTTCTTCTTTCTCTAATTGCTTGAGGTGCAAGGTTAGGTTGTTTATTCGAGATGTTTCCTGCTTCTTAAGGTGGGCTTGTATTGCTATAAACTTCCCCCTTAGAACTGCTTTTGCTGCATCCCATAGGTTTTGGGTCGTCGTGTCTCCATTGTCATTTGTTTCTAGGTATTTTTTTATTTCCTCTTTGATTTCTTCAGTGATCACTTCATTATTAAGTAGTGTATTGTTTAGCCTCCATGTGTTTGTATTTTTTACAGATCTTTTCCTGTAATTGATATCTAGTCTCATGGCGTTGTGGTCAGAAAAGATACTTGATACAATTTCAATTTTCTTAAATTTACCAAGGCTTGATTTGTGACCCAAGATATGATCTATCCTGGAGAATGTTCCATGAGCACTTGAGAAAAATGTGTATTCTGTTGTTTTTGGATGGAGTGTCCTATAAATATCAATTAAGTCCATCTTGTTTAATGTATCATTTAAAGCTTGTGTTTCCTTATTTATTTTCATTTTGGATGATCTGTCCATGGGTGAAAGTGGGGTGTTAAAGTCCCCTACTATGAATGTGTTACTGTCGATCTCCCCTTTTATGGCTGTTAGTATTTGCCTTATGTATTGAGGTGCTCCTATGTTGGGTGCATAAATATTTACAATTGTTATATCTTCTTCTTGGATCGATCCCTTCATCATTATGTAGTGTCCTTCTTTGTCTCTTTTAATAGTCCTTATTTTAAAGTCTATTTTGTCTGATATGAGAATTGCTACTCCAGCTTTCTTTCGGTTTCCATTTGCATGAAATATCTTTTTCCATCCCCTTACTTTCAGTCTGTATGTGTCTCTAGGTCTGAAGTGGGTCTCTTGTAGACAGCATATATAAGGGTCTTGTTTTTGTATCCATTCAGCCAATCTGTGTCTTTTGGTGGGAGCATTTAGTCCATTTACATTTAAGGTAATTATCGATATGTATGTTCCTATTCCCATTTTCTATATTGTTTTGGGTTCATTATTATAGGTCTTTTCCTTCTCTTGTGTTTCTTGTCTAGAGAAGTTCCTTTAGCATTTGTTGTAAAGCTGGTTTGGTGCTGAACTCTCTCAGCTTTTGCTTGTCTGTAAAGGTTTTAATTTCTCCATCAAATCTGAATGAGATCCTTGCTGGGTGGAGTAGTCTTGGTTGCAGGTTTTTCTCCTTCATCACTTTCAGTATGTCCTGCCACTCCCTTCTGGCTTGTAGGGTTTCTGCTGAGAGATCAGCTGTTAACCTTATGGGGATTCCCTTGTGTGTTATTTGTTGTTTTTCCCTTGCTGCTTTTAATATGCTTTCTTTGTATTTAATTTTTGACAGTTTGATTAATATGTGTCTTGGCGTATTTCTCCTTGTATTTATCCTGTATGGGACTCTCTGTGCTTCCTGGACTTGATTAACTATTTCCTTTCCCATATTAGGGAAGTTTTCAACTATAATCTCTTCAAATATTTTCTCAGTCCCTTTCTTTTTCTCTTCTTCTTCTGGAACCCCTATAATTCGAATGTTGGTGCGTTTAATGTTGTCCCAGAGGTCTCTGAGACTGTCCTCAGTTCTTTTCATTCTTTTTTCTTTATTCTGCTCTGCAGTAGTTATTTCCACTATTTTATCTTCCAGGTCACTTATCCGTTCTTCTGCCTCAGTTATTCTGCTATTGATCCCATCTAGAGTACTTTTAATTTCATTTATTGCGTTGTTCATCATTGCTTGTTTCATCTTTATTTCTTCTAGGTCCTTGTTAACTGTTTCTTGCATTTTGTCTATTCTACTTCCAAGATTTCGGATCATCCTTACTATCATTATTCTGAATTCTTTTTCAGGTAGACTGCCTATTTCCTCTTCATTTGTTAGGTCTGGTGCATTTTTATCTTGCTCCTTCATCTGCTGTGTGTTTTTCTGTCTTCTCATTTTGCTTATCTTACTGTGTTTGGGGTCTCCTTTTTGCAGGCTGCACGTTCGTAGTTCCCGTTGTTTTTGATGTCTGTCTCCAGTGGCTAAGGTTGTTTCAGTGGGTTGTGTAGGCTTCCTGGTGGAGGGGACTAGTGCGTGTGTTGTGGTGGATGAGGCTGGATCTTGTCTCTCTAGTGGGCAGGTTCACGTCTGGTGGTGTGTTTTGGGGTGTCTGTGGCCTTATTATGATTTTAGGCTGCCTCTCTGCTAATGGGTGGGGTTGTGTTCCTGTTTTGCTAGTTGTTTGGCATAGGTTGTCCAGCACTGTGGCTTGCTGGTCGTTGAGTGAAGCTGGGTGCTGATGTTAAGATGGAGGTCTCTGGGAGATTTCCGCCGTTTAATATTATGTGGAGCTGGGAGGTCTCTTGTTGACCAGTGTCCTGAAGCTGGCTCTCCTACCTCAGAGGCAGAGCCCTGACTCCTGGCTGGAGCACCAAGAGCCTTTCATCCACATGGCTCAGAATAAAAGGGAGAAAAAGTAGAATTAGTAGAAGTATGAGGAAAGAAAGAAGGAAAGGAGGAAAGGAAGGAAGGAAGAAAGAAGCAAAGAAGGAAAGAAAGGAGGGAGGGAGGGAGGAAGGAAGGAAAGAGGGAAAGAAGGAAAAAACATAGAAAGAAAGAAGATACAGTAAAAATAAAATAAAGTATAATATAGTTATTGAATTAAAAAATATTTAGGAAAAAAAAAAGGGACGGATAGAACCTTAGGACAAATGTTGGAAGCAAAGCTATACAGAGAAAATCTTACACAGAAGCATACACATACACCTTCACAAAAAGAGGTAAAGGGGGAAAAATCATAAATCTTGCTCTCAGAGACCACCTCCTCAATTTGGGGTGATTCGTTGTCTAAAGGAGGGAAGGAAGGAAGGAAAGAAAGAAAGAAAGAACGAAGGTAAAGTATAATAAAGTTATTACAATTAAAATTAATTATTAAGAAAAAAATTTTTTTAAAAACCATGGACGGATAGAGCCCTAGGACAAATGGTGGAAGCAAGAGTATACAGACAAGATCTCACACAGAAGCATACATGTACACATTCACAAAAAGAGGAAAAGGGAAAAAAATCATAGATCTCGCTCCTAAATTCCACCTCTTCAATTTGGGATCATTCCTTGTCTATTCAGGTATTCCACAGATGCAGGGTATATCAAGTTGATTATGGAGCTTTAATCCGCTGCTTCTGAGGCTGCTGGAAGAGATTTCCCTTTCTCTTCTTTGTTCTCAAAGCTCACAGGAGCTCAGCTTTGGATTTGGCCCTGCCTCTGCGTGTAGGTCGCTGGAGGGCGTCTGTTTTTTGCTCAGACAGGACGGGGTTAAAGGAGCCGCTGATTCGGGACTCAGGCTCACTCAGGCCGGGGGGGGGGGGGGGAAGGAGGGGAAGGAGGGGCACTGCGTGCGGGGCGGGCCTGCGGCGTCAGAGGCGGCGTGATGTTGCGTCAGAGGCGGCGTGATATTGCGGCAGAGGCCGGCATGACGTTGCAGCAGCCTGAGGCCCGCCGTGCGTTCTCCCGGGGAAGTTGTCCCTGGATCCCGGGAACCTGGCAGTGGCGGGCTGCACAGGCTCCGCGGAAGAGGGGTGTGGAGAGTGACCTGTGCTCGCACACAGGCCCCTTGGTGGCGGCAGCAGCAGCCTTAGCGTCTCCCGCCCGTCTCTGGGGTTCGCGCTTTCAGCCACGGCTCGCGCCCGTTTCTGGGGTTCGCGCTTTTAGCCGCGGCTCGCGCCCGTCTCTGGAGTTCCTTTAAGCAGCGCTCTTAAACCCCTCTCCTCGCGCACCAGGAAACAAAGAGGGAAGAAAAAGTCTCTTGCCTCTTCGGCAGGTGCAGGCTTTTCCCCGAACTCCCTCCCGGGTAGTCGTGGTGCACTAACCCCTTCAGGCTATGTTCAAGCCGCCAACCCCAGTCCTCTCCCTGCGCTCCGTTCAAAACCGAAACCCGAGCCTCAGCTCGCAGCCTCGCCCGCCCCGGCGGGTGAGCAGACAAGCCTCTCGGGCTGGTGAGTGCCGCTCGGCACCGATCCTCTGTGCGGGAATCTCCCCGCTTTGCCCTCCGCACCCGTCGCTGTGCACTACTCCGCGGTCCCGAAGCTCCCCTCTCCGCCTCCCGCAGTCTCCGCCCGCGGAGGGGCTTCCTAGTGTGTGGAAACTTTTCCTCCTTCACAGCTCCCTCCCACGGGTGCAGGTGCCGTCCTTATTCTTTTGTCTCTGTTTTTTCTTTTTTTCTTTTGCCCTACCCAGGTACATGGGGAGTTTCTTGCCTTTTGGGAGGTCTGAGGTCTTCTGCCAGCCTTCAGTAGGTGTTATGTAGGAGTTGTTCCACGTGTAGATGTATTTCTGGTGTATCCGTGGGGAGGAAGGCGATCTCCGCGTCTTACTCTTCCGCCATCTTCAAGGTCCCCCCTGTCATGATCCTTTTATTTCTGCATTGTCAGTTGTTACTTCTCCTTTTTCATTTCTAATTCTATTGATTAGAGTCTTCTCCCATTTTTTCCTGATGAGTCTGGCTAATGGTTTTATCAATTTTGTTTATCTTCTCAAAGCACCAGCTTTTAGTTTTATTGATCTTAGCTACTGTTTCCTCCATTTATTTTTCATTTTTTTCTGATCTGATCTTTATGATTCTTTCCTTCTGCTAATTTTTTGTTGTTCTTCTTCTTCTTCTTTCTCTGATTGCTTTAGGTGTAAGTTTATGTTGTTTATTTGAGTTTTTTTTGTTTCTTGAGGTAGGATTGTATTGTTATAAACTTCCCTCTTAAAACTGCTTTTGCTGCATCCCTTAAGTTTTGGGTTGTCATGTGTTCACTGTCATTTGTTTCTAGGTATTTTTTGATTTCCTCTTTGATTTCTTCAGTGATCTCTTGGTTATTTAGTAGTATATTGTTTAGCCTCCATGTGTTTGTACTTTTTACCTGTACTGTTTAGCCTCCATGTGTTTTTATTTTTTCCTGTAATTGATATCTAGTCTCATAGCATTGTGGTCAGAAAAGATACTTGATACGATTTCAATTTTCTTCAATTTACCAAGGTTTGATTTGTGACCCAGGATATGATCTATCCGGGAGAATGTTCCATGTGCACTTGAGAAGAAAGTGTATTCTGTTATTTTTGGCTGGAATGTCCTATAAATATCAATTAATCTTGAAATGTTTCTTTATTGCTCTTCAAGACTCAGGTCTTCTAAAAGACTGATGCATGAGTGTCTCTTTCCTGTTTTACATTTTTAATTTTCAAACTTATCAAACATAATTCAGTCAGATCAGAGGCTAGAAAAATATATAAAGCTAGAAAGGAGGTGTGATTTGGCATTGATACAATAATTCCTTAAAAATCTAAATGAATCATCTTACTATTTTTAAAAAGATAATTAAATAAATTATATGCCTAACAATAAAATTAATTTTTAAAACCAGTAATTTATCTTCCTACATATAAATAACTAGGTAGACAATATAAAAGAAATACATAGTCCACTTATAATAGAGCCAAAAATTAATAAATATCAAGGAAAAAGCTTAAAGGAATTATAAGAGATATATGAAAATAATATTTAGAATATTACTAAAGGACATAAAAGAAGATGAATAAATGTGAGGACATATCTATTTGAAATAGAAAACAATATTATGAAGCTATTCATTCTACCTAAAATAACTCAAAAAAGTGAAATCAGGGGCTTCCCTGGTGGTGCAGTGGTTGAGTCCGCCTGCCAATGCAGGGGACACGGGTTCATGCCCCAGTCTGGGAAGATCCCACATGCCGCAGAGCGGCTGGGCCCATGAGCCATGGCCGCTGAGCCTGCGGGTCCGGAGCCTGTGCTCTGCAATGGGAGAGGCCAGAACAATGAGAGGCCCGTGTAATGCAAAAAAAAAAAAAAGAAAAGTGAAATCATTCTGAATTTCATATATAAATAGTGAATATGAGAAAATAGCTGTTAGCAAAAATAACAGTAGTAAGGAGAATCTACATATTAGGAAAATTTTACAAATCTGTGTTAATTAAAACATGTTTATACTTGCACATTAAAACATAGTGAAAGAACAAAATAGAACATCCATTAGCAAATCCAAATACATTTAGGGATTTTCCTATGATAGAGCAATGAAAATATGTGAGGGAATGTAAATTAGTCAATATGGAACTTAGTAAGCTATAGCTTCTAGAAAAATAAATAATAACATTTTTATATCAAAATAGATACTTGATTATACTTGAATATTTAAAAACAATACAGACACACAAACAAAAGTATTAAAAGAACTCTCAGGACAATGTATAGATACACATATAATATTGGAAGCGTGTGTCTTTCTAAGCAAGAGGGCCAAACCCAGATGCCACAGGGGAAAAGGTGAAAAATTGGATAATATTTTCAAAGCTTCATGAAAAAAAAGAGTATAAACAACATTAAAAGAAAAAGTATAAATTTTTGGGAAAATATTTCTAGCCGAAATGATGGCAATGCCCACTTTGATTATTAGCAGCAGTGGTCTTGGGTTAAGATTGATATTCAGACTGCCTATGATTGAATAGACTTCATTCACCTACAAGTATACTTAGGCTTCAAAAAGGGTCAAGGACAAGCAACAGCATAATGGGTGCTCAGTTATGCTGAACAGGTTCTAAGTATCCCAACAACTTGAACTGGGATAAACATGGTCACAATGGAGGAGACTGAGTGGGTGGGACTACCACAGACCAGGACAGCCATCAGCTCCAGGGGACTTCAGCTCTTATACCTTGCTAATGATGTAACTCCTCAGAGCTATGTGTCCGCCCCATTCTCTGGTGCATCTGCATCTCATCATTCCCAGGTTACTCACTGATTACAAGTTATGCCTGTGGTTCCCAAATTTTACTGCCCATTTGAATTCTGATGCCCAGGCAGCATCCATGCCAATTAAATAATATATGGGGGTGGGAACCCAGGTATTGGGATTTAAAAAGCAGTATCCTGTTTTTCCAGTTTGCTGCAAAGTATGGGAACCATCAGATTACTCAATAAGCAAACTGGACAATCAAGTACATACTCTTAGTTTAATACAAAACATAATCAGCAGGACGCTGATTCATCTTAGATCCAGTGTACTCCTATACATTTCTTGAGTATGTGTTGCAAGAAGGATTTGACTAAAGATCAAGTCTAGGTTAAAAAAAAAAAGCTGGGGTTGGGGAAGGAAGGGCTGGGAGTGTGGGATTAGCAAATATAAACTATTATATATAGGATGGGTAAACAACAAGGTCCTACTGTATAGCACAGGGAATGATATTCAGTATCCTGTGATAAACCATAATGGAAAAGAATATGAAAAAAAGAATGTATGTGTATAACTGAGTCACTTTGCTGTACAGCAGAGACTGGGTCACAACACTGTAGATCAACTATACTTCAATTAAAAAAAAAATTAAAAAAACAAGCTATAAGCCAGATGTTAACTCTGTCCTTCTAATGGGAAAGATCCAATTTCCTTAATATTTAAGGCTATGCTGTCCAGTATGGTAGCCACTAGCTATATAGGGCTATTTAAATTTAAATTAATTAAAATGAAATAAATTAAAAGTAAAGTTTTTCAGTCATACTAGCCACATTTTAAGTGCTCAGTAGCTACATTAAGCCAGTGGTTACTATATTAGACAGTGCAAATAGAAAACATATCAATCATCACCGAAAAATTCTATTAGCACAGGTAGAAAACATTCTTTAAAATTAGTAACAAAAAGCAAAGCTTTAGGGGACTTCCCTGGTGGTGCAGTGGTTAAGAATCTGCCTGCCAATGCAGGGGACATGGGTTTAAGCCCTGGTCCGGGAAGATCCCACATGCCGCGGAGCACCTAAGCCTGTGCGCTGCAACTACTGAGCCTGCGCTCTAGAGCCCATGAGCCACAGCTACTGAGTCTGTGTGCCACAACTACCAAAGCCTGCGTGCCTAGAGTCCATGCTCCGCAACAAGAGAAGCCACTGCAATGAAGCCTGCGCGCTGCAACAAAGAGTAGTACCCGCTCGCCGCAACTAGGGGAAGCCTGTGTGCAGCAGTGAAGACCCAACACAGCCAAAAATAGATAAATAAACAAATTAACTAATTAAAAAAAAAAACAAGGCTTTATTTTTTTAAAAAAGTAGGCAGAATCCAAACAGGTAGTTCATAGAAAGGAAAACATGATATATAAATATGTAAAAGTGTCTTCAACCTAATTTAATACTGAAGAAATGCAACACTTCCTAAAAGAGTGAAAGAAATGGGAATTTTGGAACTACAGTGTTAAGACGTTCTTTTCCAAATTTTGGTATATAACAAAATAATATCTTCTTTAATTTTAATAGTTATGCATTTACTGTAATGACTTTTCTTAAAATTTTTTAATTTGTTACATCAAGTCCATGGTATATTATGGATACTACTGTTTAACATAAGAATAAAAAGTGAATTTTTAAAAGAAGCATTTTAAAAACAAGAAGAATGAATACTTATTAAATACTTAGTATATGCCAGGCACTATTCCACTATTCTACATGCATTATATATTGATTTATACTAATATATATATATATATATATTCAATTAATTTTCACAATCCAGTGACTTAGGTACTATGATAACGCCTAGAGCGTGTATAAGAAAACTGAGGGATGATGAGATTATTTTCCCAAGGCCAGACACCTGGATGGGGCAAGATTTTGACCCCCAGTAATCTGGTTTAAGTATCCTCTATGCTATATGTTCAAGTATCATGTGTGTGAAATCAACATTTGGAAGGAGAACTCAACTGATGAAAGGCATGAGAAACATTGCCCTGAGGCATGGGGAAAGAGACACTCCCAAACTCTCTTGATGGGAGAATAAATAGATACAGACTCTTTAGAAGGTAATGAATGTTTTAGTGTGTTGAAGGAAGGGAATCCAAAACAATGTTGGCTAATGCTTTAAATCTATCCAAATATATAATCTATGCCAAAACCCAACTCAAACCAGGGATTTATCCTGCAAGTTCACTTGCACTGTGCAGAAGAAAAGGGTGCAAGAATCTTCGTTGCAACATTGTCCATAGTAGTAAAGTAATATCAATCCAGTCCATCGGGAATAGGTCACTTGCTTAAGTAAATTATACTACCTCTGCACAGTGGAATACTGTATGGCCATCAGAGACAGATGATGTAAAAATACACTGGCCATTTCTGGTGTGAATTCCAAAACCAATGTAAAATTTTGAATTGAAGTGTCATTTGATACTAAAGAATAAATCTTAAGGAGTGAAGAGAAAGAGATGGGGACAATGGGTGGAATATATATTTATTTATTAGAAACACAGGTAAAGATTGGATTTATATGAGGTTTCAAAAGGGATAATCTGGGAGTGAAAGAAACAAAGGATAACAGGAATGGATAGGAAATGATCCAATTACTGAATTTTTAAGAAAAACAGATGGTGGATATTTCCCACTTATATGACATTATGTTGTAACATTTATTGATAGTATCGAGCCTATGGGAGTTATCAATATATAGCATCATATATTATTTTAATATTTCTTTTAGTAGTTTAAATATACATTTATATTTATATAATGGTTGGGTGGCACTTAGATGTGCAGCATGTCACCTAATCTTCGATCATAGAATAGAAAACCACCATAGTTCTGATACTAAATTGGTTTGTGAGTCAGTACTCAGTCAGAAAATCAGAAATTACTCCAGGCATCTGAAACTGCAAAGTCATTCTGGGAAATTGCTTACAGGTGATGGAAAAGCAGATCAAAGCAAATCACGTGAGAGGTCGTGAGCAGCTCAGAGCCTAGCAACAGCAAGCAGATGCTATAACTCTAAGAGTGGAGGGACAGTGAGAAGGTTGTGTTTGCAGAGCTTGTGGCTGACATTGGCCAGATAGTGCTAGAATCGTGGCGAGGCTGCCCAGTAGAGGATTCTGGAAGCAGGGCGGGTCCATGGGGGGAGCAGGAGCCTTGTAAGAGGCTCAGCTGCTACCAAGAAGCTGCCTGTGGCAGAGCAAGAGCAGAGAGGAATATCCTGGCTCCTCCCTTCCCCTCACCTGTCAGGCTCTCTCTGGTGCCCAGCAGGAAGCTTGCTAACACAGGGGCCTGGGACTCTCAGCCTCTGTCACTCAGCACCCCCTGTGTCTCAGAACAGAGCAGGGAGACAGTGATTCATGGTTCTAAGTGAAACAAGCACACGACCAGCGCAGCCCTAAGAAGGTTTATTCCTAAGGACAACTCACCTCTATGAGCTTCTTTTTCTTACAGACTGAGGTATTGATACTTACTGAGTGATCACTCATTCCTTTCAGTAGTAAAATTGCATGCTTCTCCATCAACCCATAAAGAAAGTCCATCAATAATACCTTCATACTGAAGGAATTGAGATTTAAGATAGTAAGTTCCCACCTAAGTTCATGTTAACTAGAGCCAGATTTATAAAGTTTTTACATTTAGCTCTTTTTCCTCCCAATATCAATGAATATACAAAGCTAGAAAGAACAGTATTTCAAAATATACTGAAGGAAAGGAATTCATGGTGTAGATTAAATCATTGGTTTAGTGTCATTTTTTACACATCATCTACTCTAAGGCAGGAGAACAAAAATAATAAATTATGAACCAGTCCTTCGTTGTTTATCAAAATATGTATTGTAGTTCAGGGTATAGTTTTGCTTTTTATGTGGGAAAGGTAGCATTGCTCTATTTCTCATCAGGCATTTGCCGACGAGTCCAGGGCTCACTGCAGAGGACCAGGTACAAGAGTGTGTCTGGATTAGTACACATTTGTTTTTGCCTCTGGGATGGGGCTGTTACACGCATTTGCTGTACGAAAACAGCACGCTGCTGTCTTACTGAAATGTTTCTGCTTGGCTGGCAGACCTGATGGCCCCACCCAACTCCAGATCTGGCACATTTCAGTGGCGGCTTCCTCATGTCCCACAGCTCCAATTTCAGACACTTAATTGCCGCTCTTGGGACATTCACCAAGGTTTCTTGTATTTTCACACTTCTCTTCTGGGTCATGCTCTTCATTTATCTGAGGCATGCTTCATCCCTTCCAACTTAGAGCCTTTCAGTCACTTACTTTGTAGTCCAGCCTGCCCCATCACTTCTCCAGTGGTCACCAACTCATCTCTAGAGTCTTACTTCCAATGACATCCTCCATAGTGTTATTTCCAAGAAGCGCTTCTGGAGTACTTTGCGTGGTTTGTATAACCTTAATCAACTGAATTTCAAACTCATTCATATATTTTTCATTCTCCTTCACTACACTTAAATGTTTTCCTTTGTTCCAAATTTTGTGCTTGACAGAAATACCCAAGTGCTACCGGCTAAAATGCATACTATGTGTACTGAATTCCTAGGAGGTAGGAGATATTCCAAGGAGATAGTAAACATGACTGGAGATAGGACCACCATACTTTTTTGCTAATGTGGTTTAGAATAGATGTTAATAAAAACGTAATAGTAAAAGGAAACACTTTTGTGATTACTTACTTCAAATCCAAAATACAGTAAACTGGTGATGTGTCTACCGGTTTACAATACAGAGGTCTGTGTGTGTACTGAGATAAAGGTATCCATCTGATATTTCGTATAAGTATGTAAAAGAAGAACTCCTAGCCATAAGAACCAGGACTTGAACCGTTTGGTTTTTTCCATCCATATTCCCAATTGCCTTTAGGAGTCCTGCCTCTGAGTTGGTATTGTCTAAGACTTTCTCTTTGTATTGTTATCTACATCTTACTCCTTTCAGAAATGTTCATAAAGAATAATCCTTGATTTAGAAGAGCCGTGCTTTAGAAAAGGGTTAGGGCATTTGTCCAGAAGTAGCCGTGAGGATAAAAGGAGGAAAACAGGAAGCACAAATACTAGGAAATTTTCTGCAGAGCTGTGTCTGTAAATCAGAGACATGCAGTTCAAAAGAAATCATATTTGATTGGTATCCTGCAAATGAAAATTTTATCTGGCTTTGAACTCCTATATTCCCTTCTGTGCTTCTTATTGTTATTATTAGTCTCTCCTACTGAAAGGTTGTCTTCCTTTTGGAGCCTTGAACATTTTAAGTGCTCAGTAATAGGGTTCTTTTTCAATGAGAGAGAGAGAAGAGAAAAATTGCTGGAGCAGTGAAAAGAGAGATCCTCAGGGAGCAATGGCTTTATTACAATATGTCAGAGTCATCATGAGCTGGGGGTGAGTGGGGAATATAAGTTTCAGGAAAAAAAACTTGTATTTATTTTAGCAAGTTTGTGGAAAAGTTGCAGAAAATTGTCCCAAGAGCTACAAAGCTATTATGGTAATGGCAGTTCCATTTTTTGCACTCTGAAATTTAAAGGTAAAAAAACCTTTTTTCAGTATGTCACTGTGGAAATAGATTTTTGATCCTTAGATTAGAATAAATACATGAATTAATTAAGCTCACAGTGATATTTATGCTTTCTTAAAAATTTTGCATGTCAAAGATGACAAGTAAATACAAAAACGGCTCTAAATTAGAAAGAAATTGGTCTGTTCAATCTCTCTCTCTCTCTCTCTTTTTTTTTTCCCCATAAAATCAAACCCTTTGGATACATGGCCACACAAACATTGAATTTCCATATGGGCTCCTCTCACATTTTTGGTTTGTACTTTTAAATTCTTAGCCTTTGAGCATTTTATTCGTCTGAGCTGTATACACTTGACTATAGCACAATTTTTTAAAAGATGTTTTCACAAGGAACTACATTTTGTGTGCTTACAACAGGTCTATATATTTGTGAAATATATTCCTTCTGTTTACTTCTATTTACAGTCTGCTTAGAACATTGCATAGGGCTTTTTGTACTGGACTCCTCTGCGACATGGGCATCTATACAGCTTTTCACATTGGACCACACCATAGCACATGGCTGTCTCCTGCCTTTACTCCCTGGAAAGTCCCTGTGAATCATCTCTCCTCTCCTCTCCTCTCCTCCATTGAAACTCACCATCCCCAGGCTCTGGATTGGAAACAGAATAAATATGACTGGACCTGATAATCTGGGGCAACAGTAGCAAACGCCATCAGCACACTGTCTCAATTTCTGTACCCATGCTTAGGTTGGCTTTCTGGAAACCGTGGTTCTATTTCTCTAGTCTGATCCCAGAGTGACTTCAATAGTTGGGATGTCAAATCAGGTCCAGTTCAAAGTACCAGAGCTATAGCATGCAAAAGAAGGAAGAGATGGCAGGCTATGGAGGGCAGTTGAAAAAGTCATCTCTGTTACCAGATTGCATGCCTTCAGATACAGGCACCATCTCTTTCAAGCTGTGTGATTTTGGGCAAGTTGCTTTTACCTCGTCTGCAAATTGGGTATAGCAATAATACACGCCTTAAAGAATTTGTATGAGGGAGGAAGGAAGAGAGAGGAAGAGAGGGAGGGAGGGATTAAGGGACCTTTGCAGAATTAAATGCAAAAAAAAAAAGTTAAAAACTCATGCCAAAGGTTTTCTAAAAAATATAAACACCTTTATGAACTTGGCAAAGAATTAGGTGAAGAATAGTATAGATTTTAGATCTGCTGGCAATGGCACCATTCTAAAGAGTTCAATAGTCAGCATTTTAGTACTCAGCACACAACTACATAAGGGCTAGAAGGGCTGAAATCTTCAACGGCAGCTTTGGAATTTTGTGTCTTTCCCTAGAGGCAAAAATGAAATACCTGATTAACTGCAAAAGATTAAGTATCTAAGACTTTAAAAAATAAATAAAAGTACCATGTGATTAAAAAAAAAAAAACTCATGCAAAATTAGCAATAGATCTGAGGTTATCAGCAATTCAGCTATGAGGTGAAAGTAAATGCCTGACCGAATGCAGTGGTTTTTTGGAAGGGAACCATGGTAAGAACGAGGGAAGAGGAAATGGCAAATATTATTCCCAGTAGTTTGGCTGTGTGGAGAAAGGAAGTGGGATGATGGTAAAGAGACAGGATAAGTGATGCAGAGACAAATAGAGGACTTGTTAGTGGAGAGACTTGAGCTTGGTGAGAACTTGAGTGGGAGCCCATGGAGGTCCAGAGGTTGAACACGAATGGGTGATTCCAGAGGTAGTGAGTGGAGCAAGGGGATCCAGATCCCAGCTGGTTTTGAAGAGAGACATATCCCCTTATAGAAGAAGAAGAAAAAAATAAAGATGGATTTGAACTTCAGTCCATAGAAGGTCTCTCAAGGGGCAGAAAGTCCCTGTATTTACTGAGAACAAAGAGAAGTGAGAATGGTGCCGACTAGGAAAAGAATCTCGATGTTGCACTGAGAGCCCAGCGTAGGCTGGAGAGCACACACAGGGCGCCCGTGTGCACTCTTGTTTGGTTTTCTCCAGCTGTGGGCAGCTGGCCATGTGCAGGAGCAGAGGGTGTAGTTTCTTAGTCTGACCCAGTGTTGGAATCTATGGGGATACCGTGATGGGAGGACTTGTCTAGGACAAGGACACATTTGGGCTGGCAAGAGCATAGAAGAAGGAAAGTGTCATAGAGTTAGCACCAGGTAGGGGAGGAAGTGAAGTCGGGGGCGGGGGTGCTGATGGAAGACTATGTTAGTCAGGGTTCTCCAGAGAAATGGAACCAATAGGATGTTGAACAATAGATTTATTTTAAGGAATTGGCTGATGTGATTGTGGAGGTTTGGCAAGTCCAAAATCTGCAAGGTAGACTGGCAGGCTGGAGACACATAGGAGAGTTACAGTTCGAGTCTTAAGCAATGTGCTAGCAGAATTCCCTTCTTCTAGGAAGGTCAGTCTTTTTTCTCCGAAGGCCTTCAACTGATTGGATGAGGCCTACCCATGTTAGGGAGCGTAATCTGCTTTATTAGAAACGCTACTGCTTTAAATGTTAATCTCATCTTAAAAATACCTTCATAGAAACATCTAGAAAAATATTTGACCAAATGTCTGGGTACTGTGACCTAGTCGAGTTGACATGTAAAATTAACTGTCACAGAGATGGAAGGTGTCAAAGGTACGGTGGAGTTTTTGAGGCTGAAAAGTAAATAAGAGTTGGGGCTTCCCCGGTGGCGCAGTGGTTGGGAGTCCGCCTGCCGATGCAGGGGACGCGGGTTCGTGCCCCGGTCTGGGAAGATCCCACATGCCGCGGAGCGGCTAGGCCCGTGAGCCATGGCCGCTGGGCCTGCGTGTCTGGAGCTTGTGCTCCGCAACGGGAGAGGCCACAACAGTGAGAGGCCCGTGTAACGCAAAAAAAAAAAAAAGTAAATAAGAATGGAATTGAGAGAGCTAGAAGGTCTAGTTGTCTGGGATCAAAGAGTAGAATTATAAGCATTTACAATTTCAAAGATGGCACAATCACAGGAAATGATTAAGGAAAAAGGAGCACGTGAAGGTCATTTAAGTCCAGGATGTTTTATAGGTCATCCAAAGAGTATTGAAGCAGAGAGTTGCTGAGAAGTTTGCAATGAGGATGAGGAAATGACCTTTAATTTGGGAGAGGACCCAAGCTGAGAGGGCCAGAATTGGCTGTAACTAGCTGATATTCATGAAGGAGGAGAAATGAGTTTTCTTTTTTTTCCTTTTGCTGGCTTATTTTTCATGAGGAAGAAAGAAAAATCATATGGAATTGACAGAAGATCTATAAAAAAACGTACTGACTCCATGGACATGTAGCATTTGGGAAAAGTGAGCAAAATTCACTTTTGGTTCCAAAGTGCTAATTTGGATTTCACGGGATATGCTAATCTCTTTTGGAAGCTCCCTCACAGACACACCCAGAGATAATGTTTTACCAGTTATCTGGGCATCCCTTAGCCCAGTTAACACATGAAATTAGTCATCACAGATGCCTTTCACTCTGCATCGTTCCTCGGCTGTTACAGAATCTAATTAAATCAGCCCTACTTTTTGGTCCTTAACAAATCATTCCAGAAAGACATGGGAAATAGGAGAAAAGAATGCAAAGGGCTCATGAGTTTTGGAAGTGACTATGGAAGGCATCCTAGGGGAAGTTCACATACCCAGAAAAAGAATGAAATTAACAGAAACTCTTACTACAATCTAGGGGTTAGATAGTTTTCCTTTCCTATTTCTCATTCTATGTATAAGTTTCTTTTCCATTAAAAATTTAATTTGTAAAATTTATTTTATCATTTAAACTTTCTTTGGAGTTTAGAGTTGGCGTTGGTTTTACTTTCTGTCTTTCTCCATTTCTGATTTTAGCTGAGTCAATTCCAAAATATGACACTCTTCCTCTTACTGGTTTTGTCTTATTATTGTCATCCTACCTTGTACATGGCAGCCAGAGGTCACACCCTCATTACTCAGATTATCATTCCCGTGAGATGCATCTATTAATCACACCTTTCCTCCCAATAGAACTGTAGATTAACCAAGCTGCGACATTATCTTCTGAGTGCCTTCTGATATTCTACTTCTAATTTAGTAGTTATGTGCACACACATAAGTTTCAATCACTACTGACTGATCTTAGCTGGTTCTGACCAGGACAGTGGTCCTCATCTTTTCTCTAAATTGATTCATGGTTGTGGAATATTCTGGCTTCCTGTACCGTACTTGGGCTAATGATATGTGAAGGATTTCTCTATGCTTAAGTTCAGATTTGAAAAGATATGCTTAATATCTATAAAATGGTGTATGTCTTGACGACCTCGGGGTATGAAGTCCTTGGCTGTGAGTGTATTTGTCTGTCTAGTTTAATGACATTTGTTCAAATGCTTGATGTCCCAAGTCAGAATTTCATAGTGAAAGTTCTACATATTTTTTGAGGAAAATACCAACTAAAGTTCAGGTTTACTGCAGTTTCGCAGACATTAGGTCCATTATTTTCTGCTGGAAAATGTGCTCAAAATGGCCCTATATATTTAGGACTAGATCACATACACTATTATTTATTTTAATCTAAATAAGATATTATATCTAAAGGGTTTGTGGCATCCAAAATGAAATCAGTGGGGTTGAGGATGGTGACAGATTGCTGAGGAAATCAAACCATTCCTGGCATGGGCAGACAGAACTAGGATTTACATATTCTGAAAAACTACATGCCTCTCTGTATCACGTAATTGGTCTCGGTCTCACTGATGAAAATGACGTTAGAAACTAAGTTCCTTCAGATTGCAAGATTACTTTGAAATTAGTGTTGCTATACTTTAAAGGGAAATGATCGGTACATTTTGTAGTCTGTATTTTTTATGCTTTACCCCATTTTTTAAAATGCAAACAATTATGTGAATAGACTCAAGCAAAGTGTAACAATAAGAGGACTAAGAGATGAGTTCGAAACTGAATGTGATGAGGGGAACTTTTTTTTTTCTTAAAAACTTTCACCAGTTGCTTGTTATTAGAAATACTGCTTCTGTATAGCTGAAGAGCTGTGTTCTTGCGACTAGACAATGCTTGGAACAGAGCAATGTGTACTTGAATCCTCCATAAATATGTAAACGTTCCGATGATACAGCAGTTACCAAGGATAGAGCCAGTGTGTGCTCAGGAAGTCATATATATAGGATGCTTCTTCCATACCACAAGCATCAATATGTGCACCTTAGAATGCCCAGAAAAAATTACGATGCATCATGAACTCGCAGTTACTTTCTTTTCAGTTAGATATCTGCCGCTGTAATTATTACCATATTATTACTGACTATCCCTGGACCTTCTCTCCTGTTATTCTCCTCTGCGATTATGCTTTGCAACTTTCCCAAGTTTTTCTCTGTACCTTATAACTACTTTTCTTGATTGCCTATTATCATTTATCCACAATTACTTTTTCCGAAAACTTTCTCAGGAATTTATAGATACTTTCACATTATCTTCCCCAAAACACATTTCATTGGATGGGCTAAATTTTACAATCTAACAATTTTAATGAAGGCATCTCTTTTTAAAGTTGACATTCTCCAAAACTCTGTGCCTCCTGGAGACATTAAGATAGAGGCCACTCATGTGTGTTTGGAGTGAGTCCCCAAAGCTGACACATGAGACAAGACACAGTAGCTTCCTTGTCCCCCGCCCCCCAGTCTTCTCTCAGCAGAGACTCTGACAGATGCACAGCTGTCTCCATGAGAACTCGTGGTAATAATTCTGATGTCATGCTACTGAAAAGAGGATGCAGGTGGACAGTGATACTTGAGGAATTAGGCTGGAAAAGTCTCCCAATTTTACTGTAGGTTGGCCTGGACTCTACTTACCCTTCCTTCATGGGATCATCACTTCTCATCTGGCTAACCCTTCAAGGGTGAAGACCATTTAAGAAGATTAATACATATCTTACCTCTACCTCTCACATTTGTTCAATTACCTTGACAAAGACAAGGTGAGGAAAATGGGTAGGGTATACTACCATTTATTTAAATAAAGGGAATGGAAATATACACATGTATTTACATATTTGCTCATATTTTTTAAATAAATGGGAGGATAAGCAAGACCAATTACAAAAATGTTACCTCTGTGATAACCTATAGGGGGAAGGATGGAATAGGGATAGGTGCTAGACTTTTCTGGACATGCCTTGTTTTTTAGATTTAACCATAAAGCAATATACACAATTTAATAATTGTATACCAATATTAAATAAAAATTTGGAAGCTATTTCTAAAGATCAACAGTATCATGAAACAAACCTGTATGTTCAGTTAAAGGCACACACACAGAAAGGAATTATTTTAAGTGACTTAAAAACATGGCAGTTGTGTATTTTTATTGTTTTCGAACCCGTTGACAAAAAAATCTTGAATACTTTCAATAATCACATTTTGTTAGTGATACCCATTATATTTTATTTAAAATATAGTATCGTGACTCTAAAACTTCTTTTGATAAAACAGTTAAGCAATCTTTTTTTTTTTTTTTTTTGTGGTACGCGGGCCTCTCACTGTTGTGGCCTCTCCCGTTGCGGAGCACGGGCTCTGGACACGCAGGCTCAGCGGCCATGGCCCACGGGCCCAGCCGCTGCGTGGCATGTGGGATCCTCCTGGACCGGGACACGAACCCGTGTCCCCTGCATCGGCAGGCGGACTCTCAAACACTGTGCCACCAGGGAAGCCCAAGCAATCATTTTAATATCGTTAGAAATCAAAATTTCAGTGAAAGAGAAAAAAATCTAAAATTGAATAGGTTGGGGGAGACCCTCAAAATGGCAGAAGAGTAAGGCGTGGAGATCACCTTCCTCGCCACAAATACATCAGAAATACATCTACATGTGGAACAACTCCTACAGAACACCTACTGAATGCTGGCAGAAGACCTCAGACCTCCCAAAAGGCAAGGAACTCCCCATGTACCTGGGTAGGGCAAAAAAAAAGAAAAAACAGAGACAAAAGAATAGGGACGGGACCCGCACCAGTGGGAGGGAGCTGTGAAGGAGGAAAGGTTTCCACACACTAGGAAGCCCCTTTGCGGGTGGAGACTGCGGGTGGCAGAGGGGGGAAGCTTCAGAGCCACGGAGGAGAGCACAGCCACAGGGGTGCAGAGAGCAAAGCGCTGAGAAGCCCGCAGAGAGGATTGGTGCCGACTGGCACTCACCAGCCTGAGAGGCTTGTCTGCTCACCCGCCGGGGCGGGCGGAGGCTGGGAGCTGAGACTCGGGCTTCGGTGGAGGTCGGATCCCAGGGAGAGGACTGGGGTTGGCTGCGGGAACACAGCCTGAAGGGGGCTAGTGCGCCACAGCTATCCTGGAGGGAGTCCGAGAAAAGTCTGGACCTGTCTATGAGGCAAGAGACCATTGTTTCCTGGTGCACGAGGAGAGGGGATTCAGAGCGCCGCTTAAAGGACCTCCAGAGACTGGCGCGAGGCGCGGCTATCAGCGCAGACCCCAGAGATGGGCATGAGATGCTAAGGTTTCTGCTGCAGCCACCAAGAAGCCTGTGTGCGAGCACAGGTCACTGTCCACACCTCCCCTCCCAGGAGCCTGTGCAGCCTGCCACTGCCAGCGTCCCGTGATCCAGGGACAACTTCCCTGGGAGAACGGACGGCATGCCTCAGGCTGGTGCAATGTCATGCCAGCCTCTGCCGCTGCAAGCTCGCCCCGCACTCTGTACCCCTCCCTCCCCCCGGCCTGAGTGAGCCAGAGTCCCCGAAGCAGCTGCTTCTTTAACCCCGTCCTGTCTGAGCGAAGAACAGACGCCCTCAGGCGACCTACACAGAGAGGTGGGGCCAAATCCAAAGCTGAACCCCAGGAGCTGTGCGAACAAAGAAGAGAAAGGGAAATCTCTCCCAGCAGCCTCAGGAGCAGCGGATTAAATCTCCACAATCAACCTGATGTACCCTGCATCTGTGGAATACCTGAATAGACAACGAATCATCCCAAATTGAGGTGGTGGACTTTGGGAGCAACGATATATATATATTTTTTCCTTTTTCTCTATTTCCGTGTGGATGACAGGGTCTTGGTGCTCTGCCCAGGTGTCAGGCCTGTGCCTCTGAGGTGGGACAGCCGAATTCAGGACATTGGTCCACCAGAGACCTCCTGGCTCCACGTAATATCAAACGGCGAAAATCTCCCACAGATCTCCATCTCAGCACCAAGACCCAGCTCCACTCAATGACCAGCAAGCTACAGTGCTGGACACCCGATGCCAAACAACTAATAAGACAGGAGCACAACCCCACCCATTAGCAGAGAGGCTGCCTAAAATCATAATAAGGTCACAGACACCCCAAAACACACCACCAGACGTGGACCTTCCCACCAGAAAGACAAGATCCAGCCTCATCCACCAGAACACAGGCATTAGTCCCCTCCACCAGGAAGCCTACACAACCCACTGAACCAACTTTAGCCACTGGGGACAGACACCAAAAACAACGGGAACTACAAACATGCAGACTGCAAAAAGGAGACCCCAAACACAGTAAGTTAAGCAAAATGAGAAGACAGAGAAATATGCAGCAGATGAAGGAGCAAGGTACAAACCCACCAGACCAAACAAATGAAGAGGAAATAGGCAGTCTACCTGAAAAAGAATTCAGAGTAATGATAGTAAAGATGATCCAATATCTTGGAAATAGAATGGAGAAAATACAAGAAACATTTAACAAGGACATAGGAGAACTAAAGAGCAAACAACAATGATGAACAACACAATAAATGAAATTAAAAATTCTCTAGTAGGAATCAATCACAGAATAACTGAGGCAGAAGAATGGATAAGTGACCTGGAAGACAAAATAGTGGGAATAACTACCACAGAGCAGAATAAAGAAAAAAGAATGAAAAGAATTGAGGACAGTCTCAGAGACCTGTGGGACAACATTAAATGCACCAACATTCAAATTATACGGGTTCCAGAAGAAGAAGAGAAAAAGAAAGGGACTGAGAAAATATTTGAGGAGATTATAGTTGAAAACTTCCCTAATATGGGAAAGGAAATAGTTAATCAAGTCCAGGAAGCACAGATAGTCCCATAGAGGATAAATCTAAGGAGAAACATGCCAAGACACATATTAAGCAAACTATCAAAAATTGAATACAAAGAAAAAATATTAAAAGCAGCAAGAGAAAAACAATAAGTAACCATAAGGTTAACAGCTGATCTTTCAGCAGAAACTCTGCAAGCCAGAAGGGAGTGGCAGGGCATATTTAAAGTGATGAAAGGAAAAAACCTACAACCAACATTATCTACCCAGCAACAATCTCATTCAGATTCGACGGAGAAATTAAAACCTTTACAGACATGCAAAAGCTAAGAGAATTCAGCACTACCACACCAGCTTTACAACAAATGCTAAAGGAATTTCTCTAGGCAGGAAACACAAGAGAAGGAAAAGATTACAATAACACACCCCAAACAATTAAGGAAATGGTAATAGGAACATACATATCCATAATTACCTTAAATGTAAATGTTTTAAATGCTCCAACCAAAAGACATAGACTGGCGGAATGGATACAAAAACAAGACCTATATATATTCTGTCCGCAGGAGACCCACTGCAGACCTAGGAACACATACAGACTGAAAATGAGGGTCTGGAAAAAGATATTCCATGCAAATTGCAATCAAAAGAAAGCTGGAGTAGCAATTCTCATATCAGACAAAATAGACTTTAAAACAAAGGCTATTACAAGTGACACAGAAGGACACTGCATAATGATCAAGGGATCAATCCAAGAAGAAGATACAACAATTGTAAATATTTATGCACTCAACATAGAAGCACCTCAATACATAAGGCAAATGCTAACAGCCATAAAAGGGGAAATCGACAGTGACACAATCATAGCAGGGGACTTTAACACCCCACGTTCACAATGGACAGATCATCCAAAATGAAAATAAATAAGGAAGCACAAGCTTTAAATGATACATTAGATAAGATGGACTTAATTGACATTTATAGGACATTCCATCCAAAAACAACAGAATACACTTTCTTCTCAAGTGCTCATGGAATATTCTCCAGGATAGACCATACCTTGGGTCACAAATCAAGCCTTGGTAAATTTAAGAATATTGAAATCGTATCAAGTATCCTTTCCAATCACAACGCTATGAGACTAGATATCAATTGCAGGAAAAAATATGTAAAAAATACAAACACATGGAGGCTAAACAATACACTACTTAATAACTAAGAGGTCACTGAAGAAATCAAAGAGGAAATCAAAAAATACCTAGAAACAAATGATAATGAAAACATGATGACCCAAAACCTATGGGGTGCAGCAAAAGCAGTTCTAAGAGGGAAGTTTATAACAATACAATCCTCCCTTAAGAAACAAGAAACATCTCAAATAAACAACCTAACCTTGCACCTCAAGCAATTAGAGAAAGAAGAACAAAAATAGTGCAAAGTTAGGAACAGGAAAGAAATCATAAAGATCAGATCAGAAATAAATGAAAAAGAAATGAAGGAAACAATAGCAAAGATCCATAAAAGTAAAAGCTGGTTCTTTGAGAAGATAAACGAAATTGATAAACCATTAGCCAGACTCATCAAGAAAAACAGGGAGAAGACTCAAATCAATACAATTAGAAATGAAAAAGGAGAAGTAACAACTGACACTGCAGAAATACAAAGGATCATGAGAGATTACTATAAGCAACTATATGGCAATAAAATGGACCACCACCTGGAAGAAATGGACAAACTCTTAGAGAAGCACAACCTTCTGAGAATGAACCAGGCAGAAATAGAAAATATAAACAGACCAATCACAAGCACTGACATTGAAACTGTGATTAAAAATCTTCCAACAAACAAAAGCCCAGGACCAGATGGCTTCACAGGCGAATTCTATCAAACATTTAGAGAAGAGCTAACACCTATCCTTCTCAAACTCTTCCAAAATGTAGCAGAGGGAGGAACACTCCCAAACTCATTCTACGAGGCCACCATCCCCCTGATACCAAAACCAGACAAAGATGTCACAAAGAAAGAAAACTACAGGCCAATATCACTGATGAACATAGATGCAAAAATCCTCAACAAAATACTACCAGACAGAATCCAACAGCCCATTAGGGTTATACACCACGATCAAGTGGAGTTTATCCCAGGAATGCAAGGATTCTTCTATACATAAATCAATCAATGTGATCACCATATTAACAAATTGAAGAATAAAAACCATATGATCATCTCAATTAGGTGCAGAAAAAGCTTTTGACAAAATTCAACACCATTTATGATAAAAACCCTCCAGAAAGTAACCATAGAGGGAACTTATCTCAACATAATAAAGGCCATATATGGCAAGCCCACAGCCAACATTGTCCTCAGTGGTGAAAAACTGAAACCATTTCCACGAAGATCAGGAAAAGACAAGGTTGCTCACTCTCACCACTCTTATTCAACATAGTTTTGGAAGTTTTAGCCAGAGCAATCAGAGAAGAAAAAGAAATAAAAAGAATACAAATTGGAAAAGAAGAAGTAAAGCTGTCACTGTTTGCAGATGACATGATACTATACATAGAGAATCCTAAAGACGCTACCAGAAAACTACTAGAGCTAATCAATGAATTTGGTAAAGTAGCAGGATACAACATTAATGCACGGAAATCTCTTGCATTCCTGTACACTAACAATGAAAAATCTGAAAGTGAAATTAAGGAAACACTCCCATTTACCACTGCAAGAAAAGAATAAAATACCTAGGAATAAACCTACCTCAGGAGACAAAAGACCTGTATGCAGAAAACTATAAGGCGCTGATGAAAGAAATTAAAGATGATACAAACAGATGGAGAGATATACCATGTTCTTGGATTGGAAGAATCAACACTGTGAAAATGACTATACTACCCAAAGCAATCTACTGATTCAATGCAATCCCTATCAAACTACCAATGGCATTTTTCACAGAACTAGAACAAAAAATGTCACAATTTGTGTGGAAACAGTAGAGACCCCGAATAGCCAAAGCAATCTTCATAAAGAAAAACGGAGCTGGAGGAATCAGGCTCCCTGACTTCAGACTATACTACAAAGCTACAGTAATCAAGGTAGTATGGTACTGGCACAAAAACAGAAATATAGATCAATGGAACAGGATAGAAAGCCCAGAGATAAACTGACGCACACATGGTCCCCTTATCTTTGACAAAGGAGGCAAGAATATACAATGGAGAAAAGACAGCCTCTTCAATAAGTGGTGCTGGGAAATCTGGACAGCTACATGTAAAAAATGAAATTAGAACACTCCCTAACACCATACACAAAAATAAACTCAAAATGAATTAAAGACCTAAATGTAAGGCCAGAGACTATCAAACTCTTAGAGGAAAACATAGGCAGAACACTCTATGACATAAGTCACAGCAAGATCCGTTTTGACCAGCCTCCTAGAGAGATGGAAATAAAACCAAAAATAAACTAATGGGACCTAATGAAACTTAGAAGCCTTTGCATAGCAAAGGAAACCATAAAGAAGACGAAAAGACAACCCTCAGAATGGGAGAAAATATTTGCAAATGAAGCAACTGACAAAGGATTAATCTCTAAAATTTACAAGCAGCTCATGCAGCTGAATAGCAAAAAAACAAACAACCCAATCCAAAAATGGGCAGAAGACCTAAATAGACATTTCTTCAAAGAAGATACACAGATTGCCAACAAACACATGAAAGGATGCTCAACATCACTAATCATTAGAGAAATGCCAATCAAAACTACAATAAGGTATCATCTCATATCAGTCAGAATTGCCATCATCAAAAGATGTACAAACAATAAATGCTGGAGAGGGTGTGGAGAAAAGGGAACCCTCTTGCACCGTTGGTAGGAATGTAAATTGATACAGCCACTATGGAGAACAGTATGGAGATTCCTTAAACTACTAAAAATAAAACTACCGTACAACCCAGCCATCCCACTACTGGGCATATACTCTGAGAAAACCGTAATTCAAAAAGAGTCATGTAGTGCTTCCCGGGTGGCTCAGTGGTTGAGAGTCTGCCTGCCGATGCAGGGGACACGTGTTTGTGCCCCGGTCTGGGAGGATCCCACATGCCGCGGAGCGCCTGGGCCCGTGGGCCATGGCCACTGAACCTGCGCGTCCGGAGCCTGTGCTCCGCAACGGGAGAGGCCACAACAGTGAGAGGCCCGTGTACCACCAAAAAAAAAAAAAAAAAAAAAAAAATGGAAGAGTCATGTACCACAATGTTCATTGCAGCTCTATTTACAATAGCCAGGACATGGAAGCAACCTAAGTGTCCATCGACAGGTGATTGGATAAAGAAGATGTGGCACATATATACAATGGAATATTACTCAGCCATAGAAAGAAACGAATTTGAGGTATTTGTAGTGAGGTGGATGGACCTAGAGTCTGTCATACAGTGTGAAGTAAGTCAGAAAGAGAAAAACAAATATCATATGCTAACATATATATGGAATCTAAAAAAAAAAGTGGTCATGAAGAACCTAGGGGCAGGATGGGAATAAAGATGCAGACCTACTAGAGAATGGATTTGAGGACAGGGGGAGGGGGAAAGGTAAGCTGGGACAAAGTGAGAGAGTGGCATGGACATATATACACTACCAAATGTAAAACTGATAGCTAGTGGGAAGCAGCCGCATAGCACAGGAAGATCAGCTCGGTGCTTTGTGACCACCTAGAGGGGTGGGATAGGGAGGGTGGGAGGGAGGGAGTTGCAAGAGGGAAGAGATATGGGAACATATGTATATGTATAACTGATTCACTTTGTTATAAAGCAGAAACTAACACACCATTGTAAAGCAAGTATACTCCAATAAAGGTGTTTAAAAAGAAAAATAGTTGACATTTGTTGATACAAGTGGAGGGCATCATCCAATCCCCTCTACTTTTGTATAATTTTTTTAAACTTCTATAATAAACTTTTTAAATAAAAATAAATAAATTTAAAAAATAATAAAAAAATAAAATTGAAAAGGTTAAGTAAATATCCTGCAATTCTGAATTTGAATTAGATATATCAGTATGAATTTGATATATTTTCTCTCTGAGGAAAATAGAACATTTCCTAGTTTTGTTGATCAAGAAGGTATCATGAACCTAAAACAGTGATCTCCCTTAGCACCTGGATTGTGGATCCCAAATATCATACTCTGAAAGGACTTAGGACTCCTTGTGAAAAATAGCTGAATCCAGATATGAGGTATGAAATATAAAAAATAAATCTAGAATATCTTATAGTACCAGAAAACTAGGATTTTTACTGAAGACTACTGGGGTCATGTCAAAAAGACTCAGGAGGCAACTCGAGAAGGATTGCAACTGGAATATCAATAAGAATAATTCCAGAAATGTATTGAAACACCAAGTTAATCATTCATTAATTCATAATAATACAAAAATTTCCTTATTTACCATCATTGGAAGATGCTAGAGGATCAACTGAGTGTTCTGAACACTGGTTCAAAAAAGGAATAATCCAGATTTCTCTGCTTTTTCTGATTAAACTGCATCTCAGGGTAGCCAGGTATTTGATGAGAGGATGTTTGTCTTTAGAGAAGTACTCTAGATTAAATGAGATATTGAGGAAGGGATGATAGAATCAGAATATCACCATTTTATAACCTCTAATGAAATAATGTAGTTGGAGAACATCAGTGATCTCTAGAAGCATAAAAACAGAGACAGCCAAGTGTAATGCATCTCCTGCTAGATGTATACAGTGTGTTTTTTGAAAGCTTCTGGCTAAAAAGTCAAACGTAGGTCAAATCAAGCCCCCAAATCTGACTACCAGTTTACAAACTAGATAGGACATATATGACACCATAGAGAGGCAATCAGCAAACTGTGGGAAACTATAAGACAATTGGCCAGCAGGTTTTGATAACAAATTAAGGGAAAATGAAAGGGAGATGATCCATAGGTAAAAAGATAGTTAAGACAGGCATCAACTGTATGGAAATTTGGGGTCAGCTGATTTGAACAATATTGCATGTACATGCGCACACACAGGTGCATACACTTTCAAGAGGTAAGCAGTCATCACAGGGTGTTGATGACATTACAGAACTGTTTTCAACATTTTAGGTTTTGAAATTAAATCCTTATCCGTTAAAGAAATATTTTGAGGTATTTATGCATGAAATAATATGATATCTGAGACTGGATTTAAAATAATCTAATGGGGAAGGTTATGAAGTGGCAGGGGGTGTGGGTAGAGGTGAAATAAAACTGGCCATGAGTTAGCAGTCTCTGAAACTGTATATAGATGACTTTTTTGTTCTATTCTCCCTAGTTGAGTATATGTTTGAAAATGTCTATAATAAAACTTTTAATGCCAGATATACGCTTTCTCCTCTTTAAGTTTTTAGTAGTTTAAGTTTCCATTCTTACACAGTATAATTTTACCTGCAATAAGGCTGAGAATAATGAATACCATTAGGACCAAGTTGAATAGAGTACTGAGACTAATGTGGATTTGGTTGTCTCCATGGGGATGAAAGGAGGTGGTCCAGACCCAGGGGAGGCTGATTCTGATAAAGGAGCACCCGGGTTGGGAGTGGGGAGGTGGGAGGTGAGGCTTGTTGCTACCGAGAAATAGAGAAGAGGAATGAAAGGCAGATCTCGCAGGGAAGGAAAAGGAGAGAAATGGGGAAAAAAGGAAATGAGAGGGTTGCTATGTCTTCTGTTGTTTTTCCACCCCCATACCTCAGGCTAAGTGATGCCTGAGCCCGGGGCCACATATAGCTCTGGCTGTAACTGACCTGCCCTTCAGTTCCCCATACTTGGAGAGTGTGGTGCAGAGAGGAGCTGACAAGTGGATTAACCTCTCCAGGATCTACCTTAACAATGGGGTAGATTCCTTTACCCCTTTCACAGGAGCACTCATGGAAGGTGACTGGAAGTGGTCCTGTTAGCCAAGCTTTGTAATAGCCTCAAAATCATCTAATCTACATTTGTCTAGGCTTTTAGAAATCATTTCCAGAGTATGAAGCATACATGATAACACATTTTTAAAAGATTTTCTTTTATGATGATTCATTAGCATCTGTATTTATAGTTCTGCTATTTTCCTCTCAAAATACCTAATATAAAGTAAAATTGGAAAACGGGAACAACAGGGAAAGCATATGTTTCAGTACCTGAGCTACATTTGAAGTGTGCGTTTAAAAATTTAAAAGTCAGTGATTTCATTTAAAGTTACTATTCAACCAGCTACAATATTTTTTTTAAAGAAAAATAACCTAAGACATACACATAGTGGACATATACATGTGAATTATTCTGACCCCTGACAGGTGCAACTTGTAAAGTATGAAATAATTTATATGTTAGCATAATTATAAATCTTTAAAGATAATTTTTTATGACATTGTAATGCATTTTGTTGATTTGTCTTGACACTATGGATTTTTTTCAGCAGTTAGTTAAAGCGGTAAGAGTTATACAATAAGTACAGTTAATTCTCATTATTTGCGATAGTGATGTTTTATAAATTCTCTCTGAACACTGAATTAGCCAATACTAAACTGTTGTTCCTGGGGGAAATACAGGGTTAGGTTCCTGTGAGCCTCTGGTTACATTTTCATCAACCCATCAATACATGACCTTGTTTTATGTGTGTTTCTGTTTAAAGATGCTAATGTATGAAGGCACACCTTGGAGATATCGCGGGTTCAGTTCCAGACCCCCACAAGAGCGCAAATATTGAAATAAAGCGAGTCACATAAATGTTTTGATTTCCTTGTGCATTTAAAAGTTATGTTTATACCATGCTATAGCCTATTAAGTGTGCAATAGCATTGTCTTAAAAAACGATGTACATACCTTAATTAAAATACACTTTATCGCTAAAAAGTGCTAACCAACATCTGAGCCTTCAGTGAGTAATAACATCAAAGATCACTGATCACAGGTCACCATAGCAAAGATAATAATAATGAAAAAGTTTGAAATGTTGCGAGAATGATCAAAATGTGACACAGAGACAGGAAGGGTGCAAATGCTGTTGGGAAAATGGCACTGACAGACTTGCTTGACACAGGGTTGCCACAAACACAGTGTCTGTGAGGTGCGATAAAACGAGGTATGCCTGTATTGTTGATTCATTAACATTGAACTCACGGCCAGCAGCACTCTAACTCATGCCCGAGCGAGGCTTATTGGTCACACATATTTTATCCGTGGGGCACATCACAGCCTTCTTGCCCTTGGGACTAGACAGCATTTCAGCCTTAATGCATAGGGGTCGTTTAAACAGCAGAATCACCAACAATAGTACAAAGATGTGACTATGTGACCCTAAATAGAACACGGAAAGGACACTGGTTTAGGGGGTGAGAACTGAAACAGGAAGACAGACTATTACCTTGTTTTAACTCAGTTGGAAACATGCACCTAGGGCAGCTCAAAGTTTTCAACGCTGTGCATGTCCGCCAGTGACCACAAAAGCACCACGGATATTGATTTTGAGGTTACAAATACATTGTAGCGAGTAGGTGAGTTTACAAGTACAGAATCTGTGAATAATGGGAACTGGCTGTCACTTACCATTTGCCTAAAAAAAACAATATGGATCACTAGCTCAGGTATGTTTTCACATCTTTTTCTCTTAGAAACTGTCTTTCACCTTCTCAGGGGTACACCTTTTAAAAATTCAATCTGTGTTTACTTGCAGGAGTTAATAAGACTAAAATCTAAAATGCAAGCTCCCAAAGATATGTCTGTATTATTTATGTTAATTTTCCAGAGCCTCACTTGGAGCTGGAAACATAATAGGTACTCAGGAAATATACAGACAAAAATAAATGAATATGTGTCATTAATAATGTGCATCCTGTTACGGTAAGCACAATGGCCCTCCAAAGATGTTCACATCCTAAATCTCAGAACCTGTGAATATGTTAACTTACATGACAAAGGGAATTTCAGGTTGCGGATAGAATTAAAGTTGCTAATCGGCTGAGATTGGAACAGAAAGGTTACCTTGGATTATACAGACCAGCCCAATGTAATCCCAAGGGCCTTAAAAGTCAAAGAATGAGGCAGAAGAGGAGATTCAGAGGGAGGGAGAGATGGCTATGGAAGGAGGTCAGAGTTATTCAGTCTGAAAAGGACTCAAACTGTTGCTGCTGGCTTTGAAGACAGAGGAAGGGGCTATGAGTCAAGGAATACAGGCAGCCTTTAGCAGCTGGAAAAAGCAGGGAAATGGAGTGTCCCCTAGAGCTTCCTAAAAGGAAGCTGACATCTCCCTGATTTCAGCCCAGTAAGACCTGTGTCAGATTTCTGCCCTACAGAACTATAAGATAACACGTTTGTGTTGTTTTAAGCCACTAAATTTTTGGCAGTTTGATATACAGCCATGCCATAGACAATACACTCACCAAATAGTATCTGTAGTCTAATAAGTGACGTCAGAAATTTGAAAAGCCCTTAAGACAGAGAGCAATGAGTATTTAGGTATCAACGTCAAACATCCTGGTGAAGACTGGAACTGATACTTAGAGAGGAGCTCATGCCAGTCTGAGATCTCAGTATGTAATTTAGCAGCTGTTCATGAAATTGATCAATTGATTTTGTAAATCCTTTGGAACCAATGGCCTATCTGGCTTTAGGGCTAAAATAATTGATTTTGTTATCTCACTGTTTTGTTATTTTCATGTGAAATAAATTGTTGTTTTATATATTTATAAATCATGTGCTAAGCAATGCCACTTTATTTCTACAATTTTTAAAATCAGGTTTTGTGATAAAATATGGTAAGACCAACTTCACAGTACTAAAAAAAAGAAATTGCCCTTTTAAACTTCAGAATTAATGTTCATGAAATAATCTAGCAAAAAAGTAATGAAAATTAATGTTTTAAAAGCCATTGAACATAGACAAAATCTTGATTGCATGTTGTCAACCAGTGTGATTTAATAGAGGTTTAGATAAGGATGATTATGTTGTCATAAGGATGAGCTAGGATGATGTAAAGCACTTATTTGTACTGCCAAATGTATAGGCCATGCTCAGTAAATGTAAAGCTGTTACTATTATTGTTAAGAAGGTCATTGCTATTATTATGTGAACATAGTAGAGCTATATCTCCCTCTTTCCTTCTTTTCTAGGCTAGTGAAAATATTTCATTAAAAAACATTAATTTTTCTGAAACTCAACACTGTGTAAATATTAGTCATTAGAGGTGTTTGCCAGTCTACTTGGCCCCAAAGTGAGAGGTTTTGTATTTTACTATGTCACTGACTTGAGATGCATACAGATCACCCTGATATGTAGGTGAGTAGCAATTTCTTTACAAATTCCCACCTCATGGATTTGGCTAAGTCAGGATCTTGTGGTGTCAGGAACAGTTCTGAGACATCTGCCCAGAGAGTTCATTGTAGTGTGCTGTTTATTTCATCCATCCTCAGGAAGGCAGCAGCATTGTGTACTGCCAGGAATTCACTCTCCTAGAAAGTCAGCATTTTTTTTTTTTTTTTGCGGTACGCGGGCCTCTCACTGTCGTGGCCTCTCCCGTTGCATAGCACAGGCTCCGGACGCGCAGGCTCAGTGGCCATGGCTCACGGGCCCAGCCGCTCCGCGGCATGTGGGATCTTCCCGGACCGGGGCACGAACCCGCGTCCCCTGCATCGGCAGGCGGGCTCTCAACCACTGCGCCACCAGGGAAGCCCGAAAGTCAGCATTTTTGAAATATTGGTATAATAATTAAAAAAGGAAAAATACTTTCCTCTACACAGCAAAACACCATTCTTTCTTATTTGGGGGCAGTGACGAGGTGGTTCTGAAGCATTTAGAATTGTACACTTAGTAGACTATTGATTAAATGGATTTAAAACAAATGAAGGAGACATTAATATGGTTCTAGTATTTTCATAAATATATCCATTTGCACAAGGTAAAATGAACACAGAATAAAAGGAAAAACTCAAGGAACTAAAATTATAGTTATTTCATGTATAATACCATGACTTGTAATAATATCTCCTGTGTAATAATATCATTTCCTATGGTAGACAAATATGTTATCTATTGGCTTTTTACCTGTCCATGCTGGGAAATATTTTAGACTATTTATTTTTTTTCCTCAGGTAAGCTTACATTAACAGGAATATTTATTGACATTGTACCTGCCAGGAAACTAGAATCAAAGAAATTAAATAATGCTGTCCAAGTCATACAGCTTGAGGAGTATATGACTCCAAAGTAAAGTCTGTCCCAACAGGTTCTACTTGTATTGTAAAATCATTCATTTTGTGATTAAACTATAATATGTAATAAGAACTTCGTGCCCTTATAGCAATTCTAGAATAAAATGGAAAGTAATTCTAAAAAAATGAAAAAAATTTACATGTACCTAGTGAATATTATTCACTGAATAAGTATTGCTTATTCATAAGCTGAAATATTATGTATTGGTGTAATGTAGAGCACACTGTATAGTATATAACAGAATATAAATATGTACAAAAATATTTTCACTGATGAAAGAAAGAAACTGGATATTGCTAGATACTAGGGAAAACTCAAATGTTAGGAAATCAATGAGCAGGATAAAGCTTTCTGTGTGGGTGGGATCAGGCAATGCAGTGGTATCATACAGACCTATAGAAGTATGTGTCCTGACACACATACATGCACACATAACACGTATCAAATGAGTCTGTCTTGTGTTTGTATCTACTTCTGAAACTTATCTCGAACCAATGTCATGAGGGTTTTTTCTGCATTATTGCTTGTAGCAATTCTTCCATCCAGTGCGTCAACGGTTCTATTTATGGGAACCTCATTACCTCAGGATGGTGAACCAGTCTGTGCTCGATATTCTGATTCTTTCTAATACGCCTACCCGAACTAATGTGTTTTAGTTTGGGTTCCCCCAGAAGAAGATGCTGAGATAAGACTTTGAGTGCAAGTTATTTATTTGGAAGGTGATCCAAAGAATCAGTAGGAGAGGGGGGAAATGAGGCAGAGAGGGAAAGCAGCTGAGAAAAGTGCAATTTGGGCAACTAGAGCTTAATCCTGGCAGGGAATTGTAGGAGCTGGTGTACTTCCCTTGTCTCAGTGTTATTACCCACAGGGCAAGTCAGTCATCCACCCTCTCTGGCTGGTCTTTGGTGGAGGGCTCATCCTTCCTCCCTGGGAGATAGATAAAGCCCTCAGATAATCTTATGTGATGCCGGAAGCTGGGATTTGGCAAGACATGTCTGGAAATGGCAAAAGCCTCAGGTATACGGTGGGTTACTGACATCTGTTGCTGCAGTGCGCCTACCTTATCTGTTGGAGCTAGTCTTTTGAAGCCATCACGTTCTTTTTCATCATTGCATTTGAGGCGTGTTGGGCTGGACCACACTCTGAAGACCGGGGTCTGGGCTGTATCCGTTTGTCAGGACTCACCTCCCCCTTGAAACCTCAGTGTGCGATTACTTCCTCTAAGAGAAGTCCAGTCAGTAAGCTTTCACAGCAGGGGCTCTGTTCAGGAACTGGAGTTCAACTCTGTCTTCTGGCTCCATAAATAATAGGTACCAGAAAACTCTACTTGTTGTAAGTAGGCATTGTTCCTTCCCATCCATGCATTATCAAGGGCAGTACAAATCAAAAGCCTAGGATGTGGCCTGAAACCAAGGTTGTCCCTGTAACTTCACTCCTGGCACCAAAATCTGCATTAGTTGGGGTTCTCCAGAGAAAGGGAACCAATTATATATATACATAAAGATATTTATTATAAGGTATTGGCTGTCAGCAGGGTGGATGATGCCCATCCACACTGGGAAGGGCCATCTGCTTTACTCAGTCCACCAATGCAGATGCCACTCTCTTGCAGAAACACCCTCACAGGCACACCAGAAATAATGCTTAATCAGATATCTGGGCATCCAGTGGCCCAGTCCAGTCGACACGTAAAATGAACCATCATAAGTCCACACTTTGTCAGCTTTTATTTCCATCCTTACTCCTCCTTGGCTTTCTTAGCTAAATTGAACTCTTTTGACCATTTTTGGGTTGAACTATAGAAGCTTACCTTCCTGAAGTTTGGGAAGTATAGAGTCTGATATTCCTTTCGTTCCCATTAACTGCTTTTGTCTATGGATGTGGACAGTAAGTCACACTGACTTTTGGCCAAAGTGTAAAGATTACTACTGCCCTCTTGCACATGAGAAAAAATCCGATATGGTAAACGTTTCCAACATAAATGACCTCAAATATTACTTTATTCCACATCTGTTACTATTTTCGGCTGAAACAGACCACCTACCTCCAGTTTTCTTTCCACCAGTGGCAGTCTTTGCAATCTGTATCTGACTTGTAGAAGTTGCTTTTTAACGGGGGAGTGTTCTGAAGCATGCTAACGTTTCTTGGTCTAAAATGTCCTGTTACGCCAGACTGCGTGCTTGCCCTGGTAAGGGTCAGGCTGGCATGCTGTAGCTCAGCTAGATTGCCTCGTGTGACATTCAGAGCCTGATTTACTAATCACCAGCGGCAGCATCACTCAGGAGCTTGTTAGAAATGCAGAATGTGAGACCCCACGCCAGCCCACCCCATCAGAACCTGTGGGAACGGGGTCCAGGGATCACGGCTGAACAGTGCTCCCATGTGATGTCAGATACACCAAGCTCCAGTAGCACAGCTCTACAGCTTTGCCGCTCCAAGTGTGGTTCTGGGACCAGCAACAGCAGCATCGTGAAAAAGGGGAGCTCATTAGAAATGTGGAATTTCAGGCACCACTCCAGGCCCACTGAGTCAGAATCTGCATTTCATCAAGAGCCCCAGGAAGTTTGTATGCACATTAAAAATTGAATAGCCCTGTTCCACAGGATTTAGCTTGTGTTTTCAGTGTCCGTAAGTAGTAAGATATGTCAAATTAATCAATACAGTTAGCATCAAAAGTGGATCCTAATATATTTTAAATGGACGGTTATGTTAAGGAAATATTCCTAAATATCACTCACCCGAAAGGAGAACCAGTATTAACTGTGAAATCAAAGCTCTCACTGGAAAACCATGAACCAGGACATTAAGTATGTCCAATGTGAGTCCTACAAAAAGATAGCAGCTAGGGAAAGAAGGGTAGAGAAAGTCACCCTGCAGACCTACTTTCAACTTCATAACTTTTTTTAAAAAAAACAAGACACTGTAAGTCTACTTAGAATGATTGGAACACATCCTTGAGGAAATGGGGAAAAATGTCTCCTCTCAGTGCATGGCGCAGAGATTTATTTTCTCCCCAACACTGCCAGCTCTGCTGGGCACATGTTGTCATATGGGAAATGTGGCTCCGTCAAACACAAAGACAAAATAAAACAATTTTTTTGAGTGTTGAGTCCTTAGGGCAGAACTCTTATTTGAAATAACGAATGGACATGGAATTTGAATTGTTAAAGCTTGCACATGGACACGGATACCTGGGCATAGATTCATTCGTTTTGCACAGACGTCCCTGAGCCTCCCGCTTGGTGACGGCTGGCGTCCGTCACAGCAGCAGTGGGCAGGTGGCTGCAGGTACGGTGCTGGGCCGGAGGGAGCCAGAGTGCTTAGACAGGCGTCTCTGCTTGTACCTTGCCATTTGCTTCTTGCCGAGTCTGAGAAACGGCGTCTCAGCATAAGAGGTTTAGCAATTTTATCACAAAGATTTTAACCGCTCTGAGCCTGTGAAATGGCCTTAACAACTGTGATCGTCTAAGTCTCACTCTGATATGAAGTTCTTTGTCATCCTTTTGTTCCTGACACCTCACGCTCAAAGAGGCTCTACCAAATTCGCTCTCTACCGTACAACTTTTTTTCCACGAGAAAAAACCCCCATAGGAACGGATGCGTTCCTATTACTCTGGTTATTCTCAACAATTGAGAACAACTTTAATATCCAGTAAGAAGCTCCAGAATATGCCCTCGATATTCTTTCTTGATTTGATGCATTCATTGATCAAGAAAGCCCAGAGGTAGTATTAATCGTATCACAACATGAGGAGGGGCTGTGTCACCAAATCAACCCTACTTTATGCCACACCCCGTGTTCACACTCTTATTTGTGCCAGCGGCAGTGGCAGTGAGCCCCATGGCTTTGGGCTGTCACGCAGGAATTTGTGTGTCCCTTCAGGTAGAGTGTACTAAGCACTGGGCACCCGTTCTGTCCTGCTGGGTGTGTGGAGATGACTGACACCGAGTTCTGGGCCGCCAAGGGATCGCAGCTGATGCAGCAGAGAGAGTGGGTCAGGCAAGGGTCTCATGGGGATTAGCTGAGAGGAGGACGAGGACATTTCTGACAGAGGAGAAGCGCATGCAGAGTTACAGCAGTTGGGGTGGTGGTAGGGTCGGGGGAGGCCACTTTCAGGCAGCAGTGAGAGCTCCACAGGGGAGGAGAGGGCACACTGGGAGAGCCTGGCAGATGCTGCGAACATGTCATTTTCGTGTTGAGCTGCATCCCCAGCCAGCCTCCTTAAGAAGATTCTTCAGCCCTCTGTGCCATGAGATCTGGCTAAGATGTAGAAGTCCTTGATGCCTCTTTAGAGAACTGTTGGGTCTATCAAGTAGCTATAAAATAACTTCAACATTAGGGGCTTAAATGAGGTCAGAGGAAAAAGAGAGTCAATGCAAAGGGTTTATTTCATTTTTTTCTTAACAGAAACAAACTCTATTAGACTGTGAGCACATTTTCCTGTGTCAAACACTTCCCCTCTGACTGTTTTTCCTCTGGCTTTATGGGTGTATGGATGTATATACGTTCATCTTCACGGGGATGAACAGTGAAGCCAAAGAAAAACATCAAATGGAGCAGGGGGAAAAGCTATGCCTGTTTTTTGTGGCAAGCTCGGACTTCTACAACATCTGAAAATATGTGCCTTTAAAACCTCGACTTATCATTTGGCATTCATCATGAGAGGCTCTGATCTTAGTGGTAGAATAGAGTTGGTTTTGCAAGTTGACCTCGAGCAAGCTATTTAAATAGTGTCTATTAAAATGGAGTTTATTCTGTAAATCACAGATGCCATGTCCTTTACTGTCATTGAAATCGGGAAGGTTGGATTTGCAAGTGCACACGTGTACATACCTTATCGTGTTTGGAAAGTGTGAAAAGAGCAAATATGTCTTCCAAATGCTAATTAGCTATAATAAAAATGAAAGATATTATATTTATTGGTATCAGATTACAATTATAAAATGATTTAATGGATAGGACTATAACTTTCAACAAACGGCTAGAGGAAATGACCCAGTTTTCCACTAACTTTTAGAAATGCTGAAATGGTGAGTAGGACTTTTTTCTTCCCTTATTCTTTCCCCCCAGACTCTATAACAACATATTTAAATTACTTTTATAATGAAAGTTTTCACTATTTGAAATAAAAATCATACTTTGAAATAAAAGTTTTATGGAACTTAAATTTCAACATTCTTAGTGTCTACTTAAATATTGATTTAGTTCAGTTAAAACATGATTATCAAAGAGGCCCTAGGCAATGTCAGTGAATGAATGTGTAAAACTTAGAAGGAGTATAGAGAGAATTCAACCCCTGTGACGAGTGATGCATCATTCACATCTTCCTACCGTGGAAAGTGCCCAAGGTTGAAATCAAGCTTTAATGTCTTCTCCCCCAATCAGTACTAACACTTCATAGGCCCTTTTTACTTAGGGCCACAGTTACTCCCCTTTCCCAAAGTGATAACATGATGAATACATTTCTGCTGATTTGATAGAACAATTAGGCAAATCAGTGTGACCAGAGCCAACATTTTTCTTTGCATCTTGATCATAAATAAAGAAAAATTTCACCATCAACCAAAAGTAAGATATATTTTAAGAGACTCCATGATATGGAACTCATTGATAAATTTTACTTCCTTAAACTAACTTCTTAGGCATTTCTATATCTAAAAGAGCAAAAGGAATGACTTCACATTCCTTCAAACCCACATCATAGCTAGTCGTTTAATTCAACAAACAATAGCACATAACTGATTTCAGTAATAGCTGTCATGGCCGCCCACCAGCCAGACACCACCAGTAATGACAGACTTATGGTCAAACAATATTGTGCTTACACACAAGGGAGAAGGTGGATCATATTTGAGTTTCCTAATTTTATTCTGTGAGTTGGAGAATGGGACAGAGCTAAAGCTGTAATTGGTGGAAGGAGCAGGCATTCATGCTAGCCCAGGAGGTGCACACCATACTTTTGTGGTGTGATCGCTATTTTAGTTTGGGTATGCCTTCAGGCAGGATGGCAGAGTGGTCTTACTTTTGTCTCACTCCATCACAGTCACAGAGTAACCTCGTGTGATGTTGGTGTCTTGTGATGTTGTTTATGTTCAGTTGTAAAACGCCGGCCTGGCCCGCAGCTGACAGCAGCCAGGGCTGCTTTTATCTTTCTCACTGTCCTTCACCTCACGCATACCGTGTATCAGCCAGCACTGCTGGGCCTACGCACTAATCACTCACTCTTCAAAGCTATCCTGTGAGACAGGAGGTATCATTCTTCCCAATGTACACATAAAACGTCCTGTAGCTTCCCCGTGGACACTCAGGGAAGAACTGAAGCTATTTATTGTAAAAGCATAATTAGGTCAGTAAGTAAACACACAAGAAACAATGAGAAGTTTCAAAGGAAGCAGAGCCACGAGGGGTTGAGGGGAACCAGGAAGATTTGTGGAACTGGGGCCTTTGGGATGTCATTTAAGTAGTGATAGATATTCAAAGAGAGTTTTCCTGGGTGGGTGGGGTCTGGGAGTCATTCCGTGTCCCCTGGGAGCAAAGGCAAAGAGGAGAAGAGACGGGAGAGTACAGAGAGCAGCCTGGCTGGAGCGACAGCGCATGGGGAGAGAGAATGTGAGAGTCAGGAGTGAAGGATTAGGCATGCAAGACTAGGGAGGGTTTGAACAAGAGGCTTGAGGAGGGCGTGCTGCATTGGTCACTGAATGTTTTTGACCTGGGACTAAAGAGTATTCCAAGTGGTGGGGTGTGTATGTGTGTGTGTGAGCGCGCCTGTGTGTGTATTGGGAATGAACGTTTACCAAACTTGGAGCATCAAATATTCATTCATTTATTCAGCAGATACTTATTTAGTGTTGTGCCTTAGGCAGTGAGATACTTGCAGGTGAATCAATCATGGATGAGACACTTTCCTTTTTGCAGAGGTTGTCACAGTCACACACGCAAACAGGACTTTATACTCCAGCTTCTGTTTTAGTAACTGAGTGAATGGGGACCCAGGGGCCTACAGGAGAAGAAACAGTGCACCCTATGTGGGCATGAGGGAAGGATGTATGCAGTAGGTGATATTTGAACTAGGAGTCCAAAGGCAGGGAGCAGTTTCTAGGCAGAGGATCCATGGATGATGTTGGTGGGGGATGGTGGAAAATGAAGAATGAGAATGGAAAGAGGTTGCTAGATATGATGGTCAGAAGAATGTGGGTGATCACTGAGCTGTTAATGTCAGGAGAATTGTGGGGAAGGAGATTAAATCGTAAAGGGTTAAATATTAACGGAAGTGGGTTCAGTGGGGGCAGTAGCTGTTTACTCCCCCCCTTTCCAAGGAGAGTTGGGCTGTGCATGCAATAGAAGGAAAGAAGCTTTGGAACGTGCATACAGTAGCAATATCAGATAGGGCGTGGGTAGGTTTGTTTTCATTATTATGCACTTCTAGGAATAGAACCTATAGCAACTGTTACATACCTAAGAGTAGCAGCAAATAACCAAAAATAATAAGGCCAGAACCCTAAAATACTAGTGTTATCATCAATTCATAAATTCTGTCATTTCATGAATAAAATTTCATGGTTATAATCACAGCATTATAAATGAACGAATGAATAAATAAACAAATGAATAAATAAACAAATGGATATAAATGAATATATGAATGCAGAGGGAGAGAGAGAGAGAGAGATCTTATGCTACAGCAAACCTTACACTCCTGTAGTACAAAGGTTCTCAAGCTTTGTGTAGCCTGCATCAGAATCATCCAGCGGGCTCACTAACTGGCATGTAATACTGCATACCGGGCATCTACTTCTCCTTAGTACCCACTCTCCCAGCCATAGACACTCAGGTTGCTTTCAACTCTCAGCCACCACGCTGCAAAGAGCGTCGTCCGCATGCCCCTTTATGCACTTACGCGACCATTACTTTTGGCTATATTACTAGAAACTGAGTCACTAGGTAACAGGATATACGTGGATCAGTGATTGATCAGTGATTGAATTATATAATGCAAGCATGATCTCAAGAGGAGCTGTATCAGTCTACACTCCCACCAGCGATACATGAAGGGCCCCATATCCCCACGTTCCTGCCAACACACGCTGTTATGCAGCTTTCCGAATTATGCCAGCCTTTTAAGCACAAAGTATTATCTTATTTCTTACTGTCTTTTTCAATAAAAATATTGAGCATCTGTTTGTACAGTGTATTTGTTTTTCCTCAACTTGCTAACTGTGTGATCTTGGATGGCACTTCACCTTTCTAAGTTTCAGTTCTCTCATCTGTAAAATGAGAAACAGGTACATCTCTCTGTCACAGGAAGGTCGTGGAATGAGAAAGGCATGGAAGGTGATTCGTACTTGGTCTGCAGAGTAGTAAGCTCCCCCAAGGAGTTTTCTGTATTTGTTTTTCTTGAATTTAATTTTTAAAATGACTTATCAAAAGGCAGAGTTATGGGCTTCCCTGGTGGCGCAGTGGTTGAGAGTCCGCCTGCCGATGCTGGGGACACGGGTTCGTGCCCCGGTCCAGGAAGATCCCACATGTTGTGGAGCAGCTGGGCCCGTGAGCCATGGCCGCTGAGCCTGTGCATCCGGAGCCTGTGCTCCGCAACGGGAGAGGCCACAACAGTGAGAGGCCCGTGTACCGCAAAAAAAAAAAAAAAAAAAAAAAGGCAGAGTTATAAAGAGTTCAGGAAATTGGGTTTTTATAAAATTGCCAATAATCGAAATTCAGTTAGGGGCTATTCTTTTGAGGTCACTGAAACCCATGGTAAGAAAGCAAGAGAAACTGCAGTGGATAATGTTCAGGAAATTGATAATGTCCAGGACGAGGGGATTTGGGAAAAGGAAAGAGACTAACAGTAGATGAAAAAAGAATAATGTATTTTGATTTTTCCTTTTTTGTTTACATTTCTATGTATAAGTATTATATCATTAAAAATTGCCAAATGGAGGAAGTTAAAAAAGAAATCTGTAAGTTTATCCCTTAACAAACGGCTATTAAAACTTTAATGTATCATCTTTATTCTTTTCGTATTTTGCTTAACTTTGAATTAACTTATAATTATGCTGCTCACACAGTCATGTTTCATCCTTAAGTAAAGAAGAGAGCATGCTAATTTTTCAATAGTCTGCAAAAATCACCATTTTAATTGCTTCATAATATTCCCTCAAGTGCATGTGCCAGGGTAATTATATTTTAGTGCTCTGGACTTGAAGGTAATTCAGCATCTTCAAAAATGTGTAGTATAAATTACACATTATTTTAATCCAATGGATTTAAACATGCTAACATATCTTATATAAGTCAGTGTGTTTAATAATGCCTCGTATTTGCACAGCCCCATAGAGAGCAAACACTTTTAGTAATATTACTTTCAAGCAGAGCTGTGATCTGGGCGTTCCGGGTATTATTACTGTGTTAGAGATGAAGGAATCATCCAAGGCTGTGTGTTTAAGAGTATGCTTTAAGGACTTCCCTCGTGGCTCAGTGGTTAAGAATCCGCCTGCCAATGCAGGGGACACGGGTTCGAGCCCTGGTCCAGGAAGATCCCACATGCCATGGAGCAACTAAGCCCATGTGCCACAACTACTGAGCCTGTGCTCTAGAGCCCACGAGCCACAACTACTGAGCCTGCATGCCACAACTACTGAAGCCCATGAGCCTAGAGCCCGTGCTCCGCAACAAGAGAAGCCACCGCAATGAGAAGCCCTCACACCGCAATGAAGAGTAGCCCCTGCTCGCCACTACTAGAGAAAGCCCGCGTGCGGCAGCAGACTCAGCGCAGCCAAAAATGAATAAATAAAATAAATAAATTAAAAATATATATATATATGCTTTAGATATGACCTTTGGAAGAACCCGTACAGGATTCCCTTCTCCAGTGCACTTCCTTAAAACAACATCATTCTACTTCTGAAGCAAAACAGCTTGGAGTAAGGTGTACTAAGGGGCTGAGTTAGCCTCTCTCAGTGTAGGTGGGTGTCTGGCAAGACTGGTTAATCATTCTTACATTGCTCACTATGTGGTGTCTACATATAAGGCCCTGTCAAGATTTTTGTAAGCATTAAATGCAGATGTGAAATCACTTAGCACAGGGAATAGACATGTTAGAAATTTAAGATTGAATATAAGAATTGCAGAGTACTTTACGTAAACACTCATGTTTTGAGTACTTCAGAACTTATGACAATGCTATTGTGGTAAAAATTTTATAATAAATGTATGATAAAACCATGTGTTTCAAATAAGGAAATAGTTTCATTTCTTAAATTCTGAATAGAAAATGACACAGAATTAGTAGACTGCCCGAATGCAATTGTTAATGAGCTTCTCATCAACAGATTTGTGGTTTCTCAGTGTCACTCTCTATGAGCACTTTACCCCTCGCTCCAAGAGGTAACATTAGGTCACATTATTCTAGAGACCACCATAAAACCACACTAGTGTAGTGATCGCTTCTTCCCTGTGGTCAGTTGCTGAGCAAAATAAAATGGAGAATGGCACCTTTCAATATCTCAGTGTCTAAATAAATTATTTTGGAAACATGATGTATAACATGTAAATGGTCCCGAGATTACACCTTTTTATGTAACTGAAGAGTATAATACAGAAACTAATAATTTTATCAAATGTAATCAATCTTGATTACTAAATAAATCAGTTTTTTTGTGGTGCACTGAGAGCTTTTAAGTTAACTAGATACATTAAAATAACTTTATTGCCTGTCAATAGGCAACTTTCAAAATATATACTTATGATAAGTAGAAGAATATTATAAAAGGAAGTATTAGCTTGTAGATATACTAAGCTTCCTACACTAATTCATTTAATCTTCACAAAAATCACTGCCCGCATGTACTCCATACACACAAGTTAAAGAAAAGCAAGATGAACACCTTTGTTCACATTCCCCAACCATCAAATTATGGCTAATCCTGCCCCATCCATCTACCCTGTGTATTACCCCCATTGCATTATTTCAAAGCAAACACGAACATCCTAGCCTTTCATCCTTAACTATTTTAGTGTGCATCTCTGAAAGGCAAAAGCCTCTGTTTTTGTTTTCTTTTTTTAAGAAAAAAACAGAACCTAAGAAAATTAACAATAATTCATTTACATTATCAAACATCTAGTTGGTCTTCAGGTTTCCAGCAGTCAACTGGAAGAATGCATTTTATATTCCCAGTATACAAATAAGGACTATAACTTTTCCAAGACCTGAATCTAGTAAGAAATAAAGTTCGTATCAAGGACTTTTGTTGCCAGAGCCTGTTCTCTGCACGTGTACTCTGTACGGTACTGGCACTCAATCCAGGTTGAGTCCCTGAGGAGTTGCTGGAGGAGTCCATGTTCAGAGCAGTTGCTTATTCCTCTTCTTATAGAATGATGATTTTCATACCTGAGCTGAGAACAAAGCCAGAATAGGTCACTGCGTCTGTCATTTCTTTATTCCTGAGTGTCACATTTGTGGTCTAAGAATTCGTGACTGGTCTGGAAGAATTCAAGGAAAATTTGAATGTATAGAAAAGTAGAGTCTACACTACATGTCATGTTAAGATAAATATTAAATAATATTTAAACTGTAAAGTACTAAACCCCAATACTGTGTCATTGGAATTCTAGGAGGGGTTGCCTTCAGATTCATTGATTTTAGTTTCTTTATCTATAGAGAGCAAGGAGGCATTTTATCTGGTTCCTTAAGGAAATACTTATGGTTATTCTGTATATTAAAAATAATGTAGTATCTTAAAATTCAAATAAGTAGAATTTTAAAACCTATAGGGTATCATTAAAATCATATGCAATATGTTTTATAAACAGACTTCAAGGATGCATACAGATATCTATAAAAGTTATCTGGTTTAAATTTATTACATCCTTTTGAAATATTCTTCAAATGTTCATCAACTAATCTCCGTTGCACTGAAACAGAAATAATATGGGCATTTAGGGACCTCTTATTGCTACATAGTGCTATGATTACCCTGACTGAAGTATAATTTCCAAAATTTATATTCAAAGGTACATGAGTTTAAAAAGAAGTAAGACTTTGCATTTAAGAAATGAAAACTATTTTTGTTTAAGTAACTTTTCTGGGAGGTATTTTCTTGATAATTTTTGTCTGGATGTTAAAAATATTGTCAATTACATTCAAATAAGTATTTATTTGAACACTTTATTTCCTAAATGGGATTGTCACTTTGATCAGAGGACATTTAGAGGAGTTGCTATTTCTCTTTTGAAATAGCAACTTCAAAAGAGTTGCTATTGGCTGGGAGACTCAGATATTAAACCCAAATAATGCTATTCAGTCAGACTAGTTAGATGTCAGGGACAGTGTGCCATCTGCAAGGACCTGGTCGCTACACCACACAGCAACAATAACTGCACTTCATCGAAGCTTATTATGAGCCAAGCAGATATTAATTGCTTTATTTTACTTAATTCATACTTCAAACTTTGAAAGTAATTATTTCTATTCTCAATTTATAGATGAAGAAACTGAGGTTTAGGAATATATCTCATGGAAGTTTCTCCAGCTATTAAGTGATAGATACCTATCTATTAAGAGCCACAGTAAGCTTGTTTCACCAGGGCACACACTAAGGTCTCCAGATCAAAGGTTTAGATGGACATCTTTAATTTTCCTCTGTGAAGAGGGGGTGAAGACATTATTAATGTTTCAGTTGTTGGAATAATGATTATTGAGGCTTTAAAAACTTGTCTACAGAGATTAAAGAGATATTTGTATGAACAAGAAATAAATGAATTTTTGTCATCTTTGTCGAGTAGAGGAAATATTTTCTAAATCTCAGACACCCTAGCATTAAAAATGGAGCACGTGCATTAAGGCATTTACTTTTTCTGTAATCTTTGTTCCATTTATCTGTGTCGAGGTACCCATGGGTATGTGAGCCACTTACTGGTTTGTTTTCCTGTTTTGCTACATCTGGCAGAGTTTCAAAAGGCAATGCAGATAAGCAGGTGTTATTATTTATTGAAATAACACACTTTTGCTCCAGTCCCTCTAACCCAGTGTCTGCTGCATGCATTTATTCACTTATTTTATTTATTCACTTATTTATTTACTTATTCAGTAAGTAATTTTATTATTCAGTAAGTAATAATTTATTCACTTATTCAGTTTGTCTCTTTGATGAAGAATGGGATAGGGAAGTCTGCAGGTTTTTGCTCCCTGATTACATTATTGCCAAATAAAGTAGTCTCTCTCTTGACTTTCTGTGTAATGAAACTTTAATTGTGACCAAATTATACAGAATCTGAAGGTCAAACTACCCAAAATAATACTGCATTGTAGTTTCATCTATGTGTTCTAAAAATATTTGGTTAAATATCAAGTTGGCACCGACTTTAAAAAGAATACTTTAGAGGCCATTAATCTTTGTACCTTGCTAAGACTCAGCGTTAACAATTAGGCATGCCTTAGAGGTTACATAGCTTCTCTGAGTGACAAATTTCTATGAACGTTTAGGTTATGATCTAAGTGAAGGCACAGTGTTCACCAGTTAAATAAAGTACATAGTATTTAATTTACATTGCAATTCACATTAGAATGTACATTAATGCACATATAATGTACAGTAATAATATAATGTATTTAATATGTATTAAATTAGGAAAGGCTTCGGAGGCCAAAATGAGAACCATTGACTCTAAAACTATAAGGAACAGTAAGGGCTGATTAAACATTTCAGTTTTTCAAATTAAGTATAATAAATGGATATTTTATTTTATTCTGTTGGAAAGATTGTTTTTTTAGGATCTTTCTAAAACATATTTAAGTTTCTATTTGGGAATCTATTAGCAATTCATTAGGTAAATAAATGCCATTTTGAAGCACTCTGAAGAGTAATCAATATATTAGAAAGACTATAAAAACATTAATAGAATATAGAGATAAGTGAGGAATATTTTACTTTAAATTTTATAATATCTCTAACAGAAAACTCAGTAGTTTTATCACTGAACAATAGTTATTTTAATGGTAATGGTCATAGGAATGCCATTATTCTCTGTAATATTAATGGTAAAAGGAAAGTTGCTAATGGAGCTCATTATGATATAATGCATGATAAATTATATGATATCTAAAATCCGAAGTTGAAAGGTACTTCTCATGGTGTTCTTAATGATCTATATAAAAAAGCAAAAGAGTGAAAAATACAATTTAATGAGGTATTCTTCAAAGTCTTTTTTTTTTTTGCTCTTAGATAAATACATGCAAATTTAAATCTTGATTGTCTTCACTGAGCTACCTTTTTTTTTTTTTTTTTGGCGGTACGCGGGCCTCTCACTGTTGTGGCCTCTTCCGTTGCGGCGCACAGGCTCTGGACGTGCAGGCTCAGCGGCCATGGCTCATGGGCCCAGCCGCTCCGCGGCACGTGGGATCTTCCCGGACCGGGGCACGAACCCGTGTCCCCTGCATCGGCAGGCGGACTCTCAACCACTGCGCCACCAGGGAAGCCCCCTGAACTACCTGTTAAAGCATTAAGGACGTATTTCTTTTCCATAGTTCCCAAGATTATTTTCATTTATTTTTATATTGAAGTACAACACACATCCAGAAAAAGGTGAAAGGCGTGTATGTGTACAGCTCATGGAATGATCAAAAAGTGAACATACTTGTCTAAATATTACCTAGGCCAAGAATATTACAGGATCTCAGACACCTCCTTTCATCCTTTTTCTGATCACTACTGCCTCCCTCTTCTCCCAAAGTTTTCACTGTCATGACTACTAATGCCAGTTTTGAGTTATGTACAGAAGGAACCATGCAATATGAATGTTTTTTACTCCTGGCTTCTTGGGTTAACATTATACTTGTTAAACGTATCCATGTTGTGGTGTATAGGTATAGTTGATTAATTTTCTTTGCTTTACAACCTTTCATTATATGACTGCGTCTGAATTTGTTTACCCATTCTACAAATTGACATGTGAGTTGTACTTTGGGACTCTTCTGAATAATACTTCAGGAACATGCAGGTCTTTTGTTACACAGCATCTGCTTTTCCGTAGGGTGCCTTCTTCAGAGTGGAATTGCTGGTTCATCAAATAAGTATATGTTGAACTTTAGTGGAATATGTGGAAGGCTTCTTATGGCGATTGTGGTAATTTACACTCTCAGCAGTAGTGTATGAAAATTCCATTTGCTTGACATTCTTGACAACACTTGATATTGTCAGTTTTATTTTATTTTAGCTTTTTAATGTTTCCCTCACTTTTGGCCAACCTGGTTGATGTGCACAACTCTCACACTGGTTTTAATTTGCAATGCTTCTATGACTAATGAGTTTGGACACCATTTTTTTAGATTTGTTAGTCATTTAGGTATTGCTTTTATTCCTCTTTTTTATTGCTCTGTAGTCCTCCACATGTTCTGGTTACTAATATACTGGAAAATAGATTCTCCTGTTCTGTGGCTTCTCTTTCCACTGTTTTAACATCTTCAAATGAATAGACATTCTTAAATTTAATAGATTCGGATTTGTCAATCTTTCCTCTTATGGTTCGTGCCTTTTGAGTCATGTCTGAGGAGTCTTTGCCCTCCTTAAAGTTGTGAACATGGTCAGCTGTGCTATCTTCTAGTAGCTTTATTGTTTTGCTTTTCACATATAGGCCTACAATCCTACTGGAATTCTCTTCTGCGTGTGATTTAAAGTAGTAATCAACCAACTTTCCATTAAATTTTTTTTCTTCTTTTTTCCGAAGTAGATATTCAGTTGGTATAGTGCCAGGCATTTAAAAGAAGTCGTTGTTTCTTTTTTTTTTAACAGCTCTGCATTGCAAACATTGTTAAAATTCACTGTCCATATATATTGAGTCGTTTCTGGATTCTCTGTTCTGTTCCATTGGTCTGTCTGAGTAACTCTCTGCCAATATGACACACACACTCTCTCTCTCTCTCTTTTTTCACATCTTAAGACTTCATATTCAGTAAAGAAAATCCTCTGACTTTGTTTTTCTTCAAGAGTATCTTGGTGATTCCTGTCCCTTTGTTTTTCCACTAACAATGTATGAGAGTTCTTGTTTCACATCCTCACCGGTATTTAGTATCGTCAGGGTCCTGGATATTGGCCACTTTAATAGGTGTGCAAGTTCAGTTCATATTTATATAGAGAGTTTTACCCAGCAGATTTGCCTAAATTCACTCTACAGAGTAAAGAAAAATTTCTGCATACACAGTCATGCAGCCTATGAATAATAGTTTTATTTTTTCCTTTCTAATCCTTATTACCTGTTAAACACTTTTGTTACCTTGTTGTACTAGTTAGAATATTGTACTAATGTTGAATTGACGGGTCTGTAGACAACATACTTGTCTGGGTCCCAAACTCAAAACAGCTCTCAGAATTTCATCCTACATGCAATGCTTACTGTAAGAATTTTGTAGATATCCTTTACGGAGTTAGAAATTCCCTACTTGGCTAAAAGTTTCAATCTTGTTTAGATGTTGAGTTTAATCAAATACTCTTTCTGCGTCCTAGAAGACCATATTTTCTTCAGTTTGATTAATTATATTGAAGAGTTTTTAAATATTAAGCAATCCTTATATTCCTGGAATAAGCTGTATTGCATTATGACCTATTAGACTTTTTCCTTATTTTTATATTCTAGAATAATTTTGCAACTATCTTTTAAGGATTGTTGGATCTATGTTTTAATAAGACTGGCTTTTATTTTCCTCCTTACAAGTTCTTTGTCAGATTTTGATATCAAGGTTATGCTGGGCTCACAAAACAAGCTGGGAAGCATTCTGTTTTTCTACTTTTTGAAGGTGTTTATATGATACCCGCATTATTGTATCCTTAAATGTTTAGAAGAATTCACTAGGGAAAACAGAGGGCCTGCAGTTTTCTGTGTGGGAATGTTTTTTAATTATACATTTAATTTCGCCTATATATAGGCAACTCAGATTTTCCTGTTTCTCATCTGTTTTGGTAAATTGCAGTTTAGAATTTGTCCACTTCACTTAACTTTCAAAATTATTGGCCTAGAATTATTCCAAATATCCTCTTATTATCATTCTAATGTGTGTAAGATCATGGTAAGATGCTCTTTTGCATTCCTGATACTGGTTGTGTCGCTTTTCTTTTCCTTGATCAGTCTAACTAGAGTTTCTTTCATTTAAATGTCCCTCAAAGCCTTAAGACAAATACCATATGATATCACCTATATGTGGAATCTAAAATGTGGCACAAATGAACGTATCTACAAAACAAACAGACTCGTAGACATAGAGGACAGACCTGTGGTTGTCAGCGGGGAGGGGGAAAGGGAGAGGGATGGACTGGGAGCTCAGGGCTGGTAGATGCAAACTCTTACATTTAGACTGGATAGACAACAAGGTCCTAATGTGTAGCACAGGGAACATTACTCAATATCCTGTGATAAACCATAATGGAAAAGACTACGAAAGAAAGAATGTGTATATGTGTATAACTGAGTCACTTTGCTGTACAGCAGAGATTGGCACAATGTTGTAAATCAACTATACTTCAATAAAGAAAGAAAGAAATGTCCTTCAAAGCGTTATCTTTATTATCTACTTCCTGTTTCATCCTTGGTTTTAATTTACTGTATTTTTTCTGATGTCTTCATTCATCCTCGGCTCATTAATCTTCTCCTTTCTTCTCAATAGCAGTGACTTCTCTTCCATTTGTGATATTGATAATTTGGGTCTTCTCTCTCTTTTTTTCTTGGACAGCATGACTAGAGATTTATCAATTTTAGGAAACTTTTCAAAGAACCAGCTTTTGGTTTTGTCTAATGCATTCCTGTTTTCAATTCCAATAATTTGTGGTATACATTTTTATTACTTCTTTTCCTCTGCTTATTTTAGACTTAACTTGCTCTACATTCTTTAGTTTTCTAAGCTGGAAATTTATTTATTTCAATCTTTATTTTTTCTGATATATGTATTTAATGCTAAAAATACTGCTGTATCCCACAAATTTTGATAAATTGTGCTTTCATTTTCGTTTAGATGCATTTTTAAACATTTCACTTGGGGTTTCTGCTTTAACTCTTGGGTTATTTTCAAGCATTTTGTGACTTTCTACTGTCTTTCTGTTACTGATGAATAGTTTAGTTCTAGTGTGATTTGAGAGCATACTTTGTATGATTTGTATTCTTTTACGTTGGTGAGGGCATATTTTGGGGCCCATAATGCACTCTGTCTTGGTGAAGGCTTCATGAACTTGAGAACACTGTTTCTGCTGTTGTCGGGTGGAATATTCTAAAATGTCAATTCGATCCAGTTGATTAATAGTGATATAGCTCTTCTACGTTCTCACTGTTTTTCGGACTCCTTGATGTCTCAATTACTCCAACTATAATAATAGATTTATCTGTTTCTCCTTACGGTTCTATCAGTATTTGCCTCTTGTATTTGGACTCTGCTGTTAAGTCCGTACGCATAGAGGATTGTTAAACCATCTTGGAAGATTGATCATTTTGTCAATATGCAATGTGCCTACTTATCTATGATAATCTTCCTTTTTCTGGAGGCTGCTTTGTCTGAAATTAATATAGCTATTCTAGGTTTATTTAGATGTAGCGTTAGTGTGAAAAGTGAAATATAAAATGAAAACCAAACTTGAAAATTCCCTGAGCAGACCAAACCATTGAAGCCACATAAGCAAAACTAAATCTAGCCTATTTCATGCACAGGAGCAAAACTTAACTTAGTTTACTTCTTGTAAATGCCTCTGATAATCATAAAAGAAACTTAGGCCGTTTTCCTAAACACGGTATTAAATAATCACTTTTGATCAATCCCTGCCGTCTGGAAACCCCCATTGTAATAACCAATCATTGTAAAGATTAAACCACTTCCTCATTTTCACTTTATAAGCCATTCTGTAATGTTGTGCCTCTGAGCTTCATATTAGTTGTGGGGTTGAAAGCTCCCAGTTCTAAAACTGTTCTTTCCTCTTTTTTTAAAAATATTTATTTATTCATTTATTTGGTTGCACCAGGTCTTAGTTGTGGCAGGCAGACTCCTTAGTTGCAGCTCCCGGGCTCCTTAGTTGTGGCATGTGAACTCTTAGCTGTGGCGTGCATGTGGGATCTAGTTCCCTGACCAGGGATTGAACCCAGGCCTGCTGCACTGGGAGCGTGGAGTCTTATCTACTGCACCACCAGGGAAGTCCCTAAAACTGTTCTTAATATGCACAATAAACTCTTACTGATTACTATTTTATTGATCCGGTGGTTTTAATTTTACTATTTCTGGATTTTTGACACTAACATAGTGTATCTTTCCCCATCTCTTTTAATCTATTTTTAGTCTTTTATTTAAAATGAATTTCTTGTAGATAACAAATAGTTGGGTCTGGTCATCCTTTATACTCCCTTATACTCTGAAAGTCTCTGTGTTTTAAGTAGTACTTTTTTAAGTAGTGTATTTAGATCCACTGTTAAAGTGCTTATTGATATATTTGGATTAATATCTATCACGTTTGTAGCTGTTTTCTGTTTGTTGTATTTGTCTTGTGTTTTTTTGTTCCTCTTTCTGTTGTTGCTGTTCCCCCTTTTTAATGCCTAATTTGAATGTAATTGAGCATTTTGTATGATTCTGTGTTATCTCTTACTATTGTTTCTTTAAACAGTTATTTTGTAATTAAGAATAAGAAAAATAAATTATTTTATCTTACCTTCTTTTATTCCTTCTCAACTACTCTTCCTCTCTTTACGTAGATCCAAGTTTCTGACCTCTATCATTTTCCTTTGTCTGAAGAACTTCTTTTAAATGTTTTTTGTAGAGCAGGTCTGCTAGCAGTGAATTCCATCAGTTTTTGTCTGAGAAAATCTTTATTTCTCATTTATTTTTGAAGGATAATTTCTCTGGCTATAGAATTCCAAGATTATTTTTACTTCTTTCAACACTTTAAATATTTCACTCCACTCTCTACTTGCTTGTATGATTTCTGATGAGAAATCCAAATATAATTCTTATCCTTTTACTTTAAAGGTAAGGTATTTGTTTTCCTCTGGCTTCTTTCAAAATGTTCTCTTTATCTTTGCTTTTCTGCAGTTTGAATATGTATAACTAAGTATAGTTTTTATTTTGATTTCTAACCTGCTTCTTATTCTTTGAACTTCCTGGACCTTGTTTGGTGTCTCTCATTAATTTTAGAAATTCATTGGCCATTATGACTTCAAATATTTCTTCAGCTCCGTTCTCTCTTTACTCACCTTCTTGTGTTCCATTTTTGCACGTTACAACTTTTGCGGTTATCCCATGGTTCTTGGATATTCTCTTCCACTTTTTTCTTTTTGCATTACAATTTGAGAAATTTGTATTTTCTTCAAGCTCACTGGTTCTTTCTTTGGCTACATTGAATGTATCAATGTACCCATCAAAGACGTTGCTCATTTCTGTTACAGTGGTTTTGATTTCTAAACACTTTGGAATCTTTGGTTCTTTCTTAGATTTTCATCTCTCTGCTTACATTCCCCATGTGTTCTTGCATGTTGTCCAGTTTTCCCATTAGAGTCCTTAGCACATTCATCATAGTTTTTTAAAATTTCTAGTCTGATAATTCAAACGTCTGTGACATACGCGAGCCGAGTTCTGACGATTGTTTTGTCTACGCAGACACTTTTTTTCTTGCCTGTTGTCATGCCTTGCAACTTTTTGTTTGGACATATTGGACATATTGTATCTAGTAGTGGGAACTGAGGTAAATAGGTCTTTCATGTGAGAATTTATATTAACCTGGCTAGAAATTGGGCTATATTTAATGTTTTCTACAGGTGGTATAGGTGCCAGAGGCTTCAAATTCATCTAGTATCCTTGTTTTTGCCTCTCCTTTGACTTTGGCATCGTCTTCAGAGATGGTCTGGGTTTTGCATTTCTCTCAGTTGTTATCCAGTATTATTATACTGGAGTCCTGTTGGTATGGTGGTATGACGTGGGGGAATGAGATCATTCTACAATATTGCAATTAAATGTTAGTGTTTTAGCCTTTGTCTTGAATCTGTGACCTTCACTAGTGTTTCTGGAGGTCCTTCATAGAGATAAGGCTCTGGCAAAGTCTTTGTTATGGAGGTCAGTCTGGGCATATTTCACAGTGATTACCTTTCCCCCTCCTTGCCAGAGCCAAGAAAAAGTCTTTTTTTCTGATCGCCGCAGAGCATAGAAAGTTTCCTGGAGGAAAAGCCCACAAAACTGTGGGGATCCTCGAAGACCACAGCCCTCAGGAGTTTCTCACTCTTATGCTAGTCCACACTTGGCCTCCATCAATTCATCAAAATTACCATGAGAGTTCCTACTGTTTTATGGCACCGGTGGATGGACAGATTTCTGCTGTCTTTGGGTGGACTTCTCTCTCCAGATCTCATGGGGGTCGTTTGCCATGTGTATTAGTCAGCTCAGGCTGGTATAACAAAATGCCACAGACTGGGTGGCTTAAACAACAGGCGTTCATTTCTCACAGTTCTGGAGGTTAGGAAGTCCAAGATAAAGGTGCTGGCCGATTTGGTTCCTGGTGAGGGCCCCTTCGTGGTTTGCAGACATCAGCCTTCTTGTGTCCTCACCTGGTGGGGTGAGAGAAAGCTCTGGTCTGTCTTCCTCATCTTTTAAGGATGCTAATCACATCATGGGGGCCCCACCTTTATGACTTCATCTAAACCTAATTACTTCCCAAAGCCCCACCTCCAAATACTATAATAATGGGAGTGGTTAGGGCTTCAACCTATACGTTTTTAGAGGGACACAACTTAGTCCATAGCACCATGTAACCTCAGTTTTCTGATGGGTCTCAGAAAATTCATTGATTTTAAGTTTGTCCCTCTTTCTTGTTGTACAGAGTGATGATTTCCGAGTTCTTTAAATAACAGAGCTGATGCCTTTCCTATTTACTAATATGTGTGCATATTCAAGACTATAAATTTCCTTTAAGAACAATTTCTGCTAATGTTTTATTATTTTCTATTGTGTGTAGGACATTATATATGAAAAAAATGAGCGATAAGTTGAGATCTAGAAGGATGTCTTCCTACAGAATATAATTACAGTCGCTTCTGCAGGCAGCAAGGAGCATGAGGCATCTCTGACCATCGTCATATAATTTCGCAGATGGAGAAGATGGGAAGCTGAATTTTCATCCCTGTGGGGAGTTGTCTCTCTCACCATTTATTCTTAGTTGTAGACTCTCAAAGTTTTGACTCAAAACCTGTGGAAGCTTATGGTATATTCATGTCCTTGAGGGCTCTAGCACTAAAGTTTTGTCTTTAACCCTGTGAAGTTGTCAAAAGATCTGCTCAGTTTCTCCTCTTCAGAAATCCTTAAGTCACCTAAAGAGGAAAACAAGGGCCCCAACGGTAGGGCTGGTCTCTTTGGCTGTTCTTCTCCCAAATCTCGGACATTTAATTTTTTATTGTCTTTCAGAGCTTCAGTCCCTATTTTTAATTTTGTACAGCTTTTAGCAGCAGCATTGTTCAGAATCTCCTAATCTACTATTACCATAATATTATCATTTCTTAGTTAAAAGTTATTTTGCATCTCAGTCAAATTTTAATCTTCCTCAAAATTGTCCATGTTATCACCCTAATATAAATTTAGGCTTAATGACCTGTCCATATATCAGGCATGTAAAAGTTTATTACTATGTCTCAACAATAGTTACGGACTGTAGTGAAGATTGTATCTTTCGTGTGCTTTTTCTCTCTTGCCCTTTGATAGTTCTGTCTTGAGAATTCAAACCCTTCTATGCTGAAAGGGCCTAACCAGTGTATTTTCCAACTTTGTGCCTCCACAGATTCTAAAATAATGGCAGGTTTGTGGTCCCTCAGTGAACTATTGTTAATAATTTGGTACCCCTCCAAATAAATATTTTAAAGATGTTGAATATCTTCTGAGAGGGATAGTAGAAACTGATTTAATATTAATAAAATTCTGTACTCTATACTGAGTTATTATATATACAGAGCAAAACTTAACTTTCTGATTTGACTGCTGTACTCTCATTGCTGGTTTTCTATTAAATGAATTCCATTCACACTCAAGATAGAATCAACTTTTGTTGGATATAGTTACAATGTCTTGTTCAACATATGTTTAAACATTATTCTTATCTGGGTTTATGTTAGCATATTTCCCATTTTTTGGTAGTTCTTATTTTTCTTTTCTTTTATGCTTTTCTAGACCAGAAGATCTCATGGGAGGCATACTTAGTAAAGATTTATAACTAACATCATAAAATAAAGAGCTGATTTCCATTAGACAGCATGTTGCTATGGTATATTTAGTTTCTGCATATTAGCTGACAGTGTCAAAATGAATTGTACTTGGAAAAAGGTCTTATGTAAGTCACATGAATAAGAGAGGTCAGAGGATTTTAATATTTGCCTGTTTGTTGTATTGAATTTCTACTAATGTTGCTGTTTATTTTGGTGGGAGCTGGACGAGTTTACATGTAATTACAGATCTGCTATATAACCACATGGTCCCATGTTTCTAATTTATTACAGCAGTGTTTTGGAGCCCCTTATGAACTGCCATATGTGGCCATCTCCCTTTATGCATCTTGGCGTTCATAGATGAGTTGCTCAATTACTATTTGCAAAAGAAGTTAATGCTATTACACTTTTTCATAAACTTTAGAAGCACTTTGAAAATACTTAAAATCCTGTGAAAAACTTTAATTCATTAACTCCATAAATTATCTTGGTTAGAATACATTTCTAAACCATCTTTGAGCATCTCATTGAGTTTGAAAATCATCAAGTCCCAAAGAAAAGAAAAATACAATTAAGCCTTCTTGATTTTTATCACGTAAGACACATCACCTTAATTTTACTTGTAGATATTTCATATATTTGATGATCTAATGGCATATTCTTCTACATTATGCATCTATTAGGTTACCGTTTATATGCAGGAGTCCTATTGATGTTTGAAAATTTGTCTTTTATTTTCCTTCAGCTGTAGTAATTTTGCGAAAATGTGAAGTTAATAGAACAATCCTTTTGTCTATAAAAGTCAACTGGTAGAGTTGTGTCCCAGTTTAGTAATAATCTAAGTTGCATTACTTTCAGATGTGTCAAAGATTTTAAATATAAATTATGAGAAAAAGGGAGAAACAGCCTCAGATAAAATATCAGGTTTCCTCTAGGGTGAGTTGTTTGCTTTCACGTTCTGTTGGAGAGAGGTCTTTGATGGTTTAGCTAAATTATGGGCTTTTGATTCAGAAAAGTATAGAATTAAATCCTTACTCTGTCACCTTCTAGCTGCGTGGTTTTAGGCACATAAGCTCTATAATTTTTGTTATCCTCAGTTTTACGGTGGCCACAAAAATACTTCACAGGGTTGAGGCGAATATTAAAACTACATAATATATATTTCTGCTGTGTCTGATGTTGAGACACAAGCTTTCACGTTGAAGACATTCAGATTGATAGCACAGAAGACGTTTGTTACTTATTTCTCCCTTTGGAGGTTAGCCCTAGTCAACTGTTCTCCTAAAATCTTTTCCCTCTCTGAAAAGTTTTGAAATAAAATAGGGAGGGCAAAAACAGCACGATTTATCCACAAGCCTGAAGAATGTTCAAAGAGCAGGCGGAAGACCAAGAGCACAAATCAGCTTGCCCTGCATTGAAATGCGGATTTCTAAGGCCCCTCTCACAGATTTAGTGCGTGACAGCACCTCAGGTAATTTGGACAAGCACTAAAGTTCAGAATATATAATATAAGGGAAGACATACACATTCTCATAATAAAATTATTTTTTTCAAAAGAATGAGACATTTAAATTCATGCATTCCTTTATGAATTATGAGTATGTGAAAAAATTTTCATAGCAAATTGAGAAAAGTCTTCTAGGCAAGGGAATTACATTAGGAACATTAGTATGCATTGGACTTTGCATTTATAAAGTGAATAGCATCAATTCCCTGTCTCATTCACAGACATTCTAAAAAAATTCCCATTAGATATTGAATTCCACAGCAGAATCTTTATTATCTTACGTTTTAAAAGTTAGCAACAAGTGGAACAAAACAATGCAGATATTATTGTTCAGTTAAATATATTTAACTAGTAGTAATGGTGCATGTTTTCCCAGTAACATTAACCTTAGAATGTTATTTAAGGTACCAAGAGCATTACTAAGTGGTATTTCTGCCTATTCTGTCGCTGTATACACTTACATGTCTATGCATTACTTTATTTTGCTAATTATTATAAAATTAATACATGCTCATTAAAAAAATTCAGAAATGACTAAAATGTGCTAAGTAAAAATCCCATATCCCCCATCTCACAATTTCCCTCATCCCTTGTCAGAAATAATCATTTAAAATTTTGAATGTGCTCAGATGTTTTTATTACTTATACAGACTAAGTAATTTACATTTCTTCTTTACATTCTCAAAATTCAAATAGCTCATAAATTGATCAGATAAACTGTGAGGGGCTTCCATTTACAGACGTCCTCTTCCCCTTTACCTGTCTGTTGCCATTGTCACCTGCATCTTTTCTCCCAATCCCATAAAATGCTGAGATCACAGAGTGCCATCTATGTCCATCTATGAACTTATAATAATTTTGAAAAAATGTGAGATCTTTTGGAGGGTTATCTAATTCATCACCCAGCTGTTCACTGCAAGAAATCATAATTAGGTCTTGTGTTAACCTGCTAGTGGTACCCAGGAAAATAGAATCAGAAGTGTAAGAAGGTCTGATTAGGGTTGAATGTCTTTAAACCAGGTCCTCAACCCTGGAGGCACATTACCCTGACTTGCAGAGCCTGTAAAGACAGACAGACAGACAGACACACACACACGTACAACAATGCCCAGGGTCTGAGCACTGGGAGTTTTAATGTGTAGTCCAAGTTTGGGAAATACTGTCTTAAATGAAACTGCCCTTCCTCAGCCATTCTAAAGAAAACGTTGGTATAAATGGACATTTTCAGGCAAATGTTCATGGTTTTGACAGAAATGGAGACCATGGTGCCTAAAGGTGAAGTGAGGATGGGGATTAGGTAGTACAATAAAGAATACAGTTAACCTTTTATATCAAATCCTCAGTGTGAAATTTCAACTGGTGGAATAGCATGGAACGTTCTAGAAGTGTCTGGTTATCAGAGCCCAAATATCTGTGGGATTAAACGATCTCCTCCTGTTTATGTTCTGGGAAATAGTAGCCAGGGATGTGGGCCTAATATGTTTGAAACATGCTGGATAACTGTTCCTCCCTCAGGAGATACAGTGCTCATTTGTACATTCTCATTTGACATCTTCATAGAGATACAATAATCAAGAAACTTGCTGAACTTTGATTTGTTTTTAAGCCCAGTCTTTCCCAAACATACACATCCAACAGATATTTTGTTGAGAACGACTTTGAGCCAAGCCATATTATAGGTACTATGGAAGGAAGGCAGTAAAGGTCCCTGCTTTAGAGAGTTTGTCTTCTAAGGGGATAAGATAAACAAATAATCAAAAAAGACCCCCAAATAATGAGTAATATGAAGAAGATAAAACAGAAAGATAAGATGCTGGGGTGCCAGGTACACTTCCTTAAGAAGCTGTGATCAAAAAGGGCCTGTCTTAGGTGGTGCTCTTTAGACCAAGGCCTGAGGTGACAAGAGGAGCTGGTTGTGCAAAGATCTTGAGGGAAGAACTTTCACAGCAGAATGAACAGCTGGCACAAAGGCCCTCAGAAGGACTGAGCTTGGCTTCTACACGGGGGTTCCCTGTGCTCAAAGCATCATAGAGGAGATTGCCAAAGACTGTGTTATGTTTGATAAGGAATTTGGATTTTCTTCTAAGTGGTAAAGGAAGCAGTGGGGGTAACAGAGTTTGTCTTACCTTTAAAAATCTTACTGACTGCTCAGAGGGAAAGAGATTTAGGGATATGGATGGGGATGGGGATGGTGATAGGAAACAGAAGACTAAAAACATGAGGAAGAGGCCATTGAAGTAGCTCTGGAGAGATAATGCTTTGTTGAACCTGGTGGTTGTAGCTGAGATGAAGGGAGATGCCCAGATTTGGGATATAATTTGGAGGCACCATCATAGAACTGTCTATTTTGTGTGAGCCTGAAAATTGGGTGTATGAGGTACTGGGGTGGGGGGCATTGGGGGGCAGGAAGTAGAGTTGACTGATAAGAGGAGTCAAATCAAATTAATTTGACTGAAAAACCCAACCTTACTTTTTATTTTTACTGTGTTAGAAAATATTTTAGTAAATGTTGGTAAAGAGATATTTGTGAAGTAGAAAGAAAAGTAGGCAAATGAATAAACTCCCTGGGTATTGGTGTTCCTAAAACATTTGCTTTGTTTGGTATGATCTACGTGAGGGTGACCTCATTCGTTGATCCAGTCATGGTAAGGGGACCTACCATGCGGCTGAATAGGTCGTAGCATCATCCCTTATTTCAATAGTTCCTACGTATCCTGATTGTTACAGTTAAACAAAAAAAGAAGGAGGAGGAGGAGGGGAAGACAAGAAGGAGAAAAGGAGGGAGGAAAGGAAGGAAGAGGTGGAAGAGGAGAAGCTGAAATAAAAATTAAATATCAATTATTGAGAACAACTGCTTCATCCTAACTTTTTCACATATGAAGCTTTACTATATGTCACGTAGGAGAAAATAAAAGCTGTTTAGGTGTGGGTTTTGCAGGTGGGCTATATGTTAGGTAGATGCATCCTGATATTGTGGAAGGAGTATAGCTCCTGGTCATACCATATAATAGTTTTGCAAACACCGGAGATTTTGTTTTCATCATTCTGACGTTTAATTTCGTCATCTGCAATTTGATGGTGCTAGCTCAGCATCATTCCTATGGTCTTTCTAGCTTCCAAATCTAAAATCTGTAAGTCTAATTTCAGGTCTTTCCAGATGATTACTGATTCCAATTTCCCTTAACAATTTTTTAAATACAGGTGCTTTTATTTTATTATTTTTTATTGAATAAAAGTGACACGCAACAACAGTTTTTAAGGTGTGTATCCAGCCTTGTGGTGAATGAAGTTTAACAACCTATTCTCAGAGTGTAGCTCTGACTTGAATGTCTGTTGATAAGCTTCATTTATGTTACTGAGTAAGATAAAGTGAAACAATACAAACAAGTCATAACCTTACTCATTCATCAATGATGTGAGCAACTTCTATGCTGAATCAGATCCTAGCTTTTGAATACAGGAAGAAGATGTTCTCAATATTTCTCATGGTTCACAATGTCCGTAACTTTTATGTTTCGTCTGCACCTTATAGAAACAAACTTTACTGGGGGTTTCATAGTTGAAAGCTGGCTTGCTGCAGGTGATGGAATTTAAACTGCTAGATAGAAAAAGGTTTAGACAATAGTAACTTATGCGGATGAAGATATGTTATGGCATAACTGTTAACAATATGATCTTCTTAAAGAAGGTTGCTATTTTATAGTAAAAAAGCAAATCATACATTGCTTGTTGACATTGTAGGAGACAAAGTGAAATAGACCTTCTCCAGGTACATTGATTTCCTTCTTTTCTCTTTTCTTCTAGGGATTTTCAGGAAATGCAAATGCAGACAGTGTTGTGTACTATAGACTCCAGCCTTCTATCAAAGCCAGATTTCTGCGCTTCATCCCTTTAGAGTGGAACCCCAGGGGCAGAATTGGAATGCGAATCGAGGTGTTTGGATGTGCATATAGTAAGTGTTTGTTTATCCAACACAGTGGAATAGATATCAAAGGAGATGTTTTAAAAGCCAAACTGTGCTGAAATTGATTGAAGAGCTACGTAAAGAGACATAAAAACGGGAGCAGTTTCTGTGGGAAGCTTTATTTGTGCCCATACATGGCAATATTGACTTACGTGTTCAGCTTTTATATTTTAAATCAGAAATGGAAGCATTTTACAGATAGACAAATCGTTACAGAGATAGATAGATAGAGGTACATGTTTGTAGACATATGTGAATCCATTTGTCCAAATCTGATATTTTGGACCAGATCTTAACTTTTAAATGTTAGAATGTCCCCCCCATAGACTATATGTGATGATGTTCCATTCGGGCACCCTAAATTTAATAAAAGACAGTGGCCCATTTAGTAAAACCAGTCATCTGTTTTGAGACCACAGAATGTTTTTCTCTACAGCCTAAAAATACTATGCCACGAAACTCACTCATAAATATGCTGTGCTCTGTGCATAAATTCATAGAAAAGGTAAAGACCCCCCTGCCAAAGTGTAAGATGTGTTTGAAATACTTTCACATAAAAGATAGAAACCACAGGTTTCACTTAGTCTCCTCTGAATGAAGTATTTTATTATGTCTTTTTGTGGGACAGAGACCTGAGAGTTCTTGATAGCCCACCTCAAGCCACACCATCCTGTCGTTAGTTAACATGATCTACGATTATCAGACGAGCAGTCTGAGGTTTGGAGAGAGTCGGTAATTTGCCCAGCGTCTCACAGCTTGGTCCACAGAAGAACCTGGAAGAGAACCCATGACTGTTCAGTCCACTGCATGCTTATTCCTCTAGTAAACCTCCTTTATTTTTTTTAGCCACTAAAGCTTTCTTCACGTGTATTTCATCCCTTTTTCAGGTTCACTTTATTTATGTAAAAGGAAGGCATGTCATATAGAGGGCAGGCAGCTTGTTGAAGTTGTCTATCCTGTGTCAGACAGAGAAACCACGTTGGCAGAATTGTCATAATAGTATTAGTAGCAATAGCACTAATGTTAATAGGATTAATTTTTATAATTCTAGACGTAACAAATTTTTCTTGAGTGCTTATTATATGTCTAATACCATATTAACCAGCTAGTCTATAATTCCAAACAAAGTCCGGATAAATATTATCAGGTAACTTGTTCCATTCCCCTACTTTGCAAATGAGGAAGCTAGAGCTTAGGGATTCCACGTTGACTTGTTCCAACCACCCAGACAGGAAGTGACAGAGCTGGGTTTGCAGCCAAGCCTGCCAGACTCCAGAACCCCAGCTTATTCTCATGCCTCCTCCAGCCGTTAAATCAGAGATGAGCCATGGGCAGCTTACTTCTCATCATCTACCCGACTTCCTTCTAGCTTTCTTGGCTTCTGCAGTTCAGCTTAGCTGCTCCTGGTATGTGTTAGCTCCTCCCTTTACAATGATCCCACTTGAATAAAATCATCCTTAAAAAAAACGTCCCACCCAAACTTGCGATTCTGGAGCACAGAATCTGGACAGTCAGTCTTATTTGTCTTTGGATCGTAGAGTTTTAATAAAGCCCGTGCCACACAATGGGCAATCAGCAAAGCAAACTCCAAAATGATTCATATTTATAGTTACTGATTCAGAGCGTCTACCTTGCAAAATATTTATTTATCACTGTATAATAATAGCAAACAGTTACTGAGCACTTATTCTGCGTCAGATAATAGTTTTTATAGACGTACTAATTTAATCCTAAAGATCACCCATCTAATGGAGTCTCAGAAGTATTAAGCAGTTTCCCCAGCAGCACACACTTAATACACTTTCGATCTCGCATGTAAATTCAGCGTTAGTTTAACAAGGCTATTGATGCTGTTTTCCCACAGTAACGTCCCTATGAAGTGACTGATGGGGTGCAGGCTCCTTTGAGTTCTCTGCTGCCGCGTGCTGGGTGATAACTCAGATTCCCCCCCACCCGCCCCGCAACCCCATGAAACATTCTTTTTGCTGTTAATTCATCTGCTGTCTCTTGGAGTAAGCACATCATCCGGGCACTTAGTCAACCTCCTTTTCTCATGGACCCACGGTTGAAGGGTCAATAGTGAGAGCCAACATTTTAAACTCAAACATAAACACATGGTAAAATGGTACAGCAGGATTCAATGTAAAGTGGCTTTCAGATAACTTTGGATAAAAGAGAAAAAAAAATAAACTTAATGGAAGAATACTCTCACAGATGACCGAAAATAACCTCAAAATGTGTTGGGTGTGAATGCCTTGTGGGAATGTATTTGACCAAATTGACTTTAATTCCTCAATTACACCATAGTCAACACTCTTATTCTCCACCTCTGCGTACCATTAGCCTTGCAGAATATTAGTTTACTAAAGCATGATACTATTTAATCATCATTTACTGAACACTTAATATGTGTCAGGTACTATTTTTTACCATTTCCACAACACAGTGAAGTCGGTACTTGGATATTACCATTTTATGGTCTGCTGAATGACCCCTGTGGCTTGCTCTGGGTTGTCTGGCACAGAAATAGCTGGGACCAGCAGTGTCCCCTGCCCTCAAAAGGAAGAACTGTAGGTCAGCAAAAGAAGCCCGCTCAAGATTTTGTCTGCAACTCTCCTGAGTAGCCCAGATCCAAGATCAGACTGGATTTTCTCCAGATATGCAAGGCTATTCTTCCGCAATCCTTAAAAAAAGGAAAAGTGTGGGAGGGTGCGACATGAGCAGGGTTCTCGCGGATCCCAGTCCCAGCGCACCTGTATGTGCCGGCAATGAAGTGGGCCTCTTGTGAGCTTGAGGAAGGCCTGGAGGATTGCATCCAACCTGCCAGCTTGTGTGTTCCCATTGCCTGCACCAAGTTAATATGACTTTTGGGTGGGCTTTGCCTAAGTGACTCACTCAAGAATGTTGTATACCAGGGTGCTTCAAGTCTCCTGACACGGTCGAAAGTGGATTTAGAGAAATTAAGAACTTTGGGATTACACAGCCTGTGTTAGACCTAGGATTTAAAATTAGATCCATCACCTTCCAAAACCAGTACTCGTGATGAATCATACATGTGTTCATCCTTTAAATGCCTGTTGACACTTGCTGAAAGAGAAATCTACTAGCTGTTGGGTATAGGGAGGAATTTAAAGTAATACATTTTTTCTTAAAGGTGAGAATGTGCAATGTCATAAAAATTACACAGACTCAATGCAAAATATGGTAGCGTTAGTGTAGGGTGTTAGGAATAACGTGATTGATAAATTGAGGTTAGTATGAGAAAGTTTACGGAAATAGGTTTTGAAATTAAGGTGCAGATATGTTCACATGAGAGGCTGGGAGAATGGTCCAAATAGGAGAAGCGGTGTCTTCTAGTCAAGAACGGGAATGAGGATTGCTTGGAGGGATCAGTTTGTATTTGAGAATGGTCATTCAGACTGAAATGAGGGGTACAGATTGGAGGGCTAAATGAGGAGTAGAGATTAGAGGCAGCAGCTCAGTTGGGAGGCTTCTGAACTCCTTTGTACAAGTGACAGCTGGAGTCTCAAACTAGAGGACCAGCAATGAGGAGAGAGAGTTCTCCTGACTTGAATCAGATTCACAGTACGCTGAGGCTACTATTGAATCAAGAGAATTTAGTGATTGTATGAGAGGGGACACTGAGTTATCAGATTTGAACAGCTGTCTGGAAGGTGGTGTCATTTACTGGGAGGGGGCGCTGGGGAACAAATAAGTTCTGGAAGGGAGCAGGAGAGAGAATTAATTCCATCGCTGACTCATTGAGTTTAAGTGACTGTGAAATACGGAAGATTGGAACTTCACATCCTCTGGGGTGAAGTTACAGAATTGAAACCTATAGAATATCATTAGTTATTAAATCAGAACCTTTCCACTTACTGTTGATAATTAAAGTTTAAAGCTATGTTTATACAACTACTCATGTCTTTGAAAAACAGAAATGCATTTGTCATAATTAAAACAGGTCCTTTATACTGTTTTTCAGGTAGTGTGCATTTTTATGCCAGATCCCCCCGGCCCCTTGTGCCTAATATGTGTGTTGGCTGAAGTTATAGATGCAAGCTGGCCCTGTGAATATTGCTGGGAAGGTGGCTGTTGTGAGAACCACACACGGTTTTATTACCCTGAATTAGAACAGTAACTTGTTCTGAAGGAGCATCAAGTGAATGGAAAAATCCATATCAAAGAGCATGTTCTACTTTTATGTCAGTAAACCTGATGTTGTTTCCTGAGTAATGAGAGAAGCAGAAGCTAAATTTTATGGGTTCAAAGGGAAAGTATAAATTTCAGATGTCTTGGCCATAGCCACTGTGAACATGTTTACAGATCTAGACAAGAGGTGTAGGTAAGGAAATACAACTTGTGGAAGAAAGAAAAAGAAAAGACAGTGTTTGATGATGAAGAACTACTACTCTGCTCAGTGTGTCCCAAAGGGTAAACAATGGTAAACAAAGGCAAGAAAGGAAAATAACTGGGTGCAAGTGAGTGAGTCTGAGGAGTGCTTAAGAAGTAGCAATTAAGCCACAGGAGATAATGGTTAATGGTGGGTGAATTGCTGAAGCAATCGCCCTGAGTAGAGATTCTTAGCTTCTTTTCTCTAGCTGTTTAAACGCTCTCATTTTTCGATCCACGATCTCTCCTTCCTCGTCCTCAGCAGAATAAAAGCATCCAACTGCCCGGCCGCAGTGAAATAATTACAGTTTCTTTGAAGTGCTGTGATTTCATGATTTTTCTAGTCTTAGGATCTTTTCGTGAAGCATAGGGCGATCACCACACATCTAGCCTTCATTCCCCTACCTAGATAACTCTTTTACTCATTGTCTTTTCTCTGCATAGAAATCACTGTTTCCAACAACTTCTCTAGTACTTCCTGTTTAGGTCAGAGGATGTGTTCTGCTCCTGGTCACATCATACACACATTATACTGTATTGAAATCGGATGGTCCTTTTTTGGTATTAGTCCTCTGGACAGATAGATGAATGAAAGGGGGTAGGTCTGGGGAAATTCAGGAAGGCTTTTCCCGTCATCCAAGTGTCATATTCAGTCCATTAAAGATCAGGCATAGAGCACAGGGAAAACTGAGTGAGAGGATTGGCAGAGAAGAAATGTACAGACGTGTTACACTATTACGTTTATTTGCTTAAATGCAGACTGTGTGAGAGAAAATGATGGATTCTATTTAGTAAATGGAAATAAGTCAGAAATTACAAAACTCATGTTAACTTAAAATAAGAGGATGCATTTCATGATGTAAAAAATACTGGAAGTTGGAACTACTTACATCTGTAGATTTCCATTTAGAAAATTATTAGTAGGAAATATAAGAAAGTAACGTGAAAAGTGCAACTGTTTATCTGGGTGAAAAAATACTGAAAGAAAACTAAGTAATAGCCTTCTGTCTACTCAGGATGCAGCTCTCTCACACCACTTGTTGGGTTGGGGAAAAAGGAAAAGCAGGAAAGGTGTTAGATTTACCCTAAAAAATAGTTGTGATTGAATCCAATACCTACTTATTAAGTAGCTCCAACATGTCAACATAAAATCTTGACAAGGTGCTTTAAATACAGTCCCTACTCTCAGATTGTTTATCAGCTAATACTGTAGCTGAGGGATCCTATTTTATGTCAGAGTTTAAAAAGAAGATGGATTCACGTTGGCCTAAAATCAAAGTGGGTAAATTCTAATTCTTTGCAAAGTTTATAGTCTTAAGATTTTAATTTGATGATACGTGAAGTTATATTAAAATTAAAATGAGGTTAGCTTTTAGAATGCCAGAAAATAAGGAGACTATGAAAACCCACCAGAATAATGTCAAAAGAACTCAGCCAACTGAAGGGGCTCTCACTGACCAAAGATGGAAATATTTTAGCATCGATAAAGATAGTAGCTGCAGTTTTGAAACATATTAACTATATTTAAGTGAATGGGTTCATGATAATACTAAAAAAAGAACCCTCATTGGTCACCTAGGAGAACTATTAAGGAATCGACTCATTATTTTGAAAGGTAATAAATGAAGAGAAAACATCAAGCATTTACCCTACTCTTCCTGTGTAATCTGTACCTCAAGGTAATCAAATAGAAGATTAGAGGGGATTTTTCTTTAAAGTTATATTTATATAAATAAACAAGGAATAGTAGAATCAGTATATGCCCATTTTGCAATCCTAAATAAATTAATGGACAAGTCAATAGTTATAAAATTTTACAAAAAGAGAGAGATTTGCTTTTAGGTACCAGTCATAACAGAGTAGCTTTTATTGGACTATCTTGCTGCCCACAGCAATTATAGTGGCTGAGTAAAATACATTAAAAAAAATGCTTCAGGGCTTTGAAATTCAGCTCAAAACAGGCAGCAACTTGAGAGGACTTGATTCTTGAAAGATGGAAAGCAAACTCCTGGAGATCCATATTTAACTGACTTTTTCCTAAGAACGTCATAATACCCAAGCAGCAAGTAGCCAGATTTTACTAGGCTGAGGAGACAGAGGTCAGAGTTCAAGACTGTCAGAGTGATTAGAAATTTAGGGTGGAATACTGAAAAGGAGGGTGTCAGAGAGGGAGAGCCCTGACTCCTGCATACACATTCCCCTTAAATCCTTGCCTGATCCCTGACTTACCCATGCCCACTATGCACCAGGCAAAAGCAAGAGCTGGGCGACTCAAGTCCTGAGGACTTCATCCAGCATCTGCCTAGTTCTGGGAAGGATACCTTTGGAGTCCAAGTTCTGCCAATTTAGACAGACTTGTTAAACACTTTGGGCTTTTACCTGAAAAGCCAGAAAGGCACTGCCTTAGGAATAAACACCGTAACTGAGGACCAATTGTTACGTCCTGGGACTAAGGACAAATCCTAAATAGACCTGTCCAAGAAAAACCTGGAACCAAGCTTTCACAGGGTCAAGGTGATCTGCCAGTAATTCAGCTCCCTGTGGAACTCTTCCATTTAGTTTCTGCCACACCATCCATCCCTCTCCAGACTCTCCCACCCTCCCAGCTCTTCTCACCCTCTTCTCCCCCGACCTTCTCTTCCTTTCCTGACCCTAGATGTTCTCATAGGTGGTGATCTACTCAACTTAAATATCATTTCCTCAGAGATGTCGTCCCTAATCAACAACCTAATTTAGACCTGTCTGCTCAAACCTCTGATATTACCCTGTCCTTTTCCTTCAAGTTCCACTTAACAATTTGTAAAAACATCTGTTCAGATGGGATGAGTTACGTGATGTCTTTCTTTTCCTTCTGATTGGAGGATCCATGAGGATGGAATGTGCTCCCTGTTACGCAGCCTCCTACTGTAGAGCTTGGCACAGTAAACGTTCAGTAACTATTTGTTAAGTGGAGGTATTAAGAAAAATATCTGATTAGCCACGATATAAACCAAAAAATGAATAAATATGTAAACATCCAAATTTATTATCCTCAAGCAGTAGCAACTGACGAAAAGAGAAATATCTCTGAGATGAACATATGAAATTTCAAAAGTTGTTATTATTAAAATGATAATAATAGCATACTAAATAATAACTGTCAAGGCATTTTGATATTTCCCTCGGGTGCCAACAGCTTTTTTGGTATAGCATGAAAGGTTGGAATTATTCTCCACATATTCCAAATAAGGAAATTGAGAATTGGCACTTAAGTGATTTCTGTGACATCACAAAAATAACAAATAAATATTAGAAACGGAAATCCAGCTTACATCCTCCAATGATACACTCCAGCGTCCTTGATGAAGTAGATGTTACCGATTTCAAATCTATTTAAAAGGTTAATTTAAATTGATACGTAAGTGGCCATGATGATGTTTGCTCCCATAACCTCCTGGAGTGTTATCACTGACCTTAACTCAGTCTGTTTAAAGCCATGATAGTGGACTTCCCTGGTGGCGCAGTGGTTGAGAGTCCGCCTGCCGATGCAGGGGACACGGGTTCGTGCCCCGGTCCGGGGAGATCCCATATGCCGCGGAGTGGCTGGGCCTGTGAGCCATGGCCGCTGAGCCTGCGCGTCCGGAGCCTGTGCTCCGCAGCGGGAGAGGCCACAGCAGTGAGAGGCCCACGTACTGGAAAAAAACAAAACAAAAACCGTGATAGTAAAGTCACCTTTTCCCTGTGGTTATATACAGCATTTGATCCTGTGCCTTCTTCCTTTTTACCATATTAATTTTAGTTGTTTTAAACCTGAGAGTCCCTTAAATCATTCTGTGTTCTTTTATGCTGCTATGCAAAAATAGAACAACCCATTTCCTGTTGATTTCTCAAGTGCTTGGTCTCTCCTCTCCATCTCTTTAAAAGCACAATTCTGTAATGCAGATCTCACGTGCCTATACATCATGCTGTAGCTTTAATATTTCACTATATAATAGTTTAACAGTGACTCAGTCTGATTAATGTTTTTTAGAAGTCAAAATTGGACCTCTGTTTGTTTAGTGATTTATAGGTAGTAATTTTTAAATAGAGAGGCAGTATGATCAGTGTTTAAGACTGAATTCAATTTAGCCCAGAAGAGTTTGGTCCATAGCTGTTTTCTCTAGTGGTAGCACTCTTTTTCTATTTGTGTTTTTGGGATGATTCCCAAAGAATTATTAGAAGAGTCTCATGTCTTTTTCAAGAACTCTTTCATGACCTTCAATAAAGTGAATTTTCTATTTTTAATGATTTGTTTTCCATTTCATGCATTTTCTATTCCAATTTTTCTCTTTTAAGTTTCTTAGTCAACTGATCTCATCAATAATGCTATGATTCATGGTTTAACTCACAGAATCCATTTCTCCCTGAAAGACGTTTCAGGGACAAGTCACTACCACCTCCACAATTTTCTGCAAGTACCACCTATGGTATAGATAAATAAAACAATTTTGTTTTCCATGGTACAATTCAGTGTGCAATGAGGTTGTTCATTTTCAGAGAACAGGTTTGTGTAAGCTACCTCTTCTTCTTGTCAAATAACCCTTATGCTGTCATCTGCCTCAGGATCACTCAGGAACCTATACTCTTGGGTTGTCTTTCAGAGATTCTAAATTAGCGGACATCAGGCAGAGCGCAGGATGTTTGCTGAATGTTTACGGAGGCCACAAGAGATTCTCCTTAGGTGATTCTCACGTGGTGTGACCACGGACCCCAATTTGAGAAATCATGCGCTTGGATGTGTTTTTCTTAGTAATTCACTTACAGGGTGGGGAAGACATTGCTTTTTCAAATGGCAGCCCCTCACAACTGGAGAAGCCTCAAACTTCTGGAGCAGGGATAGGATGCAAGGGAGAGGGAACGGTACTGGGTCAAGTGGAAGATATGACAGTGAGGAGTGTGTTTGCATGTGACACATGCAGAGGTAGAAAAGCAGTTTGCTGCTCACGGAGGTGAAGCATTTCTGCCCTTTAGTTAACGTCCTTCTCTGAGGCCGAGAGGTTCAACTCCTCCTGCACGTGTTAGAAATCGTTCGGGACCCAGCCCTGATGCAGAAGTGAAGCATGAATAATCACATCTCAGGGACGTGTGTCTTCCCTGCTAGACCGTAAGCTCCTGGAAAAAATAATGCTCTTCGTGTTATGCATTACTGTGTCTTCCACTGTGTTCGCGGAAAGGTCTCCATAAATATGCGCTGGAGAAGGAGCGCAGGATATGTGTTTCAGCAATTCCACTTCTCACACAACTCCCTGAAAGAAATAGGAATATTTTCTTTCAGAAAACTCTTTATTCTACGGGAGATTATATTTCTGAATCATGCAAATCAAGCAGGCTACATCTCTTTCCCAGGGTCACGGGGAGAATTGATAATGAGAGTAGGGCCTGCAGTCTTTGTGAGCCACCTCTTTCCTTGCTTCCTGCTCTAAATGAGAAGATCTGAGATGGAGGTATTCACTGAGGAGGATTCAGGTCACCGACAATTGCCATGGTGAGTCAGCTCAGGCATTTGCTGACAGACAGAGAAAAAGCCACAGAACCCACAGATGGCTCAAAATCATTATTGCTGCCTAACCTGGCAATGACATTGGTAATTGAGCATTTCTTGTGCACTTCAGAAATTCATTATTTTTTAGAGTCCACTTTTAAAAAATAAACACACCAAATGTATTTATTAAACTATTTTTGCTATCCCTCTTTCCCTGCCCAGTGTTCTAATAATTAATAGTAGTTAACAATTTATTGAATTCTAATTATATACTAGCAACTTCCAAAAATTGTGTAGATATGCATTCATACAACAGACCTATGAAGAATATACTGTTATTAACAAAATATTGTAAATCACCTATACTTCACTTAAAGAAAAGAATGTACTATTATTCCCATGTTACAGATGAAGGAACAGGGACAAAGAGAGCAGGTAACTTGCTGTGATAGAATAATGCTCTGTAACCGTAAATATGTTACATTATATGACAAAGGTACTTTACAGTTGTGATTAATTTACGGGTCTTGAGTTGGGGAGATTATCCTGGATCATCCAGGTGGACCCAGTGTAGTCACAGGGGTCCTTATAAAAGAGACGTGACAGGATCAGAGTTAGAGAAGGAGATGTGACTGTGAATGCAAACATGAGAGATAATGAGAAAGAGAGAAATTTGAAGATGCTATGATGCTGGTCCTATACAAGAAGGAAGGGGCCATAGGCCAAGAATGCAAGTGGTTCCTAAAAGCTGGAAAAAAGAATGTTGAATTACTATCACTAGGTTAAGTACACAAATGTTTAACGTCCAACAGGGCAATAAAACCATAACCTTCGGGGATATATTTTCTATCTGATGGAAGTTGTTTGCATCTCTACTGGGAAAACAAAAAAAACCAAAACTATAAGTTAACATGTAACTTAGAGACTGGCCCTCATCAGTAATAAATAGTAAAATAAGATATATTTGTGAATTCACCTAGAATTAATTAGACGGGCTTCTTTTAAAAAGCTCCAGCATGACATTGAGAGGACATGAAGTTATTCCTTTGATTTATTTTCCAGCTTTTTCAATTTCCTTAACAGTGGTGATATCAGTTCCAAGAGAGACCTGTCTCTCCCACCAGCATCCTTGGAGAAAATCCAGATACTCTCTTCCTCTCTCTCCCTCTGTCTCTCAAAAGATTATTTTTTTTCAGATAGTTCCAGATTTTTATATCGTTAACTGTATTTATCATAGCACAACGTTTTATGATGATTGTTTAAAATCGCATGCTTTTTATATATCAGATAAGTTCTGTAAATAGCGTTTATAAGTGAGTTTTCTATCTAAAGTAATACTGATAGGGACCATCCTGAATTCCTTTGTTTTATGGAAATCCTTGTACATATATTACACGGATATAACTTGAAGTTTCCCTGTACTGACATTGTACTTACATTCTCAATTATATTTAGCTTTTTTTTCCCGAAGGGTATTGTTCACATTGCATGTGAAATCTGAGAGCTGAGTTACTGACTGCCACTGGAGTTTCTCAGCATCCTCAGAGCTTCCTTTCATGATAATGAATGCGAGAATGTGTTGGGAGAATGTCTAGCCATCTTAAAATTAAGCATAAGAGTAATTATTTTATGCGGACAAGTTTAGGACTTGAAGACTGACAAGAGTAAGAAGATTATTGATTACCATCTGCTTTAGCATCAGGTTTCTAGACCTGAGAACTGAGCTTTCCCAACTACCTTAACTAAAGTGACCCCAGGCTTCTTTTAATCTTGATCAGAATGCCTGTTATGGTCTGTAATGGTTTATGAACTTACTTTTTAAAAAAATTTTAATTAATTTATTTTTTACATCTTTATTGGAGTATAATTGCTTTACAATGGTGTGTTAGTTTCTGCTTCATAACAAAGTGAATCAGTTATACATATACATATGTTCCCATATCTCTTCCCTCGTGCGTCTCCCTCCCTCCCACCCTCCCTATCCCACCCATCCAGGTGGTCACAAAGCACTGAGCTGATCTCCTTGTGCTATGCGGCTGCTTCCCACTAGCTAGCTATTTTACGTTTGGTAGTGTATATATGTCCATGCCACTCTCTCGCTTTGTCACAGCTTACCCTTCCCCCTCCCCATATCCTCAAGTCCGTTCTCTAGTAGGTCTGTGTCTTTATTCCTGTCTTACCCCTAGGTTCTTCATGACATTTTTTTTTTCTTAGATTCCATATATATGTGTTAGCATACGGTATTTGTCTTTCTCTTTCTGACTTACTTCACTCTGTATGACAGATTCTAGGTCCATCCACCTCACTACAAATAACTCAATTTTGTTTCTTTTTATGGCTGAGTAATATTCCATTGTATATATGTGCCACATCTTCTTTATCCATTCATCCGATGATGGACACTTCGGTTGTTTCCATCTCCTGGCTATTGTAAATAGAGCAGCAATGAACATTTTGGTACATGACTGTTTTTGAATTATGGTTTTCTCAGGGTATATGCCCAGTAGTGGGATTGCTGGGTTATATGGTAGTTCTATTTGTAGTTTTTTAAGGAACCTCCATACTGTTCTCCATAGTGGCTGTACCAGCAACTGACAAAGGATTAATCTCCAAAATTTATAAGCAGCTCAATAACAAAAAAACAAACAAACAACCCAATCCAAAAATGGGCAGAAGACCTAAATAGACATTTCTCCAAAGAAAATCTACAGATTGCCAACAAACACATGAAAGAGCACTCAACGTCATTCATCATTAGAGAAATGCAAATCAAAACTACAATGAGATATCATCTCACACCGGTCAGGATAACCATCATCAAAAAATCTAGAAACAATAAATGCTGGAGAGGGTGTGGAGAAAGGGGAACCCTCCTGCACTGCTGGTGGGAATGTGAACTTACTTTTTTACTTGCTACTTGTTGCCCGTCTTCACTGAATGTAAGTTCCGTGAGGACAAGGGCCATGTTGGTGTTGATCCCTCTTTTATCTCAGCATCCATCACAGGGCCTCAGACTGGATGGGCTAAGTAAATATTTATTGAATGAATGGACCCAACTACTTAGTGTGATACCTGTGAAGTAAGAACATAATAGGTAAGAGAGAAAATGCCCAGTGGCTTCCATTTAAGAGATGAAGTAGTATACCATTGCTTTAGGCATCAATAGTCTAATAGGTTTCTCACTATCCCATTTTGCTGATGGAGATATTCCAGGCACAAAGCTCTTGGTGCCATGAAAGGCTGATATGACCATTATAATGTAATAGCAACAGTAGTGAAGAAGAGAGAAAAAAAGAAATAGAAGGCTGAAGTATCACAGGCTAGACGTTCATTGGGGAAAAAATTCTCTTGGTAGCTAATTCCAAAAATAGACTTTATCTGAAATAAAATCATTATAATGACGGTTGCCTTTAAGCGATGCATTAACTCAGAGATAACTGCATGGCTCTAAATGTGTCAGCATTTAAAGTCTGTCTTATTGGAATTTTTCTTAATTTATTGTAATCTAATTATCATAGAACACATTATTTGTATTTGTCACAGAGTTATGTTTTTGCCATGCACATTCATTCAGCTATATAACAAGGAGTAATTATTCAGTTAACATTATTCTTCCTACAGAATGCAATGTTTATTCATGTGCACTTGGTGAATGAATTCTTTTATAAGCACATTAACAAGACGTGGAAAAATCAAACCTCTGAATTTCCAAAAGATAGCTGCATAAAATAGTTGGGAAAAATTGGGGGCGGTGGTGAATATAAATGGTTCCCATTACATATGATGGATAATCTGAAAGAAATGCATATTTGGACATACAAGTTGATGTAATAATTTTGTGGAATGAAACAAGATGAGTGAACTGTAATGTCGTTTTGTTGACTGGGAGAAGTCACCTAACCAGTTGAAAAATAGCTTCCTATTTTATTGGGTTTCCCTAACCTCTTCATTTATTACATAAATGCACTCTCAAGGGTAATTGCCTTAAAAAAAAAATCTTTGACTTGTGAAATGTAGGAAACACTGCAAGGCTTTCTGAGTATTATCAGTTCTTTGCTCAGGGTGCAACTGATTTTGACAGATGTACTGTTATGTTACTGGTAGAACATGACATCTTTTATCAGATGAACTGAATAAAAGTGATCTTGACAATGAGTAGATAAGACACTGTCAGAAAGCTGAAAAAACCTGTCAATGTCACAGTTATGACACAAATGCAGAACAGCCCTTATAATGTCATTAAGTGAATATCTTTCCAACAGTGCCCTTGAGAAGACAGAAAATAGCATTGCTCTTAAATACTATTACTTAGCCACAAAAATAATAAAATAAAACAAAACACAAAGGTCAGTTTAATGTATACTTGAGGTGGCATTGATGAGTCCGATGTATGTGTTTGTATTTGTGTGTCGATCTCTTTTATATATGCCATATAGAAAGAATTTTGAGATTTCAAAACTACTTTTTTAGAAGGTAAAAAACCATTTAACTTCAACATTTCAAGAATGTCATTAAAAATATTGATCATGAAATATGCAAAGTGGTTTTATGGGTATTGATTATAACCTTTTCCCTAATTTATTATGGAATGAGAAACAGCCTTTAATAATATGAGAAAATTAGGAATACATTTCAAAATGTATTTCTAGATCATGAATTTTGTAAATAGGTGAATAAAGACTAAAATGGAATCAATCCCAGGAATTAGAAGGAATTAGACATTTGGTGGTTTTATTTTCCATTATTTTGATTGGCTTGGAGCTGAACTATACATGTATGGGTACAAGTATAATGCTCTTTCTATACATATACTTTTAAAATGCTTTAATGAAAAGCATATTTATCCTTAGAATGACTTTTAATATCTTTGTCTAGGATCAGAGGTGGTTGATCTTGATGGGAAAAGTTGCCTTCTCTACAGATTTGATCAAAAATCCCTGAGCCCAATAAAGGATATAATTTCTTTGAAATTTAAAACTATGCAGAGCGATGGGATTCTACTCCACCGGCAAGGGCAAAATGGAGATCACATCACACTGGAATTAAGAAGAGGAAAACTCTTTTTAGTTATTAATTCAGGTAAAACTATTTGGGTAAAGTGCTTGAAAAATCTCTGGTCATTTAGATATCACCTTAGTAACTTTATGCTTTTATAGCTTATCTTATTTTAGCAATTAAGGTGCCATATTTCCACATTCAAGTGTTTATGTATGTATGTGATATATATATATATATATATATATATATATATATATATGTCCCACATATATATATATACGCCCATATTGTACTTGCACGTAAAAATGGTTCCTATTTGCAAATTGTACAAGACCCTCTTTCAATGTCATAGTGCTGACAGAACCACTTAGCTATTTTCAAACATCATGATGAAAGGGATGGGTCATTGAAAAATACCGAGGTAGTAAAAATAATGAGGTTGTAGCAAAGATAAAATTTATATTGAAAATGAGTGTGTGATGGTGGGTAATGCTAATAAAGAGAATTAACAGAGGAAGAAATTACAACAAGGTTGAGAGCATATTATATTCAAACTTGAGGTAAATTCAGACTAGCATTTTGGATGGAGTGGATGGAAAGAGATTGCAATTATCATGAGAGACTCTGGTGCCCCCAAAAGGAACTTTTTTTTCTTTTTTTTAAACTGAGAATAATGGTGCTGTTATTTGTTTCTCTTCTAAGGTGAAGCTAAGCTGCCCTCCACTCACGGCCCGATCAGTCTCACCCTGGGCAGCCTGCTGGACGACCAGCACTGGCATTCCGTGCTCATCCAACGCTTGGGCAAACAAGTCAACTTTACAGTGGATGAGCACAGACATCGTTTCCACGCCCAGGGAGAGTTCAGTTACCTACATCTTGATTATGAGGTGTGATGGTTACGTTTCAATTAATGCAGACTTTGTAATATATATGTGGTATAGCCACATGAAAGAAAATACACTATAGAAAACCTACGTTCAGAGTCAGTCAAGGTTCTGATGAAGTGTTCCTCTAGGTGACCTAACTCAAGTAGCAAATTTTGTGCATATACTACTGAGACTCCATCTTTCTCCCAGTGCGTTAATTTATTATTACAAAGAAATGTCATCTTTTTTGCCTGCAACGGGTAGTTACAAATTGCCACATGTAGGAAACGTTCTTGAAGAGATCTCATTACAAGTAAATACAGAATGTGTTGCACGATTGGTGGTGGTAGGGGCGGGTAAAGGGCACTCCTGAACAGTGCAGATTTATGGAGAGAATGTAGCAATAAATAGATTAATTGATTCATTAATAATCAGTTCAAATGCACAAATATCAATGTGTGCCAGAAATGTGTATGAAACAAAATGTCATTGTAATTGGTAACATTGTTAAAGCTGCCAAGGTTTACCATGGATATAAAGATGTATTTTTCTTCAGCAACCAAAAAATATTGAAATCAGGTGTGATGAGCAACTTGTAAAAAATAATCAAGCTCTTGTGTAAGTGAAAACTGAATGCATATAAATTTGTTTCAAGATATGCATCTTAATTTTTTTTAATCTCCATTTGAAATTATCAATATGGCAGTGTAGGGTACTGAAAAATCGGTCTATCTGTGATGACTACAGCTATAGTTGCTAATCGTAATTATTTAAGCAGATTATCAAAAAATCACTAAACAATATTATTGATGCCATTTTTCTTTCTAAGATCAGCTTTGGAGGGATTCCAGCACCTGGAAAATCAGCGTCATTCCCCCATAAACATTTTCATGGGTGTTTAGAAAATCTCTATTATAATGGAGTGGATGTTATTGATTTGGCCAAGCAACGGAACCCACAGATCATCATTATGGTAAGACTTGAGTCTTCATGTGAACAAATGAGGAAAACTACACACAAAACAATTGCTTCATTTTGAATTCCCACTTGATGTGATGTTTTAGACTTTACTCTTGTTCCTTAAAAACATTTCTCTGCTTGGCAATATGCATGTAAGGGATGAATTCTATGTTAAAAATTTTAAATTCATAGGGCATGATTATTTTATATTTATATGAAGTAAAGCAGGCCTTTTTTTGGTGCAACTGATAATTTATTTTGTTGTGATATTATTACTCCCAGGAGACTAATTTCTCTTACTCTGTAATTTCCTTTATAAGTTACTCCCTGACACACTCTCTGAAGAAGCATACCAAGTTCCTGGAGTCAGATAACATCCATCTCTATTAGAGAAGCATTTGAAAAATTTGTATTTTGCCATGGTCATTTATAACCAATAAAAGAAACTAATAGACTTTTACAAGATTGCATCTGCCAGTCTGTCCCAAGAGCAGTGCTGGTTAGGCTGCATTATACTCTAATTCTATGGAAATGCAGCAGAATTTAAATACAACTGTTATCGGTCAGGGTTCAGTCAGGGAAGCAGCACCACTGTGAGTTTAGGAACAAGGATCTATTTTAGGACTTGGATCTTAACAATCATCAGAGGCACTGGAAAGTGGAGCCCAGCTGTCTGGAGGAAGAGATGGAGCAGAGTGAAAGCCAGGACAAGCTGGAATAAACCAGCCCCTCTGTGATCCTCCCTCACTGGGCTTTATCACACACAGAAAACCTCTGGGGGAAAAACGGCCAGCCTTTCACTTCTGACTCATATCATGCAAGCTCCCTTTTTGGCTAACTTTTAACCAGAGCAAGACAAGAAAAGAGATTCTGTGAAACGTGGTTTCTAGCTTAACCAGCTTAATGACAGAAAAGCAGACACATCTATCCATTTGAATACATTTCTTTAATTGTTCAAAATTCAGAATATGTAAATGTAAGCTCATGTTGTGTCAGCAAAGCCCAAACCACATCATGGGATTATTTATTGCTTACAAAACATTTTATTCTTAATTCTCTGTGTGAATTGATAGTATTTATATGAGTACACCATCCAGCAAGATTTTTAAATAGTATTTTTTTTAAAAAAGGGAAAAGAATTTAAATGGAAAATAAAAATATTATAGAGAGATAGATGTGAGTGTTTCATTGCAAAATGAGTTTCCAGAAGCTGCTCGTGCAGCTAGCACCCACTCTTCATTGCCAAGAGGATTTGCTGCTTGTAGAATAGCAGACAGCTGTCCAAATGCAGCTGGTAAATGTTTCCATTTTTACCAGGTTTGTTAGTCTTATAATTGCCTTTACATTATGGGTCAGTTTATTTCACTCTTCTGCTTTTGTTATTTCATTCACTGGGGCAAGGTATTTGTCTGCAGTGAAAGCTAATTCACTTTTAACAGAATCACAGTATAGCCAAATGTTTTTGTTTAACCAAGACTAGTAGTTTAATTCCAATGTGTATTCTTCTAAATAAAGTGATTTCATTGACTTTTCAAATCTATATTTAGAAAATTTGTTGAAGATTATTTTCGGGTAAAATAAAAACATTTATCTTGATTTCTGAAGCCTGTTAAGGAACATTCTAATTATTTCTAAATAGTTCGGACCTTTACTTTTTTTTTTTAATCCTTAAATATGTATTTAATTCTAATAGCAAAATAATCCTTCATGTACAATATTTTAATGAAAATTCATGCAATTCTAATGTATCTTGAAGATCTACCTAAAAACCATTAGATAAGAAATAATACATGTAAATCTGATGACAAGCACATAATGATAAGAAAAAGACAAAAATGGTTCAAAAAAGAATGTAAGTACTACATTGTATTATGCAATGTTAAACCTAATAAAATGAAAAATGAAAAATAGGCAGAGGGTATGAACAGACCGTTCTGAGGAAAGCGAGTCCGGAAGAGCAACAAACTCATGAAAAATGCTTAGATATACTGTTAGGTAAATGCAAGAGAAATAAGAATGATACATCACTCTGGTATTTTGTTGTTGAACTTATGCAAATTTAAAAGATATGTAATACCTATTGCTGTCAAGGATGTGGGGAAAAGCATATCTTTGTCAAGGATGTAGGAAAAGCATACCTTTGTATACTACTGTTGGAAATGTGGAGAATTTAACTTGTTTTGGTGGGCAGAGAAGAAGCTGGAAATATTTATTAAAACATGTAGATACAATAGTTCTTTATTTAGAACCCTCTTCTGCAGAACTGAAAATACCAGCACATAGAGAAGCATGCAGAGTTATTTATTCTTGCATTGTTCAGAGAGGCAAAACCTGGAAACAAAGTGAATATACATTAACAAGGAAACAGCTGACTAAAATTGGAACATTCACATAGTAAAATATTATGCAATCAATAAAAGTAGGAATTAGGCTTCTGCCAGATAACTCAAAGGGATTTCCGTAAGTTATTTGTTAATGATAAAATCATGATACAGTAAACAGCATAAAACATGGCTCCTATTTTAATAAAACAAATAATGCCTAGTGTGTAGGTATATGTATTCAAAACATATTTAGGTGTACGTGAATGTATGTATAAGTGAACACATAACTTAAACATGTATATACATATATATGTGTATATATATATATTTGTATATGTCAATGGAAACAGAATTATGAAAAAACATGGAAGGAAAACCAGTAGCTCATTAATGTTGGTTATGTTATGGGGTGGGTTAGAAGCCAAAGGCAGCAAAAGGGTGAAATAAGTGGGAAGAGAAAACAAAGTAAAACGTAAAAAAGAGTTGTTTTACATAAATTTTTTATTGAATTCAATTGCATTGAGTTAGATGCCTTTGTGAACTGAGAGATGGGGAGGAAATAATTTCACCCAGAAAACGCAGGGAAAGATTTGCCAGACCATGTATCCCTGGATTTGAAGAACCTTTAAGACATATGGCAAGGATTTGAATATTCATGTTGATAGCAATTTTTGTTGTTGTTTTAAATCAGGGGTAATTAGAGATTGATAAACAGCCTCTGTATTTCAGATTTTATCACTAAGGTGATGTGAGTGTCATTCTTAAAGCTTTTTCTTTTACTTTATTCTCAGGGAAATGTGTTGTTTTCTTGTTCAGAACCACAGTCTGTGCCTGTGACTTTTCTGAGCCCCAGGAGTTACTTAGCACTGCCGGGCTCTTCCGGGGAGGACGAAGTTTCTGCCACTTTTCAATTTCGAACCTGGAATAAGGAGGGGCTACTGCTATTCAGTGAGCTTCAGCTGGTTTCAGGGGGTCTCCTCCTCTTTCTTAATGATGGAAGACTTAAGGTGAATCTCTACCATCCAGGAAAATTACCCAGTGACATCACAGCAGGTAATAAGTGTATTCCTGCAGGCAAAGTATATGCGTTTGAAAGATTTCCTTATCTCTCTGTCCCTTCTCCATAAAATTTTATGCTTAACCCAAAAATTAATATTTGTTTAACAAATGAATACTTGAGTTAATAAGATTATCTCTTCCTTAGAGGAACTCGATTCCGATTTTCTTTTAAATATGTCTTCAACACGAGCAGTTCTTATTAACCAAAATGATAGCTGTGGGGCAATAGAAATTTCCTTCCATGACCCTCTCGCCCAGTCCAGGTAAATCAATATATCCCGAGGAAATGTGTTCTGGGAAAAATATGACAGACTTTGAAATGGACCCCAAGTTTGCTGGGTATCTTCAGTGGAAGATGAGTCTTGTGTAACACAATTATTAGTCTTATCTGGTCTTTGAGAGATGGGGAGGGGTCTTTCTGGAATCTATAACTGTATCTCAATATTAGTGTGAATGTAAAACCTAAATATTTAGTCAAATTAACTTTACTTGTTGCTGTAGTTTGTGTGGTGTTGCATGTATTTGGGGAGAAGATTTGTGTAAAGTCTCTCATTTGGGAACCAAATGCAATTCTCTGCACTTCTAGGCAATATGGTACCATTTTAATGACTAGAATATAATTAAAGAGACTGTATGAGTGTCTGGAAAGTTGATGTCTAATTTAGGTCAGTGCTTTGGGTGAGGGATATTTTTGTCTCTTCATTAAAATTATACAATTCTTGACAAAGGAGCTCCATCACATTTTCATATATATGGAATAATACCCAAGCCAAGCAACTAGAGGTCACAATGGGGTAAATTGCGACCTCAAGTTAATAAATGATCTTTAAAAACAATTTAAAGATGCCATTGTACTACTCATCTATATTAACTATGACCAAAATTAATAGAATATGACTGGGAGAGGAAAAAAAGTTAAAATACAGTCAGAAACCAAATATAAGAAACACAGGTATACAAGTGAATATGCCTAGTCTTTGTGTATCTATTTTGTTGTTCGTATATTGCTGTAGTTTAAATGTGGGAACTGAAACTTCAGTATCAATTATCATTTTTAAGAGGTACTGTGCTGGGACCTTTTAATGCAATACTCAAAATGTGGTAGATTTGCAGGCTTGACAAAAGGAAATAAAATAATCAGTGTCATATTACTAATTAATAGGCTCCCTAAAATGAGGGGCTAAAAATGTAAGCTTGCTATTAATGTGTAGTTTATTGTGATGTTATTTGACATCCTCTGGGGTGCTTATAGTCATAGCCTAATTTTCAGCATCTTAAAGAAGCTGCTTCAGTACGGCGTTATTGTACTGAGCCCCATGAAGCTAGTTCATTTCTAAACACTTTACAGGCATACAAATTTAATAAAATACTAGGTGTACGTCTATCTAGACTACCCCAAATGATTTTAAAAATTAATGTTTAAATCCGTGTACACTGTAATCTATTATGACATCATATGACTTTGTGTGACTGTGCCCATAGCTAATAACAAGGATCCTCGACAAAATATGAAAGTCAATATATTAAAATTGTTACACTTCAGATAACACAAGTAGGGCTTTACACACCAACTCCCCCATTCCCATCTTTCTAGTTTCTTTTAAAGTATTAATTTTTGCTAGTTTCGGTGAGGAAAGTACATTTTGCATTGGATGGTGGGCTATTTAAATGGTATGGGTGGGTGGTCCATTTGTTTCTCTCATAGGAGAAGACTTTCTCAGGTACAGTGTTCGATAATTAAATCAGTTGTCAGGTTGTATCATAGTGACTCGGAAGAGAATGGATGACCTATTATTGGTGGGTGAGTATCATATACTAAATCATTCCATTCTATAAGGATGGCTCAATTTTTCTTTGCTACTGGAGATATAAATTATTAACCTTACAGGTTTTCAAAGCATAGAGTTTTTATGCTTTTTACAATGGAATAAAAATTTATATTATGTTGAGGAAGAATGGAATTGTGCAGATGTTTGAATTATCAGGCTAAATTTTTAATGTGATGTAGTTTTACAAATCGTCATTTGGAAAGGTTCAAAAACACTATGCCAGGGCTTCCCTGGTGGCGCAGTGGTTGAGAGTCCGCCTGCCGATACAGGGGACACGGGTTCGTGCCCCGGTCTGGGAAGATCCCACGTGCCGCGGAGCGGCTGGGCCCGTGAGCCATGGCCACTGAGCCTGCGCGTCCGGAGCCTGTGCTCCGCAACGGGAGAGGCCAGAGCAGTGAGAGGCCCGCGTACCGCAAAAAAAAAAAAAAAAAAAAAAAAAAAAATACTATGCCAGCCTCAGTCATTTTTGAAATATTAAGGATATTATAATAGTCTAAATCATAAGACATATTAGCAGCACTACAAAATCACTCATGACATAAAATGTTGTCCGTCTCTGTCACCTTCATAGATGGCAAAGCAAAAATCATTCCGATCAAGAACCTAATGAACAATACGGTTATATTTTCCTGTTTAAAACAAGTTATTTATTGTCAAATTTGAGATTGCTGCTATGAGTTTTACATTTCTGCTGTTGCTTTTGCCTAAAGGTGAAAATCAGGCCTGAAAACAAGCTTCTTGCTCCCATGGGCAGGGACTGGCAGATGCAGCCTTACAGCATTTGAGATGTTTCTTTTTAAACATCTTTATTGGAGTGTAATTGCTTTACAATGGTGTGTTAGTTTCTGCTGTATAACAAAGTGAATCACCTATACATAAGCATATATCCCCATATCCCTTCCCTCTTGCGTCTCCCTCCCACCCTCCCTATCCCACCCCTCTAGGTGGGCACAAAGCACCAAGCTGATCTCCCTGTGCTATGTGGCTGCTTCCCACTACCTATCTATTTTACGTTTGGTAGTGTATATATGTCCATGCCATTCTCTCACTTTGTCCCAGCTTACCCTTCCCCCTCCCCGTGTCCTCAAGTCTATTCTCTAGTAGGTCTGCATCTTTATTCCTGTCCTGCTCCTAGGTTCTTCATAACCTTTTTTTTTTTTCCCATACATATGTGTTAGCATACGGTATTTGTTTTTCTCTTTCTGACTTTCTTCACTCTGTATGACAGACTCTAGGTCCATCCACCTCACTACAAATAACTCAATTTCATTTCTTTTTATGGGTAAGTAATATTCCATTGTATATATGTGCCACATATTCTTTATCCATTCACCTGTCGATGGACACTTAGGTTGCTTCCATGTCCTGGCTATTGTAAACAGTGCTGCAATGAACATTGTGGTACATGACTCTTTGAATTATGGTTTTCTTCAGGGTATATGCCCAGTAGTGGGATTGCTGGGTCATATGGAAGTTCTATTTTTAGTTTTTTAAGGAACCTCCATACTGTTCTCCATAGTGGCTGTATCAATTTACATTCCCGCCAATAGTGCAAAAGGGTTCCCTTTTCTCCACACCTTCTCCAGCATTTATTGTTTGTAGATATTTGTGATGATGGCCATTCTGACCAGTGTGAGGTGATACCTCATTGTAGTTTTGATTTGCATTTCTCTGATGATTAATGATGTTGAGCATTCTTTCATGTGTTTGTTGGCATTCTGTATATCTTCTTTGGAGAAATGTCTATTCAGGTCTTCTGCCCATTTTTGGATTGGGTTGTTTGTGTTTTTTATTGAGCTGCATGAACTGCTTATAAATTTTGGAGATTAATCCTTTGTCAGTTGCTTCATTTGCAAATGTTTTCTCCCATTCTGTGAGTTGTCTTTTTGTATCGTTTATGGTTTCCTTTGCTATGCAAAAGCTTTTACGTTTCATTAGGTCCGATTTGTTTATTTTTGTTTTTATTTCCATTTCTCTAGGAGGCTGGTCAAAAAGGATCTTGCTGTGATTTATGCCATAGAGTGTTCTGCCTATGTTTTCCTCTAAGAGTTTGATAGTTTCTGGCCTTATATTTAGGTCTTTAATCCATTTTGAGTTTATTTTTGTGTATTGTGTTAGGGAGTGTTCTAATTTCATTCTTTTACATGTAGCTGTCCAGTTTCCCCAGCACCATTTATTGAAGAGACTTTTTTCCATTGTGTATTCTTGCCCCATTATCAAAAATAAGGTGATCATATGTGCATGCATTTATCTCTCGGCTTTCTATCCTGTTCCATTGATCTATATTTCTGTTTCTGTGCCAGTACCATACTGTCTTGATTACTATAGCTTTGTAGTATAGTCTGAAGTCCAGGAGCCTGATTCCTCCAGCTCTGTTTTTCTTTTCAAGAATGCTATGCCTATTCGGGGTCTTTTGTGTTTCCATACGAACTGTGAAATTTTTTGTTCTAGTTCTGTGAAAAATGCCATTGGTAGTTTGATAGGGGTTGCATTGAATCTGTAGATTGCTTTGGGTAGTGTAGTCATTTCCACAATGTTGATTCTTCCAATCCAAGAACGTAGTAGATCTCTCCATCTGTTGATATCATCTTTCATTTCTTTCATCAGTGTCTTATAGTTTTCTGTGTACAGGTCTTTTGTCTCCTTAGGTAGGTTTATTCCTAGATATTTTATTCTTTTTGATGTAATGATAAATGGGAGCATTTCCTTAATTTCTCTTTCGGATTTTTCATTATTAGTGTATAGGAATGCAAGAGATTTCTGTGCATTAATTTTGTATCCTGCTACTTTACCAAATTCATTGATTAGCTCTGGTAGTTTTCTGGTAGTATCTTTAGGATTCTCTTTGTATAGTATCATGTCATCTGCAAACAGTGACCGTTTTAATTCTTTTCCGATTTGGATTCCATTTATTTCTTTTTCTTCGCTGATTGCTGTGGCTAAAACTTCCAAAACTATGTTGAATAATAGTGGTGAGAGTGGGCAACCTTGTCTTGTTCCTGATCTTAGTGGAAATGGTTTCAGTTTTTCACCATTGAGAACGATGTTGTCTCTGGGTTTGTCATATATGATCGTTTTTATGTTGAGGTAAGTTCCCTCTATGCCTACTTTCTGGAGAGTTTTCATCATAAATGAGTACTGAATTTTGTCAAAAACTTTTTCTGCATCTATTGAGATTATCATATGGTTTTTATCCTTCAGTTTTTTAAAATGTTGTATCACATTGATTGATTTGTGTATATTGAAGAATCCTTGCATTCCTGGGATAAACCCCACTTGATCATGGTATATGATCCTTTTAATGTGCTGTTGGATTCTGTTTGCTAGTATTTTGCTGAGGATTTTTGCATCTATGTCCATCAGTGATACTGGCCTGTAGTTTTCTTTGTGACATCTTTGTCTGGTTTTGGTATCAGGGTGATGGTGGCCTCGTAGAATGAGTTTGGGAGTGTTCCTCCCTCTGCTGTATGTTGGAAGAGTTTGAGAAGGATAGGTGTTAGCACTTCTGTAAATGTTTGATAGAATTTGCCTGTGAAGCTATGTGGTCCTGGGCTTTTGTTCATTGGAAAATTTTTAATCACAGTTTCAATGTCAGTGCTTGTGATTGGTCTGTTTATATTTTCTATTTTTTCCTGGTTCATTGTCAGAAGGTTGTGCTTTTCCAAGAATTTGTCCATTTCTTCCAGGTTATCCATTTTATTGACATATAGTTGCATGTAGTAATCTCTCATGATCCTTTGTATTTCTGCAGGGTCAGTTGTTACTTCTTTTTCATTTTTAGTTCTGTTGAGTCTTCTCCCTTTTTTTCTTGATGAGTCTGGCTAATGTTATCAATTCTGTTTAACTTTTCAAAGGACTGACTTTTAGTTTTACTGATCTTTCCTATTCTTTCCTTTATTTCTTTTTCATTTATTTCTGATCTGATCTTTATGATTTCTTTCCTTCTGCTAACTTTGGGTTATTTTTGTTCTTCTTTCTCTATTTGCTTTAGGTGTAAAGTTAGGTTGTTTATTTGAGATTTTTCTTGTTTTGTGAGGTAGGATTGTATTTCTATAAACTTCCTGCTTAGAACTGCTTTTGCTGCATCCTATAGGTTTTGGGTCATCGTGTGTTCATTGTCATTTCTTTCTAGGCATTTTTTGATTTCCTCTTTGAGTTCTTCAGTGACCTCTTGGTTATTTAGTAGCATATTGTTTAGCCTCCATGTGTTTGTATTTTTTACAGTTTTTTTCCTGTAATTGATATCTAGTCTCCTAACATTGTGGTTGGAAAGGATACTTGATTCGATTTCAGTGTTCTTAAATTTACCAAGGCTTGATTTGTGACCCAAGATATCATCTTTCCTGGAGAATGTTCCATGAGCACTTGAGAAGACAGTGTATTCTGTTATTTTTGGATGGAATGTCCTATAAATATCAGTTAAGTCCATCTTGTTTAATGTATCATTTAAAACTTGTGTTTCCTTATTTATTTTCCTTTTGGATGATCTGTCCATTGGTGAAAGTGGGGTGTTAAAGTGCCCTACTATGGTTGTGTTACTGTCGATTTCCCCTTTTATGGCTATTAGCATTTGTGTTATTTATTGAGGTGCTCCTATGTTGGGTGCATAAATATTTTAAATTGTTATATCTTCTTCTTCAATTGATGCCTTGATCATTATGTAGTGTCCTTCTTTGTCTCTTGTAATAGTCTTTATTTTAAAGTCTATTTTGTCTGATATGAGAATTGCTACTCCAGCTTTCTTTTGATTTCCGTTTTTGTGGAATATCTTTTTCCGTCCCCTCACTTTCAGTCTGTATGTGTCACTAGGTCTGAAGTGGGTCTCTTGTAGAAAGCATATGTATGGGTCTTGTTTTTGTATCCATTCATCCAGTCTATGTCTTTTGGTTGGAGCATTTAATTCATTTACATTTAAGGTAATTATGGATATGTATGTTCCTATTACCATTTTCTTAATTGTTCTGGGTTTGGTATTGTAGGTCTTTTCCTTCGCTTGTGTTTCCTGCCTAGAGTAGTTCCTTTAGCATTTGTTGTAAAGCTGGTTTGGTGGTGCTGAATTCTCCTAACTTTTGCTTGTCTGTAAAGGTTTTAATTTCTCCATCGAATCTGAATGAGATCCTTGCTGGGTAGAGTAATCTTGGTTGTAGGTTTTTCCCTTTCCTCACTTTAAATATGTCCTGCCACTCCCTTCTGGCTTGCAGAGTTTCTGCTGAAAGATCAGCTGTTAACCTTATGGGGATTCCCTTGTATGTTATTTGTTGCTTTTCCCTTGCTGCTTTTAATATTTTTTCTTTGTATTTAATTTTTGATAGTTTGATTAATGTGTCTCAGCATGTTTCTCTTTGGGTTCATCCTTTATGGTACTCTTTTTGCTTCCTGTACTTGACTGACTATTTCCTTTCCCATGTTAGGGAAGTTTTCGACTATAATCTCTTCAAGTATTTTCTCAGACCCTTTCTTTTCCTCTTCTTCTTCTGGGAGCCCTGTAATTTGAATATTGGTGTGTTTAATGTTGTCCCAGAGGTCTCTGAGACTGTCCTCAATTCTTTTCATTCTTTTTTATTTATTCTGCTCTGCAGTATTTACTTCCACCATTTTATCTTCCAGCTCACATATCCGTTCTTCTGCCTCAGTTATTCTGCTATTGATTCCTTCTAGAGTATTTTTAATTCCAGTAATTGTGTTGTTCATCACTGTTTGTTTGCTCTTTAGTTCTTCTAGATCTTTGTTAAATGTTTCTTGTATTTTCTCCATTCTGTTTCCGAGATTTTGGATCATCTTTACTATCCTAACTCTGAATTATTTTACAGGTAGGTTGCCTATTTTATCTTCGTTTATTTGGTCTTGCAGGTTTTTACCTTGCTCCTTCATCTGTAACATATTTTTTTGTTGTTTCTTTTTTTTTTTTGGTGGGTGGTGCTGTATTCCTGTCTTACTGGTTGTTTGTCCTGAGACGTCCAGCACTGGAGTTTGCAGGCAGTTGGATAGAGTCAGGTCTTGGTGCTGAGATGAGGACCTCCGGGAGGCCTCATTCCTATTAATATTCCCTGGGGTCTGAGGTTCTCCATTAGTCCAGAGGTTTGGACTCTGAGCTCTCACCACAGGATCTTGGGCAGGACCTGTGACCTGGAAACCAAGATCCCACAAGCTTCACGGTGCAGTTAAAAGAAAAAGAAGAAAGAAAGGAACAGTACAATATCAAAGAATAAAATAGAAAATAAAATTAGAAAGATAAAACATATATTAGGAAAAATAAAACTATAATTGAAACAACTTCAACAAGGTAAAATACAACCACAACAGGAAAAAAAAAAAAAAAAAAAAGCCCTGGCTATGCCGGTGGAGTTTAAGTGGGGGTGGAACTCTAGGCAGGGGTGGGGTTTAGGGTGGGGTGGGTCCTAGGCGGTTAGGGGAGTGACGTTTGAGCATGGGGTGGGGCCTAGGCTCAGGACCTAGGTAGCTGGAAAAGTCCCTTGGAGGCGGGGCCTAGGTGGGGTGACATTCAAGCATGGGGTGGGGTGTCTGCTTAGGACTTGGGGAGGGGGAGAGGCAACACATCCAAAGGAGGGCCTGTGGAGTGTGGGGTTCCGGAGTTTGGAGGTAGGGCCCTGAGTGAGGGTGTGTGGGTGGGGTTTAGGCCCAGCTCATTGGAAGGGGCCTCCCAGTGTAGAGGTGGGTCCCTGGGTGGGGGTGTGGGGGCGGGGCTTGGGCTCTGTGCGCAGGAGGGAGGCAGAGGATTAGGCCTGGGAGCCCAGCAGCCTTCCTGATGCCTAAGTGGACAGGGGAACACACTGGCCGCGTTCTCTTCTGTTCCTCCGTGCCCCTCCCCCACCTTCTCTCCCAGGTTCTCGCCCCCTAACGGGGGTGGATACCGCTTGGTGTAGGAGCTCCTCACCTCCCCCAGCCGCTCCTCAGGGGTGCCGGTCCTGGAGGTCCAGCCTTTACTTTTACTCCGCCTTGCCTTCCTCCCACTCCCTCAGGACCTGCACAGCTGGAGGGGGCCTCTGTGGGCAGAGGATCAGGCCTGGGTCTTCAGCAGTCTCCCAGGGGCCCACGTGGGCATGGTAAACCTGGCCATGCTCCCTTTTGATCCTCTGCCGTCCCAGTGGTTCCCCAATTTCCCCTTTCGGGTGTGGGATCCCCTCCCCTCCCACAGCCAGCCCTCAGGGGCGCCCATCTCATCCTGCCTCCACTTCTCCTCCCCCTTCACTACCCCCACACCCCACGTCCTACCCAGTCACTGGGGGTTCCTCCCGTTCCCTTAGGTGTCCGTGGTCCCCCACCAGTACCTGGTAGGTACCCTAGTTGTGAGGAGACACGAATTCCACATTCTCCCAGTATGCCATCTTGACTCTGCCTATGAGATGCCTCTGCATGTTTCAGTTACTAGGCCTTCGTGATTCTTGTGGCCCTGGCAATGGGACTGCCGTCTTGATTTGCCTCACCCAGGAGAAGCCATTTTTAAAGTTCCCCCTTCTTCCCTTTCACTGTTGGAGTATTCCTGCTTTTCACCTTAGAACCCCATCGCTCCCTGAAAGTCCCACTTTCCCCTAAAGTGATTGGCAGCATTGACCTCCATATTTTCCTCTTGGCAAGAGCAATCTGGTGTCATGGATCTTTAATTCTGGTTAGTGGCTATAGTTAGTGAATATAGGAATGTCTGGCACAGTTTCAGAGCACTAAAAGTTACTTGGAACAGGCAAATTCCTTCAGTTGCTCCTTGAGTAATGGCCTTTGTTTAATTGCCTTTTGCTTCTTTGCAAAGAATCTACCCTATATAGCAGGGTTTTTTTTCCCCCTTTACACATCCTACTTCATGGATGCCTGTTATAATCTTATGAAAGAGTGATGGTAGCTAAAGTGTCACAATATTTCTGTAGCAGTTTAAGACTGGTCCCTGATTTTATATACAAGGAGCAGAGATAAACCTTTTTCCTCTTCCTATATTTTGTGTGTCTATGTGTTTTGGGGCCTGAGAGGGAGACAAAAAGAGAGAAGGAGAGAGAGAGAGAAAAGAAAAGAGGAGGAGAAGGAGAAGAAGGGGAGAGGGAGGAGGTTCTTGTAAAGGAGCCCACATTCTCCTGCCACCTGCACTTGCAAATCTTTCCATTTATTCTTCTGTTCTTCCAGCTGGAGGTGTCAATGGTTTCTACCCAGAGACCACAGTGATCATACCTGCAATCAAACAGTTTGGGTTTGTTGCTTATTGCAACAAGGAGAACCCTCACCCAGGGGAACCATGGAAGAGTCTCATTACAAAGGTGTTAAGGATGACTTGTCATAGGATTTTAGGTTGAGTTAGCTGTTTTGCGTGGGGGGTTCAAGGAAATGGAAAATTGCTTGGGATTAAATGCTGCCAGGAGGTGAGGGTAACTGGTTAAGTATCTTTGTAAGTATTATTTAGAAGGATGGAGGAATAAAATAAGGCTAAATCTGTATTTGATTTAAAAAGTATTTTTGTGGTTTGCACAGTAGCCTTGCTTCTGTCTGTGCTTAAACCAGTTTGTAAAGTACTTTTGGGGTTTGTTTTGGGGGGTTTTTTTGGTCCCAGTTCATTGTAGTGACAGAGTGACCTTGTCTAATATTGATGTTCTCTGAGCTTGTTTCTGCCCAGTGGGAGAACACCAAGACCTAGCTCTGGACGCCCACCAGCATCTCATACCACCAAGGCCTCCCTGAGAGTACCAGGCCACTAGCCCCTAGCTCGTAGGGGCTGCTTTGTCTTTCTCATAGTTAATTGTTTAACATGAGCAAAACAATAACATGAGCAAAACCTGTCGTGCAGGCCGAGAAGAGTGTGGGTTTTGGAATCAGCTCACCAGCTGGATACTTCCTTGGGTGATTTGTTTTTCCTCTTGAGGTTTATTTTCTCCATATTTAAAATGAGAATAACAGTAGTAATGTTGAAGATTAAATGACACGATGCATATAAAGCACGCAGTACCTGTTATGAATAATAGTCACTAAAACTGTTATTATTTTATTATTATTATACCAACAACATATCCCTTCCCCTACCTTTGAAAGTTGTGAGTGTTGGGAGTCGTGTACTAGAATTAGCATTTAGTTACCTTATACCATGAATCAGAAAAAATACAAATTCTGCAATTCCTCCTTTTCTTCCCCTCTTTCACCATGATGTGGCCTTGGAAAGGGGCTCACTTCTCATCAGACATTAAAGTGGAAGGAGCTGTAGATTTAAAAGAAAAATAGAATCCAATTTAAAAATTATCCTTTTTATTATGTAGAGTTAGGTGAAATGAATTAAATGGGTCTTTCATTATTTAATTTGAGCAATAAATCCCATTGACAGGTAATAAAAGTCTGCTCATCGTAAGCAAGCGCTGTCTGTTACAAATGAGGCTCAAGAATAGCTTTCTGAAGTTCCCCCCCGCAAACACAGCGCAACTTCGTAACCCGCAAGCTGGGCAAATGGGTGCATTTAACTCTGTCACATCGCAGAATGGCTGTCCTGACAGACTTTTGTCTGTGTAGCTTTGCTTCCACCATTTGTCCTAGGGTTCTATCCGTCCGTTTTTTTTTTTAATAATTTTCTTTTTCTTAATAATTATTTTTTATTTCAATAACTTTATTTTACTTTATCTTCCGTCCTTCCTCCCTCCCTCCCTTCCTTCCTTCCTTCCTTCCTTCCTTCCTCCCTTCCTCCCTTCCTCCCTTCCTCCCTTCCTCCCTTCCTCCCTTCCTCCCTTCCTCCCTTCCTTCCTTTCCTCCTTTAGACGACGAATCATCCCAAATTGAGGAGGTGGACTTTGAGGGCAAGATTTATGATTTTTGTTCTTAACTTGTTCAGACTTGTGTTCTTAATCTAAATTAGCTTCTGTATTGACAGAAGATGTCCCCAAGCCTTTGACTTTATCCTGCTGCAGCTACCCAGCAGCTACCTGGAGCACTGCTACTCAGAGTGTGCTCCTTGGAATATACTGGTTCACTGAAATACTTATTACCAAGATAAGTACAAAAATTGAGAGTAATCTCCTAGAAACCGTTATAGCAAGAAGGTATTGCCACACCTTCTAAGCATATGGTCAGTGGGCTTGCATTTTATATATCTTCTTTCTTTAATGTTTCAGTCATTCATTTTTATTGAATTTTATAAAAGTATCAATCTGCAGTAGATCAGAAAAGAAAATCTCCATAACCGCAGGTAGTTTGATGAGCACCGTCCCAGGCCAATGGAAAGCCTAAGATGAGATAACAGAAGCAGAGCCTTGTATCCAGGCACATCCGAGCTTTGAGGAAGAGATGGTGGGAGATGCAGGGTGGGGTGAGGAGGGTGGGAAGTGTTCGTCCGTGTGACGCAAAACTCAGTACAAGGATTTTCGCTCTAAACGTATCCTCTTAAAGGAAGCACAGGATGACAAATTTGGGACATTTGATTTATTTTAGTCCAGTCTCATATCGTCAGGGATTATATAACTCTATTCAGCCGTCTATTTCAGAGTCCACTCTTAGAAAATGTGTCTAAAAGTATCTAGCCTACATTCTTCGTTTTTCAGTTTTTAGGTCTTTCTCATTATCTTTCACAAACCAAATCAGAATTGGGTCTTTGGAAATCTTTTTTGCTTCATGGATATAATTTAAAAATAAGCTTTGGTGCCCAGGATGGAATTTGTGTTATACTAAATGAGTACAGGGCAAAGAGCTTCAGCATCTAATGGAGCTTCCATGCATTTTCTGTCTGAAAGCTTGTGGTCAAAAGTAGCTGGAGGGCTTCCCTGGTGGCGCAGTGGTTGAGAGTCCGCCTGCCGATGCAGGGGACGCGGGTTCGTGCCCCGGTCCGGGAGGATCCCATGTGCCGTGGAGCGGCTGGGCCCGTGAGCCATGGCCGCTGAGCCTGCGTGTGCTCCGCAGCGGGAGAGGCCACAACAGTGAGAGGCCCGCATACCGCAAAAAAAAAAAAAAAAAGAAAGAAAAAGAAAAATAGCTGGAGAAATAAAGAAATTGCACATAATATCAGGAAAGAGGCCCATGACTTTTAGATTTAATAGAGTACTTATATTTTTGCTCAGTAATTTGATCTGCAAAATCATACAGAGTTGACTATTCGGTGGATGTAAACCTTACTGGTTTGCCTACAATAGAGAGACTTAGATTCCACCTGTCTGCTGAGTATTCAAAACAGAACCTTTGTAGACTTAATTCCCTTTAAGAGGGAAAGGCTCCACCATCTCCTGGATTCATGACACTGGGACTGCCTTAGGAGGGACTAGTGACTGTTTCTATAGGTGATAAGAAAACCTTGATTTTTGGTTATAGCAATTTTTTATTATATATGTGAACTTGGAAAATACAGAAAAATTATAAAGAGAAGTAAAAACAACCACAGTTTTCTTTTATGCAAAAATTACTGTTTATATGTAGAGATATTTCCTTTTAGCCCTTTCCCATATTTATATAAAATTAGGAATATAATTAGAATTGTATGTATAGAGTCGATTCTCAATACTTGCAATAGTTATGTTCTCTGAAGTTGCTGTGAACATGGAATTAGCAAATACTAAACCATTATTCCCAGGGGAAATACAGGGTTAGGTTCCTGTGAGCCTGTGGTGGCAACATTTTTGTCTACCTATCAACAGAACCTTGTATGTATGATTGTGTTTGAAGACACGTTATTCAGTATTTATTATTGATTCACCAACATTGAATTCGTGGCCTACAGGACTCTAACTCATGCCTGAATGAAGTTTATCCATCACATTTATTTTCTCCATAAGGCAAATCATAGCATTCTTGCACTTAAGAACACTAGACAGCCCTTCATCACTGTGCCAGGGGGCCTTTTAAACAGCAAAATCACCAACAAAAAACACAAAAATGTGAAGACAGGTTTACATGTGAGAGCAGAAAGAAGAAGTTTTGCCTTACTTGACCTCAGCTAGAAGCATGCATGTCAGTCAACTCAAATTTTTCTCTGCTCTGTGCATTTCTGTGCCTGACCCCAAAAGTGCCCTGAGTATTCATTTGGAAACTACCAATAAATTATGGCAACTGGTTGAACTTGCAAATACAAAATCTGAACGTTATTATGATCAGCTGTGTAAATATGGTTTTACACGCTGCTTTATTTTTTAACTTTGCATTATACCAGTAGGCTTTCAGCATGCATTATAATCTCTTCAAATGTTTTTGTAATGATTGACTTCATATACTTTGCTAAATATTCTAGTCTCACAAAAAATGACTACAGCAAAGTGTAAAAGAGCAGATAAATCATTTATTGGGTATAAACTAGAATTTTGGAAAATATCTGTGCTCTTCCCAAATCCCTCCTTTTAAAAGGTAAATTACATGGTGGAAGCTGAAAATTAGCCCATGCCAAATAAGATTTGAACCATTGAAAGATTTTAACCATTCAGGATTGTCCAAAGTTGAGTTAGAATTTTGTTCTCTCTATTGAGGCCCCAAGAAAGGAAGATAATCATGCACTATTTCCACGTAGAGGGTGCTGATTGCCCACTGACCTCCCTTTCCTCTCTCCCTTCTTCTTTTCTTTTATTAATAGTTGTGAGGGATTCCCTGGTGGCACAGTGGTTGAGAGTCCGCCTGCCGATGCAGGGGACACGGGTTTGTGTCCCGGTCCGGGAAGATCCCACATGCCGCGGAGCGGCTGGGCCTGTGAGCCATGGCCGCTGAGCCTGCGCGTCCAGAGCCTGTGCTCCGCAGCGGGAGAGGCCACAACAGTGAGAGGCCCGCGTATCGCAAAAAAAAAAAAAAAAAATAGTTGTGAGTGCTGCCCTTGATTGAGCGATGTGTACATTGCTATTTCTAACCAACTGCTTACAATGTTCACTGTTAAGAGGTATCTCTTTTAACTAATTTTACCTCCCCCAGGTGTTGGATTAAATGATGGGCAGTGGCATTCCGTCTCTTTGTCTGCCAAAAGGAGTTACCTGAGCGTGGTGGTGGATGGCCAAGTGGCTTCTGCATCTCCTTCCCTGGGGCCTGAGCAGATTTATTCAGGGGGCACCTCTTATTTTGGAGGTAAGAGAAACGGTTGCTCCATATGGGCAATTGAACCATGTTCGCAGTCACTTGCCCTATGTCTTAAAGTCATCGTGTTTTAACCAGTGTGAATATTATGGAATAATTTCTCACTTTCTTTGAACATGGAAATGTTGAGTAGATCACGATGATTAATTGTAACCTAAAATGCATTTCTTTGAGGTGGACTGACTTATGTTTATGATTTCTATAATGAGATTGCTTGCAAGTAGACCATGCTCTTCAGTTCTTACTTTCAAATTTTGTTATATTTTCCTAATGTTGAATGGCCTTACATGTATGTCTTTTTCAGATTTTATGGGCTCATTGCATTGCACTGTTTTCCTGATCATGCCTCTTAGCTTTTCTAGAGCATTCTTATTGCTTTTCTGCTGCTCAGTGCAGGTCAATATTATGCCAGTGGACAAAAAATATAACTTAATTAGCCCCAGAAGCCTCTTCTCACTGCTAAGTAATAACGCACTGATATAGTTGATAAAATGAAGGCATTAGCCTTCAGCACCAGGCCATCTCTCTTAAAGAACAAAAACAAATGAAGTGTTTACTTGTCCAGTGGATGTTTGATTGAACTAAAATCTTCAAAAAGCAAACCTTGGAAGTGGAAATGAATCTTTAGCACTGGAAAATTAACATAAGACAATACTTAACATTAATTAGAAAGACAAAGTTGTAAAACTGTTAGTCAGACTTATTTTTAATCGTGACTTGAGGTGTTTCTTCTTGTTATTTTGAAATGTAATCATGACTTCTGTCTAGAATCACTTTTGAATTTGGTTGAAAGCCCAGCCTTCATTATTCATCAATAAGATACAAATTCCTTTCTAAGAATTGACAGTAAGTACACAGACCGTGAATCATTCATCTTATATTAAGAGTGAACAAACAAACCAAAAAACCCCTACCTAATCCATTACTGTGAGAGGCAGCATAATGCCAACAATCTTAAAAGATATAATTGCTTCCTTTAGGGTGATGTGTTCATTTATAAACCAAGTGGTTTATAAAACCTTATGGAATATATGATTGATTTTATAGCAGTCCATAGGAACATGTTCCTTTAATACATGGTAGGATATACAAACAGTCCCTGACTTAGGATTTTTCAACTTTATGATGGTGCGAAGAAATACACATTCAATAGAAACCGTACTTTGAATTTTGATCTTTGCCGAGGCTAGTGACATGTGGAATAATACTCTCTCAGGATGCTGGGCAGTGGCAGCGAGCCACAGCTCCCAGTCACCCACGCAATCCCAAGGGTAGACAACAGATACACTTAAACCATTCTGTTCTCACACAACCAATCTGTTTTCACTTTCAGTACAGTATTCAATAAATTACGTGAGTATTCAACACTTTATTATAAAGTAGGGTTTGTGTTAGGTGATTTTGCCCAACTGTTGGCTAATGTAAGTGTCCTGAGCATGTTTAAGGTAGGCTGGGCTAAGCTATGTTTGGCAGGTTGGATATATTAAACACATTTTTGACTTAGGATATTTTCGACTTACAATGGGTTTATCAAGATGTAACCACATTGTAAGTCAAGGAAGATCTGTGTAGAACAACTTAATCTAGAGCTTTCACTTCAAAGGAAAAGATTTAGAAGCACCAAAAGAGGTAAGAAAAAACCCAAACATTTTGTTAAATGATGCAAAAAAGAGATGATAAAAATAACAGACTGCATAAAAGTGTAAGTAATGAAAATAGACTCATCATTCTTAAATTATTTTACACCCTTCATGTTCAGATTTAATGATGCCTATTTTTTGTACAAAATTTTGATTGATTTTTATTCATACTATAATATTTTATAATGAAATATATCACATGTGCACTCTGTAATTTTGCTTGTTTTTATTATGATACATATGATATACGCCATTTTAATTAAATGAACTTAATAATTTTTGAATAGTTTTAGATTTACCAGAGGGTTGCAAAGATACACTGGGAGTTGCCAAATAGCCCACACCCAGTTACTTCGTATTGTTCACATCTTACATCATATATACAATTTAAAGAATACTAATTATTATTTTTAAAATACACATCTGCACATGCATTTTCCAGCTTAAGAAAGATAACATTACCAACATCCATTTGTCACTCCATGATCATACCTCTTCATCTCCCCAGGTAACCATCGTCTTGAATTGGGGTTTTATGCCTCCTGTCATGTTCTTTATGATTTGACATCTATGAAGGTATTCCTGAGTCCCTAAACAATATACTGTGAAAGCGTCCATAATAAAATGCCAACTTCAGGGCTTTTATTTAAATAACCAATCTTAAGTTTACTTAGGCAACATCTCTGTTTATTCAATCATCTTCTCAATTGGTGATCTTAAGTACCAGAGTATGTTTGATCTTGTCATGAGATTCTATTAATCACTAAGTATATACCCTGCAAGCCCCAGGGCACCGTGACATTTCCAGGGCTGCGAGCAAGGGTACAAAGGAAAGCAGGAGGCCTCCTGCTGCCACATTTCTCCCTCCTCCTCCCAGCCTTGTGCCTCCAGGACCTGGTAGAGGAGGTCCATCCTTCTGGAAGCCCAAGTAGGGCTTCTGGGGTGGGAATTCTGGATTCTGGGATGGGCTAGAGGGGAGCAGTTTCCAAGTGGGCACATCACCTTCCCCTGTGAGACCCCCTGTTGCCATGGGCAGAATTATGGCTGGAGGAGGGTTAGAATAGGGTCCCCTAAAGGGCAGGACTGGCTCAGGGGCTCATTGTCTGAGTGGTACTGGCAATGGGGTGACCAGTGATGCCAAAATCTTGACTCTCCATGCACCAATGCCGAAAAGAAATATGGAGGCAGAGTTTTGGAGGAACGAGAAAATGTAGCTTTATTCTTTGCCGGGCAAAGAGAGGACACTGCAGCCCCCCACCCCCCACTCCCTGGGAATAGGAGAGATTTTATATCCTAATGAAGGTCTTGCTTTTTTTTTTTTCTTTTGCGAAATTTCAAAACAGCCACAGCTGGCGTCAGGCAACTTGGTAACTGGGGTTGGTCTTTTCTGAAGTTATTGGCCGGTGACCTTCTTTCTGAAACAAAGAATGCTACAAGGGAGTGTAAGGGAAGAAGAAAGCCAGGTGCAGAGTGTAATTCATACGGAGTCAGAGAGTACTCAGCTTTGTGAAGGAGAAGTCCAGCTACAAGTGTTGGTTAGTAGTAACAGCTAAAGAATAACCAAGACTGCTTAACTGTTTCAGGCCTGTTTATGTTGTTTCCCAGCCTGTTCACTGTTTCCTTATTTTCCTTGTTTATCAGAAAATAGAAGTCTCATTTTTATTTAAGAGAAGTCTTATTTCTATTTTTGCTGCACCACCAACTCTCCCGTTTTAGCACTGAAAGCCTGGAGTCCTGGGAACAGCCTCCCTGCTTCCCACCCCCAGAGCAAACTTGGCGGTTGGTCACCCTAGAAAACCTTCTCCGCTGTGTGGACGAGAGTCCCCTTTATTCCTAGGATCTGTTTTATCTAGATGGAGGGCTTTTTTTAGGTAGTTAATTTTGGGGCAGTCTGTCCCACCAGCCTGGGTTGTATTTGTTTTCTGTGTCAGTCTTGAGTGTGACTATTGAGAGAGTGGGCTGCCCGGAACTCACAGCATTCTGCATATACTGCCACACGCCACTCTTTGCCCATCATTGTTTACGTTTTCTCCCTCCTCAAATGTATGCCTTTCAAAAACTTACTGAGGTCAGCTTTTATCATTTATAAACTATAAAATTTAAATCTGGGTTCTCCAGATTGAGGATGGAGGAAAGTCTAACTTCTTTGTATTCCCCTATGCAATCTTTGTGCAATTGAATAACACACCGTGTAGCACAAGCTAGAGATACTAGACTGTGTGCAGAATCCTCACACTCCTGCTTGTATAAATCAGACATTATCCATCCAGTGAACTGGCTACGCCACCCTGAAGTCAAACCCGACGTCTTACTTCTGGTACGTGCAGTGATCATTTATCTGCCATCTCAGAGGTGCTCAACATGCTGCCTGCCTCTAGTATTGGATCCATCCATTAATTCAGCATGAAAGTATTCCCTAGATATCTTCATATTTTAGAACTTTCATCCCAAACCAGTTCAGTGCTGAATTTCTCTCTGCTGTTGCATTATATTAACCTGTGAATGTCTGTTATCATAGGCTAATGAGACTAACCTGGGTTGAACCCTACTTTGTTCTTTAGAATCTCTTGCTTATTAAACATTGTAGCCAGGAATGTGAAGGGCCTCATAATATGACCACTGTGCTCTCTGTAAAATTCCATGACCTCTCCTTGTGACTGTGAGTTTGCTTAGTTTTGTTCCCTATAGAGGCATACCGCACAATTTATTTTATTCTGAAATAGTTTGAAATGTGTCAGGAAACACCACCTGGAGAAAAGGAGGTTAGCAGCGCTGTTTATATTCCTGGCATATTGTAGCTGCCCCCAAATATTATTGAACCGCTCTCCTCTTGGTTTTTATTTTAACATTCTTAATTGGTTAATAAGTCATCTAGAAAACACATCCAGATCATGGTAACTGTATCCTATACCACAGAAGAATTTTAAGCCCTGGAAATGTGTGTAGAACCATGTACAATTAACTGATACTGAAAAAACTTTCATCCCCTTTTCTTGATATATTAAATTTAAAATTTCAGTCTCCGTTGCTTAAAATATAATATTTCAATGTGCCTGATAACAGTTTTAAGTATGAATCCTGGCCTTTGCTTGCTGGGTAAAAGTATTTTGTTAGGAAAAAAAAGCATTAAGGAGAAACATCCTCTGTCAAAATATTTAATTATAATGGAAATTCCCAGGTAGAAAACTAGCATGGATTGTACAGGCGTTAGGGAATTGCTGATTCATTTCTTATTCTTTGAAATTATATTAGTGATTGACAACCATAACAGCAAAGAAAGATTAATGAAAAATACATAAGTATAATATATGTGTTCATACTCCATAAAATTGTTTATTTCACTTGGATAGAGAAACACTGAGAACATCATTAAACCCCAGACAAAAATGGTTAATATTATAGTTCTTTATTATTTAAATAATTAGAAACAGGTCTTAGATAAGTGTTAGAAAAAAAATCAATATAAATGGAACACTCCTTTATGAGGCAGAGAATAAATAAAGTCAAACAATGAAATGTTTTTGACATTAAGCCATTATGATCTATTAAAATGCATGTATATGTGGCTCTTATATGCATATGAAAAGTATTTAGTTACATAAATAGTTGTAATTTTATTCCAAGTCGTCGTAACTCCTTTTCCGAATAGCCTTAAACACAAAGGTATTTCAGCATTATTGATTTATCTTTTCTTGTCTACAGTGCATGCTTTCATCCTTTATGCTCTTCTTTTTGCATCCCAAAAGACTAAGTTCCTGTGTTTGAGTTATATATAATTTAGTACTGCTGAATGACATGTTCAGGATACTGGAGCTGATCTGTGTATTTCTAAAGTTGGGATCAAGTTAGTATCCTTGCACATAATTATTATGACAGTAGTAATTTCCTATGAATCCTATGGTAATAAAGAGAAATACGTTTGTATGAATTGCTATTTGTAATTTAGATCAAATGAATGATGACTGCAGTAGGCTTTCCCCTCCATTTCAATTTAATAATCAAATGCCTATTTTAAAAATATTTTTAGTGAAGATACTGAGTCCTGATTCATTATGCTGTATCCTGATCAACTTTGTATTGTTTTGTTTTTATCAGGTTGTCCTGACAACAGCTTTGGATCCAAATGTAAAAGTCCACTTGGTGGGTTTCAGGGATGTATGAGACTCATTTCTATCAATCACAAGATGGTAGATCTGATTTCAGTTCAGCAGGAGTCCCTTGGGAACTTCAGCGACCTTCAGATAGACTCATGTGGAATCACAGACAGGTAAAGGCAATCTCACTTCTTTAGTTTGACCTGTCCATTTTCAAACTTTTGGCAGCAGATTGAAATTTGTATGTAAAACAAACATTTTTCTCTCCTTTTTCTTACCATCATCTGTTCCACAGGAAAGAGATAATATTCACATTAGAAATAAGAAAATATTCTTTTAGTTTTATACTTCATATTTCCAGTGATAAAATTTAGCTAGAAGACATGTGACCATGTTATTTATATGTACAAATAGCTACCAATTCACAAAAGGTGATGTTGATGCTGCTATAATTTTAGAGGGGTATAAATGTATCAAAAATATATCATTAAACACAATAGCTTAGGATACCCTAACAGTAATCTAGACCATCAGGTACCAGTAAATCAGAGACCTATGTGGTCAGTTATCAAACTGGCTTTTGCTTCCATGACAGCTGAATAATATTTCAGAGGCATAGGAATTTAACTGGTTGCTATGGTCCTGATGTGTACCTTTAAGAACCCATTACTATCTTCTCTGCAGGGAAAATGAAGAGGAAACTCCCTGTGAAAAAGTTTGGAGCCGTAGTGTTGATAAAGGTGTGAGGATGATCCAGTAGTTTCAATAGGAACTCCAGTACAGGGCATGCTAATGCAAGCTTTGGGCGTTCATTGCAGAGGACAAGTAACTTTTAATATGATAATTGATAGTTAATAATTTTAAAGTATTTTTAGGCATGGGCAACTATAGCCAAATAATCTTGCCAGTCATCAAGGCGGTTATTTTTAATTATTGAGTTCAGTGGAATGTCATAGCCTTTCCAGATTAAAAAAAATTAAGCAATGTGACAAACTTAACCCCAACCGTGTAGTAGTGTTCAATATATATTTTGAGCAAACAGATAAATTCTGAGTTTTTTTAACTTTTTTTTTTTCATTTTTGGCCGTGTGGGGTCTTCGTTGCTGCGCGCGGGCTTTCTCTAGTTGCGGTGATGAGCGGGGACTACTCTTCGTTGCGGTGTGTGGGCTTCTCATTGCAGTAGCTTCTTTTGTTGCGGAGCACGGGCTCTAGGTGCGTAGGCTTCAGTAGTTGCAGCATGCGGGCTCAGTAGTTGAGGCTCGCGGGCTCTAGAGCGCAGGCTCAGTAGCTGTGGCGCACGGGCTTAGTTGCTCCGTGGCATGTGGGATCTTCCCAGACCAGGGCTCGAACCCATGTCCCCTGCATTGGCAGGCAGATTCTTAACCACTGCGCCACCAGGGAAGTCCCAAATTCTGAGTTTTAAAAATAACTTTTTATTTGTATGAAACATTTTATCAACATAAACACACATCTATTATATCTGAAGACCGTTTATCAATGTCTGTTGATCCTGTTTTGAACACTAGTAGATATTATTCTATGTGTAGAAAAAAATAATTATAATCTTATTTAGCAATGGATTAGAAGGCCATCATTTCCTCTCTATGAATATGTGTTTATTTAACTCAATTTGTAGAGAAAATAATACTTTCTATAATGAAAGATGATAAAGGGAGAATTGAGGCGGTAAACCTCAATTGGCTTGATTTGGGGAATAAATGACAGTGACCATCTCCGTAGTTACAGCCACGCCAGCTCAGGAGCGTTAATCCTGATTTTGGGGAAGCCCTGTAGCAAGGCTCCCTGGGCCAGCTCTCTTGAGGTGGGTCTCACTCACAGAAGCAGGGAGCCCTCACCCTCAATGGGTGGGGAGGTTCGGTCATCCACACTGTGAGTGATGGTCATTTTGACCGTCTCAGATCGCAGAACGTTCTTTTGGTACAGGTAGACCCACACCTCTCCAACATGGGTTTCTCTGAAGCTGCCATTTACACAAGGAATCCATCCTGCCTGCTTTCCGGAGGTGCACGCTTGTAAAACAGAGCATGATACAGCACAGTAGGAGAATTATGGTTTCGGTACCACACCTTAAAAACGCTTTTCAGAAGTAGCAAATTATGGATAGATCTTGACTATACATTTTTTAAAGAAAATTTTAGGCTAACGGTAACCCTGGAAATCTTAAAAATAACAGCAAAAACCAACGTACCTTTTAAATTTGTATACCTTTTAAACTTCCAAAAGTATCTCTAAGTTCATTCCATTCTCTTATATTCAGAAGAAAATATGTATCCATCTGTCTTGGTCGTATATGCTATACCTGTTGACATAGCTTCCAAAGCATTATTAAATAGAGACTTAAAAGAAACCCCGTTTACTAGGTTGTATTCTAACTTAACATGAATTAGTATTTAGGTTTGTGTGTGTGTGTGAGTGACTTGTGTAGGGTGATGTGAGTGAGTGAGGGGCCTGGGAATGTGTCTGAATGACCTTACAGGTGTGTGTGTAGGGATGGTGTGGCTGTGTGTGAGCGTGTGCATGTGTGAGTGTACACATGCATGGGTTAATGCTTGAGGACTTGTGTCATTGTGTGTGTCACGACTTGTATGAGTATGTAGGGCGATTTTGGATATGTGAGTGAGCTTATGCATTGTGTGAGAGACTTGTGCAATGACTGTTCTAAAATTTATTTTAAATAAATTAATATGCATTTAAATGAATCTTCACAAAAACCCTTAGACTCTGTTCTTAGAGTGTTTGTTTCTTGGAAACATGGAAATAGATGCACAGAGTGGTTAAGTAAGTTGGCCAAGAGGACACGGCTAAAGGCAGAGCCCAGCATCGGATCTAAGCCCCCTGCTTCCAGGAAGTCCCCCTGCGTGCTACCTGCCATGTTGTACCGCTTCCCTGGGAGCACATCAACATGTATTGCGGTTCATGCTTAATCTATGTAGATTAAACACAGAATTTATGGCTTAATAAACTGCAATTGAAACAAACAGGAACATTAAAAATATATTTAAAAATCTGACAGACGGAATTCCCTGGTGGTCCAGTGGTTAGGACTCCGTGCTTTCACTGCCGAAGGGCCGGGTTCAATCCTTTTTTGGGGAACTAAGATCCTGCAAGCCATGAGGCACAGCCAAAAAAAAAACATCTGACAGAATCTTAAACAATGTAGTTCTCTTTTTACTGTAACTAACTTCAAGTTGGATCAAACCTACACATAAAGGTGTACATAAATTTACATACGTGCTCATACTCACACCCACACAGTCATTTACACACATTCTTTATGTGTAAACTAATGTCATTGTACAAATCTCCCACACACATCTATACATGCATATACTCACATATCTCAAAGCCACTTGTCACACACAGCCTACACACAGACACACACACACACACACCTCCTCACTCATTCATCCATACACAAGCACACTCACACACCTACTCTCATAGACCCATAGCATCTTTACACACGCACCTGCACACTCATAAGATCATTCCTATACTCTTTACACACTCACACTTTTCTTGCTCACAGACACACACACACACACACACACACACACACACACACACTCATCTAGAAGCCCTCCCCTTGTCCTCTGTGGACCTGCAAGGAAATCTGGGTGGGGGCTGACTGAGGCTGATGGCCATCAGTCCCTCGATAGAGGTGAGGATAGAACTGCAAAGGGAGCTGTCCTCTATGTCCCCATGTCTTGGGGCAGAAACCCAAGTGGGAGTGGGGTAGGGGTGACAATTGTTAAGGGCATAAATATTTATTAAGTTGCTTGGACCTAAACTACTTATTAAGCAATAGTATTAAGGAAATCTTTTGATATCAACCTTTTAAGAATATCAACTGGGGCTTCCCTGGTGGCACAGTGGTTAAGAATCCACCTGCCTATGCAGGGGACATGGGTTCGAGCCCTGGTCCAGGAAGATCCCACATGCCATGGAGCAACTAAGCCCGTGCACCACCACTACTGAGCCTGCACTCTAGAGCCTGTAGGCCATGACTACTGATCACACATGCCACAACTACAGAAGCCTGTGTGCCTAGAGCCCGTGCTCCGTAACAAGAGAAGCCTGTGCCCTGCAACGAAGAGTAGCCCCCACTCACCGCAACTAGAGAAAACCCGCACACAGCAACAAAGACCCAACACAGCCATAAATAAATAAAATCATACACGCCACTTCATTTTGGGGCATGTTGATATATTCATTTGTTTGTGTTCTACTTTGTATTGAAATGACTCTCAGGGAGAAAAGTATAAAAGATAATTGTTTAAAACCTTTAGTGAGAATCAGTACTTCACTATACAATGTAGTTTGCCATAGGTTACTAGTAGTCAAACAGAACTACTATATGATGAATTTAAATAAAATCCACAATCCAGTCTTTCACATTGTAATTTAAAAATATGAAAAGTCAAGTCTAACAGGAATCTAGGAAAATGGACACAGTATCTTTTGCAGCAGATCAAATAGAAATAGTACATGTATCCCAATAGATTCATTCTTTAGAATTTTAGGTGTAGTCACTTATATCTGCCCCGTTTTAAAACATTGTTCAAGGTCTGTTAAAGAAAAGCCTTCTCTGTCCTTTTCTTTTCTGATTACCAATTAGAATTGTTTTTGTGTTAATTTTATTTTAAAAATTCCCTCTTTCTTCTAGATTGTTATTGATTTGAAATGCTTAAAAAATTAAATACCTCTTTAAATATTCTTTGAATAGATTCCTGTGAATCTATAAAAATGCTAAAATACATATAAACTTAATTGGCATGGAAAGATGCCCATTATTTATTTTTGAATCCTTAAAAAGGTTGTAAAGTAGCGTGTACTTTATGATTACATTTATGAACATAATACATTATACACACACATATATGTTTATAGTGGTAATTTTTATATATTGAAATTATAAATTATGTTTCTTCTCTATTGTTTCCTATATTGTTTGATTTCTGTACAGTGGATATCTATTTTTTATAATCAGGAAAAGCAGTAACATTATTTTCAGTTAAAATTGGGAAAATCCTAAAAGCAAAACATGAAGTTCCCAGTCTTAGTTTTAAAAAAGGAGGTGGCAGAAACTTCATCAAGAATATATTCTTGACGGGTTTTGTAATTTATTTATTTTTTTATTCTGGGGTGAATGAGAGCATTGGTCTCAATATAACTTTCAATTTAAATTCTAAAAAGCATCAGTTATTTGATCAGGGCTCTTTGAGTTGATACCAGAAGCTCTTCAACTGTTTTGTCCAGGGTACCTTAATGTATTTCAGTAATTTTTTCACAGTGTCCTAAGCCAAAAGATATAACTAACGTTTTCATTTAAACAGTGGCTTAGTTCCAGGCAACTTTATAAGTGTTCATGTCCTAACACTTTATTTATTTTAATTAATTAGTTAATTTATTTATTTTTGGATCTTCGTTGCTGTGCGTGGGCTTTCTGTAGTTGAGGTGCGCAGGCTTCTCATTGTGGTGGCTTCTCTTGTTCCAGAGCACAGGCTCTCTGTATGTGGGCTTCAGTAGTTGTGGCTTGTGGGCTCTAGAGCGCAGGCTCAGTAGTTGTGGCGCACGGGCTTAGTTGCTCTGCAGCATGTAGGATCTTCCTGGACCAGGGCTTGAACCCTTGTCCCCTGCCTTGGCAGGTGGATTCTCAACCACTGTACCACCAGGGAAGCCCTGTCCTAACAACTTAGAAACCTTTTAAAAAGTAATTTATACGTATATTACTTTTATATATTTTTTAAATTATATATATAAAATTTGAAAAATATTTTAAGTTTATTTTTAATGTAGTGTACAACCTTTCAGAGCTTGGGATCAGATCAGACACTGCTACCCTTACTTTTGTTCAACTTGATTTCACATGGTGTTACTTTTTAACAACTACTAAGACTCCAGCTTCTCAAAGATAGGACATGATTAAGTGGAATGTATTACTATTTAATGTTAAAATTTAACTACCTCAAGCTAATAAGTTGCACAGTGCTGGACAGATGTCGAGTATGGCTGTATTTCTCTTAAAAATTTAAGATATCCTGGGAGCCCCTGTGATTTTGATGCAGCATCCTAATGCATCCTGACCCACTGCTTGGAGTTTGTGCATCTATACTGTGCATCTTCAGCATTCCTGGATGTATACACCAAGTGAAGAGAGATGTCCCTCCCTCCCACTTCCTTCTTTCCTTCTCTCTTCTTTATTCCCTCTTCCTTTGAATATTCAGTATAGTAAATCAGTATGATTAAATGTTGTTATTTTATGTAAACTATTGATGTTTCTGACAACATATTGAATTAGTGTTATGTCACTAGGGAAAAGAAAGGGCTATGATATAGTACGACATGTTGAAAATTAAGCAGTCACAGCTACCTGAGAATTGGTTGAAACCTGATGAATTTATTGATCTAAGGTTTAGTTTTGTGATTAAGGTACCATAACGACAAATGGAATGACCATTAGTCACGCGGTATTTACTCGTTAGGTTACTGTTGACATTATTCTTTCACACGATCATGTATAAATCGGCAGTATTTTGTGATTTCTCAAAATGAATAGTAGTAATTGTATCTGCACCTTCTTTTAGGTGTTTGCCCAACTATTGCGAACACGGTGGTCAATGTTCCCAGACCTGGGACACCTTTCACTGCAACTGTACAAACACTGGATACAGGGGAGCAACTTGCCACAACTGTAAGCCACATACACCTGTGGTTCTTGCCTCTGTCCTGATTCCCTTATTTATTTCCCTTTTTTGTTGTTGTTGTGTGTATATATGTCCATGTGTGTACAACCCTGGATCTTATTAGCATTCAGTTGATTTCTAGTTCATTTTTAGTCCACACTTCTTTTCATAAAGTAGTCAAGGTAGCTTACAGAAGCACATAAAATAAAGCAAGACAGAAAAGAGTAAGAGAGCTGGTAAGGGGAAAACACGTGTAGAAAACAAAGGTAGCTAAGGATAAGCATAAAATGCAGTGCAGAATAGGTGATCCTTCAGTTCTCTTGCAACTCCATTAATAAGGATGATGAGAATAAGGATGGTAGAAATGGAATTAATCATAATAGTTAATTTTATTGAGTATTTTCTAAATGCCAGGTACTGCTCTAGTATTTTACATGTGCCAACTTATTTAATTCTGAAGACCACCCTGCTAGGTGGGTGTAGTCATTGTTATTATCCCTAGCTTACTAGGTTACAGGGGGAGATTAATCACCATGCCCAGAAGCTCCTGAAATAGTTGAGGCACAGTGAGAATGTGAACGCTTGCAATTATGCTCCAGAGGCTGGGACCACAACCAAATACTCTTTTCCTGTGTTAGAAGCTGTTCATTTTTTTCCTGGTGGAAAGTTTTGCATGTGTCGTAAGACTCATGTCATTTTCTTGTCTACTTGTTCAGGACGTGGGATGGGGAGACCCAAATGCCCATTTTTTCCTTCCCATTTTTTCATATTGTTGCTGACATTGCTGAGCAGCTTAACTCTCAGGACTATTGGCCCGTAGCCATGACTTCAGGCAAGGGCGCTAGGTGCAGTCCCACTCTAGTCTCTTCACTGTGCACTGCTTTGTACTCCTGCTGGAGTTGAGATTGGAATCCTGAGCTCCCACCCCTGGAGGCTCCACAAGGGACTCTCAGAAGTCCTGACTCAGGGCTGGAGAGGGCGTGAGCAGGGGCAGCGGGACCTTCTGGCCTCACCCTTGTGCCTTCACCACTGCAGCCAGTCTTTCCTGGGGCATCAGCTTGTGTGGGTTGGAGTGCCTCATAAGAACAGGAAGAACGCCTGCTGTCCCTCAAGCCAGGGCCAAGTTACTTGTCCCAAGTCACCAGCAGCAAAGGGACGGTGTATTTTAATTCTTCATATCCGGTATCATCCCAATTGTAGTAACTAACTCAAAACAGAAAGCTAATAGAATGTGTTTTAATTGACTATTTGTTTATTTTCAACTGTTATCAATGACCAAATCTGAATAGGAACACAAACATCTCTGAGCCAAAAAAATCAGACGGTGAATAAATAACGTATTTTCATCTGTGGCCCACAATGTGATCCAATCATTGAGTTAACTTATTAGGTTCTTGAGCAGGTAGTCTAAAGGAGCCGAAGGGTTTTGCCAATGACCATTCTGGGAAATGGGGCCAGGATGATAAACCCAATTATAATGAAGCCATCAGTATCGTTAGCCTGAGTTGAGGGAGGGTGAGTGATGGGGGTCTTTTAAAAGGTTTTACTAGAAAATAATATGTTAAACAGTCATGTTATAAAAAGCCAAGTAATACACATAAAGCAAAAGTACTCCCAGTTACCCTCATGCAATTGTGTCCTTTCTAATACCAGCCCTCTCTGCAAAGTTATGTTTATATCCCAGCCTCTTTCAAAGAATTTATCAACGCATATATGCGTGTATAGTAATAGTATATATAGTAATATATAAATGAACCATTTTCATATGCCCACTTCACTGCACAAAATACAAATGTGACTAGAAACCAATCCATCTTATATTTCTGTCTGTGTAGTATACAATAGCAATAAAATAAAACCAAGAAACTGTGGAGGAGTAGAGAAGTAAATATGTATGATTATCTGAAATCTCTGTAACATTGAGAAAATTAGTTACGTTATTTCATATGATCTAAAAACTCATTAACATAATTTTGAAAATTTAGAATAGATCACGGAATGATATTCAGGGGATGGTTTATTTCTCATTTCACAAAATTAAAAGCTTGATGGAATTCACCATTACATTTGGCCAAGTGTTCAATGAGATGAGTGCATCATATACAGTTGTTAATATCAAACCTTGTACATGGCAAATATATAATTGTGTAATTAAAAACATCCAATTATGGATCAAAACACACTGAGACCACTTGAGGGCATATATTTTATATTTCTTCTGCTTTGAATTTTAATTGTCTTAAATTCTCATTACAGAGCATTAGAGAAAGTTTCTTATGTAAATTACTTCTTAAATTATTCACGAGAAGCTTTGTAAATCATATTTGTTTTATGGAGAAAAGGATTTTACCTATAGATAATTTTATGTGAGAAAGGAGACTAGTTAAAGCATTATTTAAAACTTTTCTATTGCATAATTTTTGAATAACAGCAGATTATTTAAGGAGATTACACTGTTGTGCTTCACATGTTAGGTTATTACAAGGTGATACTAGAATTAGAAATTCCAGAATGGTTGTCAAAAGATCCATTTGGATGCATGTCCAAAATGGAAGTCACATTATACTTATAAGGATCTTAACATTTAAAACACCTACCATCTCCTTTGTTGTTTTACCTAATGTAAAAATGAACTAAATTTTTATTCTGATATTCCTTTAACCATAAAAAGAAATGCCATAAAATACAACCTCATTCTTCCTTTTTTCTATCTAACCTTCTTTCAACCATAATAACTTAAAAAATGAGTTTTGTTTTAAAGTGTGTGTTACCTTTTCTCCTGGTCAGTAATGTACATACAAATTTCAAGACTTGGAGTATTCTGTGTCCAAATTAAAATTAAAGAAATTAATTTTATACTAGTTCACTTATGATGATACTTTTTTTTTTTTTTTACAGCTATCTATGAGCAGTCATGTGAAGCCTATAAGCATAGAGGAAATACTTCAGGATTTTACTACATAGATGCAGATGGAAGTGGTCCCCTGGAACCATTTCTTCTATATTGCAATATGACTGGTGAGTTAATCAATTTTCATTTAATAGTTAAATTTTAAACACACAAAATTAAAATGAAACAAGTAAGAGGTTGACATAATTTGCAACTTGATTAAAATGTATATTGTTCAGTAGAAGAACTTAAAGTAAATCTTTAAAAAATAGTTTAATGGTGGTGATTTAAAATGTCATTATTTTCTATGCATGTGGTATCTGTGTAGAACATCTAATAATAAATGTATCTTACTAAGTCCCAAAACAAAAAGGATAGACTTTATTCCTCTTAGAAGATTGATACACACCATATGATTTCACTTATAAGTAGAATCTAGAAAACAAAACAAATGAACAAGCATAACAAAAGAGAAACAGACTCACAGATACAGAGAACAAACAAGTGGTTGCCCAAGGGGAGGGGAGTAGGGGGATGAAAAAAAAAAAAATGTAACAACTGTGGTAATGAATGTTAATTAGCTTGATTATGGTGAGCATTTCACAATGTATATTCATATGAAACCATCACATTACATACCTTAAATATATACAATTTTTGCCAACATAAAGTGGAAAAATATTTTAAATAATAATAATAAAAGAAAAAAGATTGATACACATGAAAGCTTTGAAAATATTTTCTTTTTAAATTTGGGCAAAAATGAATTTTATTCTTGAATTCTTTACTAACATAAACTTAAAGAGGAATTAATAGTCTTGGAATATGTGTTTGATTAAATTCAACATCCATTCATGATAAAGAGAAAATGAAAACTCAGTAAATTACCAATAGAAGAAAATTTCCTTAATTTGTTAAAGAGGACCCATAAAAAAACCTACAGCACATATCACAGTTTATTGTGAAATATTGAAAACTTTACCCCTGTTACCAACATTAACACAAAGATGCCTGCTATTATCCTTCTGTTCACCATTGTTTTGGAGGTCCTAGCCAGTGCAATAAAGCAAGAGAAAGAAATGAAAGATATATGTACTGGAAAGGAAGAACTATGACTCTCATTATTTGTAGATGGCCAGGTTATGTATTGAGAGTATTCTCAACAATCTACAGACTAACTATTAAAAGTTAGGATGATCACTAGATATCAAGTTAATGTAAAAATTAATTTCATTTTTGTATACCAGCAATTAAAATGAAATTTTAGAAGATTCTATTTTCAGTAGCATCAAAAACCTCAAATACATGGTAATAAATCTTTAAAAAGATGTGTACAACTTTTATACAGGTAAGTGTAAAATACTCTTGAGATAAATTAAATCCTAAATAAGTGGAGAAATATGAAAGTTTCCTTGATTGGAAAACTCAATACGGTGGTATAAACGTCAGTTCTTCCCAACTAGGTATTGATTCAGTGCAAACCTTAATTAAAATTTCAGCAGTGTGTTTGTTCGTTGGTTTAATTTTTTTGGTGAAAATTGGCAAACAGATTCTACAATTTATCAGTAAATTTGAAGGGACAAGAAGAACCAAATCAATCTTAAAGAGTAAAGTTGGAGGACTCAACTCTACCAGATATAATATAGACATTATATTGATAGGCTAAGTAAAACAGCATGTAATTGACACAAGGATAAACAAATAGACCAATGAAGCAACACAGAGAATCTATAAACAGACTCCCTCATATATGGATAGTTGATTCATTGCAAAGGTGGCACTGATGAACAGTGAAGGAAAGATGGTCTTTTCAACAAGTGGTGCTGGGGAAAATTGTCTGTAAATATTGTAAAAAAGACTGTTGATCCCTTCACCGTCAAACACAAATAGATTCTGGATGAATCGTGCAGTCCAGTGTAGTGGCCACTAGCAACAAATGCCTATTTAGATTCACATTTAATTAAAATTAATTAATATAACTAAATGACTTGAAACAAATTTTCAAGTTCAAGTTAATTCATTAAAATAAGATTAAATTAAAAGCCAATTCCTCAGTCTCACTAGCCACATTTTAACTGCTCCATAGCCATCTGTTCCATCATTGGAAAAAGTTTACATTGGATAGCGCTGTGTCAGGAAGTCAGCATTTCATGGAGCAAAATAAGCAGAAAAAAGGAAATATGAAATTGAAGCAGGAGGCTTGGCAGAGGAGGATTTACTACTTAAAATCTGGCAGTGAATATCTAGGGAAAGAGCCTTCCGGGCAGAGAAAATAGGAAGTGCTAAGTCCTGAGAGAGGTGATCTCACCAGGTGTGTTCAGAAAACAGCAGCAGATGAAGTGTGACTGGAGTATGGTGAGTAATCTGGGAGTAGTAGGAGAGCAAGAGGGAATCAAGTGGGCGGGGGCAGGAGAGGAAGAGTCATGGGTCCTTACAACATGTAAGGTCTCTGGTTTTTACCCTGAATGAGCTCAGAAGACATTGGAGAGTTTTAAGCAATGGTAGATGCAATCTGACTTCCTTTAATAAAATCATGATTGCTCCTGTGTTGGGAAATGCCTATCTAGGAGCAGGGGTAGAAAGGAGTTAGAAAATGTGTGTGTGTGTGTGTGTGTGTGTGTGTGTGTGTGTGTACCAAATACGTACATACATATAGATAAGATGTATATGTATAATTGGAGTTTGGAAGTCTGTTTGGAGACCAAGTTCAAGTAACGCAAGAATCCAGGGAAAAGCTGGAGATGGTGGGTTGTACTGGTTGATACAATGTAGATGGTGGACAGAGATTAAATTTTCTCATTGAGTATGTGTGAGGAATGAGAAAACAAAAGGAACCAAAAAAATAACACCACATTTTTGGCTTGGGCAAATTGGAGTGATTAAGTTGCCATTATTTGAGATGTGGTCAGAGAAGGTTTGAAGGGAAAGATAACGAGCTCAGTTTTACACATTTTGAGTTGGAGATGTCTGTTACACATTCAAATGTGGAACTGAGAAGCCAGTTGAATATGTGAGCAACAGTTCCTTTGTATTAATGTGTAATTCTGAAAACTGCAGGGTAGTGGTAAAACCTTGGCCACAAATATTCGGGAAAATTACTATAGAATGTGTCTTAGAGATTTTTCATATAACACAACCAGGTGGCTTCTGTTTGCTCTCACCATCGTTGAGGACGCTACCTGTCTTAGTCTGTTTAGTGTTGTAGCAGAATGCCACAGACTGGGTAGCTTATAAACAATAGAAATATTTCTCACAGTTTTAGAGGATGGGAAGTCCTAGGTCATGGTGCCAGCATTGTCAGGTGAGGGCTGTCTTCCAGATTTCAGACTTCTTGTATCCTCACATGATAGAAGGAGCTCTGTGGGGTCTCTTTTATAAGAGCACTAATCCCATTCATGAGGGCTGCTCCCTCTTGACCTCATGACCTCCCAGAGGTGCCACCTACTAAAACCATTACCTTTGGGGGTTAGTGATTCAACATATGAATTTTAGTGGGGGACACAAACATTCAGACCATAGCACCGCTCCAAATGCCAAAGCAACCTGAGACAGCTGATGACTCTTACATGTTTATCTCCTCAGTGAAATTCCCCAGTCGGCACAGACTCCCAGGTAGTGCCCTGAGGCAGGGGGGTTAGGGTGAGACGATAAAATCAGTGTTTTTAAAAATCTTCCCATTTGATGCTTTTGTGCACCCAGGTTTGGGAGTGGCTGTTTTCGACCTGTGGTTCTCAAACTTTAGAGAACACCCCGCTCTATTATGTGAGAATTGAACATAATAAATGTGAGAAGACTTCACAGAGAGAAAAGGAAAATTTTGCAAATGAAAGATATGAATTTAAGTGTCAAATAACTTTCTGATTTTTTCTGTTTGTGTTGTGAGCGAGATTTAACAGTCTATCGCTGCATCCCTGTGAATCCTGCGTTCCCACAAAAGCACCCTGAACTATTCATATGCACATGCTTTATGAAGTTTTGATTCTGCGATTCAGATGCCTCTAAGTATCTGTAATCTTTAAAGCTTTAAGTAATATCACACACACACACACACACACACACACACACACAGAGTTCTCATTATCTGTGATAGTAATGTTCTGTAAAGTAACCACAGACACTTGAATTAGTGAATACTGAACCATTGCTCCCAGGGAATTACAGTAAGATTAGGTTCCTGCATGCCTCTGGTCATAGTATTCTCATCAACTGATCAATATATAACCTTGTTTTACTAGTGTTTCAGACTAAAGACACCTTATTTAACACATACTGTTGATTCATTAACATTGAACTCACAACCAATAGCACCAGAACTCTTACCTGAAGGAGGCTTTTCTATCACATGTGTTCTCAGAAGGCACATCACAGCCTTCTTGTGCTTGGGAACCCTGGACAGCTCTTCAGCTCTATGCTTGGAGGCCACTTTAAATAGTGAAATCACCAAGCACAAAGACCATGGCACAAATAGGATACGTGTTTACAGTATGAGAGCTGAAGCAAGGAGTCAGAGTGTGGCTCTGTTCAACTTCAGCTGGGCAGCTGAAATTCATATTGGGCAACTCGGTTTTTTTGCTTTGTGTCTACAGACATACAAGAGCACCTCAAGAACTGATTTTGGGATTCATATAAATTTTGGTGAGTAGGCAGATTCACAAATGATGAGAATCTGCAGGTAATGAGGATGGACTGTATACACATACATGCATGCCTACATTATGTTTATTATGCATAATAATTCAGTGATTTATAGGCCATGTACATTTTTCATGACCATCTAAATGGTAGGGAAATTATTAATTTCATTTTATTGAATGAATTATTTCATTTCTATTAAATCAACATTTACCTTGTCATATTACTAATATGCCTATTTTAGTTACCTGAGTCTCAACTCTGCAATTCGAAGAAGTAGATTTATGTATATATACACACACAGGGGTTAAAGGTGCTTTAGCAAAATTATCAAAAAGTATTGATGAAAAAGAGGATATTCACAAAACTTAAAGCCATTTGAAGAGCAAGCAGTGGACAGAGACACAGATAATCCAGTTAGGAAACAGGGAAGTATCTTCAGAAGCTCCGGAATATTGAAACATATTCAAACGAAAGTGACAGTCCCAGAGTGTAACAGCCCAGTGAAAAATGCACATTATAACTTGAAACTTTGCTTACTGTTGTGGTTTTGCAAATGCGGAAACTAAGTCTCAAGGAGGTTGACAGAGGCAGACTAAGGAATATCATTAGGGATAGATCAAGACATCAAACCTTGGTCCCGTCTCCTAGCCTGAAAATGTTTCCACTAGAAAAGACTACATTCTACCAATGTCTCATTGCTTGTAGCCAATAACATATCCTCAAGGTACAGAAATCAGGTATACCAATTATGAAGGCAAGACAAAATGCTGAATTGGCAGCTTGCAAATGTGTAACTGAAAAAAAAAAAGTTCTTAGTCTAGAATTACTGTTCAACAGATGATTCCACAGGGATTTAAATATCTTTAAGCATTACAAGCTAAAAGATACAAAGAAAATCCCTTTTGAATGGATAATTTCCTAAAATATGTTAAAAACTGAAAATTCTTTCTAAGCAGAATATTCTAAATATAATTTTAAAATAATTAGGATAATATGAATCCCAGTGGTCGTCTCTGTTGAAATGTATAGGGCTTTTTTGTTCTTCTTGTACGCTAAAGCCATTGCTTTCTCTGTAAAGAAATAGTTTTATGTTCAAGAAATGTCTCAGCATCAAATATTGTACTGTAAGGACAGTTGTTTCAGCACAGAGAAATTGCTGAGAGGTATAGCCGTGGCTTTTTAACTTTTGTGAAAATAATTATGGTTTTTTTTTTAAATATCATTCCTTATTTTTTATTAATTTATTTATTTTTGCTGTGTTGGGTCTTCGTTTCTGTGCAAGTGCTTTTTCTAGTTGTGGCAAGCGGGGGCCACTCTTAATCGCGGTGCGCGGGCCTCTCACTATTGCGGCCCCTCCTATTGCGGAGCACAGGCTCCAGACGCGCAGGCTCAGCAGTTGTGGCTCACAGGCCTAGCCGCTCCGCGGCATGCGAGATCCTCCCAGACCAGGGCTCGAACCCGTGTCCCCCGTAATAGCAGGCAGACTCCCAACGACTGCGCCACCAGGGAATCCCTAATTCTATGGTTTAAAGTCACCTTTTCCCAGTGCCCCACTACCAAGACTCCTGGATTTAGTTTCACTGACTCAGTAAGTTTAGAGACCAAGGTCTACTCTATTAAATCCAAGCTCCCCATGTGATTCTGGGATAGGGGCCCCTGAGACCCTTTCATGAGAAGTCTGGAGAGTGTTAAGACTTCCCTGGTGGTGCAGTGGTTAAGAAGCCACCTGCCAATGCAGGGGATACGGGTTGGAGCCCTGTTCTGGGAAGATCCCACATGCCTCAGAGCAACTAAGCCCGGGCACCGCAATTAGTGAGCCTGTCCTCTAGAGCCCGCGGGCCACAACTACTGAGCCCACGTACCACAACTACTGAGCCCGTGCGCCTAGAGCCCATGCTCCACAACAAGAGAGGCCACCACAATGAGAAGCCCGCGCGCCGCAACAAAGAGTAGCCCCCACTCGCTGCAACTAGAGAAAAGCCCGCGCAACAAAGACCCAACGCAGCCAAAAGTAAATAAATACATTTATTAAAAAAAAAAGACATAATAGCAAAACTATCTTTACTTTAGGGATTTCAATAGTAAAGACCTTCTTAATAGCTATGAGAGTTAATAACTCACTATCGTTATTCAAATGCAGCCTTGTTTACATCATGTTTTGCTCTAGGATGCTAGCTTTTCTTTCATCTCCCAGCTTTCCTTAACACAGCACTTCCTACCCACTCTTACAGTCTTTATCACCTCTATCACCCGCAGCTATTAATCCTGAAGGAACACATACTCTGCAACTGTGTTGCTTAAACAGCATGTTTTTTCTTTACACTGTTATCACACTAGAAAACAGCAGTCAGCCCAAGATAAATCAAGTTCTTAATCACTCAGTTGCTTTACATACAATCTATATGTTAGAAATCACTTTCAGGGAGAGACACCAGTAAACCCAAACTGCCTTTCAATGTTTTAGTATATATATTAATTTCATAGATTTTCTGCTGTCTCTTCTTATTTCCCTGTGTTTCCTTACCTTGACAACTCTCTTTGCACTTGGTAAAGGATAATTTTCCAAAAAATGACATCACGACACTCACACAGATAGAAAAATAAAAGCTAAAAATCACGTTTTGAAGATCTTGTTTAATGTTTAACCTTATTCCTGAGGAAACTGGTAAGATGTTACAGTCAGTTCAAAGAGGATTCAAAGAACAGACATATCCATACATCAGTAATGCTGAAGTGACTGGGCCAAGGGAGGCAAAACTGGCTTCTTCCCTAGTGGAGGAGCCCATCGACCTCTACCAGGTTGAATTTCCTGGTCTGTAGACAGAATTACTTGTAAGGAAACAATGCCTTGCTTGCTAAGCAAAACAAATAGCAAAAAAACTGGAAGTCTGTGTTAAAGGATAATTTAATGTAAATATGTCTTAGAGATAGTGGATTTCCCTGGAGGGATTTGAAGCTTATCTCCCCCAGAGGTATTTACCTACATTGTAAAACCCAAGAACTTGACCGCCCTCTCCTCAGAGATTTGTTGCATTCCAGAGTTCCTCTCTCACTCTTTGTCAGGGTGGAGATGTGCCAGCCATCCTCTATAAGCTCCAAGTCTTGTAATTTGGGGGTCCCTCTCTCGTGGTACAACTGCAGTAGGCTTAGGTGCATCTGGCACTCACTGCATCTAGAGTGAGAGAGTTAAAGATAAATAGATACAATGTGTATAGAAGGCAAGATAACTTGTTAGCTTGCAAGTGGGATGTCTCATACCCTTCACAGTTTCAGCCTTATCATTATTTTGCAGTTGCATCAGATGTCTCCTATTTACAAAGTTCTAAAATAGTTAAGAGGCAATGAAAATCTCAGAGCCACCACAGAATGACAACCAGATAACCTGGAAGGCTGTGCTCTAGTCTGGACAGCACTTTGTTTTTATTCATTCACATGTTTATTCCTTCAGTGACTAATGTCTTTTTCAGCACTTGCCAAGCCCACGTGCCGGAGATACTATAGTTAGCAAATCAGAACCTATCAGTGTAGTTAGCAAATCAGAACCTATCAGTCTTCTAATAGTGGAAAAACCGATAGATTAAATCACAAAATACTGAATTATGCATTGTGAAGGCTACTTTTTTGTAGTTGTCATTTCTAAATAGGTATTTGTAGAAATATCAGATAACACAATCACGTCCGAAAGAACAGTATAATAGTTTGCAGACGTTCCTCTATTAGTAAAGCACATGCGATTTGGAGCATGGATGCTGGGCTCTCATTCCCATTGCTCAGAATCCATTGTGATGCTTTCATTGTCTCTGCTTTGCCCTGGACATCTTGATTATCTGATAAACACGGCATCCCAGGTAACTTCCTCCTTTGTAGCGCTTTATAACTAGAAAATGAAATCACTTACAGAAACTATCATATGGAAATTTTAGAATTTCAAAAGGAAACATTTCTATGAGCAGCCCTTTAACAGCTGTCATGCACTATGGCCTTGGATTTCTTACAATACCTTAAGAGACCTTACAAGAACACAGTGTGTTCTTCATGGCCCAGTGGATGCTAAGTGATAGGGAAGTCCCTCTCAGGGTGACCCAAAAAGCAAAGAGACAAAGGTTTCAAGGAGGTTTATTGTCCTGCTCTTTCAGCAGCTACTCAGCCGGAGATGAGCTGCTTCATGCACGCCGTTGATTCCCCACAAGAAAAGATGAATCATTCTGCTGAATAATAAAAGCAGAGTCCAACAGAGGCTAGGCTAACAGATTTGCCTGGTTAATAATCTTAAATTTCTAATAGTCAAGATTGTGTGGCTAAAATGTTAGAATTTCAGACTTAATATATTGCCCCCTATATTCTGCCCTTTTTTTTTTTTTCTTTCCAAATTTGGAAATGGAGGCTGAGATTTCGCCTGACTTTCTTAAGGGCACAGACACATGGCAGATCTGCAGCTCAGGTCTCCTGGTGATCTCTCCACTGTACTGCTGTCTGGTCATCCATAATTAATTTCATGAGCTTATATATCATGTCCTCTTTAAGGAAAATAATTTACTGTTAAAGCGCTTTGGTGAGCTGAAATGCAAGGTGGAAATAAAAGTAACAGCTATTGTTTCAGAGGAAAATAATGATCCACGCATGGAGGGGAGTAAGGCTGTCAAATTTGCCTCCTGTCTCATTTACTTAACAGAACTCTCTACTCAAAATTCTGATGACCAGGAGACGGGTGGGACTGAAATTTCTTGTTCTGATTGTGTTGGTCCATGTGAATGTATTAGCTAAAAAGAGGCTGGCGGGGATTTCTACCTACTCTTTTCCTCCAATTTGGAATATTCTTCTTAATACAGAAGAGTTATGTGATTTAACAGCACATTAATAGCAGAGTTTTGACAACTTCCAATCTGTTTCTCACCTATTAAATCGGAGGCCTTTTGATTAATGTGTTCTTGGGTCTGCGTATATCACAGTAAATATAATAAATTTATTGCTGGGAAAGTTGAAGGATAGATACAATATGCCATCTTCTGTTACAAACCTTGTCGGACTTTTGTTTCATCTAAACAGTTTTGGTAATCAGTATGATTGAAATGTTTACAGACATTCAGGTGCTAATAGTGATAGCTCTAGTACCTACTCAAAGATATATTATTTCTTGTGTTAGTTGAGTTGCTGATGCTGTACTGCATGTTCAAAAAAGTAACTTCTGGGGCTTCCCTGGTGGCGCAGTGGTTGAGAGTCCTCCTGCCAATGCAGGGGACACGGGTTCGTGCCCGGTCTGGGAAGATCCCACATGCCGCAGAGCAGCTGGGCCCATGAACCATGGCCGCTGAGGCTGTGCGTCCGGATCCTGTGCTCCGCGACAGGAGAGGCCACAACAGTGAGAGGCCCGCGTGCCACAAAAAAAAAAAAAAAAAAAAAGTAACTTCCTATTTGCATTGCATAATTATGCACATCACATGATACCAAGATGAATATTTCAGATTTGCTTTTAAAAGAAATAGATGTATTTCTGGTGTAATTTCCTAACATCTGTGTCCGATGAATATATATTTATGTGTGTGTTTGTGTCATAATCATATTATATATAGTTTTGTATCCTGCATTCCCCACTTAAATATTTTGTACATTTTCCCATGTTATGAAAAAATCCTCTATTCAAAACTTGATGTAAAACAGAAATAGATGTACACTCATAATTAAAAATTGTCTGAAGGGAGGTATATATACAGGCCATAAAAGTTTGACTTTCTTTTTGCTGGCAGGATACAATAAGACTAGAAAAGTCATTGTTTACGTTATGTCATTTAAAATATTTTACAAATTCAAGGATACATTTTTTTTTCATATTGTAACATCTCTGAATTCAGGGTGCGTTAACAATCAACAATGTTTTACAGTTATAATAGCATCATTTTTTTCTTTCTTGAAGAAAAATAATGACACGTCTTCTAAAAGCAGAATGTGAGATTTGATGAAATGCACCACAAGTTTTAATAATCAGTTTTCTTAACATTTTTCACCATGAATATTTTCTGGCTGAATTATATGAAAAAGTAGAATAAAAACGCTGCAAATGCGTGGCAATCGTATAAATTTCAGGGGGAAAAGTCACTTTAGTATAATTTAAAAGTTTTAGGAATCCATTTGTGTTGATTCTACCTCTCAGAGAGGTTTGATGACTAGAAAACTTCGACTCAGATAAAAGGTGATTTTGATTTTCTTTATTTATTTTAACTTTTGCAGACTAGTGATGGTCTCCTCTCTTTCTTCCCCCATTTCTGCATACAAGAAACTGCGTGGACCATCATCCAGCACAATGGCTCCGATGTAACAAGAGTCCGCAGTACCAATCCAGAGAACCCCTATGCTGGATTTTTCGAATACGTGGCCAGCATGGAGCAACTGCAGGCCACAGTTAACCGTGCGGAGCACTGTGAACAGGAGCTGACCTACTACTGCAAGAAGTCACGACTTGTAAATAAGGAAGGTAAGTACATTGGGGCGTTTGTCCCCCTACACACGTCGCACAGTATGTTTTACTTAACCAGCTCCTGCGGAGTTTAAGTTGGCCAAGATGGAGGCCTAGAGCCGCCTAGTGTGTGTGCTCCCTGTGTCTTTAGCAAACGTGTCGCAGTCTGGAAGTCACAGAGATGCTGTTGTCTGAAGAAGAGAACAAGGTCAGTTCACACTGAGCTTTGTTCAAAGCCTTGATTGTCTTTAGAGTCTCTGCCTGCCCTTAATCAGAGAACTGCACAGAAAAGGGCTTTGTTCTGACACTCGATGAATGCGCGGTGTTGATCCCTCATAAAGGGCAAGTGACACATACGGTTGGTTTTTACCATGGAAAAGAGTTAATGAAAATATGAACCCGTCTTCTGAGAGTGGCTATTCTGTGCGACTCTTTCACGGGTTGTTGGCAGTTACCCTCTGGGTATACCTGAAAATTAGAACAGTCTGCTGGAAACAGGTTTGTTTTTTCTTCAGCAGCTCAAGGAGGAATCAGAAAACCACGTTTAACTCTTTCTTTTACTCTACTTTTAATAACCAGTCTCCTCCTAAATTATGGTTCTGGTCTTGTGTTTTCTCCCTTTAGAGCATCTCATTATGTGACAATATCTCGAGTCCCACCAGCTCTGCCTTAGTGCGGGCTTTAATGACCTAATTTATGAAGTTACTGCAAGATCTTTCCTACTGGCCTCTCAGCCGGTCATCAGTCCGTATCTCCTGCCCACCCACTGTATCATCCAAAAGATTAATCTTCATGAAGAGAATTCACCTCTAAGAAACACACTGCTTCCATCACAACACTTTACTGTTTAAGAAGCTCCAGTGCCTTCCTAGCTCTTCTGTCCAGTACGGACTCTTCCGTCTGGACACCTCAGCTGCGTATTCTGGACTCACTTGCCTATGAACCTTCATGCCGCTCCCCAGCACACTGTTTTCTAGCAGCAGTAATCAGGTGTATTTTTCTTCAGTAGTCAGAGAAGATTCTAAGACATCTGCACAATAAAGCTGCTTTGTTCCCTCTCATTTGTCGTCTTAAGAGAGGTTGGCGTTCCAGACAGAATGACAAGAACTTTAAAATGAAATGTGTTTCATATGTGAATATCATGTGTTATGTGGGTCATGCAGAAAAATTTTGAACTCCTGGTATGACCTTTGAATCTTTTGTTTCCAGTTAAGCCCCAATCCTATTTACTCGTCTACCCACTTAATCCAGTCTGATCATTTTCTCCCATATGCCTGAGTTCCACTCCCTCTTCCTCCTTTTCCTCCTCCTTCTTTTTCAGAATGTTCTCATTCAGCCTCTTAACCCCTCCTAACTCTTCTCATCTTGCTGGTATCCCCTCAAATCTTAACCCCCTGAAACCCCAATCCCATCTGAGACTGACCATCAGATAGTTGTGGTGCAAAGAGCATAGGATTTAGAGGTGGGGAGAGAGATCTGGATTCAAGGTCCAGGTCTCTTGTTGATTAGGTACAGAACTTGGATAGAAGAGTCTTTCTCAGTCTTTGTTTTCTCGTCGCTGAATTGGGGCCAATCATACCAACCTCAGGGGGGCGTGGTCGTGGCTGGGTGGCATAACACATACAAAGTGCATGAAGCGAGCTCCTCCCTTCCCAGCTCTCCAGGGCATCGTGGTTATAGGGAACCTACCGGTTCAGTATGCAGCCGATTGTTCATTATTAGTGAATATTGATAATGGAATCTAAAAAAGAAAAATAGGTAAGCAAGTACAGCAGTGTATTCTAAGAAGAATGAGAACCATAATTTTAGAAGGGAAAATGAATGTGATGGAACAAAATGAACTGAGTTGCTTAACTAGAGAAGAAAGGAAAGGAAAGACAATCATCAAAATCACAAATGAGTCAAACTCTAAAAGAACCAGAACACGGAATCCCCAAGAATGTTAGTGAGCGAGCACCACACGAAGTCAGGGAGACAACAAGGAGTGTGAAGGACTCCCAGGTGTTTGGCAACCACTAGTAAAGAGAGTAGTAAACTCTAGAAGGCTGTAGAACAGATGATAAAGATAACTGTTAAATACACAGATTTTCCTCGGGTCTGTGACGCTAGAATTCATGTAGAATGGATTTGAGGTGGAAAAGAGGGAACTATTTGGATTTGGAGGTCACAGTAAGAAATGTATGGGGAAGATCAGGAAGGTGGTGTCAGACAAGTTAAATTTAAAGTTTCAGATCTTGAGAATATAGCAGCTTCAAGTAATAATGGTGCCATAATTGTGGATGAATAAAGTTAAATGTATATGAAAATGTTTCCGGCAACCTGTGGGTCTGCAGCTCAGCACACTGGAAGGATGCTCAGTATGAATACTCAAGCCATTTGGGATTTTAACTCTGAGAATAGAAATGATCTACCATGATCTCTGATACTTTATCATTTTAATTTCAACTTTAAAATTTTTTCATGCTTTTCTTAATTCTTCCTTATACTTATGTAAATTCTTTAGGACACTTCAAAAAGTCTTGGAGGAAACTGAAGGTATTTGGTATCTTTAAAACATTAAGTGGTTTCTATTTGTAGGGAAAATAGCAAATTTATTTACTTATTTATTTTTGGCTGTGTCGGGTCTTAGTTGCAGCACGCTGGATCTTTGTTGAGGCACGCGGGATCTTTCGTTGCAGCGCAGGCTCTTTTGTTGCAGCACACAGGCTTCTCTCTAGTTGTGGTGTGCGGGTTTTCTCTCTCTAGTTGTGGCACGCAGGCTCCAGGGCTCCTGGGCTCTGTAGTTGTGGTGTGGGTTTCAGAGTGTGTGGGCTCTGTAGTTTGCGGCACACAAGGCTCTCTAGTTGAGGCACACGAGCTCAATAGTTGTGGCGTGCAGGCTTAGTTGCCCCACAGCATGTGGAATCTTAGTTCCCTGACCAGGGATCGAACCCGCGTCCCCTGCATCAGAAGGTGGATTCTTTACCACTGGACCACCAGGGAAGTGCCAGGGAGATAGCAAATTTAGATGCGAAAATATTATTCAGTATTTAGGAATAATGATTTATTTTTTAAATCTGTGAACACATAACGTTTTAAGCAGTATGTTGAAATAAATCTACTAAATGCTTCAAGCAGGTTTCGCCTTCAGTTGATCAGTTAATCATGCAATTAAAGAAGATGAAGATTCTTGATATTAATTAAAGCATAACACAAGCTTCCAACAACTCCTTGTTTTCCCGGCATAGTGGACAGGAATGTATAGTAACGCTGGGAGAGAGGTTGTTTGCATCAGCACAGGTCCAATTTAATAATAAGTTTTTATGAGGTTTGGCATTTGTAAGTAAGGGAGAAATTAGTAAAAGTAGGGCTAATGGCAGCAACTTAAAAGGTTTGTAAGTCAATGGAAAAATGATCAAGCACCTTTGAGGAGCTGACTGATTTGATGTCACCTTCTTCTCATGCCGTGATTCTCAAGTGACTGTGAGTTTTCCTCTCTAACTTGTTGTTTCCCTAAGACAGATTGCCTGCATGCTGCATCTAAATGTTATGTCTATTCTTTGCTCTAGTTCCTTGGCATCATGTTTAGTCTTAGCTCTGTGAAGGAGCTGGTCGCTGAACATTCATCATAGAGATAAATGCATTTGGTTAAGGGAAACTTTGTTTTTGAGTGGAGTATCTGCTTCAGGCGTAAAGATCTCTCAGTGTTATTTCTGTAGTCTTCAAATAAGTAGCCAAGCCAGTAAATGGAAGAAAAAATGTACACTTTCAAACATATCTTAAATCATAACAAGGGAATGCTGTAATATGCCTAATGTTTAATAAACACCTAGTTTATTTTTAGCCAATAAATATATTGAGATAAATCACTAACTTTACATAGCATTTCATAATGTTTTAATGGGCATTTCATGATCTCAAATCAATTTTGTTTCTCATATGTTAATTACTGTGGTTTATAATTTGATGCCTTCTTGTTTCGAAAAATTATTTTTAACAAAATTACATGTGTGATCTGCTCTCAATACATTTATTTTTACTATTATGCCTGAATTAAATAGGAACTGCTGGTTTCTTTTCTACTCAAAGAAAAATATATCAATCACTTAAGCTTAAATAATGAAATATTTTTTTAAAAACTTTCTTAAGGAAATGCCATCAATTACAGTGTTGGGAATATCACTACATCAAATCAATCTTTCTCCGTTTATTCTTTTTAATGACTTGGGAAGGAGGGAATTATACTGGATGGAAGGGTTGGGGTATAGAACAGATGTCACATTTCTCACCTTTGTCTTTCAGATGGAACCCCTCTGAGCTGGTGGGTTGGAAGAACCAATGAAACACAAACTTACTGGGGAGGTTCTTTACCTGATCCTCAAAAATGTACTTGTGGATTAGAGGGGAACTGCATTGATTCTCAGTATTACTGCAACTGTGATGCTGACCGGAATGAATGGTGATTTCCATATGATTTCCTTATGCAAAATCAAGTTTATTATTTTTTTAAATGAGTCACTCAAAACATATATAAGTAGGCAGATACTAAACGAGGTAGTACAGTGAAGAAATTAAAGGTACGTTTTGATGAAATGTATTACAATCTGAATTCTAAATGGTAAGATCACTATCTTTTTATTTGAATTTTTTGGTAATGGATCATGAGTCATACACCTTTTATTTCTGTAATATGATGAAACAGAGGCATCTGTTTCATGTCTGCTTTTCATTTTAATTCAATTATTCTCTTTAAAATTAAGTATAATTAAGAATTATATTATTCTCAAAATATATTTACAGCCTTTAATTACTAACACATCTCTTCAATAATCTGCCTATAAAACCTTTAAATATATAAACTTAGAATTTCCCACAATTATTTAAACGTGTAGCTCTTTTATTTTCTTAAAGGATACACTATGCTATGAAAAACTAATATTCCATTTATCATATTTTGAAAAAGGAAATCTATAATATTTAGGGATTTGAAAATCGAGCTTGAAATATCCCATTTATTCATTTGACATTACATTTATTCATTTGTCAAACATCAAAGACTGTTATATCAAAACCCAGATTATTTTAGAATACCCTAAAGGAGGCCTCTATATGGAGTCATTGATTATACTCTTATTGTTATATGTTCAGTATGAAGAATATTGTCTCTCTTACTCAAGATTTTTCAAAATTTCTACTCCTTTGGGAGATACTTTTTTTTTTTTTTCTCGCTGCCTTCACAGAAAATGCCCACACAGTAATAACGTATTTTTAAATGTGAATAAAAAAAATTTTAAACTAATCTAATCACCAATAACTCTCCAATGTCTGCATGACATTTTATTCATCAAAAATAATTTTTAAAAATAAGACTTTGAAATTTTTCATATTAAATTCTGCTTATGCTTAAGTAGCTTGCATAGAACTAACCTAACCCCAGATAACATTTGTAATCCCAGGAAAACTATTTATTAAAAACACCTACTTGTAGCAAGTGGAGAATAACCAAATGTAGGCAGAAACTACCAGGGTTGGGAGCCTTCAAACCTTAAAAGAAGGGAACTTAAGTGGGTGAGATTTATGTTTATGTGCCTTTTCCTTGGGGCTACTCACCAAACCACCTACCATGGAGTGGCTAGAACTCAAAGAGAATACTAGATTTTTTTTGGCAGGGGATATCAGAGGAAAGTTCAGAGCAGCCAGAATGACTAGAAATTGATTTCTGGACATGTCAGAAAGGAGAAAACCACTTAAGGGGAGACCACTATATCAACTCCTCTCAGACCCCTGACCCTTGAGCTGCACATGCACAGGGGAGATTTCTAGGAACCAAGCAGAGAGATGCAGCTGGGAAAGTGAACAAGCCACACAGGAATTTCAGCAGCAACCACCAGAGGAGAGAGAGAATTTAGAGCTTAAGTCTCATTAATTGAGATGGGCTTTGTAAAGCCCTGAGCTTTCCATAGAAATGACAGAAGGTCCACTGCCTTTACAGCAAAGACGATGTCCGAGAACTGAGTATGATTGAAAACTACAAGTGAAACTGACACAGGCCCACCCTGATGAAGTAAAACCTCCATTATTGTGACAAGGTTGTGATTTAACTGCTTGTGAAAACAAAAGAAGTCTTCAGAGAATGATAACAGAATCCAGAGTCTCTACAATGTATCACCCATCATATCCAGAATATTATAACAATTATTGCTTATTCCAAAAGAGAGTAGACTTTGATCCAAAGTCAAGAAAATAAAAGTACCATTAGGAACAGGCCCTGGGACACAGGTGTTTGATCAGCAGGCAAAAACTTTAAAGCAACTGTTAAAAAACGTATGAAGAATTGAAGGTAAAAATAATCACAAGTAAACAAAGGGTATTCTAAACAGATAAATGAGAACTTTATTAAAGAAGCAAATGTAGGGACTTCTCTTGTGGTGCAGTGGTTAAGAACCTGCCTGCCAACGCAGGGGACATGGGTTCGATCCCTGGTCTGGGAAGATCCCTCATGCCACAGAGCTCCCGAGCCCGCACACCACAACTACTGAAGCCTGCGCGCTCTAAGGCCCGTGTGCCACACGTACTGAGCCCCTGTGCTGCAACCACTGAAGCCCATGTACCTAGAGCCCATGCTCCACAACAAGAGAAGTCACCACAGTGAGAAGCCCGCGCACTGCAACGGAGTGTAGCCCCTGCTCACTGCAACTAGAGAAAGCCCGCGCACAGCAACAAAGACTCAACGCTGCCAAAAAAAGAAGAAAAGAAAAGAAAAAACGAAGCAAATGTAGATTTTAGAACAGAAAAGTACAACATCATCAGAAGTAAAATATTCACTGGATAGACTTCAGCTCTTATGGGAAATAGCAAAGGGAATCTTCAGTAAACCTGAAGGTACATAAGTAGAAATCATTCAGTCTGAAGAACACAGGAAAAAAAAAAAAGATTGAAAGAAACATTGACAGACCCTTTGTGGCTTGTGGGAAAATATCAATGATTTAACAGGCAAGAAATTGGAGTCCCAGAAGGGCAGGAAATAAAATGAGGCTTTATTTATTTATTTATTTATTTATTTATTTATTTGATGAAACTATGGCTGAAAATTTCTCAGATTTGCTTAATAAATATCTCTGGAAGCAAGCCCCCAAGATGGCCCCCGATTTTCCACACTGCCTGTTGTTCACACCATTGTGTAACTTCCTTCTCTTGTATGTCGCATGGACCTTGTGACTTGCTTTTAAGAACAGAATATGGTAAAGGTGATGAGATGTCACTTCAGAGGTTGGGTTACAGAAGACTGTGACTTCTGACTTGCTCAAAATTCTCTGCGTCTTCTAGCCTTCTTGTTTCAATATAGCAATCTGCCATGTCGTGAGCCCTCGTGGACAAAGAATTGAGGGTAGCCTTCAACCAACAGCCAGTGAATAACTGAGGCTGTCAGTCCAACAGCCAGCAAGGAGTAGAGTACTGCCAGCAGCCACAGGGTGAGCTTGGAAACAGAGCCTTCCCCACTCAAGTACGGAGCTGATTGCAGTCCTTGCCAACACTTTGAGTATAGCCTTGGGAGAGACCCTGAGACAGAGGATCATAAATCAGAAGAATCATAGACCGTAAAACGTCGTGTTTTAAGTCACTGCGTTTTGGGATAATTTGTTATGCCATAGTAGATAACTAGTACAACTTCAGTGTATGGATTCCAGAAACTCAGAAGATCTCAAGCAGAATAAAAACCAGAGAAAAACACACCTGGGTTTGTTGTTCACGTTGCCAAAAACCCGTGATAAAGATGAATGTTTTCAAAGTAGCCAGTTTGGGTGAATCTGGTAGAAGACATTCCATACAGGGGGATAAGGATACAAATGAAGGCTGACCTCTCATCAGGAGCACAGGTCAGAAGACAATGGAATGATACCTTTAGTGTGCTGGAAGAGGAAGCACTGTCAACCCAGAATTCTCTACAGGACGAAAATACATTTCACAAATGAAAGTAAAATAAATTCCTGTTCAGATTAAACAAATGCTGAGAGAATCTGTTGTCAGCACAACTGTACCGTAAGAAATACTGATGGAAATTCTTCAGGTTAAACAGAACTAACACCGGATTAAAACATAGATCTTCAGGAAGGAATGAGGGGCACTGGAAATCATGAATATGTCAGTAAATGTAAAAGCCAGTGTTTAAATTTTTCTCTTGATTAGGTAAATTAAATTATAAAGTTTATAACATCTGGATTTAAAATATATTATTACAACCGTAGCACAAAGAACAGGTGTTTATGTAGGGAAGGATGTTAAAAATTATCCAATGGTAGGCTTCTGACATTTTATATTAAGTAATACAACATAAAATATAAGTAGACTGTGATGGATTAAGGATGCGTCTTATAATGTATAAAGAAAATACTAAAATACAATAAACAGTCATATAGCTAAAGGGTGAGTAAAAAAGTAAAATCGAATGCAAAACAATATGCAGTAAACCAAGAGGAGGCATGAAAGGGGGAGCAAAAATACAAGATATCCTGTGGGAAAAAAATAAGAAACAAATACCAAAACGGTAGATCTGGAAACACACTACCAATTATTACACTAAATGGCAGTGGATTAACCATCTCATTTAAAAGGTAGAAAATGGCCAACAGAGTTTAAAAATCACCAACTATATTCCGTCTGCAAGGGACACTAAAATGTTGCCATATTCTTCCATTCTCAGTTGAGTAATTTGATCCTGACTCTTCTGTGTGTGCAAATTTAGCTCAGAACATCTTGGCTTTGAAATGCAATAAGGACTATTGTTTACTTTATAATTATGTTCATCAGAATAATTTTAAGAATCTTGCTGTTGTTACTGTTTTTTAGGACCAATGACACTGGATTCCTTTCTTATAAAGAACATCTGCCGGTAACTAAGATTGTGATCACAGACACCGGTCGACCACATTCAGCAGCAGCCTATAAACTAGGGCCTCTGCTCTGCCAGGGAGACAGTAAGTGGTGGCGACGTGCCATAAACATGTCTGAGGAAAGTGATGTCACTTGAGAACCATGTTTCTATCTTATAATAATTAATCAGACTTCTCTTGTGAAAACTCATAAGCAGTATCTGAAATCATTCCTATAGTCAATCAACAAAGCGCCCCTTATAGAATGCAAAGCCCGGGAATAAATGCTGTTACAGCAAACCTTGTTACGAGTCCAAGAGAAAGAAACCACAAAGCATTTCTATTTGATTGGTTCATAAACTCATTCCATCATTCCTAAATGTCTGCATGCCATTGTCTATAAAGGAAGGCCTCAGTGCTACATAAAATTATCAAGAATGTATGGTGAGTTTTATACTGTTGGGCTTGGGGTGAAATTAGAACATCAGTAGAATCTTATGTTAGTTTAATCAAACACATTTCAACTTTTAATCTCATTTTTTTTTCCAGTTTGTGTGTGTGTGTTTTTAGTCTAAATCAGTGGTACCTGCTGTTTTGTATATTCAATGTATTAACACTCTAAACTGGAATTTTTTAGTTAAAATATAGTTTCATAGAAAATACATATTTTCAGCAGGGAATGAAATTAGCATACATATCCATTTATAACCTCTCTGAAGTCAGCTAGGTTAGAGACTGATGCGTCAATTATTTTTGCTTTTAGTTATTTCCAGAACTTAAAATGCAAATAGAAGAAATATTTATTTACCTTAAAAGTATATCCTAGGGCTTCCCTGGTGGTGCAGTGGTTGAGAGTCTGCCTGCCGATGCAGGGGACACAGGTTCGTGCCCCGGTCCGGGAAGATCCCACATGCCGTGGAGCGGCTGGGCCCGTGAGCCATGGCCGCTGAGCCTGCGCGTCCGGAGCCTGTGCTCTGCAACGGGAGAGGCCACAACAGTGAGAGGCCCGCGTACCGCAAAAAAAAAAAAAAAAAAAGCAGTCTGCCATTATACCTACCATCCCTAATCTTTATCACCTCTACTTCCTGTTCTGCCAGTAGGCCTTAAACAGCCACTTAAAGATGACATAGGATATTTCGTGCAGAGAAAAGTTATGTGCAAAGAGATGAGATTGTAAACGCAGGATGCATCCTGAGGAATGTGATGATTTTGCGTGACTATAGAGAAATTGTTCTGTACATCACATGCACTCTTCACTGCTGGCTCTGATCTTAACCCTTCAGGGGCTCAGGCCGGCTTCCTCCATTTGCCACCATCCCTGGGGAATTGTTCTGCTTTGACTAAGGTCACTCCCAACTCTGTCCCTTAGGGGTTCTTTCTTTCAGACTTCCTGTCATGAACTTAAGCACACAGCATCTTTTCCCTTAGGGCAGTGACTCTCCATCCAAGGTGATTTTGCTCCCTCAGGGGACATTTGGCAATATCTGGAGACAGTTTTGGCTGTCACAACTGTGAGGGGTTTTATGCTACTGGCATCTAAAGGGAGAGGCCAGAAATGCTGTAAATATCCTACAGTGCACAAGGCAGCCCTCCACCACAAAGAATTATCTTGTCCAAAAGGCCCATAGTCTTAAGGTTGAGAAACTACAGCGTTAAACTTTTGTGACCACGGGGATGCAGAAGGAGGCTGGCAATATCAGGAATGAGGATTTACAAATACTGTAAGGATTTAGAGACCTGCTGATTAATATCTGACTTATTAATGAAACAATCACTGAGAGCTTTCCTTGGCCTTCTTGTCCCCCATATCTACTTTAGTGTTGAGGCTCATCGCCACATAAGGTCATAGAGCATTTTCTGCATAAAGGGCCCTTTTTAAAAACTTTCTCAGTCTGAAGAATGATGGTGGCAGAGTAATGAATGCCCCCGTTTTCTCTGTATGGGCAGACTGTATCTCTGAGGGTGCAATGCCCTAGACACAGTTTTTTTCCTTCCCAAGTGAGATACACTGGGCAGATGTAGGGCTTCTAGTTATGGGATCATGCACAGTGGGCCTTATAAGCAGAGGAAAGATATGTGGATGTTATCCTGAAGGCATTAGGATCGGAACACTAGTTAGGCCTGGGATAATTTAAGACTTAGTTTAATTCTTATGACCCAACTGAAAGCATGGAAATCAGTTACAGACCTAAAGACAGGAAGGTGACCTTTGACGTAAGACAAGGAAAATGATGAAGGCTTGAACTAGGCAATAGTTGTCATGGGGCTTAAATAAGGGGCTCAATTAGGGAGGTAAGTTCAGTATGATTTGGACGGGAGTGAGGGTGAAAAGCTGTGAGGATGATCTCCAGCCTCCTGACTTGAGTAAAGCAGGTAGCACCGTTTGTTGAGACGATAAGAATGCTAGTACCCTTCATTGAGACACAGAATTTTTAGATTTTCTTTGAACAGAAAAATGGAAAGATGAAAATAAAAAAATGATATTTTGGATTTATCACACAAACCAGAGATGTTGAAAATTTCATATCTAGCCATATTTTTCTAGGAAAGAAGACAGAAGCCTTGAGAAAGCAGGACAAATAAACAAAAATGAGTGAGACCTACAGGTACCAGATATGAACTTGCTCCTAACTCCAAGTCTTTCTTTTCATTGTTTTAAATGTAGATGGGTATAAAATTTTGTGTTACCACTGCTATTATTGCTTAATGTCAGAAGTCATAGATAATATCGTTAGGTGTTTTACCAAAAGCACAAAAGATATGAATGACAAAGTCCCCTTTAAAGTTGTGCTGCAGATATAAAACTTAGTAAATATTGTTGACCTTAAAGAATTTCTTTATTTATGAATATGGAAATACATTTTTTGAAAAATATGTGAAAAGTAAACGGCAGAATTCAGCATCCTACTTATGATAAAAACTAAGCAAACTACGAACTTAAAAAAACTTTCTCAGTGTTTCAAAAGGCATCTGTGAAAATCTGAAAATATGACTATTTATCCTGAATAGTCACAGACTTAATGCTTCCTCTCTAAAATCAGGATCAAGACAAGGATCTGTTCTCACCTCTCCTATTCAATATCATACTGTTGGTCCTAGCACATGTAGTATGTCAAGAAAAGGAATTTGAGTCATACAGATCAGAAAGGAAGAAATAAAATGTCTCTATTTGCTAAAGACATGGTTTTCTAGGTAGAAAATTCTTAAGAATTTGTAAAAAAAATAAGTGAGTTTAGCAAGATTACAGGATGCAAGGTCAATATTCAAAAAATAAATTATATCTCTATATGCTAATAATGAAAAACTTTAAATTGAAAATTTAAAAGTACCTTTTAGAGCAGCACCAAAAAAAATGAAATAATTTGGTATAAACATAACAAAAATACATAACATTTATGAGAAATAATTAAAGAACTAAATAAAAATGTAATACTCATAGATGGAAAGATTTGATTTTGTTAAGATGTCAATTTTCCCCAAATTGATGTACAGATTTAATACACTCTCAATCAAAATCCAGCAGGCATTTTTTTTTTTTTTTTTGCAGAAATTGGCAAGCTTATTCTAAAATGTATAGGGGGAAGCAAAGAAACTAGATTGGCTAAAACGTTTTGAATAATAAAAACAAAATTGGAGACTTAGCTATCTGATTTTAAGGCTTGTTGCAAAACTACACAATTCAAATCAGTATACATTGATATCGAGATAGACAAATCAATTAATGGAGTAGAATAGGTATATGTATACACACACACATACATATGCACATAAGGCAACTCAAGGGAGAAAGAATAGTCCTCTTCAAGAAACAGTGCTGGAACAATTAGAATCCATTTGCAAAAACAAAAACAATAAAAGAATTTCATCCCATACTTCAAACTGCATATAAAAATTAACTCAATCACAAACTTAAATGTATACCCACAAACTATAAAACTTCTCTAAGGAAATATAGAAGAAAATCATAGTGACCTTGGGTTAGGCACAGATTTCTTAGATGCAACATCAATAACATGATCCATAAATTTTTTTAATGATAAGTTGGGTTTCACCAAAATTAAAAACTGCTTTTAAAATGACATTGGGATTGAGATTGGTATTGACATATACACACTACTATATATAAAATAGATAACTAATAAGAACCTACTGTGTAGCACAAGGAACTCTACTCAATATTCTGTAATGACCTACATGGGAAACGAATCTAAAAAAGAGTGGATATATGTATATGTATAACTGATTCACTTTGCGACACAGCAGAAATTAACACAACATTGTAAATCAACTATACTCCAGTATAACTTAATTTTTTAAAAATAGAAAGAAGAACCACACATGGGGAGAAAATATTTGCAAAGCGCATATCTGATAAAGGCTAGTATCCAGGATATATGAAGAACTTTCTAACAGTGCAATTAAAGAAAAATTCAGATTAACAAATGGGCAAAAGATTTGCACATACATTTTGTCAGATAAAATATACAGATTCCAAATAAACACATAAAAAGGTTTTCAACATCATTAGTCATTAGGGAAATGTACAATAATACCACAAGGAGATACCAATATATAACTATTAGAATGGCTGAAATTGTAAAAGAATAATAAAACAAAGAAACTGACTAGTAAAGATTTTAGTAACATGGGTATTTTCCAGGATACTCCTAGGATCTTACTGAATATGTTTGACTTTTACTAACTTTAGAGACAAAGGGTCAACGGAAAGAATCACGGGAAAACATCTGGGTTTACAGTTAATAGATTATAACTAGGAGGGCTCGTACATATATTTTCGTTTCTGCTCACTCTCCTGGGAGCAGTGGGACCATCTTCATTTTTGAGGTGCCATCAGAAGTCTTCTAGACCAGGGGTCCCCAACTCACAGGACGCGGACTGATACTGGTCCGCGGCCTGTTAGGAACCGGGCTGCACAGCAGGAGGCGAGCGGCAGGCGCGCGATTGAAGCTTCATCTGCTGCTCCCCATCGCTCCCTATCGCTTGCATTGCCGCCTGAACCGTCCCTACCCCCCACCGGCCATCCGTGGAAGAATTGTCTTCCACGAAACCGGTCCCTGGTGCCAAAAAGGTTGGGGAGCGCTGCTCTAGACCAATAATTCTTCAACTTCAGCATGCATTAAAAATTATTGGAGAGCATGTCAATTGTAGTTGCGTTATCTTCAGAACTCTCCCCTCACACTAAGGAGAAAGCGTACTAGTATTGACCCCCGGGGTTAAATTTTTTTGACATCAATCAGGAGGATACCTACACAGAACTTCCCCTGTTTCTGCAGGTCCTGCAGCACAGAGAAAATTCATCGACCACTGATGGCATCTGGCTCCATTTCCTCTTCGCTTGCTTTCTTTCCTTCATCTGCAACATACCTCCAATCCTTTTACTGAAACCATCCACACTCACATTCACACCCTTCCTACATGAAGCCTTCCATAGGTCTCTAGAGGACTTTACCTACACTTTCAAATAATGTTCAGTAAATTACGAAGATATACTTCTCATACTGGCTTTTAATTATTTCTGAGCCTCTCAAGAGTAGGTCCATTGCTCATTTATTATTGTATTCCTGACACCTAGTACATTACCTGTTACATGAAAGATAATCAGTAAATAGCAGCTTATGAAAGAATGAGAATGATCTATCATACACAGCTCGAGAAACCTATAGCTTGGAGTTACTTGTGAGAGAACAGGAATACGTTTTTTATTGTATAAGCAATTAAATGATATGCAAATATATACTTTTAATTAAAGGAGTTTATATTTTGAAAGACTTATTCTGAATTTTAAAAATCACAAAGTACAAAGGACGTTTAGTACCATCCTGAGCCATTTCTCATTCATGTACGTGGGCTTGAGGCAGTGAAAGTGCTTTCAAATAAGCACACGATTTTACTTAATACTTTTGATTTTTCACTCTTTTAATAAGACAGTGTTTTTATAAAACTGAAATACTACTTCTTGAAGAAAGAAAAATATCTTATGACTTATTTTGCTTTTTTTTTTTGCGGTACGCCGGCCTCTCACTGCTGTGGCCTCTCCCGTTGCGGAGCACAGGCTCCGGACGCGCAGGCTCAGCAGCCATGGCTCACGGGCCCAGCCGCTCTGCGGCACGTGGGATCTTCCCGGACCGGGGCACGAACCCGTGTCCCCTGCATCGGCAGGCTGACTCTCAACCACTGCGCCACCAGGGAAGCCCTCTAGGTATCTTTTGATGGACTATATTTCATTATGAAGGAATGCTTTATTTTTATTTTTCCCCCAAAGAGTTTGTATGTGCTTTATTCTCAGAATTCTTTCAAATTTGACAAGGTCTATCTGTTACCTTAATGCTTAAAAAAATGTTAGGCTGGCAACATTTTCTTTCAGAAATTTGTGGACAGCGCTCCTGTATCTTCTAGTTTTTAATGTTGCTGTGGGAAATTCTGAGGCCAAACTGACTTTTCCAGCTTGAGGTGATTTGCTTTTTCTGACAGAATAACTTAAGGAATAGTTATCCTTATAGGTCAGTACTTAACAAGGATGCATCTCAGTCTTGTGCGCTGGTATTAATTTTTCCTGAAACAGGCTGTGATGTGGTAAAATGTATACCTGCATTTTATAATCGGTTTAAAGAGTTGTAAGCGTGATCTAAATTTCTGCTCTCAATTTGTTTTTCTGGACAAGGTAGTATTTTTAACTCTTTGGCATTTGAATTTTTCAACCAATTTTATGAAATGTATTTCTTCTCAGTTAATTCGTTGTGTTGAAATTTTGTGTCTCACCAAGGCACCCTCAAAACCTACATGGTTAGAAAAGATTGTTCTAAGTTTCTTTTTCTTAGACTCTTGTCATTGAAATTAGTTTCTTCATTTTGCCTGCATCGACTTGTTCAGCTGTCTGAGAAATCAGAGCTGCCCAGAATGCGTTAAATAATCAAAGGTGCATGTAGGCAATAAATAACTTTGCAGAAGTAGTATTCTTAGACTGGAAAAAGATATTGACTAGTGATTTGGTTAATTTCTCTTCCATTGACAGAGTTCTGTTCCATTTGGCAGACTACATATAAACCATTAAAAAGAATGAGGATCAATTCCATTTTAACAGATAATCATATAATTTTGCAAGCTCCACTATATCTGATAACCCTTCACCATTAATAAATTCTTTTTACGTTAATTCTTATGTTTCATTTTGTTTTCTTTCCTTGGGTTTCCTTTATTTAATTTTCTTAAAGTTTCTCCACCCTTTTAACCCCCTCATCTTCTTGCTTTTCTTCTTTCTCTTCAGTCTCCTCTCTTTACCTTCCTCTTTCTACTTGTTTACCAAAGAATTTGAGTATATTTATGAGATACATATGATACAACCAAACTGGGTGTGATTACTCTAAGCTTTCTGATTGCTATTATGACAAAGAGAATCTTATAATTTCATTCAACAAATATTTATTGAGCCCATACACTGTACCATGTCTTCCCCATATTGAGACTGACAGGGAGAGAGAGAAACAGCAGTGAACGAAATAGGCAAAAATAAATAGAGAAGAAGGTCTTCATTCTTGGAGCTCAAGTTCTCCTGAGGTGGGGGAGGTGGACAACAAATAAGTAATCGGGTGTGACGGACACTCGTAAGTATTGTGAAGGCAGTGCAGCTGAGAGAGGACTGGGGTGGGATTGAGCATTTAAAATACGATGGTTATTAGGTGCTCACTATGAAGGTGGCATTTGAATAAAAATCTGAGGGAAATAAGAGAGCATGGCATGTGAGTATCTGTGAAAGAGTACTTTACACAGCGGGGAAAGCCAGAGTATCCACGCAGAGATGGGACTGTTGCTGATATGGTCATGGAACAGCAAAATGGCCCATATGTTCAGAGCAGAGTGTGCAAAGAGGAGAAGGGTATAAGTCAGAGAGGAAACTGGTGGTCAGATCACTGAGGGTTTTGAAAGGTCTTTATTTTTCAACCTGAATGAGAATGGAAAACAGGAGAGAATTTTGGGAGGAGGAGCAGTGTGGTCTAACTTATGCTTTAGTGAGACTGAACAAGGTAGAGCTGATGAGCATATCACCAACAGCTGAGGGATAGTGATGGCTTGGACCATGGGCACAGTGATGATAGTGGTAACGTGTGTATTGTTCAAAAGGAGAAGCAATCACATTTGCTGATGGATTGATGTAGGTTGCAAAAGGAGTAGTCAAGAATGATACCAAGGTGTTTGGTCTCACAGTCAATTAGAGGCATGGAATTGGCACTAACTGAGATGGAGAAGGTTGCTGCTGGGGTCAAGGAGTTGCAGAGGAGTGTTAAGAATTCTGTTTTTGAACATATTAACGCTGAGATGCTCTTAGACATTCACATAGAGATGTGGAGTTGTTAGTTTGAGAGTTCCAGGCTTCAGCTGTATATTTATAAGTCAGCAGCCTATTTAAAGCCATGAAATGGCCCGCAAGAGTTTTTGTGGGTGGAGTAGTATAATGACAGGGCCTTGAGACGTTCCCACACTGATAGGTTGGGGAGTTGAGGAAGAAGAAAGAAAGGAAACTGAGAACGATACCTCTAATGAGAAAGGCAAATGAATGCTGGTATCCTGTACTCCAAATGAAGAGAATATTTCAAAGAGAGGAAAATAATCAATCATTAATTGTTGCTGATAGGTTTAAGTAAGATGTGGGCTGAGAATTGACAAAGGACCGGTATCTAGAGATACTAGACCCCTCAAAAGTCAACAATGAAAAAAGAAGCAGCAGTCCAATTAAAGTATGGATGTTATGAAATGAATTGTTCCCTACCCCCAAAATTCACATGTTGAAGCCCTAACCCCCAATGGGACTGTGTTAGGCAGTGGGGTCTTTAAGGAGATAATTTAAGTTAAATGATGTCATAAGCATGGGTCCCTAATCTGATTGGATTCATGTCTTTATAAGAAGACAAAGAGACATCAGAGAGCCCTCTCTCTCTCCACCTGTGCACAGAGGAAAGGCCATGTGAGGACATGGTGAGAATGCAACCATCTGCAAGCCAGGAACGCGATGGGTAAATGACATGAAGAGAGATTTCAACAAGTAGGGAATACAGGTGGCAATTAAACACCTGAAAAAATACTCAAAGTCATTAACCACTGGGCAAACGCATATTAAAACCACAATGAGATATCACTACACACCTTTCAGAATGGCTAAAATTAAAAAAGAAAATAGTGACAACACAAAATTCTGGTAGGTACGTGGAGAAACTGATCACTCATACATGCTGGTGGCAATGTAAAATGATATGGCCACTCTGGGAACTCTTGACAGTTTCATAGAAAACAAGCATGCAACTCTCATACAACTCAGTGATTGTACTCCTTGGCATTTATCCCAGAGAACTGAAAACTTACATTTGTACAAAAACCTGTACGTGGATGTTCATAGCAGCTTTATTTCTAATGGCTGAAAACTGGAAACAACCCAGATGTGTTTGAACGAGTGAATGGTTAAATAAATTGTGGAACATCCATGCCATGGAATACTACTCAGCAGATAAAAGGAATGAACTATTGACATACACAACAAGCTGTGTGAATCTTCAGAGAGTCATTATAAGTGAAATAATTGTCAGTCTCAAAGGCTAATGCCTTTGAGCATTAGCCTTTATTAGTAAATGCCTTTATTTGTAGAGCATTTTTCAAATGACAGTGGAGAACTGATTAGTGGTTGCCAGGGTTAAGGAAGGGTTGAGGGCAGGATGGAAGAGGGTATGGCTTTAAGAGGGAAGCCTAAGGAATACTTGCAGTGATGGAAATGTTCTGCATCTTAACTGTATCAATGCCAGTACCCTGGTTGTGATATTGTACCACAATTTTGCAAGATGTTATCATTGTCGGAAACTGGGTAAAGGGTACACAGAATCTTTATTATTTCATACAACTGCATGAAAATCTACAGTTATCTCAAAATAAAAGTTTTCATTAAAGAAACCCATATTTCCAGCTTTTTAAAATGATTAAGTGCTCAGAAAGATTCATTTGACTAGTAAACTATCCCTTGGCTTTGCATTTCTGTATTTCATTTTATTTTATTCACTTTTAAGAAAGGTAGTGTTGGGGGCTTCCCTGGTGGTGCAGTGGTTAAGAACCCGCCTGCCAATGCAGGGGACACGGGTTCGAGCCCTGGTCCGGGAAGATCCCACTATGCCGCGGAGCAACTAAGCCCGTGCGCCACAACTACTGAGCCTGCGCTCTAGAGCCCGTGAGCCACAACTGCTGAGCCCACGTGCCACAACTACTGAAGCCTGCGTGCCTAGAGCCCGTGCTCCGCAACAAGAGAAGCCACCGCAATGAGAAGCCTGCACACCACAGTGAAGAGTAGCCCCCGCTTGCCGCAACTAGAGGAAACCCACTCGCAGCAACGAAGACCCAAAGCCGCCAAAAATAAACAAATAAAATTTTAAAAAAATAAAAAAAAAAGGCAGTGTTACCAAACTCATCAGGTTGTATGCACTAAATATGTACAGCTTTTCACTTGTCAATCATACTTCATATAAGTGGTTTTGAAAAAGAAAGGTAGTTTTAGCATGTCATATGCATTTTGATTTTAAAAGTAAAACAATGTCTTAAAAAACAACAGATTTTTCAAATACTGTCCTTTTTTAAACATCTTTATTGAGATATAATTCACATCCCATGCAATTCACCCATGTAAAGTGAACTATTCAGTGACTTTTAGTATATTCATAGCATTGTGTAACCATTACTGTAATCAATTTAGAACATTTTCATTACCCTAAAAAGAACTCTTCACCTCTTAGCCCCTGTCATCTTTCAATCCTTCCATCTTCCCAGCCAACTAATCTACTCTCTGTCTCTATAAATCTGTTACTTTTAAAAGGAGAATCATTATCATTAATAAATGATATAAATAAAAGTTTAGCAAAACAGATATTTTAAAAATTACTTGTAATCTTAATATTCTACTAAGTTAATTTTCCTATACGGGCTCTTTTTACTTTATGTATGGAATTAAATACTTAGTACATCTTCCTTTTCTATGTAAAAAACCATATGGATCCCGTTATTCATTACAATTTCTTTTGAATTCTGGAAAGTTAATAAGTAAGTGGTACCCCTGAAAGAATCTTTCCAAATCTCTAGTACCCTATATTGAATTTAATTGAGAATATACTATTAATTACTTTTATTAATTATTAGTAATAATTACTTAGAATAATGCATCATGGTTTTTTAACATACATATATATATATATAGCTATTCTTCTTCAGATTCTTTTCCCATATAGGTTATTACAGAATACTGAGTAGAGTTTCCTGTGTTATACAGTAGGTCCTTGTTGATTATCTGTTTTATACATAGTAGTGTATATATGTTAATCCCAAACTCCTAATTTATCCTCCCCACCCCACATTTCTCCTTTGGTAACTATAAATTTGTTTTCTGTTTCTGTGCGTCTGTTTCTGTTTTGTAAATAAGTTCATTTGTATCATTTTTTAGATTCCACATATAAGTGATATCATATGATATTTGTCTTGCTCTGTCTGACTTACTTCACTTCATATGATAATCTCAAGGTCCATCCATGTTGCTGCAAATGGCATTTTGTTGGGAAGATAAAGAGCGTTCATATAGTAAGTGATTACATTCTGGTCTGCTCCAGGCGTAGCTGAGGGATTTTTAATCCACCCCAGCCATGAAATCCTCTCTTCAAAAGACTTGCCGCTTCTGGCTGGTGTCTGCCTGCTGGGCTCTGCTCCGCTTCCTCTTTCTTGCCCCTCCTTTCTCAGAGGCAGCCCAGAGCCTCCTGGGTGCTTCCTGGCACAGTCTGTAAAGAGCTGAGCTATCATTTGGAAATATTGGCCTTTCCTGTCTTTATAGTTGTTGTGAATTAGCAGCAATTTCTTAATTCAATAAAGTGTTCTTACTTCATTTTTTTACCTATTGTGAGTCTGTAAAATAAGGCTTGCTAACTAGATAAATGTGGTTCTATGTGTGTGTGAGTGTTTAAACTACCTAAGGTAATAAATTGTTTTCATTACTGTAGAAGCATTCATTGTAAAAATAGCAATTCAAAGAATTGTTCCTCTGTTTCAGCCCGTTCCCGGAAGCCCTCTGTACGATGCTTTATTGGGTTAGTTGTGATATAAAAATGAAACAAGTGGGATATTATGTTCTTATAGTAATAATATCTAATTTAGATCTTTAAGTAATTCTGAGGGTTCCTCTTAGTAATCACTCCAGATGAGCAAGATTTAATAATACTCCATAATTTAAAGCTACAGCTTTATTTTAATGTTCACACATTTCAACAGAAAGGCATTTAATTCCTTCTAAACATAGGTCAGGTAAACACTTCTAAGAACACTAATGTGTTATTACCCCTGGCTTGATATTTTGCTTTGCTTGCTGTCTTTCGTAGAGAGCAAAATGTCTAGGCACAGAAATAGCTGTAAAATGGAAATAAGGGCAAAGTTTGACATACTCAGAAAATATACAGTTTCATTTGGCTGTAGGGGGAAAGAAAAGCCCTCTAAGTATATTTGCAGCTGAATAAACTCAGCTCTAAAATTGTCCACATACGAGCTGAGGATTGACTTTTGAATCAGGTCCATAGGAAATACAGGAAAAAATACAATAGATGTAAGCACTGGTTGTTTGGATCCAGAATTTATAGAAAATAAATCATAATGTAAGGAACAAATAGAAGCCAAGTCAAGTTCGTGACTTTTAACTTAACGAGGTATCTGTTCTCTGCTAACATAACAAAACATTGTTTTGAAATTCCTGTGTTCTAACTTCAGAGGATCAATACGTCTTTCTTCCAGGAAGATAATTTAGTAGAATTTCATTCAGTGTTGTGAGTACATATGATGGCTGTTGCTTAAAACTGAAGATGTATATTTATTTTTGATGTGTCGACAACTTGCTGGTGGCAGCAGCAATGCGTAGTTCATTTCTCCGATAATGCTTCTCATCAACCACGTGTATCCAGTTGGATTTCACTTCCGTCACTTCATGCCACTGCATGTGTATTTTCTTTTCCATGCTTTGTTTTTATAAGACCGAGAATATTTTTTTCAAAAGAAAACTTGTAGAAACTTGTAGATGTAACCAAAAAAATGAATGGGAAGGTGAAAATAAGAAGTTGTATTTGGACAGAAATTATAATTTACTTTATAGTCCACATAATTTTTGTAGACGTCTTACTTTATACTACAGTTTTTAAACATTTTCTCCTTATTTTGAGCATTTAAAAAAATGTTGAGAGCGCTTTTCCTACTTCACTGTTATAAGCAAAATAAAAGATAGTTTTGAATGAAAAGAGCATTTTCATGAGCATATCAGCATAGCACAGAGTAAGTAGTGTCTTGATCTTTAATTAGATGAGAATATTTTGACTGCCAGCCTCGGTTTAGAAAATCACAAAACCCATTAATGAAAACAGTTAGTTGATGGTGTAACTCTGTAAGGCAGGTTAGAAGTATTAGAACAAAAAACACTTTGAGCTTCTGTAGAGTTTTTGTTATTCAAAGTGATGTAGGTGTTTAAAATTTCAAGTTATAAAAAAATGTCTATTAATGTTTGGCAGATCTTATCATAATGCTTTGGTATTTAGGCTGCAGGTTATTTTTCTTATATGAAATATAACTTTCAGACTGTTACTGCAGTGGTCATTCCTCTCCCATGTTGGAAGGAATCCAGAATTTCAACCCTTGTAAAATCTCCAATCATGTTTTCACGTCTTGTATACTGTATAATTAACAGCCAAAAGAAAAGCAGGTTTGTATAAATGAGCAATATTTTAAGAGTAAAACTGCAAAAAAAAAAAAAAGAAAAGAAAATGTAATTATGTCATTTATTTTATGAATTTTTTTTCCTTTCTTATTTTTCCCTTAAAAAAAAAACAGGGTTATTTTGGAATTCAGCTTCCTTCAATACTGAGGCTTCATACCTTCATTTTCCTACTTTCCACGGAGAACTTAGTGCAGACGTGTCTTTCTTTTTTAAGACAACAGCTTCATCTGGGGTATTTTTAGAGAACCTGGGGATTACTGATTTTATACGGATAGAGCTACGCTGTAAGTCTTCTTTTCCTTAGAAGTCTATGGGATTCTATTTAGGAGTAAATTCTTTAACTAATTTTTAAAGTACTATGTTTCTACTTTATCAGCTGAATCTTTTCATTGTGTCCTTTTGAAAAAAAACTATGATATTAAGATAGCGTTTTTGCAAGAAAATTACTTGATATTTAACATATATAATAATTTGGGGAAATTACTAGTCTTCTCTAGAACCAACTTAAGTCTTTTAAATTCAAAAAATTAAAAATTTTTAAAAATCCAAATTCTCAGTTAATTTCAAAATTACTTAATTAAATCAACCAGATGTATTGTTTTGATATCCTCTTAGACTGCTATTAGTATTGTGATATCAAATGCATATTGCATGCTTTTGAAATTAAATAAACTTTGAATCACTGTCAAAATTATTTTTATATAAAATGCCAGATGCTGTTTAGTTTTCTTGCCCTGGCTAAATAGCTTTCATTTTTATCACCATGAAAAATTAACTCTGGTGATGAATTTCTTAGAATCCATTTTTTCCCCAAAATACAAATGTATTTTACTGTCTCATTCCACATCTATTCTGTGCCGACATCAATGGTTCCTTCCATAGAGTTCAAACCATTGTCTTCATGTTTAGTGACCGTTGATGCTATGGTGCTATTCCTGAGTATATTGAAGACTCAGCTCTCCACCACGGGGACTACACACTAACGTGAACGATCTTCATGTCTGACATTTCCAGCTCCTGCAGTCGTGACATTTTCATTCGATGTGGGGAATGGGCCTTTTGAAATCTCGGTGCAGTCACCCACTCACTTCAGCGACAACCAGTGGCACCACGTTAGGGTTGAGAGGAACACGAAAGAGGCATCTGTTCAAGTGGATCAGCTCTCACCAAGGACGCAACCCGCTCCGGCTGATGGGCATGTCCTCCTGCAGCTCAACAGTCAGCTCTTTGTGGGTAAGTCCTGCTTTTAGGGAGTTTGTCTTTCATTGCATGATGTAAGTGCAGAGATGGGCCAAAATAAAATGTAACACCAACTATAAGATAATGATAACACCACCACCAAATCACCGTGTATTGAGAACCTATATTCCAGGCTGCGCCAGGTGTTCTATTACTTCCTCGTAACCAACCTGTGAAATGGGTATTATCTCTGTTTTACAGACGAGGTAACTTTCAGGGAGCTGAAATGACCTGTCTTCAGGAATCCACCTAATAAATGAAATTCAAATTTGTGTTTGACTGATGCCTAAACCTGCATTCTTTTATTCCATTCCCATTTTATTGAGATATAATTGACCTACAGCACTGAATAAATTTAACGTAAACATTCTTATTATTACAGATTATGTGACTTGTTTCAGTTTTTCTTTAATATTAATATCTTTAATATAACATTGGAAATGTTTACCTCTTTTACCCAGGAAGTGGAAGAACCCTCCTTATAAATCCAGCTTATGCCAACCAGGGACCCCTGTGTAAAACAGGCCAATAGCGGGGCAAAAAAAAAAAAAAAAAAAGCACGAGCAAAGGGTGTAGGATCCATGATTTGACCAGTTTCACCAGTTCTTCTGGTGTCCCTTATTTTCCCTGTTTTTCTCATGTCTTGTGACCACCTACTTCATATTTATATCCAAACATTGTTCCTTTATTTTCTAAATACATTCACTTGGTATTTTAGAGACTTGATAGCAGAATCCTTCTGGGTGTGTTTGTTTTATTTTACATCTCTGCTAATTACTTAAGAGAACTTATTGACCATGAAGTTCAAGGAATTATGCCTTGATCACTTTTCATACATTTTAGTGTAAATGAGGACACAGCAATGCTGTCAAGCAGGATAAATTGTAAATTATCAGAAGTTATATTTCAAGCACTTGTAAGAGTTATGTTTTAGGACAAAATTCTCATCTGATCCCCATTACATCTTCTCTTGCTTAACAGCCTTGTTTTATTCTCTTTCACTGCAAAGGATGAAGCTTATTTAAGGGTATGGAAATCACAAAGAAATCGTGAAAAGAAATACATAACTTTTCTTTCAATAACATGCTAGGAGCTCAGTCAGGAAATTGACATAGATATTTCTTGAGTTACGAAAAATAAGAGATGGCCACAAGAAAAGGTATGGCAATTTCAAATCTGTCAGGATCTAGGAAATAGCCTTACTATTCTTAGAAATTGAGAAGGCTGAAACAGTCCTCTAATTTTTCAGTGAAATCTGCTGCAGTTTGCCTGTGCATGACCTTTCATTCTTCGTATGAATTTTAACTTCATAGAAATGGAGTCGCTATATATTGTGTCTGATGGGAATCCTAGCCTTAATTTGGTTTCAGGTAGTTGTAATGAATAGAAGTACTATTATGACACACAACTGTGTGTTCGAACAGACTTGAGTCTTTTGCCATCAGTCATGTGTTATAATTTTAATAAGATCTAAGAGACTTCATCTTTATGAGGCAGTTGGTTAGGCTTTTGACATTCCTACATGTGTTAAATTCAAGGATGATTGTGTTACTTGAAAGTTTTAAAAACTGAAATCTTTCTTATGTTTAAGTCAAAGTTGCTGAAAATTAAAAAGGAAAGGCAGAAAGAAAGATCTCTGAAAAAAAAGTTACATCTATTAATAAAAATCTCTTTATACAGTTCCCTCCTTCCTACTCATAGGTAACTGAGCAAATTGAAGTGGTTAATGTGATAATATTAAAGACGGACTCATGTTAAAAAAAAAAAAAAAGGCTTGCAGCCTTAGGTAGAGGCACATCGTTGGCTGTCAAGAGGCCACATAAGGGTCTGTTTTCATCTTCACCTCTACTGCAAGAGTGAACCACTCTTAGGAAAGGGCCCCAAACAAGCTAATAGAATAATACATACAAGACAAAATGGTAATTTGTCAATTTACAACATTACTATCAAACAAATCAGCATTTTTTTAAATTTCTAGATGAAAATACCTTTCCCCTGTGGGAAGATTCAATAGAATTTAAATTATAATTAAAAGGTTATACTGAATTAGCATAAAGTGGGTGAAAAGTAGTAAAAAACTAGTAATAATTACAGCTAGCTTAATGTAGCACTACCGAGACCAAAAATAGTTCTCTGCCTTTGTAAGAGTATGTTTCAGTGGAAGAGACAAGAGGCAGCCAATAAAAGAGTAAAAACGAAGACAGAATAAAAAAACAATATGTATATAAATATATATAAAAACAATTTACATATACACACACAGGCATGCATACACACATATGTCTGTATGTGTGTGTGTATGTATATAAAGTTTCAGGTAATGATAAATACAATAAAGTAAAAAGTGAAGTAAGGCATCAGGCAACAATTTGGTTTGGGGGGCTTCTATGTCAAGTAGGGTGCTCATGGAAGTCCTCTCTGAGGACCTTACATTGGAACAGAGGCCAGATGAAGCAGAAGAGGGAACCCTGGGAATATCCGAAGGAAGAGAATTCCAGGCCTTGGGAATGAACTTCTCAGGAGTTAAGGAGTAAGTCGTGGTGGCTGAGGAGAGAATTGGTGTGAGAGGAGGATGGCGCAAAGGCCATGGTGAGGAATTTGGATTTTGTTCTAAAGCATCAGACGAGTGGCATGGTCTAATTTACGTTTTCCACGTTCTCTCTTACTGCTGTGAGGAAAATGGATGGAAGGAAAGGGTAGAAGCAGGCCACGGCATCAGTCCCCATGAGAGATCGTGGTGGCATGGGCTAAAGGGGAAATGGTGATAAAGAGAGTCGGGACATATTTTACATGGAGATGCACACCACTTGCTAGTGCGTCGGTTATCGCTGTTAGTGTTTCACTCTTTTTACTCCTGCTAATAACCTTTGGCAAGGTCTTTGCGTTACTCACATCATTTCTCAGTCTTTAATTTCACCTGAAGTTAACTTTTCTTGTTTTCTTCCTTAATCCTAACTTGTAGCATGATTAAAGCTGTTCCCTGGTCCCACATATACAATACAGACCACACTTGTGCCAGGCTGGAAAAGACCCCTGGTTTTTCTTCATAGTCCAGAGAAAATATCCCACCTCCTTCAATGAGGTTCCACCCGCCCCATAATGACACTCTCACGAGGAAATCTGGCTGCTTTGTTCATATGTTCTGTGTCAGCGCGTCACATGTAGAAGGACGTTGTCTTAGAAACTGTTTGCCCCTGTGTTAATACCTTCAAAGTGCTGGAGTTAAGTCTGCTCTCAGAGCCAGTGATCCTTGGGTGACTGGCTCCGCTTTAATCCAATATAAGTGATTTTCTGGTTAAAATTTTAAAGGGCAATTTCATTTCCCTTACTTACAGGTTCAAGAGCTTAATTTGTAGTTCACCCATCCATATTAAAAAATAATTATGACTGATCAGTATTTTCAACCGTGCATAACGACTATCATTTGTATTTGGGTATCAGGACAAAAGAATGAGATAGATATAATTGCAAAGAGTAAGTCTACAGTTTTCAGCGTCACTTTCTTTTCCCTAATAAAAATGTGTAAATTCAGACACATAATGATGACGATGACGTTTTAAATTCTGTGGAAACACAGTTTTTATAACTGCAGGGCAAAACTGAAAGACCAAGTTAGTATCAGTCCGTCAAAGTTAGATTATGTTATTACCCCAGCATTTAGCAGCTTTTACCAAAAATTCACCTTCTTGTTTGTAAACAGATGTAGCACAAAACATTAAACCTGTTGTGGAATATTTCAAATACTAAATGAAGTCATTTTATAGCACTACAAATATGAAACAGTAGAAATTTCGGTAATGTAGAAATTTGTTTGTTTGAGATACTATCTTTAACTCTTTTACCTACAAGTAGGGTACAGATATTTGAATGTATGTTAATTTTGAATTAAATTATTTTGTCCAGCTCCCTGTGCTACCACAGCCAGACCTATGTTGATGATATTTGTCGATGTTCCTTTTTTTTGAGATTAGAGTTTTTGGCGGTCTCTCAGAAGTGACTGCTGCAAGAGGATAACATGAAAGAATCCAGTGTGCTTTTCTCCATTGCTTGCTTCACTCTCTCCCCTAAAGACCAATCATAAAGTGTGTTCACATCTCAGAGCGAAACTCTGAGGCAAGACTAATGCTTTAACTTCTGAACAAAATCAGTAAAAATAAATAGAAAGCACGACTAAAAACGTGATTCAGCTGGGCAACAATTATATGGCAGCTGAAATAGGAATAAGGAAGTGATAGGTAGTTTCGGAGATTCAGCTGGTGTTAGCCTACACCACAGAATTATAACAGAAGGACTTTAACAATCCCTGCAGTTCCCAATATTGGCACAGCTGTCTTCAACTAATCGAAACTGTAGGATGGCATGCGAAGTGAAGGAGTAATAAAATAATGAACAGAAATCCCTGTATGAAAAAGTTAACGTTAATGTAGTGTGATAGTCAGATGAGGAACAGTAGCGACAATGCAATGAACATCTTCCCTTCCCCCGAATAATCTCAACCATTACATTGCTTTTCGGTGTAAAAGTGATGATTCCCCTCCTATTTGTAGCCCATCTTTCTCTATTCTTGTTCTAAATTATGGCACTGGGTCTTTACCAACCTTTTCACGTTCTCTCGCTTTGTCCTTTTTTGTATGTGTGTGATTTATGACATATCTTAGTTAAACAGTCCTATTCAGAGGTGCTGTTCCCTACCTTCAAAAAGAAGTTTAGCAACATGACGCTGATTGGTGTGATTAACATATGCCCTTGACCTTGTAAACACTGAGGACTCAATGTTGAGAGTCACTGCTGTGATTTTACACCCACAGACATGCTCCAACCACGGAAATGAGGCAGAGAAAAGAATCAATCATTTTTTTAAGCTGAATTGTGACAGTGGTCATTTTCTGTTTGGGCTTGTAAACTCAGCATTTTTCTTAGAAGCGTCTTAAATTAGCCTTGAATTGATTTTCATTCAACCAGCTCTAAAATTTTTGTTTGCAGCCTAAATTTTTCACTGACAGGTTATTAAACGGGGCAAACTTCATTTCGATACTTTGGGACCAGGGCCCGAAGGAGAAGTAGGGACTCCTGACGTAGACTCACAAGTCATTTACATTGCGTTTGAACTGCATCAAATCTACAAATATTTATTAAGTATCAAGAGCAAACAATCTCTAAATGCCATACTCAAAGGTTAATGCTGAACTCTAAGCATACTGAAGCTCTGAAAGCTGGTTTTCAACCTACTTACACACTCATATGGCCTGGGGAGCTTTTGGGACACTGGCAGTGCCAGTACAGAGATATTTATTTACTGTTGATGGGCATTTGTATACTTTCAAAGTTGCATATTACAAACACATCGTTGTGCTGGTCTTTTGGTGAACATATGCTTTTATATCTGTGGGGTGTGTACGTGGGATGGAGTTATTGGGTCACAGGAATGAGCGTATGCCAAGCATCAGGGGACTCTACCAAATCTCTGTTGGCCATTTGGGCAGCGTCCTTTATGAAGTGGCTCTTCAGATCTCTTGCCCATTTTTACAGGGTTGTCCTCTTTTAAAAACAAATTGTAGAATTCTTTATATATTTTGGATGAGTCCTTTTCAGGTAAATTCACTACAGATATTTTCCTTTTTCTCTGTGGATTGCATTTTCACATTTGGTAATGGTGTGTTTTGATGAGCAGAAGTTCTCAATTATAATATATTCTAGATTTTTTTCTTTTTGCTTTCGGTTTGTTTTTGATAGGCTAAAATATAGTTACAGGAAGAGCATGCCAAACAACTTTATGTTTGAATAATTTTTATTACAGACTAATTTTCTTTTGTAGTCGTAAATATGTTCCCTCATTACCAAAGTGCAGTGCAATAAAAGTCACATTTCTCTTTAATGTAATCATATCATTTATTTCAATTATTTTCTTCTCCCCTCCTTGAGATGTCTTTTTCATGATTAGCCAAAGAAGCTCCCAGTGTACTTTTCTGTGTCTGAGTGACTGTTGACTAAAATCAGAATTCAGATGGGACCTCTTGAAATCAGAGAATATGACTAATACCACCAACATTCATTTCTTTGAAATAGACCTTAGTATGGCCAAAGCAGACAGTGCTGTGGCCTTAAGTCTGAGTAGGCCCATCTTTCCCTGCTGCCACTACCACTGGGACGTGTGCTCACCACTGACTCTGGTTCAGGGAAAAGTGACTGAATTTTCTGCCTGTGACACGGTTGCTTACACCGCCTGCCTCTTTCAACCATGATCGTTCTTTAAACGTGAGGGAAAACAGTCCTCCTCTTCCCAGCCCGCCCAGGGCTTTGCTCAGTGAGGAACATTCCATGGCAAAATTATAGCTGGGCTTCCAGGCTCACAGCTTTCTACACTGACTGATACCATCATTGCTGCAGGGCTGCATCTTCCCCAGACCTAGGGGATGGCTGGGAAGGACAGGAACGCGTGACGTACAGAGGACCGCTTTTCCCGTCAGTCCCCTGACTTGGTCGTGGCCCAGCCCTCATGCCCAGTCATTTCCCTGCCCCCAGGTGACCCATGATCAGGGCCTTCCCTGCCTTTCTCTGCACAGCACCCTGGTCAGAGAGAACCCCTGTACTCTGACAAGCTTCTGTAACTTTGGATTTTGAAGAGAAGTGTGGGGATCTTGATTTCTTTTTTCCTCTAAGGCCCCTGGGCAAATTACACAGTTGTTCCCAGTTAATCCTCAGTAATATTCAAGCACAGCACATAAATAATTTGCCATTAAAAAATGAAAGGTCTTCCTGCCACAAAAGTAGTGGAAAATTGGCATAGGAAAGAGCCAGCTTGTACTCTGTGACAGTAGCATCTGTCACTTAGTCTAACTTCCTGAGAGTGTGGAATGTGATAAAGGGATTGGGCTCAGTCTCTACGCAGCACCTTGCACACTTATTTAGGTGCAGTATCCCAATACTGTTATGTAAGGGAACAGATTCAGTTATATTCATCCACGTAGAAATGTTGGGTATTTATTTCACAGAATACTCAGTGTTTGTGAAGTTACGGAATCCATTATATCTGATATAGTATGGCAGGTAAATTGATAGAAAATTAATTGGAAGACAGTTCCAAACACAATAACTCAGCAGAAACCTCCAGAATCAATTAATCAAACTGCAACTCATTTTAATTGGACATACTCTAACCCAGAAAAGTCATTGGAATCTTTAATTAAGCTTTCAGGCCCAATCCTATTTACATTAGTCATGTTTTCCTGAACAGTTACATCTTAAAATAAAAGGTTATTAACTTGAAACCTAATGGTAAAGTAAAAATCCTCAATACATGTGTGCTGCAAATGTTTATATCTAATTAGACATTACATTTTTTGGGTAGTTTAAAAATGTAGTTTAAAACTGTTTGATTAGGCAACCATTAACTCTTTAAAAGTATGGAATTAAGAAGTCCTGTTTACAAAACTGTTGATTTTCGTCTCACTATTACGAATGCTCTTTAGGCATGTATTTCACATGTCTACATGTGTATTTTCACCTGTTAATATCCCCATCCTCTGACCTTCCTCTCCACGGGGTATCTATTTCTGCCACTGACACCATGTTGTGCTCACGTCTCTCTGTCTAAATCCATTACTAGACTGTGAGATCTCTGAGACCACGATTAGTTGCATATAACTCTGTACCTCCAATGTCAGACAGTGTCCAGCAAAGAGCTGCTAAATAAAGCTTGCAGAACTGAAATGCCATTCAAACCAAAAGTGGTCTGAGGAGAAGAAAATGGAAGTTTTCTTCTTTGACCATATTCTTATATGGAGAGGAAAGGGGCGGCCTTGTAGCGAAAGGCCAACTGTAGGTTTTAGTCTTAACTCTGCCTCTGACTAAACGTGTTTATTCTAAAATTTCTCAGCTATGCCCATGGGCTAGTCCCTGGACTTTTCTATGCCTCTAGTTCCTCGTCATCTGAAACAAAACAGCAGAAAACAAACAAGAATGAATGAATTGGAACCAGTGAAAATGGATTATTCAGTTGTTGGACTCTGGGTTATTTAGTTATTATTATGTCACTGGTAGAATGAGACAAACCCCTAAATCAGAGAGACTGTAGATGTTTCAGAGTGACAAATGCATAACAGGCCATGATTTAATGTTACTGTATACTATAAACTCTACACTGTGATTTAAAATACTGTAACACGAAGTCCATGAAATACACCAGGAACACACCTCTAATCCAGATTTCACTGTATCTGGCCCTCCTCCAAAGAGTGCCTGGGCCAAAGCTAAAACCAAGGCTGCAGGCTGCCTTCCTTTCCCAGGAAAGAAAACTCCAGCAAGGATGCCGAAAGAATCTCTGTCACAGACTTGACTGAGCCCTAGACTTTCTTACTGAGTTGAGTTAGCAGCAGCTTTGATGTGGAAGGAAGAGAAAAGATGTCCTCGGGGTAAGGGGAGAAGAGAGACTTCAAGGATGGCAGGAGATTGAGTAAATGTAGGACGGATGAAACAATTGTGTCAGCAATTCTGAAACTCTGGGATAAAAGCAAGTCCTTCTCTTCCTTGCCCACATAAACTGGAATTGTAAGATGTCTGGCTCCGTACCATACTTCATCAGGATTTATAAATAGAAAATATGACCCACACCCTTAAGACTTTCATATTCTTCATTGAAAAGACACAAATTATGTCAACTGAAGCCATTTGAATACAGATATTTAAATACAGTCATTTGAAATATAAGACTAAGTAGCATTAGTACCATGAGTTCAGAATTCTCAGAAATTCTTTTATTGTCCTTTTCATGGTGTTTCATTATCCAAAAACATAGAATTAATTGATTCAGAAATATTTATTGAGTTTTATCGACAATCTCAGTCCCAGGGACCCAAACATCCCTGTGAGGAAAGGCTGTACCTCTCTTCAACTTTTGAAGCACCAAGCTCCCATCTACTACTCCTAAGGTACAGTTGGTTTAGTGAATGAGTGTGTTAATTATTTACTAACAGTAAATTCATTGAGAAGTAATAATTATTATCAATATTAATTGATAATTAGTTATAATTATACATAATTATAATTATAGATAATTATAATAGTTGCACAGCTATTATGTGTCAGGCACTGTTCTTTGTTCTGGGGATATAGTGTGATTGAAATAGCCCTTATTGAATGTGTATTTTGCTGGAGATACACTGATAATATACAAGGAACACTGTACAAAAGTAAAGCTTTCTAGATGATGACAAAGACGTACTTATTTAGGGTCTTTCTGGCCAAATTTTGGTTCTGAAATACCAAAAAATAAACAAAAAACCAAAACCAAAAAACCTGTTGAATCTCTGAGAATAGGAGACCTTAGTTAAATGAGGCTAGATTAGGAACTAGCTAAATGAAGTTGGGGGTGGGCGTGTAGGGAGAGTTAACACATTCTGGGAAGAGAGTACAGGTACAGAGCAGGTGTAGGATCCTGGAGGTGAGGCAACATCGTCTGTTCAAAGATGAAGCTCCTTTTGAGAGGCCCCAAGGCCACCTAACTGTCTCTGGGTAAACCGCCCAGATTATTTAGACTAGGACACTATTTTCCTCCTTCAAATTCTGAGCATTAATGTATGGTATTCCTGGGCACCAGTGTATGTGCAAGTGCACCCAGAGCTTACATTCCCATTAAGATAGTGCTTTAAGTGACTGTCTGCATCAGGTTCACCTGTGTGCTTGTTGACCGTTTAGATTCACAGCCTTTTTTTCTGGTCCACACAATCAGTATTTCTTGGGACAAGCTCCTGACCCTGTATTTTAAGAAGCCTTGCCATGTAGTACTCATATTCCTTAACGTTTGAGAACCTCTGCCTTAGAATAGCAGGGTCTGATTCTACCCAAACACTGTAAACCCCTTCAAGGGTGACTTGGTAAATACATGTTGTTATATATTATTCAATAAATGTTACACCACTGTGTGTCCTCATTAATCCCCTTTCCTGATTTCGTTGAGAATCTCTAACAATGAACATTGGTCCAACACTTAAAAAAAATTCACTGGGAAATATGCCTGACAGAAGCAAATACTCTGGTGCTCAAACTGATGCTGTGTGTTTTTGATGAAAAGATAACAACCAAAAGATCATATCAACGCACAGTCAAGTTAGAAAAACTCAGGGATTCCTTCATAGTTCTCACTAAATTAAAACTGTCCCGGCATCAGGATCAGGTTTCAATGTGAAGGACGAACCACACTTACCCACAAATATATGCTTATTTAAAATTGCAAGAAAAAGGTTAGTTTCTACATAAGAATATCAATGCATATCACTGTTATTTTGAATGAAAGAGACTTTAAGTTCTTTAAAATAAAGAGACTGATTAAAAAAAGTCTCCAATTTAAAGTTTAATAGAACTCTTTTAGAAAACAAATCTATAACAAATTCAACCTTTGGGGAAAAAAAACATGAATCAATGTTTTATCTTTTTGAATTCTTCTACTATTTTGTCACAAATCGTGCTTCTAAAAGTATATTGGCTCTTCAGACTCCAGTGGTTCTCTGTTAAGGCCATGATTTTGGCCGCCCTCTGTGAGGCCTCAGTTTTGTGTGGTCTTAAAATCCTGAACAAAACACCTAGGAACGTGTTTGCATTTGCAGTATTTCTCTTTTAGGTGGAACGGCCACCCGACAGAGGGGCTTTCTGGGATGCATTCGGTCTCTGCAGTTGAACGGAATGGCCCTGGACCTGGAAGAAAGAGCCAAGGTGACTCCGGGAGTGGAGCCGGGCTGCAGAGGGCACTGCAGCAGCTACGGGAAGTTGTGCCACAACGGCGGGAAGTGCAGGGAAAAGCCCAGCGGCTTCTCCTGTGACTGCACCTCCTCTGCATACGCAGGGCCGTTCTGCTCAGACGGTGAGTGTGACGTGGGTGCCCCAGCAGCAAGACAATCCAACGTGAATAAAACCTCCCACAGTTCTTTTTCTGTGTAGCTATTTGAAACAAAAGTATTTCCATTTCTGAATTTTTTTTGGCAAATGGCCTATTTTATGCCAATGACATTTCATTACTTAAATATTTGCCGCGGTTCTTTGAACACCCTGTTTATCGATGGTAAACCCTGTAATAGTCGCCTCTAGGTGTTGTAGAGTGTTGGCTGCGCAGTCTGATCTTTTCTATCTACAGCTAATGCTCTTAAGTAATATGGGTGTCAACAACCAGTCCCATGGGCAGTTCTCATTTTTCAAATCATTAAAAGCATTATTGTTATTTTTGAAGATGGTCAGCAATGCAAAGACATTTAGGAAGCTTTGTTGTTTTACCAAACAAATATTATTTCCAGGAATATAAATAACGTTTCCGTTCAGTATTGATGTGTAACAACATAGAGATACGCGGTCGTTTTGCTCTGTGAAATGCCTACTGTCTGTTGGTGAAGTGAAACAGTGGGCTGTTTTTCAGCTGGTCTTGTTCACTGATCCGTGTCATGGAAGAAGGAACGAACTGAGTGTAGTGCTCAGCGTTCTGAACAGACTTCCATGAATAGACAAATGTTTGCTATAGTTCCTCATAGAAGAATGTCAACCAGTTTAATTCAGTTGCTTTATTTAAGTGTTTCTGGGCTACTGAACCTTTACCTGAAGGAGGCTAACGAAAACTGGCTGCAAATTGAATCAGTCCCTGATTTGCAATGAAAGCCTTTGAGATTATTTAATGGAAAGTTGGCCAAAGTGCACTCTCCAGGTCATCTACTTTTTATCAGGAATAAGTTATCATTTGAAATCAACCTGTGGTAATCAATCACTGCTGCTACCATTCTATGCTTCTCACGTTTAAAGTTAGAACTAAGACCCGTGTCTTTACATCCTCATGTCTTTATAAGAGGATGCCTTTGTTTTCTGGATCTAAGTGATTTCCAGTTCATCTTGCTAAGTGTAATCAGGAATATTATTCTGCATCCACATGTTATGTAGTATCTCAAACGTGTATCTATACGTAGTAAAAATAATAAACAGGCAAAAAACCTAAAGCCCTGAGGGAGTGGAGATGTTGCTACATTTATCCGTGAGCATCATCTGAAGCTCACGTTCAACAACTGCCCTGTATAGTAATGGAGGAAAGCAGAGTTCTGGGATCCCGAGCTAGTTACCTCTCCCACCACCCTCTTCACTTTTATACAAATCTATTTGGTGTGTGTGTGTGTGTTTATGTGCGAATTTAGGATATTAATCTTGTGTAAGTAAAATGATTTTTAAAAGTGTGGATAGTTATTTTTTAAATTTGAAAAGTATCAGTATAACCGAGACAACATCCTTGTTTCTTAAATTTTTTAATGTAAAATGTGCTTATCATTTCAGAGATTTCTGCCTATTTTGGATCTGGCTCATCTGTGATTTACAATTTTCAAGAAAATTACTCCCTAAGTAAAAATTCCAGCTCCCACGCGGCTTCATTTCACGGTGACATGAGGCTAAGCAGGGAAACGATCAAGTTTAGCTTCCGCACCACACGGACCCCGAGCTTGCTGCTCTACGTCAACTCCTTTTATAAAGAATACCTTTCAGTTATCATTGCCAAAAATGGTGAGCGCTGTTCAGACAAGGGAAAACTGGGTTAGAACATTAGGTCAGGAACAATGTGGATCCTTCTCATGCTCCCGCTGCTCAAACTACAAACAGGAAAAGAAGTGTGCCTGTCCTGTGTATTCAGTTTTGTGTTTTCAGTACTGTCCTATCAGCTTAATCTAAAAGGACTATTTAAAACACTTAAAATGCCTGTATCGCTTTATAATTTTGGTAATTTAACACAATCAGTGTGAATTTTTAATTTATGTAGATAAAATATTATATTTTATCATTGCTAGGATCACTTTACTCTTCCATGTATCAGTATCAGTTTTGTGGTTCATTTTGAAATAAGATGCCTATTTGTACATAACAAGTAATTTCCTTTGAATCAAAGTAGAGAAGTTTTGAGAGAATGTTAACAAACTAGCATTATGTGTAAGAAAACTTCCACAAAATAATCTGTTGGTTCTGATTTTCGGCCATAAAGTAGTCACGGGAAATGCTAGTACATCGATGTAGGGTAATGGTATGTGGCTTAGGACGTGTGTGCTACAGAAAACCACTTACTGTTATTGTTCTCTTCCCTTTATCTGGATTAGAGATAAAAATGTTATGAGTAAATCCTCTGGGTGAGGAAAACAAACGAACATACAAACATGTGAATATATCATTTCAACTAAATCAAATATGGCCCAAGGTCACTGAACACCACAATAAAAATAATATTGTCCAATAAGTATATTTCTCCTCACTGTATACATTTTGAGCTTGAAGCTTATCTATATATATTAGGACATTTTCTCTGTTAAACTGGAAGATATCCTGTGAAGTAAATTTATTGACATCTTTGCAGGCAATTAAGTGAGTAGTGTTTGCTTATAATAATTCCATTCATCAGTTGCATTTCAGGAATGGTAGATATATATTTTTTGAAAGATGAGATGATAGAAACAGCGTTATTGCAATATTCCACGGTAGTTTGGCGCTTCATAATATACTAAATCTTACTTTTTAAGTTAGAGGCTAGTACAGGGATTTGCAAATGCTTGCTCACATATTTGACAAATTAAAATTTTGCAGGAAAGAGCCTGCTTATTCGCAGCATATTTGCTCTTGATTTTGAAAATAGTGCAATTTCACATGGAAACTGACTTCTAGGGATTATGAGGAAAGGATACATGCAAATGAACTACTGTGAATTTTCCCCCAGAAATAAATAAATATCAAAACAGGACTCTTGAGTTTTTTTAAGTCGTTTTTAAAATACAATTTTAACTAAAATATAACTTTTTCCCCCTACTTTAGGAAGTTTGCAGATCAGGTACAAGCTAAATAGACATCAAGAACCCGATGTTGTTAACTTTGATTTCAAAAACATGGCTGATGGACAGCTTCACCACGTAAAGATTAACAGGGAAGAAGCAGTGGTCTTTGTGGAGGTAATAGAGAAAATGCAACAGAAGCAATGGTTGAAATTATGCTCCCCGGCAAGAAGGACCTACAGCAGAAATTGGATAATGGATAGATTAAACAAAGACATCCTTTCAGTTGCTGCTCTTGGATAGATCATAGACCATCAGACGTGTTCAGTGTTTTTAAGCAATAAGATTCTGTCCAAAATATTATTAATATTTGATACTTAAAATTGCCAAACTTTCCTATTTGTTTTGCTTTACTCAGGAGGGAAATACTTTCTAGTTTAGCATATTATGCTATTGGTAAGAGCATTGCTACTCTAATGAAACCAGTTTACTTCAGATGGGTATGCATGCAACCATAATTCTAGCACAGAAATTAATGATTGCAATATCAGAATAAATTTTAAAATGATGTGAATTACAGCAGAGAAAGTTGAATTATTCACTCTACCAGCTTTTGAAGAAAAGCACTAATATTTCAGCCCTCTAGGTAGAGGAAAATTTCTTAGCTGAATGACTCAAGTGAAAATACCCAGCTAAGTAAAAATATCAAGATGAGAATAGCTTGTATCTTTTTGTTGGTTTTCCCCATTTTGGCTTTCTTATACAGTGGAGAAAAATAAAGTGATATAAGGGGATAGAAGGTGGGGTGCACTGGTATCTGAGGGTGCACAGAAATAGTTTAGAAAATAATATTCACCTGTATAAATGACTAACTCTTTAAACTTTGTTTTCCTCAATCTTTGGGACCATATTAACTATTGCCTATTTTATCATTTTCTTTTGTCTTCCTTTGCCTCCTGTCCTCTTCTCAACAACGGCATCCGTTTGGATGTTTGCACCTCATGTAACAATTTTATAGATTGATGAGAAAGCGAGGAGACAAGTCCACCTTGCATCAGGTACAGAACTCAGTGCGGTCAGATCCCTTGTACTGGGCAGGATTCTAGGTAAGTAAAAGGAATGGCCTTTCGCCTAATCATGATGCATAAACATGGACCAGAAGAGTCATATGCCAGACACACAGACACACACACACACAGACACACACAGACACACATACACACACGCCACATGCAAATTCATCATGCCAAAAGAAATCTCTTGCATAATTTCATTTCTGAAGTGAATGATAATCAAGGCAGAAGCTGTACTTTCTCAAGGGTATATGTAATCGTGAGTAGGGACATTGTGCAAGATGAGCAAGCATGCTACTTTGATAGTAATGCCACTCTGGCGTGTGCCACGCTGTCAGTCCAGCATAATGAAACACGGTATTGCCCTCACACTTCAAGAATATCAAATAAAAGTAGAAATAACAGACTGTGTATCAGTCAGCTGCCAAATATATAAACCATCATCTAATGATAAAACTAGGATTAGATCTAAAAGAAGATGGAGGAGGAAGCAATTGCTTTTCTGCTGCTTAGTGAATTTGCTTTAGGTTGTGGCCTGGATCCTGTTTGCCTTGTTGAGATGCAGTGGCCAGCCACTCCTGCTAGAACCCAATGACTTATAACCCAGTGTCTATCTAAATGCCTTATAATTCTTATTTCTATCCACTAGTTACTTCTGATAATAGCACTGAAGTAGAAACATACTCTTGCCATTTTAACATCAAAATATGTGCGCTTTTTTTTATACTTGCCAGCAAGGACTAAACGGAAAGAGGGGCAGTACATTTTAAAAGGGATTTTCTTTTTAGTCATAAAAGTGGGGGTGGGAGACTTTCTGTAGTCTGGTTTTCCTTCCTAGTTTGATATTTGACCCTAACCTCGAATATTTTGTCCAAGATAATGAATGGAATCTTTTATTTTTTTGACCTTTTCAGTTACTTATACCTTGATATACCATTTCTTGCATTCCCTGTACATAATCTCCGAATCTTGAGAATGTTTGATCAGACCTGTGGGTGAATGATCAAAATATCGGCCCTTGAGAAGGTTAATAGTTAAGTTGGTAAATATTTATAGGCTTTCTGGTACTATGATAAGCACCAGTATTGTACGCTCTTATTCTCCAAACAAGCAGGGGAAGTATCAATTGCATTGCTCTTCCAGTATGCTATAGTGGAGACAAAAAATATGTGCAAAGTACTACTTAGATACTTGGAAGCTTAATTGGAATATCCCAAGTGAGTTTCATAGTATAAGTTACATAAATTCAACTACAGTAATTAAAAACTCAGATAATTATAACCAATCCCGATTTCAAGAGCTCCTCAGTCTAGCAAGGTCTGAGATGAGGCATTTTACATAAAAATGTAAAATGCAAGATAGAAAATTCTAACAATTATGCATAATGTTGATAAAATCATATTTTTGAAGAAATAACATCTTCAAATTTAATGCCAGAGTTGCTGATGAAAATATTTTGTGTGAATAGAAATAAGTCAAATATATTATAAAAGAATTGGGAAACTGATCTGCATTTTATGAGGAGGATTGTATTACTCAAACAGTAGAATAATAGCATTCATTATATAAATATTTGTCTCCCTTTTTATGATGAATATCGCAGATTAATGAGGAGTTAAAGATGTTAATGTTTTCATTCAAGAACAGAGTGTTATTAAAATGCATATCACTCATGCTGAAAATTAAGATTAAAGTTCAAAAGTAAGAATTTGGTACGTGCCTAAGGTGTGGATCTTGACCAAGGACTAATATTACATTCAAATCATTTGTAACTCAAAGGAGACTAAAAATTTATGGTCATATGGTATGGTATATGAATTTACAACAAAATGTTATGTACTATATTATTATATTGTAATATGGTATATTAATTTATAGCAAACTTGATGCTAAAATGGAACTAGTAGTTTTCCAGAGAGTTACTCAGTCTTGAAGTTTCTTATTATGTTAGTCAGGGTCCTCCAAGAAGCCACTGCCAAGACAAAATTAACCATGTGAGGATTTTATTAAGGGGACACTTGTGAAAGAGAACGTGTGGAGAGAGCTTGCCAAGACTGGGAGAGCCATCAGATGCCATGCAGCTCTGCCTTCAGGTGAAGGAGAGAGGGAGGGAAAGTTAGACAGAAGCATCCTAGACTTCTGTGCAGTCAACAAAGGTTAAACAGTCTTTGGGGAGCCCATGAGTCTGTCATCCATCAGAGGAGTCCCATGTTTCCAAAGGATGGGTCTGCCTTAGAGTCCCTGCTATGATCAGCTGTTGGCTGGGAACAGCCCATGGGAAGCAAGGCACTGGCCCAAGTATGAGGATGGATTTCAGAGCCCAGCAGCTGGGGCCCTTGGTCAATTCCTCTCATCTAGTTGGAGGTCTGCAAGGCACATTCTCATGTGCTCACACTTATCAACTATGTTTTTCATTTTTGTAAGTCTGTTTGGCTCCCTTGTTCATTTAGCACATACTTTGTGATCACCTGTTGTGTACACAGAGAATGCCACTCAGCAAGGCAGACACTGCATCTGCCCTCACAGAATTTATGGTTAGTGAGCATACAGATAATCATTATGCAAAATGTTCCTGTGTATCTAATTGAGTATAATGTACCCTATGTTGCTTGGGATAAAATAGTTCCAAATTATCCTCCAAATTAAAATAAATTAAAATACGGTGGGACTTCCCTGGCAGTCCAGTGGTTCGGACTCAGCACTTTTACTGCCGGGCCCCGGGTTCAATCCCTGGTCAGGGAACTAAGATCCCGCACGGGGCAGCACAGCCAAAAAAAATAAAATAAAATAAATACTTGTTTCGTTTTATAATTTCTGAATATTTCTTTTAAGGCAGCAGAAAAAAACATTGACCAGTTTTTTGGGAGGGGTTATAATTTGCCTATTTTCAACCAAAGACTTAAGGATATGACCATCCACTGCCACTTTAGATGGAAACCCAGAAATAAAGGAAATTCTTCCCCTCTTTCACTTTTCTCCAGTACTCATTTCTTAAACTTAGGAAGAATCATGGGAATAATTTTGGATTACTGTCACTATTAATCAACATTACTAGCAGGTGTTGAAAAGGAGGGTAACTTTTAGAAATAATAAGTTGTACTATGATGACATGGAAACCATCTCTAACTCCCTACTACACTTAAAATATTTAAAGACTCAATAACTTTGGCGTTAGTAGTCATTAGTAGTTGGGAGCCAGGGTGAGATGATCCAGCTGTTTGCCAAGCAGCTCGATTTAGATACTCCTGTATTCAATAAAGTACATTAAATTTGCTTTTCATATTTAAAATGCACTATAAAATTAAACTCTGGGTTCTATATCTGGATACTTTTATATGTTAGAATCATATGTTTTATGATTTATTTGAGTAGAAGCTGGATGATTATTTTCACTCATCCTGAGTAGTAGCTTTTGTATATTAGAGGTGATTGATGACCATTGAGGATCATTTCTCTCTTCTGAGGCCATAGAGCCAGGGAGTACACTCAGATTACCGCAGTGGAGGTTTAGCCCAGATGTAAATAAAGTCTGTAGTCATCTAGGAAAGGACATCTACTCAGTCTCCGATGAAGAGCTTTGAGAACAATCTCAATGTGTCAGGAACCGTTCATGTAAAACTCACTTAAGAGCCCAGACGTGAGGAAAAAACATGAGCCAGGTAACCTAAGGGCACTGCAATTTTGTAAATATATTGTGAAACGTCCCTTAAGATAATGGAGGTGTTATTTTAAAAGCACGTTTTAAAAGAGAAGTATAGTTTAGAGCAAGAAAAGTAAGGAATCTACTTAAAGTCATTTTTTTGTATTCATCAGCTTGAGTTTTGAAAATTTTAATAATTAAAATGTCATAGACCATCTTCAGTACTTAGCATGACTTCATCCTTGTGGCGGCTTTAATCGTTTCCAGACAGTCAGCTACATCACTTTGAATGGGCCATACCTAGAAACTTAAAAACAGCTTTTCTCCTCATCGTGACACCCCAGCATCGATCAGAAGTGTCATGTTCCAAAAGCACAGAGCACTCATGACACTGAAACATATTATCTGATATTAACTATGGAGCAAATGATAAGGTAGACAGTGGGATTTTGTCAGAGGCACATATAATCATGAGTACACGCTCCAGGTGGGATGGGCAAGTGTACGCCTTTGACAAGGACGTCACCTACATCACTTTCACTTGGCCGTCAAACATCGTAAAACAGAGGTCAACTTACACTGCAAAAAATACTAAATGATAAAAGCCAAAGTCACAAATCCCAAATTATATATTTATCAGCTGCCACAATCTAGAAGCCTTCATACAATGATAAAACTCAAATAATTTCTAAACTAAAAAGGAGAAAGCAATTGTTTCTTTCTTTAATTACTGACGTGCTTTAAAATGTACCTGTACCGGGAATAAGTAAAAAATAAAGCCATGATCAGGGACTTGCACTATTGTGTGCGTGAATTTATTAGAGACCAGGCATTGATGGATGAGAGAGAGAGGATGGAATCGACAGGAGGTACGGATACAGGACCTTTGGGGTGGAGAGAGGGCACAGCCACAGCGAAGAGATACTGGACCGGCCAGCCTAATGATGGTCTATAGCACTAGTCAGAAGAAAGACAGTGAAATGTGAATTCTGCTCGTGTTGTCTGTTAAGTATAAAAGAGGGTTGGAGATGGTTTCCATGTCATCAGAGTAAGATATTGTTACCTATATATTATCCTCCTCGCTTGATAGCTGCCAGTAATGCTTGTTAATGATGATTGGAGCCAAAAAGTGTTCCTACATTCCATTCTCATTTGTAGAAGTGAGTACTGGAGGACAGAGAGAAAGCAATTCCTCTCTTTCTATTCTTCCTTCTGAAGAGGCAGGCAGTCTGATGTCGTTTCTTTGTTAAGCATGTTCAAAATGTGTTAAGTACTGAGGCCAAAGTGAATGATTCCTCAATCGGCTCCTTTAAGAGACCTATTTACTCAAAGATTATATAAAGAGACATCTCTCTATGATGTGATTATGTAATTAATCAAAGGAGATATGCAGGTATAAAGTTGTTTTGCTAATTCATTAAGCTTTTATTGGGTCACAGTTCCACCACATGAAAAAAGAAACCTCAATTAAGATCATTGCATACTCTTGAAATTGCATAAAACCTCTCATAGCAAATGTGCCCACATTTTGAATAATGATATAATTTAACCTATTACAAAATGACTGAAAATTACTATTCAGAGGCTGAGTGAAGTTCGACTATTTATTACTTTTTTATGTCAGGTATGTAATGGTGCAAGACCACTGACAGCAAAAATCGGTGGGTACGTCATGGTGGGAAGAGCCAGGTTGCATCAAATAAACTGGGTTCATATTCCTCTATAATTAATAGGCTGTATTACATTTGCTTTGTTTATCCAAAACTCATTAGATTAAGTTCTGAGTTGTGTTTACAGATTGTTTTTTATGTTAGAAGAGTTTTCTAAAAGCCTGAAGACGTTTTCACTCATTGTGAGCGGTAGCTTTGGTATATTTAAAGGCAGTAACCACATAGGGATCATTTATCTCTTCTGAGGCTGCAGAGCGAGGAAGTAACTCAGATTTCTGCAGTGGAGATCTAGGCCAGATGTAAATAAAGTATGTGGTCAGAAGGAAGAGGATGTCTACGGCATCTCACAGAAGAGCTTCAGGAACGGACTTCAATCTCAGGGACATTTTATATAAAACCTGCTTCAAAGCCAAAGGGTACACAAGAAAGTTTAATTCAGTTACTTAAGGACACTGTGATTTTGTAAATGTCCAGTCAGATGACACTTCAGATGACACAGGTCATGCTGAAAGCAAAAGAGAAGCTCAGGTTACCCCGAGATGCCTCACTATAAATAGTTTGTACATTAATCAGGTTCTCAAGGTTGTATCTCAGAGCAGTAGGCTTGGTTGGCAAATAAATACCGTTTATAAAAAAAACTGCTCCTTTATCCACACAGTATTTGCTGTCTGCTTTGCCATTTGACTTTTCCACCAACTGTTGTTGTTGTTGAATCCTTGCTGTAATTGCCTGTGATGGTAAAAATGTCCTGCTGGTCATTAGCACGGCTCCTTTGATTCATTGCACCATTTTCTGGCAAGCTTTATTTATCTTTATGGTTTAAAGGCATTGAGATCCTTTTTTAAGGTGGCCCCTTTTCCATAGGTATGGTCAAACTACTTAGGTTTCTTTTGAGTTATTTGTTTTGTTTTGTTTTTCTTTGTTGTTGTTGTTTTGACAGCCACAAGAAGTTTCATGAAGCACTTCTTGTTTTAATTGTTCTTTATTTACTTCATATCCTTTCCAGAAACAGTCCTCTCTCTGCATAATAAATAGAAAGGTGCTTCATAACGAATTTTACTTCTTGTTACTCTATTTTCTTGTAGAACTTTTGGTAGATTTCTTTGCAAAAGCAGAAGCCATTCCCTTGGTTGGAAGATACAGTTGAAGCTAATTTTTTAACAGGCAAGACCACCTGCAAAATCTGAGTCAGTTAAGAATTTTTCTAACCGGAAACATCCCAAACATAATTGTCTTATCAGGATTTCAATGAAGTAAGAGGCATTTATCTACAATTCCCCCACCTGTGCTGTTCTAACCCTTACATGTTGTTGGCATTTCAGGAGTCAGATAATAGGAAAGATAAATGTTTTTGTCCACTGGCTCTATGAACACAGTTGTCAGTGCAGCTCTCTGATACTATGTACTGCTTATAAGCAACTTAATATAGCTGTTAACTTCATCTGGACTCAACTCTGGGAAGATGGATGCAAAGTCCCATAGTTCCCTTTCTCTCCAGATTCTAGTTCCGACCCATTGACTTTCCTGAAACAAGGGAGTTGATGGTCTAGCGCAGCCAGGTGGGGTGCCTGGGGGCTGCCAGTGAGACAGTGTTGTGAGACTCCCTGCTTCTGGTTGGAAGAGAGTCTGGGGACCAGCCTAGAAGAGTCTTAAGGGAGACCCTGGATTGTGTGGATCCTGGAAAATGCTTGGCTTGCAGAGACCCCTGGACCCCGTGGGGAAAGGGCAGCATTGAAAACTCAGTGCTTCTGTATTCCCTCTTTGCCGAGGAGAGAATGACCTGAAATGTGAGGATTTCCTGACTCCTGAAATTTGGACCATGTCCTCTCTATCCTGAGGTTGGGTGGGCATTTGGATGGCAGCTTCACTGACAAGGACAGCTGCTACGCTGTCTACCTTCTCTGGGCGTCAGCAACCTAAGGAAGGCAGTGACAGAGAATCAACTAGCAGATGAGAAAAACAACCCTATATACAACCCTTGATTCAACAGCAATCAAGTGGGAGAGAAATCAAAACAACCAGAATGAAGCTATTCAAGGAGACAGACCCCATCCTGAATGAAACTAAGTAAGAGCGCTGTAAGGAAATTCTAGCAAAGCAGCAAAAAGACCTAGAGGAACTACAATTATGATTTTTCCAGACTAAAAAAGAATGATCTTTGTGGATACTTGAAATCATCCCCTGGAAGAGCAAGTGAGTGAAGCACGTGACCCACCCAAAAACAAGTCCTAAAAGATAGAAATCAGAAGGGAGATTAAAAGCAGTTAAAGAATATGCAGAGGAAACCAAACGTGAATACTCGGCAGTCCAGAAGGAGAAAAAGGATGAAAGTGAAACAATAGCTGCTTGCACAGCACATGAAATTTTCCAAGCTAAAGAAAAACCTGCGTCTGCAGATTCAAATGGGCCACCGTGGTCTATGCATAAGAGATGAGAGGAGATAAACAGCAGGGACAATCTGATAAAAATTCCTAAGTCACAGGGAATCTTACAAAGTTTAAGAACGAAGTGATAGAGCCAGAAGATGCTGGAGTAAGATATCTAAAGACGATTAAGAGAATAGGGCTGTGCAGAGTCATCCTTAAAATAGACACACAGAGAATCACCTAATCCATCAAGATAAATTTCTGTTCCAGATACACTCCATCACATTTTCTAATTTATTTCTTCATAGCATTATCAGTCTTCAGAATTTTCATCCATTCCCGTTTCATGTTTATCGTCTGTCTCCCCTACTAGAATGTAAGATGCTCAAACAGCAGGGAACGCGTTGCCTGTATATTTAGCTCTTAAAACAAATATTAATTGACAGACTAGTTTAAGTTTTAGATTTTAAAGCTTTTTTCTACAATATTTTATAATAGGTAAATATTTTCAGTTTAAAGGTGTAGGGTTTTTAAAAGTTGCCTCATATCAGATTTTTACCAGAGAAGTGAATTTTATCTATTTACTTTTTTTGTTGTTGTTCAAAATGTAAGATTTTTTTTTAAGGTCTATAGAAATTTTATTCAGGATTTAAACCTTGTAGAAGAAATATGAAAAGCACTGTTCTGATTATATTGCTATTAAAGTATATTCCTTTTTATTCCTTGTTAAAGTAAAAAAAAAACCAAAAAACTCCGAAGCAAGAATGCTGTCTTTTTCTAAAAATATGTATATTTGAATGTATCTCCATCCATTCAAATGAGTGACTGCTGTGTGGGGGGACTAAGTTAGTTCTTTGGTTTATACACATTGATGAAGCGCCTCCTATGTAACCGTGTGGTGCTGGGTGTTGAGGGTTCCCTGTGTGCTCACGGAGCAGCAGAGTGATAGCCTCTCAGGGCTCTTTGTGCTACGAGGCAGGACAGCCTACTGGTAAGGACATAGGCTCCAGAGCTAGGATACCTGGGTCTGAATACCGTATCCCCCAGCACAACAGGAAAGTGATGTAATCTGTCTAATTTTCAGATTTTTTAGAGTGTGATATTCATGATGCTAAACATCTAATCAGTATTTTTATTAAAAACGTATAAAACGTGCATGAAAATGGGGCAGAAGGAAGTGTTCTTCAAAAACCTTGATATAACAAGACAGGCTTAATCAGAACAGAGTTGCCCAGAGTCATTTCAAGAATAGATACCAAGCCAAAAAAAAAAAAAAAAAGTACACCGCAGAAGATATAAGTGGAGTGAAGGAAAGAATGTGTCAATTGTAAACAAAAGAAGCTTATGATTTTGGAGTCCAACAGGCCTGGAGTCCAGTGCACAATGCCAACAGCTGAGTCAACCTCAGGCAAATCACTAAAATTCTGAACCTAAAGCGTCTTGTCTGTGTGACTAGAATAGGATTCTCATGGCTTCTGTAAGGTTTAAACACAAGCATGCAAATCCCTTAGAATACTGCCTACCGTATAATAAGCATTCAGTAAATTCAGTATTTATTATATTAGTTTTTGAAAAGGCCGAAATGCAAATGTTGGTGTCCCGGTATGTGCAGCACAGGGGAAAGTAGTCTTGCTGCTTTATGATCATGTAGGATGGGTGGATGCATTGTAGTCTGATAACATTTGAACGTTAAAAGTCTACAATTAATTCCCCTTGTTTAGATTTCATGCTTGCCAAGCATGAAATATCTTCTTCACTGTAAAATTATGAATTAATATCTTGACACTCAAACCAATCTCTGTCCCACAGTAGTTCCATATTAACTAAATGCTCATTAAAATGGAGGGGGGTTATCTATGTATAGGGGGCACACACATAGCTCAGTCTGAGTGATAGGTGGACGGTGAAACAGGGAGAAAAGTCAGTGAGGTATGAGAGTTTTCACTGCTGTACGTGAAGAATTAAGAGTCTCTAAAAGCTTTTGAGATACAACCTCTAACATGATAACATCTTGCAGGAACCCTGATCAGTTCATTATCTGACCCATTCTTGTAGAGACTTTAATTATTTCCAGAGAGCTCTCAGTATATTTAATTAGCCATACTTAAAAACTTGTCTTTATTAGCCTGGGATGTCTCACCAGTAGTTGTGGAAAGAGTTAATGGATCTCTTGTAATAAAGATAAAAGCAAAAGGAATTTAACAGCTGAGTATGTATTGCTGTTGCGTTGTCAAGACTTGGAATATTCCATTGTGGCAATGCCCGTTTGCACCTTCACTGTCATCAATCCTGTGGTGTTTCTTTGGCTTCACAGAACACAGTGACGTGGACCAGGAGACGGCGCTGGCAGGTGCACAGGGCTTCCTGGGCTGTCTCTCTGCTGTGCAGGTCAGCCACGTGGTCCCGCTGAAGGCCGCTCTGCACCGCAGCCGCCCAGCCCCCATCACCATCTCAGGACATGTGACGGAGTCTAGCTGTGTGGCCCAGGCTGGCACCGATGCCACATCAAGGGAGAGGACACACTCCTTTGCAGGTGGCCTATGGCTCTTCTTTTACCCAGTCCCAAACACAGCTTGTCCACTGGATATTAAAATCTTTTAATGCTGGGACTCTGTGTTCTCAGGATGGTTTCTTGAAATTGGTTTTGTTTAATTTTCAGTCCTTGCCCATTTCTCTCCTAGATTCTCAATTCTTTATTCCTGTGGACCATTGCATGTGGGCATTGCTTAAGGTTAAAACTGCAGACATCCCACACTGACCTCTGTAATTCTGTTCTGGTTTTAAAAGTTTATGAATTTTTAAACATTTCTTCTTTTTACTCACCGATATCCCCCTCTTCCCCCTTATCTGTCCTTTAACTGCAGATCATTCTGGAACAAGAGACGACAGAGAACCCGTCACTAACACAATCAAGAGTGACTCTGCAGTAATTGGAGGTAGTAGAAAGCATGAGCGAGCTCTTCCTATCATTGCTAATGATGAGGTAGTTAGCACTAGAGAAGCTGTCTGTGGAGAATCTACACATGGCCCAAGAGTTAGGCAGTGAATCCTGAGGTCAGTGGGGTGCTTTATTATTTGTACTGGATTGTCTTATAGAGTCATCCTGAATTCCCAGCTTCCTTGGAGAGTTTCAGTGTAAATAATTTATAATTCACTGAAACATCACACTCAAAGAACGGTTGTTACACTATGATACTAATGAATATCATTTAGCTTGATAATGGCCATCTCCATTCCCTAGGGTGTTCTGACTGGATTTGAGGAAGTGTCATTTTTTGCCTTCTTGGACACATCACTGCTTCTGCAAGGGTTTATGTAAGAAGTAGGAAAAACCTGAGATTAACATTAGAAGCATATATTTAATGTTGCCTTAATGCTTAATCAAGGTGTATACTTCCATGGTTTAGATGCTCCTCTCAGTGAATATTACATTTTTATTTGCATTTTATCAAATACAGAGCTAATGGAATAAGGGTGGTTCATATTACTTTATTATTTTTTTTAAATATATTTATTTTATTTATTTATTTTTGGCTGTGTTGGGTCTTCGTTGCTGCGTGCAGGCTTTCTCTAGTTGCGGCGAGCGGGGGCTACTCTTTGTTGCGGTGCATGGGCTTCTCATTGCGGTGGCTTCTCTTGTTGCAGAGCACGGGCTCTAGGCACACAGGCTTCAGTAGTTGTGGCACGAGGTCTCAGTAGATGTGGCTCACGGGCTCTAGAGCACAGGCTCAGCAGTTGTGGCGCACGGGCTTAGTTGCTCCACGGCATGTGGGATCTTCCCAGACCAGGGATCGAACCCATGTCCCCTGCATTAGCAGGAGGATTTTTAACCACTGCACCACCGGGGAAGTCCCAATACTTATTTTAAATTGCAAAATTAACACAAAAAGTTTTAAATATATCTTCCTGGCAGTAAAACAGCATATTCTCTGAGACATAATTTACTCAAAACCAACCCCCTAACATAAACCTTTTCCTTCCTGATTAATGGTCTTAAGAATGTTATTAATCAGATTATTGAAATGTTAAGTGGCTCACCTTTCCTCCATACTCTGCATATGATATGGACATAAAAAGTAAACAATTATTTTATTGTCAATGTATTGCCAGGTAACGTGATTAGTCGTATACTTGAGCAACTTATGTGGGCTTTATACCTGATTCATTTGGTTCTATTTTTTACACCCTTACTCATGTAGACACTGACTTCCTTTAAGAACTTAGAATTTTATTTAGACAGAGAAGAGTACTGGTCAAATCTTTGTGAGAATATTAACATCCCCATTGCTTTTTCAGTTGCTTTACTTTTTATCAAATTAATGAGGTATAAATTAAAGATGCATAAAATACGTTCCTCATTTAGTCATATAACAAGTGAAAAACAAAAACTAAAACCCTGTTAGAAGAGTAGTTAATAACTGCATGTCTAAAATAAATATATCAATATAGTATTAATACAATCTATGGTAAAAACTCATTTGAAGTTATAGCATTTAAAATGTGCTCAACATTGCAACTTGTTGGGATTCCTAGTCAGACAAATTGTCTCAGTCTCATAACGGTGCTTTTTCTGTGCATTTAACTGGTATAGATATATAGTCAGGATATAGGTAGATAAATATACAGATTTAGATATAAATAGTTATTGTATAGTCAAGCTAATGTTACAGCAAGTATTTAATCTTTGGAATATTGTTTGTAAGTCATTGTATGTTGGGATGGAACACACAATGGGAACAACTAATAAGTGACCTGTGAAATTCTCACTTGACTCAAGTGCACAGAGCAGAGCAAGAATTATGGAAGATTTGCTGCTCGGGGTCTCGCCAGGGTCCACAGATCCAGGAGTGTCTGCTTTTGATCATTGCAGACTGAGCTTCAGGAGCAGAGCAGCTGGTCGTGGCCATCTAAGCCCGGAAGGCCTCTCCTGGGGTCACGCGCAGTTTCTCAGCTAAACCACAGAATACCGTTCTGTAGCGTGTTGCTCCATCTGCTAGCGTTGTGGTAGAGTTCTTCACTTGTTGTCGTGTTACTCATAAATTGCACCCACTGTGTAACAATAATTAATCCATTTAAGTAGTTTCCAACTGGCTAATTCCCCCGTGTTTTACATTTTAGGTAATCTTTTTCTTCAATTACAAACAGTAAATAAATAAATAGTGTGAGATGGGAAAATTGATTTAATAAGATATTTAAAACTGATGACTCAGACACTGTAGAGGGTTTCTGGCCAGAATACACAGATATGAGTGCTCAGATTTAGACAGAAAGCTACATAATTTCCCCATAAAAACACATTCACCAGTTGGCAGTGTCACAGAGTGCTGTAGATGGCCATATGTCATTTAGAGTATCCTTTTTCCTTTTTTCTTTTTTTTTTTTTTTTTTTGTATAACAGGTTAGATCAAGGTTTTTCGTGGACATGAGAAACCCTGACATAACACTGTCTCCAGTTAAAAGGGAAATCACATGCATGGAGCAAACCATTTCCGGAGTCCAACCATGATTTTGACTGTCTGGGTGTCCTGCCTGGGCCTGCAGTAGCCTGCCCTCTGTATCTACTTCATCAGCTTTCCACACTGAAATTGTTCAGAATCTCTTTCTTTAAACTAGAGGCCTATAACCAGACAATAGAAATATTTATAGCAACTCAACTGATTACTTTTCTAAGATGAAAGGCAAAATATATAACATCAAATGGATACTCTGATTTAAATTATTCTTTATTAATATGACCAACTATGAAAAATCATATCCATTAGTAAATTCTTCAGATTTCAAGTACAGTACAGAATTTAGTTACCAGGTTTATGTTGGATCTATCAACAAGGAATTGCTGTCCCTCTCAGATGAGGCTGACCTCGCCAAAAATCGGCTTAGCCCCTGGCGATATTATGATTGGCTGTAGTGAATCTGCCCATCAGATCATGTGCTGTGGAATCCATTGTGACTGATGAGGACTTTCGAAGTTTTGGCTTCAGTTGGATTTGTTAGAGTTGTTTATACCTAATTTAAACTAGGGTGAAGAGTCCTTGTTTTACGATATGAGACTCCATCCACATCACATGTTTTCATTGTACCTATTTTCATCTGAAAACACTATATTAGTACCTCCACTGATTTCATCAGAAGAGTCTAAGTACAAGGGAAACTCTCTAACTCATGGTGACAGACAACAGTTTTCCAAATTCTATTTTTCATTTGAAAACTTGGCTTTATCATTGACATCCTACATTGTCAGTTGTTTTTCTTTTCTTTCTTTTCTTTCTTTTCTTTTTAATAAATTTTAAAATTTTTATTTATTTATTTTTGGCTGCATTGGGTCTTCGTTGCTGTGTGTGGGCTCGCGAGCAGGGGCCTGTCCCCACTGCAGTGCGGGGACCCCTTCATTGTGGTGCCTCCCCCCATGAAGCATGGGCTCCAGGCATGTGGGCCTCAACAGCTGTGGCACACAGGCTCAGTAGTTGTGGCACACGGGCTTAGTTGTTCTGTGGCAGGTGGGATCTTCCCGGACCAGGGCTCGAGCCCGTGTCCCCTGCACTGGCAGGCGGATTCTTAACCGCTGCGCCCCCAGGGAAGACCTGTTTTTCTTGAAGTGACAGATTTACTTCATTTTAAAGAAAATGTCTGCCAGATATCCCAGTTAAAACAACCATAGTTTATCTGCCAATCATCCTTTCAAGTAAAAACAGTGTTCTTTAAAGGAAAAAGCAGCTAGTTCAGTTCACAACTCAACTCAGATGTTCACGCTAGCATTCTTCCTGGAGACAACCATCATACTTCACGCTGCAGTAGAAGTACTTTACAAATACTTCCCATGTCATCACACAAAATGTTAGAAGGACTTACGGCCAAAGGTCACGATTTGGTAAAATGCGTAATTTTTAGTGCTTCATCAAGGATATTCTTAAATGAATCTGGTAGTGCAATGCCTGCTTTCTACTTTATGAATTCAGTGACCACTTTTAAAGTTTGGTGGCCTTGCCTTAATTCATGCCAAGGTACCAAGAAGTTGACCTAACCTTGTTTTGTCCTATCAGTGGATATTACAACACAGTGAAAAAGGCATCTCAGAGTTATTATGAATAGTTTTGACCCTGTGGACCCCTCACAGTGTCCCGGGAACCACCAGGGATTCATAGATCACACTTTGAAGAAGACTGGCTTAACGTAATGCCAGGATTGGTAACCATTTGGCATAGCTAACAGTTCTGGTATTTTTTATTTACCACCAATTTTTTATTTACAATCAGGTGTTTCAAAAAATCAATATTCCTCATATAGATATAATTACTCTATGTATTCGTATCGATATATTTCATTAGTCAAGATTATTCGTATACATAACTTGCCCCTGCTATTTATTTAACAATATAACAAATTATTGATAATCAAGTTCATTAAAGTGTTTACATTTAAGGGGATAAATTAGGAGATTGGGATCAACCTATACACACTACTATATATGAAATAGAGAAACAACAAGGACATACTGTCTACCCAGGGACCTAGACTCAATATTTTGGAATAACCTATAAGGGAAAAGAATCTGAAAAAAATAGATATATATGTATAACTGAATCATTGTGCTGTGCACCTTAAGCTAACACAACATTGTAAATCAACTATACTTCAATTAAAAAAGAGACTTCCCTGGAGGTCCAGTGGTTAAGACTCCATGCTTCCCCTGCAGGGGACGTGGGTTATCCCTGGTCGGGGAACTAAGATCCCACGTGCCGCATGGTGCAGCCAAAAATAATAACGATAATAAAATAAATAATAAAAAATGTTTACATATTTAAGTATTAGAAACACATTTGATTATTTTATGATGTTACTATTACTCTATAATTTCAAAATAATTAAAACTTGTCTGGGTATTAATGTGAAGTGACCCCATGGTCTTAGAGTCATGTAGGTAATACCTTGTGTTATTAACATATTGTATATATAAGTGCACTGAATGAATCCAATATAATATGCATTCAGAGTAAATGAAGGTGAACCTACAAGACTGATAGAACTCAGAAGTAAACAACATATTTTGATACCACTTGATCCAGAAATACCTAAGGTTTTGATATTGATTTGAAATTGATATTTCCAATTTATATATATTAGATGCTTGATTTCATTAGAAAATAATTTTATGATGACTTCTTGAACAGTGAAGTCTACAGTTTCTGCATGGACAACAATTCTGATTTTGTATTTCTTTTCTCTTCTCTCACCAGGTTTGATAGCTGTTGTGATCTTTATCTTGCTGTGCATCACTGCCATAGCTGTCCGCATTTATCAGCAGAAAAGGTTATACAGAAGAAATGAGGCAAAAAGGTCAGAGAATGTAGGCAGTGCTGAGGCTGTTTTGAAAAGTGAGCTTAATACACAAAATGCAGTCAGTGAAAATCAGAAAGAGTACTTCTTCTGATTGGCAGCAGTGATTTACCTTATAATTACAGCAGTCTGATTTAATAGCCAGGGGCTCTCAAGGGACAAAAAACAGTTCTTACACTGAATGTACAGGCAATGGATTTGCAGCACTGCCATGTTGCCATGTCCAGACTCGAGACAGCTCCAGGAGGCCTCATCCAGTGACATACTTCCCACAGTGGTCATTCTATATAACAAGGAGTTTTAGATATTGATATTAATTTCCAACTGTTCTGATACGATCTAAAACAGAAGTTTAACCCACTTGAGAGCTACAGGTTTTCAATGTGAAAAGTGTAGCCCTGGCCTCTCAGCCATAAGTGATACCTAAGTTGTGTGAGAGGTAAAAGTCAAAATTGGACTATAATGACCTTGCTTTATTTGAGAACATATTCTGTGTTTGCTTTAGTGTCCCCATGGTGTTATTCATAGACCTGGAAATGCTTCTAAGATCCTGTTTGGCTGGTGTTTGCATCTTCAGTGGCCAAAAGTATATAAACCCCTTTGCCTTTCTCTGTATTGCATTCAATACAATTTATCAGTAGTGTTGAAATATGTTTTGTTGTCACTGGTTTGTTTGTATTGCTCTTTTTCTATTTGACTCTTCTCAATGATTTTGAAAACTTTGGGTTTTGAGTGTCAGGCTCCAGCTCTGAACATGCAATTCATATGTAACAAGACCTACAAAGTGCATTGCTCATCAGTATGTGATGTCTTGCCTTTAACACTTTTCTGTTTAACTTGCTCTCACGGTTCGGTATCAGCAGTAGTTAAGACCCTGGGTAATGCCAGTTTCCCAAAGAGTGTGAAATGTTTTCACGTAAACTCGTTGATATAAAAAACACAATTCTTAACACTTCAAAGAATTGTTTTTATTTACAACTGTAATATCTCAAATGAAATATACTTCCGAGAATATTTTCCCCCAAACCTTATGTCAGTTTTCTTTATAGGTTTATATTTCTATTTTCCTAAAGTTTATCACCCACTTTTCTTTGATCTCCCTTTACTGTATTCCATGGAGCATCTTCTTATGTATTAGAAAAAAGAGACATTTGAAGTGTAGAGCTCCATTCTTCATTCTAAACTGTATCCCCCCGCCCCCAGCTTCAGGCATATATTTTGCTGTGCACTGACATCCAGGATGTACTTTTTGAAATATAAGCTGCACCATGCCCCCTTTTTTCAAATCCAGTAGAGTTATTCAAGAATGCTCCTCCGAAGGGGTGATGGCATATTACATGTCATATTCTAAGTCTGTCGTTCTAGTCACTTCTCATTTACGATGATGGGGTATATTTCTCAAAAAGAACCAAAAATCAATATAACTTACTAACTAGTTCATTTTGATTAGGAGATATATACATAACAGAAGTTCAAATAATTATCAATAACTTTATGAAACTTGCAATAATTACCCTTGAGGCCATGTAAACAAGATGCTTGCATGTAGCTATCTTTGAATTCCACAAGCCAATTGTATAGCAGAGGCACTTTGGAATTTACACTCACACTTTACAGGTGTCTGCCAAGGAAAAACTGGATTCCTTAGTTTGTTCACACCAGAACAATTTGGAAATATGTAAATTAAACATATTTTTCTTTATTTTCCTTCTTGACTCTCCTTACAAAACCTGCCTGTCTTTTCTCACAGCACTATATGCATTTTGATGTTTCTGTAAATGCCCGACTAAATCTCAAGGATATGAATTAACAGTAGTTTATGAAGGACCTATATGGATAAATGGCATTTTTGTTGTTGCTGAAAGGCTTGTGGTAGCTATCAAAGGATTGAACATGAAAATGGTAGTTTTCATTTAATGCAAAGCTGAATACAGACACTGTAACAGCTCTGAATCTTTCACACGTGTTCTTGTTATTTAGTAGCAGCTTTAACCTGGTTGGGAGCTGGAATGTAAACAGGTTTATAGATGGTGAAGCCTCGCAATACTCTGTGGTCTGCCGGCTAGGAACTTCAACATTATAGCATCAAAACGCACTGATACATCATATGCCATGACTTTCATTCCCTGATTTGTAATCTGTTCCTTCTTTTTTCTTAATAAAATGCACTTTTGAAGTAAAATGCAGAATATATTTTGAGATGTTGTATAAAAGTTTAAAATGAGGGAATTATACTGGATTTTTTTCCCTCAAAACAGTAAAAAGATGCGTAAATGTATGCCTTCTTTACTGGTGTTCGTGGTTTTTTTTGAACCTTTTGGTACACCCCATGATTATTATGAATTGTTAACAAAAGCTGCATTTATAACTTTTCCTTTTAACTGGACTCAGAAATGAAAGAAAAAATAGAAGGATGTTTACTGATTGTAACAAGTAAAGGAAGTTAAAATAGATTTTAAGTTTTGCCAAAGAACAATGATTTGACTGTTAGCAGTTGTTTGCTGAAAGGTTATTTTATATTTAAATTGGGTGATATCCTTTTACTTCTGCCGAGAACTTGGCTCATCTATACAGTGAGCCCTGTATAGATGCACAGGATTATATGTAAGAATATAGCACACACTGATGTAATATAAAAGTTTAAAAATTCTTTATTGGTGATTTCGAGTGAAAAAAATGAAAACAATATGTAATTAACATTTCCCAAATCTCATTAAATCCAAATGTGCAATATGCAAATAAAGTGGAGTCAGGGTGGCATATGAAATGAGGGTCACGCATGGAAAATGACATCTTAATTTTGTAGAAACCATGTCCACTCTAGGAAATAGTTCCATTTTTAAAACTCCTTTCCCAAGTGTTACTCTTTAAAGCAAATTTAATAAATTCTTCGGACGGTAAGTTAAAGACAGCAACCAGAGGGAGAAGCTTTATCTAGACAACCAACCAGACAGAAGTCAAGTGTTCAAATTACCTTTCATCAGACGGCATTGTCCTTCATCTGTAACAGAGCCTGGCGACAGAGTCCGTCGTGCAGCTGGCCGTCGCTGATATATTAGTGTGAACAGCTCAGTTTTACAGATGAAAGGTCTGAGACTCCTATCTGTGAGGTTATATTCCCAAGGGGACATGTAGTCGTATGTAATAAGCGACAAAGCTGTGACAAGAATTTCATTTTCACTCCACATTTTGCTGATCATTATTGCCTTTAAGACCTGGAGTTCTGACAATTATTTAGTGGTGTAGAAAGGATCTTGGTATCCTTTTGGTCCAGCATGACCTATAGTTCTGGATCTTTTCCATATCCTTTTTAAATGAACATAAACCGTTATTTGGTAGGTCGTGGCTGTTGACAGATTTTTCTTTTAAAAAAAATATTTATTAGGCTTATGGTTCTTGACTCTAGGAAAGCTCATTTTAATCGAAACACATATAGTCTTTGCGAAATACTCAATATGAGTTAGATCTGACTGAGTCCTCAAATGTTTTCCTCATGATAGAAGATGACACATCTCATATTAAAGTGTGTAGTTGATTGTTTGACTTTCCAATCCATGTATCAACTAAATGACGAATCTAACTAAATAATGCAATTTTACAGATGCATTCAGTAAGTCCTGCTTGCCTTCTACTTTTCCAAAGTTGGGATGATGGAGAGTGATAACAGGGAAGAAAAAGTTTAGCAGCCGACTGTGTGTTAGGATTGTGTGTGAGTGTACACACGAGAAAGAATACGACGCGAGGAGCAAGGGAATATGAACATTTTGCATATAATGTGGTAAGAGACTTGGACTTTTGATGTATCAATAGCTTCCCTGGAGCCTGGCTTTGAAGATTTGCAAATGCAAATAAAATGGGATGGAAAACAGCCTGACCCACAATTATAATGGCTTCTCAGGTGAAATCATTTTTTTATTCTTTTCCCTATTTATAATGTTAAATTTTAAAAATACATGCATATATTTTAAAATTTAAATAGTATTCAATACAAGAAGTCTTACAAGGAGAAATAGCTCTCCGTTGCCATATCCCCTGCCATGTCACTTTCAGCTCCTTTAGCTGTCTCTTTTTAGCTATCTCCATGTTTCTCAATTATATGCTGTAACAGGCTGGGTTCCCTGGAAAGCAAAGTCTTAAGACAGAGATTATCGTGAAGGAAATTTATTAGGGAATATTGTAGAGATCAGCATCTGTTGGGGAAAATGGGGCAGGTGGAGAAGTTGGTACAATCACAGCAGAGACTCAGCCAACCCTGTTGATGTGGCCCATTAAAGATGTCCTGAATTGGGGTGAGAGGGCTGGGCATTTTTACTCCTGTATCATCCAGGCATTGGGTATTGACTGCTTGGTGACCAGGGCATGAACTTGGACAAACAGCTCTCTTCAGCTTAGGTAGTTCCTGAAGAGGGAGGATAGACCTCCTCAGCATCTGGGGGATCTGGGTGGCACAGTGTACCATCCCTGAGGGTCCACCCTGTGCCTCTCAGACCCACCTGCTTCCTGTGAGTTCTGGGAGCAGCTCCTTCAGGACTCTGGTGGGCCTTGTTGCCCTGGGGAAACTTACACCAGGAAAGAGGGTAGAACAGACCACAGACCCTGCCCCTGCAGGGGGTCTCATTAAAATTTAAAGAGTATTCAATACAAGAAATCTTACAAGGAAAAATAGCTCTCCATTGCCATATCCCCTGCCATATCACTTTCAGCTCCTTTAGCTGTCTCTTTTTAGCTATCTCCATGTTTCTTAATTACATGCTGTAACAGGAGACTGTAACTGGAGAATGAGCTGGGACTCATTCTCCCCCTCCTCTACAACCCATACCAGACTCCCATATCGCGAGCTGACAACTCTGCAAAGAGTTGGAACCCTTGTCTAGTATAACCTTTCCAGGCTGCAGCTGCTGTACTTTTGCATTTACCATTAAAATTGGTCAAAGGGGTATCTACCTGCCAAACATATTCTTCCTGCCCCCATAGCGTAACAGCAGCTCTGTCTATTATTACCGATCAGGACAGTTCCCCCTGACGTGACCTCCCATGTTAACACTGCACTAGCTAAAGATCCGCGTTACAGCAAAGGGTGCGTGAGAGTGATCAGATACTGTGGGATATGCTGGTCCTTCCATATCACACCATCAGAAGCTCTTCGTAGACACTCAAAAGGTGGTGTTGGCTGATGCCTTGCAGGCAGTAAAGGCAGCCCATACCTGAAAGAAGTAATGATGCTAATCAAAAGTAATCTCTGTCCATTTCAGGGTAGAAAAGATCTGATGTAGTCAGCTGGCCGCAAAACTGGTGTCCTTGTAGAGGGGAATCTTTGTGGGGAATGAGCGCGGGCCTCTGCTGCTGACCATCTGAACACTCAGGAGTGGCAGTAGTGACAACAGTCCTGATGGATGGGAGCTAACCTGCTTCCATTCCTACCTCCGTGGCTACTCTGCTCATACTCCCATTGTACCAGCACTTCAGTGGTCGGTGATTGAGTGGTTGATACCAGCTGGCTAAGCCCTTCTGTCTACTTGGTTGTTAGTGATTATTCCACAGCAGCATAAGCTTTCTGGTGGGCAAAGATCTTGACATGCATGCCCACCTACCCATAGGTCCATCCACATGCTTCTACCTCGGACCTCCTTGTCTCTGATCTTCCAAATCTCCTAGGTCCTGACAAACTGACCAAATTACTGCCTGTAAGTCCATATATATTATAACCTTGGGCCATTTCTTTCATACCAAGTGAGTGACTGGGGCCACCATCCAAAAATTCTATTCATTGGGTAGGTCTCTCCTCGCCACTGTCTTTCTATGCTGTCCTGATTGGGACTCTGTAGCGGTGCTACCTTTCAATGGCAGCTTCACCCACATTCTGAATCATCCCATCCATGCACCAAGCTCACTGTTTTACCTTCTTCAGCAGTTGGTAATAAGGGACCATTCATGCAACCCTAAGTGTGGGCCAAGGGAAACGTGCCAGGGAAGATCAGTGGAGAACAGGGGGGTCCGGGCTAGTGCCTGTGCAGATGACTTGTGCCTACTAATGCTTGATCCCAGACGCACCATTTCATAGTTATGCCAGCCATCCTGCTAACGTTGTGACTTGGTGATTCTGACAGAACCCAGATCATTATGGACAATTTTGACCACACTTGATGTCCCAGTGTGAGGCTCTTCATCTCTAGCAGGGCTCAGTAGCATGCCAGGGGATTTTTTTAGAGAGTTGGGTATTTCTCTGCTGCAGATGACATGGCATTGCTTCCAAATCTTGAATTTCTGCAGTGTATTATTCCCATTGGTGACTGCCGGTGAAGTCTGCATGGCATCTTCTTCCATCAATGATACCACTAAGAGCATAGGGTCTACAGAGTTATATGGTCCAAGAGGCAGGACCACTTGTCTACTGTCTGGACCCACTGTAAAACCGTTTCTTGCTCTGAGCCCCATTCAAAACTAGAGGACTTTTATGTTACTCAATGTATGGTCACAGTTCTATTCTCCAGTGTGGAAAAGGTTGCCTCTAGAACCCACTGAAGCCACCCACCCCCTTCCCTCTCGCCACTGGGAACCACTAGTTTGTTTTCTATATCTGTGAGTCTGTTTCTGTTTTGCCTACCACACCCCCATTTACTGTATTTTTCTTCATCCAACTAGCCAAATATCCTTTACTCCAGATTCTTTTTGTTTGAACTTTTCTAGAGAGAAACCTGTATTGAGGTGTTCTTTATGCTTTTCTGTGTAAAATGCTTGGGAGACCAGAGCACTGTCTGTCCCCATATTTCCTGTGTTAGGTATAGAATGTCTGGTCCATTTCTTTGCATAAATTTGTCTCACTTTGCATGTATGGATGCAATGCAAATAGTGAATCTAGCCGGAGTGGACTCTGGGCTCCTCCCTTGGCTCTAACCTCCTTCTCCTCCTGAGAAAATATTGGAAATTCTCACAATTTGACTTTCTCATCGTCTTCACATGCCTCTTAGGAGCTCTAACCATTATGTTTCGAAAAGTCATTAAATTAGTAATATCTATTTTATCAAGCCACAAACTAGCAAGACCAGTTCTTATTATAATTCCTTGTGTCATGCCAGACTAATTTGTGTTTGCTCGTAATAAAATAATGTTCCTTTTCAATGTGCTGATCCTAGACATGGCTTCGTGCCCATTGAACTAACATATCTGCTTCCAAGCTGTTCATGTGAGAAACTTTCTGATAAATTACATTTCTGTGAATGAATTTGTGTTTCTCCATATTTTCAACAGGAACAAATTAATTTTTTTTTATGTTTCTATTCTTTTTGTTTATGTCTTTATTGGCATATAATTGCTCTACAATGTTGTGTCAGTTTCTGTTATACAACAAAGTGAACCAGCTATAAGTATACACATATCCCTCTATTCCCTCCCTCTTGAGCCTCCCTTCCATCCTCCCTAAGGAACAAATTAATTTTTTAATTGAGCAGCCAAATGACCTATTCTTCCAAAATACATATTAAAAGACGATGGTTACAAATGACTAGGATGAGTAAGAGACTCTTTGCAGTGATTTTTTTTCATTTGCTTAAGATATCTGACAAACTTTGCTTAGTAGAAGTCTATGGCACCAAATTATTGTAGAATGACATTTTCTGGAAAAGTATTATAGTTCTATGAAGGAAAATAAACCAAATATAAGAAAACACCACATTTTATCATACCGAGAAAAAAAAATCAGAAACTAAAACAAACACTGACCAAACTAATTTCAACTATTAAGAAATATAGTGGTGACAATACTGATAGTTTCTGAATGGTGTCACATGTCCACACATCCTTCTTCTACCTGTAATTTGTATAAGAGAAAGAAAATCTCTCATATTTCCTGTCGACTTTCTTAGCGGAATTTAGTGCACTTTGACCTTATCATGTTTGAAATTTCGTGATGTATGAAATCAATACGGTGATAAATGCCTCTGAAATTTTGTTTGAGCAATTTCTACTTTTCTGTTGGCTTCTGTCATGAAATTGAAGCTTAGCTATAGAAGTTAAGCTATAAAGCATCATGTAAACATAGAGTCAGTCTATTGTTATAATCCTTAATTTGAAGGGAAATATTTTCTGAGTTATAATATTGTACAAACAAAATTGCTACTAAATTGCTAAAAAAATTATAGTTACACACATGCAAGTATTTTTTTGCCATGTGACTGCTTTTGCACTGAAGGAGTAGGTATGGGAAGAGGTTTAGAACCTCCCACTGGCTTCCAGACAGCTCAGGGAAACAAAGCTAGATCTCCACCTAGTTCCTGTGGCATTCATGTATCATCCTTTCCTTTAATACCCAAGGAAAAATAGTTTGAGCTCTTATCTCAGGACTGTAGGAAGTTGAATCTTTTAAGTGCGTACCTCCTCCCCCCAGGGTCTTCTGGAGTCCCTGAAGGAATGGTGTCATATTCTACAAACCTATCTTGGTCCTTGTATGTTACTCCGCCAGCTGCCCACATGAGACCATTACTCTAGTGACCAAACTAGAGTCTAGTTTAAGCTAAGTAGATTCTCTCTGTTTTTTTACAACCAACTTCTGAATGTAGTCCAAGCTTTTCGCTTAATTCGCTAAATACAGAGAAGAGAGGAAAGTAACATTTAAGAAAAAAATTATGGGCATCTTGGAAATAATATAAAATATTCCCAAAACAGAAAAACTGAATTCAATCAAGTATCAATTATTACAGTTCCTGGAGTCCACCAATCCTGCCCTTTCAATGAGTTACTCTTCTGTACTGCTGCCCTCCCACCCAACGTGGTACAATTGCCTTCCCACTCCCAAAACATAAAGACCACAGCCCAAAGGGAAGTGCAGTTCCTTGCCGACACTGGATTTCGTTCTGCCCCAGGATGAAAGATATTCATGTTATTTGGTAGAAACCTTTACTTCAGACACAGAATAGGGTCTAGCTTCCAAGTCATTGCCAGGACAATTAAAGTGACAGTGAATTCCTAGTGTATAGAATATCCATCCTTGCAGAGTACCAGGTGGAGAATTTTGACATAGTCTCTCTGGTACATTCTATGGAGTCACCACTGGGTTAACGTGAAGGTTAGCCTGCTCTTTCATGCTTTAAACTTCATCCCAGCTGTGCATCAATCTGCATCTCCCTCCTCCTGGCCTCTTCCAGTGTTTTCAGTCTTATAGAATAGCAGCACCATCCACCTACCTGCCAAAAGTTGAAATCAAACCAGGAGCCCCTTTTCTTCACACTCCCTATTTGATTCATCACCAAGATGTGTCCATTTGTCCTTTAACTGTATCATAACCTATCCTCTTGTCTCATTCTTCAGAAACCCTGCTCAAGCTACTGTCATCACTTAGTCCACAGCAGTGGCCTCCTAATTAGTTTATCATATGAGGGCCACAACCCCTGAACCTCCTGGCCATCCCCTACTCTGCAAACCTATCTGTATGTCATCTCACGTTCACTGTGCATCTTTAGAAGTTTCTCTTTCTTTGCTCTGAAGATGAAGGTCATGGTGATCGTATGTTCTGTATGGGTTACCCTTAGTGTCCCAGGTTAATTATGAATGTATATTTCACTATCAAGAATGTTACATTTCTAATGATAAATTATGTGGTTGTCCTGAACATGATCACGATCTAGCCCCAGCCTCAGATCAGACACAGATACCCCACACTAAGATTCTTTTAGTTCAGTTCCATTTATTTTCCACTTATCCCCTGCCCCCATTGCACAGATTTTGAGTTTGCAGTTCCTTTGCAGTAAATTCTTCTCAAATCAATTAGTTTACTCATTTCCATCATTTTGAGCATCATTTTCTCAGCAAAGGTTCCATGGTCTCCATTTCTACGTCAGATTCTCCTACTGAAAACACCTGACTCACAGCACCATGAGATCAAGAGATGTGTCTCTGTGTTTCGTTCACATTCAGTCCAACCACCAATCCAGGGCCTGATTAACAGCCACCCAATAGAGTTAACTGAATAAATATAGATTAAGTAAATAATGACTGAGCTCTGGCTGCTTTCTGTACATATAATTGACATAATTGAAGGGTCAATTTCTCGTGACTACCCCCATAAGAAGGCAAGACTGCTGCAAAGATAAATAATTATCTTTATCTCCAGAACCTGAAGACCACTAGTAATGTTTAAATGCAGCCTCTAATATTAGCAAAACAGTTTAACCCAGCCCTCATGCCACTCGACACATCAATAAAGCATCTTTAATCAGCATCTTGGTTAATATTGCATTACTAAAATCAATCTTTTGCCGTCTTACAAACAAGCAAACAAATAAAGACAAATCTGTGCGCTGAAAACTTTGTTCTCTACCGGTTGCAGTTCTTACATTGTCTAGTCCTTCCATCTCTTACTTGCTCTTAATGAAACACATTAGCCTCCAGCCCACTTTTTTGTATTTTATAAAGAGTGCTGCCACAATCCATCATTTACTTTTCTCTGTTCAGTATTTTTGATGCTGCTATGTAAAATTGAAAGCTAGTTTCTCCACAGTTGTCTGATCTATAACTTTCTTTTGTTGAGTTTATGTAAGATGCATAAACTATGTGCTCACAATTATACAATAATATGCATACTGTTATGAGCATTTGGATTAGTTTAAAAGAAAAGGGTTATGGTTTGAGCATTATAGATTAGATGGTGTGTTTGAATTTGAAGAAAATGGGGATTTTCAATATTGTAATTCGTTGGGTGGATTATATTTTCTAATATAGTTCTGTTTGGTTTGAAAATTGTTTCACTTGAAATCCAAGTGGAGTGGGGTGGGAGCGGAGGGGAGCACGCAAGCACGTACTCTTTGATTGGACAGGATGTTTCCAGTTGCTTCAGTACGCTGGCTGGATGGCAGCAGCCCTGTTTTGCTTACGCAGGCGTCAACATGGCTTCATTGGACAGTGACTTTGGCGTGTAGGATGATTGAGGGTGATTGCTTTCACTTACTTGATTAAAACTGGTAGAAACGTAGACAGTCCTCCAGTTATTTTTTATGCAGCTTGCTGACTATTGTTTTTCTTTTTAAATGGACATTTACTACCTATTTAGAGCAATAAAACACCTCAAAGCAAACATTAAGCAAAATGTAGCTTATCTATCACATGCCCTTCTCCTGATAGTAATAACCATGAATACAGTGTCCATTACATGGTAAATTCTCCATTTTTACAGGTTGCTTTGTAGATTCATTTTGTGATCACTAATAAACCTATTTCAAAAGTATCCAATTAAGAAAACTTTAATGAAAGCCAATTACTCAATGCCCTAAATTTGCTAAATTGTATTTCTGAAGTACTGAAATGTGTTTTAAATGAGTCACATTATATACATTAGTGCTGAAAATGGTGCCCTTGTTCAATACCAATTTACCCACAGTAACACTTATGGGCAATTAACATTTCATTTTGCATGCTACATTCATCAGTAATTTTCTTTTACTTATTGTAATGTTGAAAGAATGTAACTACACTTATAGCAAATGCATTTTATTACTAATCAAGCCGGACTTTCACTGATCAACAGACCTGGCACTTTGCATGCGGGGATGTGCCCATTCATACACCAGTAGCAACTTTCAGAAGAGTAAACTGAAATGTGTACCAGGAGGGAAATTAAATGTCTCGATAGCACTTTAGGTTTAATTTGGAAATATTGCAAGAAAGGACGGGTCCACATGAAAATGCTAGGTCTCTGTCTTTTTAAAAACTTTTTTATTTGAAATAATTTTATAATTCCAGGAAAGTTGTAAAACTGGGACAGAGAATCTACATTTACCCTTCCTTCAGCATCCTAATAATTAACAACTTACACAGTCATACTTCAATGATAAAAACAAGGAAATTAACATTGGTTATTAACCTACAGATTCTTATGCAAATTCCTCCAATTTTCCCCCTAATATCCTATTTTTGTTCCAGGATCTAAACCAGGATTCCTAATTGCAGGTAGCTGCTGTGTCTCTTTAATGTCCTTCCATCTGGGATGGTTCCTTGGTCTGCCTTTAATCTTTCATGACCTTGACCTCTCTGATTTCTTAGAATAACTGATCATTTTGTAGAATATCACTCAATTTTGGTTTTCCTGATGCTTTCTCCTGATTAAATTGAGTGTATGCATTTTTTGGCAAGAACACCGCAGAAGTGATGTTGTGTCCTGCTCAGTTCATAATATCATGGGTTACATGATGTCAGTATGTCCCATTACTTGTGATATGGACCCTGGATTCTTGGTCAGTGTGGTGTCTGTCAGCTTTCTCCTTTATAAAGTTACCTTTAGCCTAGGCTGATATCCTGTTTCTCCTTAAACTCTCACCCACTGATTTCAGCATCCATTAGTGCGTCTCGCCTCCTGCAGTTATTACTGTGATGTCTGCCTCGTGGTGCTTTGTATTTCCCTCATTCCTTCCATGTTTATTAACTTGGATTTTTCTGTAAGGAGGAGCTGCGCTTCTCCACCATTTAAGTGGTTATTTAATTATTCATTGATGTTAGTATGGACTCATGCCTATTTGTTTTATTCACTGGGTCATAATCCAGTCCCGTGACTGTTTGCTTTGTTGTTCAGAGTGTTCCATATTTGGCCTCCTTGGTAATGGCCCCCAGGTGAGGCTTATGGATGGTCACAGAGGTTCATATGATCAAATCACTACTATATATAAAATAGATAACCAACAAGGACCTACTACTATATAGCACAGGGGACTATACTCCATATTTTGTAATAACCTATAAGGAAAAAGAATCTGAAAATAGAAGAAATATATATATGTATAGCTGAATCACTTTGCTCTACACCTGAAACTAATACAACATTGTAAATCAACTATACTTCAATTTAAAAAAGTAAATACAGAAGTAAACAACCAGTCAGAAGTCAAGAAAAAAAATCAAATTAAAGTATTGATCCTGATACTTAACTAATCACAAATACTGAACTTCTGTATATTTCTAGCAGAAAATGCCTAATGGAGCAAAAATAAATAACCATAATTTTCCACCTGAAACATCGTTTTCTTTACGCCTCAGTTTTAAGCACAGCTCAGTTCAATTTAAGTCTGATTTCCCTTCCCCTCTTCTCTAAAGAGGAAGCCTCTGATCTCTCCTTTGACTTGGCTGTTTTAAATAGTCCATATTGCTGTTGTCAGAGGTAAAGTCAGTTACTCGTTAAGATAGTAAGGACAGATTTTAGTTAGTAATAAATATTGAAATAGGGAAAAGAGTCCAGCATCAGCTGAACTCAATTTGGATTTGTATGGAGGTGATGGCATTTTAAAGGGGGGAGGGGGGCAGTCCGGAGGAGGTGGACAGGGGCTCCGTAGAGTCAGGGAAGGGAAAAATGACGAAGGGTTAGTCAGTGTAGGCACGATTAGGCCAGCTGTGTCTGCTTGCCGGCAATTACGGAAGCTAGGCTTCTCCCCTACTTTCCTCAGGTGTTGGCTGCAACAAACAGTACACTGTTTCGGCAGCCTTGAGTTTTTCCAGGCAGGCCCTTTAAGGGAAGCTAGGGCCATCCTAGGGATGTTAGAAACTTTGTTAGCGCCGGTTCAGGTCTTTCTAGCACAGGGATGCGGCCTAGTCGAGAAGAGGGCCCTAGTCAGAGGAGCCCGACTAGAATTTGGACGAGGAGGGGATGTTTGTCACTACGTCCTCTGGCTCTTTGTCCTTTTGTTAGTGCTCATTGGTTTTGTGTCTCACTGATGCAAAAATATAATTATGACTTTATTCTGCAGACACTAGAGCTGTGAAGTTTCGGAATCTGCTTTTAAGAACGTCTGTTTTGACACAGAGCCTTTTACTTCACCCTCACGCAGGCTGGTCATGGCCTGTGAGAGTGTTTCCCCCACAGAGAGCTCTGCAGCCATGCCTCCCAGGCTTTCCCTGGCTGCAACTGCACACACCCACAGACCACTTACCTTCTCAGTGTCACAGAGGGTACGGTGTATTTTGTGAACGTGATTTAAGAGACCAAAAATTTTCCTCTAGGAAACATTTATTTAAAACACCATATATATATTTGGTGTTTTATAGATAGATAAAATGCCTATCAATATTTGTATATATAGTATATATATATAGGTTTGTATACATGCGTATATATGCCTGTGTCATTTAGGCACTTGTGTGTATCTGCTTCTGGGTTTTATGGACTCTGTGTATGTTTTCTTCTACAGTCACTTGCCTGAATTATAAAAGACACTTTAAAAATCTACTTTGTTGGAAATTCATAAAGGCAGCTAGATTACTTTCCAAGCGACATGGTTAAAGGATACATTGTAAAAACTTTGCAGACTCATTTGGCCTACTAAATTCTCAAAGTGCCTCCCTCTTCCATATTAACTTTATTTGACAACATATACTCCAAAGCCTTCTCATCACAGCCTCCTGGAAGATGTCTTATAAATCCTAACACTGCAAGTAACTTTCAACATTACCTGTATAAATGCACTCAGGATACATAAGCTTGGCATATACTAAGTGCTATATAGGTGTTAATTATTATGCATTTCACCTGAATCCAGACAACTGACTGACTCATCAATAATACATAGGCCATAATTTTCACTCAATATTTAATGCAAATAGCAGAACATTAATTGTTTTACTACAGTCGAAGCATAAATTCCAAGAATCTTTTCCAAAGCAGTTTCCAAACCGCTTGGCAAAACAGGATAGGGACACTGGGGGTGTCTGTGACTTCAATCAACATTCTCTATGTAGTAGACGGAGTAGTTCTCAACATTGGGTGAAATAAAATTCATCTCAGCTGTGGTTTCCCAGACCCAGTCACGTGATTCTGGTAAGTGCGAGCAACAGGAGTTTCCACTTTAAATCAACATCTCGGAGTTGGTAGAAGACTGCGTTAGACTCGATGGCGATGGCTGGAGAGCTGTTCTTAGGCTTTGCTTGTTATTCGGAGGACACAGTTTGGGAGGGCTGCGGGGAAAGGATTTGGGCTTGTGCGTAAGAAGCCGCAGCCCGAGGTGGGAGCAGACCCGGTGAGCTGGCGACTTCCAGAAGTTGGTGAAGCCGAATCTCCGTGGGGACGCGTGTTGAGTGCCCGAGTTCTTATCCTCAGTAAGCCAGAGACCACCCAGCCTCTGCATATGACCTCATCTGATTCCGTGTTGCAGTTGTTGACAAGTAAGTCATTTCGGTATTGATTTCAGGGAAAGGTATACGCTTTAAATATATGTTTGCAAAACAAGTACCCACCCTGCACCATATCACCAAAGAAAGAGCTAAAACGTGAACATCTAATTTGTTTTTCATCAATGGTAATTTTCAAATTAATTCTTCTAAGTATAAGCGACTGGACTTACTCATTTTTGGCTTGTGATGTGGACAGAAACCATGGGTCCATGTTTGTCTATGATATAAGTGATTTTTTTTTTGACACACCATTTTCTCTCTCCTGTTTCTGAAGTTGAATAAGAGGGGTAATGTAACATTCTGCTTTCATTTCAAGTATAATGTGACTCTTTTGAAGTTCATGAGCAAATGCGTAATGTGCTGACTAGGCTGATGTTCAATCCAGTTGCGTATCCTCTGAGCTGTAAAATGTCCTAGTCTCTGGGAATTAAATACAAGTAGTAATAATGTGATTGCAAATAAAGATTTTCACCTGGGGAGGCAAATATGCTCTCATAGTGGTGTAGTAGCAAAATATGTATTTTTTTTATAATTAAGCAGTTAAAATATTTACCATGATGTATTTGTACAATGAATAAGGTTTTTAAAAAATCATTTTAAAACAGAAGCAAAAGTCCAATATCCAAATATGTTTTCCAAAGTTATTTGGAAAATTGGAATTCTCAGTAACGTAAGTTAGAATTTACAGGGCTTCTGACTTTTAATTCAGTGGTAAATCTATGTACTTGTTAGCCTGCCAAAACATGGTTCCCCCTGCAACCCGCCAAGAAAAAAACACCTCCCCCAAATTGAGAATTTTAAAATGTGTTGCAAAGCTGTTGAGATGTAACATAAATACACATTGAGGCTAATGGTAACTTATTTCAAAAAGTTGGATGCCTATTTCAAAAGGAGGGAAAAAATATTTAATATACTCAGAATTTATCAAAGTGTTCTAGTCATTAGAATCACATGAGAAGCTCTTTTGTTGTAATGATTCTTCTATTCTAAAGCGTCTTAAATGCAGAAGATAATTTTAGATCAATTGGTTTTTAATTGCTGTAGGTCAATCATGATGAGAGAATCCAATAAGCATTTTTTTTTAGTATATTTATTTATTTATTTATTTTTGGCTGTGTTGGGTCTTGGTTGCTGCGCTCAGCTTTCTCTAGTTGCAGTGAGTGGGGGCTACTCTTCGATCCGGTGCGCGGGTTTCTCATTGCAGTGGCTTCTCTTGTTGCAGAGCACGGGCTCTAGGCGCCCGGGCTTCAGTAGTTGTGGCTCACGGGCTCCAGAGCACAGGCTCAGTAGTCGTGGTGCACGGGCTTAGTTGATCCGCGGCATGTGGGATCTTCCCAGACCAGGGATCGAACCTGTGTCCCCTGCTTTGGCAGGTGGATTCTTAACCACTGCGCCACCTGGGCAGCCCTACTGTGTTTTAAATGTAAAACTGGGTATTGAGAGTCGTGAGAATGACGATGTGATAAGGGAGATAATGTTTTCATGAGAATGATAATTAGACTGTAGGGGAATATGAGGGTATGTAGGGGTGTAGGAGAGCTGTATGAGATAACCAGCAGATAAAACAGAAAAAGTACAGCTGGAAATCATTTATTAGTTTGTTTGCTTTGCCTAGTGTGAATTTTTTCCCAAAAATCAGTGTTGGTGAAGTGAAGACTTAAAAAAATGAACACGAACTTTACATATATGAAATCAGCAAATGGTAAGTGCTCAGAAAAAACTGAAGGGGAAGTTATCTAGAGCCGTGATCGTCCATTTGAACCTGGGCACAGAACACCAGGAATCTTGTTAAAGCCCTTTTTGATTCAGCCGGTCCGAGGTTTACTCTGGGAGTTGGCATTTCTCAAGCTGCCAAGGATGCCTGTGTTGCTTTTCCATGGACCACATTTTGTATAGTGAGGTTTTAAACTGAGTGTGTACACTCGCACGACTGTTTTTTGAACAACCAGTTGGGAGGGAACACAAAGAAATATCAGAATCCTGTCAACACTGCACAAATAGAGCATTTTATTGAAGTAAATCCTTTGTGAGACTCCCTATCCCTTCTGCCGCGAGGCTTTGTGTGAGGGAGAGCAGGGTCCTGCTTGCCATCTAGGTCTTGAAATCCAGCCGATGAGGGGAAAGAAAATTTAAACTAAACCTGCTAAAATATTTGGACGAAAACTCCTTGGGATTTTAGATCTTGGAAATTCCTGGGTGGAATGAATTTGGGAGGGGTGTGCATCGTTTCACGCGATGGGAAGTTTCTGCTGTAGCCTTATGTGTTTGCTCTTGCCGTATATTTTCTCTGCTTGGGAGACAACACAGCGAGTCTCCTCGGCAAATTGCATGTTATGGTTCAAACGGGTGCAAAAGTCTTGACGTTTTATGACATTTAAACACTTATTTTTTTGAAAAAAAATGTTTAATTTTTTTTTTTTTTCTGCCAAAACTAAACCCAAGTCTCTATAGAGCTTCAGCCTCCCCCAGTTGGAGTCTTAGTTCGTGTTGGTCATTGCTGGACATCTTTACAAATGTTCATTCTCTTGTGAAACCTCAATTTCATAGGTAAAAGTGCAGATTTTTACAAATGTATCTAGAGTGAAAAAGATAAAACAGCGTCTTCACGTGAAGTGCCCTTTGTCCTTGTGGTCTAAAGCTGTGGCAGGATTTCCTGACATCTGTGCAGTATTTTCCATCTGGATATGACCAGCATAACAGTCCTTGAATGGATGTTTTTTCCCGTGACCTTCCAGAGGTTGGCCATGTATAAGATTCAGGTATATCTGGCTTAACATTTCTCAAAGAATTATTTAACTTAGGACTTTACAAGCTAACAGGTAATTCGCTAAGAAATACTCAGTGACGTCGGTGGTAGGTGATGGATGGGTATATTTGCCGAGAGACCTGTGTGATACATTTATACTCCTGAAGTCTCATAAAGTAGCGACCCCATGCTGCTACCAGTGAGGAACTGGTGCACTTCTCCCAGGGCCCTTCACAGCTGTCCTTTCTTCAGCCTTTGACCATTCCTCATTGGAACCTTTGACCAGTCTCATTCTGGTTCTTAACTCCTGGCCACAGGGTCTTGCACACCTTCTGTATTTTCTCCATGATTGACCATGACTCTTTTAGGTATTTTATCCCCCGCTTAATTATTTTATTTTTATCATTATTTATTTATTTATTTTGCTTTTTTAGAAAAGTGAAGTATAGTTGATTTACAATAATTCAGGTATACAGCAAAGCGATCCATATATACATATATATATATATTCTTTTTCAGGTTCTTTTCTATTATAAGCTATTACAAGATATTGACTATAGTTCCCTGTGCTATACATTAGGTCCTTGTTACTTATCTATCGTACATATAGTAGTGTGTATGTGTTAATCTCAAATTCCCAATTTATCCACCCCTCTTCCCCTTTGGTAACCATAAGTTTGTTTTCTATGTCTGTGAGTCTATTTCTGTTTCATAAATAAGTTCATTTGTATCATTTTTTAGATTCCACGTGTAAGTGTCATATATTTGTCTTTGTGTATATATGTAATATATATATGTAATATATATGTACATGCAACGGGATATTACTCAGCCATAAAAAAGAATGAAATAATGTCATTTGCAGCAACATGGATGGACCTAGAGATCATCATACTAAGTAAGCCAGACAAAGACAAATGTCATATCCCCCTCTTTTAAAAGTCCTCTACGAATTCCATAGGGAGACTTATTTGCCAACTGTATATTCTTTTTTTTTTTAATTGGGATATAGTTGTTTTACAATGTTCTGTCCAACTGTATATTCTTGCACCTCAATTTTCCACGCAAATTTGATATCCTGGGATTCCCAATTTGTGCTCTATTCTGATCTATTTTCACAATCACTGTGGCTGTCTCAAATACTATGTCGAGTCATTTTATCTTTATGGCAGTGTTTCTAAAACTTTGTGGATCTTTTTAAAAATCCAAAAGCTTAGGCTGCACTCTAGACCGATCAAATCAGAATCCCTGGGGTGAGACCCATGAACTGGTATTTTTAAAAACTCCTTGCGAGATTCCAACATGTAGTCAAGTATGGCAGCCCGTGTTCTTAGGGACACTCATACGCACATACGCACACACGACCTCACTGTTGTTACTGGCCACAGTGACTGTCCTCTGCAGAACCTCTGGAACCACAAGCAAAGCTGACAACGTGGGCTTTGTCTGAGCACCCAGCCTGCCAGCCAGTTGGATCCCGCCGTGGCCATTACAATTTCTGACAACCCTTGACCTCTCTTGAGTGATTGGCCTCCCCTCCTATTCCTCTGCAGTCATTTACCTAACCCTAGAGAGAGGCTCCAAGTTTGCAGGTGAAATAACTATGCTTACGGGACATTTGGAAAGCTGTTCTCCTAAGATAATAAAAACAAATCCAATGTTTCTTGTCTTCCATTTTCTTTTGAAACTTTTTTTTTTGCCAAAAACATTGTGCCAAAATTACAGCCATATTTTTCAACCAAAGGTAGCAGGAACGTCCCAGAGAAAAACAAACCGTAACTCATTTTCTGCCCACTAGAGTAAATTAAAATAGGACAATTTTGTGAGGCTTTTAAAGGTAACTTCTTTTTCTTCTATCTGTGTTTCGTGAGAAAAAAATAAGCAATTCATCTATGCACCTTAGTTCAAATCATTCATTTGGAAGTTTTTCCTCACCTTCCCCTATTGCTCATTGGAAATAAACCTACTACACTGAGGTAGGATTACGTGACTCTCATGCTGGACTTTAATCTCCTGCATCTGACTTGTCTTTATATCTGCAAGGGTGGCCCGCTCGGAAAATCTCAACAAGTGCTTCTCACAGGCATTTCTACTAACCCTAAATTTAGTTAGAGATTTGTCTCTTCATTCCAATTGTTTACAGTAACTACTTAGTGGGTATCATGGACTAGACACTTGCTAGAAGATTAGTGAGTTACAGAGGCTTTTACATTGCTGATATGCTGCTGTGCACAATCTATTAGGTCTCTGGCAATAACGTGACACGTGATAGATGCTTGATAAATGTGTTGGGCCAAAGGCCAAGAAGAACACAGAAGGTAGAGGAGATATTTTTTATTCCACTGGTGGTTTTAATTTCAGCTGGCCCCGAAGGATGGATGGGATTTGGACAGGAAGAAAGTGATGGAAAGAAAGAGAATCAGGAGTGAACGTGGAAGAGCCGGGACGGTGGGGGGGAGGGCGTGGGTTGTTGAGTCAGTTCCCCTTTCATTATGTGCAGACGTGGAAAAATAAGAGAAATGAAAAGGGAGATGAAAATTGTACAATTTCAGTCATTTCCTTAGCTGCCATCTCTCCAAAGGTTGGTTCTGTAGCTGCTGGCAGGTGGCCAACTTGCTAAGTCCTCTTAAATTGACAGAGAAGCCAGATAAATATCCAGTCTTGGCAGCGCTTCCCTGACAGATGGTCTGGCATTCATGGTGTAATCCAAGACAACAATGGTAGCGCTAAAAACTCTCCAGCCTAGCATCTCCTAGTTACTGCAATGCAATATGTAACTAGGATTTCAGTGTCTAGCAGTTACCGCGGTGGAAACAAGGGAGATGAAACTGCATATAATAACCAAGAAATTGCATCCCCAGCGCAGGGGATAAATGTTTCTGATGGGGGTGCATAAAAATCTGCCTTTCAGACTTAAAGTGCAAAAACAGAAGAAAGTAAGCATACTTGTTATTGTTGTGTTTTTTTATCGCCATGAATGCCAATAGTACACTTAAAACCACAAATGAAATGGAAAATAAATGAGCTTCTAAGAAATGCCGTACAGTAGCTTTTCAAGTCTTTTGGTCAGCACGTTGGGTTTCAATGCCAAGAAAAAATTCAAATATCTTGTACATGTCCTGGACTGCTACAGTTATTAGTACCGCTATTTTCCGACGCTCGCTGTGCCATGTACAAGGATAAAGGACAGTGTGCTGTAGTAATGGCAGTGTGATCCTGGGGAAGTGGACAGTGCCAGAAGATAGAACGTCACTTAAACTGGGTCCTTGCTCATGGCACTAATACTCAGCTGTAGGTGTCATTTCTCTTCAATGAAATCTCTTCTTTGCTAATCTAACTGATGTTGAAGAAAGTACTGTGATTTATCAAAAGCTACTTCAATTTCCTATAGAATGTCTTAGCAACTTAAAAAATAAAGAGATAAGCTGAAGAGAACGTCAGCTGTAATTATATCGATAAGATGTAAATAAGTGCCTTGCAGTAGTGAAGATGTTAATGAAGACAGTAGGGTTGATGTCTAAATTAAGATTTTGAGAAGGAAAGTATAGGACTTCGTCAGAAATAGACTAAGGAAGAAGAATTATTGATGCTTCCAAACCCTTGAGAGTCATGAAGCCGTCTATTACCACGGTTGCCAGTATTGTTAGTAGAAACTGTTTGAAAATTGTAGCCCCAGAATAATTACAGTCTTGTTGTTCACGTTTGAAGGGAGGTCATGATCCATGGTGGAATCCATAACTTTATTTCTGTTTTATCTGGGAAGCAAATTGTACCTCTTTTGCCCATAGGTCTAATTATTTGTTTCCAAAAACTGTTGCTTTGTATTGATATTTTTGTTTCTACTGTCTATTAAAGAGAAGAAAGAGATAACTTTCTGTGTCCCTACAATAGATTTATACCTAAGAAGAAAATCTACACTAGTTTCTCAATTTCTGAGTTATATAATACAAAGTCATTTGGGAAGGGACCTTATCCAAAAGAGATAAGGGGTCCTCCAAACTCTGTTCGTTCCTGATTCTTTCACAACCCACGTTTTAGGGGGAGGAGTACTTCTTTCAGTGGCTGAGCAAAAAGATACTGATCACTGAGCCCACGCCAGGCTCTGTTTTAGGTAGTGGAGATAGTGTTAGTGAAAACAAAGAGCAAAAAGTTCCCCCCTTTTCAGAGCTTACAATTAACCAATAATAACTAAGTGTAATAGCTACCTTAGCTAATGTCAATGTCCTCTAACCACATACCACCACCAACAGACCATTAGTTAAGTAAAGCTGGTTTTATCACTCGTTGCAACAAAGGACAACACACTCTATAAGGGAACAGGGTGTCTCAGGAACGAGAAGTTAGAAAGGACTGTAGAATTTGAGTTGGTGTTAGATAATTTGGGGGAAGTTTCCAGAAAGAGGGGCTTTGCTCTGGCTTGGATGCTGTCAAGAAATGCAGGGAATTCTATGGTTGTGAATCTTAATCTTGCCTGGGAGTGAAGAACAGAGAGGGGCCAGTGCTGGGATCGGTAAAGCAGCAGGGATCATTCATTTCAGCTGGGAGAGAGGGAAGTTGGGGATTTTTTTGGTTCGCGGTGTTTTCTGCCAGTGCTTAGGCACTATTACAAAATAGTATTGGGGGCGTCGTCACATTTTGTCACAGTCACGAGGTGGCCTTGTGTGAGGTTGTTGTCCTGTGAGATAGTTGGTGTTGGGCAGGGGAACATCAAGGCCCAGCTGTGAAGTCAGACCAGCTCCTGGAAGTCTGCTTTTAACTTTCTCACTAATGAATGACATACAGTATGAAATTTTAAAAAAACAGGGCACAGATATTAGAGTGACAGTGCTGTTGTAGATAGGGTGGACAGAAGGCTTCCCTGAAGAGTTGATATTTGGACTGAAATCTGAGTAAAATGAGACAACATGCCATGTAGATAATTCCAGGGCTAATAAGATAATTCCAGGCAATAGAAGAGCAGATGCCAAGGCCCTGAGGCAGGAATGAGTCTAACCAAGTTCTGGTTGTAGGCACAGCCATTGTATGGAAGATGTTACGGAAAAACCCGAATGAACTTTTTGGCTAACCCAATAGTAATGGTGACAGCTGTGGGAACCATTGGTACAGCAGGTGTCATGGGGACAGTGGAGGTGGTAACAGAACTGAGGCTAACTATTCATAGTTGGCTACCGTGGCTAGCATACTTATTTTGAACTCATGTAATTTTTCTCACTTCTATCACTTAATCCTCAATAAATATGTTACATAAATGAAAGTACAGAACAGTACATAAAATATATTCAAATTTATGCTAACTCATGTACATGTGTCCTTTTTTATCTATTGCTACGTAGTAAATCACCCTCAAAGTTAACATTTGCTTGTTTTAAGCTGCTAGCTTGTTTCTGTGAGTCAGGAATATGGATACAGATTCTCTGCTTCAGGGTCTCTCAGAAGCCTGCAGTCAAAACGCCAAATAGGGCTGGGGTCTCCACTGAAGGCTTCACAGGGGAGGGATCTTCTTCCAAGCTCATTTACAAGCCTGTTGTCAGGATTCACCTCCTCAAGGGTCGCTGAGGGCCTCAGCTCCTCACCGGCTATTGGCTGCAGACTTCCCTCAGCTACTGGTCACATGGCTTTTCTCTCCTTCTGCGTCATCAAATCCAGCAAGAGGGAGAGTCTGCTAGCAAAACCCAGGTTAGCATCTTTAAAGTTGATGTGTTCCATTTATTAGAAACAGGAGTGTCAAGTGGTGGGAATTTAAAAAGGCTTTGGGTATCAGAAGATGGCATCATTTGGGACCATCATAGAGGCTGCCTACCACAGTGTGTGTGTGTGTGTGTGTATTGCACGCATGTATTTCCAGAAGGATAAAAGTTGCTCGAGTGACAGTGGAAGGGTGAGAGGCAGGTGATTATTTGTTCAAGTTTCTTTTGTTCCCTTTGAACATGTAAGCCTGAGTTTGAGATAACATTTGGACATTCAGTAGGAGATATCAGAGACTGAGTTTGAGGATACGTGAACCTGGATATAATATTTGGACTCGTGAATCAGGAGGTGATAGTTGAAGCCATGATCCTGGATAAGATCACCTAGGAAGGAGAGTCAATAAAAGAAGAAATGAGGTTTGAGTCTGGGGTGCTTTCTTTTGTTCCTTTTAAAGACATAGGTTGAGCCACCAAATTGCTTAATAAAAATGAGTTGCTTGTAAATAAATAGGTTTATAAACATAAAATACTCAAAAAATGGAAAATGGTAAAATATTGCTAAAATTGCATTTAGGGCAATTGTATTGAGATTAATTAAGGTTTGGTTTACTACCTAGAGTCCTCAAGTCAAATATTACCAAGATTGACAATTTAGGGTGAAAAGTAAAGATTCAAGAGTTCAAAATAGGGCTTCCCTGGTGGCACAGTGGTTGAGAATCTGCCTGTCGACGCAGGGGACACGGGTTCGTGCCCCGGTCTGGGAGGATCCCACATGCCGCGGAGCGGCTGGGCCCGTGAGCCATGGCCGCTGAGCCTGCGCGTCCGGAGCCTGTGCTCCACAACGGGAGAGGCCGCAACAGTGAGAGGCCCGCGTACTGCAAAAAAAAAAAAAAAAAAAAAAAGAGTTCAAAATATAGGGAAGTCAGTTGAAAAAAGCAAGGGATTAGAGTCAAAAGAGCTGATACGCTTGATTTAATTCTCTATCTTGAAAAACCCACAGAGCGCTATTTACCTGCAGCCCATGGCTATGTCTTCTGTCTGTGTGACCCTCTCAGAGCTGAAGTTTATTCAGCTCCTATGGCAGGTTATCTCTGGGATACAGTTGTTTTTCTTCCCACAAATGCATAGTCGTCAGTGGTCAGTGGTACGTGACCAAGATCACACAGAATACAAGTATCGACTAAGTCTGAAAGGAAAAGGAAAAGTTTGAGTCATAAACTAAAACTTCTCTGAACTTCGTTAACATCACTGCCAAACTGAGGATTTGAAGTAAATGACCTTGAATCCTTAATATTTTATGATTTTAAACAGAGGACAGTTTATTAGTGCTGGTGCTAGATAAAGCATGTAAATTCAAGGTGAGGAGTGATGGAGAGCCAGGCTCAGATGAAGTTTACAAGCTGTTGAAACTCTCTTTGGTACTTGCCCTACCTCCCAATCGCTCCCATCAACTTCCTTGGCAATTAAGCTGGGAATTCCTCTCCACTAGAAGTAAATAATCACTGCTAAGGCAGGCCCAGGTGTACAACACACACCCAGGAAAGCACAGAACAACACATGCACTCACACTTCCCCCTACCTTCTCCCTGAAACCTTCTGCACCGCCACAACTTCCTTCCCAAACCTCCCTTCAACCCTCCCCCAACACCTTCTCCCCCACACACACCTTCTCCCCCCATAGACACCTTCTCCCCACACACACAACTTCTCCCCCCATAGACAGCTTCTCCCCCAGACACACCTCCCCCCCACACATTCTCTCTCCATAGACACCTTCTCCCCCACACACACATTCTCCCCCCACACACACCTTCTCCCCCCATAGACACCTTCTCCCCACACACACATTCTCCCCCCATAGACACCTTCTCCCCACACACACAACTTTTGCCCCCCTTCTCCCCGTGCCCCACATCCCTCAACCCCCATGTAGGTATTTATTACTTGTGGCCCTCAGAAGTTCTCAAATCCTCTCTTACATGCCCCCCTCATAAATCCGCAGTTCCCTCCCTCGTCCCTCTCAGAAGTCTCCGTCTGAATACCCCTGCCTCATGCCTCTCTCCCTCTCCTGTATCTCCTGCAAGCTTCTCCATCACGCATCCCCTCCGTTAGATACCTACACACACCCACTGTCACACATGTATTCACTATTAGCCACAGACCCCTGCACTTCCATGTGCTCCCAACACGCACTCACCTGTGAACATGTGTCTGTACATACGTTCATACATACTCATGCATGACTGCACATGCACTTCAATGTTGAATATGCTTCTTAGGAAAGTTTGCTTAATTCAAAACTACATATTTCATGCAATTGACATTATTCTGAGTAATGGGGATAATATAACTAGTGCCCTTTTTTTGTTTTTACCCATTGTGGAAGTTAGACTAAAGCTGTATGTACTATATATCACACATATTCAGTAAAACTAAGCTTCTCTAGTATTCATTTAAATTAGCTTTTCAGCTTCACATAAAAATAAGAGCTGTGAAACTACCTTGTCAGTGATGGTTTTATAGAATCCTCTCTCCGTGTGAAAGTTAATGCTTCTTGCATTGACATATGGAGCTAATTTGATGGATGTATGTTCACATGAAATATGTCTCAGTGATTCACAGGCTGGGTAACACTGATATACTAGCTGGTTGGATGGTTATTTTTTTATATAAATCAAATTATTTTTATGATGTAAGCACTTAGGGACTAGCAACTGGGAAAACTTGGAAATGGAGACTGAAAAGTTAATGTTTATTTTAAAAGACAAATAGCCCTGCAGTTTGACTTGTATTTATTAAAATTACACAATAATATTAGATGCACCTATAATTTTGTGTTTACACCTATGTTATGTTAATACCGAATGATACATTTATTTTGTCATAGAAGCCTTGTATTTATGTGTTTCATGAACAGTGTTTATCCTGTTTTCTAAGTACCATGTTGCTACAATTTGCATAAAGCAGAAGTAATCTTATCACACATATTCTTCCTAAAGACTTTACGACTTGCAAGTTGGAGTTGTTTGAAAGGTAACAATTCCTCCACAGAACACAGGCATGAAAAAATACATCGAATGTCTTCTGTTCTCCAGAATTCCCTGTGCAATATGAGAAATCAAATCTCCACTGATAGACATAATTTCAGGAGACATCTTACTAAATTCTCATGATATATTAGTGAATCTGATGGAGGCAAACTGGATTATAGCTGAATTAATTGAAATCATGCAACTTTTCTGTTAATTTTGATTGTTGACCACTAACCAAAGCAGTATTAATAGTCCCTGTGATTAGCACCAACAGAGACCAGATTATTTTCATGTGACATTATAGTTGTTATAGATATCTCAAAATATAGTTTATATTCCTATCTAAAATTTACAGTACTTATTAGCCTGCCCTGAAAGCTTGTTATTTAATGTAATAAACATACATTTTTATATAATATTTTGTTAACTGTATATCAACATTTTTCAGTGTTGGAATCCACAAACTTTACTAGTCTGCCTAAGGGGTCTGCTGACCCAGCATGGGCAAGAGCCCCCACTCTAGATGAATTTGCTGGAAGGCTTTGTCAGTGATTCAGTTGTTTTCAACAACAAAAATCTTGTTTAAAATGTAGAAATTACATTGATCAAAACAATGTGGGAGGGTTACTTATCAAGGTTCAAAGATTTCACTGCAGAGAACAGAAAATGGTTAGAGATAGAAATAAATATCCTGTACTTACAAACCAATAAAGATTTACACTTAAGTATAAGTAAGGCTTAAAACCATACATATTAGAGAGGACCTACATATTTCTATTAACCAAATTGTCCCAAAATAGTACTTAAATCTTTTTGGCACAGAGTGGCAAAAGTCAGACCAACAACTGTTTGAATTGGAAAAAGAGAGCTTAACTATCAGAGTGGAATCTTAAACAATACAGGGTATCATGTATATTACCTGTTTTAGCCTAACTGGCATGTAGTCACTATGTAGAACACACAGAACTGTAATCTTTGGGGGCCACATTATTTAACTCATATAGTGTTAAATTGAAATGTGATTGTTTCTATTTATATGAATTGTCTTTACAAAAAGAAAAGGCATTAACTGATCCAAAAAATGTATCCCACAATCAGATTGGCATTATTAAACACAGCCACGATTCAGGATTTATGACATACAGATGTATAGGGGGTGGTGTGTGTGTGCACGCGTGAGTGTAGAGTAGTCATACAAAATAGAGGCACAAAATATTTGCTATTCAAAACGATTTTAAATTGTTACACTGTATTCATAGTAAATATCTTCCATTAGTGTGTGATCTTCATCTGGGTATGACATGTTGTAGGTTTCAAATATTGTACATTCAAAACATCAGCAAAGCCCATTTTGTTGAGAAAAATGTGCAAGAAGCAATGTAATAAAGAATCTTTGCATCATCTGTTTGCTACATCATCTTTGTAATCGTCTTTATGCACTTAGTACATTTGGGAACCAATTTGTCTATTAATAGCATAATATTTTAATATAACTTCAGTTTATATAAATTGTGTTCAGTGTTTATGAATTAAAAGTGTGATTTGAATGCCAGTGAAGTATTTCACAGTTACATAAATTGTGAAGATAATGTTTTCCCTGGCATGATCAATTCTGTCCATTACCTTTTTCTCTTGCAGTTCTTATTCTCGTTAAAAATTTCTCTATAAATCTCTGCATTCATTCATACCTTTGACTATCTTTAAGACTGTTAGGACAGTCAGTGATAACCTAAATAACGTAGCTATCAAAAAATGAGTTAGATTTCTCCAGCTTCTCCAGCTGTGTAATCATGCCGGGATGCCCGGACTCTGCTGAATTAACTGGCTGGACTGTGGTTGGTCATGCTGATACAATATGACAGAGAATTGTGTCACACACACAGTGGGATGAGAAGGGACCAAGACATACAAGAGGCAGGAGGCATATTTGTAAGTTTTGCATAAAAAAAAAGTGTAGACCAAAACCCATCAAATCTTCATTCATAAAGCTTTCCCTAATAAACTCCTCACTTCTCACTACCCCTTCACTCTGTATCTATACTCTGTTTTATGTATCATCTAAAACTGCAGGCCTTCTTAATTCTTTTATTCCCTTCAACCAGATTCTAAAGCCCCATGGCATGAATTGTCTCTCTTCTGCATCTGTTTTTCTCATGCACAAAGTGGAGCTCCCATATGTGTGGTGAGGTCTGTTGATGATGGGAGGGCATGGGTGGGTTGGTGAATGAGAGGTAACTGTGGACTCTTTGGGGACAAAACCTTCATCAACCTTCTCAGATTCCCACAAATGCCTTCTTCTTTCTTTCTTGGTTGTCATCTCACCTACACCAGACTCTTGAAGTGCGGTGAATCATCACACTTCATGGTGTGAGGCTTGGGCTTCTTTGTGCCTGTTGAGGGGTCTGGGGGCATTACCTCTCCCAAAAGGGAAGCAACTAACAGGAAGCGGGAAACATGAGGGATCCAAGGAGGTAGATTCCTCCTTGTTTCTCTTCCACAAGATAAGATTCCTCCTTGCAATACTTGGAGAATTGCCAGGTGGTGAACGAACATTGCTGTGATCTGCTGTGTCATTCCGTGCATCACTGCAAAGCAGTAGGCATCTCATTGCACAGCATCTTCCCCGGCCTCGCTTGCTTTCCCATTCCTTCCTCTTCTCTGGGCTTGTACCACCCGAATAACGTTTTAGCACTTGAATCCTCTCCTCAGGCTTTACTTTCTACCAAATCTCATGGACTAAGACGATTTGTACTAGAAGTATTTTAAAAATACAGATGTTCAAGATGGGTTTTAGAATTTGGATTGCTTGTCTGAATGAAAGTAATAGTAACCATACTAATCATTAAGTAGGGGGGCAATAATCCCTAGCACACGGTGGCTGGGTTACCAGGAAGGAGGTACTAGCTCATGGCACCGCCCTGGAAAATGAAGGAATTCTTGCTCTACAGCAGCGTAATGGAGTAGCATGGCTTCTGATGGAACTTACAGAAAGATGTGACAATTTCCGCGCAGTCAACTGCCAATTTAGGACATGTTCTGGAAGCCAGGTGGCCTCAGATGCAGCTTTGAGGGGTACCTCGTGCAGCCTCAAGGAACAATGTGCTGAAAGTCAGGCTCTGATGACAACATAGCAAAGCTGCAGACAAAACTAAATGTACAGTCCCCGTAGATTGCCTATGTCAAAATCGGAGCCCTGATGGGGGAAAAAAACAGTCCCTTAGACTTGCCTGGGGAGGAATGGGTGCTTAAGTACAAGACCTTTTTGTCTTCAGAGTCCCTGAGTCCCTCTTTGCCAGAGGAGATTAGCTACCCCTGGCCTGGAGACGAAGTGAAGGCCTTATTGAAGCAGATGCCTTGCAGGGGTCTTCTGTCTCTTGTTGCCTCCAAGTCAATAACCAGGGTCAGTTCTTAGTACGTCCTGAATGACAAAGTACGAGCCCTGCTCCTGGGGGAAAAAAGATCCAATACAGCATCTCAGATTCAGACGTTGCTAATATGTCAACCAGAACCAGGGATACACGGAACAAGTGGATTTTTAGCAGTTTTAGACTGATAGCGTGTGTGCAATAGAAGATTGAATATGACAGAATTCATCGATACGAATTCTCTCATAATTGAAGAGTTAACATTTTAGTAAAAATACTTGGAGCTGATCCTAATAGTTTTCTTTGATTGTTCCATGGAGCCTAGATCAAACGATAGTCTACCAAACAAGTGAAGTAAAAATACCCTTACATCTCGAAGGAGAAATTGAAAGACTCAGGGAGGCGGGAGTGTTAAGATGATTGATGAGACACAGTCTGAGTCTCCACAGCGTGATAGAATTGACCTGCCTCACTCAGAGAAGCTCTCTTTCTTTAACTCATTTGGAAAACAAAAGAAGCAAGCAAAAGAAGCGTCGACCCATTTCTTCCAAAATGCAAATAGTGATGGTATAGTAGATCCATTACTCTCTCAATGATTTATCCCTTTTTGAAAATATATTTTGCACTTGCAAGTTTCCTACTCAATTCTGAATTCTCTAGTGACATCATCTGGAGGTGAGCTATGAAAGAAGATGGAGTTTGACCTATAAGTTAACAGTTATTGGCAAATGTATTAAAAATTGAAAAACAAATTATAAAATTAGAATGTGTAATTCATTTTCTTGAAGTGAGTTTATGACTAAGAGTCACTGTAACTGGATTCCAGTGTTGGTTCTGTCATTAAAAAATTAAGTGATTTGAGGCAAATTGCTTCATTTCACTTGTTCGTAAAATAAGATTAACTATTTGAAAGCTTTTTTGGTAGGTGTTATCTAGCGTTACATTTATGAACTGTGATTCACATGGACGTTGTTTGTGTGGATTAAAAAGGTTACTGGCAGTCGCTGGTCAACCAGGCTGTAAGGAGCGCCTCACAGAACCAAGTGGCTTCGAAGATTCTCCAAGGAGAGCTCCAACCATGTGACTCTCTAAGTGCATTTACAAACTCAATTTTTAAAATGTGTTCTGAAATACTAGGTCTCTGGATTGAGCCGTTGAGGGCTTTTATCAACAAATCTGAGTGATTCCTCAAGGACAACTTGTTACTTTCACACTATCGTTAATCTACCAAAGATAGATGCTATCAAAATCTACTACTTCCAATAAAGAGGAAAAGTCCACATGTGTTATTAAATCATCTTTCAACAAAATAATTGGCTCTGAATTTAAGCAAGTACCCCCTTGGGCTTCCCTGGTGGCGCAGTGGTTGAGAATCTGCCTGCTAATGCAGGGGACACGGGTTCGAGCCCTGGTCTGGGAGGATCCCACGTACTGCAGAGCAACTGGGCCTATGAGCCACAACTACTGAGCCTGGGCGTCTGGAGCCTGTACTCTGCAACAAGAGAGACCGCGATAGTGAAAGACCATGCACCATGATGAAGAGTGGCCCCCGCTTGCCACAACTAGAGAAAGCCCTCGCACAGAAACAAAGACCCAACACAGCCAAAATAAATAAATTAATTAATAAACTCCTACCCCCAATGTCTTCTTAAACAAACAAAAAAACACAACTACGCCATCAATTATATATTACACTGGGGTACCAGTACTCAGTAATACTTTCAGATAACCCAGTACATATTGGCCAAGATTTGGTTTGGCCAAAAAGTTCGTTCAGGTTTTTCTGTAACATCTTAAAAACCTGAACGAACTTTTTGGCCAACCTAATGTGTATGCCTATTTTACAAGCTACAGATCAGAAGAGTTAAGAATATTGCTGTCATCAACTAAAATGAAAAATGAAGTTCCTGTTGTTTCTAAGAATAGAAATACAGTTCTACATCTCTGCATGAAGTGATCACTTAGTTCCTGAGTCTTGCATATATACTTATAAAGACAATCATAATAATTAAATTTATACCAATGTTGACAGAAATTGTCAAGAAAAATATTTTCTAGAGCTACTTTCATTAATGTAGTTTATTTCACCAAGTGGTATTCCATGGAGTGATGTGAAATTATTTCATTTTTTCTCCTTTTAATTATATCTTACTGAAAGTATTTTCATTAAGACCTTTTCTGTGTAGTTATACAACACGATTGATCCATAATAGAAAATTTTTTATCTATATCAGTTTCACTGTTTACCATTACTGGCCTTATGAGTTTCTTTGTGGTGGCCATACAATCCAGCTTAAATTATCCAGGACCAAATTTTGCAGGTACATCATTTTTCCTAATTTTCAACTTTGTTGGGACCATTATTCTCTCTACCTCTGTGCACCATCTAGCCAACTATCTGTTCCTCCATTTTGGGGTGTTCAAATCTGCTGATTGAAGACAAGTACAAGTTTGCAATGAGACCTTGTTAAATTAGTGGGATTTTTTTTTTCCTGATAAATCTCAAAATTCTTTTTCTTTTTTTTTAGGGGGGGATTTTTAACATATTATTTTTCTTCTTGTTTTGTATATCCAAAAACAGATCAATATCAGCGATTACTTTTATACCCTAATAAGTGTGCTGCCTTTCTGTGGAAGTAATGTTGCAGCATTTATGTGAATCAACAATGCTACATGAAGGGTCTCTTGTTGGAGACCAGACAACTATGATGTGGCCAAGTTTTGGGGACAGAAAGAATAGAATGGAATTAGCAAAAGTTCTTTTCCTAAAACCACTCATTCTTTTCTAATATTTGATCTGTTTTTAATCTGGCTGAAATTATACTGAGGATCTGTATATACTTAATACCATTATTTCCCCCAAAATATGTTATGGCTATAATGGCCAGGATAAAATGAACTGATTTTTGAAGGAGGCTCTTTGTTATTTAAACTTGCCCCCAACAAAATTTTGTGATTAATAGTAGATAGTATTGAAATTAGAAGTATAAAGAGAGCTAGGTGTGACCAACCAAACTGGGTTTTGCAACAGAATAATAGATAGTAACTTTGTGGCCACCAGAAACCTCATGTATTCCTTCCTGCATCCATTTATTCAAAATTGGTTCATTGAGACACTGTACTGGGTACTACAGATGCAGTACCTGCAAGACAGATAGCTCTCTTGTCTTCATGTGTCTTATAATTTAAGGGAGCCCAGCAATAGTGTGATAAGTACAAGGACTCAGGAATACCACGTAGCTTGGAATATTTAATTCAGGTTTGGGGAGTTGCCCCGTGGAGGATGTGATCCCAAATTGAGACAGAAAGGGAACATAGAGTAATCTAGATCCTGGCTTAGAGCTTTCTCATTCCAGACAATTCTAACAGAGCTCTGTGAGGTCATAATTCTCTAGTAACTGAACCTCAGACACTTAATAAGTGACATAAAAACCCAAATAATTAATTTATCATGGGGATCCACATTTCTCAGAGCCATCTTTTTCCTGACACTGACTCAATGCTAAATCCAATTTTTTTTAGACTGGGAGTTGAACCTTTTTTGCTGGAAAGCTCAACAGTCTGAAATAACTTCCAGGACTCAGATTAGAAAGTGTATCTTTTTATAAAAATGCCTGCACCTCTTTCATTTTTTTCCTCTCCTCTGGTTAGTTCGGGAAATATTTATCTTATCTTCGCTTAAAAGCAGTCAACCACCCTTTCTCTGTTTATATGTCCTTTCTTCTCACATATTACAATCCACTGAGATACCCTTCAGCAATAACACATCTGCTCAATCACATCACTAGAGATCAGAAACACTGGAGAAAGCATAAATAAAAGCTGGCTTCAAATCTTTGTTCGACCATACATTTGCTGTGTCACATGTACAATAGAAACTAACACAACATTGTAAAGGAACTCTATTCCAATAAAAATTAATTTAAAAAAATAAAATGAAGTTCAACCTCAAAAAAAACATTATAACCCCATTTAACAATACTAATTCTTCCAATCCAAGAACACAGTATATCTTTCCATCTGTTTGTGTCATCTTCAGATTCGTTCGTCAGTGTCTTACAGTTTTTGGAGTATAGGTCTTTTGCCTCCTTAGGTAGGTTTATTCCTAGATATTTTACTCTTTTTGATGTGATGGTAAATGGGATTGTTTCCTTAATTTCTCTTTCTGATATTTTGTTGTTAGTGTATAGAAATGCAACAGATTTCTGTATATTAATTTTGTATCCTGCAACTTTACTGAATTCATTGATTCCATAAAGATGCTACTGAATCTTTAGGTTTTTAGGTTTTTCTTTAGGTTTTTAGGTTTTTCTATGTGTAGCATCATGTCATCTGCAAACAGGGACAGTTTTACTTCTTTCCAATTTGGATTTCCTTTTATTTTTCTTCTCCAATCACTGTGGCTAGGACAGCGATTCCATAGTTTTGGCTAGGACTTCCAAAACTATGCTGAATAAAAGTTGGCAAGAATAGACATCATTGTCTTGTTCCTGATCTTAGAGGTACTGCTTTTAGCTGGTGAATAATTACATCCATACCAAAGTAAATGAAAAGTTTTAAGGTCAATGTCTGGCATAGGATAGGTAACATGGTACCTATTATTACTATTGTTGTTATCCCTCAGTCCTCTCATTCCTTCTTCTACCAGCACTACTCATTTTCTCATTCACAATGTGCTTGCTAAATTGTTCCACATTAGGCTCTTAATGGGAAACATTGTTTTAGGGGAACCTTACTTACATCTAATGTAATTGATTATGAATAATTGTTAATAAAAGCAAGAAGTAAATATCAGTAAAGGTAAATTGGATATTTCAGAAAAGAATAATAAATGTATAAAATGCAGTAGACAATAGGGAATTTAAGAAGTGAGACTGAGAGAAAATACAATTTTTAGGAAGCAGAGATTATAGGTGATAAAATAATAAAGTAAGAAAGAAATTAAGGAATGAGACACGGTGTTTTATTCAGGGAATTGTTGCATTCAGTATTTTTTTTTTAATCTCAAAATGTCTTTTGGGGAATAACTCTATGATCATTTAAAATTTGCTCTTTTAAGTAGGGATGTGTTGGTAAACAGAGAGAGGAACACAGTCCTGATTTGTAGCTTTTGCCAGTTTCCATGGTGTAAATACTCCCACCATGGTCCATTTCAACATACCAACTTGACATTGCTGAATGAAGAGTTGAAGAGAAATTCACAGAATTGGCTTTCTTGTGAGCTGGTACAAGCTGGCTGTCTCCAGCACACCTCCGCTTTAAACCTTGTTTAAAAGTGAATGCCTGTAGCATTGTATTTTTAATGGTGACCACAAAATGAGCCTTAATCTGCATGCTCAGAGTCCAAGTGGACTCAATATGTATTGTGTTACTGTCTCTTTATGGGCTTTAAGGCTGCCTTTTAGGGATTTCTCATTTCCTCCTGAGTTCCATGGCCTCAATAACAGTTAACTGTGACCATAAAAGCTATTAATCATTTGGCAAAGGCTACTTCTGTGTGTGGGGAAATCAAGAGAATAGATTAACACACTAAGCAGGTAATAATGACTTTTCCATTACAAAAATTTTATTAGAAATGGTAAAGCGTAGCATTAACTATCAATTCTTATTATTTATATTAACATCAAGCAAATTTTAAAAGAATGCAGGCACAGAGGTCCAATTCAGCTTCTATTACATAGCCATCTCATTCACCTGTAAATGTTACTGTTATTTCTCCTAAATCTAACATTTTTTCCCCTTAATCTCTCTTTTATTTTTGAAGGAACATCTTTTTTAAAAAAATTGATTTATTTTGTTTATTTTATTTTTGGCTTTGTTGGGTCTTCGTTGCTGCACGTGGGCTTTCTCTAGTTGTGGCGAGTGTGGGCTACTCTTCGTTGCGGTGTGGTGGCTTCTCTTGTTGCAGAGCACAGGCTCTAGGTGCACAGGCTTCAGTAGTTGTGGTGCATGGGCTTAGTTGCTCCGCGGCATGTGGGATCTTCCAGGACCAGGGCTCGAACCCGTGTCCCCTGCATTGGCAGGCGGATTCTTAACCGCTGCACCTCCAGGGAAGGCCCTCCCTTAATTTCTTTAAAGAGATTTCTGTTCCTTCTCTGAAAGCACTTTGGGTGTCAGAAAACCACGGTCTTGACATTTATATGTATTTCCCTGAGTTAGCCACTCCGGGTTCTCTTTTTCATTGTTGTAAATTTCCCCAGTGCCTATTCTAAACGCGTCTTTGTGAAGACCTCAGGATCTGTGGGAATGTGGGAGCCAGCTGAAGGGGAAAGAGGTGATCCTGCAAGCACATACTGAAATGTATACATACATAGCTCTGATCAGGCAAATAAAATTGTCCCTTTTATCTGTCATGGAGGCAGTGGTGAAGGGGTAGTCCTGCCTAGCTTGATCATTGAGCCTGCATCTTCCGTAAGTCACAGAAGGATGGAAGCAGCGTCAACTAGTCGTGTGATTCCACCAGTGCGTCACCTTGGTTTTCTAAAGGAGCTCTATGGAACATCAACCAGCTTCTCCAAGAGACTTTTTTGGAAGAAAGTCTAGCATAGACGTGTGCCTTCACTCATGGAAATACTAGTTAACTTTCCCTCGGGAGGTGGTATTGACAGACCAATCGAGAGTTATCGATTCTCCTAAAAGCCAGACACTTTTGGCTAAACATGGGACACGAGGGTCCCCCAGAGAACTTGGGCCCTGAGAGGCACTGAGAGCTGTCACAGCAGCTGCCAGTTCGAAGTCACTGCAGGGACTGGTGCTGAGGGTCACAGCCACCATAAGCTCCACTCCAGTGGCACAGACAGTCCTCAGGAGGGAGCTCGTTGCCCTGACATCTCAAGGGACAGTCTTAGTGTTACTGTCCTCCTCGTAACACTAGCTTTGGTTGGATATTTAACATCTAAAGGAAACATGGGATATACTGACCTTTTTTGCTTTCATCATGTTCTTTCTTAAGCTTAGACAAAAACTACTTAAACTTAGGAATCCTGGGAGTTCTGGTGCCTAAAACCTTATTGCAGAGGCTCAGCTCAGTCAGTCCATCAAAGGGGATGATTAAGGTGCTGTGACCCTGGGTTGTAGGAATTAGTGCTTAAATACGCTAACCAGCTTTCAGCCTTCTCTGGGGGCCAAGTTTAGACTTTGAAGAGCCCCTTTAAAAAGAATGCTTACATATAACATATTTGGAATGAATAATTATCACTTCTACCACATGCTTACTTCCAGGTGCTCTGTTTAGAAATCAGTATGCGTTATACTGTTCAAGCCTCAAAATCACAGTGAGACTGGTACTGTTACTATTTGTTATAATTACCTATTATTATCACGTCCAAATTGAAGATAGGAAAACTCAGTTTTGGAGGGCATATGTATTGTGTCCAAGGATTTACTGTTAGGAAGTGAGTTGAACTCACGTGTTTGACACACTTACAGAGGCTTCTGTTTTACTGCCTCCGGTGCTGAATACACAGGTATGTGTTAGACATTTAAGGAAATTACCAAGTGGATTCCTTAGAGCATTTAAAATTTATTAGGTGTCTCTATTTTGCCTTCATCTCTCAACTGCGGTTATCAGACAATTCTGGATTAGAATTTACACATTTATGGTACAGTAAAAGTAAGGAATTATCTGGGTAAATCAGACCAAAAGTATCGTTTTCCTGTAAATAGTTGAATATTAGAATTTTTTATTTTTGTTTCTTCTTTGTTTTCAGCTTTGCTTAGGTTTTTTTTTGTTTGGTCGATTATTTATTGAATGAGAAGGGAAAACCCCCGTTTGTGTATTCTGTGATGTGATGTGTGCAGTAACAGATGCTCCGGGGAAGAAATGGAGAAAAGGCAGAGAAGCATTAGTAAAGGGCTTGAAACGAAGATCATCTGCCAGCATGCATTATTTAGGGTTTAATATGTTGGCAAACCGTTTCCGAGGAGCCAGTTTAGCATTCTGCCGTCATCCAGAGGATCGATCCTCTGTCCTTGCCTGAAGTCAGATGTAGTTAGATGAGATGAAGCTGACATTTCTTGTCTGTAAACTCACAGGACCCAAATGTTAACCAGCTATTCAAAGCTAAAATAACGTTCTCTCTTCCCTGTTTTGGAAATGAGAGCCACTCAGCATCACCCCAATATTCTCTGCCTTTGGAGCATTTAGCTAATTTACTTTATTCTTCAAAACGTATTTTCTACTGTAAGCACCTATAAAAAGGATTACCATAATTGTTTTTGCCTATGGCAAAGTGTGAAGAATGCCCAGGCTTGTGTGGTACTGTTAATTTTTTTTTTTAGACATGCAAACACAGCAGTTCCTTTTACATTTGATTAGATAGCAATTTCCATAATATCTTCACAATTATATATTACATAAATGCTTTTACTACATAATGAATATTTTTATTTCTTGATTCAGTTGTATGGTAGGGAGGCCATAATGGCATTAAAAATGTGGAACATTCCTCTTCCTGTTAATGCCCTCTGGGTTTTTGTAATATATGCCAAATGGATGTATGAATTCTAAAAATTATACAGAGTTGCTTACCTACCTTCAGTCTCGTGACCTTTAGAAGGATTTAACGTGTAATCAGATCCATTCTGGTTTTCCATATTGTTGGTTTTTAAATATCTACTTTCCCTCCAAATGTGAAAAAAAGCTAAAAATTTTAATATTTTCCATCTAGGGAATATTGTCTACCATTATCTTTAGTGATAAATGCATTCAATTCAAGCAACAAAGCACACAAATAAAAAATGAAGTGTTTTCTTAAATCTGACCATCCAAAAATAATCATTGTTTACATTTGGTGAAGCTCATTCTGGTTGCTTTTTAAAGCACATATACAAGTATCAGTAGAAAGGTAGAAAGGTGATAGGTTTATTGAAGTACATTTTAAAAATCTATATTTTTAAATGAAATTATTTCATTAAAAAATAATGTATACAAGTAATAGAAAATGTAAACTGTACAAATTGTGATCAAAAAGGTTTTTTTCTCTAACACCAAATTTTATTCTCATGCTCCAGGAAGAAGAAAGCAAATAAAGGTACTTATGTTCAGTAACTTTTTAAATTAATGTTTATGTATACAATATGTTTATTTTTATAAATTTATTTATTTATTTATTTTTGGCTGCATTGGGTCTTCATTGCTGCATGCGGGCTTTCTCTAGTTGTGGCGAACAGGGGCTACTCCTTGTTGCAGTGCGCGGGCTTCTCATTGCAGTGGTTTCTCTTGTGGAGCACAGGCTCTAGGCACGTGAGCTTCAGTAGTTGTGGCATGTGGGCTCAGTAGTTGTGGCTCGCAGGCTCAGTAGTTGTGGCTCGTGGACTCTAGAGCACAGGCTCAATAGTTGTGGCACACGGGCTTAGTTGCTCCGCGGCATGTGAGATCTTCCTGGACCAGGGCTCGAGCCCTTGTCCCCTGCATTGGTAGGCAGATTCTTAAACACTGTGCCACCAGGGAAGCCCTTAACATTTATTTTTAAGTGAAAAATTGCAGGAGAGACTAAGAAAATTTCAGTTATTTACAAATGCTTAAATATAAGAAATACTACTTTAAAAATAAATTCTAAAGTTAAGAAAAAATAAAAACATAATTTCAGTCCTTAAAATACCACACTACTTTATAACTGAAGGCCCAAATGTAAAGAACTCTCAGGGTTATAATAGAAAAAACAGAATTCAGGTATCATAACTTGCATGTGTGCTACTTTTTCTCTCTGGAAATTTATTGATGTTTTTTCATTTTTGCATATCAGAAATATTCTCTATCATTTTTCTATGTAAATGGTTACTCCAGTATTTAAAAATACTTGGTGATTTTTACTAATTGATTGTTTACTAAATATTAAATTCTGTTCACATAATGAACAATTTTTCCTTTATCCTTTTATCATTTTTTAAAATTTATTTAGTTTTGGCTGTGTTGGGTCTTCATTGCACATGGGCTTTCTCTAGTTGCAGCGAGTGGGGGCTACTCTTTGTTGCAGTGCACAGGCTTCTCATTGCAGTGGCTTCTCTTGTTGCGGAGCACGGGCTCTAGGCGTGTGGGCTTCAGTATCTGTGGCTCATGGGCTCAGTAGTTGTGGTTCGTGAGCTCTAGAGTGCAGGCTCAGTAGTTCTGGCGCACGGGCTTAGTTGCTCCGCAGCATGTGGGATCTTCCCGGACCAGGGCTTGAACCCATGTCCCCTGAATTGGCAGGTGGATTCTTAACCAGTGTGCCACCAGGGAAGTCCCTATCCTTTTATCATTGAAAATCGGAATGAGGTTGGAATAAAATGACGTTACCCCTATTTTAAATTTTTTAACATAAAAATTTTAATGCCCAGGGACTTAACCAGCTCACTTTTAGTTTTAATTAGTATTATATTCCTGTCTATATATACTACCCCATAATTTAAAAATACCTAATAACAGACACTAATTGAATATTTACTAAATGCCAAAAACTATTCTAAGCATTTTAATGTATTCCTCAAATTAATTCTTTGAGTCAGATACTGATAAACTGGATTTAGAAGTTGTTCCAAGTCACACCGTAGGGGAAATGAATCGTATTCACACAGTTTGGCTATGGATTCTGCATGTATAGCTGCTGTGGGCTGCTCAATCTAAGTTTTGGTCTACAGTAGACCAAAGGTACAGAGCAAATGATAGATTCTGCAAGTTAAAGGTCTCACAAACAGAGGAGACAGGGAGGTAAATCAGACACTTGTATCCAGGGTAACACATGCAAATTACAGAGCAGGAGCTGTAAGAAGGGAAACGGGAAATACTTCAAAGAGGAGAAAACATTTAAGCTAAACAGCTGTGTATGTGTGTGTGTTTGAGTGTGTGTGTGTGTGTGTAAGTGTGGGTGGTAGTATTTCCATGTAGCCGGAACATCAGATATGATTGTAAGGAAGCTCCAAAGCAGCATGAAATAATTGGGTAAATACCAGGTAGTGCTACAGATGTGGTGTGAGATGCAAGAAATTTAACACAGTGAATTTGGTGAGAAAATAAATGCTCCTGTAATAGCGGGCTTGCTTTGGATGTCTTGAAAAGACGTCTCATTCTGTAGGTGATATTGTGCCGCAAAAGATTTTAATCAATGAAGGGAACATTGATGTTGTAGAAAGATGACTGACCGTGTGTTGAGATTGTAAGAGAAGGATGGGGGAAGCACAAATGTAGTTATAAGGCCATCATCATTCTCTTAGTGAGAGGGAAGGTGATGCTTTGTTTTATAAACATCCTTAATATTTCTTAGAAGGGCTTCCCTGGTGGCACAGTGGTTAAGAATCCGCCTGCCAGTGCAGGGGACACGGGTTCGAGCCCTGGTCTGGGAAGATCCCACATGCAGTGGAGCAACTAAGCCCGCAAGCCACAACTACTGAGCCTGTGTGCCACAACTACTGAAGCCCGCACGCCTACAGCCCATGCTCTGCAACAAGAGAAGCCATCACAATGAGAAGACTGCGCACCGCAACAAAGAGTAGCCCCGGCTTGCCACAAGTAGAGAAAGCCCGCGCACAGCAACGAAGACCCAATGCAGCCAAAAATAAATAGAAATAAAATAAATAAATTTATTTTAAAAATATTTCTTAGAAAACACACCATATAAACAATTGAGGGAAAAATATTTAACCGTAACATGAAAAAAAATTGCCTAAAATGGCGAGAAATATGGTTCTATTGGAGGAAGTTTGTACAGAAAGGAAGCCTTTTTTCAATATGAAAAGTAAATAGAATTGAGGAATATAGCATGGGGGCTAACAGGTGTTGCAACTAAAGAAAATAAAGGTCTTGGCTCAGAATTTCTAGATAACTGGCTGTAGTGTTTCTGTATCAGGGGAAATTTCAGATCTTGATAAGATACGCAACCACTCTAGGGCAGTTTTGGCCAATGAAATAGGTGCAGCATATTACCACGATGATTTCATGGTCAGAACTACAGAAGAGAATTCATCCACGACAGTGATCATTCGGATTATAGGCATGATGGTAACTTTGCAATCATGTGATAACTACGGTATTCAGTGACATACAAAGAAGCTCTGAACAGTTTGTCCAGCGTACCTAGTATTTGACCTAGTATGAGACTCAGCACCTTCACCATCATCGTCGTCATTAACATTATCACCATAAATTAAATTCTAAGCACTTATACTCATTTGACCCTACACCACTGTACTTGCGTGTGCACGCTCTCTCTCCGCCCCCACCCCCTTTCTGTCTCTGTCTCTTGTCTCTCTCCAGCCACAAGGAAACATGGTATTACAGGATCTGGGTTACTAGCTGCAGTAAATTTCTGTGTCCCTACCCAGTCTGAATTTGGAGCCCATGCTGAATTCACATATTTGAAGATAATTCAAGAGAAGTTGAGATGAGGCCTTTTGCTGCATAATTCTGGAGGGTGGGATTAGGACAATGAAAAGAAATTCCAAGCAGATGCATTTGGGCTCAATACAAGAAATATACCATCAAGAATCTATGTTGACCCCCAAATAAGAAACTCCCTGGAGGTTACCCAGCTAAGAGCAGAGACTCACTATGGGAAGTGAGGAGGGCTGGCTGGGTACCAAGCACTGTAACTCATCTAGTCTTTATGGTGATGCTGTAGAGAGGTTCTATTACTATTATTCTTATTTTACACACGAAGAAAACGAGGCACTAACAGGTTAAGTAACTGACTTCATGCCAAAACCTAAGACAGGGAGGAGCTGGGATTGAACCCCGGGTGGTCAAACTCAGAGCCAGCCTCCGTCTGGAGATGCTTCGAGCATCAGAACATATGGTTGAACTAACTACGTTTTACCTTCCCTTCTGACCTTGAAATTTGACGATCATACGCACTCAGCTGGCTGACACATTCCTGTAAAATACACACGCACGGCATCTCCTTGATGTTACCCTGCCTGTCACATTAGGAAATTTTTGAGGAAAAAAAAAAAAAAAACCCTCTCTGAAGGTCACGCCTGGGCAAGTGCTCTAATGTGAAAGGAATTGAAATCCTAATTTGAAGAAATGCTCCATTTGCATCTACATGCAGCCTTATGATTTATGACAGGGAGACTTTTCAGCTCAAATAGAAATTTTCCCAGTGTGAGTGACTTTTCATTTTCCAATTTCAACAGGAGCTTGGAAATCAAAATTTTAAAAATTAATCAAAACATATTTTGATTTATATTAGGGTAATTAAAGATAACATCTCCAAAGTTTTCTCATTTGACATACTAGTTATCTTTTATTGTAATCACACTGTCAGAGATAAATGAAGTCTCTAAAATGACAATGCAGAAAAAAATAAGACCCACCAAATGGTATATTTGTACGTGCAGTAGTTGGCCATCGCAAGAATACCTTTAAGTACTAATAGACCACTTAGTAACTTAGAGAATCTCATCGATACAGGAGGTGGTTGTTTTGAAACTTGGTAAAGCTTGGTGGCATTTGATTCCCATTACATAACTTTCAAAATCCTCTTTTTCTTTCTTTTTCCTCAGTTGTTGTATATAGAAATATCACTAATGTAGAGGGACGCAGTCAATAAATTGTTACCTCCACCACTATATATTGCAACAACATACGTAATAATTCAGGAATAGAATCATGATATGTATTTTTAACTTATTCTTCAAGCAGATTTTTATCTGAATATAATAAATATCAGATATTTTGCCATTTTCATGGAATAACGTATTTTTTATCTCCTTCTCCCCAGAGTAAGCAGGGAATAGCAGGTGTGGTTATTGAAATGAAGGCAGTGAGATAGCGGTGAAAGATAGTGCACAGCGTGGTTCATCTAAATAGGTTAGGAAATTTCACTTCCACTATATAATAACTCCTAAAGAGGCATCTTTCTATTTCAGATGAAAACTCTCACTCTCATAAATCATCAAGCTGCATGCAGATGCCAATGGAGCATTTCTTCAAATTAGGGTTTCAGTTCCTTTCATACGAAATGGAAGTTTTATGGTTTTATTTCCATAGGTCAGCAGAACTTGTCAGACTTAGTTATAATCAGTGTTCACATAGCCACTTCTGTTACGTTCTTCCAAACTATGCAGTTTTACATGAATAAAACAGGAGTTTAACAGACAACTGACAGATACCTGATTTCAACCAGGTCGCTACAATATAAAGATGATTAAATAGTAACCTGGGAAGAAGGCTGAATAGGAAATTATGCCCAATAGACACAGGTGTCTGTATTTTTTTCATTAGAAATTTCAAAATTCTGATCATGTTTTTCTTACCAAGATTTTCCCCAATTGCTCTTCTTCTTCTTGGTAATTCCTCAGAATTTACCAACAGTGTTCTCATGCAGTGGAATTTTAGGAGCTGGATCTCTTTACAGCTCAAGTAATTACTTAAGAGTTAAGTGGACATTCCAAAGAAGTCAGTGGAGTATAAGACACGAGGTTTCCATGGGAGGGATGTTGCTGCCCCATATGCTGTATAGTTACTAGTGCATTTGAAAATTATTAAGCTATCTCACAAGATTTTACCCATCTTAAAATATCTGCTGGTATGGAATTTGCTATGTTTGTGCTCCTTTCCAAGCTTCAGGTTAAATGATGTAGAGAGTAGGAAGGGACAAGAAATTCCAAACGGCATATCTTCCGGAGAAAAATTTGTGCTACATGCTTGAAATGATAATTGGGTAACTAGTGGTAGCCAGAAAATCGCTAACCAGTTCCCATTCTTTTGCGTGTGAATATGGCTAAAATTTAGTGTTTCATCTGCATCAATCCAATCTCAAATTCCATTTTCAATAGCAAGTCTCATGTGTTTATAAATATCTCTGACACTAATAAATGATATAATAAAAGTGACCAGGAATTATTAATTATGATTGCATAATATCATAAAAGAGACTATTCATTGTGGGTTGTCAAGTTATTTTACAATATATATTTTAGATGCCTAGAACATTTTATATATATATACACACACACACACATACATGAATCATTATATAGTTGTGTTATATGTATGCGTATATAACACGCATACATAAAACACAGTTATATAATGATTTCCCCATTTAAGGATTCGTGTTAGCGCATAAAAGCAAAATATTTACACTGAGATGGGAAACGATACTGAAACAATTTCAACAAAAGGTGATTAACAGCCCTTTGTCAATAGCCGTATTAATCCAAAAGCCCTACTGCCAGCAGTTTTATATTGTCTCTCGCTGAGTTTCCAGGTGCATGTCGGGTGAGAGGAAATTGAGCTTTACTGTGGCAGTTAGCTTTTTCCTTAGGATAATTTTTCAGTAGTCAGAAGTATGTATGCTTAGCACGAAATTCACTTTCCTGTGTGACGGAGGGATGGTGTTTCTTTGGTTCTTTGGTAGTTGGCCGTTTGGTGTGATGGTGTTTCTTTGGTTCTTTGGTAGTTGGCCATTTGGTGTAAAGCACCAGCTGGCAAATGAGTCAAGATAATTTGTTTCCTTTCTTGGCCTGTTGCCTAAATGTTGAATGCAAAAGAGATGCTTTTTAAATTTTATTACTAAATAGAATCTTGGGTCCTAGCCCAGAAATGTATTAATGGTTATTGAGATATCAGATCACAACATAGTGTGGGGTTAGAGTCCCAAAGAACAGGTGTCTATTTTCTCTTTCTTGTGGTGGCGATTGCTGTTGTTAAATCCACCTATAGGTTATGTCTTAGATCAGGAAAAAGCAGACTAGAAGGAAAGAATTTTTGTATAATTTTATGATGATACTGTACAGATTTGGGCAAAGTGTATCAGAATAGAAATTTTTAAATGCCTTATTTTAAATGTCTTCTAATGCTTCAGGAAATTGTGAGAATGAGATTAGAGACTGGGCTATTGAAATCAACACACTTGCAGTCCTTGAGTTAGAACTTTGTGTGGCTTAAGTTGAAATTATGTGTGGCTGCACTGTAGAGAAGAGCTGCATCCGTCACCATCACCAGATGTTGATCAGGCCACTGTACCCCTCCAAGGTTTGTGCCCTCGCTTGTAACCAAGGTATCAGTCATACCAACCTTCCGTGGTAAATGGAAGAGCTTGATGCTCGTGCTTATGCATGAGAAGCAATTAGCCTATTTCCTGGCACATGGTATGGGATAGTGCACTTCCAGGCACACATAGATAATGTCTTTAAAACTTGAAAAAAGCATCTTAACTGGCATGTGTCAGGCATTGTGGTAAGCATTTATATATATATATATATATATATATATATATTCATTTAATCCACACAACAATCCCGTATATATATATATATATATTTATATTTATATTTAAATCTACAGAATGTTAAATAACATGTCCAAAGCCCTATAGCTATTAGGCAGCAGATCTGGGATTCAGATGTTCACTGATTTCCAAACTCTGCTCAATCAATGTGTTCTTTGAGCTAATCATTATAAATATCATCTATGGGGACATATGTAAATGTATAAATATGCATCATATATAGAAGAAATATAAAGTATTTGTGAATTGATTTCCATTTATAATTTTCTTATATAGAAATATAAATATAGATAGATAAATATCCCATATAAAGGCATAATGGCAACTGCATGTGTATACATATATGTGTGTGTACATATATATGTAGATTGCTTTATTTTTCCTCGATTGTTTCTATAGCAGAGTTTGTAATTACGGTGTTTCCCAGATTCTGGTGCTCACTTTCTTGGAAACCATACTGGAATGTTGGAAAGGTCACTGGGATAAGAGTTAGAGGACAGAGGCCTGTTTCAGATTGTAGCTTTTGAAATGAGGGACTGAGATCTAAGGACCATTCAAGGTCTAAGATGGACTGATCCTTTGAATGTATTAAAGATTTCCTAGTTTTGTCCTGAGAGAGGAAGGGAAACGAGTGTCAACAGACATTTCAAGAAACATTACCATCTGCCATGACTTTTACAACAATTCAAAGAGAACAATAACAACCTCAAAATTTCTGATCAAAGCTGTGGCTGAATTTATGAATTTGATTTTCATGCAAATTCAACTCTGAACATGAAGTGAGTCGTGAAATGGAATTTGAAGGGGTCGTGCTCCCGTTCATGACTAACATCAACATCCATCTGCCCAACTCCCTCTCCAGCCCCTGATCCTCGCACAAGACCATTCAGGCTGATGTTTATCAGATGTTGTAAAATGGAGTTAATCATTTGAGAATAGAAAAACGAAGTTGTTTTTAGACTGGTAATGAAACTCCCGTTCATTTTAGAGACTTTTCCCCCCATCGGGAACATTAAAATATTACAAAATCTTACCTATTAAAAACTGTATGTAAATATATATGTTTGAATTCGTGTAGAGAAGTCTATGAGAGAATCGGTAAAACCTCTGATTTTCTGCAAAATGGTCATAAAAATTTATGAAAAATAATTAAATAGGGGTAAGAGGGAAGCTACATTAATATAGAAATTTAACACCTTTCATTCCAATAAAAAGATGACCAAGCAGAAAACATCTATAGCATATATGGTTGTGATATTATCCATAACTTTAATATATGGAACTTTTCATGATTTAGGAAAACTGAGTTTTCAGGGGGAGTGAATGATTTATAAATTTTAAATGAACCACTTAACCATATTAATAGTTTTCACATCATATATCCAAAGGATTAGTCTTCAGCGTTTTCTTCTCGCCTAGGTAAACATAACTTGAAAGAACTTGAAAGAACATAACTAATGCTATAATTTACATTACTTGTTAAGTTGTTATTTCTGATTTGTATTGTTACCAAGCTCAGGTATGGCTGCTCAAAAGCCAATACTTGAGAGACATGTGTTGATAGGAAAGGAAAGGGTGCTTTATTCTGGAGGATGGCAACCTGAGGAGAAGGTGGACTTGTGTCCAAGAACCAATTCTGAAGATGCTGCTCAACCATGAAAGTGTTTTAAAGGGAGAAAGGGGAAATTAATCACAGTTAACCATTTGGGAGGGGCTCAAAGTCCTCATTATCTTCCACTGTGTGCAGACTTTCTTCTGATTGGTTAGTGGTGAGGTAACAGGGTGAAGTTCCAGGACTCTTGTGCTCAGCCTGGAGTTACCATCCTCCACCTGGGTGGGGGCCTTAGTTCCTGCAGAAGAGCTCAAAGGTATTGTTATGTTTATCCCTTGAGGAGGAACTAGGACCCTGCTTTATTCCTGCACTATTGCTTCTTGACTGCTCCCCCTTTGTTTCCCTCCCTTCTCTGAGAAGCAACTGTTTGAATCTGCCATTTGGAACTCAGGGAAGGTCATGGAGGCTGAATGAAGCCTACAAATGAGAAATGGGAGACACAGAAAGGATTTGTACCTGGGAGGGCCCCAAAGGGTCCTGCCCAGTTTCAATATTTTACCATATACTTTGTGATGGAGGAGTTTCAAGCGATATAGCATTTATTCTGAAAGTTGATTTTGAGTTTACAAGCTAAGAAGGTAATGCCAATTTATTACTGTGTCTTATTACAAACAGACTATGTCCTATGTACTGGGTTTGATAGTTTTTACTCATGAATGCCTGTTATTATATTTCTCAAAAAATATGTGTACAAGTAACTCCAAAGTTGTAGAACTGAAATCAGTGTTCTAGCTCTCTCTGCCAGACACCTGAGATAAAAATACCAAGCCTGAGTATTTGTAAAGTAATCTCACAATTATAAAGGGAGCAGTCATGTTTTAAATATGATTTCTAAAGTACGGATTCTTATAGCTCCTCTGTCTTTTTCCCCCCACTCAAACAGAATTGTGTTTCTATTCCTGTCAACCCAACCACGAGAATAGAACTTGTAATGTTGTATTTCTAGACTTTGTTTATGTTTTTCAATTTCTTTCTTTACCATAGTTGTATTAACGTTATTTAATCATAGGCCTGGATGTTTACTTTTCTAACAACAGAATATTATTTATTCAGAACACATATTTTTCGTATTAGCCTAGGCTTTCTGAAATCATTCTAGTGTGTCAGTTGAATGTATAATTAGGCATTTTTCTAAATACACAATAATTACCCAGCAGAAAATTCTGCCATTTCTATTTCTTAGTTTTAACATACCCAGCGTGGTTAGTAATTCAAAAATCTTGATCATTTGGTTTTTAAGGTTAGCTTTATATTGGGGCATAATGTTCACAAAGAAAAATGCACAAGTTAGAACTATACAATTCAGTGAATTTTCACAAAAGTGAAGCCATGCAGGTAGCTGCCATAGAGCATTACCAGTCTAATTCTTTATAGTGATTACTCATCCACGTGTAACCTCCATTCTGACTTCTACCATTGATCAGCTTTACTTCTTTTATTAGCATTAAATGAATGGGATTATAAAGTAAAGGCTCTTTTGTTTTTGGTTTGTTTCACTCAACATGGTATTTCTGAGAGGTATTCATGTTGTTACATATAACGTGACTTGATTTTCTCTCATTGCTCTGTAGTACTGCATCATATGAATATACATGAGAGACACAGCCATTCTACCATTGATAGAATAGGATGTTTATAATGGGGTTTAAGCAGCTGAATGATATACCTGGTTCACATATAAAATTTGGATCTATGTGATACGTGAGAAAATGGACTGGGATGAAGCACATTATGGCTGGCCAGAACAGTTGTAAGAGATGAGGACAACTTGATTGAATGTTGCATTGGGGAGGAATCAGGTGATTGGAGAATACTTTAGATATCAATCACAAGGTTTTTCTGGTTAGTTGGGTGTAGGACTTGAGAGTAAGGGAACTGTGAAGACTGACTATGATTTTTTTCTTTTGTTCTTGAATGACTTTATTGGGGTATGGTTGACATACAAGCTGTACATATTTAATGTATACAACTTAATGAGTTTGGAGATAGTTAAATATTCATGAAACCATCACCACAGTTGCTCCAAAAAAAAAATGCAACTCAAAATCTTTTTTTTTTCTTTAATTTGAACAACTGAGTGGGTGGAAATTCTTTTTATTGAGATGAATGTCAGAAGGTGTGGGTCCTGGGCATGTTATTTCTGAGCTACCTGTGAACTATTCATATCTGATTGTTGAGTAGGCATTTGGCTAAATGAGTGTGGAGATCATCAGGGCTGGAAATGGAAATTGGGAACTGTTGATATATGAGTAGTATTTAAAACAGTGGGAATGGTCATGATCATCTAGGAATGGAATAAAGAGTAGAAAGAGAAGATCTTAGACTGAGTCTTAAAAGAAAACTCAGTATTTAAAAGATCAGATAAAAAGGGAAAATTGAAACAAAGACAGAAGTATTTCAGCTTTAGGAGAAATATTGTTGAACCCAAGTTTATGCACCTGATGCACAGTGAGGCCAAACAAACTGAAACTCTGGAGTTTGGAGCAAAGAAAGGTTTATTACAAGGGCCAAACAAGGAGTATGGGAGCTTATACTCAAAAGACCCAAACTCCCCAATGATTTTTAGGGAAGAGTTTTTAAAGGCAAATTTTGGGGAGAGGGCTTCTGGATGTATACCTTTCTTATGATTGGTTGGTGGTGAGGTAAATGGGTGCTGTTTCAAGAATCTCAATCATCAGCCTTCTGGTTCCAACCAGTCTGGGGTCCAGTCCTTGTGTTCAGCCTGAAGTTACCATCCTCCACCTGGGTGGGGGCCTTAGTTCCTGTAGAAGAACTCAAAGATATGTATCAGAAAAACTCAAAGATATGTATCAAAGGGATTTATATATATATCCCTTGAGGAGGAACTAGGACTCTGCTTTATCACTGCACTATTGTTTCTTGACTGCTCTTCCTTTGTTTTTGCATTCCCTCACTTCCCTAATTAGTAACTGTTTGAATCTTCCCTTTGGAACTCAGGGAAGGCCTACAAACAAGGAACACAGGACACAGAAAGGGTTTTGTACCTGGGAGGGACCTGCAATGTCCTGTTTGGTTTCAATCCCCCCCTTTTCTTTGATACTCCTCAATCTTGAGAGGGAACAGGTGCAGGACAAGAAAGAGAATAAAGTGTTGGATAGAGAGGTTCACCATAAACTCCACAGAGGAACTTGGTTTTAGGAGGACTTGGTTTCAGAAACAACGGTTAAGGTGATAATGTAATAGCCGAGAGAGGAGAAAAGTTGGAGGAGGAGGTTGCAGGTAACTGAATCAAATACTTCTGAGATGTCTGGTAGGATAAGGACTAAAACATGCCCATTGGATTTTGAAAAAATGGGTGTCTGAATTTGGCAGCCAGATTGGAGTGGGATGCAAACATTGAGAAAATGGAGACCAGTTTGTGTATATGACTCTTTGAGAAACTATGAATAAAGGGAAGTAGAGGATAGAATGATAACTGGTGGGGTGTGGGCTTAAAAGATTTCTTTTAAAGTTAGAATTAAGTGCACTGGAATGTTGATGGTAATGATTAAGTTGAAAAAAAGATACAAGATAGTGAACAGATGAGGGACCCAAAACCTGAGAGAACTCGCTCTTCAACTTTCACCATCTGAAGGAGCCCCAGAACCAGCTTCCAAGTGGCTCCATAGAGCTATGAGGTTGAACTTTTCCCAAGGCATGGCTTAAAGTCTCCCAGAGTAACCGCCTCATCACCTACACTCCCTATTGTCACCTGAGAGAGCAGTGACACAGAGACTAGGCAACCCACAAGCAGAGCATTTGCATTCACAGTGCTAGGAGAGTAATTAATGACCCCTTCCCTCTTGCTTCACATCTTCCCTTACCCCAAGGAGGAGTGAGTGCCCAAAATGTCCCAATCATCCATCACACATCAGGCCAGTGATGAACTCTGTTTCAGTACTTATCCTTCAAATCTCATATGAGAGACAATTTCTTTTAGCAGCATTTCTCTGACTGCCTAAACTGGGTTCCTCCTCCAGGGCCTCACAGCACCTTGTGACCTTCAGTGTAGTATACGTTAAGACTGGGTCTTACCTGTATTCTTCTCTGGACTGGAAGAGCTCAGAGACAAAGTACTGTGTCTTGTTCTTCCACGTATCCAGTGTTGATTCAAAAATATTTATTAAACATATCTTTGGGCTTCCCTGGTGGCGCAGTAGTTGAGAGTCTGCCTGCCAGTGCAGGGGATACAGGTTCATGTCCCGGTCCGGGAAGATCCCACATGCCGCGGAGCGGCTGGGCCTGTGAGCCATGGCCGCTGAGCCTGCGTGTCCGGAGCCTGTGCTCCGCAACGGGAGAGGCCACAACAGTGAGAGGCCCACATACCGCAAAACAAACAAACAAGCATATCTTTAAGTTCTTACTGCACTTTGTAATGGCTAACCCACAGATGGTTTTACCAGAAAATTTGTTGAATGAATGAATGAATGCATGAATGAGTGAAGTCTAGTAGAAGGAGTAATGTTTGGTGGCAATTACACATCTAGTGTACATTCTTTACCTTGAACTCTGATATTAATGTGCTGTGAAAAGTGTTTTATCATATATTTACTTTAAAAAATTACTCTTTATAAAACTTTGAGTCTGTAATGAGATTTTATGAATATTTAAAACACCGTATTTATTAACTCTTTCAAACACTTAAAGGCATTATTTTGTATAACAAGCTAATTTTCTCTAAGCTCACGTGATATGCCAACATAAACATCATGCAAGAATAATTCTAAGAAATTTTAAATTTAATATCCATTTAAAAAGAAAATTCACTGACCAACTTAGGGCTTCCACCAGACATGTACTAGGATGGAGGAACTGTCTTACGACATTAACTAAAGATTCAACTAGAATTGCTAAAGACCGTATATGCTGTTGTATGTATAGAAACCATTCATCGTGGTCATAAAAGAATCCAATTAAGCACCTAGAAAGTATATTTTCTATTTTCTGGCATTAGGATATAATGTATGACCAAAAAAAAAAAAACAAAATCCAAAGTAGATGTCTGGAATCATACATTTACTGTATTATAAATAACACATGCAAATATACTGGAGCTGCACTGTGTTCACCACTGTCATCTTCCTTCCTTCCTAAGTAGTAAAAATTCCACACAATCCTCCTTCCCCATTGTACAGAAGAGGGTCCAAGCAGATGGCAGGGTTGGTTACATTATGAAATGTTTTCCCTGAACTTTACCTCCAGTTGTGCGTGGTTTGAGAACAGAAACCATGTTTAATTCATGTTTTCCACCCAGAATTTAGAATAACATTTGGCCTTTAGGAGAAGCACAGTATGTTTTTTTAAATGAATGAATGAAGAAAGAAATACAGGAAGCTCTTCCAGCATCAATACATGAGCACTAGTTGGAATGGTAAAGTCATGAGTTAGGGCCCAGAACTGTCACCAGAGCTTTAGTGCCACATGGGCTTTAGGACATTCCACTGAAAGAGAGTGTATGAAATTTAAATGTATTTCCCTGCCCAAGGGGACTTCTGGTTTCCAGTTCAGCACGTAAGGAGCTTGGAAGTTGCCACTCCCTCCTAACAGTCAGCGAAAAGCTGAGCAGCCTGACAGCAGCTCATCCTGGATCTGAAGAGAGGGCAGGGCACAGGGAGAACCTCTGCCCCCACGGTTGTAGAGGCCAAGAGGCAGATGCAGGGGGTCTCAGTTTCCCAGGTCAGAGACTCAGGAGCAGACACGACCTCGGGAAACAGTGCTAGGGTAGGAAAACCTGACCTGTGATTGAATTGCCAGTGATTCAGTGTGGACAAATCTGAGAGTTGAAAACTCCAGGGGGACCTATTCATGGTGGTGGTGGACCCACAATATTATGAGATTTCCCTCCGGGAACTCGACCAGTTTCCCCTAGTAGACATAGGGGGGAAATACCCCCAGGCTTTTGAGAGGGGAAGAGACAAGGAATCATTTTGAAATCTGCCCAGACACTTCCTTCTTCTTAACAAGGCCTGCCCTTAGGAGAAGTTAGTTAACCAGAGCCTAACCTGCTGGGTATTATCAGAGCCTGACTGACCTCAGAAAGAGTCAACTCTAGGTACCTTTAGCCTTCCAAATGGGAGAAGGGAAAAAAGCAACCCTAGCCCACTTGAGTCATCATGTCTCACCCAAGGCAGGGAGAAAACCACAGAGGAACACTTGGGAAGTTCACATCCAGAGGCACAGCTCAAAGACTGAGCCCTACATCACAGGATTATGGAGCACCCCTCTCCCCTCACACCTCACCACCACATTACTAAAGGCCTGTTTCCTGCAGTTCCTTTTACCTGGTGCATCATGTCTGGCTATCAAAAAAAAAAAAAAATTACAAAGCATACCAAAAGGCCAAAAACACAATTTGAACACATAAAGCAGATATCAGAATCAGACATGGTAGGGATGCTAGACTATCAGACCAGGAATTTTAAAGAATTCTCAGTGGAAGGAAGGTGAAGAGCTAGTAGGTTACTGTGAAAATCAGTGACAGATGGTGTTGGACCAAAAAGGTAGTCATGGAAGTGCTGACAAGTGATTGGAATCTGAACATATTTTGAATGTACAGCTGAGCAGTTCTCTTGATGGATTTGTTGTGATTTGTTACAAAACAAACAAAGAGAACTATAGGATAATTACAAGTTTTTGACCAAGACACAGAAAGAATGGAATTACCATTAACTAAGATGGGAAATACTGCAAGAAACGAGGTTTTGTGTTAAAGCTTGGATAATGGTAAAATTTATACCCTTTATCACTTAGGTAACTATGTAGGTAGTTTAATATGTGGAAGTCATATTCATTTATGAAGTTTTTCAATGTATTACAAAACGTATTTAATTAGAAGACTATCTCCACCAATAATATTTGTGTGTGCGTGCCAGTGAAACATGCACACATGCGCACACACGCATGCAACAAGAAAAAGCATTTAGAATTAGAGAAGTTCTAGTTTTCACTTCAAATAACAGATGACTACTCCTTTTTTTTTTTTTTTTTTTTTGCTCTACGCGGGCCTCTCACTGCTGTGGCCTCTCCCGTTGCGGAGCACAGGCTCCGGGACACGCAGGCTCAGCGGCCATGGCGCACGGGCCCAGCCGCTCCGTGGCATGTGGGATCTTCCCGGACCAGGGCACGAACCTGTGTCCCCTGCATCAGCAGGCGGACTCTCAACCACTGCGCCACCAGGGAAGCCCCTCCCTTGCTTTCATTTTTGCCACACACACCATGGTGCTTGGTATGTCCTGACGTTCAGATTCTTCTAACTTATGACATTAAAGCCCTGAATAAACAAATGCCAGAAATAAATATTCTGCTCCCTTAACATTTTGCTCTTGGCTTGAGTTCTTTAAAAGAAAACAACAGAGCTGCAAGTAGCAGCTGCATTCTGGCTGGGGAGCTATCAGCACACCTAACACAGAGGATACCTGGTTTGAGGAGAGAGGAGTTCTTGCTCCGGTGGTTTTGCAGGGAGATCCCAAAACACCCCCGCCCCCCCCCCCACCGGCCCACACCTAAGCTCAGGCCTCCACATCATGGGCCTGGGAGGAAGGGCGTGGCTCTCTGCCTTCCCATACGAGGGCTCAATAATCAAAGTCCAGGTATCTTTGACAATTTACCCCCAATTTTTCCCTTGCATTAAGAGACGGAGTAAGGCAAAACCGTTCTCAAATATGGTCACTGGAAACCTCTGGTTCAGTGTATTTTACTCTCCATTGTGTGTCCTCTAATTCCTTTTCTGTCTTTACCAATTACAATTGTTTGTGGCGTTATGGAATCAATAGACTGTGAAATGAGAAGTGGGAATGTTGTCATTCAGTGCCTTGGGTACAAATAATAGATTGTTTTTTAAAATTTTTGTTGGAGTATAGTTGCTTTACAATGTTGTGTCAGTTTCTGCTGTACAGCAAAGTGAATCAGCTATACGTATACGTACATCCCCTCGTTTTTGGATTTCCTTCCCATTTAGGTCACCGCAGAGCATTGTGTAGAGTTCCCTGTGCTCTACAGTAGGTTCTCATTAGTTGTCTATTTTATACATAGTATCAATAGTGTATGTATGTCATTCCCCATCTCCCGATTCATCCCACCCCCCTTTCCCCCCTTGGTGTCCATACATTTGTTCTCTACCTCTGTGTCTAACGCATATGGTACATGCGTTAATATACGATATTTATTTTTCTCTTTCTGACTTACTTCACTCTGTATGACAGACTTATAGTATGAATACTTTATTTAAAGTTGTATGGATAACCTCCAGATCTGAAACAAAACCTCCATAACTGAAACAAAAAATAGTTAAAATCAGCGGGTCTAAGGGCAAGAAATTACAGGTTAGAAGAGTTTTGCTTTACATGATAAGTCCTATTTATTTTTTTTTAGATGCACATAGATTGCTTTAATGGGTATAAGTTTTTAAGTAAATAAAACGAGACTTTTCAATTTGATAATTTCAATTAAATGAGTACCCCAAGCTATGAATAGCTAGTTGTAGTCATAGCTCCATATAAAATCAGGAACATAAAGAGTTAACTCTCATAGTGAGAGTCAACGGACAATTAACAACTGCAAAAAGACCTACCTCGTCCCCTTTAATGGAAATGTCTATATGCAATTATCTACTGCTCCTTGACCCTTCATTCTTAGAGGTTGAACTAAGACTATATAGGTCAATACATGTCTGTAGATTGAAAAAGAAAAAACTGAAAGGCTCTGAAGCTAAGAGTCAATCCTCATTAGAGACACATTGAGAGGCCAATTTGATTTTGGAAAGCACAGGAAATTTTTGTTCCATCACAAAGTGTATCTTTGTACACTGATGCATTTAAGACCATGCTGTTTGTAATATGCTAGCATCTTTTTCACCAAAAATATAAAGTTCAGATTTTTGTGTCAACTCTATTGCCAAACTTACTATCCACTGTGATAGACTGCAGAAGTGATCTTTCTGGAAGGATTTATAGGGATAGTTGTCATTTTAAAGTTACCCAGATTCTGAACAGCTCTCTCAAATTTGTGGCAGGCCCGCTTGCGTGCGTGAGTGTTGGGGCGGGGGGAGGGACCTCCTAACATGCAAGAGGTCAAATTAAGCCTCTTGTGGTGGGAAGGGCACGGGCGTGGATTACTGGGCTCCATCAATCAAACGCTCCCACCTAAGATTTGAGGAAGATAAGTAAGTACAGGGACAGTAGAAACATTGACATCAGTAATTATTTATTTAGTGGACGGGGTGTCAGAACACAAGCTGCGGGCTTGATTGTGTTTCCCACTGCCTGTCCCCCTCTCAGTTCCTGGTAGTTTACTGAGCCTTGTTCTCCCACCTCCGAGGCATGGTTTGCACATATCCTTCCAATGCAGTCTTTTTCTACTTAAGTTATCCCGAGTTGATTTCTTTTGTTTGCAACCAAAAAGTTTTATTGATAAAACAACAACATGACGAGATACTATATAGCACAGTGGACTTATGCACATGCAAGTTAATGATCAGAAAATGGACCCAACAAATATTAGCTACAGCTTGTGTTTTGCAAGATAAGTAATAGTAGTGTTAGAGCAAAGCGCTAAAAATTATAATTAAAGGAATACACTACTACTTTTTAAAGGAACTAGGAAGCACTTAAAAAGCCTCACCATTCACTCCATAGCCTTGGGCCTGAATAAGAGTTTGTGAAGTCCAGAGGAGGTGGATTCCCTGTCCATGAGAAATGTAAGAAAGTTGAGAGAAGCGCTCTTCACTTCTTCCTTTTCACTACTGAAGTTAGTACTACATAGAGCAGCCCTGACAATAGAAATACAATGTGAGCCACATATATAATTAAAAATTTTTTGGGAACCACATTTAAACTAAAAAGAAACAGGTGAGATTGACTTTAATAATGTATAGTCATCCTTGGTATCTGTAGGGTATTTGTCCTAGGACCCCCCACCCCCACCCCTAACCCAATACCCAAATCCAGGGATGGTCAAATCCCTTACATAAAGTGGTATAGTATAGTCAGCCCTCTGTATCTGCAAGTTCCACATCCACAGATTCAGGGGCCAACCGTATTTTATTTAACCCAAGATATCCACAATGTTACTTCAATATGTAATAAACATGTAACATTTATTAATGAGATTTTACATTCTTTTAAACTCATTAAGTGTTCAAAATTCAGTGTGTATTTTCCATTTATAGCACATCTTAATTTAGATTAATTTAGATTAGCCACATTTCGTACCCTCAGGAGACGGTACCTGCAGAGGCTACCATGCTGGATAGCACAAATGGAGCCATGAAAGGAAATGATGAGACAAGCGGCTTGCTTTCAGAGACTCTCAGTTTTCATGCTTTAAGAGACTGATGGTTGAGTTCAGGAGAGAATTACTCAATGGCTTTTCAAGTCTTCTCAAACTACCAGCACGGAAAAAGTTGTACAGAGCCTATTACTTTAAATGGACACCAGCTATGAGGAATGTGGAGTCACCACTCTGCCAGCATTCTCTCTGCCTAAATTCCATCCATGGCCTGCAAAAAAGCCCTGTTTTTTAACATTTGCTGGAAATTCTTTTTACTGTCATGCAGATCAGTGACTTCTTCATTTCATTTTCTTTGTGTATCATTCAGAGTGGTGGAAAGACGGGGAAAAGTCTGAACAAAAATGTTTGGATAAATTCTTTGGTACAATTTAATCACTCACTATATGGAAATGGCCAAAGAGACGTGTGTGTTCATATCTGCATGCAGTGTCTGTAAATGTATTATCTGTGGCCAAAGTTACAAACAGTGCACACCACGGGGAATGGCAAATTCATGATTGGTTAGTCAACTGCCATTGGGTGGCTCTCCAATCTCTTTCTGTTGTGTCGGCCGAAGGTTTTCTGTTAAAACGAGAGCTATGTAGATAACTCTCAGAGCTTTGCATTTACTTGGTAATATATGTATAAAACATGTGCTTTTTGAATTGTCTGTGGCCACTGGGAAGCTAACTATTAGTTCAAGCTATGCAGTACAGAGTCCTACAGAGTACAGACACTATCATTATCTCACTCAATGGTAGTTACTACCTGGCTGTATCTGTGCTCTGCTTCCTCTCACCTCTTCTCCTTCCCATCGGGGCATGTATGTAAGGAGACACAAGTGCACATATATAAATACCTGAGTATCAGCTGTGTAGACACAGATGTCTTTTGGTTGTTGCAGAAAAAGTTTTCATAATGAATAAATACCAATTTCAGGAAGTGCACAAAATGTATGAGATCTAGTTTTTAAAGAAGTACCTTTAATTTTTTAAAACTTTTTAATCTTTTAAAATTATTTTCAGCCTTATGAAGTATACTTAATGTGCAAAAAAATGCACATATTTAACATATACATTTTGATAAGTTGGAGTATATACATATACTCATTATACCATCACTACAACCAAGGTAGTGAACATAACCATCACGTCCAAAAGATCTTTTGTATTGCTTAGCTTTCGTGTGTGTGTGTGTGTGTGTGTGTGTGTGTGTGTGAGGCGGGTGGGTAAGAACACTTAACATGAGATCTAAACTTTTACAAATATGTTATTTGTTTCATGTATTCTTTCAACAAATATTAACTGCCAAATTTGTTTCAGGCTTGAATCAAACATGCAGGATGCTGAGAATAAAATGATAAGACACACACAATCTTACCCTTAGGAAAGCAGAATATGCTTTATTAGCTAGGTGTATAAAATAAATAAAATCTGGGGCATAATATGAATTATACTGAGGAGTTTAGCCTTTGTTCAAAGGCTTTGGAAAGGATTTGAAGAAACTAGTTGACATAATCACCTGTTCATATAGGAGATATTGCTCAGGCTACAGGTGAAATGAAGGGAGGAAACAGCAGTGAGCGTGAGGTGGTGGTTGAACCAGAAGGAAACTGATACATTCAAGAGGTGGGAGATATCAGGACCTGGGACTATGAATGAAAAGAACCAGAAGAGTTTTAGAAATATTGGGGACATGAACTGGCTTGACTTGGGGATTCGATATAGGTAAGACAAGAAGAAAGAGATGAGAACTCTTTACAACAAATTAAATAATGCAGGTATTGAAGTTGAATACAAGGCTGGCTTCCACTTGTCAGCCAGTTTGATGTTGTAGTATTATAATGAGTCAACAGATACCGTGTTCTGGTTTAGCATTTAATGAGGAAATAGGAGATAACACCTAATAGTAGGCAACTTTTCTCAGCCTTCACAGGTAAAAGGTTGGCTTTGAAACCTAATATATTTGTTAGCTACTGCTTAAAACAACATACATTTATTACCTCATGTTTTCTGTGTTATGAGTCCAGAAATGGCTTAGTTGGATCCTCCATTTAAATGCAGTCAATCTGTGAGCCACGGTGTCAGTCTCATCTGAGGCTCAACTGGGGAAGGATCCCATTTCAAGCTCATGTGGTTGTTGGCAGAATTTAGTCCCTTTGCAAGTTATCATACTGAGGGTTGCAATTTTTGCTGGCTAGTGGACAGAGGCCACCTTCAGGTGCTTGTCACATGGTGCTCCCTGTAGGCCAGCTCACAGCATGGCAGCTGGCTTCCTCAAAGGCTGAAAAGGAGGAAATGTCTTCTAGCAAGACAATTTTTGCAATCTTATGACATAGCCTGTCACCTTTGCTGATTCTAAAGTTTAGAAGGAAGTCACAAGTCTGGTCCACATCCAAGGAGAGGAGATGATGTATAAGTACCAGGAGGTGGGGACCATGCCGTCACGGAGAGATGAGGATAATTCCCATTCCTGTGAGATTATGTTTCTCCTACCTACTCGCAAGCATTTAAGAATAGAGTGATACCTAACATGAAACAATGATATTTTGTATCTTTCTTGTCTTTACCTGCCTTATATGTTTCTTTTTGATATGTTAAAAGCTTTGTTTGTAAACTTCAGCTAAGTAATTATCTAAACCTAGTTGATTCATAGAAAATACAACAACATTTTCCAAAGCAGTAAAAATTGTGCCCCAGAAGCTCTGGGGATGTCATTGTGAGCAAGGAGAATAGAAGTTTAGGAGAAAAAAAATCTGTCTTGGTGACAGGGCTTCTAGTAATTAAATTCATCTTCTTGAAGCCTCTTTCTATTCTAATACCCTTTGGTATAATCCCTGATGAGTATTCTGTGCATGCAGTAACACAAACAGGCATCAGTTTGGAACAATTTGAATACTGACTGGCCAGAAATTTATAGAGGAGATCACAGAGCTGTTCTTACTGTTGGTTGTTCATCTTTTCTACTAAGCCTTATTGAGCAGAATCTGAGGGAAATAAAAACTCCTAAATACTTATCATGCCACAATCGCATCAGCAATGAACGTAGATCTATGTTTTGGTTCCACACATGTTTTGTCATTCGTACAAATCATCTCTAACTACAACCATGTCAAAACCCAGTCAGCAATGGGGCAGAACATTTAGTCTTATGGGTGTTTTCCATTCCTCAGTCTTTACTGGTCATGTCCTAGCCTATTTAAGACTAACTTACAACAGATAAGTTTACTTTCATTTTAATTCCAAAGTGTTTGAAATGCAGACTCTAGCACTTTGGATTCTTTTTCTTTCTTTTTATATCACAAACACAAAAGAATTTAAGCACCCACGATGGTGTGGCATCTTGCTAGAATTGAGTATTCCAAGATAAATTAGAATGACTTTTGCCACCAAGAGGCATACAATCTGTTTTAAAAAGATAGCCATAAAAAATTCATCAAGTGTTGTAAGTGCTGTGATACTAATGATAACAAAAATAGTGATGCTAGAACTATTAACAACTAAGTGATAGGCTCTGTACAAGCTTGCTTTTTATATGGACTATCTAATTTTAAATTGATCACAACTCTATAAGGATGAGTCTATCTTATTAGTTTTCTACTGCTGCCATAACAAACTAACACAAGATTTTGCAGCTTAAAACAATACACATTTACTTTATAGTTCTATAGTTCAGGGGTCCAGTGCCGGTTTTACTGGGCTGTGTTTCTCTCTGGAAACTCTATGGGAGACTGTATTTTCCTTTTTTTCATACATTCATACTATTGGCAGAATTCAGTTGTATATGGTTGTGGGGCTGAGGTCCCCGTAGCCTTGCTGGCCATTGGCTGGGGCTCATTCTCTGTTTCTAGAGGCTGCCACGTTCTTTGTCTCATGGCCTCTTCCTCTGTCTTTAAAGCCAGTTAGAGATGGTCAAGTTCTCGTCTTGTGTCTCTTTGACACACTCATCTGTCTGTTCTTCTACTTTGAGGAACCCGTGTGATTAGATTGGGTTCATTTTAATACAGGATGATCCAGATCTACTAGAGAATGGACTTGAGGATTTGGGGAGGGGGAAGGGTAAGCTGTGACAAAGCGAGAGAGAGGCATGGACATATATACACTACCAAACGTAAGGTAGATAGCTAGTGGGAAGCAGCCGCATAGCACAGGGAGATCAGCTCGGTGCCCTGTGACCACCTAGAGGGGTGGGATAGGGAGGGTGGGAGGGACGGAGACACAAGAGGGAAGAGATATGGGAACATATGTATATGTATAACTGATTCACTTGGTTATAAAGCAGAAACTAACACACCATTGTAAAGCAATTATACTCCAATAAAGATGTTAAAAAAAAAAATCCAGGATGATCTTCCATCTCAGAGTTCTTCACCTTACTCTCCCTTTTGCAAAGTAAGATACCATGTTTATAGGCGATTAGGGTGTTGGAAACTTTGGCACCCACTGTTCTGCCTGACACATCCATCATTATAGCCATTAAAGATGAGGAAAGCCACTTGCCAAGCTAGAGAGTAAAACAGATTTGAACCCAGTCCATGTAATCTACTCCAAGTCAGTAATTAGAAATCCATACAGAGTAAAGACAGAGAGGTGAGACTCTACTGTGAGAAGATGCACATATTCATCAAATTTTGGTTATCACCATGTTTTTGCAGTAAATGTCCTAAAAACTAGACTGAAGAATATTTTCAACTAAGGGCACAGATTCATGCATGAGTGTATAAATACTAGTCAGATTTCTTCATTTATGTTTCCAAAAGTCTATCCTCTTGCCCTTGCTATTCTGCGTGTGCATGCAATGACCTTCCCATATATTGGGAATATCAGGTTTAAGTACAGTAGAAATTATTTTAGGTAATTTCCACTAACCATTGTCCTGGAACTAACTGGAGTCTCCACTGTTTAGTTGGTGCCTACCTGTTGGCTTGTAGCCATGGCATTGCTACTTTTGCCTGCCCTCACCTTTCTGTTTACACCAGCTGAAGTGCATGCTTGTCAAGAATCAGTTATATTCCTTTCAAAACTACTTGTAGCTGTGACTCTCTTTATATGTTTTAATGAAATACCAAAAAAAAAGCTGTTGAAATATAAGTTGAAAGTAGAGAAAGTTAGGGGTTCAATTTGAGCTAAATTAAAGGCTTTAGAAAGACTCAGTAAAGAAGAGTAGCTTTAAAATAGCTGTCAAATTAGGTGTTGATGAGGTAACTGTAAAAGATTGGGAAAATATTTAGACAGATTCTGCCCTCAGAATGATCCAAAAAATATGTTTAATTTCTCACTCAATTTGAAATAACCTCAAACTAAGTTTCTAAAAAGATGCATTATGGGTGTGGATTGTGAGAAAATTACACAGAAGGACAGTCACTGGATTATATTCACTCATTTCTCTTTGCAAACATTAGGAATAAATATATATTTATTTTTGAGTTTTAAGTTAAAAATATTGAAGTATCATGGTTTTGATTCACTTTTTAGTTCCCTTCATTTTTATTAGCATATATAATTCACATTACCATCAAAGTCACCCTTTAAGGTATACAATTCAGTGATTTTAAGCATATTTATAAATCTGTCAACCATCACTACTAATTCTAGAACATCTAGGTGCCATTTTACATTTTACCAGGAACATATCAAGATTCTAATTTGTCCACATTCTTGCCAACATTTGTTATTTTATGTCATTGTAGTTTTAATTTGACTAGTTTTTCTATTCATTTGGGAGATATTGATTTCTTCAACTGTTATTGTTGAAGTACCCCTCTTTTCAAATATGTAAGTTTTTTCTTCACATATACTGGCCTCTATTGTTGTTCCAAAAAAAAGACTTGTTTCCTTGTCATCCTCCAAAGATGACCAATTAGTTTTTGTTGTTTTATTTTTGTTTGTTTGATGGTTTGTTGCTGCTGTTACTGTTTTTTGTTTGTTTTCTCCAGAACTCTTCTAGGAACAAGAAATGTAAAGTTCACAATATTAGTCCTGCCTTCAGAATCCTCCCAGTTTACTTCCAGGTTAAGTCACATGACCAAGTAATTACATAAAGCACATATTTAAAAATGGTACATTCTCTTTGTATGAAAACCTTGACTCTGCTTTAATCATCTCTAGGATCCAAAAGCACTGAACGATTCCAATAATCAACAGCATTTCTATGTACTGAAAGGAATGGGGTCATAGAACGTAGCATAGAGGGAGAACAGATAGAAAGCAAAAATTCTTATTATTAATTAATTAATTTATTTATTTTTACGGTACGCGGGCCTCTCACTGTTGTGGCCTCTCCCGTTGCGGAGCACAGGCTCAGCAGCCATGGCTCATGGGCCCAGACACTCCACGGCATGTGGGATCTTCCCAGACCGGAGCACAAACCCATATCCCCTGCAACGGCAGGTAGACGCTCAACCACTGGACCACCAGGGAAGCCCCTAAAAAAGTCTTATGTATTAATACATAAGATCCAAATGTTTTGAAGGAGTAGAATGTGGTGCAATGAGAAAGTTTAAAAAAGAACACCTCAATGAAACAGAATGGTGATTCTAAGAAGTAGTTTTTACATTGGGTCTGGAAGATTGAGTAGGAGCCAGCCAACAGAGAGCAGGGAACAAAATTCCAGGCCCGGAAAGCAACACAAATGCAAAGAACTGAGGCATGAAATAACTTGGCACCACTAGGGCAAAGACAGGAAGCTTCACCTCAGAATGCCAATGCACTTGACCTAGGAAATACCAGGTTCAAATTGAAATGCAATTTACAGAGAATGTTTTCTATGAACAAACATACTATTAACAAGTAAGAGAAAAGAAAAAATCTACGACATTAACAATTTCTTAAGGTACTAAGATTTGGTGAAGCTGTTCCATCTGATATTAGATTTATAGCAAGTTTCTAAATCTCTAAGCATAAAGATACACTTGTCTTATTATCAGAAAGTCAAAGATTTCCTCAGATTCTCATTCTCAAATATTTCCAATAACTGATAGGTCTATGCACTAAAGGTAGGGTCTCTTTTCCCCTTGGTGTTGCAGGACGGGGGAAGGAGCCATTTTCTCGATCCAATCCCTTTGATAGAGCATCTACTACCTTTACCATGTGTATTTTTAAACTAAGTTGATTGACACATAGTCTACATAAAATGAAATGCACTAATTTAAAATATACAGCTAGATGAGTTTTGACAAAGCGTACACCCATATAGTCATCATCACAATGAAAATACAGAACATTTCTATCGCCTTAGAATGTTTTTCATTGCCCCTTAAAAGTCACCCTCTTAACTCCTGGCTGTAGGCAAGCTCTGATCTTCTTGCTGTTACTGTAGGTTAGTTTATCTTATTCTACATTTTTATATAAACAGAATAATAAAATAGAGACTTCTTTGGTGTGTACCTTCTTTTTTCCAGCATAATGCTTTTGGGATTGACCCATGTTATTTTATGTATCAGTTGCCCATTCCTTTGTATTGCTGAATAGTATTCTATGCATAGATATACCATAATTTATTTATCCATTTACTAGTTGAATGACATTGGAAGTGTTTCCAGTTTTGGTCTATTATGAATAAAGCTGCTGAACAATTATGTAGAAGTCTTTGTGTAGACATAAGTTTCATTTTTATTGGGTAAATTCCTAGAAATAAAACTGTTGAGGCACGTCGTAAGCATATGTGTAAGGAACTGGCAAGCCAAACTGTTTTCCAAAATAGTTATCCAATTTTGTATCCCCGGAGGAAATATACAAGATTTCCAGTTGCCCCACATGCTTGCAAAAGCTTCCTATTGCCAGCCTTCTAAATTTCAGCTCTCCTGGAGAGTTTTTAGTATATTAATATGCATTTTCTTGATGACTAATGATATTGATAACTTTTCATGTGTTCATTAGCTATTTATGTCTTGTGAATGATTTCTTCACATATTTTGCACATTTTAAAGTTAGCTTGTTTGTCTTGATATTGAGTTGTTAGGGTTATTTATCTGTTCTTGATATGAGTCCCATTACATAATTTTTATTTTATTGAAGACAAAATTTTGATGAAATTTAATTTTTAATTTTATGATTCATTTCTTTATTCATGTCTTTCAATATCGTGTCTTAATAATGTGGTTGTTCTATATAAAATTCATTGAGTTCATGAATGTTATATTTTTCTAAAAGTTTCATAATTTCATCTTGTAAGTATTCAACTCTATTCATTTTGTTTTAATTTTGTGCATATCCAGAAAGGGACAAAGTTCTTTTATTTTTTAATATGGATATCCAGTTATTCTAACATTGTTTTCTGAAAAGAAAATCTTTCCCCATTGACTGACTTTGGCAACTTTGTGGAAAATCTGTTCTTGTTATACATATGAGTCTACTAGGCACTCTCTTTTCTTCCATTGATCTACTTTTCTGTCTTCATACGAATACTACACCATCTTAATTAGTCGAGCTTAAGAAGAAATCTTGAAATTAGATAGTATGAGTCCTCTCACTTTGTTCTTCTTTTTCAAAAGTGTTTTTTGGCTTTTGAAGTCTTTTGAATATCCATATAAATTTTAGAATTAGCTCATCAATTTCTATTAAAAAGCCTGCTGTTTTTTTGTATGGGATTGTACTGAATATAAAGATCAGTTATGGGCTTCCCTGGTGGCACAGTGGTTGAGAGTCTGCCTGCCGATGCAGGGGATACGGGTTCGTGTCCCGGTCCGGGAAGATCCCACATGCCGCGGAGCGGCTGGGCCCATGAGCCATGGCCGCTGAGCCTGCGCGTCCGGAGCCTGTGCTCCGCAACGGGAGAGACCACAACAGTGAGAGGCCCGCGTACCGCAAAAAAAAAAAAAAAAAAAAAAAAAAGATTAGTTATAGAGAAATCAGTTCTTAACAATACCAAGCCTTCTGATTCACAAGAACATTATATATCTCCATTTATTTTCATCTCCGTTAATTTTTTTATGCTTTGTTCTTTTTCTAGTTTTCAAAGTACATATCTTTTACCAATTTTAAATCCATTCCTAATTATTTTGTGGCTTTTGATGTTATAGTAAGGTGTATTATTATTCTTATTTTAATTTCAAATTCTTGGTGGTTTTTATAGAGCAAACATATATATTTACCTTGCATTCTCTAACATGATCATTGTAAAAAAAATGCAAAATATAAAAATTGGAAGTCATCTTTTACATTCTCCCTAATTACACTGGTCAGAGGTAACAAGTAGTATATGTGCCTTAAAATCAGTCACACATCAATTAATAATTTATTTTAGCTCTCCATTATGATTTAACATTGAAATTATATCCATTTATAACTTTAGCGTGTCTTCTTCTCTGATGTTTCTGTCAATTATTCCAAAGTCTTCTGTTTTAGTGAGGAAATTAAAGCTATTCTGATTTGCATTCAATTAACTTAACCTAGTTTTCATGATTGGACACTTGTAAAATTTCTTTATTATTTTCCCTTGCGGCTCGAATGTTTTTCACATCTTGGCGTTTCATCTCCTCATTTTTTTATAACTAGTTTTTGCAAATTTTTCTAATTATCAACCTCAGTATAAGTGTGTGTATGTGTCCTAATTCAAGAAATATTATTAGTTCTAACTTTCATTATGTTTATTTTTTACTTGAAGGGCATGCCTATTCTCAGCTGATTGCACAGACACAGACTTGTTTATTGCTGTGGTCAGAGTGTGTTGCCTGTTTTCTTGGCCAGTGCTTAATTTTTTTTTTTTTTTTTTTTGCTGTATGCGGGCCTCTCACTGCTGTGGCCTCTCCCGTTGCGGAGCACAGGCTCCGGACGCGCAGGCTCAGCGGCCATGGCTCATGGGCCCAGCCGCTCCGCGGCATGTGGGATCTTCCCGGACCGGGACACGAACCCGTATCCCCTGCATCGGCAGGCAGACTCTCAACCACTGTGCCACCAGGGAAGCCCCAGTGCTTAATCTTAATGTGAAATCAAACCTAGTTTCTTTCTAACTGGTTGCTAAATAGTTTGAATATCACCCTGGCTGGATTGCTTTCTCCACCCCCCACTTCCTTCCTTCCTTCTCCGTTTCAAGAATATTTTCTAGAATGCTGTTGTGGTCTAAACAATTCAACCTGTGTTCCAGTTTTGCTCTTTATAGTAAATATTGCATAAAGGTCTAATAATGTTTGCTGGAACTGAGTCCCTTTCTTTTCTTTGCTTCTGGACCAGCGTTTTCCCTGATTTTTTCCTTTAGATAAAGTCTTGATAGTGGTATGACATTTAAAAATCCCAGAGCTACAAAGTAAGCTTTTACAATTGACATAAAGTCCCATAAATCTTGACCATCTTCATCCTGTCGATATAAATAATCCCATCCAAGTGACGTCCTGTTAGAGCAACATCAACACACATCTTGACTGGGTCTATGATTGCCCTGGCTGACACCCCATAAATGTCTCATCTTTGCTGTGTTTTCTCTCACAATCCTAATTTACCAATTCTTGAGTCGATTTAGGAACAAGTAATATATCAGTCTCTAATTATAAATAATACATTGCTCTAACATTACATAATAATATCTGCATATGGATCTTACTCTCATATCTGTCTAAAGTTCCTGTAACCACTTGTTAAAATCTTTCTAATATTTTGAGATTCTCTCTTTATAGAATTGAGACCTCCTTTCAGTGGCTTCTTGGGTTCTGGCCTTTAACTGAGAAGGTGTTGATCTATTCTGATTTTTTGAGACAGCCTCCCTTTCTCTGTTGTATTTCCATTGTGTCCACCTGAATTTTTTTTTGTTAGTAACTATAGGACATGCTCTATTTTTATTACATATTTTTGTGAGCATGTGGACCCAGTTACATCTTTTGTCCCCTTTTCTATCTAGGTTTTTAAGGTCTAAAGTTTCTCCTAAGTTACGTTATTCTTCCTCTAATTTATTCTTCTTAAAAAAAAACAATTTTATTTATTCTCGAAGTCTGCTTTTCCTATTATGACAGTGAGAGTAAAGCCTGTGTTTCCCTAAGCAGGCCAGGTCCTTCCCTCCTTGCCTTTCTGAGGAAACCTATCTAGAAATCCTTCAGTTTTCTTTTTTTTTTAAAGAAATATCCCTGTTTTAATTTATTTTTACTTTTTCTTCCAGTTTTATTGAGATGTAATTGACGTACAGCACGGTACTGAAGAGAAGTTTGTGTGCAGCATGATGATTTAACTTACATACATCATGAAATAATTATCACAATAAGTTTAGTGAACATCCATCATCTCGTATAGATACAAAATTAAAGAAATAGAAAAAAAATTTTCCTTGTGATGAGAGCTCTTAGAATTTACTGTCTTAACAACTTCCACATATAACGTACAGCAGTGTTAATTGTATTTGTCATGTCGTACATTACATGCCTCATACTTACTTATCTTACAACTGCAAGTTTGTACCTTTCTACTGACTTCATCCAATTCCCCCTTCCTCACCCCCTGCCTCTGGTAACCACAAATCTGATCTGTTACGCTATGAGTTTCTTTCTGAACTATAATTGACCCACCATCCTATGTTAGTTCCTGGTACACAACATAGTGTGTAGAAATCCTTTAGTTTTTACAATAATTTCATCAACTTTTTATTCCGCATAAGAAAATGTCCTATTATTTTAATAAATGATCTCACTTATTTGTATTGGTTTAATAAAAAATTGTCCTCCTTTTGTATGGAAAACAGTCTCCTTATGTGGAGAACTAGGTTTCTAAATCCAAGAGGGATGATCAGAGGTCATGTAGACAATTTGGGGTCATGTCCTGGGAGGTGACTGCAGACACACCACATGAATTCAAGGCTGGTCTTTGCACAGACCCACGTCATAGTTCTGTAGATGGTTCAAATACTGCAGAAGGTGAACAGGTTTCAGGTGGCCTAATGATGCTGTCTTCCAAGACCTAGCATTAGTAATGTCTTGCAGACCTTGCTAAAAAAACATGGTAAAAACAACAAATATCATTTTAACCTTTGTCCAGATGCAAAGCTCAGATTGTCAGTTGGATCCACCGGAAACATGTCTGTCTTAGTGTGAAGATTTACCATAACTAACAAAGGACACGAAGCAGATACAATGCATACATATTCCATGTCACTATCCAGGAGGTCCTAGACCTGACAGATACATCTCTCCAAGTCCCCTCTTCCAAATTAGTAAATATTTTGGTTTTGTAGTGACAAAAGCTGAGCATGTGTAGAACCAGTTATCACAGGAAAGTATCCAGATCTGGGTGTCTGTCAGTTTATATATTACATCTTGATCTTCCTGTAGCCCTATCCAAGCTACAAGTGTGCCTTCAATTATTCGGCCTAACTGAAGTCTACAAATTACAGGGTTATTTACAATAAGCAAACTAGAAGAGTACTGTTGGGAAGAAATACAATGTACACCATATATATAATTTTACATTTTCTGGAGGTACACTAAAAAAGGCTTTTTAAACAGTTGAAATTAATTATTTTAATAATATATTTATCCAAATATATCCAAAATAATTATTCAGCATGTAATCAAAATAAAATTATTAATGAGGTATTTTACATTCTTTTTTTGTGCCATCTTTGAAATCCCATATGTATCTTACACGTATGATGCCTCTTGTTTGGTCTAGCCACATTTCAATAGCCGATTGCAGCTACATTTTGGGACTGCCCAGTCTCAGTGACATTCTTCCACTGGCACCGTTGTCTCTTAAATAGATCTGATTTCATTATTATTAACATGTCCCCTGAGTAAGGGCAGATACTCTTTCCCAGAACTGCTGGCAAGATTGATGTGTGAGTCTATTGATACAGACCGTCTGTTCTCAGATTTCTTTGCCATGTCTCTAAATTGATTGCCAGTCTCCTGAAAGAGAGCCCCCTCTAGTGTCCCTACTTGGATTAGCAAATATTTGTCCTCCTTATGGATAACTTCTTAAAATATCATTTCAGCCTCTCCCTTCTTCCACCATATGTAGACCATGTAAGAACTGATTTCCAAACAGCTTCATGACTTTCAGTTCAGGAAACCCAATCATAGACATCAGGCATTTTGCATCGCTAGGGGAGAATTTTAGGGTTCAGACGATCTAGCCGTCACAGCAGAGAGGTCCTCGAGGGGTTCTACCATTGGCTCCAAATGCAGTGAAAAAATCTGTGCATAGATGAAGTGAACTTCTTTTGAACCCTCAGCTAAAGTGTCCTCAGGAGTATACCATTTCCATTCATCAGTGAGCTTCATGGAGCTCCTTCCTCAGTTTGAATGTTTCTCCGACAGCCATCACCCAAGTCATGATGGGTGTTTGTGGTTTCAGGATTGTCTGAAGATTTCATACGGTAGCAGTGATTTCTACCAACACCCAACAACGAGCTGACAATTACGTTTCTAAAGGGCTGTCTCGAGCAGCTGCATCAGACCACTTTCAAGTCCAAAATTCCCACTGTCTCCACTGAGGAGCTATATTGATTTCTGCCAAAGGCTGTAGTCTGCGTGTGGTCTAGTTGCTGACACCTCTACAATCGTTTGTGCTTTGGGGTCATGAGGCTCAAGAGACACTGCCTGATTGACAGCCCTTTATAAATCTTTTATTTGCTTGTTTCTGTCAGGGCACCTTTCAATCTCAGATTTCTTTCTGGTGACTTTGTGAATAGGACTAACTATATCCCCAAATGGGAGATGGGGTTTTGCCATACATAACTCAGATGGTTTTTCCAGTCTCTGGGCTGTTTAGTGGTGGGGTCGAGATTAGATCATAAATTATTTCTCACCTTCTGAGGACGGCCTCTCAGAGGCCTGTTCCCCAAATTTTCAGACTGGGGCAAGTCTTGCATTTTAATGGGGTTTATCTGCCATGTTCTATGGGCAAGATGGATGATCACAGTCTCTAAATACCCCTGTGCTTTTTCCTGGAGGGGGCAACAATGTATCACTGATGTTATCAACTTACCCTTAATGGTTATTAAGACCAAATGAAGCCACCCTAGATTGTGACAGTGAACTGGTGAATTTAAGTGTCCTTGTGTAAACAGTTAAAATAGCCCAGAGGTAGTTCCAACACAAACTCTTCCTGCCTGGCTTCTGAAATAGGAATAGAAAAGAAAGCATGAGCTAACTCTGCCCTGCTTGCAAACTAGTCTCCTTTGGCCCTTGCCTTTCGGTGCAGTTTTTTGTTTTTTTGTTTTTAAACATATCTACAGCACATCTGAGGTGACTGATGGGCCTACCTAGATAAATTCCCCAAAGTTCACTCTCAGTATCTGTAAATCATCTGTTTTGCCTTTTGGCTTGAAAGAGCTGTTAAAAAGAGAATTAATGGAGATCAGTATCCCTACTGCAACCGTTGGTGCTAACTAAAGCATTAGTCTCCTCTTGCACTCCTGGAATGCTATATTGTTTAATATTTTCCAGGGGGTGTAGGGGGGCTTGGGAATTGCAAACATCCTCATTTAGCATTTCAGTTGAAACCAGGTGGAGGGTGGACATGGAACACATGTAATTGAAGAATTTAGGGCCATCATCTTCCATGCACACATGGCGTCCATCCCAATCATGCATTTCAGTAAAGACAGTGCAACCAGAGAGCAATTTTTCTTGTCATGTTTTCTCCATTAGGGATGAACCTTTGTATTGGTGTTACCTGTCAGCATCTTGATAGCCTCTGAGTTTTACCTTGAGGCTCCGTAAGTGCCTCCTCTACCCGCTGTGGGAATTATGGTACACTGGGTGCCAAGAGCGATCCTTCCAAGTATTTTCATTATTACCCAGAGGCCATTCCACCCCCCCCCCCCATTTCCTGGTTCCTAGGATTACTCTCCTGAGGGTTGGGTGAGCAGATCCCAAACCCTTAGTTAATTTATTTTTAAAATGTTATGTTTTTTTCTTTTTCTTATTTTTTTTTTGCGTTACGCGGGCCTCTCACTGTTGTGTCCTCTCCCGTTGCGGAGCACAGGCTCCGGACGCGCAGGCTCAGCGGCCATGGCTCACGGGCCCAGCCACTCCGCGGCACGTGGGATCCTCCCGGACCGGGGCCCGATCCCGTGTCCCCTGCATCGGCAGGCGGACTCTCAACCACTGTGCCACCAGGGAAGCCCAAATGTTATGGCTTTTAATTCAAAAAGAGTCATGTACCACAATGTTCATTGCGGCTCTATTTACAATAAGCAGGGTATGGAAGCAACCTAAGTGTCCATCGACAGATGAATGGATAAAGAAGATGTGGCACATATATACAATGGAATATTACTCAGCCATAAAATGAAACAAAATTGAGTTATTTGTAGTGAGGTGGATGGACCTAGAGTCTGTCATACAGAGTGAAGTAAGTCAGAAAGAGAAAAACAAATACCGTATGCTAACACATATATATGGAATCTAAGGAAAAAACAAAGGTCATGAAGAACCTAGGGGCAGGACGGGAATAAATACGCAGCGGTAGAGAATGGACTTGAGGACACGGGGAGGGGGAAGGGTAAGCTGGGACGAAGTGAGAGAATGGCATGGACATATATACACTACCAAACGTAAAATAGAGAGCTAGTGGGAAGCAGCCGCATAGCCCAGGGAGATCAGCTCGGTGCTTTGTGACCACCTAGAGGGGTGGGATAGGGAGGATGGGAGGGAGACGCAAGAGGGAGGGGATATGTGGATATATGTATATGTATAGCTGATTCACTTTGTTATACAGCAGAAACTAACACACCATTGTAGAGCAATTATACTCCAATAAAGATGTTAAAAAAAATGTTATGGTTTTAGCTGAGAGAATGAATTCAGTCCCTCTTTAAGTATTTTCTATTCCAGATCGTGATCTCTGTAATTGGATTATTTGTGCTCATCCACGTTAGGTGACATGCAGTGAATTTTAAGGGGCTTCTGAAGGTTTGTTGTTGTCATAGCTGGAGATGAAGATGGTTTTTCACCTCTCAAACCACAAGACTATACCAGCAACACCCACTAGTGATCTTGTCTATTTCTTCCTTTCCCATCCTGCTTTTCAACAACAATGAAACAATCCCAGCTGGATAAGTGCATTACTACCTCATTCTTCGTCTTTATAATCTTCCCCCTTAGTATCACCTTTCCCTTGGGTAACAAGAACATTTTTGCTACCATTTAACTCCCTGCATAATAATTGATCTTACTAACTCTTGAGGATTTTCTTGATCCCTAGACAGCAGCATAACACGAGGAGCCCAAATTTGAGGAGCACCCCAAATCATAGCATCTATCACGGTTTGGGTCAGCCGTATCGAATTTGATGTTTCCCTAATCTTGACTGTGGGATGGTTCCTAGAGTGCATACATCTGCCAAAACTTTAAACACGCCCAGTTTTTTGTATGCCACTTATATCTCAGTAGAGCTGTTAAGTAGATACATTGCTCCAATGCCTTCACCTTTATCATTCCCACTGCTTCAAAAAGATGCTACTGACTTACCCAACACTAGGCTTATGCATATTTATCAATGGATACGAGACAGAAGCTGTAGCATACACAACATCTGGGAGGCTCCAAACCTGCAGATACAACTTTCTGAGTGTCCTTTCCCACATCAGGACATATTCTGCAGTTTTTCAAGAACTGATTTCACATGTGACAGGTTAACCAGGGAAATAGCTGAGTTCCCGACTCTCTCTAGACACACGACCTTGTTCTGGTTCTCTGTATAGCTTCAGCACAGCTTCAGCCCATGACTTGCAGGATAATTTAATATAAACAATCCAGATGGACCAGGTTATAATGCTAAAATCATTTCTAAATCAGTAATCAGTGCATAGCAAACGCTTTCAGGACACTCATTTATCTTTTAGCTGGTATGTTCGATCAGTCGATATTTGCAAAGAATTCTGGTCAGGGTCAAACTTCTTCAGGGACCCCGAAGAAGGAAAGAATAAATTATAGGCCCATGGTTAGCCTTTCCCATAGCTAAAAAACCATTATGTGGAAAGATTCTCCCTGAAATCTAATTCTTGCCTTAGCCAGGTCAATTTAGGAAGACTGGACAAACAGATAAAAGATTATCATTTTGAGTAAAGTCTAGACTGTGCTTGCAGCCTCTATAGAAACATACTATTCTGTGTGAAAACAGTCACTTGCCCATGGACGAAGCTCCCATAGCTGTTAGTGGGCATGGAAGTCTTTAACACTTTTTTTTCCTATGCTGATTCTGCAATAGGTGGCTTCTAAGGTGACCCCCCAGTGATCCCTGCCTTCAGGTACAAGCCTTTGTGTGGTCCCCCTCCTTGTGAGTGTGGACTGGCCTAGAAATTTTCTAGCCAATAGAATATGGCAAAGGTGACGGCTTATCACTTCCCAAGTACATTCTGTAATTGATTACATTACACGATAATGTAACCTACATCTTTTTTTAAATTTGAATTAACTTTGTGTTATATATTTATTTATTTGTTTGTTTATTTATTGGCTGCGTCGGGTCTTAGTTGTGGCATGTGGGATCTTTCGTTGCAGTGCTTGGACTTCTCTCTAGTTTTGGCGTGGGGGCTCCAGAGTGCACGGGCTCTGTAGTTGCGGCACTCGGGCTCTCTAGTTGTGGTATGCGGGCTTAGTTGCCCTGCGGCATGTGGGATCCCAGTTCCCCGGCCAGAGATCAAACCAGTGTCCCCTGCATCGCAAGAAGGATTCTTAACCACTGGACCGCCAGGGAAGTCCCTAACCTACATCTTAGTAGCGGATGCTTTCTCTTGCTGGCTTTGATGAAGCGAGTTGCCATGTGGGAGAGGCCCACACATCAAGGGCAACTCCTAGCTAGCAGCCAGCCAGAAACTGAGGCCCTCAACCCAACAGACCAAAGGGAACTGAATCCTGCTGGTAGCCACATAAGTGAGCACAGGAGACAGTTCTTTCCCAGTCGAGACTTCCAACGAGACCACAACCTTGGCTGACAACTTGATTGCCAGGTTTTTGAGACACACCAAAGCAGGGGATCCAGTTGAGCTGTGCCTAGATTCCTGACCCACAAAAGCTGGAAGATAGTAAATGGGTGTTGGTTTAGCCATTATATTTGTGGCAAGTTGTTACGCAGCAATGAATAGCTAATACAGACACAGTGTCAAGTAAAGGTATAAGGGCAAAGTATATGCATTCTGACTTTTCCCCTCTGCTCACTTTATTTTCTATCCACCTTTGAAGATGAGTTCATTCCCTGAGCAGATCATGACTGGAGGTTAACAGTATGAAAAGTAGGACTTCTTCCTAGGTCAAGAAGGAAGCAGTCAAAACAAGAAGGGCGATCATGTAAGAACACAGAGAGTCAAGATAGTTACTAAAGGTGGTCCCAAATGATCAGGCCATTGAATGTGACCTGGGTCTACCCATGAGATTAAACCTTCCAAATCTGTAGTGACCAAAGTATAGCAGGGTCTTCCCAAGGATGGCTTTAGGCTGGAAGTCTATGGAGAGAGGACATACTGGGACAAAAATGGAGAAAGCCATTTCACAATGGTGTAAGGTATGTGGCGAGATTGAGAGGAAGGAGTGGCCTTGAGTATAAGTACAATTTAAGCTTAATCCTAATGGGAACTTACGCTCATTGGAAGGATGTGAAGTTTGTAATTAAAAGCTTAGTCTCCATAGGTGTGGCAATTGCAAAACACCAGACGTGGCATTGTGAGCAGAAGTGAGCAAAGAAACATCCTTAATGAATTAGAAATATATATATTCAAGAGACAGCTGGGAAAAACAAACCATACTTTGGCATACTGGATACTTCTATATTTTATCTTTTCTCAGTTTTATAAGGAATAACACAATGACAGCAGTCCCCCCATAAAACAAATCCCTCAAAAACAAAACCTCATTTTTTCAATTTACCATCCTCTTTACTCTGTGTGTGTGTGTGTGTGTGTGTGTGTGTGTGGAGAGAGAGAAAGAGAAATAGACCATTAAATTCACCTCCCAAGACTGGATTATGTCTATATTTGAACTTTCATGAAGTTCCCTGAGCTTTTAAATTTTAAAGATTTTAAAATCAGGCATTAACTATAATTCTTAAACCTGAATATTTTGTTTCCATTAACTATATTTTTTGTGTGTGGAATTATTTTGGATAATGTGAAGCCAATGTGGCACTCTAACCTCCCCTCTTGTTTTTAGTACTTCCCATATCCTGATGATATTACCAAAACAGATTCAGAATACGGTAAGAATACAGGTAAACTTACATTAAGGCTAACGGGAAGTAAAATAACATAATTTTGAGGCTTTTCTGCTACATATAATAGAGACAGGATCATTTTGAACTAAGAATGTACGGGTAACCTAGCAACTCTCTCTCTTTTTGATGAAGCCATGTCATGCCATTTCTGCTGGATAGAAGAGGAGAGTGTTCTCTAAGACATTTAATGAGAGAGAGAAAGAGAAAAGAGATTCACTGCCTGGAGATTAGGGAAGACTGAGGCAATAATAAATATGCCATTGGCTAACCTGGTTGTCATTGAATATCAAAATCATTTGGAACACCCAGGAAAAGTCCCAAGAACACACTAGGTCCTCAGGAACTATGTTGACTCACTGAATGAAGGTCTGATCAGGGTCAAATGACTATGGCAGAAACAGAGCAGAACTTCTCCCTGCTGCTGGGCAGCTCATCTGTATGCTGCAGTGGGGGGCCAAGCAGATGGAATGTTCCTGTCATGAATTCTCATTACACCTGGAACTTTGTATTCACAGAATTTGATGGAAGTGAAGTCTCAGTATCATTTGTGGGATTATTTGTTTCATGTCTACACCTCTGGATAGAAATCAGGCTTATTTGTCATTTCTTAGTGTTTTGTGTCTAATGCAGGATCTCTTTCATGGCTAGAGCTTGAAAATGATTCATTGAATCCCATCCAGCAAATTCACTCATTCACTTACCTAAGACAGACCTTCCTTAATGTTGGCCCAAACACTTGTGTTAGTCTGTGACGAATCATTTAAATTAATCTCAGAAAAATAAGAAAACTTTGCTTTGTGGAATATTTCTTAAGACTGACATCCTCTGGTACTAAAATAATTTGGCCATTTGGATTCATGAAAATAACCTACACATTTTTAAATGGTGCTGGGAGACAGTGTGAGGTGTGTGTGAGTGTATGTGTGTTGTGCACATGTATGTTTGGATGCGTAGTCACCTTCCCTGGCTTTAACTTGCAATGAAAGGTAATAAGAGTATGTGGCTGTCATGTTTATTTGCATGTGAGCATGCAGGCACGCTGTGTGTGTGTACCTTTAATGATTTATGAAATCTAGAAGCCCAAGAGAGCTACAGGCTAGGATATAGTTTCCATACAGTTAATCATTGATACATAATAATATTTATTTTGTTTGGGTCTTTATCCAGAGATTCATGGCCTTTGTAATCTGCTCCAAACTTTTCCAAGGCTACGCTTTATAACATTGAGTTCTGAGGTTTCAGTCTTCTAAGTGTGTGTGTGTGTGTGTGTGCGTGTGTGTGTGTGTGTGTGTGTGTGTTTAGTTTCCAACACTAGTAGGCTCTGCCTATTAGTCCTCCATGGGCAGGTAGAAGGCTAATTTATACATAGCCTGTGCTTTGTCAAAGTCTTCTCCTGACAGAGAATGAAATTCTGCTTCTGCTTGGCTGGTCTAATCTACTTGCAAGGGATAAAATAGAACAACTGCACTCCGATAATTATCAGTGAATGTAACTTGGTTCATTGAAATTTACCAAAGAAACTAATTGATTGAAATGGTACACTTAGAGCTGAAGTGTTCTAATCTGTCCATCAACCTGGATCCTCAAATTCGATCCTTATATTAACCTGGAGGAGAAATGAACCAGGAACCCAGCCTTCTGACACCGCCATGGAACACTTTTCCTAAAACTTAATTTTCTATCATTGTCATTTTTGAGATGTTTTGACATATAAGATGAAACCTATGTGATGTAGTATAAAATGTTGTTGAAAAAGGTAAGTGCTTTACACAGGGTCTTTGATGCTTCCGGGAAAAGTTTTTCTCAGAGGTGGAGAGAATTGTGTTTCCTCTAAGCATGGACTTTGATAGTGTCATTAGGACACTGCCAAGCAGGAGGGTGAGAGCGCTGCTCACCGCACTGACTGATGGGAAAATGAAGGGAAGTCAACTGCACCTTCTAGCGACTTCATGTGAACCAGATTCCATCACATGTTCTGTTTGTTTTATCCTTTCTTGATTTTCCCCGCTTATGTTTATTATTATTTTTGTGTGTTTTATTTATTTTTTTAAAATTTTTATTTTATATTGGAGTTTAGTTGATTAACAATGTTGAGGGGACTTCCCTGGTGGTTCAGTGGTTACGAATCTGCCTGCCAGTGCAGGGGACACGGGTACAATCCCTGGTCCGGGAAGATCCCACATGCTGCAGAGCAACAAAAGCCTGTGCGCCACAACTACTAAGCCTGCACTCTAGAGCCCATGAGCCACAACTACTGAGCCCACGTTCCACAACTACTGAAGTCTGCAGGCCTAGAGCCCGTGCTCCACAACAAGAGAAGCCACCACAATGAGAAGTCTGCACATCGCAAGAAAGAGTAGTCCCTGCTCACTGCAACTAGAGAAAGTCCGCACACAGCAATGAAGACCCAATGCAGCCATAAATAAATAAGTAAATACATACATACCTACATACAATAACCAGCGTTGAGTTAGTTTCAGGTGTATGGCAGAGTGATTCAGTTATTCATACACATGTATTTTTTCTTTTTCAATAATAACCTTTTTCAATAACCTTTAGGTTATTACAGAGTATTGAGCGGAGTTTTCTATGCTGTACAGTAGGTCCTTGTTGATTATCTATTTTAAATATAGCAGTGTGTACATGTCAATCCCAAACTCCCAATCTATCCCTCCCCCACAACCCTTCCCTCCTGGTAACCATTAGTACATTCTCTAAGTCTGTGAGTCTGTTTCTGTTTGGTAAATAAGTTTGTTTGTATCATTTTTTTTAAGATCCTGCATATAAGCAATATCATATAATATTTGTCTCTCCAATATTTGTTTGTAGACTTTTTGATGAATGCCATTCTGACTGGTGTATCTCATTGTGATATCTCACTGTAGTTTTGATTTGCATTTCTCTAGTAATTAGCGAGGTTGAGCATCTTTTCATGTATCTCTTGGCCATCTGTATGTCTTCTTTGGAGAAATGTCTATTTAGGTCCTCTGCCCATTTTTTGATTGGGTTGCTTGTTTTTTATGCATTGTTTGAAAATATTTTCTCCTGTTATATGGGTTGTCTTTTCATTTGGTTTATGATTTCCTTTTCTGTGCAAAAGATTTTGAGTTTGATTAGGTCCCATTTATTTATTTTTATTTTTATTTCCATTACTCCAGGAGACAGATTGAAAAATATATTCCTTCAGTTTATGACAAAGAGTGTTCTGCCTATGTCTTCCTCTAACAGTTTTATAGTATCTAGCCTTACATTTAGGTCTTTGATGGATTTTGAGTTGATTTTTGTGAACAATGTTAAAGAATGTTCTAATTTCATTTTTTACATGTAGCTGTCCACTTTTCCCAGCACCATTTATTGAAGAAACTGTCTTTTCTCCATTGTATAGTCTTGCCTCCTTTGTCATAGATTAATAAACCATATGTGCATGGGTTTATTTCTGGGCTTTCTATACTGTTCCAGTGATCTGTATTTCTATTTTTGTGCCAGTACCATACTGTTTTGATGACTGTAGCTTTGTAATATAGTTTGAAGTCAAAGAGCCTAATTCCTCCAGCTCCATTCTTCTTTCTCAAGATTGCTTTGGCTTTTGGGGATCTTTTGTGTCTCCATACAAATTTTAAGATTTTTTGTTCTATCGATAGCTCTGTGAAAAATGCCATTGGTAATTTGATAGGGGTTGCATTGAATATGTAGATTGCCTTGGGTAATATAGTTATTTTAACAATACTTATTCTTCCAATCCAAGAATACAGTATATCTTTCTATCTGTGTCATCTTTGATTTCTTTCATCAGCATCTTAAAGTTTTCTGAGTACAGGTCTTTTGCCTCCTTAGGTAGGTTTATTCCTACGTATTTTATTCTCTTTGATATGATGGTAAATGGGACTGGTTCCTTAATTTCTCTTTCTGATCTTTTGATGTTAGTGTATAGAAATGCAACAGATTTCTGTGTATTTATTTTGCATCCTGCAATTTTACCAAATTCATTGATGAGCTTTAGTAGTTTAGTATTTTCTATGTATAGTATCATGTCATCTGCAAACAGTGACAGTTTTACTTCTTCTTTTCCAATTTGGATTCCTTTTATTTCTTTTCTTCTCTGATTGCCGTGGCTAGGACTTCCAAAACTATGTTGAATGAAAGTGGTGATAGTGGACATCCTTGTCTTCTTCCTATCTTAGAGGAAATGCTTTCAGCTTTTCACCATTGAGAATGATGTTAGCTGTAAGTTTGTCATATATGGCCTTTATTATGCTAAGGTATGTTCCCTCTATGCCCACTTTCTGAAGCGTTTTTCTCGTAAATGAGTGTTGAATTTTGTCAAAAGCTTTTTCTGCATCTATTGAGATGATCATATGGTTTTTATTCTTTAGTTGTTGATGTGGTGTATCACACTGATTGATTTGTGGATACTGAAAAATCCTTGCATCCCTGGGATAAATCCCACTTGATTATGGTGTATGAGCCTTTTAATGTGTGTTGGATTCAGTTTGCTAGTATTTTGTTGAGGATTTTTATATCTATGTTCATCAGTGATATTGGCCTGTAATTTTAGTTTTTTGTGGTATCTTTGTCTGGTTTTGGCATCAGGGTGAAGGTGGTCTCATAGAATGAGTTTGGGAGTATTCCTTCCTCTGAGATTTTTGGAAGTGTTTCCAAAGGATAGGTGTTAACTCTTCTCTAAATGTTTGATAGAATTTGCCTGTCAAGTCATCTGGTCCTGGAATTTTGTTTGTTGGGAGTTTGTTAATCACAGTTTCAATTTCAGTACTTGTGATTGGTCTGTTCATATTTTCTATTTCTTCCTGGTTGAGTCTTGGGAGATTTTACCTTTCTAAGGATTTGTCCATTTCTTCTAGGTTGTCCATTTGATTGGCATATAGTTGCTTGTAGTAGTCTCTTATGATCCTTTGTATTTCTGTGGTGTCTGTTGTAACTTCTCCTTTTTCATTTCTAATTTTATTGATTTGAGCCCTCTCCCTCTTTTTCTTGATGAGTTTGGCTAAAGGTTTATCAGTTTTGTTTATCTTTTCAAAGAACCAGCTTTTAGTTGCATTGATCTTTTCTATTGTTTTCTTTGTCTCTATTTCATTTATTTCTGCTCTGATTTTTATGATTTCTTTCCTTCTACTTACTTTGGGTTTGTTTGTTCTTCTTTCTCTAGTTGCTTTAGGTGTAAGGTTGGGTTGTTTCTGTGAGATTTTTCTTATTTCCTGAGGTAAGATTGTATTGCTATAGACTTCCCTCTTAGAAATGCTTTTGCTGCATCCCACAGGTTCTGGATCATTGTGCTTTTGTTTTCATTTGTCTCTAGGTATTTTTTTATTTCTCAGTGATCCATTGGTTGTTTAGTAGCATATTGTGTAGCCTCCACGTGTTTGTGTTTTGTACAGTTTTTTCTTCTTGTAGTTGATTTCTAATCTCACAGCATTGTGGTCAGAAAAGATGCTTGATATGATTTCAATATTCTTAAATTTACCGAGGCTTGCTTTGTGGCCTAGCATGTGATCCATCCTGGAGAATATTCCATGTGCACTTGAGAAGAATGTGTATTTTGCTGCTTTTGGATGGACTGCTCTATAAATATCAATTAAGTCCATCTGATCTAATGTGTCATTTAAGGCCTGTGTTTCCTTAATGATCTTCTGTCTGGATGATCTGTCCATTGATGAAAGTGTGGTGTTAAAGTCCCCCACTATTATTGTGTTACTTTTGATTTCTCCTTTTATGACTGTTAGTATTTGCCTTATATATTGATTTGCTCCTATGTTGGGTGCATAGATATTTACAACTGCTACATCTTCTTCTTGGATTGATCCCTTAATCATTATGTAGTGTCCTTCCTTGTCTCTTGTAATACTCTTTATTTTCAATTCTATCTTGTCTGATATAAGTATTGCTACTTCAGCTTTCTTTTGATTTCCATTTTCATAGAATACCTTTTCCATCCCCTCACTTTCAGTCTGCTTGTGTCCCGAGATCTGAAGTGGGTTTCTTGTAGACAACATATCTATGGGTGTTGTTTTTGTAGCTATTCAGTCAGTCTATGTCTTTTGGTTGGAGCATTTAATTTGTTTACATTTAAGGTAATTATCAATATGTAAGTTCTTATTGCTATTTTGTTAATTGTTTTGGATTTGTTTTTGTAGGTTGTATTTTTTCCCTTTTTTGTAGGTTGTATTTTTTCCCTTTTTTCTCTTCTCATGTGACTTGATAACTATCTTTAGTGTTGTGTTTGGATTCCTTTTTCTTTTTTGTGTGTGTATCTATTGTAGATTTTCGGTTTGCAGTTACCATGAGGTTTTGATATAGCAGTCTATATATAAACAAGATTGTTTAAAGTTGCTGGTCTTTTAACTTCAAATGCATTTCCAATATCCTGCATTTGTGCTCTCCTCTTCTCAAAATTGCTGGTTTTGATATCATATTTGTGTGCTGATTATTTCCTACCTTATCTGTATGTTTCCTTTACTGGTGAGCTTTTCCATTCATAAGTTTCTTGTTTCTGGTTGTGGCCTTTTCTTTTACGCCTAGAGAAGTCCCTGTAGCATTTGTTACAAAGCTGGTCTGGTGGTGCTGTATTCTCTTAGGTTTTGCTTGTCTGTAAAGCTTTTGATTTCCTTGTTGAATCTGAATGAGAGCCTTGCTAGGTTGAGTATTCTTGGTTGTAGTTTCTTCCCTTTCATCACTTTAAATATATCATGCCACTCCCTTCTGGCCTGCAGAGTTTCTGCTGAGAAATGAGCTGATAACCTTATGGAAGTTCCCTTGTATGTTATTTGTTGCTTTTTCCCTCATTGCTTTTAATATTCTTTCTTTAATTTTTGTCAGTTTGATTACTACGTGTCCCAGCATGTTGCTCCTTGGGTTTATCATGCCTGAGACTCTCTGTGCTTCCTGGACTTGGGTGACTGTTTCCTTTCCTATGTTAGGGAAGTTTTCAGCTATTATCTCTTCAAATATTTTCTCAGGTCCTTTCTCTTTCTCTTCTCCTTCTGGGACCCCTATAATGTGAATGTTGGTGCACTTAATGTTGTCCCAGAGGTCTCCTAGACTGTCCTCATTTCTTTACATTCTCTTTTCTTTGTTCTGTTTTGTGGTAGTGATTTCCACCATTCTGTCTTTCAGCTCACTTATCCATTCTTCTGCTTCAATTATTCTGCTATTGATTCCTTCTAGTGTATTTTTCATTTCAGTTATTGTGTTCTTCGTCTCTGTTTGTTTGTTCTTTAGTTCTTCTAGGTCTTTGCTAAACAGTTTTTGTATCTTCTCAATCTGTACCTCCATTGTTTTTCCAGGATCTTGGATCATCTTTACAGTAAGTCCTCTACATAAAAACCTTCAAGTTGCAAACTTTCAAAGATGCGAATGTGTGTTTGCATGTCCAGATACACAAGTTAGTTCATGTGTCTGGTGTACATTTTCATGTGCATTCATCCTCTATAAGTGGTTGTGCTTTTGTGTACAGTAGTGTATAAAGTACAGTAGTACAGTACCTTTATTTCAAGCCGAGGATGTCCAGAAGCAAGCGTAAAAGCAGTGGTGATGTAGCTGGTACTACTGTATTTTTCAAGGTACTGTACTATAAGATTAAAAAAAGTTTTGTTTTTTGGCTGTGTTGGGTCTTCATTGCTATGCACAGGCTTTCTCTAGTTGAGGCGAGCAGGGGCTACTCTTCGTTGTGGTGCGCTGGCTTCTCATTGCGGTGGCTTCTCTTGTTGCAGAGCATGGGCTCTAGATGTGCGGGCTTCAGTAGTTGCAGCACACAGGCTCAGTGGTTGCAGCACGTGGGCCCTAGAGCACATGGGCTTCAGTTGTTGTGGCACATGGGCTCAGTAGTTGCAGTGCACAGGCTCTAGAGCACGTGGGCTTCAGTAGTTGAGGCGTGCAGGCTCAGTAGTTGTGGCTCGCGGGCTCTAGAGTGCAGGCTCAGTAGTTGTGGTGCATGGGCTTAGTTGCTTCATGGCATGTGGGATCTTCCTGGACCAGGGCTCGAACCCGTGTCCCCTGAATTGGCAGGCAGATTCTTAAGCACTGCACCACCACGGAAGTCCCAAAAATGTTTTATTTTTTTGTGTGTGTGTGTTTTTCATGTATTATTTGTGTGAAAAGTATTATAAACCTATTACAGTACAGTACTACATAGCTGATTGTGTTAGTTGGGTGCCTGGGCTAACTTTGTTGGATTTACGAACAAATTTGACTTCTGAACATGCTCTTGGAATGGAACTCGTTCGTATGTAGAGGATTTACTCTACTATTATTACCCTGAATTCCTTCTCAGGTACATTGCCTATCTCCACTTCACTTAGTTGTTGTTCTGGGGTTTCATTTTGTTCTGTCATCTGGATCATATTCCTCTGCTCATTTTGTGTAACTCCGTGATTATGGTTTCCATTCTGCAGGCTGTAGGGTTGTAGCTCTTCTTGCTTCTGCTGTCTGCCCCCTGGTGGATGAGGCTAAGAGGCTTGTACAGGCTTCCTGGTGGGAGGGACTGGTACCTGTCCACTGGTGGGTGGAGCTGGCTCTTGTCCCTCCAGTGGGCAGGGCCATGTCAGGGGTGTGTTCAGAAAGACTTTAAGCAGCCTGTCTGTTCATGGGTGGGGCTGTGTTCCTGCCTTGTTGGTTGTTTGGCCTGAGGCGTCCCAGCACTGGAGGCTACAAGCTGTTGGGTGGGGCCAGGTCTTATTGAGAAAATGGTGGCCTCCCAGAGGGCTCACGCCAATGAGTACTCACCAGAACTGCCACTGCCAGTGTCCTTGTCCCCGAAGTGAGTCACAGCTGTCTCCTGCTTCTGCAGGAGACCCTCCAATACTAGCAGGTAAGTCTGGCCCAGTCTTTTATGAGGTCACCACTTTTTACCCTGGGTCCCGGTGCTCACGAGACCCTGTGTGCACCCTCCAAGAGTGGAGTCTGTTTCCCCCAGTCCCGTGGAATTCCTGAGATCAAACTCCACTGGCCTTCAAACTAGATGTTCTGGGGGGTCCTCCTCCTATTGCCAGATCACCAGGCTAGGGGGCCTGATGTGGGGCTCAGAACTTTCACTCCTGTGGGAGAACTTCTGTGGTATAATTGTTTTCCAGTTTGTGAGTTGCCCACCTGGCATGTATGGGATTTGACTTTATTGCACTTGCATCCCTCTTACTGTCTTGTTGTGGCTTCTTCTTTGTCTTTGGATGTAGGGTATCTTTTTTTGGTAGGTTCCAGCATTTTTTTGTTGGTGGTTGTTCAGCAGTTAGTTGTGATTTTGGTGTTTCCATAAGAAGGGGTGAGCTCACATCCTTCTACTCTGCCGTCTTGTCTCTAAAATTCTATTATTATTTTAATTTCATTATTCTCTCTCTGTTTTGAAAGTTGCCATACATCTATTTGGGGATGAAACTCAAAGAAAGTCTCAATTTTTTAAATATCAGGAAAGACATATACGTATATATAAATTGAATCCAATGCTTAAAAAATGTACATTTACAATATGAATAAATGCAGATTTAGTTTTCTAAATTAATATATAAAGATATATATTACATATAAATATATTTAAAATAAAATATATACCTATATTTAAGATATGTATTTTTTAAGCACTGGACACAACAGTTAAGATATTTATGAAGTGGTCATGGAGACAAAGTTATAAAGGGTTGTAAATTAGGTATTTACCTATGTCTTTCTGCTTCTACTCCAGTGCTTTCCTGTTAACTCTGAATACGCCAAGGATACATATTATTGAAGATAATTATTTGCTTTGGGAAATATCATGGGTGTTTTTTCCCCGTCTAATGCAAACAATAGCCTCTTCTGTTCATCACACGATTCCTTAAATCAGTCTTGTGAGGAGACATCATGTCTTCAGCAGCAAGTTTAGGATGCAGAACACTGACTTTAAATTGAGCCTCAGGATACCTGAAAGAAAGGACTTTGGGGAGTGGAAACCTAGAAGGTCAATAATCCTCTGCATACTCGTGAAATAGAAACCTTGCTCCTCAAACAAACAAACAAACAAATGACTCCTTTCCTCAACAACAAAGAAAAAGTAGATCGGATTTTAAGATAAGTCTTTTCCTCCCTGATAAATGTCTCTCTTGTAATTATGGTTGTTTCTATGACAACTTCCATTGCCCTTCAGAACAAGATACTCCCTAAATGTGAATTTTTAAAAGTGAAGCTGCTGCACGTATTTATGGAAGAGAAAAACCAAATGCTTGTAAATATTGTAATGCAAAGGTAAATTATTTTTTCACCATGATGTTGCAGAATTATCTTTGTGCTTTTCAAGATAGTTCATATATAAATTGACCTGTGGTTTGCCTTTTCTGAAAAGGAGGACATGGGGAATCAAGTAATACAGTTGTAACATGTAATATATATATATATATATATATATATATATATATATATATATATATATATATATATATGTATGCATTTTTAAAAGTGGTATTGAATTTTAAAGACACCTGTAAAATCAACAGCACAAAATTCTTGATACTTTAAATATTTACTTTATTATTATCTTTTACTTCATTAGTCTATTTTGTAAAATATCTCTGATGATACAGACACACGAAGACATGAAGATATTCTTGTGATCATTGGGATTGTCCTACATGCCAGGATTAGAGCAAAATATCCCATGGCATTTACATAGTTTGGATATTATTTTCATCTTTGAGATACAAAGGTCAGATAAAAGAGGGAAGGATTAGAGGATAGATCTAGGTATCAGCTATTCTCAGTAAGAATTACAACCTAAGAGGATGTGGAGAAAGGGAACCCTCTTGCACTGTTTGTGGGAATGTAAATTGATACAGCCACTATGGAGAACAGTATGGAGGTTCCTTAAAAAACTAAAAATAGAACTACCATATGACCCAGCAATCCCACTACCGGGCATACACCCAGAGAAAAACATAATTCAAAAAGACACATGCACCCCTCTGTTCATTGTATCACTATTTACAATAGCCAGGACATGGAAACAACCTAACTGTCCACTGACAGATGAATGGATAAAGAAGATGTGGTACATATATACAATAAAATATTACTCAGCCATGAAAAGGAATGAAATTGGGTCATTTGTAGAGATGTGGATGGACCTAGAGTCTGTCATACAGAGTGAAGTAAGTCAGAAAGAGAAAAACAAATATCATATATTAACACATATATGTGGAATTTAGAAAAATGGTACAGATGAACCTATTTGCAGGGCAGGAATAGAGACGCACATGTAGAGAATGGACGTGTGGCTACAGGGAGGGAAGAGAGGGTGGGATGAATTGGGAGATTAGGATGAAATTTCTTCAGACATGTATATCCTATTTTCAGAAGATCATTTAATCAATTTCATTTCACAAAATCGATTTGATTGCTTAGACTTGACTCGATTGACATTCAGTGATTCAAACAATACCTTGAAAAAAGCCAGGTACTTGATCTGCCATAGAAGGAGTTATTTTCAGGGTATAGAGAGAAAACGACCCTATTCTCATGGTGGTACTCATGGCTTCTGTTGGTGCTGGCCTCTGCCCAGGCGTGGCTTGGGATAAAGCTTGAAGAGCTGTTCCATTCACATACAGTGCTAACACATAAAGAGACTCACCCTTCAGAATCATTTTAGTAATATACTCTAGGGTGTGAAGGAATGTTGAAGTTATCTTGGGTAGTGCATAGTCTCCAAAGATTTCTGCCATTTCTTCCCTCCTTTTGCCCACATGCTGCTTCTCATGTCAAGAGATGGGGTCCAGTTCACCCCTATCCCCATCCCTCTTGAGTTTGTGCTGTCCTTAGTGACTTGATTGACAAATAGAATGCAATGGAATGGATGTTCTGGGATTTTGGAGGCTAGTTACAAGATTCTGGCAGATTCCATCTTAGTCTTGTTCTGGGAAAAACCAGGCCATGTAAGGATTCCCTGCCATTCCTCAGATGTTCCCACATCCTTACTGAGACACTTGACATGTGAATCACCAGTTCCAGCCACCATCTGATGGCTGTTATGTATGAGACCCCAAGTGTGAATTGTCTAGCTGAGCCCTGTCAACCCACATAACTATAACAAATAATAAATTATTGCGTTAAGCCCCTGTGTTTGGAGGTGGTAGGATATGCAGACGTATGTAACCAAACATCTTGACTTCAAATGAGAATATTTCGTGTTTTGTTCTATCCATGCAGCATTTTAAAAAATCTCCAAAAGTATCTTCTTGGCATGTTTCTTGTTGTTGTTCATCTAATTAGCACCCTGTTAAATTAAATGCCAAGAGTGTCTTGTCTTCAGGCTACATTTCTTGTGTAGGTGTGTGTTTTCTGCAGGGCTGTCAGCTCAATGATGCTACAGGCTTTCAATTCTTTTAAGACTGCTGCACGCATTATTTTCTGGCATGCTTTGATTATATCCTCTTTGCTGTCTGTCCCTGAACTATTTATAGTAAAAATTGATGTAGGGGAGGAAGCCAAAAAGAGAGCCTACAAGTCATATCAAAGTAGAATATGTATTTATTGCTCTCCATGTCATATTAGCTGTTAATAACACAATCTGGTGATTCTCTCCTCAGATCAATTTCCTCAAAATGTACTATAGTTTCTCCTGTGTAAGACTGAAATATTGGCTTCAATTTGCATTTTTCCTGATTACCAGTGAGGTAGAACATTTTCTTTCATTGTGTTTACTGCTTTTCAGGTGAATTGCGCATACATATTTTGTACATTACTGATTTTTAGGATTTCTTTATACAGGCTGCTTGAACAAGCTCCTTGTCTATGTCTTGTGTTTTGAATCTGTTTGTAATTTATTTTATGGCACAGATGTAGCAGGATTTCCTTTATGATTATCCTGCTTTAAGAAAATCTTCCTTACCCATATATCCTAAGGATAATTACCTATATATTTTCTAGACATTTTAGATTATCTTTACTCGCTGAGTGTTTAGAATATTTGGGCTTAACTTGAGTATGTGATATGAACAAGGATATATATCTTTTCCTATGGATGTTCGATTTTCCCATTAGCATTTACTAAAAAGCCATCATTTCCCAGTGGTTTGTAAAACCACCTCTTTCATAAACCAAGTGTCCACACATGCACCTGAGTATGTGTCTGAGCTCAGCTTTCTCTTATTCTGTCTCTGACTATCTATTAATACCATGCTCCTTGAAAAGATAATATTTTTAAATTGTGTTTCTAGATACCTCACAGCATGTTTTCTTTGCTGTTGTGAATGGAAACGTTTTATTACATTTTGATTAGTGAGTAATTAATCGTTGCTCTCGACTTCAGTGTATCAAAGGAAATTGCATTTATAACCAAAAGCAGTGACGCTGATGCTGGCTGGTCTGATTTTTAACCCCAGCACTACCACCTGCTATTGAGTGACTTACAATTCTACCAATTTTTTGCCTTAAGCAGTCTGAGGCTACGTTAAGAAAAGCAGTCATGTTTAGGGTTATACTGCTAAATGACTTTAAAACCCCTTTGAACTGTATCATTTGCTAATTCTCTGTGGAGCAGACATTGCCAATTTGAGATAGCAAGTGGTTCAGTTAAGTGAAAGGAAAATGTCATGATTAATCTTGATAGTTGACAGGAGTTTTGCTAAATGACATAAGATATTATTATATTGTGACTGGTCCAGCCGACGGACTAGGAAAAATAGTATATTTAAATCGAAAGTGAAGTATACTTTCCACTGTATTGTGTCACTTAAGTTTCACCTCAGTTCTAGCACATTTAATATAACATTTTTCTCATTCTGTGTACATCTGCACACACTTTGACGTGATACTCTGCTTTAATATCAAAAGTTTTCCAATTTAACCATTACTTCTGAAATCCTTTTGGCTTTTTGTGGGGATAAATACTACTCCCCCACACCGTAAGTTAATAAATCCCCCTTTAATACTGGGCCTTTGTCTTCAGAGCACATGTAAGGATTACATTTCTGAAAACCCTTGTGGTTGACTGAAGTCATGTGACTTGGGATGAGTTACTAGAAGTAGTTAATGTATATCTTTGAGTCAGAGAATTTAACTCTTGGTTTGATACCCTCCAGCGATTATTCCCCCCTTTGGTAATATTTGAAAGGATTGCTGCCCCACTGGCTTGTATCTCTGAGTGAATAAGGTGTTCAGAGTCGCCCGCTGCCTGTGATGGCAGAAAATATAACTAAGCCACTGAGATGTGGGGTTATTGCCAAACCTGGCCCATACTAACTATTATAAATAGCAGTATCTAGAAGAGAAGTCTGACTTAATGAAAACTAATATATGTGGCATTAGCATAATAGTTATTAGGCAGACTGGAAGTAAACTGATATGGAAGGCTGTAATAATGGCTATTCTTCTTATTCTATGATGAAAATTTTGGTAAATCTGTAGTTTGAATAAGTTGTGAGACAGGGACTTCCCTGGTGGTGCAGTGGTGAAGAATCTGCCTGCCAGTGCAGGGGACACGGGTTCGAGCCCTGGTCCGGGAGGACCCCACATGCCGCAGAGCAACTAAGTCCGTGGGCCACAACTACTGAGCATGTGCTCTAGAGCCTGCGAGCTACAACTACTGAGCCTGTGTGCCACAACTACTGAAGTCCGCATGCCTAGAGCCCATGCTCCACAACAGGAGAAGCCACCACAATGAGAAGCCCACACACCGCAACAAACGGTAACCCCCGCTCGCGCAACTAGAGAAAGCCTACGTGCAGCAATGAAGACCCAACACAGCCATAAATGAATGAATGAATAAATAAATAAATAAATAAATAAATAAATAAATAAATAAATAAATTTGGAGACAAAAGACCATAGAGACTATGTAGACTTGGAAGAGGTAACTGCTTTTTATCATCAAGTGGTGAAAGATAAATTTCAGAGGGTCTTTTTTCAATAAAGTGTGACTGAGCTTAGGCAGCAAGGATCAAATCAAAGGCATGATTCTTACCCATTGTTAAAACTCCTAAGTGGATTAAAAAGACACCTTGTGGGACTCCCCTGGTGGTGCAGTGGTTGAGAGTCCGCAGGGGACACGGGTTCGTCCCCCTGTCCGGGAGGATCCCGCATGCCGCGGAGTGGCTGGGCCCGTGAGTCATGGCCGCTGTGCCTGCGCGTCTGGAGCCTGTGCTCCGCAGCGGGAGAGGCCACAGCAGTGAGAGACCCGCGTACCGCAAAAAAAGACACCTTGTGAATTTTTTTAGGCTGAGCGAGTGTGTGTGTGTGTGTGTGTGTGTGTGTGTGTGTGTGTGTGTTGAGGACAATCAAATATATCTTTTGACAAGTTCTTTTGATTTTGATAAGGTCGTGCTTTCTAGATGAGTTATTTCTGGTAGATCTGAAACTGATTTGGCCATATCAACAGCATACTCCTTTAACAAAATTTCTCTGATTAAACAGATTCAAAAGAAACCTCAGTTTCTCATATGGTTAATTTATTGGGTTTTCTTATTCCTAAATAAGGATTTTCTTCTCTGTTGTAAATATTTCTGTTAATTTTCCTTCCAAACTTGTGTGATCCCTTCTGGCAATAAATTGATTTCATTCAGTAGTTACCCAGAATTTCTCACATGGGAGACAGTGATTTTCAGAGACGTTTGCATCATGTTAGTAACAAAAATCCATATTTAAACAAATATTTTGGTACATCCTAAGCCAAGGGGCTACTCAAATTGGCTGCTGTAATTTCCTATAGTACCTGGGTGAATGCATTTTTCTTTTGAATAATTTCATTTTTGGATTGTTAATAGCTAGTTTAGAGAAATACATTTGATATTTAAAATATTATTTTAGTATCCTGCTGTCTTGTTGAACTAGTTTAATAGAGTTTTTAGTCCTTACAATTTTATGTATAAAAGATCATGCCATCTTTGAATACAGATGTCTTCTTACTTTCAATCTGTATGAATTTTTTTCTTTTCCTTGCCTAATTGCCCTGACTAGATTCTCTACTAAAATGTTAAATAAAAGTTTTTTGTTTTTTTTTTTCTGGAGCAGTTTGTGGTTCACATCAAAATGAGAGGAAGGTACAGAGATGTCCCATATACCCCATACCTATACTTGCATAGCCTCCTGCATTAGCATCTCCCACCACAGTGGTATATTGCTTACAACTGATGAACCTATAATGACAAATCATAATCACCCGAAGTCCATGGTTTTTATTATGGTTCACTCTTGGTGTTCATTCTATGGATCTGGACAAATGTATAATGACATATATCCATCATTATAATATCGTATGGAGTATTTTCACCGGCCTAAGAATCCTCTGTGTTCTGCCTATTCATCCCTCCCTCCCCAAATCCCTGGCAACCAGTGATCTTTTTACTGTCTCCAAAATGTCATATAGTTAGTATCATACAATATGTAACTTTTTTCAGATTGGCTTCTTTCACTTAGTAATAGGCATTTAAATTTCCTGTATGTCTTCTCATGGCTTAATGGCTCATTTGTTTTTAGTATTGAATATTATTCCATTGTCTAGATGTACCAGTTTATTTATCTATTACCTACTGAAGAGCATCCTGGTTGCTTCCACGTTTTGGCAATTATGGATGAAGCTGCTAAAACATCCACATACTGGTTTTTGTGTGGACATAAATTTTCAACTCCTTTGGGTAACTACCAAGGAGTGCAATTGCTAGATCATATTGTTAGAGGATGCTTTTTAAAAATTTCTTTGGAGTATAGTTGACTTACAATGTTGTGTTAGTTTCAGGTGTACAGCGAAGTGAATCAGTTATACATATGCATTTATCTATTCTTTTTCAGATTCTTCCCCATATAGGTCATTACAGAATATTGAGTAGAGTTCCCTGTGCTATACAGTAGGTCCTTGTTGATTATCTGTTCTATATACAGTAGTGTGTATATGTTAATCCCAATCTCCTAATTTATCACTTCCCCTCATGCTTCCCCTTTGGTAACCATAAGTTTGATTTTGAGATCTGTGAGTCTGTTTTTGTTTTGTAAATAAGTTCATTTATCATTTTTTATTAGATTCCACGTATAAGTGATACCATGTTATTTGTCTTTCTCTGTCTGATTTCACTTAGTATGATAATCTCTAGGTCCATCTGTGTTGCTGCAAATGACATTATTTCGTTCCTTTTTAGGGCTGAGTAATATTCCATTATATATGTGTGTGTGTGTGTGTGTGTGTGTATAAACACACACACACACCATGTCTTCTTTATCCATTCATCTGTCAGTGGACATTTAGGTTGCTTTCATGTCTTGGCTCTTTTAAGTAGTGCTGCAGTGAACATTGGGGTGCATGTATCTTTTTGAATTATGGTTTTCTCTGGATATATGTCCAGGGGTGGGATTGCTGGATCATATGGTAGTTCTGTTGTTAGTTTTTTAAGGAACCTCCATACTGTTTTCCATAGTGGTTGTACCAATTTACATTCCCACCAACAGTGCAAGAGGGTTCCCTTTTCTCCACACCCTCTCCAGCATTTATTGTTTGTAGATTTTTTTTTTCTTTTGCGGTACGTGGGTCTCTAACTGTTGTGGCCTGGCTCCAGATGCGCAGGCCCAGCGGCCATGGCTCACGGGCCCAGCCTCTCCGCGGCATGGGGGATCCTCCCGGACCGGGGCACGAACCCGTGTCCCCTGCATCGGCAGGCGGACTCTCAACCATTGCTCCACCAGGGACCCGTATTGTTTGTAGATTTTTTGATGATGGCCATTCTGACTGGGGTAAGGTGATACCTTTTGATTTGCATTTTTCTGATAAATAGTGATGTTGAGCATCTTTTCATGTACATTTTGGCCATCTGTGTGTCTTCTTTGGAGAAACGTCTATTTAGATCTTCTGCCCATTTTTTGATTGGGTTGTTTACTTTTTGATATTGAGCTTCATGAGCTGTTTGTATGTTTTGGAGATTAATCCCTTGTCGGTCGCTTCATTTGTAAATATTTTCTCCCAATCTGTGGGTTGTCTTTTAGTTTTGTTTATAGCTTCCTTTGCTGTGCAAAAGCTTTTAAGTTTAATTAGGTCCCATTTATTTATTTTTGTTTTTATTTTCATTAGTCTAGGAGGTGGATCCAAAAAAGATCTTGCTGCGATTTATGTCTTAGAGTGTTCTGCCTATGTTTTCCTCTAAGAGTTGTATAGTGTCTGGTCTTACATTTAGGTCTTCAATCCATTTTGAGTTTATTTTGTGTGTGGTGCTAGGGAGTGTTTTCATTTCATTCTTTTACATGTAGCTGTCCAGTTTTCCCAGCACTGATTATTGAAGAGACTGTCTTTTGTCCATTGTATATTCTTGCCTCCTTTGTCATAGATTAGTTGACCATAGGTGTGTAGGTTTATCTCTGGACTTTCTATCCTGTTCCACTGATCTATATTTTTGTTTCTGTGCCAGTACCATACTGTTTTGATGACTGTAGCTTTGTAGTATAGGCGGAAGTCAGGGAGCCTGATTCTTCCAGCTCCATTTTTCTCTCTCAAGATTGCTTTGGCTATTCGCGGTCTTTTGTGTTTCCATACAAATTATAAATTTTTTTGTTCTAGTTCTGTGAAAAATGCCATTGGTAATTTGATAGGGATTGCATTGAATCTGTAGATTGCTTTAGGTAGTATAGTCACTTTGACAATATTGATTCTTCCAGTCCAAGAACATGGTATATTTCTCCAATTGTGTCATGTTTGATTTCTTTCATTAGCATCTTATAGTTTTCTGAGTACAGGTCTTTTGCCTCCTTAGGTAGGTTAATTCCTAGGTGTTGTATTCTTTTTGATGTGATGGTTAATGGGATTGTTTCCTTAATTTCTCTTTCTGATCTTTCATTGTTAGTATGTAGAAATGCAACAGATATCTGTGTATTAATTTTGTATCCTACAACTTTACCAAATTCACTGATGAGCTCTAGTGGTTTTCTGGTAGCATCTTTAGGATTCTCTATGTGTAGTATCATGTCATCTGCAAACAGTGACAGTTTTACTTCTTCTTTTCCAGTTTGGATTCCTTTTTCTTCTTTTTTCTTCTCTGATTGATGTGGCTAGGACTTCCAAAACTATGTTGAATAAAAGTGGTGAGAGTGGGCATCCTTGTCTTGTTCCTGATCTTACAGGAAATGCTTTCAGCTTTTCACCATTGAGAATGATGTTAGCTGCGGGTCTGTCATATATGGCCTTTATTACGTTGAGGTAGGTTCCCTCTATGCCCACTTTCTGGAGAGTTTGTATCATTAATTGGTGTTGGATTTTGTCAAAAGCTCTTTCTGCATCTATTGAGATGATCATATTGTTTTTATTCTTCAGTTTGCTAATGTGGTGTATCACATTGATTGATTTGTATATGTTGAAGAATCCTTCTCTCCCTGGAATAAATCTCACTTGATCATGGTGTATGATCCTTTTAATACATTGTTGGATTCAGTTCAGGGTTTTTGCATCTCTGTTCATCAGTGATATTGGCCTGTAATTTTCTTTTTTGTGTGATATCTTTGTTTGGTTTTGGTATCAAGGCAATGGTGGCCTCATAGAATGAGCTTGGGAGTGTTCCTTCCTCCGCAGTTTTTTTGAAAAGTTTCAGAAGGATAGGTGTTAACTCTTCTCTAAATGTTTGATAGAATTCACCTGTGAAGCCATCTGGTCTGGGACTTTTGTTTATTGGAAGTTTTTTAATCACAGTTTCAATTTCAGTACTTGTGTTTGGTCTGTTCTTTTTTTCTATTTCCTCCTGATTGATTCTTAGGAGATTGTAATTTTCTAAGAATTTGTCCATTTCTTCTAGGTTGTCCATTTTATTGGCATATAGTTGCTTGAAGTAGAGAATGTTTAGTTTTTTAAGAAGCCGCTGAACTGTCCTCCATAGTGGCTGTGCCATTTTGCATTCCTATCAGCAGTGAATGGGAGGCACTATAGCTCCACATCCTCACCAGGATTTGGTGTTGTCAGTGTTCTGTATTTGGGGCATTCTAGTAGGTTTGTTTGCATTTCCCTGATGACATATGTTGTGGAATATCTTTTGATATGCTTATTTGCCATCTGTATATCTTCTTTGGTGAGATGTCTGTTAACGACTGGCCTATTTTTTAATCAGGATTTTAAATTTACTCTTGAGTTTTACAAGTTCTGTGTATATTGGGGGTAACAGTCCTTTATCAAATGTGTCTTTTGCAAATATTTTCTCTCAGTATGGGGCTTTTCTCTTATTCTCTTGACATTCTCTTTTCTCTAGTGAGTTTTTAACTTCAGTTGTTATACTTTTCAACTCCAGAGTTTGCATTTCTTTTTTAAAAAATAAGTTCTATTTTCTTATTGTTATTTTCTATTTGATGAGACATTCTCATCATATCTGAACATTGTTTTAAACATATTTATTGGAGTATAATTGCTTTACAATGGTGTGTTAGTTTCTGCTTTATAAGAAAGTGCATCAGCTATACATACACATATATCCCCATGTCTCCTCCCTCTTGCGTCTCCCTCCCACTCTCCCTATCCCACCCCTCTAGGTGGTCACAAAGTCCCGAGCCAATCTCCCTATGCTATGCGGCTGCTTCGCACTAGCTATCTGTTTTACATTTGGTAGTGTATATATGTCCATGCCACTCTCTCACTTTGTCCCAGCTTACCCTTCCCCCTCCCTGTGTCCTCAAGTCCATTCTCTATGTCTGCATCTTTACTCCTGTCCTGATCCTAGGTTCTTCAGAACCATTTTTTTTAGATTCCATATATATACGTTAGCATACAGTATTTGTTTTTCTCTTTCTGACTTATTTCACTCTGCATGACAGACTGTAGGTCCATGCACCTCACTACAAATAACTCAATTTTGTTTCTTTTTATGGCTGAGTAATATTCCATTGTATATATGTGCCACATCTTCTTTATCCATTCATCTGTCGATGGACACTTAGGTTGCTTCCATGTCCTGGCTATTGTAAATAGAGCTGCAATGAACATTGTGGTACATGACTCTTTTTGAATTATGGTTTTCTCCAGGTATATGTGCAGTAGTGGAATTGCTGGGTCATATGGTAGTTCTATTTTAGTATTTTAAGGAACCTCCATATTGTTCTCCATAGTGGCTGTATCAATTTACATTCCTACCAACAGTGCAAGTGGGTTCCCTTTTCTCCACACCCTCTCCAGCCTTTATTGTTTGTAGATTTTTTGATGATGGCCATTCTGACTGCTGTGAGGTGATACCTCATTGTAGTTTGATGTGCATTTCTCTAATTAGTGACGTTGAGCATTCTTTCATGTGTTTGTTGGCAATCAGTATATCTTCTTTGTAGAAATGTCTATTTAGCTCTTCTGCCCATTTTTGGATTGGGTTGTTTGTTTTTTTGATACTGAGCTACATGAGCAGCTGGTAAATTTTGGAGATTAATCCTTTGTCAGTTGCTTCATTTGCAAATATTTTCTCCCATTCTGAGGGTTCTCTTTTCGTCTGGTTTATGGTTTTCTTTGCTGTGCCAAAGCTTTTAAGTTTCATTAGGTCCCATTTCTTTGTTTTTATTTCCATTTCTCTAGGAGGTGGGTCAAAAAGGATCTTGCTGTGATTTATGTCAGACTGTTCTTCCTATGTTTTCCTCTAAGACTTTTAATAGTGTCTGGCCTTACATTTAGGTCTTTAATCCATTTTGAGTTTATTTTTGTGTATGGTGTTAGGGAGTGTTCTAATTTCATTCTTTTACATGTAGCTGTCCAGTCTTCCCAGCACCACTTATTGAACAGGCTGTCTTTTCCCCATTTTATATTCTTCCCTCCTTTATCAAAAATAAGGTGACCATATGTGTGTGGGTTTATCTCTGGGCTTTCTGTCCTGTTCCATGGATCTATATTTCTGTTTTCATGCCAGTACCATACTCTCTTGATTACTGTAGCTTTGTAGTATAGTCTGAAGTTAGGGAGCCTTATTCCTCCAGCTCCATTTTTCTTTCTCAAGATTCCTTTGGCTATTTGGGGTCTTTTGTGTTTCCATACATATTGCGAAATTTTTTGTTCTAGTTCTGTGAAAAATGCCATGGTAGTTTGAAAGGGATTGCATTGAATCTGCAGATTGCTTTGGGTAGTGTAGTCATTTTCACAGTGTTGATTCTTCCAATGCAAGAACATGGTATATCTCTCCTTGTGCTTGTGTCATCTTTAATTTCTTTCATCAGTGGCTTATACGTTTCTGCATACAGGTCTTTTTTCTCCTTAGGTAGGTTTATTCCTAGGTATTTTATTCTTTTTGTTGCAGTGGTAAATGGGAGTGTTTCCTTAATTTCTCTTTCAGATTTTTCATCATTAGTGTATAGGAATGCAAGAGACTTCTGTGCATTAATTTTGTTTCCTCCTACTTTACCAAATTCATTGATTAGCTCTATTAGTTTTCTGGTAGTGTCTTTAGGTTTCTCTATGTGTAGTGTCATGTCGTCTGCAAACACTGACAGCTTTACTTCTTCTTTTCTGAGTTGGATTCCTTTTATTTCTTTTTCTTCTCTGATTGCTGTGGCTAAAGCTTCCAAACTGTGTTGAATAATAGTGGTGAGAGTGGGCACCTTGTCTTGTTCCTGATCTTAGTGGAAATGGTTTCAGTTTTTCACCATTGAGTATGATGTTGGCTGTGGATTTGTCACATATGGCCTTTAAGATGTTGAGGTAAGTTCCCTCTATGCCTACTTTCTGAAGGGTTTTTATCATAAATGGGTGTTGAATTTTGTCGAAAGCTTTTTCTGCAGCTATTGAGATGATCATATGGTTTTTATCCTTCAGTTTGTTAATATGGTGGATCATATTGATTGATTTGCTTATTAATGAGGAATCCTTGCATTCCTGGGATAAACCCCACTTGATCATGGTATATGATCCTTTTAATGTGGTGTTGGATTCTGTTTGCTAGTGTTTTGCTGAGGATGTTTGCTTGTATGTTCATCAGTGATATTGGCCTGTAGTTTTCTTTCTTTGTGACATCTTTGTTTGGTTTTGGTGTCCAGGTGATGTTGGCCACGTAGAATGAGTTGGAGAGTGTTCCTCCCTCTGCTATATTGTGGAAGAGTTAGAGAAGGGTAGGTGTTAGCTCTTCTCTAAATGTTTGATAGAATTCACCTGTGAAGCCATCTAGTCCTGGGCTTTTGTTTGTTGGAAGATTTTAAATCACAGTCTCAATGTCAGTGCTTGTGTTTGGTCTGTTTATATTTTCTAGTTTTTCCTGGTTCAGTCTCGGAAGGTTGTGCTTTTCTAAGAATTTGTCCATTTCTTCCAGGTTGTCCATTTTATTGGCATAGAGTTGCTTGTAGTAATCTCTCATGATCCTTTGTATTTCTGCAGTGTCAGTTGTTACTTCTCCTTTTTCATTTCTAATTCTATTGATTTGAGTCTTCTCCCTTTTTTCTTGAAGAGTCTGGCTAATGGTTTATCAATTTTGTTTACCTTCTCAAAGAACCAGCTTTTAGTTTTACTGATCTTTGCTATTGTTTCCTTCTTTTTCATTTATTTCTAATCTGATCTTTATGATTTCTTTCCTTCTGCTAACTTTGGAGGTTATTTTGTTCTTCTTTCTCTAATTGCTTTAGGTGTAAGGTTAGGTTGTTTATTTGATGTGTTTCTTGTTTCTTGAGGTAGGATTGTATTGCTATAAACTTTCGTTTTAGAACTGCTTTTGCTGCATCCCATAGGTTTTGGGTCATCGTGTTTTCACTGTCATTTGTTTCTAGGTATATTTTGATTTCCTCTTTTTCAGTGATCTCTTGGTTATTAACTAGTGTATTATTTAGCCTCCATGTGTTTGTATTTTTTACGGATTTTTTCCTGTAATTGATATCTAGTCTCATAGAGTTGTGGTTGGAAAAGATACTTGATATGGTTTCAATTTTCTTAAATTTATCAAGGCTTGATTTGTGACCCAAGATATGATCTGTCCTGGAGAACGTTTCATGAGTACTTGAGTAGAAAGTGTATTCTGTTGTTTTTGGATGGAATGTCCTATAAATATCAATTAAGTCCATCATGTTTAATGTATCATTTAAAGCTTGTGTTTCCTTATTTATTTTCATTTTGGATGATCTGTCCATTGGTGAAAGTGGGGTGTTAAAGTCCTCTACTATGATTGTGTTACTGTTGATTTCCCGTTTTATGGCTTTTAGCATTATCTTTAATTTTTTAAAGATGTTTTCTGGTTCTCGTAACAGTTATAATGTCTAATAACATATCCATAATGTCTGAAGTCTGGGGTCAGATTTTTTTTAAAAATTATATTTTAGTCTGAAAGGTATTGGATTATATCAAATGCTGCCTAAGCATTACCTCTGAGTCAGCATGAGCCACATTTTGCTGAGGTTGTCCTTTTGCTGAGGTTGGCCCTCTTGGCCAGCTAGATTTTATCCTCTACCGTGTTATGTGTGTATGCCTAAGAGGCTAATACTAGAGTTCAAGTTTAGGTTTTTCCCGTCTATTCAGGCCAGTCCCTTGGAAAGCCCTCTCCAGTCACTCCTGGAAGGGCAAGTCTTGGGCATGCATGCAGTATTCCAGACTGCCAGGGATGGTCGTGATTTTCTTTTGAAGCCCAGCCTCCGAAGGGTTGCCCCTGGATCAGAGATGCTAATTGTTCAGCCAGTGTTTGCTCAGACCTTGAGCTTGATCCCCTAGTGACAGTGAGGCTTCTGTCCTGTTGATGGATCTGTGTGTGTGACGTGGGGAATGTTTTTAGTCTTCGTCATGCTGTGTTCTCATTGATCCTCAGTGGTGCAGCCTAGCACGTGTACACAGCCTCCTCAACCCCCAGTACTGACTGTGAAGCCAGGATGACTCTAATTGCCTATATCTTTCCTTGATCCTCTCTGTTAAACTTCCAAGTGTTCTGACGTTTTGCTTTTGGCCACCATTATAAAGGAGCCCCATGTTTCCTCTTAAACCCCCTCCACCAAGATCTCCATTGCTCCGTCAATCTCTTTAGGTGACTTCTCCACATTCTTTTCCAAACACAGTCGGTCCCCTCAGGCAGAACAGCAGAGCACATCATGTATAGAGCCTGCTTTTGTTCCCTGGCAGAACCTGTGGACCACTGTACAGGATCTGGGGGTAAGGACAGTGGTCCCCTTCTCCCATGTGACACCTGTAAAAGCAGGTGCTGGGTGGGTAGTATAACCTAATGGGCTTGGCTTCTCCCTCCAGCTTGAAAATTCTACCTTAAGAGCAAGATGGGGCAGAGACAGTTAGGGCCAAGCATTCTCAACCTGCTGTGTTTGGAGTAGAGCTTCCATCCCTACATGGGAGAAGGGGAGCCTTGTCCTTTCAGCCACACCTTCCAGGAAAAGAGTTTCTGCAGCCAGGAGCTAAAGGAAATTAGAAATGCTGGTGATTTACCCCTTTTGCGATGAACTATAGTTTTAGCCAGTGAACTGGTGGGGAGAGGGAACCCTGTATTTTCAGCTGCACCACACAGAATAGTGCATCTGTCTACTGGGGGATGTGAGAGGGAGTGGGTCGTGGCTCAAATGCCACAGATTTTCACTGTTCTTATCAAGTACCCGGCCTTGATTTCTATATCCCAGGTCTCACTAGGAATCAAGGATTCTCGTAGAAAAGCCTGATGTCAGGGTTGCGATAGGAAAAGTGCAAGGTAAGCCTGGAACATCTTATTGTGCCAAAAAATAAGTCAGTGTTTGAAAATACCATGGGGACATGTCACAAGCCAGTTTGAAGGGGCTCCCTGTGGCAAAATCTGGAACAACCTGAGCACCAGAATAATGATAGCAACAGAATTCAGAAAATAATACATGTAAATATAAATCTATACTGATAAAAAAATGAATGGGGGAAAAGAGGAAGCTCTTTAGAAGAATTCTATAGAAGAAGAATAAATACAGAAATAATGCTTTATTATGAAATCACCTTTCTGCCACCATCATACTAAGGATTGATTCAGGCAAGATCATTAATAGATGCTAAAAATAGTGGATGAAATTTTAATGAACAGAATATTTACATAATCTCAAAGTTTCTCCTTTGAGTTACTAATTAATCACAAAGGAAAAAAAAAGAGTAACTTTATAGGGAAAAAACCTGGTAGACACCACCTACTGAAGTGATCAACTTAGCATCACCCATAAATGGACAAACTGATACCTTGTGTCTTCTAGATTAATGCCCTGGGAGGAACATAGCATTGCATCTGTGATGCTCCTGCTAAGAATGCATGGCCTGGATCTAGTCGTGAGGAAACATCAGGCAAATATAACTTGAAGGACTTTCAGCAATTGGTCTGTGTTCTTCAAAAATCTTAAAATCATTAAAGAAAAGAAAGGCTGCTAGGAATTCCCCAGTGGTCCAGTGGTTAAGACTCCGTGGTTCCACTGCAGGGGGCCTGGGTTTGATCCCCGGTCAGGGAACTAAGATCCCACAAGCACACAGCCAAAAAAAGAAAAAGAAAAAAAAAAAGGTTGAAAATTGATTCTGGATTGGACTTGGACCAAGAAAAAAATTATTATGAGGGATATGATTAGGACAATTGGTACTATACAATTTGAATATGAACTCTGGAATACATAATAGTATTGAGTCAGTATTAAGTACCCTGAGTTTGATAACTATACTGTGACTGCATAAGAGAAAATCCATATTTTAGGAAAAAAGTCACTGAATTTATTTGTGGTAAAAGAGAGGTGATGTCTATAAATTATACCCAAATCATTCAGAAATGTTTATGTAACCAGAATATGTTTATAAGAAGAGTCATTAGAAAAGTACATAGTATTTGACCCAGAAATACCACCATATGAAATTTATTTTTCCTAAAATAAATGGAGAAAAATCCATTCATATCACTGTTCAACTACAGGTTAATTTCATTTATTTTTAACTGAAGTATAGTTGACTTACAAAGTTGTGCTAATTTCTGCTGTACAGCAAAGTGACTCAGTTATACACATATATACATTCTTTTTTTATATTCTCTTCCATTATGGTTTATCCCAGAAGGTTGGATATAGTTCCCTGTACTATACAGTAGGACCTTGTTGTTTATCCATCCTAAATGTAATAGTTTGCCTCTGCTAACCCCAGACTCCCAGTCCATCCCTCTCCCTCCCACCTTCCCCCTTGGCAACCACAAGTCTGTTCTCTATGTCTGTGAGTCTGTTTCTGTTTTGTAGATAGGTTCATTTATGCCATATTTTAGATTCCACATATAAGTGATATCATATGGTATTTCTCTCTGACTTATTTCACTTGGTATGATAATCTCTAGGTCCATCCATGTTGCTGCAAATGGCATTATTTCATTCTTTTTTATGGCCGAGTAGTATTCCATTGTATATATGTACCACATCTTCTTTATCCATTCCTCTGTCCATGGACATTTAGGTTGTTTCCAAGTCTTGGCTATTGTGAATAGTGCTGCTATGAGCACAGGGGTGCATGTATCTTTTTGAATTACAGTTTTTTCTGGGTATATGCCCAGGAGTGGAATTGCTGGATCATATGGAAACTCTTTTTTAAAGGAACCTCCATACTGTTCTCCACAGTGGCTATGCCAACTTGCATTCCCACCAACAGTGTAGGAGGGTTCCCTTTCTCCACACCCTCTCCAGCATTTGTTATTTGAACTACAGGTTAATTTTAATAATTTGTTTTAAATAGGAACAGCTTAAATTTTCTACTACCCAGAATGAAAGAATGGTTAGGAAACTCTGCTTCATTGACTTGGTATAATATGAATCCACTCAATACCATTACAAAATGTATGGTAATGGCAAAAATGCTTATGTTAACAAAATCGTATAAAAACACTGATAGCTGCATAAAATTAGTATGTGAGCTTGGAGCTGAAAGAAATTTGCAAATAGTTTAATTCGTGATGGAATTCATTTTTCTTTATCTTCTTTATTCCCGCGTTAATGTTCTTTCATAAAATGAGAATAAAAATAGTGAAGAGATCCGTTTTAAAGTCCAGCACAAATATACTGCAAATGTTCTGAGTCTAGAGTCATTGAATTCAAGTGCATTCATTTTTATGGGCACTAAAGGAAATGGAAACAATGATGGTTGTAGTGTTCAACCAATTCAGATTGAGGATGGATTACCAGTTTGTTAAGAAAATATAACCACATTCTCACACAGCCCCAGAGAGCCTACAGTGAGTCCATGAAAAAAGACTACTCCACTTTAGTTCCTTTTTTGGAGGAGCAGGTGTAGATTAAAAAAAGCACCGTCCCAAGTTCTCTTTGCTTTGTTTGACATAATTGAGCGCAGGTGGATACATTCATGATGTGTACATGAGGCAGTGGTGGAGGAAACAAAGGTTCTGGCAAGGAATTTTTTTAAGAAGCTCAAGCTACAACAACAAAACAAACAAGCCAACCTCATTTGCAAACCACTAGTGTTATAGTCATGAGAACAAAAAATAAAAGGAGGCAAAAGAAAGGAAAAAATAGTCAGTTTCTGCTTTTGTATTGACATAAAAACATGAGACGCAAGACAGTTCTAAGAAATTATGAAAAAAGATAATGTCATCAAAAGAGTTATTATCAGATAAAATATTGACTAAATATAACTTCAGCTTCGTTCTCACGAGCATATTTTCAGATCTAAATAAACTATAAGTTAAATCAATATCCTGAACCTAGGTTTCAAAAGGACTGCAAAATCCACTGGAGCCAGTACAAAACAAAACAAGACCATTTAAAAAGTTGGGTTTGTTTATTTGTCAGCTTCAAAAACATACCAGTGAAGAATTTTCCCCGAGTAGTTAGTTAGACAAGGGGAAAGTCCTGGGTTTCAAAGGTTTGGAAGAGGATTTCATGGTGGGCTTTCCGATTAAGGATTGAAAGCAGATAGGGGAATGCATCCATAGGTCTGTTCATGATTAGTTAAAACAAATCGCATTGCTCCTTTGTCAGGAAAGAGTCTCCAGTCAGGTCCAATGCCAGGCTAGCATGCGTGGGTCACTCAAAGTTGGTGATTCTTTAACAATGCCAGCTGGTTAAAATTTTAGTGAAATACTTTTCATTTTGATATCTCCTAGGCAAGTGCTGCTGTAAGGGAAAACTCTTCCTTTTACACAATTATAATTAAAGAAAGCTTTCTAGTAGATTGATCTTGGAGAAGTAATGGGATATAATATTGTCAAAAAATGTTTATTCCCAGCTAAATTACATTGGAGAAAGTCTATTTCAAAAGCCATTCAATCCATGAGTTACATAAACAATGACTAAAAATGACTAAAGGGGATAACCTCAAAGCAGAGTAACAGCCCATGCTCAATCTAAATCAGAACTCAGCCATCACAAATTGATCTTTACCAATTATATAGAGATACCATATGTGTACACATACATATATTTGTATACATTTGCAAAATGTATATTATAGGTATGTATAAATAATGTATTTGAAGTATAAGAGTAATAAAAGAAAAACCTAGGTACCTCTTATTCAGTTCAAGAAATCACACAGTCCACTCTTTCCATTGACCCCCCGTTTAATCATTAACTTGCTTTACTTCATAATTTTACATACATGCATAGATATATAAATTCAATTACTTTTAGTTTTATCACCTAAAATCAGGTTTGAAGCATTTCAGAAAAAAATAAAGTATCATACTATTGATAAGGTTTTAGAATCTAGGAAATAGGGTCAACTAGGCATTTTTATGAACTCAAAGAATCAAATATTTAGCATTCTAAGTGGGTAGGGGGAAAAAGAATGTAACATTTATAAAATATTATAGGGGAGGAAGAAGTGTAATATTTATAACAGCAAGCTTTATTCTTGTAGGGGAAGGACCAAAACCTTTCTCCCGCACCCTCCTAAGTTCTCTGGCTGGGGCCCTGCAAAGAGAGATCCACAAGAGAAAAACAGAAGTTTGTTAACATGGGTGTCTCCCATATACAAGGGAGCACTCGGTGAGGAGTAACTCAAAGGGGGTGGTTAGAACTTGGGCTTACTTGGCATCTTAACAAAGAACAGTACATTTTTAGAGAAGTGATAAGACAAAGGAAAGGACTTTGAGTTTCCAGGGCAGCAAACTGTGGGAACGTAAATACGTGGGGAAATAATGGAAGATAAGGGTGATGAGTCACCTCTGTCGTAAAGATTCCTCACCTGCCATCTCTGGGCTCATCAGGGTCTAGAGTTTAGAGTTGTCCCAGGTGACTAACTTCGGTCCTTCCCGGTAGAGAGGAGACAGGACACCTTTACAAATTTAGGTCCTGCTTTTCGGCAAATGGGGGAACGCAGAGAGCTTTTCTTGTAGCTGCTGCTTCTCAGTTGCCATCAGCTCAAATTAATCCTTATGCCAGAGTGCCCTTTTCAGGTGGTATATTCTGCTACTCTTCAGCATTCGATAAGAATTATAATAAAAACCAGGAGGACGTAGGATGCGAAAAATACGGTATGGACTCTGAAAACTAGAGTAATAATTCATTGTTATTATGCACACTGTTGATCTTTGACAAGTGATAAAATAGCCATCAAGTAGGTTTCCATGAATCTGCGTCGTAGATCGGTTTCATTTCCTTTTTTGTTAGGAGTCGCTGTTCGTTAGTAGACTCTTCAGAGCCGAATAGTAAAGGATAATAAAGGCTCCAGGAGAAGCAGGAACCTGTGGGAGTAGATTAAAATAACTTTACCTTTACATAGGACTTTAGAAGTTGAAAAAGCAGGGCCCTGGGTAGAAAACCAAAATTACCTTCAGTCCTCTGAAGAGAGAGAAGAATTGCCAGTATCTAGAAAGGAGCAATTTGCATTTTAAGGTGTATCCAATGATCTGAGAGACAGCAACAACACATCAGGTGAATACCAGGCTTGCCGCAGGTGGAGTTTTCTTAACATCTCTATTTAGTGCTTGGATGCATCTTTCTATTTTATTCTCCTGTCTCCTGCTCTCCCCCAGTACTGAGAACTACACAGTATCTCAACTTATCATTTCTAAGGCTAACTACATCTAATTCTTATCACGGGTTGTAGGTGTGTAGATTAACTCTAAGAAAAGCTGTATTTCCACGTCGCATTTTTTTTGCTGTATCGCAATGAAGATGTAAATTGCAAATCTCTTCACTTCTCAGATTGTGTGCTGGGTCCCCTGCCGTGACAGAAATAATACACTCTTATCGTCAGAAGGTCAGGGTCTTCTTACCTATCCGGCCACGGAAAGCACAGTTCTTGCTTCCCAAATTGGATCTTTTCCTTAAAAAGTGGTATCTTCTTTACCTCAGGGCACTCTTCTGATATTCATATATTCTAAAGCCAGCTTCATGACCCAGAAGAGAAAAATGATGATGGCTTATGCTTCTTTGAAACTATAAAAATTCACAAGAACCCTAGTTTATGTCAAGTTATCTGAATCTCCCCCATTAGGTAACTGATTTATTCAATAAAAGTAGTAGAGGAATGTTTCTCAGAAACACTTACTTTTCAGAAAGACACTTTCAGAATCTCCGTGCAGCCCTTTAGAGCGTTTCTCTGGAGACCAGGCTCACTGCCTGTGAGGATTAATTTCACGCGTCAACTTGGCTAGGTCACGGCACCCGGGTATCTGGTTAAATGTCAGTCTAGATGCTGCCATGAAGACAGTTTTTGGATGAGGTGAACCTTTAAATCAGTGGAATTTGAGTAAAGGAGGCCATCCTCCATGGTGTGAGTGGGCCTCACCCACTCAGTTAAAAGCCTTAAGAGGAAAAGACTGAGGTCCCCCTGAAGAAGAGAGGCTTCTGCCAGCAGACAGCCTTCAGACCCAAGGTCAACATCAACTCTTCCCTGGGTCTCCAGCCTGCCCTGCAAATTTCAGACTTGCCAGCCCGAACAGCCTCATGAACCAATTAGTGTAAATCAATCAATCTCTCTGAACGCACGTGCGCACGCACACACACACACCCCCCCCCATCAAGTCTCCTTTTCTGTACAATTCTCACTGATGTACACCCGCTCTGTACGACTGCTTTAGTGCTTTTTAAGAAACTTAGATATATAGACCAAGAGGGCCTTAATGTTACCCTCCGCTTCTCCAAACTCCGCACAGGGTTCTCTTGACTCTAGGCACCAGACCTCCCTTTTCTAGAACATGTATGTTAGAAAACTGGTACAATTTTTTTTTTCCCTGCCCCTTTGAGATATAAATCTCTTTAAAAGCCTCTTGGCAGTTTTACAGCCCAGCTCTTAGAATGTAAAGGGAGATAGCGTCCCTACACTCCCCAGTTCCTGTGAGATTGTAGGAGCCCAGTTTTGATGTGTGCTTTGTTCTTAGTTAGAAAACAACCTCCTGTCCCAAAGATAAGAGAGAGTATACTTTTCCTTCGGGGTAACTCCATCCAATGAACACACATCGCCTGTGCTCTCCCTCTCACCCAGCCCTTATCAACCCTCCTGCCCTTGGCTTCAGTGGACTTGAGCTCAGACTGAGTTCTAGTCACCGCCTGCAGCGACTTGAGATGCACGAGAACTACAAAGGAGACCGTTTAAACATTCACCCTCTGTAGATCTGAATTGAGGTTCAGAACTTCCTAATTTTCAAGGGCGTATAAAGAATTTTACATGGCTGATGAGTGTGTAAATTGGCACAATCCCTTGAGACAGAGATATCTGTCAATATCCGCTAAACCTGAACACTGGAATACCCCTGATCCAGCAAATCCGCTTCTAGGTAAATACCTGATAAAAGTGGCCACTGTCAGGAAAAACTGTGGGACATTTTGAAACGCACACCCGCCTGCACAAATGATTACTGGGTTTCTGTCTAGCTTACCCTTCCAGGTTTTCTAATTCAGTATTTTTGAGCTACTTATAACTCTGTAGGTAGTAGGAAAGATATAGTACCATAAATTATTCTTCTAGAGAAATGCTAATGAATTTAATCTCGAGGAATGCAATTGATTATTGTGCCATAAATGTTGCTTAGTTTAGCATTTACTTGTAAATTCATTTCGGCATTCCTGATTGCCTATATCTGGGTGTTTGAATTCTCCTTTGAACCAATGGAACATTTTGCTGACTTGCTAATTGATCTGTGAGTTATAGAAACATCTGTGGTCTGTGTTCTTTTCATATTTCTATAAAAATTATGATTTTCCTTTTTTAAAAAAATGTATTATTTACCGCCACCCAAAACAAGGGCTAGATAATTCATGGAAGGATTATTTGTTAGTATGCCTGGGTAAGAAAGGGTTAACAGTGGGTCTGTAACTGTTTGCTCCTGCTTTGGGGGGACAACTCAAGCAGTTTTGTCCTCCTTTAAACATACTGGTGGAATTTACTGGCTGGAAGATAAATGAGGGTCTTCTGGGACTGCCGTACACTGATTTCTTACCTAGGAAATCCTTTTAGTATGCTGCACCTGCTGTGTCTGGATTGTACATTGTAAATAAACCTCCAGTGAAGATGTGCTGGGGATGGGGGTTATCACGGCATCCCTCTGAAACCAAAAGGCATCTCGGTATAGAAAACACGGTGACCTACGGGGCTGCATCTAGAAAGAGACAACGTACTGATTACTGTTTTACAATGTCAGAGCATTTTTTTAAAAATTCTGCTGGACTCTCACCTGAAACGCTTGGAGGTGTAACTTTGTGGTCACAAGTATATTTGATTAACAACCCACAACTGATAAATGTGCAAGTAGTTTACAGCTCAATAAAGTTAGAGGTAAACCACAAAATACTGATAATGTAATTTATTGGCCTTTAGACAGCCAGTCTTATACATAATTTAGCAATCTTGTTTAGACATATTTAGACATTTCTTTCGTGACTAACAAAACAATCTCCCTGTTTCTCAATTGCTTTTTTTTAAACATAATATTTGGCTGTTTATTCAAGGTTTCTTTTCCCATATTTCATCAAAGTTAAGAAAACAACATTGTACTATTATTTTACTTACCACTAAAAAAGAAAATATTGTCAAACAGTAAGACGTATTTTGATTGCAGAGATATTAAAGTACATTTATAATAAGTGAAATATGGTATATCGCTCAATATTTTCAAAGTTTTATCCATACCATTACTATATATATTACATTTTATTCCTATAATGGGATCTTTATATGATGGTAATTTCTTTTTTTAATTGTACTACAGTTGATGTATATATAATATTAGTTTCAGGTGTACAACAGTGATTCAAAATTTTTATAGATTATACTCCATTTAAAGTTACTATAAAAGAGCTATATTCCCTGTGCTGTGCAATGTATCCTTATAAGTTATTTATTTTATACATAGTAGTTTGTACCTCTTAAGCCCCTAATCCTATCTTGGCCCTTCTCTACTACTCTCTCCCCAGTGGAAACCACTAGTTTGTTCTCTATATCTGTAAGTCTGTTTCTATTTTGTTATTTTCAGATTCCACATATAAGCGATAACATAAGTATTTGTCTTTCTCTGTCTGACTTATTTCACTAAGCATAATACACTCCTGGTCCATCCACGTTATTGCAAATGGTAGAATTTTATTCTTCTTCTAGGCTAAGTGATATGCACACACACACACACACACACACACACACACACACACAAACACCACCTCTTCTTTATCCATTCGTCTGTTAATGGACACTTATCTTGCTTTCGTATCTTGGTAATTGTAAATAAAACTTCTGCACACATTGGGATGCATGTATCTTTTCAAATTACTGTTTTGTTTTGTTTTTTTCTGGATATATACCCAGGAGTGGAATTGCTGGATCATATGGTAGTTCTATTTGTAGGTTTTCGAGGAACCTTCATATTGTTTTCCATATCGGCTACACCAACTTACATTCCCCCCAACAGTGTACAAGGGCTCCCTTTCCCCACACCCTCTCTTTTATGATTTGTAGACTTTTTGATGATAGCCATCCTGACAGGTGAGAGGTGATACCTCGTGGTTTTCGTGGTTTTGAGTTACATTTCTCTAATAATTAGCAATTTGTGCATATTTTCATGTGCCTGTTAGCCATCTGTATGTCTTCTTTGGAAAAATGTCTACCCAGGTCTTCTGCCCATTTTTTAACTGAGTCCAAAAAAATATGGCCACGATTTATGTCAGAGTGTTCTGTCTATATTTTCCTCTATATTTATGTCATAGTGTTCTGTCTATATTTATAGTATCTGCTCTTAAGTTTAGGTCTTTAATCCATTTTGAGTTTATTTTTATATATGGTATTGGAGAACGTTCTAATTTCATTCTTTTACATGCAGCTGTCCAGTTTTCCCAGCACCACTTATTAAAGAGATTGTCTTTTCTCCACTGTATATTCTTGCCTCCTTTGTCATAGATTAATTGACCATAGGTGTGTGGGTTTATTTCTGGGCTTTCTATCCTGTTCCATTGATGTATGTGTCTGTTTTTGTGCCAGTACCATACAGCTGTGATTACTGTAGTTTTGTAGTATAGTCTGAAGTCAAGGAAGCTGATTCTTCCAGCTCCGTTCTTCTTTCTCACAATTGCTTTGGCTATTTGGGGTCTTTTGTGTCTCCATACAAATTTTTAAGATTTCTTGTTCTAGTTCTGTGAAAAATTGCCGTTGGTAATTTGATAGAGATTGCACTGAATCTGTAGATTGCTTTGGGTAGTATAGTCATTTTCACAATGTTGATTCTTCCAATCCAAGAACAAGGTGTATGTCTCCATCTGTTTGTGTCATCTTTGATTTCTTTCATCAGTGTCTTATAGTTTTCTGAGTACAGGTCTTTTGCCTCCTTAGGTAGGTTTATTCCTAGGTATTTTACTATTTTTGATGCAATGGTTAATGGGATTGTTTCCTTAATTTCTCTTTCTGATCTTTCATTGTTTGTTAGTATGTAGAAATGCAACAGATTTCTGTGCATTAATTTTGTATCCTGCTACTTTACCAAATTCACTGATGAGCTCTAGTAGTTTTCTGGTGGCATCTTTAGGATTTTCTATGTATAGTATCATGTCATCTGCAAACAGTGACAGTTTTACTTCTTCCTTTCCAATTTGGATTCCTTTTATTCTTTCTTCTTCTCTGATTGCTGTAGCTAGGACTCCTTGTCTTGTTCCTGATCTTAGAGGGAATGCTTTCAACTTTTCACCATTGACCATGATTTTAACTGTAGGTTTGTCATATATGGCCTTTATTATGTTGAGGTGTGTTCCCTCGATGTCCACTTTCTAGAGAGTTTTTATCAAAAATGGATGTTGAATTTTGTTAAAAGCTTTTTCTGCATCTACTGAGATGATCGTATGGTTTTTACTCCTCAGTTTGTTAATGTGGTGTATCACACTGATTGGTTTGTGGATACTGAAAAATCCTTGCATCCCTGGGATAAATCCCATTTGATCAGGGTGTATGATCCTTTTAATGTACTGTTGGATTCAGTTTGCTAGTATTTTGTTGAGGATTTTTGCCTCTATGTTCATCAGTGATATTGGCCTGTAATTTTCTTTTTTGTGATATCTTTGGTGTTGGTAGCAGGGTCCTGGTGGCCTCACTGAATGAGTTCGAAAGTGTTCCTTCCTCTGCAATTTTTTGTAAGAGTTTCAGAAGGACAGGTGTTAACTTTTCTCTAAATGTTTGTTAGAATTCACCTGTGAAGCTGCCTAGTCCTGGACTTCTGTTTGTTGGGAGTTTTTAAACTACTGATCCAATTTCAGTACCAGCAATTGGTCTATTCATATTTTCTATTTCTTCCTGGTTCAGTCTCAGGAGGTTGTACATTTCTAAGAATTTGTCCATTTCTTCTAGGTTGTCCATTTTATTGCCATATAGTTGCTCCAAAACTTTTATTCTAAATTGATCTAAGAAAATAAAAATTTGTTCAAAATAATAATAGCAACAACATATTTGATTATGTATTCTTATATACGTATATGCTTATGTATATGAATGAAATGAATGCCAGCAATAACACAAAGGAAAGGGAGAAAGAACTAGGATTATTTTGTCATTATAAGGTACTCGCACTACTCATGAAGTTCAAAGTGTTATTTGAACGTGGAATTGGATTTTTGTAAATGTATATTGGAAACTCTAGGGCAACCTCTAAAAAAATAAAAAGTAGTATAACTGAGAAAATGGAATTATATAAAATGCTCAGTTGAAACCATATAAAAAGAAAAAAGGATGGAAGCCAAAAATAGGAACACAGTACAGGACAACAAATAGAAAACAATAACAAATATGGTAGAGGTTACCCAACTATATCATAATCACTTTAAATGTCAACGGTCTAAATACATTCATCAAGAGACACATTGTCAAAGTGGATCAAAAAACAAGACTCAACTATATGTTGTCTGTAACCTGTTTTAAATATACATTAGATTAGATATAGATTAAAAGTAAATGAATGGAGAAAGATATATCATAAGAATCAAAAGAAAGCAGGAATAATTATATTAATTTCAGAGTAGACTTTAAAGCAAGGAAAGTGATCAGGGATGAAGAGTGGCATTCCATGATAAAGAAGACATAACAATCCTTAATGTTTATGTGCCCACAACAGAAAATCAAACTACATGAGGCAAAAGCTGATAGAACTACAAGGAGCAATAGATGAATCCACTGTTAGAGGTGGAGACTTCAGCATCCCTGTAGCAGAAATGGACAGATCCAGCAGGCAGAAAATTAATAAGGACATACTAAACTCAACACACCATCCATCAAATGGATATAATGTAGCCTACAGACAGCTTCATCCATCAACAGTAGACATCACATTCTTCTCGAGCTCACAGCAGCATTCACAAGACAGACCACATTCTGGGCCATAACACTCCTTAACAACTTTGAAAGAAGCCACACAATGTCTGCTCTCTATGATGGAATTAAACTAGGAATCAGTAACAGATAGACAGCTGAAAAAATCTCCAAACACTTGGAGATTAAAAAAGATACTTCTCGGGCTTCCCTGGTGGCACAGTGTTTAAGAAGCTGCCTGCCAATGCAGGGGACACAGGTTCGAGCCCTGGTCAGGGAAGATCCCACATGCTGCGGAGCAACTAAGCCCGTGCGCAACTACTGACCCTGCATGCCACAACTACTGAAGCCCGCGCCTAGAGCCTGTGCTCCGCAACGAGAAGCCATTGCAATGAGAAGCCCGTGCCCCGCAAGGAAGAGTAGCCCCTGCTCTCTGCAACTAGAGAAAGCCCACGCCCAGCAACGAAGACCCAGTGCAGCCAAAAATAAAATTTAAAAAGTTATTAAAAAAAAAAAAGATACTTCTCAACACATGGGTCAAAGGAGAAACCACAAGAGAAATTAAAATTGAACTAAATGAAAAAGAAAATACAACTTATAAAAATGTGTGGGATGCAGTGATAGCAGTGCTTAGAGGGAATTTGGGTCTTTCTATTCATAGGGCAGCAGCCATACCTGCAGTTGTTCTTCTGCCAGATCCTCTTTCAGTTTCTCTGATTTGGGGGCTCGAAGCCTGTTTAGCTCAGAGGGCACCAGCTTCTCCTGAAAGACACCCGCATCATCAGGGTTGAAGACAATGCAAACATACGCAGGTTCCAATCTAGTCTCATAGGTTCCAGCTCACGTTTGTGGGTTCCATTTTGTCCATCATCACCCCATCTTATGTTCAGCTTCCCTCTTTAACTCCCTGCCCTGTTGACTTAACATCTAGCATCAGATACAGAGACAACAGCCTTTTAAAGACACTGCTTGACCAGCTCCCACAACTGCATAAGGTCAAATTCCTATGACTGATGGATAGATAACCTAGAGATTAAGTTCATGCTTAATGATGAATGACTGGCTATTTCCTTCTAACTTCAGGAACAATACAAGATGTTCATTCTTATCATTTCTGTTCAGTGTTATTCTGGAGCTTCTAGCCAAGGAACTAATGGCTAGATAAAGAAAGAAAATGCATAGTGTTAAAAATGAAGAAATAAAATTGTCTTTACAAACGGTATGATCATCTATGTAGAACTTTCTAAAGAATTTTCATAAAAAGCTACAGAAAAAAGGTGAGTTTAGCAAGTATACAGGATGTAAACCCAACAGGAAAGAGTACATTAAGTATACATGACTACTCTTTTGAACTCTAGAAAAGAGAGATCTAATATGTCCTGACAGCAGATTAGTGGTATTTGGAAAGGGTCTCAAGGGAACCTCTTGCGGTGATGAAATGTTCTGTATCTTGAGATGTTGGTACTTATATTAGTGTATACACATTCTAATTCATGAAAATCTGTACTTAAAAGGGATGTATTTACTTATGTAAATTATACCCCAGTGCATTTCAGAAAAATTTTAAAAATCATCAACACATATCTAAATCCAATTTTAAGACTTTTGACAATCCCCAACCACGATAACCACATTCAAGAATATCCACTCACACTTACACAGAGATTCCTTTTAAATTCAGTGATTTAATTGACATGAGCTTAATTAAGTCATTTGATGTCTCTGGACAAAGAGCTACATGTGAAAAAGGAGAATTTTAACTCTTTGATATCCATATCTCTTGGGATCTCACCTAGGAATAATGGAATCTACAGGCCTGTTGAATAGAACTTTCTGTGATGATCTAAATGTTCTTCTATCTATCCTGTCCAATATAACAGCCACAGGCTACATGTGCTATTGCACGTTGAAAGATGGCTACTGAACTAAAAAACTGAATATTTAGCATTATTTAGTTTTAATGAATAGATACTTAAATAGATATGTGTTGCGAGAGGCCCCTATATTGACAGCCTAAAATAAAGGCCTTTTCCCCTGAATCTACTATTCAATGAGTCTACAGCTATGCAAGCAATAAAAAAAGTCATCTCTTAAAATAAGTAACCCCAAAGTTTTATTATAGGAAGCTGGAGTTAAAAGTCTGATACATTGTAAATTACAGAAGACACAATGCAACTGCAGAGAGAGACTGCAAATATATTTACTATAAATAAGCTTTTTAATTGGTATACAACCTGCTGGTTGGATCAATTTCACCAAGGGTAGCCTGTGAAAGAAGAACTGCTTCGATGCATCTGAAATGGTGATCACTGCAAGTAAACAAGAATGATGGTATGAAAATATTCTCAAAGAAACAAAATATAAAATGACTTGAACTGGGAGGACACCATGCATCGAGCTTAGTGCAGATTTCTGACAGTTCTGCTGAACCTGCTCATTCCTAGAAGTTGGCTCATTAAGATATTCCCCCCATAAATTTGCTCCTTTCATGAAACGTTTTAAGCTGTGCCTAGTATTCTTAAAAGTAACTGCTTTCTCTGATTTGTTTTACTTAGTATGATAATCTCTAGGTCCATCCATGTTGCTGCAAATGGCATTATTTCATTCTTTTTTATGCCTGAGTAATATTACATTGTGTGTGTGTGTGTGTGTGTGTGTGTGTGTGTGTGTGTGTATCACATCTTCTTTATCCGTTCATTTTTAGATTGCTTCCGCAGCTACGAATATTGGGGTGAATATATCTTTTTGAATTAGACTTCCTGTCTTTTCCAGATATATACCCAGGAGTAGCACTGCTGGATCATACGGTAGCTTCTATTTTTAGATTTTTAAGGAACCTCCGTACTGTTTTGCATAGTGGCTGCACCAGTTTACATTCTCACCAACAGTGTAGGAGGATTCCCTTTTCTCCACACTCTCTCCAGCATTTATTATTCATAGACGTTTTGATGACAGCCAATCTGATCTGTGTGAACTGATACCTCATTGTGGTTTTTGATTTGCACTTCTCTAACAGTTAGCGATGTTGAGCATCTTTTCACGTACCTGTTGGCCATCTGTATATCTTCTTTGGAGAAATGTCTATTTAGGTTTACTGCCCATTATTTGATTGGGTTGTTTGTTTTTTCGTTATTGTATATTTTGGAAATTAACCCCTTGTTGGTTGCATCATTTGCACATATTTTTCTCCCATTCCATAGGTTGTCTTTTCATTTTGTTGATGGCTTCCTTTGCTCTGCAGACGCTTCTGATTAGGTCCCATCTGTTTATCTTTGTTTTTATTCCTTTTATGTGGAATCTAAAAAATAATACAAATGAGTTTATTTACAAAACAGAAAGAGACTCACAGACATAAAAAACAAACTTATGGTTGCCAAAGGGGAAAGGGGGGTGGGGGGAGGGGGTAAATTGGGAGTTTCGGATTAACATATACACACTACTATATATAAAATAGATAAGTAACAAGGATTTACTGTTAACACACGGAACAATATTGAATTTCTTGTAATAACCTATAATGGAAAATCTGAAAAAATATATATAACTGAATCACTTTGCTGTACACCTGAAACTAACACAATATTGTAAATCAACTATACTTCAATTTAAAAGAAAAGGAACTGCTAATTTTCAAATAGACATTCCTATCAGAAACAATACTGGAAAATAGTATTCTGCTCTTTCTTAAAGTGTGAAATCAAGACCTCAAAATACAAATAATCACTTGACCTACCTTTAATACACCTATAAATCTTCACTTTGTAGAGAAAACAGTGATAATAAAGGAGTCTCTGGAATAACCTGCAATGTTTTACTCTCATTTATGATCTGATTTATCCCTAAGACATGTCTGCCATGTACACAGAGGGCAAGTTGCAGTTAAATTTTTATCACTCACCTAAGTCTGGATTCAAAGGATTTGTTACTGTGGAGGAAAACAAAGGTTCTCTCAAGAAACTATACTTAGCTATATATATGTTAATATGGTCCAAGGAACACAATTTCATTGTGGATTACAGTATTCATTTTAGTACTCATTCAAATGTGATTGCTCTAATTTACATTGCTGACCCTGTTTTCCTAAGTTTCTAGCAGCCCTTACATGTTTCTTCATATATTTAGGCAAAATGGACTCCAATATAATAATCTTGTAAGTATTTTGTCGTTGAAAATTGTATCTTATTCTTTGTACTCATATGAGTTATGTAGTATTTGTGACTTTATAGATGAAAGGATTCTATGCATAGTTAATTGGCTGAAGTTTCCTATTGAGTGAAATGTACAACAGAAGAGACACGGCACGAAAGATCCCGGGCCACAGGGATTTCTCCTAATTTCTGATTGATTGACTACATGCTTGGCCGAGTCAGTTGATTTTTCTCTCATTTTAATATGGAAAAGAGGGAAAAAAGACATTAAATTATATCATCCAATTAAAAAAAACCAGGTGATTTCTATAAATATATATTCTTATATGTATACATATATATTCTTATGAGAATATATGTCTCTTATATATAAGATAAAAATATAAATGGTTAAAGGGAACATATTAGTACAAAGATAAAAACTAAAGGCAAGGTTGGGTCAGTTAACCCTTAAAAAGGTTTTTAGTTCCAATATTCTACGATTCTATATTTGCAAATGAGTGTATAATTTATTTTACTTGAGTTTTGTAGGCTCTCTGTTTCCATGCTTTTCCATGCTTTTTGCGTTTAGCAACCAGATAAATATGTTGTAAAAATGCGTGTTTCGAAGACATTGTATTCTGAATTTATTTAAATCAAAATATATTTTACAAGAATTGCTTTCAGAACTTGAAAGTGAAATAAAAGTGCAATATTTAGGAATTTACTTTGTATCTTTGACTATTAAGTTCATTCTGCACTACTTAAAAATTTATAGGCACATTTCAGTTCTGTATTTGATTAATATGCATTTTACTGAGGCTCTGTTGCTTCAAATTATCCTCTATTGTGGTAAAAATTATTCTTTTAAATCAGATTTTAAAAATCAGCTCACTATCCCCCTTATTTTCCAGTCTTCTTCCTTTGTTATATTGACTACTCATTTTAGGTATATTTTTCTAAATATGTTTTAGTAAACAACAACAAAAAAGTTCATATAACTACTACTTGTTGGTTTTATGCTTTATTGTTTTTATTCGGAGGAAACAGATTCATTAACATTCTCTATGTTTTTATGAGCCCCTCTTATAACATTACATTAGAATGGGGGTGATAAAAATAGGACTCATCCCTTATGCGTTTCTTGTTATGATGGTGGCTGCCTGAACTGTGTGCCAATAAGATCATTCCGCATATCTGAAAAGAGGGACATTATCAATTTTGCCGTGTCTGCTCTGGACGCTGGGCAGGTAAGCTTTAGCTTTTATATTACTCTGTATTTTCTCCCTCTGCTTTGGTGGTCCAGTAAGACTGTGCTATCTGCTCCATGGTGTTCTTTGTATTGATATTATTTTGTTTGTTTAGATTATATATTCCATGATTAAACAATGAGATCAATTATGCACTTTCATGAATTTTTAAAATTTTTATTAAAAAATATAGGAAGTAGAAATACCTAAACCGTTCCAAGTTATCCTCTTTCAATAATGATAAAATGTATAATGTATGTATATATATGTATGTGTGTGTGTGTGTATATATATATATATATATATATATATATATATATATAAAATCCAATTTGGCACTGGATGGTAAGGTTTTACTTTCTTGGGCTGACACAGCATACAATTCAATGCTAGCGACCAACTGCAGTCTCCTCCATGCTAGGCACCGTACCAAGTGATTACCATGTAAAACCTATAACATTTAACTCTCAAAGAAGCATTTTAGAGATTCTGGAAAAAGAGATAGATACACAGAGATTAATTACCTTGCCCAAACCATAGCTGCAGAAAGGCAAGGAGCACATGAATACATACACACACACACACCCCACCCAGCCCAAAGATCCAGCTACTTGTACTCTTGGTAATTACCCTATGACTTTCCCTTACCATCTCTACTGTAGCACAACTAAGAGTAATTATAAAATAAATTTAGAAATTTAGCCTTGGGAGTTTTGAACCAGTAGATTGCCATGACTGGGAGAAATCAATTGTAGAGTAGGTTGCAAAATAGCTGTTAGAAAACAGTAGAAAACAGAAACCAGAGTTTCCAAAAGCGGTATGAGTTTTTACAGTGATGAAAATGTGCTGCAGTTATAAAATGATTTCAAATATAGTTGCTTTTGACAATACAAATATCAGATTAAAAGCAGTTAAGTCTACCGAAATGCAGAGAATCTATGGATTTTTCCAACTTTTTTTTTTTTTTAGCTAAGTAAAGAGTAAATTAGAACTTGGTTTAGGTAATTTTAGGTAAGTTCTACAGATATTTTATGTCTTGTTCACAAAACAGGAGGTTCTATAGGATCCTCTCAGAGATGTTGATGTACGGATTATTCAGTGAGTTTCTAAGGCTCAAACCTTCTATTAGGTAAAAGACAAAACAAAATATGACTTTGGTCTGTAAACCATGAGCTAAATAAAGTAGGGCAAGCTTTCTTTATCTCCAGCCTAACCTCCACTCCAGGGCCGCCCCGCAGAATCTCAGGGCTCATAACATGCTTTGAAAACCACCACCCCCTCTCCTGGCCTTCTTGATTGATAAGAAAGTAGTCATCCAAAGAGGTTAATGACATATCAGGGTTTGTAAAACTAGGATGTGGCTGCCGAGCCAGGGCTAGAACTTATGCAGTGTCCCCACTGGGGATGGCCCTGGGGTACACAGACGGGAAATTGTAGAAATTCCACAGATTACTAAAGAAAAAACGCAGCAACTGACTTTCCTGAAAACCTGCTCCGTCATAGGAATAACAGTCAGGAGAACTTCCCCCACAGTACTGGAAAAGCGATGAAGAAGGTGAAGCCTTAGGAGGCCAGAAGCTGTAGGTGACTGTATCCCTGAAGCGCTGCAGGATGTTTCCAAAAGGCAGGAATTGGGTAGGTAATGACCATTAACAGAAACAAAAAGAGGAAGAAGAATTAAAATACAGTAAGAATAAGTCTCAAAAAAAGCCTGGTTCTTGTATAGAAAGCCTTAGAATTCTACTAAGATAACTAAGGTACACAGATAAAAGAGATTCTGATAGATATCTCTTTTTCCTGCAAAGGTATATCAAACTGTGTCATCTCAAACCAGACCATGCTGCAGAGCAATACATATTTTGATACTGATTGTTTAATAGGTACATGGCACGCATAAAAACACCTGGAAAGATGCACACCAAATATTAATGGCAGTTATATTTAAGAATTAAAACTGGAATCAGGGATATTGTGGAAGATTTGTGAACTAATGCACTCCATGCCCTGCTTGATTTTTTAAAACTATAACATAGAATTGTAAGGTAAAAACAGTATATAGTTAAAGCAAAACCAGAAGATGGGTAAGCTCAAATATAACCAATAGTACCTTTTTCCTCTTGTTTTCTCTTTTTCTTCCTGTTTAGATTGACTTCATTGATGACCTGGAAGCTGATTTTGCTTTTCTGATAAGAATGACGGACAGTTAAAAAAAAAAAGGACATGAGACTTGCAAATTAATGCTGGTAGAATGTGAACAAAGTCTCTGCAGAGCAAAGATGAAATCATTCCTCTATTTCCCCCATTTATTTTGCAATCACGTGATCAGCTGCTTGCAACACACTCTGTGTGTTTCTCTCAAAAAGAAACAGGCAGGCATCTTGGCAATGCTAACCTACTGGAGACAATTCAGGCAACTGATCTTGGAAAGCCTTGCCAAGTAGAATTTCATCCCTGTGTGTTCAAGTGTGTGGGAGTGGGGAGGTATTTTTTCCCTTCGTATCATTGTATGTTAAATAGTTTCAATCCTTAGTGTTGCACTTCTTTCTCCCTCCCCCATTTTGTTCCTTGGCCTTCAGTGTGGTAAGCAGAATGAAGACCTCCCAAAGCCGTCTTAAATTCCCTTTTGACTTGAAAGGTAACACATTCACAGGATCTGGGAATTAAATGGCACGTGGCATCAAGGTTGCGAACCAGCTGACTTTATAATGCGGAGATTATTCTGGGTTATCCTGGTGGACACAATGTAAATAACAAGGGGTGTCCTTAACTTGCAAGATAGAGCCTGAAAGGTTAAGAGGAAAGCAGTGTAATGTGAAGAGGACTCTACCTACCATTGCTGGCTTTGGAGGTGAGGGGAAGGGGCCATGAATCAAGGAATGTGGGTGGTTTCTAACCTGGAAAACAGAAGGAAATGGACTCTCCCCTCGAGCCTCCAGAAGGAAGGAACCCAACCCTGCCAACATGGTGATTTTGTCTCCATGGAGACCCATTTCAGGTTTCTGACCTCCACAAACCAGGCAATACATTTATACTGTTGTAAGCCACCCACTTGGGGGGTAATTTGTTATGACAGATGGAAAACAGCCTGCCCGTCTCCTCAGTTAATCTTCCCCGAACATCCCAGCCGACCAGGCTGGTTTGGGTGCCTCCTTTGAGGTCTCACACCCCCACCACCCTGGCTTGATTTCTCCCAGGGCAGTGGTCAAAGAGGAGTCTGAGGATAAATCCTCACTTGTCAGAGCCTCCATCCTCTAATCTCCTGAATCTCTGAGATGGCTGCACCCCTAGTTCAGGGATGCTGTAAAAATGCACTGAATGTGACTACTGGTTACTATGTGCGAACAGTCATTCTTACTAATATAATTTTACTACAAGGCACAGATACAGGGTATCTACCGAGAGTACTCTAGAAGCTAATATGTGTCTACCATATGCTAGATTTTGCCATGTTATCTTACGTAGATTAACTTCATATATTTGAAAGAACCCTGTGAGGTAGGTACTATTATTAGTACCGTCACCATCATCCCTGATCTGTTTATTAGGAAATCAAACTAAAGCACAGAGAACTTGCTGACAGACTCCAAGGTAGGATGCTTTACCATCTCGTTTGCTACCTTGGCAGTTTGACTCTTGAGCCCGAGTACTTAATCAGCATAATCCGACAGCTCTTCAATATGTCCATATAAAAAAAGTCTACCCCCATAAATCACCTGTGATGCCACAAGAAGAGACTTTAGCTAAAAACGTTAAGGTTATCATACCTAGACTGACCGGTCCAGGCAGGGGAGTGGGAGTGGATGGAAGCTGAAATCATGTCGCTGCAAGGTACATATACGTCAGCATGGCCTCCAGCCCAGGATTTTATGGGACAGTTTCCTCCTGCAAGAGATGCACGGGATTGAAGACGAATCATCCTACTGTATACACTCGTTTTCATTTACTAGGAATCCAAATTCATGGTGTAGGATCTTAGGAGGCGACGAAGATGCCTTGGAGGGATGTTGACATGCTCTTGGTTTTAATGGCTCCAGAGTCACAGAAATGCGAGGACTCACACCGGGGTCGTGCTGGATACTGGGTACTGGCTTCACCAGACACTGGCTTTGAGGCTCAGGTGCCCAGACCTCAGCTGTTGCGAATATTGTTTGCGGGCGGCTTACAGCATATGCTTCTATGGAGACTGTCTCCCCAGGCTTAAGCCCAGATCCCATCTTACTTTTTGTTTTGCTGAACTAGAACTATTTTGCTCCAGTAAAAGCATGTCATTGACTATTAGCTCTTTTTCTGGATCACTTTTCACTGTTATATACATGATTATCAAGTGACAAAGAGGGAGGAAAACATTTCTCCAAGCATAATAAAAGTTCTTACTTTCTTGACCCTAGACTTCACAATACTTTCTACCAGTTGCATACTCTCAGATTTACAATTTCTAGATTCAGATGTTTAACAAAAATAACATTATTCAGTGATTGGAAAGAGAACCTTCTAATATTTTCTAGATGAAATACCTGAACTATTTGGAAGGCAAAGGGTTACATAACCTAACTGGCAATGATATTCCAAATAGGCTGTTAAATCAGGGAAGATAATTATGATGTATGTCATATGCCCAAATAAAACTTTCCTGGTGACAAAAATGGTAGCACTATCCACTCTGATTGTGAAATCTATTTAACTTTTCTTTGAAAAGCGAACATATGAAAAATTTTGCCTGGTACCTACTTGAAAATTAAAACAAAACCCAACGTAACCATAAAGACTATAAACTTGCCAGAGTGGTTTCTTCAGAGAGACATTCAAACAAACATTGAATATGCATTCTCATAAGACAAACTCACAGAAGGAGACTCCAAATGCTGGAGTGAAGGTTGTCTCAGTTCACTGCATGTGAACAGAAAAGAACTGTTATAATATTCATAAGCCAACGTTACAGAGAAGAGGAGATTTTTTTTCCCAAAAAAGCAGAGCACAGCATTTTATAATGCATCAAAGTATTCATATAGAAGTATTCATATTCAATAAGCCTAGTTGTATTTTATGATTAAGATAAGACTTTGTACGAATGACATTCTTGACTTATTTGAAGAAAATAAACGTTTAATGGCATGAAGGCATACAATATAAGGACACATTTTTTAAAAACAGCTTTTTCTTGGAGATTTCAAATTTAATGTTATAAAAAAAATCTATGCTGGTAAGAAATTCCAAATTTTACCCTAAATTTGGCGATTTAATGTCAGTTGTCTGTCTGCTTTCATCTCCCCACTTCTTTCAAGAGGGAAAAGGAAACACTGTATCTGTAATTGCATCATAATCATTAAAACATCCTGAAGGGAATGGACGAGGATGTTCTGAGTCCTTCTACAGTCTAGATATTTTCAGCCCCTACAGAGACGAATTATAGAAATCACTATCACAAAGGCAACTTTCAAAGTTTACGTAAAGTTTACGTAACGTAACAGAACAGCTATAGAAACCAGAACAGTTTCAGCTAAAAAAAAAAAAAAAAAAAAATGACCCAAACACTCCACTGAACTATGTCTACCCTCCTGAAGGTGTACATGAATGCCTAGCCGTATCCGCATCCATGGCTGTGGCTATTTCTGTCTATATCTACGAAATTTAGTTTTTTGCCTTATAAAGGGAAACCGATTCCTACCTGATTGTTCATATTTAATTTGAAATTTGGGCCTCTTCATGGAAATAAAGTATTTATTAAAATAGTGAAAATATTAAGCAAAAGGTGTAGAAAACTCCTTTATATTTACTGACACTGATATTGTCTCTGAACATGCAGAATTTATTAATAATTTATATAAAAAGAAAACATCAGAAAGTCTAAACAGTAGGGACGTGAGTAAATATGTAGGGTGTAGTAAGAGTCCACGTTAACTCAGATTTAAAAGGTCTTCCACTCTTTCAGAAGAGCATAAAATATGGCTTCTTACTATTGCTGATAATTGAAAATATAGACTAACAGACAAGTAATTCCTGATGCTCACTTAGCCAGTGGCTTACTTACTGTCTGAGAAACTTTCACAGAGGTGAAGCCAAAGCACAAAAGGGTCTGAGGTAACTTCTACCTGCCTTATTCCTCGTCATTCTTTGATTTGAAACCCAAAGTTCAGTGTGACGGTTTATAGGAAAAGTGTGGCTAAGCAAATATTCTGCACAATAGCAATGCAGAAACGTCAGTCTCCGGAAAACCCAAAGGCGGTGTGATATTTTCCACAATTATTATAGAACACGTTGTCAGGAAGACACAACCCACTGAAAGCTTTTCTTAGTTACAAGCTGATTAATAACATTTAGAACTTGAGGCAACACGTAAGCAGTGATCTGTAAACCGCCACCCATGGACGGAGACGTCGTAAGTCATCATTTGGGGTGCTGTTCATGGTGAGCCATGAAATTGCACTGGAGACACTTCAGAAAGCCAACACATTTCTTTTCATCCAAAGGTGACAGCAGGTCCTGACGGTATATAGCATTTATACTTTGGATCTCAATGAAGGTACTCCCAGGGCACTGTTTCCCAGAGCCAATGTTTAAACAACACCATCAATGTCTTAAGTGTATGCGTTTAAGCAAGGCACATCACGTAAGCTCAAGCACGGTGGTATTTATGCAATATTACTAAGGTCTTATAGGTCTTAGTAAGTAATGAATACAAAGGTAGCTATGTTCCAAGAAGTTTACAAATAGTTCCTCTCAGAGAGAGTACAATTTTGTGCTTGGCAAATGGAAATCAATAATACTGATTCAATCCTTTTTGCTCCTACTGTTAACACTGGCTAGCAAAGGTTTATTGCCCGCCCCTTGGGTGGGTGATATTTCTAGATGAACTGAAATGCCTGATAATTTCTTTTAATATATTTGCAAAGCTGAATTCAGCCCTATGATTGATTGTTAACTGCTTCAGAACACCACGTGAGAATTTTTAAAATGAATAAAAAGTCAGTAGAAAGGAAAATTCAGAGCACGCCATTTGTTAGAATCAATTTTTTTTTGTGCAAGCATAGCACTTCAGTCTCAATAGTGTTCCAAAGCCTCCAAAGCTTATAATGATGGTGATACACATATTTTTCACTGTAAAAAAACAGGCCAAGGGATAATGAAACCATAATTTCAAAACACTGCAACAGATATAAAGTAGCCGCATGCGTACTTTCTATAAAAGAATCATATATTTAACTTGAGTAAGGACAAAGAATTTTTAAAAAGTGAAGGAGAAGCAAAGAAATACTAAATATTACAGAATAACACTATTGAAATCAGCGTTTCATTAATCCAACTTGAATAAACTTAATTCCTTTCTACATCTTAATCAAGAAAGCCTTGAAATGACAGAAATGTAGAGACAGAGTTTATAAGTCAGTGAATCTAGCAAAGCCAATCTGTTCCTTTATGTAAATAATTACATCAGGATCAAAGGACTTTTCTGACTATCCCACAGGTGTGTGATTTAGAACATTTTTAATAGTCGTTAGATGTTTATGGAAACACTCAATTTACACATGCAGACGCATAAGCCCATTTCACGGTATATTTACTTGCAGTTGGCTTATATTGGATGGAAACAGGAAATCTGACACTCTGAAGTTCGTTTTTATTTTTCAGCTCTTAGAGTTAATCTGAGGTTCTAGTGATAGGTAAGGTTGAATACAAAGCTTAATTTTGGCTTCACAGACCCTTTCAGTGTTTTTCTAAACTCTAGAGCGTCTTCCAAACATCGCTTGGAACCAGTGAGACAGTCCTACTTTCCTGTTTTACTAGTGGGAAAGCTAAGGACCAGAGAGACTGTGACTTACTATGTAACTAGTAGATGAGCTTCTGAGGTCCAGCATCACGATCCTTCCACGTTGCCAGTGAAAAACGTATTTTGACCCTTATTCTTGTTGCACTTCCCTATGACTATTTGCCCTTTCTTAGGATATTTATCTATGTTGTTAAGATTTGTATTTAATTCCAATAGACTTTAATTGCCGTAGACTAATGTAAAACAAGAAATGAGAATTTGTAAATTTAAAAAATTAATACCTTCGTGGAGCTGGGGCTTTGTTTTGTCTCCTCTTAGTATCTAGAATCATTTCAGAGTGGGACGTTTCAATCTGTAAAACAACAACAAAAAACTTTACATTACATATTTAGTTTATAAATTTAGACTTGTTCAAAAGGACACAATCTTAGAGAATGTATTAAAAGCCATACTCAGAAGAAAATGAATAAACTCATACAAAATATTTTAAAAACCCAAATTCATGTGTACTTTGTTTTCTATATACAGATATATTAAATGACAAACTAAATAATAAATGATAAACCAGGGGAAATTTTGCAACACATGACACAAAAGATTTATTGCCTTGATTTGCAAAGAGCTTAAACAAAACAGTAAGAAAAATAAAATTATATAAATGCAGGAAAATAAACACTAATGGCAATATTATAATGAAAAGATGTGATAACAGATTCTCTAATTTGAGTGGGTCTGTATTACAGATGAAACAATAATTTGATACCACCTGGTATCGAGGTGTCCATAATATCTATACTACATAATGAATATAAAAATATACATCAGTTGCCTAGTAAATCAAGGTTGGAAATGATCCAGCAGTTTCAACTGAGAGATAGCTACTAGCAGGTTTGAAAATACTAGATGTATGATATACAGAGACTTCACATAAAAATGACTTTTCATAGATATGTAAAGATATGCAATGGCTTTTCCTAGAAACTGCTCTAAAAGGTTTAAGCCATTAAGAAGGAAAACTGAGATGTCTAAAGATCACATGTATTTAGAGAAACAAGTTTAGTAATTCTAAAAATAGAGTGCTTTTACCTGCTAGTGTGTGGATTGCTCTCTCCCAGAATGCATCACCTTTGCAATAAGTCCTACTATGTCCAAAATATTTAGAATTTTAATACAAGTTCATCCCCTACTCTATATTTCCTAAACACTAATTCTGATTTACTATTCTCATTATTCACAAATTTATCAATGTCTACTATCCCATAAATTTATTGGCTATTTTATCATCTGTCTTGCTCTTTAATACATATTATCATGGTGTAAGGAATCGTTAATATATCCTAAACACCTAAACAGTGACACGTATATGGTATGTACTCAATAGATACTTGAATAAATGAATCTAAATGAATCTGAGTGACTTCATCTTAATATTTGTAGGAAATTCTACTAGTAACAACATGCTAGATTTCATCATGATAAAACTCAGTAAAGCCAAATCACTTTGACTGTTAAAGACAAAAATCTTTCTCAACTGAACTTTGATAGAGTAATTATTAAATACCAACTGCCATGTTAAGGGCATCTTATAGCTTAAGATCGCTTACCCAATGATCAGTCCTTTTCATACTCTGCAGGGACTTATACTCCAGTAAAAGATGGAAAGGCTCACCAAATAGAAATATTCATAGTATTATGAAGTTCTCACAAAGACACGGACATGGCCACAGGACAATTTTTAGAGCTCTGGATCAAACTTTAAATTAATATTGAAATTTGTTTATTTAACATTTCCAGAATAGCTGTTAGTTTGTAAAATAACAAGTGTGATTCTCTCAGGCAGGGATTAGATGTTACAGAAAGGTACAAAATGATAATCCTAGGAATCTTCCTAAATTGGTGAGGAATAAAATGAGTGTGCTTAGAAGAGAAATGGTTAGTTTTTTATACACTTTTTCTGCCATGACCAGCAGATTTTCCCTGATGTGTTTGAAAACCATAAACACTGCAATGTTAAGACACAGTTACTAAGGAAGGTAACTGAAAAACTAATTCTTAGGTATAATTATGCTATAATTTTTTGGTAAATATTTCTGAACCAAATTGATATTAATGAGTATAAATACCATAACTGTAGGATTAACAGACTGAGTATTTTGATACACCTGAGTTAAAATACTTTTAATAGACAAGTATTTGAGATTTATTTAAATCAGTTATATATCAGCTGTATTATATATAATTATATAACATATTAGAGACAAGTCTAATCCCTACATAAAATAATTATAGATAAAAGTGCAATCATTATTCTACTTGCAGTTCTAAATATCAGTTAAATTTAGGGGAAAAACAGATGTCATTCTGAATTGGTTTTGGGTACATTGCCATTTACCTGGGACTAGATATTCATTGCTCATGAGAGAAAAGTTAAAGTATTTACTGTTCATATGGCATGTATGGCATGACAATAGCCTTTGTGATCAAGTCTTTTTCTTTAGAATGAATGTTAGAAAAGTAAAGCACTACATTTCTTTCTAACACTATAGGAATAGTTCCATTTAGTAGAAGTAATCAGTTCTGTTGAGAACAGAATTCCCAAAGATAAAACCCTGTATTAAAATTTTCAACATTAAAAACTGGCCTATTTCTAGAGAAGTTATCAAAAACATGATGGAGAACAGTACGGAGGTTCCTTAAAAAACTAAAACTAGAGTTACCATATGATCCTGCAATCCCACTCCTGGGCGTACATCCAGACAGAAGTCTAATTCAAAAAGATGCGTGCACCCCAGTGCTCACTGCAGCACTGTTTACAGCAGCCAAGACATGGAAGCAGCCTAAATGTCCACTGGTAGATGAATGAGTAAAGAAGATGTGGTGTATATATATATATATATATACATATATATATATACACACACACACATACAGTGGAATAGTACTCAACCATTAAAAAAGAATGAAATAATGCCATTTGCAGCAACATGGATGGACCTAGAGATTATCACACTAAATGAAGTAAGTCTGACAGAGAGACAAATATCATGTGATATCACTTATTTGTGGAATCTACAAAAATGGTACAAATGAACTTACATACAAAACAGACTCACAGACACAGAAAACAAGCTTCTGGTTACCAAAGGGGGAAGCAGGGGAGGGATAAATTAGAAGTTTGGGATTAGCAGATACACACTACTATATACAAAATAGGTAAACAACAAGGACCTACGGTATAGCACAGGGAACTATACTCAATATTTTGTAATAACCTATAATGGAAAAGAATCTGAAAACGTATATATATATATATATATATATATGTATGTATGTATAACTGAATCACTCTGCCGTACACTCAAAACTAATACAACATTGTAAATTAACTATACATACTTCAACTAAAAAAAAATTAATAAAAAAGATGGGGTAACGCAAAGTAGACAAGTTGCCTAATGGAAATCTGACTACAGTCCTAGGTGTTATCTCTTTACTCTGTGGTTCATTTTGGTTAGTTCCTGCTTTTGTGGGAATTTAAAAGACATTTAAAAGTAGCCATTAATAGAATCTAGAAGGACATGGGATAGCACTGCTGAATCTATTGGTAGAAAATAAATGAAAGTTTTGATTTTTTTTTTTTGCCTCCAAGAATAAACTCAGCATATTTGGAATGGGGTGGGAGGAGCAAAGCTAAACAATATTCCAGGCATTTTTCTCAAATGAATACATGGTCTTGCGTCTTTTTAGGGAAGTTCTGGTAGCAATGCTGTTATAAATGGCTCAGGATTGCCTTGTGTAAATAAGGTTTGGCTTGGATTTCTGAACTCCACTCAATAGTAATACAGTAATAGTAATACAGTTGCTAAAATAAGCTCAATTTCAGCCTTGGGACATAGTATTTGTGCAAATTATTTATTCTCCTCCTAAAACTTATTTGGAAAAAAAAAACAAAAAAACCTGCTATGCCTTATTTTCTTCCCCAAAACCTCTGATCCAATGTTGTTCCTATATTCATGACGGAAATCATATGAATATTTACTGTAATGCCTCGTTTATCTGCAATTGCTAAGGAAGAGTTTCCAATGTAGATGACTCCCTCAGCATCAATTCCTCTCAAGGAAGGGGCATGAGGAATAAGGGGAAGGTAGATGAATTGATTCCATTACTCTTGCCATTTGTTTATTGCAGGCTTCTGCTGCAGCTGTTCTGTCTTCTTCCTCAGATGTAAAGATTAATTTTAATGGACTAGAACATCAACCTATTAATTATATAATTTATTAATGTATGTATCTTTTCTGTGTCTCAGGGGTTTTGTTGTGACTGTGAATTTTTAAAAATTTCAATGTAATATCTCTCCTATATACCACAACTTCACATTTCTGTCCTTTCCAGTTTGCATTTATTTTATAGCCTCCCTAATTATATGTAATGATAATAGCAAGTATCAAGAAGGAATCTTCCCTCGCAACATCTATTTTAATCCTCAAATCATCCGTTTTAATTAAGCACTATATATATTTATTTATTTATTTATTTATTTATTTATTTATTTATTTATTTTTGCAGTACGCGGGCCTCTCACTGTTGTGGCCTCTCCCTTTGCGGAGCACAGGCTCCGGACGCGCAGGCTCAGCGGCCATGGCTCACGGGCCCAGCCGCTCTGCGGCATGTAGGATCCTCCCGGACCGGGGCACGAACCCGTGTTCCCTGCATCGGCAGGCGGACTCTCAACCACTGCGCCACCAGGGAAGCCCTTAAGCACTATATTTTGATTTGAATATTGAAGGTCACATAAGTTATTTGCCCCAAATCATGCAGGTGATAGTGACAGGGCTAGAATCTAAACTCAGGTTATTTGAATACCGAGTTAGTGATACAGTCAGAAGGGAGAATTAATAGTATTGAGTGGGAGATGAGAGAACCTTCATAAGGAACTATGAGCGCAGGAAGTGTGGCTGCAGCAGAGGAGATTTTGGCATTACCGTCCAGTGAAGGATCAGCTGAGCTCATCCGTTTCAAGATAAACTAACACTCTAAGAGTAAGTCTTTGGACGGGCGAACATGAGTGGTCACAGGGAGTTCAGAGATGGCTTTATTTCTTGTCAAAGGGAACTTTCAGAGCAGATGAGATCATATTAGGAAGTCATGGTCCTACTGAAATGCTCTCCGAAGAAAAGTTTTCTTTTTAAACATTTCTTTCCCTCTTGTGATAAATGCACAGTTGTCTAGGGAAATCCTGCTAACAGTCTTCTAGTAGGGACCTGCTTACAGGGAATACATGCTGAATTAGGTCAGGACAAGGTGCAGGGCGAATTCATAAAATTTGACGGAAAATTAACTCAGTGTTTCCCAATAATGGGCCAGTTCTAATTTTGGAGACCGGATCAATTACTCTTCTCCAATGTGAAACTTAATAAAGGGAAACCGCACTAAAATGGGGTTGGGAGGCCAGAAAGGGGAGCTCCCACGTGGTGCCATGTGACATCAATTATAGGAAGAGTCGTCAATTACAGGCCCCAACAAGAAAAGGTGTACATTTTGTCTCCTATAAGAAATCCACTACCCCAGCAACTCAGCCAATAAGAAACCATCATCACCCTGACTCTCTTTTCCCCAGTGGACTTTCATTCAAAACAACCCTTCTGGGCTTCCCTGGTGGCGCAGTGGTTGAGAGTCCGCCTGCCGGTGCAGGGGACACGGGTTCGTTCCCCGGTCTGCAAAGATCCCACATGCCGCGGAGCGGCTGGGCCCCTGAGCCATGGCCGCTGGGCCTGCACGTCCGGAGCCTGTGCTCCACAACGGGAGAGGCCGCAACGGTGAGAGGCCCGCGTACCGCAAAAAAAAAACCCTTCCTAACTTCCTCTTTTTTCTCTATCAAATAACGGTCTTCTCCTTTGTTTGTTGGACTTGCCTATAGTTTTCACTATAGCATGCTTGTCCCCAATTGCAGTTCTCTGCTATTCCCCCCAAAAAACATTTTTACTGGTAAAATAACTGTTATTTTTAAGGTTGACACCAGTTTAGATAAATTTTATTACCCCTCATGGAGAATGGTGATAAAAACTACATTAGTCTGTGTTAGGTCGTATTTACTTTGTACTCACAAAACTTCCTTAAAGCCTAAATTGTTATATATTTTCCATGCGCTTGTCAGGAAAGTAATTTAGATATAGGGATAATAAAAGTAAACTAAAACATACACTTCAAGTTTCTCCTTAGAAATGTATTTTTTAAAAATCCAACAGCTATGCTCAATGGCGCTTAGAAAATAATGGGTGCATGATGTACCTTAAAATTCAATGAAACTTCAAAGATAAGATGGATCAAAATAGGAAAAATCAGAAGCAAACAAAATACAATCCCATTTTATGGTCAATGTTGGAAAGTATTCATGATCATATTTTAAATATTTAGCATTAATGAGTTTTGGTAGAGACTCTTTTTATTAAGAGATATATCAGGTTAACTTTACCATTCAATTAATGACATTGACACAATCATTAGATTTTGCTGCCTGTATCAATTCAGTTTTTGAAACTGTATGCCTCTAGATATAAAAGAAGTTCAGTGTAAAAACATGATGTCAGAAAGCAAAAACAATGAATCCCACTGGATAAGTGGATAAAAAATCTGATCATTTTTGGAAACCATAAAATTTAACATTACCATATTGTAAGTGTAACAAATAATGACACATGAACTCCTGCACACGGTAGGGATGGTTAGGTGGTAGAGGATGTATAATGTCGACCACGAGAATTTACCTCTATTTTAGTTTATTTTCCTTTAAATAACGACAATAATAATACTTATTTGATAGGATTAAGGAAAAGATTAAATGACACAATACATGGAAAGCACCTAGAACAGTGCCAAGCAGTGCGTATGCTCAATAAAGATCATCATCATTATTAAGCTCTCTTAAAACGTGCTTGCTTTTGGAAACATTTTCCAAGACACATTCTAGCTATTTGTGGAAATTTAGTACCAATATTTATTTGAAAATATTAAAGTATACATAGTATTTTCCTTTTTTCCCCACTTGCTTATGAAACATTTATTAATTTTATTTACAGGACATGGCTAATTTTTTAAAACCCACAGGATCTATTATTAGTTATACCATGATCCTTCTGGAAGCCCCCATTACCTGCACAGACCACAGGGAGAACTCACCAGCTCCATCTGAGCAACTCTCTTCTCAGTAGTCAATGAGCACTAATTCATATGTGATGCTATACACTCTTTCTTCTCTTACTCAAAAACAAACAAAACCCAAAACCAAAACCAACACCCCACCCCCCCACGAAAGAAACCACCCTCTAAGAAACTAAAGAAAAATAAATACATGAAAGCAAGCCTGGAAAATACTCCCTGGGCAGATCCTGTTTACAATAAAACCCTGCCAACTAAGCGATGATAACGAACTAGACCAGTTAGCAACTGAGAGACCCCAAGATTGCCCAGTGACCAGAGTTCATCAGCCTGCGCTTGAGGGTGCTGTCAATGACCTGATCTGGGTGCTAGACCTCGACTCCTTTATAAAGTAATTATTCCCACCCCAAGTCCCTCGGCTCCCATGTCACTGAAGGTGCATAGGAGTTATAATTTTTGTCCCATTTTCCTACCAAAACTTCTAATTTTTCAACTCTGAATCGGCGCAGCTCTCCACCGTTTCTGCTCCGTACCCAGACCCCTGCGGACTGTGATTAAATCACACAATTGAGTAGATTGGTGTCAGCAGGCTTTCTGGGAACCCAGCAGCAGCTGGACTCCAACTCTGCTCAGTAATATTGTTACGCTCATTGGTCAGCTACCTGGTGCGGCTCATCACAGCAATGATTATGATTCTTCATCATTCCCCTCACAAAACCGACCCTGCCACCAGCCACTTCTCTCTGCTGATCATCTCCCCTCCTTTTTCGGAGAGAAAATTGAGGCTTTTAACCTATACTCAAAACGTTTGCTTTTCTACCGACTTCATACAGCGCCTAAGTATCCTCTCATATCTCCCATTAAGTATATAGATATAGCCTTTTTCTAACCTAATATCCCTCTTTAGCTACTGTTGCATCTTGCGCCTTCCTTTCGTAGCCAAGCTGTTTTGAAATAGGGTTTAACTTCACTAACACACTTAGCTTCCCCCCTTTTTTTTTTTTTTTTTTGCAGTACGCGGGCCTCTCACTGTTGTGGCCTCTCCCTTTGCGGAGCACAGGCTCCGGACGCGCAGGCTCAGCGGCCATGGCTCACCGGCCCAGCCGCTCCGCGGCATGTGGCATCTTCCCGGACCGTGGCACGAACCCGTGTCCCCTGCATCGTCAGGCGGACTCTCAACCACTGCACCACCAGGGAAGCCCTAGCTTCCCATTTTTAATTTTAATCTACAGGAAACTGACTTCTACCCCCATCAACTTCACTGAAAATGTTCTGGCTAAGTTCTTCAATTACCTTCTAAATGCCAAAGCCAAGGAAACGTCCCCAACTCTCATTTTACTTGAAGTCACTACAGCACTTGTATTTATTCTTAGAAATATGTGTATTTCTACCATAAAGATTATGCTTTTCCATTATAGAAACTTTCAACTATATAAAAAGGAGGGAAAAAAAGAAAAAAAATATGCATAGCCTCACCACTCATGTTAAAGCAGTGTTTAACATTGTCATATCTTTTTTTAAATAAATTTATTTGATTTATTTTTGGCTGCGTTGGGTCTTTGTTGCTGTGCGTGGGCTTTCTCTAGTTGCAGCGAGTGAGGGCTACTCTTCATTGGGGTGTGTGGGCTTCTCACTGCGGTGGCTGCTCTTATTGCGGAGCACAGGCTCTAGGCACGCAGGCTTCAGTAGTTGTGGCATGAGGGCTCGTAGTTGTGGCTCTTGGGCTCTAGAGCACAGGCTCAGTAGTTGTGGTGCACGGGCTTAGTTGCTCCGTGGCATGTGGGATCTTCCCGGACTAGGGCTCAAACCCATGTCCCCTGCTTTGGCAGGCGGATTCTTAACCACTGAACCACCAGGGAAGCCCTGCCATATATTTCTTTCCAGGATTAGTCTGATGTGTGTATAGGTATGCTGTTCGAGTGAACATTATGCTTTTTTTTTTTAACACAGTATCATAAACATTCCTCCATGTTAATAACTAATCTTAAGGAACAATATTTTAACTCTATATAATTTTCCATTATATGGAAAAACATTTACTTAATTCTTTCACAACATGTAAATAATGAGATATATTCCTATATTATTAAGTATCTTTGAAAAACTTAATTTGAATGGTAGCAGAGGATTTGTACTATGGTCGTATAATAATTTAGTTAATCTCCTTCTGCTAGACCTTTAAGTTGCTATCACCATTTTGTTATTATAAATAGTGCTGCAATGAATACCACAGCATCCAAGATCATCTTGAATCTTTTTTTTAGGTATTTGCTACCTCTTAGAATGTAGACTTTCCCATTAAAAATTTTTTTGTGTGTAATTACCACACAGAATTTCTCCTTACGTCTCAAAAAAAATCTTACTGGAATTTGTACCTAGCTGACAAGACAGCAGGGAAAAGCATTAGGGTTAAGGGGAACAGCTAAATATTGGGATCTATTATTAAGGAATAAGAGGACTAATGCTGGAGGAAATAATCAGTTTACATACAACCCAAATGTAAAATTATGAAATAATTTATTTAAAAAAGAAACAAACTGGTAAGGATGGTTGTTTTGGGGATGAGAAGAGTTAGAGGGATAGAAAATGAGAGAGGCTTCTGGAAGAATCTTATTTAGGAGATACCTTTTTCTTTGTCTAGGTTTTTTTAGGTTACAGAGGTATTTTATTATGTCAAACAGAGCTTACACATTTGAAGTACTGTATTTACCTTATGCAGAAGTGAGGACCATTTGTGACAGTACTTTAAGATAAATTAGCTTAGACTGAGGAAAACATGGGAAAATGCTAAATAAACAGCAAAGCCTTCCCAGGCTTAAGTTATCACAGACAAAACTGGCTTTTTTTTTTTTTAACTTAATCTTTTAAAGATTCACAAAAGGCTGAAAATGACTATTTTGTTCAGTGTTGTTCGTGACTTTTACTAATTAAGTCTGCCTTTGCTACTAAGCAGGAAGGTAGCAATGGAGAAGGCTGATTGTCAAGGGTAAATAGAGATTGCAGATCATTTAGTTTCAGTCTTGCTCTGAATCTTACCCAAATAATTAGCAGTCTCCACAGCTGGACCAGAGCACCAGGAGAAAGGACAGCCTCTGTTGGGTGTGTGTGGAGAAATTAGATGGGAGTGGGAGAGACAGCAAGGAGAAAATCCTATTTGGACATAAGTAAAAATTCATACCTGATTTAGCTCCTGAAATCATACTGACTTCAACTGTGAAAAAGCTGTGCAAAAGAACAAGTTTTCATTTTCTACTTACGTATATAAGGAGCTAGTCTAGGAAGATAGATTGTTTGATTAATTGATTGATGGACTGAATGAACTTAACCTAATAACTTTGGCCTCAACTTCTATATTTGTTGCAAGCCCAGTTTTGATCTCCTAGAGCCTATATTTTCTGAGATCTTTTCCAACCCAAAGAATATAATTAAGGAGATTTTCTGAATCTGTTATTTTAAGGTCCCCCAAGAGTAAATGTCGTTATACTGAAAGTTTTGATTGAAACACCCAGATATAAAAGACACTGTATAATAAAGTGTGTTATGAGTCAGATCAAGAGGTAGATATCAAAGCAAATGCTAAGAACTGATACTCTTAGTGTGAGGGTAGAAAATGGATTTTAGTTATGTAGAAAGAAGTTTTATGAAGATAAATTCCTCAGAGAAATCTGCGTCATTTGTCCCACCCACCAACACACAAGAGGAAGGGAGTGTGACTTGATAAAAGTTTGTGTGGGGGGGAGATGGGGAGGGACAGCCTCTTCCTCCTTTCTCTTGAGGGTATAAGGCAAGGCTTCAAGGAAACTTGATTCATACTTCCTGGGAGGGGGAAACATGGTGGAATGGGATCTCACTCCTGCCATGAAACCTAGAGGTCTACAAAAAAAACCCACAAACAAACCAACAGACAAAAAATCAGATAGAAGGAAAGAAAAACAGAGATCTATTGTAAAGGCAGAACAAAAAAAAAAGGTGGCTACGTAAGAATTGCCCTGCACTTTGGTTGAGTAGGAACACAGGACAGGTGACTGTTTTTCATGAACTAGATGTTGTCCTTAAAGTAGGGAGAGTCAGCCTGGATCTATTTGGACACCTGGACCAGTAAACCACCTGGGAAGAAGACGGAACTCGAACAGAGAGTCTGTGTGGCTTGAATTTCCTGAAAACTAGGGGTCCAGAGACGAGTGGCCACGGATGCCACGGAAAACATCACCCGGATGACAGTTAGATGCAACCAGCAGACTGACAGGTTGGGGGGAGCCTGAAGAAGTTATGAAAACACCCACGCAAGAGCGAGAACCTGCTTTAATATCTCCCAGGTCTAGAGAGAGTGAAGCCAACGTACAACAGTGCCAGTTAAGCAGGAACTTGCCCATCAGCACTCCCCGGATCCCCGCCCATCACATACTGCGGCATGAGAAGCAGCAGCTTGTGGGGGTGGGGGGGGAGGCGCAGGTGAGTGACAGAGAGGAGGGGCTTCTCTTTCTTCCTCCTATCACAGAGTTCCATTTCTACCAGCCCGCCTGAAGGAAGCGGTCAATGACGGCGGACATGTTGATTACTATTTTTCTATTTACTAGTTTTCAGTGGACGCTTAATTCCTAATTGGAGACTGTTGTTTATAACGTAAGGGAATCAAAGGAATTTCTATTATCTCGGAGCGAGAAGAAAAGTCTGGGGTCAAGATTCACATATACCTAAACTTCTGGATGCCTCAGCTGCACCGGCAGCTTTTAGGGCCCTGGAAATGATCTGAGATACTCATACGCTTCTGTAAAATGTGTAAAAGTAAAGGCATTTTAATGACAACTTGAGACTGGTTTCTCTCTCCGGTTCAATTTCTCTCTCTTCTCCTCCTGTCAGGGGACTTTGAGGAGGCTATAGGCATTCTGAAATATTCTTAACATTCAGTGACTATTGGTATTTCCCCAGCATTACCAATCATACCAAAAAGGCAAAAAGGACCGTAAGGGTAAACCATAGAGAAAGATAAGATTGATACAACACGCTACATGAAGAACAGTTTTCCCCCCCAAATCATATTCCCAGTAATACGAAATACTATTCTCAGTAACATTTATAGAATATCAAAGAGGATATACAATGGATAAAACAGATATTCTCAATTATTTTGTGAAAGATGTTTTTGAAAAGTCACAGTTATGAGATGCTGAACAGCCTATTTCATGACTCACACTGTCAAATAATATTTCGTTTGTAAACTGTTTTCAAAAGGACAGAAATCATTTATGTCAACTGGGTCCTACGACCAGATGCATACGATAAGAACACTCAAAAGTCATGAACATTCCACAAACTAGAAAGACTAGGTTTACTTGGCTTGCACATAAATAAACAAACATACACAGGTTGGACCAATGTTTGGAAGTAATGAGGAAATATTCAGCATTATTTTGAGATACTAAAGGATTCTTTGCAGTGATTCAACTCTCAGAGAAAGAAGCTTTCCCATCAGAGGTCACAGTGACAAGAGGCATTCTTGAGATAACAGAAATGTCATGAAAATTACGGCACTAATTGCAGAATTTGATTCATTTTGCACTAGTGCTTGAGGAAAAAATTAAAGTGAGAAAAGATCAATGAGATTTATTTATCAAAAACATTTTATAAGTAATTACTGAAAAAAGAGAAAATCTGGACAAATGGAGATAGTATGTCAATTTAAAAAAATATGGAAGATAAACCCTACTCTATTGTAGACTGTTTATGAAATGTGGCAAATACCGAACAGCTGGTGATTATTGGAAGCTACTGCTGAAAGGGAAACACTAGGAATGTATTTTTAAGGTTTTTCCCACAAACAAAACCATTTGCCACTTCATTCAAAAAAGTGAAAGAGTATAGACAGTTGTAACCTCTGGATGAACAGCAAATAACTGTTAGAATCCTGAAGAAAAAGGGCTGCATTCGTGCTTTTAATAATATCAGGGCTTCCCTGGTGGCGCAGTGGTTAAGTATCTGCCTGCCAATGCAGGGGACATGGGTTCGAGCCCTGGTCCGGGAACATCACACGTGCCATGGAGTAACTAAGCCCGTGCACCACAACTACTGAGCCTGTGCTCTAGAGCCCGCGAGCCACAACTACTGAAGCCCGTGAGCCAGAACTACTGAAGCCCGCGTGCCTAGAGCCCGTGCTCTGCAACAAGAGAAGCCACCACAATGAGAAGCCTGCGCACCACAACTAGAGAAAGCCCGCGCGCAGCAACGAAGACCCAACGCAGCCAAAAATAAATAAATCAAATAAATAAATTTTTTAAAAGTAAATAATATCATTATATGAGCCTAGGTGACATCAGCAGGAAAAATGGGATAAGTTCATTTAAAAATCTTCTCCATAAAAGAATGAAGACGCTGGCAAGAATCAACAAAATCAAGTTTTTCAAAACTTGGAAATTAACCAAAGCAGTAAATACAGGGGACATTTATTCAAGAAAAACAGCTGAACCTCAGTAAGTATAGTCAGCTTTGTCCCATTTTAATTTTCCCAATTCCCATCCCTCAGATGGAGGTGGAAAGATCACTACGCTGTGGGTAGGGAGACCTCCTCCTCCCTGGCACAGAAGACTCATTAGAATTTAGACGTTCAACGTCCCCAGCTTCATTAGGGTCTTCCTACATGTCCCCTTCCCAACTTACAGGACCTCATTCTTTCCTAGTGAATATCCTCACTTTATCAGTACACACCCTCTGAGGCTGGGAGCTCAATTTGCATTGTAATTCCGCCAACTGCAGGATGGGGCTCTGTGTTTGACTTTTAGCAATTTCAGCCCCACGTACAAGGTCTCCTTCAGGGAACACACAGAAGCTTTTGGGTCATTTATGTGGTGTTTGAGCTGGGAATTCGAAGCCCTGAGCTCATCCTTTTCTTTCACCCACTTTGTCCAGTGACATTAGGAGCGACCAAACAACGTCATTATGTTCCTTAGTTTTCTACTACTGTTCGAAAGCATCGTGTATGGAGTCACTTAACTGCTTGGTTAGGAGGGTCCAGTGCAGATATCTTGCATGTTGCTATACAGAGTTCATATCATGGATTATCAGGGCTCTCTTTGCGGCTGGAAATAAAGGCATTGGCATCTTTAAATCTAATCAGATTAGGGAGCCAATTCCAGAAAACCCACAACCAACTCAGAAAATTCATCCTTAAGTTTCCATTCCTCTTCAACACTTCTGGTACCAAAATATGTATTATTCAGGGTTTTCCAGAGAAATCAAACCAATAAGATATCGATCCAATCAGATATAAATAAACAGATAGATAGATATTGATTGTGAGGTATTTGCTCACGTGATTTTGAAGACTGAGAAGCCCCATGATCTGCTGTCTGCAAGCTGGAGGCCCAGGAAAGTCGGTGGTGTGGTTCCAGTCCAAACTCAAAGGCTCTGAGGACCAGGGGATCCAATGGTCTGAGTCTGAAGAACTGAAAACCAGGAGCACTGATGCCTAAGGGCAGAGAAGAAGGATATCCCAGCTCAAGAAGAGAAAGCAAATCCACCCTTTCTCCACCTTTTTATTCCTCTGGGGCCCTCAGCAGATTAGGTGATGCCCATCCGCATTGGTGAGGGCAGTCTTCTTACTCTATGGATTCAAAAGCTAATCCCTTCCAGAAACATTCTCACAGATGCTTCCAGAAATAATGTTTTACCAGCTCCCTGGGCATCCCTTAGCCCAGTCAAGTTGATGCATAAAATTAACCATCACAATGTCTGTTGTGAAAAATGCTGATTCTTTCATACACAGAGGATTGTGTTTTCAAAAAGGAAATAAGCACCTTGTTGTGATATGGTTGCTGTTAATAATAATCACAAGTGAAAGATTTCCTTCCTGAGAGGAGGGTGGATCGGTCTTGAGGAGGCGCACAGGAAGAAGCCCTTGTGGCAAGACCCAGACTCCTCCATCTAAGTTCCCAGGCACTACTGGGATGGTGATTCATGAGGTTACCATGCAGACAGTGCCTCTGGAAGGCCACAGTAGTAAGCGAACTGCAGGAGGGGCAGGGCTGGGAGGATTCCTCACCTGCTGAGTCATAGGGGCCTGCGTGAGCATTGGAGGGCGACAGCAGGACCTTCCCAAGGCATGTGAGTACAGACTTGACCCCGGTTCTCAGACCTTGCTCCCCGTGGGCCCAAACAAACCTCTGCTGGAATTAGTGATGCAAAGCCCCCACCGCCAACCCCAATAAACGCAGAACCCCAGGCCCTCGTCTCTCCACCTTCCCACTCCCTATGACTTTGTCATGTGGCCCTAGGTGTGCCATGTAATTTCCAGGACCTGTAACTAATGCACCTTCCCCCCTCCCAGTTTTTCTGATACTTATGGCTGAGGGTGTCTTGCGATCATCATAAGAACCTCAAGGGCTGGTCCAGACCCAACACTGGTTATTGACAGGCTGAGACCAGCACAAAATGTCACCTCACAGCCTAAAGCACGGCCCATGAACTAGGCACAGTCTGCAAACACGTGGCGTTTGGACTTCCCTTAACTTGATTGTGAAAGCGTATAGAGTACATAAGAGCCAATGATGCCGTACAACTAAGGTGATATGATATTTTAGGGGCAACTGGAGCAATTTGAAAGAGATGTGCTTCTAGATTGAATACACAGCTATTACATACGATTTACCCCTCCATTTGTTACTCATTTGTGTCTTATACTAATATGAGTATATACTTGCTTAGGAATAACAAAGTGTTTCCCGAAGAATCTTTCTAGGGACCTCCCTGGTGGTCTGGTGGTTAAGACCTCACCTTCCAATGCAGGGGGCGGTGGGTTAGATCCCTGGTCAGGGAGCTAAGATCCCACATGCCTTGTGGCCAAAAAACCAAAACATGAAACAGAAGCCATATTGTAACAAATTCAATAAAGACTTTAAAAATTGTCCACATCAAAAAAAAAAAAATCTTTAAAAGAATCTTTCTACCCTGCTGCTGGTTTCCTATTTGAAAACACAACCCTCTGTATATAAGAAAGTAATCATTTTTCACAGCAATGAATGTTGGAAACATGACCCTCCCACAGATGAGGTCATAAAAGATGATAATTGAATACAGTAGTGGTGGCTGCCTGGATCAGGCTCCAAGCATGGCTATTTGGGTTCACAAGGAGAGCTGCCGTATTCCTCACACTGCTTTTAGCATTTGTATGCTTGTCAAGGGCATCACCATCACTTGACTTTTCTTGGGCTCACAGAGTAGTATTCCATCATCGCCCACATCTAACAAGTTGAAAAGGCTGGCTTAGTGGAATTTGCTCAGGGTTATACACTATATAAACATATATAAATAGCATGTTTGGGGAGAAAATCCCCCTGTCTCCTTCTTCCAAGTGTTGTAGGTACAAGATCACTGCTCACAACAGAAAGTGAATGAGGGATGGAATTACCACTCGACAACAAAAAGAAACGAACCGCTGATATATATCACAATTTGGATGAGTCTCGAAAACACCATGCTGAACAAAAGAAGCCCGACACACAAAGAGTACAATTTAGTTTCTTTGACATTCTAGGAAAGGCAAAACTAGAATGACAGGAAGCTTATCAGCTTCTGCCTATTGCTGGGGGCTGGGGGAATTGACTGCAAATGGGCTGAGGGAACCTCGTGGGATGATAAAAATAGTCAATGTCTCAGAAGTCACATGGTGTGTGCATTTGTCTAAACCATGGTCACATGGGTGTATACATTTGTAAAAACTCATTGAGTACATTTAATTAGTATGTAAGTATTGGTATGTAAGTATACCTCAACAAAACTGATTGACAAAATCACACTTTTGAGGTGGGTTCAAAGCACAGCATTGCCTCTCATACGTATAATTCGACTACATGAGAATAATAAAAACTTGGGGGAAAAAAGACAGAAAACAAATGAGCAAGATACTTGAATGGATGCCCTCATCCACATTCTAAGAGAAAATTAATTAGAATCAATTTGACTTGTAATATAAGTGGCACAAGTACAAACAAAAAAATGTACCATTGAGTCACTGTATTTTTGGGGATCTTCATGATTTGCCAAATAAATGGCAAACTGAAAATGAACCTAATTTTTTGAAGCCTTGTTCCAACTTCATAATATTTTATCCTCCCAGAAGTTTCAACCTAATAGTAATATTTGAAATTATGTTTATTTTTGTTTTTTAAGCTATGAATCAATATTTTTTCTCTGATAGTTTGCACATGTGCCTAAGTACCATCAGATTATCACATGAATAAAACATTAGAAGAAAAAAAGATGCACTGATCTTAAAGAATTGTTACTTTACAGACCACCCAAAAATATCTGAGCATTTTTTTCCAAGAAGCAAAATTAAGAGCAAATCCATCCATCAGGTGCCATTATAACACATGTGTTAAAAGGAAAGCATTCTTGACACATCTTTTAAAAGTCAGTTAGTGAAGAATTGGTCAGAGTGCTTTTCAATCCACGCTGTGGTCTTAACTCCCCCTTTGGACTATGTGAACAGTCAAGCAGGTCTCACTTTTTTTTTTTTTTTTTTTTTGGTGGTACGCGGGCCTCTCACTGTTGTGGCCTCTCCTGTTGCGGAGCACAGGCTCCGGACGCGCAGGCTCAGCGGCCATGGCTCACGGGCCCAGCCGCTCCGCGGCATGTGGGATCTTCCCAGACCAGGGCACGAACCCGTGTCCCCTGCATCGGCAGGCGGACTCTCAACCACTGCACCACCAGGGAAGCCCAACAGGTCTCATTTTTTTTCCAGCCACTCTTAGATAATAAAAATCCTTCCTAAGTCTAGTCACCATCAGTCTAGTTTTAGTAATGAAAATGTCTAGTTCTGGGTGAGAGTCAACCTTGAAGCTCAGTTCAAGGTCACAGCTCCTTCCTCCCCTCAGCTCCAGCCTATTACAGACCGGACACCTATTATGGAGAATGGAGGAGCACAGTCAGCCCCTGGTTTCTTTCCCCACCATAGGCTTGTCCTTCTCCTCTACTCCCTCGCTAGGCCACCAGTGGCTCTTCTGGCTTTGGGTAGAGGAGCGGACTGAACACAGGCACAGCAGAGGTCCCAGCTGACTGATACTGTCGGACATTGGTGGCTGATTGATGCTGACTCTCTTACGGGGGCCAAGGGTCCTTCTGGGAGGATGCTCTAAGTTTAACACCTCCTCTCTGGCTCTCAGTATAAAAGATGCCCCTTGACTTTGGTCTCCTATGGCACCCTCGTGACAGACAGGAGGGGGAGTCATCCCTAGATAAGACACGTAAAATATTTTTCTGGAAAGCTGAAAACGGATACAAAGATCTGATAGAAAAAAACAGAGTTGAAGATGTCACAGCCATGGGGAAGACTAGGGTGGGGTAGAGAATCAACTCGCTCTGGCAGGCACTGTCTCAGAAATATCCAGAAATGGAGCTGGTAGGGAAGGTGTAGGACAGGAACAAGAGGTAGAGCTTAAAAAAACAAACAAAAAACCCGGCGAATAATCGGAAGACGATTAAAGTTTTCATCCTTCGGTTCTCACCAGCACTCCTCCAACCTCATGCACTGAAAAGTGAGGCAATCGGGCCAACCGCTAAAGAAGTCTTTACACAAGTGCTAAAATGCATGTTGGAAGAGAGCTGGGGTGCCAGGCTTACCCTGCCGAGTGAGCCTCCGCACCCTGGCAGTGGGCACGTCGGCAGGAAGAACGGCTCTCCGCAGCTTCAGCCTAAAATGAAGGCCTAGAAAACGCAGCATGAAGGGCTTCCATTAGATTTTCTACTTCATTAAACGTGAAAGGGCAACAAGGGCCCACCAAGCTTTTGAAGAAAACCAACAGTCTAGGTCAATGAGGAAGAATTAAATAAATAACGTTCATGAATATTTTAGCATTTAGTGAGTTATAAGTGACTGAAAAACCATCTCAAATTGGCTAATGCAACAAATACACAAGCCTACAAACAAACAAGCATCTGTATTACTGTATTAGTTTTCTAGGGCTGCCGTAACCAAGTACCACAGACTGAGCGACTTAAGAGAAATTTATTTTCGCAGAGTTCTGGAGGCTACAAGTCTGAGATCAAGGTGTCAACAGGGCTGGTTCCTTCTGGGGCCTCCCTTCTCGGCTTGAAGATGGCTAGATGGCTAACCTCTCTCCCTGTGTCTTCACTTGGTCTTCTCTCTGTGCATGTCTGTGTCCTATTCTCCTCGTCATATGGACACCAGTCATATTGGATTAGGGTCCACCCTTATGACCCCATTTTAACTTAATCACCTCTTTAAAGACTCTATCTCCAAATACAGTCATATTCTGAGGTGCTGGAAGCTAAGACTTCAACATATAAATTTTGCAGGGACACAGTTCAGCCCATAACACACATTTGCTCAATTAACTGCAAATACTAGGTCAGCGGGAGCTGGAGGCACAGCTAGATTCATGACTCCAATGGTGGCCTCAGGAGCATGGACTGAGTGTATCATATCTTAAACTTAGAATAGGCATACGGGTTAGTTTAAAAGTGATCCATCTCAAAAAAAAAAAAAAAGTGATCCATCTCTTAAAAAAAATTAACAACTGATAACGTACGTCGAACCTATTCTAAATTTAACCATTTGTTTTTAAAACTCCATCTCATTTGGCCATCACTTCTTACAGCACAGCTTCACCCAGCTGATTTTATCATTCTTCCCATTTGCACTCACTCTTCCTTGGATTGCAGACACAGGGGTTCTCATTCATAAATCTGGCCGCCATGACAGCAGGGCAGATACAATCGTGATCATGTGATCACCTTGCGGAGGAGCATGCCTTGTTTCTGTTGCCACTAGGGAGGGTGTGCAGAGTAGGGAGTATGGAGGGGTGGGCAAGGATGTTGGTGCCTATCAGGACCTTTTGAGTCCTAAGTCTCGAGAGTAGAAACAAAGCAAAAGAAAAGAAGTGGATCTTCTCAGAGCTCCTGACCTTGGGCGAGGCCCATCTTAACATACCACCTTTGGCTGGAAATCACTTCTGGTTTTCCTGATTTGTTTCATACCACCCTATAAGAGAAACCTATGCTTGCAAATTAAGAAGATGCTATGTTTAAAACCAAATAAAAATAATCAATTATAATGACTGGGACTGACCCAGGAGATGGATACACTTAAGAAATCATGGTATCCCTTCTAAACAGCACCTGAGGACACATTTTAATATGTTTCTACGATACCTTGTTCTCTAAATTTGGTGCCTCTTTAACAGCTCTCATGATGACTGGCTTAGGTCATCTATACACAAGTGAATTCCAAAGTGTTTCAGGAAACTAAGCAATCAAAACTGACCAATTTAAAAGATGTGAAGGGGCACTATTGATTGTTTAAAATGCTATTTTCAAGGGTTTCCTGACAGTTTTAGTGATAGATGGAAGAATGTGAAGTTTATCCTTTAGCAGAAAAATGGATTATATGCAAGAGGGCAGAGTAAATGTTGTTTTCTTGATTTCCAAACTCATCCTAAACTGTCTTCTTCTCCATTCTTCTTTTAACTAAAGGAGTTTAATTATTTAAGAAGGAAAAAGTGAATATACATCACCACATGTTCCTCTATATTTGCCTTGCCGTAAGTGGCATACAAGGTAAAATAAAATATAATTCATACTATTCTAAATCAAGGAGTTTCTGTAATAATTAGTAGACTAGGTTAAGTAATTAAGTATGAAACTTTGACTTTGGCTATGGAGGTTTCTCGATTCAATGCTCCAGCTGTTCTACTTTCCATTTTAGGCTTCTGTTAATGAGACGCAATTTATGCTGAATACTATAACGCTGATAGTAGAAAAAAATCAAACTATAAATTCTTATTTTCTAAATAGAATATTATAATTATTATAATTTTATATTGTAATTCTAAATAGAATATTATAATTTTATATTTAAGAAATTCATGTGATCATCTAATTTCATCCTAGATTCTACTAAATAGTATTAGTAAGCTCAAAATTACATATACTGTCTTCTAGTTGTCAAACTACATATTACTTATCAGATTCTAAAAATACAAGGAAACTGTCTTTTTCCTTCTAATAGAAATCATATTTTTATATTGTTCATTATACTGTCTTGTTTCTATGCATCTGCATTGACATAATACATATATCTAAAGCGTATCTGGTTGGTATTAATATGTTGTATTACGTGCCTAAGTATAAGGTAGGAGACTGGGCAATATGTAACTCTTACACTGGCTGTATTCTCTGAGTGATTCTAAAATGGCAACATACTCTGCAGCTTCCTAAACTGTATTTATTTCCTATTGTAATGTGTTCAGAGGAAGCCACCTACCATGGTAAAAACATCTCTTTTCATATTCCATGCAGCGCAAATGGGGGAAATCACCAACATTTAATGGGCTTAGTATACTTTCAGCCTTTTTTTCCCCAGTTAAATTGAAGAATGGCCCTGCTTGCAAAATTCAGAATGTCAGGGAAGAAATATGAAGTACCATCTGTTCTAAATAAAAGAAATGCTGATTGATAACTTGATTCATGTAAAGATAATGGAATCTTGAATCCTTTTATGGTTTCTTTAGATTTGAAGGTCATTGAAATATTTCTGCTACCTGTAACTTATACTGTATATTTACAGAAACATAAAGAGTCATTCCAGTTAGTCTGTATTTGTTTCTTGTATGCTGGATACATACCCTTCTTAAGAGATCATTCATTTTATTTTAAATTTAGAAACACCAGTTTGTTTTTTTTTAAATAAACTTCTTATATTGAAATACTATTAGATACACAGGGAAGCTGCAAAGAGAGTACAGACAGTTCTCACATACCATTCAGCATCCCCCATTAATATCGTACATGACCATGGTACATCTGTCCAAACTCAGAAACTGACACTGGAACATTAACTGAAGTTCCGACTTCATTCAGATTCTAGCAGTTTTTCCTTTAATGCCCATTTTCTGTTCGAGGATTCAATGCAGGATATCACATTAGATTTGGTTCTCATGTCTCCCCAGTTTCCTCTGATCCGTGACAGTTTCTCGGTCTTTCTCTGTTATTTATGACCTTCACAGTCTTGAGGAGTGCTTTCAGGCATCCCGTAGAATGTCCCCCAAGATAGTGTGATGTTTGCTCATGATCACACTGGTGTCAAGGGCCTTGGGGAAGACCACCACAGAGGTGAAGTGCCCTGCTTATCACTTCATATCAGGTACGTGATGTCAATATGACTTTATTCATGATGCTGGCATTTATCACTTGGTTAAGGTGGGGTTTGCCAGGTTTCTCCACGCTAGAATTATTGCTTTAACCTGGCCCTATTCTATTCTTTGGAAGCAAATCACTAAGTCCAACCCACTTTCAGTGGAGCTGGAGGTGAACAGGACAGGTCCACCTCCTTGAAGGGGGATTATCTACATATATTACTTGGGTATTTCAGTAAGTAGAAACTTCCTTACATTCATTTATTTATTCAATTATTTATGTGTATTAGTATGACAAATATATATTTATTTTATATCTTGGGTTATAATCCAACACAATGTTATTTATTTTGTTGCTGGAATTATTTCAGTTTTGGACATGGAAAAGTCTTTCTGGTTGACTCCTGCATCGCCTTGACATAACTCCATCCTTTTGTTTTCTGAACATTTCCTTACTTTCTCATAATACAATATCTCCAGGCTCATTTTGTATTTTCTCTGCCCTATTGCTAGACTCTTATTTCTCTAAGGACCCCTGCTTCCTTGTAAGAGAATGGTCTGAGCATAGTGACTTCTTCCCAGAGAAAAGAAGAGTAACTTTGACTGATGAAGCTTGTCAAACACATTCTTAGCCAGGTGATCAACGTCACTATCACCAAATTAAGTCATACCTGGATATTATGTGATGTATAATATAATGGCATCTCACCTCTCTGATCTTACCCAAAACACACAACCCCTGTCTAATCATAAGGAAAACATCAGATAAATCCTAATTGAGGAACATTCTACAAAATACTTGACCAGTATCCCTAAAAACTAAAAATGTCACCAAAACCAGGAAAAGCCTAAGAAACTGTCACAGCCAAGAGCAGCCTAAGGAGACACGACTATTAAATGAATACAGTATCCTGGGTGGGATCCCAGAACAGAAAAAGTACATTAAGTAAAACCTAAGGGAATCTGAATAAAACATGGACTTTATTTAATAAAAATGTATCAATATCAGTTTTTAATTGTAACAAACGTACCCTACGACCATAAGATGTTAACAACAGGGGAAACTGAATGAAGGCTATATGGAGACTCTCTGTACTATCTTCACAAGTTGCCTGTATATCTAAAATTGTTTTTAAAAACTAAAGTTTCTTTTCAAAAGGTATACAATGAATGACTTGAGAGCAAACACTGAAGAACTCTCTGACACTTTATCCATTGAATGATCAACACAGCAGGTAAATGGATCGGAGTGTCACAGGATGACTTACCATGAATAGGCTACTAAAGGTTTCTCTACAAGTTTGAATTTACCCGAAAGTTTATCCAAACAACTTTTACAATTCTCTTATTAAGAGTAGAATCCATTCTATTCACTTATTCATTTATTTGTCAAATTTTAGAAAGCGTGGTATTGAAAGACCTCACATAGGCACAGGCATTGCTGGGTACGAGTGAACTGCAACAGTGCGTGCTCTCTCACCCCCAAGAAAAACTCCCTAAAGAGGAAGGGACAAATGTTCCCAGGAGTCAGGTAAGTAGCAGACACAGGAGACCGTCCCATAGCCTAGGGTTGTCTAGGAGCAGCAATGAGATGTTGCAGTTAAGAAAATGCTGCAAAGTAGAACTATATTTCTAAGCGGAGATCACGATTCCCAGTAGGAGTAATTACAATACCATTATTCTTATTAAATGTTTCAGACTTTACGCTGGATATTAAATAGGAACAAGATGGCTATTTCCATGAAGCCAGGTTGGCTAAAGCCCAGCTATTCTGAACAGGCAGCATTATATTTATGTCAATATGTTTAACTCCTCTGAAAATTCCAAGAAACACAGTGTGTTTCAGAGTGTCCCATACTTTACTTGTCCACACATTTGAAAAGGGGCTCACTGCCATTTTGTCACCACAGTCTGGAACTGAGACAGCAGGCCCACTGCCCAGGATGGAGGCACAGGTGGAGAGGGGATGGGCCAGCACGGGAAGACCCACCTTCCCCAGTCGTCTCCTTCTGCACATTTTACTCTTGCTGCCTGTGGTCTGAAGAACATCTGAGGCTCCAAGGCACTGATAACCCTAATTTCTTGTGCCAGATGACAGGTGAGGGACCAGCCTTTCAATGCCTGGAGCAGGGAAGAAAATTCCAGAACTGGCACATCTTACTGTGAGTAGGTCCAACAGTCAGAGCACAGTCCTAGGAGAAGGATGGCAGGACCACAAGTTTCACCAGTCCTCGGGGCCAGGAGCCACTTAGAATGTTCTCTAACTCCCGCCTACCTGACACGTCCTATGGAAAGGAGATAGAGAAACAGCCCTCATACCCCAAGAGAGCATGGGCTGCCCTGATGCAAGAAAGGGGCACTGGTGACCCCATGCCAAGAGACCCGGTCCCATGGCAACAAGCTTCTATTCAACTCCTTTCTGTTGATCTGGGCTGCCAGCAACCACAGAGACTCTCATCTCCATTCTGATGGCTCTGTTTTATCATGTAAACCACTCTTCTTTTAACCATTTCCTCTGGCACCTAAACGCCAGCTGGTGCATTCCTGCCAGAAAAATTGGCTTAGAGCATAAAACCCAACCTTCATGAATACCTAAAATGCTTCCTCAAATGTGTGCTACTTCCTGAGTAGCAATGACTATCTTGGTCACCCTCTGGCTCTCTGATCATGAAAGCATGTTTAAATCATCTCCCTGTCCTGGGAATACTAGTTTCCATTCCACGTGACATCAACGGGGAAAATTTTCTCTATTTCTACACAGTCACTAAAAAACAACAGAACCTCACATACAGCAATTGTGTATTTTGCAGTCTTAATCGAAGAATTAGGATTTGGGAGGAACAGAGAATGGGATACATATAGGAATGAAAACGCAACTTCAAATTGAATACCAGTCACCCACATTCTCAAAATATTCTTCTGTGATGTAAAAAATTAAGAAACAGAAACTTCAATTAAGTAGAATTGGGAAACCAGAAGGGGAAGTTCTCATGCCCTGTGAAGAAGACAGCAGAGTCCAACAGGAAGAAGAAAGACTCTTCTTCTTCATTGGCAAGGACTCAGGCAATGAAAAGCCATAGACTCTTCGTTTACTCTGCCCCGCCCCTAACTTCCTATTCCCCTCTATAAGAGCATTTCCTTCCTTGCCATGGAATAAACCCACCTTTGCTGAAGGTGGGTTTATATGGCAGTCTAGTTTAGGTCAACAATGACTTTTACTAGGAATTTTCCCTGTTTCACCCCCATCTAGTTCCTTAGACTTTAGCCATCTGGGTGGCTTCTCTCAATTCATTTATTCTTCTGTACTTCTCCTCACGCCCTTATGGCCCCTAATAATTTTAAATTATTTGCAGTAGCTGAAGGGCTGCCATGTTGTGTTCCCCGGAGACTACAGCCAAACTGTGATGCAAATGGCTGTAGATATGCCCAGAGCCCCCTGTGCAAGAAAACAGAAAACCCTCTGCCTTTGAGAAGAATGGTCCATGTAATAGGCATTCTCTCCATCCTTTACACTCTCATTACTGTTTTTAGGAGACACATCTCTCAGGGACTACAAAGAGACATTTGAAAGGTTTGGCAACAATAACTTTCTTCCCCAGTTGTCCAGGGAAAGGCTATTTCCCTTCCTGCCTTTCCTGGAGAACTACTGCCCTTTTCACATTAGTACCCACTGAAAGACAACTTTCATTAAGAGACACAAAGAGAAGGTCAAGATTTGCCAAATACCCTCTTCTCCATCATCTTTCTAAAATGTAATTGGGATAGTCGTATATAATGATGAGAAGTTCTTCAAAATAAAGAGGGGTTTTGAAACTGTGTTACATGGCTAAATCATAATATTATTTTTCACTCATTAAAAATGAATTAGGGAAAATGAGTAGATTAAACACACAGACCATACATTCATTCATAATTGATTGTTAGAGCAAAGTGGAAATCAAACCAACAATTAATGCATTTAAACCTAACTGTAAATCTACTCTTTCTGAAAATTATTTTATATTTGGTTATATGGTGACTTTTCAGGTATGTTAGTAATAGAAAATACTTTATGTTTCTACTTAGCTTTTCTAATGAAGTAGACCATCTACAAATACATACTAGAAAATATTTCAACAAAGTATACAAATTCAATGGAAAAATCACCAAGTCATCTGTTTAAAAAGGTATCTGGCATATTTTTCTAACACAGAGAAATAAATGTCTGCTAACATATCAGTCAACTAATTTGAGACAGATGATTTATTTTACCTCTTACTGGAATTCTGTATAAAGGATTTTAGAACACACGCTGCATCTTCAGAAAACTAAAGAGCTGGCCCCTGAGTTTTTCTTACTTCCTGTCAGAAGCACCTAGATTTGTAACATCAGTTATGTCATGGTTTTAGGCCAAAATTCCTTGGAATGCCTAATTTGAAACTAAATGATTTTATTTTATGGCACAAAAAGGTTGTTTACCTCCCTTTTTCTGACTGTAGTCCAATTTACATTCTACATAATAGACCAACCATCTTTATTGGAAGGAACTCAGTCAGAAAAATCCCTAATGAAAGTGTTTACCACATAACTGTTGGGCATAAGTGCTGACTTGTAAAGGACAGTCTCTAATGTGTGGGAAGCACTTGCCTCTTTTATTAGTATAACTTTGGCATTTTATAAAAATGCTGTTTTTATTACTGTGAATAAGCCTTTCAGTAACTCATGCAGACAATTTTAAGGGCTGGTGTTGTATGGATTTTCAAGCCATATATGTGTGTGTGTATATATATATATTTATATTTTAATAAGGATATTTGTATACTTCTGTATTTTGACTAATTCTATATGTTTCTATATATTCTATATTTTTACTCACACCTTAGTTTTCTATCAATACCTGTGTAGAATCAAGTTTAAAATGAAGCTGAAGAGAAGGAGGACATAATTTTGAACACATTCATAAAAATGTCAAGGTCAATGGCTAAATGTTATTTTAAACTATCACGGAATGCCAAATACTACTCTTTTTTTATCTTTATATCTAAAAATATATGATCCATGTAGTAGCTGCTGATTGAGAGTTTTGAAAAACAGGTGAAGAGGCCAAGTGGTGGGACTTGTCGATAAATCCCCTGATTTATCAAGGGACTACAGTTCTCCATCAAAAGATAGCAAAGCTAAGCATTCACATTTGCAACAAACAGTCCCTAGCTAGTTATGGAATGGTGATAGAGATAAGTGTTCAAAGAATGAACATCATTCACTCACAAGGGTATTTTATCTCTTAAGCAAAATCTTCACATGCTCCTTTTCTTACACCGCCCTTTCCAACTCTGTGGACTGACCTGAATGAAAAGCAGTGGAATTAAGTGGAGTCTTACTGAGAAAAGGCAAATACCAGAAAGGAGAAGTAGTTGCAGCTACAGGCACAGGATAAGTAAAATACCCATTAACAGAGCTTGCAACACATTCAGCCATAAGCTGGTAGTTAGAGTGTGAAATGGGTTAAAGAGACAAACACTATTGAAGGGCACACAATTCTAACAAAACAGTTTGCACAAATAACAATTTAGATGTGAATACCCAAGTGCCACAGCTCTTTGCACTATTCAGCTGATCCTCTCCCCAATCTGAGCCCTACATCTATGTTCACAGGACCATGGAGGGGCTCATAAGAACCCACTGACAAAATCCACCTTCATGATGACTCGCTCCTCTGGGGTGGCTCAAAAGAACTATTCCCATTGTAGTAGTGATATGCACAGATTTTCATTGGGCACAAGTTGCAATATCCAGACTTGGACGATTTCAGACAGGGTTTCCTCTCCTACGTGAATGTGAAAATCCCCACGGTCAGAGAACTTTGCTACTTAGAGTATTATCATACTGTCTTTCATCTTCAAATGTCACTGGAATGGATGTGTAAAAAATTAATAAACAGAAGCCTCAATTAAATAGACTTGGGAAACCAGAAGGGGGAACTCTCATGCCCTGTGAAGATAGCAGAGCCCAAGAGGAAGAAGAAAGATTCCTCTTTGCTGGCAAAGACTCAGCCTATGAAAAGCCATGGGCTCCTTGTTTATTCTGGCCCTCCCGACTTCCTACTCCCCTCTATAAGTGTTCTCCTTCCCTTCCCAGCAGGGACTCTCAGAGCCACGGTTCTTCCATGCTCTCAGTACTGCCTTTTTATTTATTTTTTTATCACCTGTTAGCCTGAAATCCTCTCTTGATCCAGAAAAAAATCCATCTTTGCTGGAGAAATACCTGACAATCTATTTGTTTCAGGCCAACAGATAATAAAATAGGCAGTACTGTCGATGAGAGGGAAATGATTCTAGGTGGAGGAAACAGCTGTGATGAAGCCCTGAGGGCATGGAAGAACTTGGTGTTTTCAAAGGCATCCAGTATAGACAGGGAGTACTGAGCACTAAGGAAAGCGGAACAATTCCCGTTGGACACTGAAGAATGCTTCCAGTCATATACATCTCGAATTTCATTATTTACAACCAAGATAAAAATAAATGTTTCATCTCTGTTTTTTTAAGATGCAATTTTAAAAATGAAAATTAAAAACAAATAAGGGGAGTAAGGTAACGCTAACAAACATTGTAAAACCTTAGAGTTGTTGAAGTGAGTAACTAATTCCTGGTTTGTTTGTGTTTTTCCTGGTTCGCCGGCCTCTCACTGTTGTAGCCTCTCTCGTTGCGGAGCACAGGCTCCGGACGCGCAGGCCCAGCGGCCATGGCTCACAGGCCCAGCCGCTCCACGGTGCGTGGGATCTTCCTGGACCGGGGCACGAACCCGTGTCCCCTGCATCGGCAGGCGGACTCTCAACCACTGCGCCACCAGGGAAGCCCTAATTCCTGGTTTTTAAATAACCAGCCCAGGCTACATGTGATACACATTTCTAACTGGGGCTGGTGATGTTAGGAAGCATACTTTGACTCTATACGAGGCATTCCCAACATGTGTCCTGTAGAATGCTGATTTTAAAAAGTTGTTAACTGGAAATGTGGGAAGGAATTCCAAGGCCAAATTTTGCTCAATATAAACAAAAAAAAAATTGCAGATCTTTCAACATGGAAATATACATTATATATGAATCATTATACAATTTGTGTGGCCACTGCCCCCTCATTTTCCTGAACTACCTTGGAGCACTGAGCTTCAGGGGACAAAATTTGGTCATTGCTGCTACTGGAGACTCTAGACTCTACAATAATAAATCTCCCTTGGTTCTTGTTAGCCTATTATAAAATATTGTTTCTTTTCATGTATTTTCCATTAAAATAATTATGAAAGCCTTAATCTTAAAGAAATAAAATGGGCTATTTATTCTGTTAAGCAAAGGAGATTAATTTGATGGCTTTATTTTGGATTTTATTGCTAGCTGAGGTTTTATACCTGGATGTTGAAGCTGCATAACCTGACCAAAAGAAAATTAGAAATGTAAACCGTCAGGAAAATCTTCTCCCACAACTTTTAGACGTTCTACTGTGATCTGAGGTCCTTTGGATCAACCAAACTGGTATTTACTTGAACTATATCAAATGCCACATTAATTTGGCCTTATTTCATGGAATCAATGATTGTCTAAAACAATCACATAACCTCAAAAGAGAAAGTAGATGATTCAAATACTGTAATTCTGAGAGATATGGATGCATTTTTAATAGCTTTTTATTTTGAAATTGTGTAACACTCACAAGAAAAGTAGTACTTGCAAAAGTAGTTACAAAGAGTTCCTGGGTACCCTTCATCCAGCTTCCCCCAATGATAATATAACATATTGTCAAAAACAGGAACCTGATGGTGCTATAATACTATTTACTCAAGTATAGACTTCATTTGGATTTCAGTAGCTTTTACACACACTTCGTGTGTGTGTGTGTGTGTGTGTGTGTGTGTGTGTGTGTGGTGGGGTGGTGGTGGATATCTTTTAAGGAAGGATTTTTCCCAGGGAGTTTTCAAAAAAGACAGCTGCCTAAGCAAGCTAATTAGATATCCACTGCTAACAATCTTGACCTCAGTTAGGTGAAGGATTCCTAATTAAATCATTACAGGCTTTTGTGTTAAATGGTAATTGGATGCCTAAAAGTTCTTCACAATTATATCATATTAACAAGAATGTATTTGCATTTTTAATGCTTTATTGACTTCCAATTCAGGACAGGGCTGTTAGTTCCTTCTTACCATGCCATTGAAGGCTTTACAAACTGTTCTTTAGGGTTGACAAGCTTATGGAATGGGTTAAAAAAACAACCAAGTGGGCTTCCCTGGTGGCGCAGTGGTTGAGAGTCCGCCTGCCGATGCAGGGGACACGGGTTCGTGCCCCGGTCCGGGAAGATGCCACATGCTGCGGAGCGGCTGGGCCCGTGAGCCATGGCCGCTGAGCCCGCGCGTCCGGAGCCTGTGCTCCGCAACGGGAGAGGCCACAACAGTGAGAGGCCCACGTACCGCAAAAAACAAAAGAAAAAAACAACCAAGTTTGTGACCCACTCAGGGTTTTACCCACTGCCGTATTTTAGCTACTCCTTCCCACAATTACCACCGTCTATTTAAATACAAATTTGTGGGTAGGAAGACAGAGAACAGAGTAAAACTGAGCACACTCCCTTTCTTTTAAAATGTTTATACCATAGAGCATCGTTTCTCCAGATTCAGGCCTATTTTTCAGAGGCAACTGTTAGTTGGCTTGACTAATTTGGCTGCACACATAAAATCTTTAGGTTTCAATTATGTTTCATATCTATGTATGTAACATGAATTTGTGATCAATAATGATCACCTGTGTTTATAGGGCTATAGCACATGACCTTTAATATCATTTTGTCCATTGATTTCTCTAAAATATTTACCCAGATCTGTTGACAATACTTGTTTTCATTTATTGATTCATCTCTTGTACTGGCTTTTCCCAACCCACTGAAAAACATTTGTACAATGTGGTAAAAACAAGACTAAAAAAAAAAAAAAACTCAATGTCTACCTACTTTACAATCAACCATGGGCCTAATCATTAATATCTCCCAGGAGTTCGTTAAGTTTGTTAAATGATAAAAGCTACATTAAAACAATCATTAGAGTTTTTTTTAAAGGAATATCTTTGTAAACGTGCCATGGACAAAATAGTTTTTTTGAAAACAGCCATCATTCTTACCTAACGTTTCATTTAGCTGAACACACATTTTAATTAATCAAGCACATACCATATGATCCAGCAACCCCACTCCTGGGCATATATCTGGAGAAAAGCATGATTCAAAAGGATACATGCACACCAATGTTCATTGCAGCACTATTTATAATAGCCAGGACATGGAAGCAGCCTAAATGTCCATCAATGGAGGAATGGACAAAGAAGATGTAATATTTATATACATACAATGGAATACTCAGCCATACAAAAGAAAGAAAAAAAATGCCATTTGCAGAGACATGGATCGACCAAGAGATTGCCATACTGAGTGAAGTAGGTCAGACAAAGACAAATATCTGATATCGTTTATATGTAGAATCTAAAAAAAGGGTACAAATGAACCTATTTACAAAACAGAACTTGAGTCACAGATGTAGAAAACAAACTTATGGTTACCAAGGGAGAAAGCGGGGGAGGGATAAATTGGAAGATTGGGATTGACGCATACACACTACTATATATAAAATAGATAACTAATAAGAACCTACTGTATAGCACAGGGAACTCTATTCAATACTCTGTAATGGCCTATATGGGAATAGAATCTACAAAAGAGTGGATATTTGTATACGTATAACTGACTCACTTTGCTGTACCGCAGAAACTAACACAACATTGTAAATCAACTATACGCCAATAAACAATTAATTAAAAAGTAAAAAAGAAATCAAGCATAAAGGTAATGCTAACTTTTCTGCTGTCATACAATATCAAAGATAGAAATAATGTAACAGCCTAATGAAAAGTCTGCCCCAGGTTATGTATTTCAAGTTTCTAGCATTATTTACGGGAATATAAATTTTTTTCAAAGTATTCAGATATGATTAGAAGTGAACAATTATTCAGATATAATTGTAAGTGAATGATAATAAAAACAAACCAACCAGCAAACATATTCCTCCAGAAGCATGTCATGGCAAAAGGTCCAGAGAATTCAGCCAACGCACAGAATGATCTTACCTCTTTTCTCCCACTAAAGAACAGAACAGACTGGCTAGAAAAATGTTTAAGTTTTCACATAGTACTTCATTTCTCTGTTTCATTGTACTAGATGCACTAAGACTCCTCTACAAATTCAAGTCCTTGGAAAGTACTTTAAACTATCTAGTGCTGGTAGTAAAGTATTAATCTATAAAAAAAATCAACATTCCTATTGATATGTTCATGTTTCTCTGGTCTGCTCTTTCTGATCATTTATATAGTCAAATCCCCTTATAAAACCTTGTGTCATGCATTCACCTACATGAGGAATGGTTCACTTAAATAATCCTATGTTTCTCGTAATGAAATGGGAGGACTGAAATACTTCAGACATAGTACAGCTGAACCCATAATGGAGTCATAATGCAAATGTTAATTATTTTTCCAAGTTTTATGGTAATAACATGGGCTTCTGTATTTTTTGCAAATAATTTACACTTCACTACTTTTACCAAATGTATGATTGAGCAGTTACTATGAGAAGTTTCACAAAGTAATTTTCCATTGAGTGGTTTTATCCCAGGTCTACCCGAATTGAAGCATCATCAAAGTGTCCCAGGCTCTTTTACGAGTCTCCTCAGATCTGCTCAGCTCACCTGGCCTTGTTTTGCAGCCTAAAGGGCCCCAGGAATGACTTGTACCATCCTTGTAGTCTTAAATATCATCACATCCTAAACCACAGGCTGTGTAGTGCTCCCCAGAGATAAAGCCTGGTCTGTGCCATAGCGTGCATACTGTCTGATATCTTTCATGTTTTCCAACTCTCTGAATCTCTATACCACGCCTGCATAATTTCTTCAGATTTTTTATACCTAACCGTACTTCTGTTTTCAACTGTCTAATCTTTTTTTTTCAACTCACCCATTTCATTTTTAATTTCACTGATATCTTTTTTCAATATGCTTTTTCCATTTCTAAGAAGCTCATCGTTTTCCCAAATGCGCTTTGTCTTTTTTAAAAAATTAGTGGTTTCCCTAGATTTTATAATATACATTTACAACTAATTTAAGCACACTTCAAATAACACTATACTGTCTCACGGATAGTGCAAATACCTTATAAAAGATGATTCCCCATTCCTTCCCCCCATCCCCTAAAACACTGCTGTCATTTATTTCACTTATCCGTATCAATTAGATCAATTAAGAACAGACAAGATTTTATTTTATCTTCATTTCTCCTTTCTCCAGTGCTTTGCCTTTCTTTATGTAGGTCCAAGTTTCTTTTTCCTGAAAAATTTCTTTTACTGTTTCTTGCAGGGCCGGTTTGCTGGCAATGCGTTCTTTGTTGTAGTTTGTCTGAGAAAATCTTTATTTCTCTTTCCTTCTTGAAGGATAACTTCTCTGGATACAGAATTCTATCTGGTGTGTTTTGTTTTGATTTTTTCTTTCAGCACTTCAAATATTGCACGCAGTCTTCTTGCTTGCACGGTTTGCTGAGAAGAAGTCCACAGTAGTTCTTACCCTTGTTCCTCTAGAGGTAAGGTGATATCTTTCTGCCCCCAGCTTCTTTTAAGATTTTATCTTTGTCTTAGTTTTTCTGCAGTTTAAACGTGATTTACGTAGGTGTAGATTTTAGTATTCTCTGAGGTTCCTGGAACTGTGGTTTGGTGTCTAATTAATTTTGGAAATGTCTTGGCTGTTACTACATTAAATATTTCTGTTTCGTTCTTTTATATCTTTGTGGTATTCTGATTAATCTCATATTATCCTTTTAAAAATTGTCCTGCAGGGACTTCCCTGGCAGTCCAGTGGTTAAGACCTCGCCTTCCAATGCAGGGGGTGTGGGTTCGATCCCTGGTAGGGGAGCTAAGATCCCACATGCCTCACGGCCAAAACACCAAAGCATAAAACAGAAGCAGTATTGTAACAAATTCACTAAAGAAGTTAAAAATGGTCCACATAAAAAGAAATCTTAAAAAAAAAATTGTCCTGCCGTTCTTGAGTATCCTGTCGTGATTTTTTTTCATTCATTTTTTTTTTTTTCCCTTTTGCTTTTCGCTTTAGGAAGTTTCTATTGACATATCTTCAGCTAACTGATTCTTTCCTTGGCCATATCCAGTCAGCTGATGAGCTCATCAAAGACATTCTTCAGCTCTCTTACAGAATTTTCATTTTCTAACATTTCTTTTTGATTCTGTCTAACTTTCGATCTCTCTTTTTCCATTACTCATTGTCTTTTCTTGCATGTTGCCTATTTTTTCCACCAGAGCCTAGTTGCTGCTCTCTGTAACCTGATCTCACTGTGATTCTCTGTATTTGCCTGTATCGCAAGACTCTGGGGTGGACATTTACCCTGTCACCTGAATTCTCTCATGTATCCACGTCATTTGTTTTTCCAGATTTTTTTCTTGTTGTAAGCACAGAAGTGACAACTCTTAAGCTCTTTACATTAAGTTAGAGCTATAATCATGAATCCAAATCTACTCTGCTTTATCTCTACGATAAAGATATTTATCAAATTTTTGTTCTTTCTCTGATGTTTTGATCCACTCTCAAACATTTATAAATACTTTGTTTCCAATAATTCCATAATCTCCAATTCTTGGGTTCTGATTATGTTTTTTTCTTTTCCTGACAACTCTTGCTAATCTTTTTCCCTCGTATGTCTTGTAATTCTGACTTACGAGCTCATCCTTGGTGGATCTCTCTGGGAAAATCAACCTCTTGGGTTGATGGAGTGTCTTCTTTTCTCAATGGTATTAACTTCTGCGAGGTAGCAGGTGTGATATCAACTGTGGACAACTTTAAATGTATTTCTCAGCCTGAGTTTACCCCAATTACAACAGTACTGTGAATTCAAGCCCCAAAGACATATGAGGGCATATCTGTATTTACAAATCTTTAGGCTATTTAAAAATATTTACAGCCCGGGCTGAAACAGGTAAAGTCCCTTGATTATTCCTATATTAAGAGAGTGATAATCGGAAATATCTGTTAGGACATTTCAAATTCAGCCTCTTTAAGTGTGAACTCTTGATCCTGTCCCTCACAGATTTTCAGTACTACAAAAGAATTATTGTAATCATTAAGAAGGTACAATGTGGTGATACCCTCAGCAAATATCACCTAGTGATAATAAATCAACATAGTTAAGAGTTAATGAATTAGACATTATGTTTGCTACAGTCACTTAAAACCATAGGCTTTAAACCATCGAGAGAAATTCGTATCAGGCCCTGTACTGGCCTTAAAAGGTAACTCTTTAAAGAAAAAAAAGACTTAAAAATTAATTAGCACTATATAAATATTTTATAATTCCTTCACAGCATAATGTTAATATTGTAACGTAGAATCCCCTGAGCATGATTTCTGGTTCATGAGTTTCTTATGCTCTAAGTGATTTGTTATGTTGAGGTACTTTAACCCATGGAGAAAACTGAGTTCTCTTAAAATAATTACTAGCTCTTGACTCTCTCGCCAAACCCACCCTCCAAACCTGCACCACACCCCTTCCTTGGCTTCCATCTCTCAGGGGAGGGTAGTTCTCCTACAGTTGCTGAGACTAAAATCTTGGGGTCATCTGGATACCCCTCTCTTTCACCCAAACCCATCTTCTCCTCCAGCAAATCCTGAAAGCTCTACCTTCCAAAGATCCGGAATCCAAACATCTCTCTTCTGCGTGATTGGAGTAATCTGATCACTAATCTACATGTTTTGCCTTTTCCGTGATAAAGTCTGTACTCCACGGAGCAACCAGAGGGAATCTTTATTATATATTCAGAACACATCACTTTATTTACCGAGTCAGACCACATCACACCCTGCTCATCACCCTCCAATGACTTCTCATCTCACTCAGAATAAAATTCCAAGTTCAAAAGTAACATGCCTGCGAGACTCTGTGTGATGTGACCAGAAAGCAGAATGTCTCAGGTCATTTAACTCCTTCTCCAGTGTCAGCTTCTCAGAGAGACTGTCTTTGACCAGGGGATATCCCCCGTCACTCTATCCCCTGCTAGGTTTTAATATGTTTTTTCCTTATCTGTAGAACATAGTATTTCTACACGCTTCCTGACATTTGTTTATCATCTCTTAACAATTCGTCCCCAAAGAATTTGCTGTTATTTCTGCAGGAGCCAGATCACTGCCAGGAACAAAGGAGGTGATGTATAAGTATTTTTTCATTCATCAAAAAACATTTGCTTCACTCTATTTAGTGTTCAGAATAAGATGTTGAGCCAAATGTCCATTGGTACATTCTTAAACACAGAGCAGTAAAAAATGTGCACTGATATTGTAAAGAAAGAGTGTATGAACAGGGCCTAGGGAACCATGAGTTGTTTCTCTGAAGAACTGACACCTGTACAGATGTGGTCGTGTGACAAGTGTTTTGAGCAACATGGACATTTCAGGCCAAGGATCAGCTTGTGCAAAGGCCCTGTGGCAGGATTTACAAGCATGTAAATGAGAGAAGGCCAATGTGTCTGTTGAACAAAGAAAAGGAAGAGACAGAGTGGAAAAATGAAATTATGGGCAAATCATGAAGTCTATACAGACCTTGATAAAAAGCGGTCTTTATCCTTGGGCCATTGAGCAGTTAGTTTTAAGCAGGTGATCAGGTTTTCAATATAAGAAGACAGTTAATGCCTCCAGAACAGGAAATTCAGATACTTTTGCAGTAACCTAGGGACGAGAAGGTGAAAATATGAGCTAGGAGATTGATTACAGTCTAATTACCCGTGGTTAGTTTTCTATAGATATTTGGACGTTAAAACTGGTATGGCTGGGTGACTAACTAAACTGAGAAACCAGGGAGGTATCAAAAATACATCCTAGATTAATGGTTTGCTCAAACGTAGGGAAACTGATGTTATTTCCCTCCCTGATTTGGGAGGGAAAGGAAGGTGTGAATGAATGAATTTGGACTCACGCATCTTTCTCTTGCTTTGGCACTGATGTTTAGAGACTGTGTTATTGTTTCTAACGAAACTCTGCCCTCCAAACTATGCACAATACCTTGGTAAGAACGCAGCTCATTTTAAGACTATCCTCATAATGTGCGAACGCATCTTAACTTCGGCATAGTTCAGAACTGTCCTAGCAAATAACCTTAATGTGTCCCTATGACTTTTATTTTCTCTTTGCTTTGCTGCTCAGGAGTGATTTACTCACGCTTTTGGGCAGGACAAGGTGAGTTCTTCGAACTCAAAGAACATTTTTAGAAGGAATCCTTGGCTCCAAACAATTTAAAGTCTGGAAATATGCAATAAATAATATCTAAAGTAATACATCTTCTAGAACAATTCTTTTTATAAGAAGCAGGTCTCATGGATTATCTTCACTGCCAATAACCAGACTCTTAAATCAGAGGCAAAGTATTAGCCATCAAAATATTAGTGTCAGTAGAAATATATGGAGATGCCTCATCATTTAATTTCAGTATAGGCTACGTGAGTGTTTTTAAATAAATGAGGCAAGCTCAACAGAACCTTATTAAATTAAAAAATGGTAGTTAGTGGACCTGAAATAATAATTCTATTTTACTCAAAAATGATGAACATATGTGTGTTTAAGGCAACAATCTGGGTTTAGTCATTAAATGTTTAATCATTCCTTAGATGCTCTGATTTTTATTAAATCAAAAAATTGGAATAATAATATATAAATTTTCACTTTTTATATAAATGGCTGCTACTCTGTAAACACAACCACAATTGTAAATATTATATCATTATTAAAAACCTAAATGTAATACATTAATTTTGCGTCTTGGTTCAGAGTATAATATTGAGGAAACAAAATACAACACCTGATCTAATTCAGGAGGAAATAAATAAAAATAACACACAACGATGCATCTAACCATTTCTCGTTAGTGCAAAGAATTTTCTGATGTAGAGAGTCAGCCAAATGTCCCCACAGAAAAAAAAAAAATCACAAGCAGCCTCCTTTGAAGTAAGTCTGAGTTGAACTACCTAGAGCTTAAAATCACGTTGGGAAAGGAATCTTACTTTTGGTGATTTGGAGAAAGTCATCTCACTGTTACTGAGCATGGCTGGATAATTAGAATCGGAGTGGAAATCTATAAGGGGAAATTATTTAAAAATAGATTGGTTATCCTTGAACAGATATGAATAAATGGTAGTATGGCTAACATAAAACATGGGGTTATCATCTTTGTCTTTATATAACATCTTGATATTCTGGAGATAATACATACAGCAAAATTACTAGAAAAATATGTAATCATCATTTTATTACTGAACACAATTTGTTTACAAAAAACTTCTTACTAATTTACAGGGTTGGGATCTCATGAATAAGGCTGTTATGAATCCTTGCGTGCAAGTCTTTGTGTAGACATATATCTTTATTCCTTTTGAATAAATAGCTAGGAGTTTAATTGCTGGGTCATAGGGAAAGTATATGTTTAAATTTTAAAGAAACCCTCAAACTGTTTTCCTAAATGGTTTTATAAGTTTGCACCCTGACCAGCAATCTGGAGGAGTTCCAGTTGCAACAAACACTCACCCTCCCTTGGTGTTGTCAGGTGCAGTGGTATTTCACTGCGGTATTAATTTGCACATCCTTGATTAGCATCTCTTCGTGTGCTTACGAGCAATTTGTGTATTTAATTTTGTATTAACTTCTGTGTTCAGATATTTTGCCAATTTATTTATTTTAAATCAACATTTTATTTTAGAAAAAAATTTGGATTTACAGAAAAATTGTGAACACAGTATACATTGTTGTTCCCATAAACCTACACCCGGTTCCCCTATGATTAACATTTTATATTTGCTTGGCACCTTTGTTAATTTTATTGAACTAATATTGATACATTACTATTAACTAAAGTCAATACTTTAGTTAGATTTTCTTATTTTTCACCTTATGTGCCTTTTCTGTCCCTGGATTCCATTCATGATAACACAGTACATTGAGTTGTCGTGTCTCCTTTAGCTACTCTTACCTGTGATAGCTTCTCAGACTTTCCTTGTTTTTGATGACCTTGACAGTTTTGAGTAGTGGCCAGGGATTCTGTAAAATGTCCCTCTATAGGGAATTTTCTGAAATTTTTCTCATGACTAGCGTAGGTTACAGGTTTTGGCAGGAATAAAGTAAAGTATCATTTTTATCACATCGTATCAAGGGCACATAAATGAATGTGACTCATCACTATTGGTGTTAACTCTGACCACTGGGCTGAGGTCTTGTTAGGTTTCTCCACCATCAAGTTACTTATTCTAATTTTTTCCACACTGTGTCCTTTGGAAAGAAGTCACTATGTGTAACCCACACTTAGGGAGGGCGGTTTATGCCTCACTTCCCTAGGGGCAGAGTATCTACATAAAATATTCGGAATTCTTCTGCAGGGCAGATTTGTCCCTCCTCCATTCATTTATGTACTCAATTATTTGCTAATATCGATATGGACCCATGGATATTTATTTTATGCTTTGTGTTATAATCCAATCCTACTTTATTTTTTGTTCAAATCATCCCATCTTTAGCCATTGGGAACCCTTTCACTTGGATCCTGTGTTCCTTTGACATATTCTCTCAACATAGTTTTTTGTTTGTTTGTTTTTAGCACTTACTTTGGGACACTAAAGATAGGCCAGGCGCACCTCGTGTTCTTTTTCTGTCTTGATCCTATAATTAGCATTTCTCCAAAGATCCCTGAATCCTTTGGAAATGTGGATGCCTGGGAGAAATCATTTTCCTTATAAAGTTTTAAGTGAACAGAGAAGGTTTCTCATGATAATTTGGGAACGCAGGATAATCCAAATAATCTCTCTTTATCAAATGACTGCTTTATATTTGGATATAGATTTTGGAGTCTATGCGATGACTCGTTGAAACTTACAAAAGCGATCGCACCTTCTAGATGTTTTAAGTATCTTTTAAAAACCCTGTCTGTCACAACAGGATTTTAAGACAAGTGTGAAGTTTACTGAAGTGGCCTTTTCCAGCTACTGTTTCCAACTCTAACATACTCTAGGGCATACAAGAATCAGACTAAAGCATTCATTATATACCTGCTTATGTGCAGTTTTATTCCAGAGACCTTCCAATCTGGTTGGGAAGACACATGAACACTGCATTTTAAAGATGGCAAATTCCTGGATTAGACATCAGTAAGTTTCAAGTCTAGTTTCAATTCTGCTACACATGAGGTGCATGATACAGATATTGTAAAAAAATCACGATTTGGGGGGCATTTTGTTAGATAAGGAGGTTAGATCAGAGGATTAGCAAGATGCTTTCAAGGGCTAGCATTCTGTTCTGCAAAGGCGATGCAGCCCATAATTAAGAGCTGACGTACCGAGTGTAACTAATAGGCGAGTTCAGAGAACAGAAAGAATGGTGTGAGCTAAAGCTCCGGGGGGAGGAAATGATGAAAGATGTGTGACCAAGGATTTCAGGTGACTGCAAAATGTATAGTGCTTGGATCTATAACCAAAGTGAAACATTTATGACCTGGTCATCACCTCTCTGTTTTATTTCATGTGACAACAGCGATGCTAATCCACTTTCAATCAAATTGATCAGCTGCTTTATTAAATGACTTACGGCTTGTTATTGGACTGAGGTTTAACAGAAATGTAGGATGTGTGTTTCATTTCAGAATAAAACACAGAAGTTATTTTAAGCTTAACTTATGTTGAAGAGTAAAATTCCTAATACTTTAGTTGTCTCTTATAATGAACTGTTCCTAGTGCCAAGAGCATCCCTTCTAGCTGGTGAGACGGCTTTTTAAAAGGTTCCCAGGTGTTGAAGAATTCTGGTCAGGTATTTTATTTGCGTTATTGTTTCTGACCCCGAGATTTGTGCGAATCCCCACCTGCGATCAGAGAGCAGCCTGTATAAGGACCTACCAAGTGTGTCAAACAATGTTTGCTACCAACCGCTGTGCATTACTTTCTTTGACAGTTTCAGCTCAGGATTAGAGACCAACATAACATTCCCCACGGTGCTGAGATGCAAATTCATGAAAACAGCTGCCGCTGGTAAACATTTTAAGTGTTGAAACAGCCATCTACTTCCAGTCCCAGGGAAAAATATGCTAAGTATAATGATATTAATAAAAGGAATACAAATAATTCAATTTCATTTCTTTTTATGGCTGAGTAATAGCCCATTGTATATATGTGCCACATCTTGTCTGTCATACGGAGTGAAGTAAGTCAGAAAGAGAAAAACAAATACTGTATGCTAACACATATATATGGAATCTAAAGAAAAAAAAACGGTTCTGAAGAACCTAGGGGCAGGACAGGAATAAAGACGCAGATGTAGAGAATGGACTTGAGGACATGGGGAGGGGGAAGGGTAAGCTGGGACGAAGTGAGAGAGTGGCATGGACATATATACACTACCAAATGTAAAACAGATAGCTAGTGGGAAGCAGCCGCATAGCACAGGGAGATCAGCTCCATGCTTTGTGACCACCTACAGGGGTGGGATAGGGAGGGTGGGAGGGAGGGAGACTCAAGAGGGAGGGGATATGGGGATATATGTATATGTATAGCTGATTCACTTTGTTATAAAGCAGAAACTAACACACCATTGTAAAGCAATTATACTCCAAAAAAGATGTAAGAAGAATTAATAAAAGGAATAAATGTGTTTTCTGCGTTTAGAGCTATAGCACAGGGGGATTCATGTGCTTGGAAAGAGAAGATGAAAGAAAATTTTTTTGCCTCTTGGATTCCCTACAAGCAAAATGCCCCAAATTAAAGATTGAGAAGTATGATTTGGCTATGTTAAGAACATTTCAAAACTACATGAATGGTATTTAAAGTTCAGATGCTAAAAACGTTTTTGTTAATAAGAATCTGCTCCTGGTGATGGCTGCATTATTGTTTTAAATAAACTTTCACCAACTATAACCATATTGCAGTCTCACATGTGTTTTACTCTTTCTGCTAGATTGGTGATTGTTATTTGAAGGATACTATGTCTGTTCATGTAGTGAAAAATAAAAGCAAATGATAGAAAGAAGACAAGAAGATGCGAATTAAATCCTAACTAAGAAACTTTGTTCTCTTGATCTGGCACAATGGAGGAGTAGGAAGAACTCTCTTTGCAGCAAATCAGAAAAGCAAGAATCTTGGCTTTACCAGCAATTCCATGTAGAAACTTAAACAATTCGTGTTACGTGTCAGTACCTCAGTTCTTATGTAAAAATGAGTAAATAGGAAAGGACCATCTGTAAGATTTCTTCCAGACCTAAATAACTGATCTTTATGTTAGCAAGAACACTATTGCTGGGCAGAATCTTCAGTTAAAAGAAAGACTCTATAGTAGTAAAGGAAAAAAAGAGAAAAAGGAAGTAACACTAAGAAGATTGCCAGTCTTACACATAAAATCCTGACAAGAATCGTATTTGTAAGGAGGTATATTATACCAAAAATGATAGAATATTTGCATGTTAAAGGTGGATCTTTTAAAGTTTGGTTTGATAATACAATGAGGAAATCAAGGCTCAGATGAGTGAGTGTAAAGGATGCATGACTGGAATCCAGGTTCCCTAATGCCAGGAAGATGTTTCCACTGCATCGCTGCCTAGACGGCCAAGCATCATGCTTAATTTAGTGTCATCATGATTTTAACATTATTATATCTTCTGCCTCATTCTTTCATCTGCTACGGGAGCTTAGATGTTCCTCTCTCATCATTCATTTACTGGACATCATCCTACGTGTCAGGGACTATTCTAAACAAGGGCTACTACTGTAGACGGTGGGGCATTTTTTTTGTCATTAGAAGCACGCAAAACAAACGTTGTACAAAAATGTTTACCGACAAGAAGGTCCTACTGTATAGCACAGGGAACTATATTTAATATCTTGAAATAACCTATAATGGAAAAGAATCTGAAAAAGAGTATGTTAGATACGTTATATATATATATTCTGTTACATGTTTTATATATATATATATATGTATATATAAAACAGTGCTGTACACCAGAAACATTGTAAATCAACTATACTTCAACGTAAAAATAAAATAATTTAAAAAATGTGTACCTACAGATAAAATTTCAGGCTTCTCTAGCACTTCTATGATATGACTAAAACATGAGCTCAAGGGTAATCTGCTTTATGTCAGCAAACAACAACTGTATGTGGACAACATGAATATTGACATGATTTAAATATATCCCTTCAAATAGATACGAGCCTAAAAGGAAATCATTGTCAAGGCAAAATTTTTTGTTCCTTAAAAATATTCAGAAATGTTATTGATCTTAAATAGATGTAGTGAGTGTGTACAGAGTGAAACTCATCCACTTAAGCATGAATCCGTCATTCTCAGAAGCACTAACTTGCTCTCAGGGAAATAAAAAACAAATGTAGTTTTTGGCAAGAGTTTGAAATATACTTAGCTTATCTATTTATGTATTTTATTATAATTATATTTATTTTTTCAAAATTTAAAGGCGGTTAATTATAGAGCTATAATTACAGAGATTAATTATTGAGATCATGATACCACAGAGTTCAGTTCTCTAATATACTTGTATAACATATAGAATACCTATGCGTAACAAATAAAAATAATAAAAATCCTAAAAAGGATGATTTTGAAGAGTTACGTTATTTATTCTTCCCCATTCTTAGCCTATGTTGATATTTTTCCCCATCTTTGAGAGAGAACTTGGCTTCTGTAATACTCATGTAAAAGTACTGACTGAACATGAAATAAAAATTGAGTCTGCATTTTCTTTAAAATTCCTCTAGCACTAAACAATATTATGGGTAATTCTGGTGTTACTTAGGATAATTTTACACAGAAGCAAATGAAGGATTTCTTGAGAAGATGCATTTAGATGCCCAAACAATTTAAATCAGGTAGTATATAGGCAAAATACAAATAAGCAAGCAAACCACAAGAAAAACAATATGTGATGAACTTTGTAAAACAAATAAGAAAACCAATCTATTAAATAAATTGATATATTGTTAAAATAAGTTTCCAGACCAAAGCATAAAGAGTGACAAATGAGTATGAAATTTTAAAAAGCAATTCAAGTAAACTTGGCTGCTTTTATGGATAATTATCACAAGACTAGAGTGAAAAATGAAATCATTTCTTAAACTCACAGTGGGCAGCCACAGTTGATGAGATGCTGTGCGTTTAGGTACATTGTTTCCATTTTCTACTAATCACGAGCGACAATTTTATCCATAAACAATGGGTCATCATTTTTTTCAACATCCAATAAAATTTTTCTCACCACTTCCCAAGTCTTTGCCAACCAATCTCCTCGTCATTTTTTTGGGTCAACTTAGCTAAGTAGTTTCCTTCTTCCCAAGGCCACATATTTTAGCTTTTTGCTATGGCAACATCCCACTCTAGGTACTACTTTCTATACCATGTTTCTGCTCCTGCATAGCAAACCACCTCAAAACTTCGTGATTTAAAATGAAAATTGTTGCTTTCCAACCCCGGCCTGGCAGGATGGCTCCCGCAAAGAAGGGCGCCGAGAAGGCCCAGTCCGCCATCAACGAGGTGGTGACCAGAGAGTATACTGTCAACGTTCACAATATCCACCCCCATGGAGTGGGTTTCAAGAAGCGTGCCCCTCAGGCACTCAGAGAAATCCAGAAATTTTCCATGAAGGAGACAGGAACTCCAGATGTACGCACTGACACCAGGCTCAACAGAGCTGTCTGGGCCAAAGGAATAAGGAATGCTCCATACCGTAACCGTGTGCGGTTGTCCAGAAAACATAATGAAGACAAAGACACAAGCCAGTGTCCCCTGCATTGTCAGGGGGATTCCTAACCACTGCTCCACGATGGAAGTCCCAGATCATCTTTCTTGATAATGGGTTATTGTTAGGTTATATGGGCTAAGTAGCCACATGACAAAGATATACAGGCATTGTAATGATAGGATGTGCTTTGCATACAAATTGCTTCAACCAATCGTATTTTGAGAACATAATTAGCAGCCTTGGGAAAAATAAACAGAGATAGCTGTAGGTTCTAATGCAGCATCTTCAGGCCTTAATCTCTCTAGTTGGGAAATCTAAATAAACATATGCTCCTTTGGGATTAGCCAAATGGGATAGTGGCGTATATTATCATTCAGCACCTTTGATGAGTTATGATATTAATTAAATGTTACAAGTAAAGGACATTCTATGCAAATGAAGATAATTTTATAATGAGATTTTTAATCTGACCACCTAGGTCATAAACAGGAAGTGACTTTTGTTGGTTTCCATATAGGTCAGTAAATCTACATTTTTCCATAAAGTAGAACAACCCATGCCCACACATCGCTGAAACATGCATGTATACTGATGCATGATATTTAATTCAACAAATTTATATTGAGCTCCTATACTGTTGGACACCATGAGCTCATATAATGTGTGGACCAAAAAGCTCGTAATACTAGTCTCCTATCTTTGATGCCGTTGATTACAAGGTGAACATTTCTTACATGTGGCACTAAGAGAAAAAGTTGCTGACTAAAGCAGTTGCCATTGCTAAAAAATGTCTTAGAATTAGTTAAAAAAAATAAAGCAGTAAAATTTATCGAACACTTACTATGCATGAGGCATTGTACCAAACCCTAAACCTCACAACAACCATATGAGCTACCGTTATAACTTCTAACCTACAGATGGGAGAAAGCAGGTTCACAGAAATTAAATCACTTCCCTAAAGCCACGTAATAAGTTACCAAGATTAAGGGTCCCCTCTTTCAACAGCATAGCACTCTACTATTTGAAGTCTAGTAGAGAAAGAACACACTTTATTTTCTAAATAATATGCTATGCAAAGTGTTGCATAGGGTTTCTTGGTACCTCATAAGAAAAATATTTCAGGCAACCTCTGAATTCTTAGAGACATCCAGATGTGATCTTTTAAAATACTTTAAATAGGTGTTGCCTGAACACAGTGCAAAACGTGTAAAGACGGTGTTTGCCAATTCGCATGGGTAACAGAATTGTATAAAGAATCTGAGAATTTTGGAGAGAGAAAAATAGTATAAATCATTTAGCCTAGCTTTCAGAATGAAGAACTTGGAATCCAGGGAGGTCTAATCCCTGCTGAAGGTCAAAGTAGCAACTCATGGCAGAGACAGTAAGTACAACGCAGGTATTTCAGATCCTGCTTTCGACAACACCTTTATTTACAGTGCACGTTATCAATTCCGTAGACATGGTGACCCAGCGAAAGGTATTTAGGCAAGTTAGAGACACAACTGGAATTTGTCTTATTATTATTGATAGTAAGATTTTATTATTTTGTCAATGTGACTGATTTTGGTCAGAGGAAAGCATGTACTGGATTATTAAGTAAGTCTCAAGGGAGCAATTTTGACACCCAAGACCATGTTTGGTAACATCTAGAGACATTTTTGAGTGTCAGGACTCAGGGAGGTGCTCCTGGTATGTAGTGGAGAGAAGCCATGCATGCTGCTGAACATCTTACCATGAACGGAACAGCCCTCTCCCACTAACACGTGCGTACACACACACACACACACACACACACACACACACACACCAAATAATTACCTGACCCAAATTTTAATAGTGCTGAGACTGGGACTTCCCTGGTGGCACAGTGCTTAAGAATCCGCCTGTCAGTGCAGGGGACATGGGTTCGAGCCCTGGTCTGGGAAGATCCCACATGCCCCGGAGCAACTAAGCCCGCGAGCCACAACTACTGAGCCCACATGCCACAACTACTGAAGCCCACATGCCACAACTACTGAAGCCCACGCACCTAGAGCCCATGCTCCACAACAAGAGAAGCCACCTCAATGAGAAGTCCGTGCACCTCAACGAAGAGTAGCCCCCACTTGCCGCAACTCGAGAAAGCCCGTGCACAGCAACGAAGAACCAACACAGCCAAAAATAAATAAATAAATAAATTTATGGAAAAAAAAAAAAAATAGTGCTGAGGCTGGGAGATCTTTCAGTGGTCCAGTACACCCTCAAGAGGAGCTGAACTAGGCAGTTACAGTGAGTTAAGTTCAAGTTTGTTTCGTTCATTCACTAAATACTCCTTGTGGATCTACTTTTGTGCCAATGACTGTGATACTCTCCACATAAAAAGATGAAGATATGGTTAGGATAGGGCAGCCCTGTCTTGACATGGCTCACGGCACAGTGGGGGATATCGATGAGTACTGAGCTACTAAAACATGACATTAAGAGGACAGTGGTGGTGGAAACGCTTGTAGTGACTGGAGCGCATGGAGGAGGAGGATATTACGCTTTTCATTAATTACAGTTGATCTGTGTGTAAGGAAAGATTCTACATGGTGCTACAAGAGCAGGTAATAGGGTGACACCTAACTTCTTGGTTTATGTAATGCTCCATGGAGAAAGTAACATTTAAGGTACAAAGACAAAGAAGAGGAGGGGGAGACTCCTCCAAGTTGACAGAACACCATGTGCAAAAAAACTGAGCCAGAAGTAGGAGGAGGGCTTCCCTGGTGGCACAGTAGTTAAGAATCCGTCTGCGAATGCAAGGGGTACGGGTTCAAGCCCTGGTCTGGGAAGATCCCACATGCCGCAGAGCAACTAAGCCCATGTACCACAACTACTGAGCCTGCACTCTAGAGCCCGCGAGCCACAACTACTGAGCCCTCATGCCACAACTACTGAAGCCTGCGCACCTAGAGCCTATGCTCCACAACAAGGGAAGCCACCGCAGTGAGAAGCCTGTGCACAGCAACAAAGACCCAACACAGCAAAAATAAATAAATAAGTTTAAAAAAAAAAAAAAAGAAGTAGGAGGAAAGGAAACAGTGGTGACCAGACCACAGAAAATTTTGTGAGTGGGAAAGAGAGGCTGATGGGGGTCACAGGGGCAGGATCATGCAGGCCAATCGATGTTTTTAATCCAGCAATGGAAATAAATTGCCCTGAAGTGCAGTTCCAAAACCGAGTAATATCCACTGACCCTAGTGGAAACTCTTGATTATATAAAAATGAAAACAGCAACACTAAATGTGGCCATGCTCTCTGAACGGTACAGGGTGTGATTAGAGTTTTGTTTCATTTACCTCCTCTCAGGTATTTGGGAAGGTGATTATCTAGAACGGTCTTGTGAACTTCTGAAAGTGATTTCAGTACCCCCCCCCCACCACCACAAAACACACACTCAGGTATATTATTTATTTAAGTCTCAACACATTCTTAGAGAAACTGTTGCAGTGGCTGTGAATTTACTTATTAAAAGCCATCGGAATGAAAGAAATAAAGCATCTCTGAATGTGGCATTTCAGTGAATGGTGGCCTTTCAGAAAGACATTTTAAATTGCAAATGATACTCCGTAGCTTTCTTTTTCTAAAAGAGATGACAACTGAAAGCAGAAGAAGTTTTTTGGGGTTAGTCTATATTTTCTACTTAATGAAAATTGGTTTGAGAGAGAAATGGCATTCCTCTGATTACATAGTATTTATTATATGAAAGATTGTGCCTTTCCCAGGGGTAGAAATTAAATAACTGGAAAATATTTAAGATGATAGGGAATTAGCGGTGCACAAAGAATATAGCTATTTCTCTTCCTTTAAAATACATTTGTGAGGTTTAGTACAGCCACTACGTGGTAAATGGCGAATCTGTGTAGTGCTTAAAATATTTAATGCACAATTTACCTGGAACATGGTTAAACTAAACAGTGAATTAACAATTTGTATATAGAACTAAATGGCAAGGAGGAACAGGCACAGACACAATCTAACCAACTGGATTTTGAATCTTTGTCTCTGGCCTCTTACTTGCCCTATGGCCATGGAGGTTTGTGGGAAAGTTGGATTTAATTGCTGTAGTGTCTAGGACCTGTTACTCAAAAACTGAATACTGGTGGAAAAATGATATATAAAAAATAGAAAGCAAGGCACTATATGATATTACCATTAGCAGGAGAATGTTTTCTCCCATTTGGGGTAACTCTGGTATCAAATTAATAGTATGGGCCAGGTATTTCGCCTGTCTTTAATTATCCTTGAGAATATTTGCCCAAATCCAGTGCAAAAGAAAAGGCAATACTAGAATGTAGAAAAATTGGGCATGACTTCAAACTGATGAATTATTTCTTGCCTTTAACATTCTGATAATTTGAAGTTATTTGGACATTATTTAAAATAGCTTTGATGTGGTTAAGAGCACACACATTTTCTTCTTTTGTAAAAATGCCACTTGACTCACAAAACTTCTATCATTAATGATAACTAACCATGAGAAAAATAAGCTACTGAAATATTTGCATTTTTAGTTTTAAGAGAGCTATACTTTGTGATATGAGGTTAATGAATACTTCTAAGTATCCCAGAGGGCCGAAAAAGCTTGTTATAATGTCACTTGAAATTATAATGATAGAAAAACAATGACAGCTGATAGCTTTGTTTCCAGAGAACTACACTGGAATAAGGAAAGCAAACATGAAAGATGGTTCCTTGTTCACAAGGAAGGTGAGTTGACCTGCTAGTTAAGATGTAAAACAACGTGTCAGAGCTGTCAAAAGCATCTTTAACAGACTGGACTCGGGAGAGAGCGATGGAACTTGGGGAGAGCAAGCAATTAATTCCACGGTTCATCAGATCACTAAATCCTCCTAATTTTTTTTTTAAGATTTTAAAACAAAACCCATGATCATCAAAAGGCTTCCTCCTTATAAATTAAGCATGTAAAACCACATCTGCTTCTTCAGGATAGTTAATGAACTGACATTTAAATCAACCGATAAGAGCACAAGCTAGTGCCATTAGTTAATTAACAACTGAAGGAAACACCCGTTGAGTGCATGCCATGTCCCAAGTAGTATACTGCGTGCCGGGGACATAAAAGTGAACAAAATATAGTCACTGCCTCACAGAGCATGTGACATGGCAGTGTGTACGAGCTGACACCCCTGACCGTAATTTCAGGCTTGTCAGGAAGTGCCTGGGGGTCAAGGCTGCGCACAGAAAAGCTGTCAGGGCCCATTTAGTTCAGGTAAGTAAGTGAAGGTGGAAAGCAAGGGCTTAGACTGTGGGAACACACTGTCGTAACGCAGCAACCAAACACAGCACACCCTGGGAACAAAAGAAGTGTGAATACTAACTTCAACTTGGCAGTCTCTGCTTTGGGGGCCTCAGGGGCCTCCAAATACGGACAGAAGTGGAAAGTCAAAGGGTGGAGGTTACAGCTTGCGGCTCAAGTGCTCATCTGTGGGCCCCCATCCAATCAAAAACTAAACTGGATGGTCTACAACCCAGTCCAGTCCTGGCACCTGGATTTTTTTTTTTTTAAGTCTTTATTGAATTTTTGTTAAAATGTTGTTTCTGTTTTCTGTTCTGGTTTTTTGGCCGCCAGGCATGTGGGATCTTAGTTCCCCCAGGGATCGAACCCGCTCTCCCTGCCCTGGAAGGCAAAGTCTTAACCGCTGGACCACCAGGAGAGTCCCTGGCAACTGGATTTTGACTTATGCCTCAGGAGGTACTACGATGGTGAAAAGGCCACCTGCAGGGAGAGGGGTTTCAAACTGAAATCTGAGAAGAACTCGGGGTCAGCAGAGCTGCCCTGGAGGAGGTAAACTGGACTGGCCACTATCACCTGACCCACAGACATCCCCGCTCTCTTTCCCTGCTTTAACCCGAGCAGCTACTCTTTCGCTTACCATCCAAGAGAGCCATGAAGGTGGTTGTTCTGCCTTAAAAATATGAAAACAAAAAGAAGGGAATAACTGGCTAATTAAGTACTAAATCCTTTAGTATTTAGTACCTTTTATGTATATATATGGAAATCAATATATAAATAGGAAGTATATAATAATATATATTTATGATATATAATGCATAGAAATAGATCATGATAGATATTATAAATAATAAATGTAAACATATATAATAAATATATATAACAAATAAACAGTATATATAGCTGATAAAAATGAACTCATTATGGCTCTTGGGGTGGTACTTTCCCAAGATAGTAGCTCTATCACTTGCTAGATACATGCTGTTGGCCAAGTTTTCTAATTCACTTAAACCTCAGTTTCCTCTGCAAAATGGGGGTATTAATGGTACCTGTCTCCTAGTATGGTTGAGAGAATTAAGTCAATCAATATAACAAGGGCTTAGAACACAACCTAGCACAGAGTAGGCTCCCAATCAGTGTCAGATATTTTTCTATGTGGCCAAAGGCATGTGTTGCATCAAGGAAGAGCGGATTGTTAAAAGATACAGGAAAACACCCAGCATCAGTTATTCTGCATTTGACTTTTAACTAAGACGTCTGAGCCCAAGTGATCTAATAGCTTTTGACGGATGAACAGGCTTTGTTCATGAGAAGAGGGTCAACTAATTTCAAAAATCTTTCTCCTGCATTGTAAGAACTAAGCCAGGACGACTCAGAGTATGGAGTTTCACTGTGAGTAATGATGTAGGGTAGCAGGTCGAATGGAAGACTGCTCGAATGTGCACAATCCCTATCATCAGGATGAAAAAGCAAGGAGCTTCTGCTGATGGAAAGAGAGTGGTGCCATTACTAGGTTCAGTGTCCTGACCTGAACCTGGAGAGAGGACCGCCATCCTTCGTGCTCCTGGGACTAGGTCAAGGGGGATGTGAGTGACAGTAACTATACCAGAACTGCCCACTGAGGGTGCCAACTGCACATCACCACTCAGATGCTACGAGAGCTACACAGAGCACAGGGTGAAAAATGGTCCTGGATAAAAGGCTTGCGATAGCGCCCTGAGTCCAAGCCTCACAGATGTCATTGCCCAGCACAATCCCCAGGGGTTCCCATGTGCTGAGATCAGGACACTCTCGGCCAGTGACCTGTGGAGGTCTCGGGGTGGGACAAGGAGACGGCAGGGAGTGGGGGCCTTTTAACTGGAGGCAAAGGCTAGAAACAGCAGTGGGTACCAGACATCATCAACAGCCCCCCAGTCAGTAGCAGGAAAGATAAGTCACTCAAAGGGAGACCTACCAGGAGCTTCAGCAGGCTTCACATGTAGGGGGAGAGCAGAGGGAACAGAGGATGACTTCATCCATCATTAGGATGTATGGTCTGGTCTCCCTCTTCACCCACCAGCCCTCTTGGGAATAAGGAGGGAAAAAGGAAACATAGATTACGGAGAAACAGCCAGAAAAAGGGATTTAAACTTTGCTGGTTCTTTCTCCTAATGAACTAGAATTAACAGAAAGAGACGGGTTTGAACTGGAAGAAACTATTGCCTTGAATTTGTTTGCTTTTAAATCATCCTGTGGGTTTCGGACCTCCTTGCCGTAGATTGCTACTTTTAGGAGTTGGGATTCAAAACAAGTCATAGAACGCTTGAGGAAACAAAAAAAAAAACAACTACTTCTGTTGAACATTTCAATTTGCGCAGGACAAAATCTGACCCCTCTACAAAACATAAATGACACTCAGGTTCTGCATTATTTAGCTATTATGCATGAAGCCACCACCTTCCCCTTCCCCAGAAGGTCCCTTTCAGTTTGGTGGAGTCCTCACGCACAGGGCTCAGAGGGTCATCTCTATGTGACGTTACTAAAGATGGTTTTGTATATATAGGCCTATGTCCTTCCCAAAACCAAATTATCCTTTAATGGGCACTCAGAGTTTTGCTTCATTTTGATTCCTCCAGTGAAAGCTGACTATGAATCAGAAACCATTTTTTATATTTCTTTTCCGTCTGAGTCACTAGTCACTAATTAGGAACATCCAGCTTGCTTTCAGAAACTTCCCCTTGTGGGTTGGGGGGAAGTGTCATAACACCTTTAGATTTAGAAGGAAACTTAGGGAGAATCTAGTCTAATTTATGCATAAACTGAGGCCCAGGTGACTTGCAGGAGGCCACATAATAAGTGGCAGAGCTGAGCTCAAAATAAGTCTCACTGGCTCCAGCCCGGAGCCCTAAGACACACACTTCAAGACACATCATCACGGGTGGCCTGAAACTACACCAAGACAAGCTTTCAGATCCACTGATGGGGTCCAGCACTCCGTTGATAGACATCCATTATAGAGTCATTCCTCCAAAATATCGAGTACACGTTGTTAGCCCCTGCAAAAACCAGGGTTAGCTGCATTTTCTGAGAGCTTACTTTCCTGAAGAAACAACCTTTAGTTACCAAGAATCGAGTAAAGAAAGAGTTTACCAATTTGGAGGCCTGACGAAAATGAGGGAAAGGAATCTGGTTTAGGTTTTGTTCAGAACAGGGAAAGTGATGTGATTTATGGGTTCGCAAAAAGCAAACTTGATTGCAGAAGGAAAGTGCTTTGAGTTGAGAATTCCTAAGTTTTACTGGAGTTTGGTAAAAGTAGAAGCTATTGATGTAGGAGGTTAATGTCTGTCACAGTCTGGGTATTTTGCAATGAGTTCCTTCACAGCATGTTCATTTTAAGAATAAAGAGGTCTCTACAGTTGGCGGAAGTTTAATGAGGATTACGATGCCCCCCCATATGCTTACAACCCATTTAAAAAATCCATAACCTCTAGGTTTATCATGAGAGGGAACATGCCAATTTACGGTATTACAAACATTCTTCAGAAAAACTGTAGTTTCCACAGGCACTGTCCGTAATTTCCTTCTACATTCTGCAATTTATAAATTGCAGAGTATGCGTTACTATGGAAACGACCTCTGGTCTACCTGTTACTCAAATACATGAAAGATAAGCCTTGGGGATATGCCTCCACCAGCCAGTAACTTACTGTACGGTTTATCCCTAAATATTTCCTTCTTCTGTTAGCCATTTTGGCTGAGACATCAGAGTAGCTATTATCAAGAAGGCAAATATGGAATTAAACAAAAGCACAAATGTTTTCTGGGTAATAAATCAAGGAAGCCTAAAGAATACAGAAAAGGAAGACGAGTGATGTCATTATAGCTAGTATTGGGCAACTGCTTATAGCTGTCTTCTCCTGTAAAATTCACACTTTAACATTCACGTACACCAGAGTGACCTAGACGCCTTGTTGGAACACAAGGCTGGGCTCCGCCCTCGAAGTCTAGGATGTAGTCGACTGCGAGTGGGGCCTGAGAATTTGTTTTCCTAACAGGTCCCCGGTGAGGCTGACACTGCTGCCGGTACTGACACCTGACTGAGAACCACTACTCTAAGCATTAGCTGAAGCATGTTTAAAAATTATAGTAATGGGCTTCCCTGGTGGCGCGGTGGTTGAGGGTCCGCCTGCCGATGCAGGGGACACGGGTTCGTGCCCCGGTCCGGGAGGATCCCACGTGCCGCGAAGCGGCTGGGCCCGTGGGCCATGGCCACTGGGCCTGCGTGTCCGGAGCCTGTGCTCCGCAACGGGAGAGGCCACAACGGTGAGAGGCCCGCGTACAGCAAAAAAAAAAAAAAAAAAAAATTATAGTAAGACACACACTACATGAAATTTACCATTATAACCATTTTCAAGTGCACAGTTCAGTGGTAGTAATTACGTGCACGCTGTGGGCAACCATCACCACTATCCACCCCCAGATCCCTTTCGTACTCCCAAACTGAAACCCTGCACCCGCTAAGCCATAACTCCCCAATCCTCCTTCAACCAGCCCCTGGCACCCACCATGTTACTTTCTGTCTCTGAACTGGAGTATTCTGGGTACCTCCTAAAGTGAAATCACACAATATTTGTCCTTTTGTATCATAATTTCCTTCCTCTAGAAGGCTGAATAATATCCCATTGTATGGCTAGATCACATTTTGTTTATCCATTCATCTGTGGATGGACCCTGCGTGGTTTCCGCCTTTCGGCTGTTGTGAATAATGCTGCTGTGAATATGGGTGTACACAAATTTATTCATATATCTGTTCTCGATTCTTTTGGGTATATACCTGGAAGTGGAATTGCTTATTCTAAGTGCTTTACGTTCATAATTATACTTCAGCTTTAGAAAAAGATACATTATTATTCCCATTTTATACATGAGGAGATTGAGACACTCAGAATTCACCTAATTTTCCTCAGGTCACACAGGTGGTAAGTGGAGGCTGGTTTCCAGCACAGGTTGGCTGGTTCCAGGGCTCAGGTACCCAGGAAACTCAACTCTCTTCTCTACCTGAAGAAGCATTTTATTTTTCATGGAAAACCATTACTGACACAGACATTAATTTTTTAAGCCAACCTTTAGGTAAAAGAGACATAAGAGAGGATGAAAGTATATGAGAAAGGCACTTCTCCACTCCTTGGTCTAGGCACAGGCCGTGAGATACTGTAATTCTCCTAGATATCTAGAAAAGATGAGGATCTCTGTTACATAAACACTTAAAGATGCATTTAAAGATGCATGACAATTTTGCAAGTATTTCCCCATTTCTACTCTTCTATGCTGTAACCTAAACGTTGCCAGCTCTTTTAGGTGCTCCTTAAATTACATAATTTTCCATCTTATTTGTGGCGCTTTAAATGAACAGTCATTTGTGGGAGATTCTACCTAATTCCCATCTTCCAGTAAATAGCCTCCCCCGGCCCACTCCATCACCAGAAACATGGCTTTATTCATTCTTTTAGTATAATAACTTGGATTGTTATTTTACGAATTTGGAAAATTAAATGATCATTAAATCACAAGAAACTCTTATCCCACTTCTTATGCTTCCACTTTCACTTCAATATTTTTCTCTTTCCTGCCAACAAATTTGACAACCTAGAAGAAATGGACAAGTTTCTAGAAACATACAGCCTACCAAAACTGACTCAAGAAGAAACAGATAATTTGAACAGACCAATCACTAGAAGTGAAATAGAATCTGTAATTTAAAAACTCCCTACAAACAAGAGTCCAGGACGAGATGGCTTCACAGGCGAATTCTACCAAACATACAAAGAAGAACTTATACCCATCCTTCTCAAACTCTTCCAAAAAATTGAAGAGGAGGGAACACTCCCAAAGACATTCTATGAAGCCACCATCACCCTGATACCAAAAGCAGACAAAGACACCACCAAAAAGGAAAATTAGGGCCAAATATTTTTCTCCTTCCATTTAAAAGGTTAGTGATAATTAATGTAAAGGGAGAACAGCAAATTAAAGATATATAATTTTATGCATTCTCTTTTTTGAACATATTACCCCCACTCCAAGTTAAATTTTTACTTTTTCATGTTAATTTTTTTTGTACAAAAGGACTTTTAAAGTATTTCTCTTTTATTTAGATATAATGCTTAAGCCTGAATATATTCTGAATGGCAGTCCAGATACTGTTCCTACAGCTTGAGGTACCTTCCCTACATCAACATTTGAGTATGTCTTCCTTTCCACACCTAGAACATTCTCTTTTAGTATCTGAGCTCACATGGCTCTCTGTTCAGAAACTGGTTTCACCAGATAACTCTTTCAGTTCTCCAAGTACTTATGATTCTCCAGATGTTTAATGTGAGATCCAAATGTAACTCATAAAGCTACCTTCTGTTGTAATGTCTCTACTGAGGAATCTTAATTATTTCTTGTTGATATTCCTTTAAATATTTGGTTCTTTGAACTCAAGGAGATGCCTGAATATTCAGTGTTCTCCTTCCCAGCAGTCAGGAATTTTAGTTGCATACAAGAGACACACACTCTGGATCACAAAGTAGAGTTTTGTGGAAAGAAAACTGAGTAGGTCACAGGCTCTGTAGGACCTGAACAAAGAGACTTGGGGGGTTCTCCAGAAACAACACCCCAACTCCTATAACACAGCCTCTCGCCCACCTGTTCAAAATCTAACTCGTCCTATTTCTTTCTCTAACTACTGCTTCACAGGTCAATTTCATGAAGACTCTGACCAGCTTCCCGCAGGTGATACCAGAGGATGCCTTGCCTTAAGCCTGCTCGTACCACACCTCTCACTGCCTGAGAAGGAACTTCCCTAAGCTGCAGTTCTCGACACCCTTGAGAATCCAAGGGTTCAGAGGAGCTAATGCCTACAGGGCCACCTTTAAGCAATGTGGCAGCGGACGAAGCCTCGTTCATCCCTTTCTACACCCAGGTGCACAGCTGTAACCTGTATTTCATCAGGTCTCCTCAGACAGTCCCCGCAGGTAGGATACAGCCGTGTCCCTCATCGTGGTGGGTAAGTTAGTAACACATGCCTAGACTGGCTTTCTCTCCTTCCCTGCTGCAGCTCCTGCCATGAATTCCATGAATTCCTGCTCCTGGGCTCACATCCCCAAGAAACAATCAGCTCACAAGTCTTTTCCTTCAGGCTTTTCTTCTGGGGAAACCAATGATAAAATTGCTTGATTTACTATTTACCTTATTATTGCATTTACCCTCTATGAGCTTGTAAGTTAGTCTATTCTTCTATTATTTCTTTAGAAGTTTCTCTAAAGTGACAGCATGCACTCGATTCATTCAAGTCCAACTTAAATGAATATGTTTACCTCATCCTGGTCAATGCATGGGCCTCAGAGAGCTTTTCCCTTTCTCTGGCTCATAGACTGTTGCTCATGTCAAATCTTTTCTTGTATGTGAATGTCAGATTCCACAAGACATTATTATGTACTGTTCCATGTAATCAATAATGATTTACTTCAGGGACACAGAGAACAGACTTGTGGTTGCCAAGAGGGAGAGGGGGTAGGGGAGGGATGGATTGGGAGTTTGGGATTAGCAGATGCAAATTGGTATATATAGAATGGATCAACAACAGGGTCCCACCATATAGCACAGGGAACTAACTACACAGTAAGTCCCCTACATAACAAAGGAGTTCTGCTCCAAGAGCGTGTTCATAACTCCAATTTGCTCAGAAGTCCAAAAAAGTTAGCCTAGGTACCCAACTAACACAGTTGGCTTTATAGTACTGTACTGTAATAGGTTTATAATACTTTTCACACAAATAATAATAAAAAATAAAGAAAACATTTTTCATTTTACAGTACAGTAACCTTACAGACACGTGAACTAACTTACATGACTGGACATGAGAACACAGGTTCACATCTTTGAAAGTTCGTGACTCGAAGGTTCGTATTTAGGGGACTTACTGTATTCAGTGTCCTGTGATAAACCATAATGGAAAAGACTATGAAAAAGACTGAGTCACTTTGCTGTCCGGCACTCATTAACACAATACTGTAGCTCAACTATACTTCAATAAAAAATAAATGCAAAAAATAATGATTTACTTTTTAAAAAAATTTTAGGCAAGGACTATTCATTAAGAAGGAAAGGACTGCTCATTCATGGCCCAGTTGGTGTCCCTTGTGTGTTAATCCAATGGCAGAAAACAAGCCAGTGAACCATGACTTCACTGACTCATCAGTGATGTACCAGTTACCAGAACATTCTATGTTTTAAGCTGCTGGTGGGTGCTGATTATTTGTTGTTATTCCTCATCGTTTTGTGTTTGTGCATGTGTGTACTTTTCTTTCAATTTTTTTTATTGTAAAATACACATAACAGAAAATTTACCATATTAACCATTTTTAAGCGTACAGTTCAGTGATATTAAATATATACACCATGCTCTGTAACCATCACTACCATCCATCTCCATAACCCTACTCGTCTTGTGAAACTGAAACTGTATACCCAGTAATCACTTCTAATCTCACTTCCATCTGCTCTTCTGCCTTGAATATCATTTTCCCTCTGCATGAGGACACTTGTATTACTTTTAGTGAAGGTCTGTGATGACAGAGTTCTCAAATTTTGTCTGTTTAAATGTTTTACCTCGGGCTTCCCTGGTGGCGCAGTGGTTGAGAATCTGCCTGCTAATGCAGGGGACATGGGTTCGAGCCCTGGTCTGGGAAGATCCCACATGCTGCGGAGCATCTAGGCCCGTGAGCCACAAATACTGAGCCTGCGCATCTGGAGCCTGTGCTCCACAACAAGAGAGGCCGAGATAGTGAGAGGCCCGTGTACCGCGATAAAGAGTGGCCCCTGCTTGCCACAACTAGAGAAAGTCCTCGCACAGAAATGAAGACCCAACACAGCCAAAAAAAAAAAAAAAAAAAAGTTTTACCTCCATTTTCTGAAAGATAATTTTACTGGGTAGAGACTTCTATATTGACTACTATTTTCTTTTAGTACTTTTTAGAAATAATGAAAAAGAGTTGTATTTTGGTTTCCCAGCTATCATTCTTAGTGTTCCTGCTATGAAGGTAATGCATATTTTTTTTCCGGCTGATTTTTAAGGTTTTCTATTTGTCTTTGAATTTTAGTAGTGTTTAGATATGGTTTTCTAGTGATTATCCTGTTCGAGGTTTATATCATTTCTTAAATGTGTAGCTTAATGTTTTTCCCTAATTTTGGAAAACTGAGTGCCATTACATTTTCAAATATTGCTTCTGCCCCATTATTTTTCTCCTCTTTTCTGGGACTACAATTACACATATGTCAGAATTTACCCAAGTCCAGTATCTCTTTTAAATTCTTTCTAGGGACTTCCCTGGTGGGCCAGTGGTTGAGACTCCACGCTTCCACTGCAGGGGGTGCGCATTTGATCTCTGGCCGGGGAACTAAGATCCCACATCCTGTGTGGCGTGGCCAAAAACTTAAAAATTGAAAGAAAAATCTTTTTAGTATTTGTCATACTTTTTTCACTCTGCTTCATTCTTGGTATTTTATTCTCACCCTTCCACCTAAACTGTCTCTCAAACTACATCTAGCGTTTGTCTCGGTTTTGTATGGTTTTATTTCTAGAACTTTCATTGTGTAGTTTATTAGAGTTTCTAGTTCTCTGCCAATTCTCTTATTTTTTTAATGTTTTGGACATTTTAACTATCATTATTTCAAGGTATTCAATCTGATATTTTAGTTGCTTTTCTTCTGCATTTGTTTTTATTATATGGCTTTTTCTTTGGTTCTTAGTCTTTTCTTCTTCTATGTCAAATTCTATTTATTGAATCCTGTATATTTACCTAAAAACATGGAATAAGGATTTACTTCTGCTTCAGGAAGACAGATGAATTAGAGATGATCTCCTTAACTAATTGGGAATCGAATATATTTTAAATTAGATGTTTCCGTATTAGTGATTGCTGGTTTCTGGTTCACCTATAACCTTGTGTGGAGATACAAGGGACCCAAGAGAAACCCTTACTGATTTCAAGGACCCGTCCTCCTGGGTGAATATAAACTCCATTTTTGCTTCCTTCTCCCATTCCCACAGGACTGTGGAAACATTTTTTTTTCTTCTCAGTCTCTTAGCAACTGCTTTTAGAATTGTCATTGCCTTGGGTGGAGAACGGAGCCAAATGCTAGACTCACATCTCTTGGCTTTTTGCTTTTCCTTAGATCTTAGTTCCCCAAATACCCACTGCCTTAAGGGTAGATCTCTTTGTATCTTCAGTTTTGTTTGTTTCTTTTTGTCCAGTTTCTTCCAGTAGTTCTCAAGGCAAAAGTTGGTCTGTCACAAACTAGGCTGCTATTATCAAGAGCCAACTCCCCTATGCAGATTATAAAAGCTAAAAGAGATTTGATAGAGTGTTTTATTAAGGGAATAAACGGTGCTTTATCAGCGGAAGAGCTCACTGGCTGGTCTTGCCAGTGTCCCTAAATCTCACTCCCTTATCCCCAGACAGCACGCCAGCCTGCAGAGTTAATCTGATCTGAGTGTTTTGGATAAAATGTCTCCTGGATATTGATTCACAGATCAGCAAGGTGATAGTAGCTTCCATTTTTGCAAGTATTGTTTGCTGACAATTAAAGCATGACTTGTTTAGAGAAAAATAATTCTTTTTCCAAATGGTAGAAGAAGTGTGGATAGTGAAGATAGTAAAAATTTACAGTAAGAATCAGTAAAGCTGCAAAGCAATACATAAAGCATTATGAGATGGTTGGGAGATCTAAAAAAAAATGAGCAGATATAATAATAGTAATATTTTCATAGAGTATATTAACTTCTCCTTGGGGAGAAACAGTGTTACTGTATATAACCAAGGGCATGTTAACCCTGACAAATGAACAGATAAATATAAAAGCAAAGTACAGCAAAAGCAAAACCACACTGGTGCAATACAAACGTTAAGTTCTGATTTAGGCTGACTTTGCTGAATCCTGGATCTTAAAAAGAATAATAATTGAAATGTAAGGAAACAAATATGTTGTTAAAATTGTGCTTAGAGGGGGACATGGTATCCCCACACTCACACACTCCTCCATCTGGACATACCTCTTCCAGACTCTTGCAGGCAGATGAATAAGAGAAGGTGGGGGGAAAGCATCAGAGTAGAATGGCATCATTCGAGCCATCAGAAGAACTCGTGGCACAATCAATTTTGTATTACATCCAGTCATATACTAATTCTTTTATATTATAATAAAAAGATGATTCTAACATACGAGAAATGGTGAAATAGCTATGCCCAACGTGCTCCTGTTCTAAAAGTTAAAATGATAAGCAGTCTTCACTTTGGAGAAGCTGAGAAAGTGGTAAATTCTGGCTAGAAAGAGGGCAAATGCTATTTATATGTAAAGACAAGCTACAAAAGCTTGTGGTCTGGTTTGACTGATTAAAAATTAATAACAACTATGAAGGCAAACTTGCACGATTCTCAGGGACTGAGTTCACTTTGTTAGATACTAAGAAAATGTACATATTACAAGGGAACCAGCTGATGCATTAAAAATGAGTATCTTCATGTAACTATTATCTTTGTTAAGAAATCAAACATCACCACACTGCACAAACCCCTGCTTAGCTACTATGGGTCATAACCTCCAGCCAAATATGACCATTATCTAGACTTCTAATCCCATTGCTTAGCTGTGACTGTTTATGAAATTTATACAAGTGTACTAACACAACATATTCATGTTTGTGTCTAACTTCCATCGTTCAACATTATGTTTGTGAAATTTGTCCATGGTTGTTCCTTGTAGCATAAGTTAAATTCTATTTTCTTATGTATTATTCCACTGTATGCATATACCATAAATTATTTATCCATTCTACAGTTGGTAAGTATTCAAGTTTGAGTTACTGTAAATAATGCTGCTATGAACACGATCATACATCTTTAACGTAGATAGTCTATGCACTTCTTTTGATTCAACCTGGTAGTTGAATGACTGTGTCTTGGAATATCCACACATTAATTGCTTAATATACCGGGGCAAAGAACTGTCCAAGGTGCTAGTAACCATCTTCCTTTCTACCAGCAGAATACAAGTTAACGTTCTTCTCCACCCGAATTTCCAACATACTGCCATCCTTTCAATTCTATCCACTCTGGTAGACATGTGATTTGCATTTTTGGATGCCTAATGATGTAGAGTATCTTCTTATATACTAATCGGCTTATTGGTTGTTTTCACTTGTGAAATGAGATTTGTTAAAGTTGCTGATCTACTCTGTACATAAGTTCTTTGTTATAATACTGCAAATAACTTTACCCACTCTCTGGCTTGCCTTTCTAATCGCTTCTTGGTGTCTTTTAATGACCAAAAGTTCTTAGTGCTCAGAGAATTCTATTATCAAAACTTTCCTATACGATTACTCCTTTTTCTTCAAAATGATATTTTATTCATTTTTAAACTGTATATATTTAAGGTAAACAACATGATACACATACACATATCCATAGTGAAATAGCTTTTATACACATATCCATAGTGAAATGCTTACTACATTCAACCTAATTAGCATATCATCTCGTATAGTTACCACTTCTTTTGTGATGAAAGCACCTGAAATCCACTCCTAAGAAAATTTCCAGTATTCAACACAGTATTATTTTTTTTATTTTTTTGGGTATGTGGGCCTCTCACTGTTTTGGCCTCTCCCGCTGCGGAGCACAGGCTCCAGACATGCAGGCTCAACGGCCATGGCTCACGGGCCCAGCCGCTCCGTGGCATGTGGGATCTTCCCGGACCGGGGCACGAACCCGTGTCCCCTGCATCGGCAGGCGGACTCTCAACCACTGCGCCACCAGGGAAGCCCACAACACAGTACCATTAACTATAGTCGTCATGCTGTGCACCAGATCTCTATACTTATTCCTCCCACTTAACTGCAGCTTTGTGCCCTTTCACCAACATCTCTCCCCTCTCTTCATTTTTCTCCCCTCCCTACCACTGGTAACAATCATTCTATTCTCTGCTTCTAGGTGTTTAATATTCACAATAGCCAGGATATGGAAACAACCTAAGGGTCTCTCAACAGATGAATGGACACACACACACACACACACACACACACACACACACACTCACATGCAGTGGAGTATTATTCAGCCTTAAAAAACAGTGAGATCCTCTAAGTAGACATTTCTCCAAAGAAGACATACAGATGGCCAAAAAGCACACAAAAAGATGCTCAACATTACTAATTTTTCAGAGAGACGCAAATCAAAACTACAATGAGGGACTTCCCTGGTAGTCCAGTGGGTAAGACACTGTGCTCTCAGTGCATGGGGCCCAGGTTCGATCCCTGGTCAGGGAACTAGATCCCACACGCATGCCGCAACTAAGAGTCCACATGCCACAACTAAGAAGTCTGCGTGCCGCAACTAAAAGATCCCACATGCTACAGCAAGGATCCCACATGCTGCAACTAAGACCTGGTGCAGCCAAAGTAAAAAATAAATAAGCAAATAAATAAATAAGGAAGTTTAAAAAAAATACAATGAGGTAACACCTCACACTGGTCAGAATGGCCATCATCAAAAAATCTACAAACAACAAATGCTGGAGAGGGTGTGGAGAAAAGGGAACCCTCTTCACTGTTGGTGGGAATGTAAATTGGTACAACCACTATAGAGAACAGTATGGAGGTTCCTTAAAAAACTAAAAATAGAACTACCATATCATCCAACAATGCCACTCCTGGGCATATATCTGGAGAAAAACATAATTTGAAAAGATACATGCACTCCAATGTTCATAGCAGCACTATTTACAATAGCCAAGACATGGAAACAACCTAAATGTCCATCGACAGAGAAATGGATAAAGAAGATGTGGTACATATACACAATGGAATACTACTCAGCCATAAAAAAGAGTGAAATAATGCCATTTGCAGCAACATGGATGGACCTAGAAATTATCATACTAAATGAAGTCAGACAAAGAAAGACAAATATCATATAATATCATTCATATGTGGAATCTAATTTTTAAAAAAATGATACAAATGAACTTATTTACAAAACAGAAACAAACTCACAGGTTTCAAAAACAAACTTACAGTCACCAAAGGGGAAATGTGGGAGTGGGGGAGGGATAAATTAGGAGGTTGGGATTAACATACACACACAACTATATATAAGATAGATAACCAACACGGACCTACTGTAGCGCACAGGGAACTCAATATTCTGTGATAACCTATATGAGAAAAGAATCCGAAAAAGAGTGGATATATGTATATGTATAACTGAATCACTATGCTGTACACCTGAAACTAACACAACATTGTAAATCAACTCTACTCCAATAAAATTTTAAAAAAAGGATGAGGAAAATACAACAAAAAAAAACCTAGGGAGATCCTGCCATTTGCCAACAACATGGATGAACCTTGAAGACAATATAATTACTGCTTTTTGCATCCAATTTAAGAAAATATTGCCTACTCCCAAATCATGAAGGAATTTTTATGGATTCCAGCTGTCTGTGGAAATTCTCTAACTTATCATCTTTCCTCTTGATATAGATCACAGTTTTAAACTTTTTTTCTGCTTACTTCAAAATAAGGATGATCACTGGCTCTTCTTCCACTGGTGTTATTTTCCTGGACCTGTTGCTTTGTTCACCTCTTAATTGATTTGAATTAAGTGCAGTCCGTTTTGCAGGAAAATTTTTACCGGCTGTAGGTGATGCAATATTCCTCCAGGGAACTAGGTCTTACATTTGTGCACGTAGTTAATTTTGGCATCACCTCATGATGCCCTTAAGCAGGACTTGCAGAGATTCAAGAGCGGGTTTAGGTTTTTGTAAGACCTGGTCTATTTTCTGGTTACTCTTCCAAGAGATTGTTTATCAGGATCCCTTCCTTCTGAGGGGCCTAGGTCTCAATTTTTTCACCTTCTTGTGCTGTGAATCTGCAAACATCTCTCAGTATCTTAGACATTTAGGGGCCAATCTCTGCCTTTTGCCCTACGACGCTTTTGCACTGACAAACCACTTTGAGATGAAAACTGGAGCAGAGTTAAGTGTGTTTTGCTCCTCTCCCCTTCACTGCAGGATTTGGTCCTTCAGGTCCTGGGTGCTTTGAAAGAGCTGATCCCCAATCTCTGACTCTCTCACCTGTAAGTCAGTCAGAAACACTCAGCAGCTACTTTCTGCTCTGGTTTCTGCTCAGCTTTTCCACATCCTGCCCCCTGCTGTTTAACCATCTACAAACGCCTGGACTAAAAAGGCAGAAGATGTTGGGCTCGCCTCCAGTGGCTTTTCCTTCTCTCCAGGTTCTTGGCTCCACAGTTCTCACTGCCTTGATAGCTCTCTGGTACCTTCCAAATGTGTTTTTTATTGCATTTACCTTCTCTAGTGTTCTTGGCATTCCGTTGGGTCAGCTGCGAACTAATCCATCACAGCCAGAAACAGAAATCTTCAAATACCACACTCTTGAGTCCAAAAATAAAACTGTAAAAGTGAAAGGAAATGATTGATAGGGCAAAATTACCATCAATCTAAACTATTTAAGTAAATGTATGACCATACTTCAAACGAGATTATTTGCTGATTTGCTAATTCAAATGTCTCATGGAGTTATATTCACTTGGCCCCTCAAGATTCCAACACGTAAGATGTAATTTGGAAACTATTAGCATATATTGAATCCAACTGAATATATATTTATTTCACTTAAACTAAAATCTGAAGAATATCATACCCTTACCACAGAAAGCACTTTAATGATTAGCTGTAGCAGTAGCTGGTATTTACTGTACACAAGCACTTTAATCCACATGTTCATTAAATACACAAAAGGATCACTGTTATTTATATTTTTGAAATGAGGCAACAGGCAGAAAGAGAAAAGAAACTTGTTCAAAGCCCACACTGTGTTAAGCGGATAAGCCAAAATTCCAACGCAAGTGTATTTGATTCCAAAGCCCAAAGGTATATCTGAAAGCAGCTCTTTTGCCCCTTTCCTGTTTACCTATTTCTGTCCTCCTCTAACCTTCAAAGAACCTAATTATAGGAATGAGATGACTAAGCAACTGAAACTAACTCCTGCCTTATGCTTTCCTGAATGTACACCATGCCTTGCCTAACCTGCTGATTCTTTCCCTAGACAAAAAGAAGAATGGAAAATTAAGTAGTTAATGACGAACTCTCTACCCCTAACAGCCCTCTTAGCAATCCTGCAGGCAGATCACACAGGCAAGATAACATCTGAAGACAGACCCAGCCAGTCTGCATGCAATGGAGAATGATACAGAATCCAACCTCCTCCCCTGATGACTCAATGAGATTCTTCCCACCCCTCCATTTTTCCCTTTAAAAACTTTCGTGGCTGAGCGGAATCTTTCGAGTTGGTCTCAGGACATGAGTCCACCTTCTCCCCAGATTGCTGGCTTTTCTGATTAAAGCAACTTTCCTTTCTACTGACACTTGCCTCTCGAATTATTGGCTTTTGAGCAGCAAGTAGCTGGACCTGAGTTCGATAACACATTCATTGTATATGCTGGTCAATAAATTTCGCCTGAGCTATATTTGGAGGATAAAATACTGACTATGAATATAAATATAAAGATGGAATGCTTATATGAAGTCCCCTGGTAAAAGAAACGCTAGCATTCCTAATGTTGTATGTATGAACAAAAAGGACAAATGAAGCAAATGCTTTCACCTCTGCTCATCAGATTCACCGAGTTTTTACAAGCCTCTAATAGTTTGAGGCCCCCACTGGGAAAGCCAGCTCTGATTACATAAGCTTCACCAGGAGCTACAGCTGTCCTTGTGTCCAGGCTTGTTAGTTCAATAATGTGGAAGTGAATATGAAGGCTGTAGGGACCCCAGTGATGATAATATTCTTGGACTTTAGGATGTTATTAACAAATGAGTTGTCTGCAGGAGAGGAAATCACAGTGTGATCATACCTAATCAATGTAAGAATTAAAAACAGGCTAACATGTGGGGAGGCACAGATGTAGATATTAGGATAGCCTGCCGTTTAGCCTGACAGTCATTGGATTCAAGGTCAGGATGAGTGTGCTACGGTTTATTTTCTTCTTCTTTTCCATCATTTTCACTGAACGTGGGCAAAGCTAGAAAATCTTCCTGCGTGAATGCAGAGAAAGAGTTCTCTTTTGCTTCCATGCTAAACAGAGACTTGTGGGACCACTTCTTGGACAACAAATAACTGAGATATAAATAAAATCACCGCTCGCTTAGTACCTTAATGACCAGAAAACATTTTGGGGTATCTTCATAATACTGTAATCTACTCAGTAATCTCTTTACTTCAGCTTTTTAAATGTGTTAACAGAGCATTTAATGCATCTCTCAACCCCATCCCAGTGTCTACTAGCCAAGAGAAATACTTCATTTATTTATTTATTTTTGGCTGTGCTGTGTGGCATGCAGGATCTTACTTCCCCAATGAGGGAGCGAACCTGTGCCCCATGCAGTGGAAGTGCGGAGTCCTAACCATTGGACCACTAGAGAATTCCCTAGAAATTCTTTACAAAACTGGAGTTAAGCACTTCCAAACAGGTAGGAAGACTGGAGCTATATAAGGAATTAAAAATACATAAAATTCGAAAGACATTCAAGGTGGTGGAAGAGTAAGACGTGGAAATTACCTTCCTCCCCACAAATACATCAGAAATACTTCTACATGTGGAACAACTCCTACAGAACACCTACTGAACGTTGGCATAAGACCTCAGACCTCCCAAAAAGCAAGAAACTACCCACGTACCTGGTAGGGCAAAAGAAACAAGAAAACACAGAGACAAAAAAAATAAGGACGGGACCTGCACCAGTGGGAGGGAGCTGTGAATGAGGAAAAGTTTCCACACACTAGGAAGCCCCTTCACTGACGGAGACGGGGGGGTCGGGGGGGGAAGCTTCGGAGCCACGGAGGGGAGTGTAGCAATAGGGGTGCAGAGGGCAAAGCGGAGAGATTCCCGCACAGAGGATCGGTGCCAAACAGCACTCACCGGCCTGAAAGGCTTGTCTGCTCACCTGCCGGGGTGGGTTGGGGCTGGGAGCTGAGGCTCCGGCTTCAGAGGTCAGATCCCAGGGAGAGGATGGGGGTTGACTGCGTGAACACAGCCTGAAAGGGGCTAGTGTGCCACAGCTAGCCGGGAGGGAGTCCGAGAAAAAGTCTGGAAGTGCCTAGGAGGCAAGAGACCATTGTTTCAGGGTGCACGAGGAGAGGGGATTCAGAGCACTGCCTAAACGAGCTCCAAAGAAGGGCGCGAGCCACGGCTATCAGCATGGACACCAGAGACGGGCATGAGACGCTAAGGCTGCTGCTGCCGCCACCAAGAAGTCTGTGTGTGAGCACAGGTCACTGTCTACACCTCCCCTCCCAGCAGCCTATGCAGCCCACCACTGCCAGGGTCCCATGATCCAGGGACAGCTTCTCCGGGAGAACACACAGCACACCTCAGGCTGTTGCAATGTCAGGCCAGCTTCTGCCACCGCAGGCTCGCCCCGCATTCCATACCCCTCCCTCCCCCTGGCCAGAGTGAGCCAGAGCCCCCAATCAGCTTCTACTTTAACCCCGTCCTGTCTCAGCGAAGAACAGATGCCCTCAGGCGACCTACATGCAGAGGTGGGGCCAAATCCAAAGCTGAACCCCAGGAGCTGTGTGAACAAAGAAAAGAAAGGGAAATCTCTCCCAGCAGCCTCAGGATCAGTGGATTAAATCTCCACAATCAATTTGGTGTACCCTGCATCCTTGGAAAACCTGAACAGACAATAAATCATCCCAGAATTGAGGTGGTGGACATTGGGAGCAATGATATATATATATTTTTTTTTCCTTTTTCTATTTTTGTGAGTGTGTATGTCTATGCTTCTTTGTGTGATTTTTCTCTGTATAGCTTTGTTTTTCCATTTGTCCTAGGGTTCTGTCTGTCCGTTTTTGTTTTTTTTTCTTAGTATAGTATTAAGACTTGTTATCATTGGTGGATTTGTTTTCTAGTTCGGTTGCTCTATTCTTTCTTTTTTAATTACTTTAAAAATTTTTAATTTTTAATAACTTTATTTTTTTATTATTTTTTTTCTTTCTTTCTTTTTTTCTCCCTTTTCTTCTGAGCCCTGTGGCTGAAAAGGTCTTGGGGCTCCAACTGGGTGTCAGGCCTGTGCCTCTGAGGTGGGAGAGCTGAGTTCAGGACATTGGTCCACCAGAGACCTCCCAACTCCATGTAATATCAAATGGCGAAAGCTCTCCCAGAGATCTCGATCTCAATGCTAAGACCCAGCTCGACTCAGTGACCAGCAAGCTACAGTGCTGGACACCCTATGCCAAACGAATAGCAAGGCAGGAACACAACCCCACCCATTAGCAGAAAGACTGCCTAAAATCACAATAGGGTCACAGACACCTCAAAAAAAACCACTGGATGCAGACCTGCCCACCAGAAAGACAAGATCCAGCCTCATCCACCAGAACACAGGCACTAGTCCCCTTCAGCAGGAAGCTTACACAACCCACTGAACCAACCTTACCCTCTGGGGGCAGAGATCAAAAACAACAAGAACTACGAACCTGCAGCCTGTGAAAACGAGACCACAAACACATAAGTTGAGCAAAATGAAAAGACAGAGAAACACGCAGCGGATGAAGGAGCAAGGTAAAAACCCACCAGACGAAACAAATGAAGAGGAAATAGGCAGTCTACCTGAAAAAGAATTCAGATAATGATAGGAAAGATGATCCAAAATCTTGGAAATAGAACGGAAAAAATACAAGAAACATTGAACAAGGACCTAGAAGAACTAAAGAGCAAACAAACAATGATGAACAACACAATAAATGATATTAAAAATTCTCTAGGAGGAATTAATAGCAGAATAACAGAGGCAAAAGAACGGATAAGTGACCTGGAAGATAAAATAGTGGAAATAACTACTGCAGAGCAGAATAAAGAAAAAAGAATGAAAAGAATTGAGGACAATCTCAGAGACCTCTGGGATAACATTAAATGGACCAACATTCGAATTACAGGGGTCCCAGAAGAAGAAGAGAAAAAAGAAAGGGACTGAGAAAATATTTGAAGAGATCAAAGTTGAAAACTTCCCTAATATGGGAAAGGAAATAGTTAATCAAGTCCAGGAAGCACAGAGAGTCCCATACAGGGTAAATCCAAGGAGAAACATGCCAAGACACATATTAATCAAACTATCAAAAATTAAATACAAGAAAAAATATTAAAAGCAGCAACAGAAAAGCAACAATTAACATACAAGGGAATCCCCATAAGGTTAACAGCCGATCTTTCAGTGGAAACTCTGCAAGCCAGAAGAGACTGGCAGGACATATTTAAAGTGATGAAGGAGAAAAACCTACAACCAAGATTACTCTACCCAGCAAGGATCTCATTCAGAGTCGACGGAAAATTAAAATCTTTACAGACAAGCAAAAGCGAAGAGAATTCAGCACCACCAAGCCAGCTTTATAACAAATGCTAAAGGAACCCCTCTAGGCAGGAAACACAAGAGAAGGGAAAGACCTACAATAACAAACCCAAGACAATTAAGAAAATGGTAATAGGAGCATACATATCGATAATTACCTTAAATGTTAATGGATTAAATGTGGCAACCAAAAGACAGAGACTGGTTGAATGGATACAAAAACAAGACAGGTATATACGCTGTCTACAAGAAACCCACTTCAGACCTAGGGACACATACAGACTGAAACTGAGGGGATGGAAAAAGATATTCCATGCAAATGGAAATCAAGAGAAAGCTGCAGTAGCGATTCTCATATCAGACAAAATAGACTTTAAAATAAAGACTATTACAAGACATAAAGAAGGACACTACATAATGATCAAGGATCAATCCAAGAAGAAGATATAACAGTTGTAAATATTTATGCACGCAACGTAGGAGCACCTCAATACATAAGGCAAGTGCTAACAGCCATAAAAGGGGAAATTGACAGTAACACAATCATAGTAGGGGACTTTAACAACCCACTTTCAACAATGGACAGATCATCCAAAATGAAAATAAGTAAGGAAACACAAGCTTTAAATGATACATTAAAAAAGATGGACTCAATTGATATTTATAGGACATTCCGTCTAAAACAACAGAATACACTTCCTTCTCAAGTGCTCATGGAACATTCTCCAGGATAGATCATATCTTGGGTCACAAATCAAGCCTTGGTAAATTTTTAAAAATTGAAATCATATCAAGTAACTTTTCCAACCACAACACTATGAGACTAAATATCAATTACAGGAAAAAATCTGTAAAAAATACAAACACATGGAGGCTAAACAATACACTACTTAATAACCAAGAGAACCCTGAAGAAATCAAAGAGGAAATAAAAAAATACCTAGAAACAAATGACAATGAAAACACGACAACCCAAAACCTATGGGATACAGCAAAAGCAGTTCTAAGAGGAAAGTATATAGCAATACAATCTTACCTCAGGAAATAAGAAATATCTCAAATAAACAACCTCACCTTACACCTAAAGCAATTAGAGAAAGAAGAACAAAAAAACTCCAAAGTTAGCAGAAGGAAAGAAATCATAATGATCAGATCAGAAATAAATGAAAAAGAAATGAAGGAAACAATAGCAAAGATCAATAAAACTAAAAGCTGGTTCTTTGAGAAGATAAACAAAATTGATGAACCATTAGCCAGATTCATCATGAAAAAAAGGGAGAAGACTCAAATCAACAGAATTAGAAATGAAAAAGGAGAAGTAACAACTGACACTGCAGAAATACAAAGGATCATGAGAGATTACTAGAAGGAACGATACGCCAATAAAATAGACAACCTGGAAGAAATGGACAAATTCGTAGAGAAGCACCACCTTCTGAAACAGAACCAGGAAGAAACCAAAAATATAAACAGACCAATCACAAGCACTGACATTGAAACTGTGATAAAAAATCTTCCAAGAAACAAAAGCCCAGGACCAGATGGCTTCACAGGCTAATTCTATCGAACATTTAGAGAAGAGCTAACACCTATCCTTCTCAAACTCTTCCAAAATACAGCAGAGGGAGGAACACTCCCAAACTCATTCTACGAGGCCACCATCACCCTGATGCCCAAACCAGACAAAGATCTCACAAAGAAAGAAAACGACAGGCCAATATCACTGATGCACATAGATGCAAAAATCCTCAACAAAATACTAGCAAACAGAATCCAAAAGCACATTAAAAGGATCAACCACCTGGGGTTTATCCCAGGAATGCAAGGATTCTTCAATATATGCAAATCAATCAATGTGATAAACCATATCGACAAATTGAAGGAGAAAAACCATATGATCATCTCAATAGATGTAGAAAAAGCTTTCGACAAAATTCAACACCCATTTATGATAAAAACCTTCCAGAAGGTAGGCATAGAGAGAACTTACCTCAACATAATAAAGGCCATATATGACAAATCCACAGCCAACATCATTCTCAATGGTGAGAAACTGAAACCACTTCCTCTAAGATCAGGAACAAGACAAGGTTGCCCATTCTCACCACTATTATTCAACATAGTTTTGGAAGTTTTAGACACAGCAATCAGAGAAGAAAAAGAAATAAAAGGAATACAACTCAGAAAAGAAGAAGTAAAGCTGTCACTGTTTGCAGATGACATGATACTCTACATAGAGAATCCTAATGACGCTAACAGAACACTACTAGAGCTAATCAATGATTTACTTTGGTAAAGTAGCAGGATACAAAATTAATGCACAGATATCTCCTGCATTCCTATACACTAATGATGAAAAACCTGAAAGAGAAATAAAGGAAACACTTCCATTTACCATTGCAACAAAAAGAATAAAATACCTAGGAATAAGCCTACCTAAGGAGACAAAAGACCTGCATGCAGAAAACTATAAGACACCGATGAAAGAAATTAAAGATGATACAAACAGATGGAGAGATATACCATATTCTTGGACTGGAACAACCAACGTTGTGAAAATGACTATACTACCCAAGGCAATCTATAGATTCAATGCAATCCCTATCAAACTACCAATCGTATTTTTCACAGAACCACAACAAAAAATTTCACAATTTGTATGGAAACACAAAACAGCCCAAATAGCCAAAGCAATCTTGAGAAAGAAAAACGGAGCTGGAGGAATCAGGCTCCCTGACTTCAGACTATAATACAAAGCTACAGTAATCACGACAGTATGGTACTGGCATAAAAACAGAAATATAGATCAATGGAACAGGATAGAAAGCCCAGAGATAAACCCACACACATATGATCACCTTATCTTTGATAAAGGAGACAAGAATATACAATGGAGAAAAGACAGACTGTTCAATAAGTGGTGCTGGGAAAACTGGACAGCTACATGTAAAAGAATGAAATTAGAACACTCCCTAACACCATACACAAAAATAAATTCAAAATGGATTAAAGACCTAAATGTAAGGCCAGACACCCTAAAACTCTTAGAGGAAAACATAGGAAAAACACTCTTTGACAAATCACAGCAAGATCCGTTTTGACCCCCTCCTACAGAAATGGATAAAAAAAAACCAAAAATAAACAAATGGGACCTAATGAAATTTAAAAGCTTGTGCACAGCAAAGGAAACCATAAACAAGACAAAAAGACAACCCTCTGAATGGGAGAAAATATTTGCAAATGAAGCGACAAAGGATTAATCTCCAAAATGTACAAGCAGCTCAATATCAAAAAAACAAAGAACCCAATCCAAAAATGGGCAGAAGACCTAAACAAACATTTCTCCAAAGAAGATATACAGATTGCCAACAAACACATGGAAGAATGCTCAACATCATTAATCATTAGAGAAATGCAAATCAAAACTACAATGAGATATCACCTCACACCAGTCAGAATGGCCATCATCAAAAAATCTAGAAACAATAAATGCTGGAGAGGGTGTGGAGAAAAGGGAACCCACTTGCACTGCTGGTGGGAATGTAAATTGACACAGCCACTATGGAGAACAGTATGGAGGTTCCTAAAAAGCTAAAAATAGAACTACTATATGACCTAGCAATTCCACTACTGGGCATATACCTTGAGAAAACCATAATTCAAAAAGAGTCATGTACCACAATGTTCATTGCAGCACTGTTTACAATAGCCAGGACATGGAAGCAACCTAAGTGTCCATCAACAGATGAATGGATAAAGAAGATGTGGCACATATATACAATGGAATATTACTCAGCCATAAAAAGAAAGGAAGTTGAGTTTTTTGTAGTGAGGGGGATGGACCTAGAGTCTGTCATATAGAGTGAAGGGAGTCAGAAGGAGAGAAACAAATAATGTATGCTAACACATATATATGGAACCAAAGAAAAAAAAAGTGGTTATGAGGAACCAAGGGGCAGCACAAGAATAAAGACACAGATGTAGAGAATGGACTTGAGGACACGGGGATAGGGAAGGGTAAGCTGGGATGAAGTGAGAGAGTGGCACTGACATATATACAGTACCAAATGTAAAATAGATAGCTAGTGGGAAGCAGCTGCATTGCATAGGGAGATCAGCTCGGTGCTTTGTGACCACCTAGAGGGGTGGGATAGGGAGGGTGGGAGGGAGACGCAAGAGGGAGGAGATATGGGGATATACGTATATGTATAGCTGATTCACTTTGTTATAAAGCAGAAACTAACACACCACTGTAAAGCAATTATACTCCAATAAAATGTTAAATATATATATATAATTCCATCTCCAAAAAATATAGCCTCTGGTGTAAAATGAATGCTGTATTTAGTTGAATTTGTCTCTTTTTGCCTCAAAGTGATGGTTTCTTGTTGTATTGTTCCTGTGAAACACTTTGGTGGGTCTTAAAATTATATTTTTCACTTTACTTCATACATATATTAAGATTTAATTTTCTTTTTTTTTGGCAAGAAACATTAAAGGTGCTTGAGAAATGATTCATTGAAAGCAATTACAAATAATCTTTGAGAATAACCAACAGGCTGTCAGGCTGGTTGTGCTGTAGTCCATCTTTCAGAGGTGAACGGAATCTTTCCTTGTGTTTCAATTTACATGCATGTTTTGGCAGAATACTATCAATACATCAGTGATATCTTGTCCTTCTTCATGGATCGTACCATGAGGCACCTGTCACTTCCTCTTATTAATGGTCATGCTAACTTTGATCACTTGGTTAAAGTGGTGTCCATCAGATTTCTCTACCTAAAAGGTGTTCTGTTCCTATTTTTACTACTAAGTGGCCTGCGGTGAGAAATTTTGATACTGCATTAATGTCCTGTTGAAGTTTTCACCTAAGGGTTGTAACAACCGTTGATACGTTGTTAGTTCTGTTATTTTCAAGATGCTGGGTTTTCTGTAGTCCTCCTACATTTATAGAATTGTCATTCTACTGAAAGAAAGCTTTCCCTCTCCTCGCGTTTGTCTTTTTGTTGATGTTGTTCAATAATGAAAGAACCCTTTTGTAAAGAGGGGCTAATATTATTATTCTGACAAATTTTAAAAGCGTAAGCCACAAAAATCCGTTACGTTTGATGCCAGTCCCTCAGGAAATTTGGTGCAAGAACCTGTGCCAAGCAGAGTGTACTTGAAGATTATTGGCCCAAAATCCTTTCCATTTCTTGGTGCAAATTTGGTTGGCACATGGAAGGCTTTTTCAGTGAGTGCCAGCTCTTGAAACATTTGCATGACCTGGAAAGAATATGCCAGAAATGTGGAGAGGCAGACGATTCCCAGTCTGAAACCCCACATTCAGAATTGTGCTTTTCTGTGTCTAGGTCTGTATGTGGCTACTGATAAGAGGAGATGATGCCCTGCTTTTCTCACCCAGGGAACCAACATGTTTCTCTTTCCTGTTCTGACCAGTTGCCTCTATATTTTAAATACGAATTTGCAAATATATATGTTAATTGAATCTATTTAAAAGCTCTTTATATGTTTAGATGCTTTGACTTAACGGTGCTTTGCAAACTTTCTAGCTTTATAATAGTCTTTTGATTGTGACAACTAAACAATTATATAGGGTATAAATAATAGCTTACCCATTGTATATTTTACATGAATTTAGTTGCCCTCAAACTCTAGAAGCATCTAGAGCTACTGGCATCAAATCTCGACTTATTGGATGATGTCTTCAATTTTCTCATAGGAAATATTTTTTATACACCATGAAAGTAGGATATTAGGAAGAGTGCATTTTGCTAAAAAGTAACCTCCCTTATAAACACAAAAGGTTATTTTTTTTTTAAGTTTTAAAATAAACATCCAGGCTAAACTATGTATGGTTTTATCAACTAAGGCAGATGAAATATTTTTTGGAAATCAGCAAGGAAGATTTTTAGATAGTTATTTGTTTGTTTTCTTTCCTAAGGATGATAGCTCTGCGGTCTAGAAATATGCAACGTAAGAGTCATTCTTATTTAGCCTTGAAACTTCAATAGCGACATAATATACGCTAGTAGCTAAAAGATAGCAACTTAGCATGGGAGCCAGCTGAGTGGAAGAGTGAGAAATGAACCAAATCCAGTTTAGAGATACTAAGTAGATGATGATGACTTCTGTTATAAATACAGATTCCCCCACCAGCCCCTGAATGTCCACCCTGTTGATGAAGGGTTTGAAGTGAACCATTATCCAAGTCAAAGATGGCCATGAGAAAATAAAGAAGGGAACAAAATTATGTAGCAATTTGTTTCGAAAGTATTTTGCTTTTCCAGCTCCTCACATCTAGGAAATCCCTCACAGAATACAGAACAATGCAAAGGAGAGGAACAAGTTACATTTCAGAGGTGTGGAATCAGCGTGTTTTGTCTATCATGGGAACGAAATGATATACAGGATTATCCGGCATGGTTAAGTTTCTTAAGTGATAGGAACTACCATTTCATCAAGGCAAGTTCATTACAGCAATGACTCCAAAAGTGGACAGATCATTTTCCACGACTACATTAGCCACTCTGCAGAAACTCAGCCATTTATTCTATTGTGTGTAAAGGCAGGTCTGGTCAAGGTGTGTTTATCATCCCCTGGCAGAGACATCCTCTACGTAACCTCAAGATACAAATTCATTTGTAATTGAAAACTGCTCAATGCCAAATGAAAAGAAAGCAAATTTGTTTTGTGAGTGTTCCAAATATAATAGTCTTCCAAAATATTCATTGCTAGAGAGCACTGGATTCCATGGTAATATTCTGATGCTAGAGAATTATAGTAATAAGAACAGCAAATATTACTGACCATTTTACTATATACCAGGCTCTGTGCTAAGCTTTCTGAAGACTGAAATTTATGAATTTCTCCCAATAACTCTTTTGTGTTAGGATCTAGATTCCAAGTAAAAAATCTGAGGTTTAAGAAGGCTAGGTTATATACCCAAGGTCATTCAGGAAAACTAAGTTTTCATATTTGTAACTGCCAAGGTAACTGATAAAACATGTTAAATTAATAAGCATCTATTTCTTCATTTTTCCTAAAAATTAACCTATGTATTTAAGATGCCAACATCTAGTTATTTTTTAGTTGCATACAGTCTGGAAAATAAAAACAAACATTTGTTTACAACTTCAGAGTTCACTAATACGTGACAGTGGACAAAAAAAGCACTCCTGTTGACAAAGAAACATCCCAGCGTTTGTGTAGAGATCTATTAAGTTACAGCAGTAGCTGTGGAGCTCATTTTTAGCTTTCATGATTTTTCAGACAAATCATGCTTCACACTACACTGTGGCATCCACTTCAAGGGTTTTTTGTCTTTTTTTTCTTCAGTATATTATCCTTTAATGTTGATTTGTGTTAAGAACTATGCAGTACACATTAATTTAGTAGCTTTCCTTTCATTTTGTTAAAGTGTCCCTGGTGATTTTGCTAAGATGTATATACGAATAAATACATGCAAAAAAAGAAATATGTATAAAGTATACAGATGTAAAGTAAACAGATGCTTCTCAAGGAATGATACAAAACATGTTTTCCTCCTCTGTTGTACAAATCAGAATGAAGTTTTGTAGATACTATGTTTATTCTCTTCACACAAGAATAATGTTTGGGGTGTGAATATATCTGAGAATTCACCTTTGTACGTATAATGTGTTTGTATGTGTTTTTCACAAGTTCTTGTTTCGTTTGTATAAAGCTGCTGTACTTGTCTTTTCTTAATCAAGAACTTCCTGTGGGGTATTTTGCTTCTTTTCCTGAGTTTTTTTTCACCAATTAAGACTCTTTCATTTAAGTTATGGAGGAAAAGAAAAAGAGGGCAAACAGAGAGACTAATGTGTTCCAAGAACAGAAATAGTGGGAGAATGGTAGGTAAGATTACTGGCGAAATTTAATTTCAAGGCCAATACTATTTTTTTTAAATTTCTAATTCATTTTCTTTCACTAACTAGGAAACTGAGACCCTAGGATGTTGAGGTTAGTTTCCTAAGATATCAAAGCTCAGTACTGTGGTTAACACTGATGACGCTCAGTACTTCAAAAGTCAAATTCAGATTTGAATTTCCTCCTTGTAAAATGAAGAAAGGAAAATGTATGTCATCCCCTGAGGTCTACTTCAGATCTATCAAAAGGCTGAGTCACAGACTTAATTTTATATTACATCAACAACTTTATAAACGACAGAATACTACTGAATATGTTTCACTGTCAGACCTGTCCTTAGTCCTTTGTAGAGAATATGCTTCTCCACAGTCCCTAGAAGAGGTATTCCTATTTTTCCCATGATTCCACCTTCCTCTCCATGATCCTGGTCATGGATGATCACAAAGGGATGGACACCTGATCACTGATAGACAGTCCTGTTCCCTTTCTTTGTTCTATAAACTTGCCTGGGGTAACCACAGCAAACTCATGTACAGAGAAGCAGAGTGCAAAGAGACCAGAAGGTTCCGGATGGACTGACTAGAGAGCAGAGCTGCCCCAACCTCGCTACAGCCCCTGTCCCTAGGGACCAGACCACTCAAGGCCAGGAAAGCTTTTTATTCTGTCCTTAGATTCTACAGGTGCTCCTTACCATAAAGACTTTTTTCATTGTATAGAATTTGGGTAGAATTGGAGTCTTCCTTTTACTAGAACCAAAATGAAAGCCCCCAGCATATTTCATGGTGAGTTCTGTACTCAGTGAACAAAACTCCATGGTAAAATAAATAAAATCCCAGGGCTTCCGTGGTGGCGCAGTGGTTGAGAGTCCGCCTGCCGATGCAAGGGACACGGGTTCGTGCCCCGGTCCGGGAAGATCCCACATGCCGCGGAGCGGCTGGGCCCGTGAGCCATGGCCGCTGAGCCTGCGTGTCTGGAGCCTGTGCTCCGCAACGGGAGAGGCCACAACAGTGAGAGGCCTGCGTACCGCAAAAAAAAAAAAGAAGGAATAAAATCCCAGAATCACTTATCCATTCATTTTACACATTTTGATAAAAAAACATGAGCACCTCACATATTCTAGGCATTTTCCAGGGTCTGTGGATACAGTAACCAACAAAATGGACACATATCTTTGTCCTCATGAAGCTTGCACTTCAGTGGGGAAGATAGGTAATAAGAAGAATATAAAAGAAGTAATAGATGTTAATGATGTCTTCTAAGGAGGAAAATTAATATAAGGGAGAAGACAGCAAAATTCAGGTTGGAGGTGGTTATAATAGTCTATGAAGTGTCCAGAGGAGCCTTTATGTGACAAAAGGGCACCTGAAGAAGACAAGGGAGTAGGGCCGAGAGGACAGCTGATGGCAGAGGATTCACAGGTGGAAATAAGTAAAAAGGATTTTAGGTGGAAGCGTGACTAGCAATGATGTAGATGTAATGAGGGGAGACTTTGGTTTCCAATTCCACACGTAAGAACCTTGAGGTCACCACTCTGTCCTAACAACAAGTAAAAAGCTGAACAGATGGGAAAAATCAACTGATCTTGGATTTTCTGGATCCATAAGAGAGGTGAGGACACTCTTATGGACCCAGGAGCCAAGCCCCTCCCCCACCAAGACTGGAGAAAGAGACCGGCAAGTGACTGGGGGCTGCAGCTGGCTTCCCAGAGCAGAGATGTACAAGCCATTGTGCGAACCAGGGACTGCACTGGGAAGCCTGAACTGTGACTGTTGGGTTTCTGGAGGCTCAGTGTGGACCAGTCAGCGTTAGAACTCCTGGGGGACCCGGTTGTTAGGGCACCCCCTACAAAGTGGTGAGATTTACCTCCTGGAGCTCAACCGGGCTCCCACAGGAAATATCGGAAAAGTATTTATGATATGTAGAAAGGAAGGAAGTATCAAATATTCCTTTTCCCTCCCCTCCTCCAGCACGGGGAGGGGAAAGGAATCACTTTGAAATACGCTCAAGCACTCTGTTCTTAACAGGCTTGCTCTCAGGAGAAACTACTTAACCAGAGTCTGACCTGCTGAGGTATTACCAGAGCCCCACTGACCTGGGGAAGGGCAACTCCCAACTCCAGCCCTCTCCAGCCATCCTGTCCCACCTAAGGGGGGAGGGAAAAAAACTCAGCGGCACTCGTGAGGTTCACAGTCCAGAGGCACAGGCTTACGAAAAGAATGAGACCCATGGTAGGGCTACAGACACTTCCCTTTCCCCTACTCCCCTCCACCACAGTACTAAAGGCCTATTTACAGCAGTTCCTTTTAACCCGCTATCACGTCAGGCTATCAAGAAAAAATCCAAAGGCATATCAAAAGACAAAAAACACAATATGAAGAGACAGAGCTAGCATCAGAACTAGATGTGGCAAGGATGTTGGAATTATCTGACTGGGAATCCAGAACAACTAAGATTGATATTCTAAGGGCTCTATTAGATCAAGTAGACAACATGCAAGAGAAGGGCAATGGAAGGAGAGAGACGGAACTCCTAAAGAATGAACCAAAAACAAGTGCTACATATAAAATAAACTGTAACCAAGAAGAATAATGCCTTTGATGGGCTTACTAGTAGACTGAACACAGCTGAGAAAAGGACCTCTGAGCTGAAGGACATCTCAACAGAATCTTTCAAACTGAAAAGCAAAGAGAACAAACACTGAAAGAAAAAGGAACAAACAAACAAACAACAACAACAAAAAGAAGAGAATGTCCAAGGACTGTGAGGCAACTATAAAAGGTACTCACATTACCATGAACGGGTATAATGTTATCTGAAACTGGATGTCGGTAAGTTGTACATCGTACACTCTAGTGCAACCACCAAAAAATGTGGGAAAAGAAGTATAACTGATGTACAAAGAAGGGATAGAAAATGGAATCATAAATTTCTCAAAACTACAAAAGGCAGAAAAAGAGTAGAAGACAAAAATAGGAACAAGGTACAAGGGAAACAAATAGAAAACAGTAATGAATATGGTGAATATTAATCCAACTATATCAACGTAACACTGTGTCAGTATCAATAACCACTCTGGATGTCAATGGTCTAAATGCACCAATTAAAAGAGACTGCCTAAGTGGATCAAAACACATGCCCCAACTATATGTTGTCTATAAGAAACCTACTTTAAAGACATATATAAAGATACATATAAATAGGTTTAAAGTAAATAGATGGAGAAAAATATGCTAAAATAGTGAGGTGATCGAGTGGCTAGAGTGAAGTGTGCTTGAGGAGGGTGGAGAATAGAGGTCCCAGAGGCAACACGTAGCCAAATTATGTAGAACTTTGTTTTCAGGTCTCTTAATTAAAAAAAAAAGTTATTGGTAACAATGTAAACAGTGTAATAGGGAAGAACAAATCTGACTCCACATTAGATCTGTTTCTTTTAGCTTAACCTTTGTGCTCTGTTGCCTGTGCTTAGTGATGCTGGCTCTGTACCTTTTGTAAAAGAATGTTGCCTATAGCCTGATGTATACAGGTTAGCCTATTCTTAAGGCTGTGACCTTTAAGAGTATAATTCTTTTCCATTCATAAAGAGATAAAAAGTTGCTTAAAAGGGATTAACATATACAGACTACTAAATATAAAACAGATAACAAACAAGGACATACTGTATAGCACAAGGAACTATACTCAATATTAATATCTGAATAGCTGTGCTGTACACCTGAAACTAACATGATATTGTAAGTCAACTATACAATAAAATTTTTTAAAAAGAATGGTTTTTAGCTTTGATAACTCTATTGATAAATAATAAATAGTGACATAAATTTCAAAAAAAAAGTTGCACAACAGTGAATAACATTTGTCTTGGAGGTTTACAGAAACATCGTGACCTGACCTATGTGGACAGCTGAGAGAACAAAGGGTTCCAACACCAAGAAGTTTGCAACAACTAACCATGCCCCTTCCTCGCCTTGCCTTTAAAAGTACTTTACTGAAACCCTTTGGGCGGTTTGGGGGTTTTTTGGGGCATGATCCTTGCATGGCCCTGCAAGCAACTTTTCTCTGCTCCAAACTGTAGCGTTTGTTTGGCCTCACTGTGCATCAGGAACACGAACTTGTGTTCGGTAACAACAAGGGACAAGACACTGCACGTAGACTAGTATCATCACCCGCTGCTGAATCATAAGAGACTCAAACATGACATATGTGTCGCTTCTTCCTCACGTGCACTGGAGGAACCACAGAAAAAGCCATCAATTTGGTTCCTGGTTATGCTCATTTACATCATGTGATAACGCAATAATTACTTAACTCTATAGGCTTCAGTTCCTTCATTGAAATTAATAATAGAGGACTGCATACATTACCTTAACTTTCAATATAAAAGTTCACAGCCCCATGGCTTATATCAAGGATTATTAACAGGGATATCTGGGCTATTAGTCATGGCTCATTTGGTTACAAAACAAAACAAAAACTCATTTCAAAACCAACTCACGGTAAGACACAACTACACTGAAGACAGGGCACGGGACCAGTATCTACTGGGTGCGTCGTCTGTGTCAAGTGGGGAAGAACGAGAGCAAAGCTCACTGCTCAGGATCCTGTGACTCCTGTCTCCACACTCTGCAGGCTGCCTTACTTCATGCTCCTCGGATTTTCACATGAGACAGGAGGTTTTGTCTCCACCAGCTCCTGGAACACATCTCCCACTCTTTGGAAAGACTCCTCTCTTCAATTCTAACTAGAAAATCCCTGGGGCTGCATCATCTTCTCCCTTCTCTGGCCAATCCCCATGAAAACCACATCATTAAAGGTGGGGTGAAAGGGAGAAGATCTTCCCTAGAGTAAAGGGGAGAGTGTTCCCTTCAGAGGGGAGGATTCATGGGAACATGGTACAAGCAGATGGTTTTCCAGGGGACAATTATGAATCCTCCATCGTGGACTATAAAATGGTATGTGTATATGTACAGTTTTATGGAGAGATTATCCTTCTCCAAAGGAATTAAGATTAAAGATCTTGGGGTTATCTTTTACTACCTAGGATGGAGAAAAACAAAATGTATGGGAAAAGTCTCCCTTGACTCCCACAAAGGGAATCTGAAGTTTAGTCCCAACCATGTACTTTACCAGTTACTGCCAAGCACAAGTAACTGACTTCATCTAGAAAAGGACCAATAACCTCTGACCTCTTCTCCCCAGGTAACAGAAGCTGCATATAAGTAACTGTTTAGGAAGCACTGGTGTTACGTACTGCTTACTCTTCATGACAGTCCTGTGAGGTTACCACTGGGTAATCTGAAGAAGAAACTGAAGCTTAAAATGTTTTATTTTTTGATATGAAAAAAAATATTTAAGGTAGTAAACACATAGTCATTGCATTTTTTGTCTATTGTGGTGTGTATTATATTTACCTGAACTAATATCCACACATTTTACATATGCAGTTCTATAACTGTGGACAAACTCATATAGTCATGTAACACCACCACAGTCAAGAAAGATATCTGACATCACCCTTAAACGTTAATTCATAGTCAATCCCTCTTCCTACTTCCCAGTCCCTGGGTGACACTGATCTGATTTCTGTCCCTATAGTTTTCCCTTTTCCAGAATGTCATGTGAATGGAATCACACAGTGTGTAGTCTGTTAAGTCTGGCTTCTCTCCCTCAACATAATGCTTTTGAGATTCATTAAAGGCAGTTATTCTGTATCAAGAGTTCATTCTCATAGATCACTGAGTAGTATTCTATAGTGTAGATATACTATAATTTTTCCATTCATCCATTGAATGGAAAATGGGGTTCTCCACTTTGGGTTTTTTCCAGCTTTTGGACAATTACAAATAAAGCTGCAATAAACATTCATGTAAGGTTTTTGGGTGGACGTCTTTTTTTTCTTTTTTCCTTGCTGGGTCATATGCCAACCTCTTGTACAAAGGGCTTGTATCATTTTGCTTCCAACCAACGATATAGGAGCGTTTCAGTTGTTCCCTATCTTTGCCAGTATTTGGCATAGTCAGTTTTTTTTTTAAGTGGATTTTTATAATATAGTGGATAAAAGAGAAAATTTGAATTCAAACGTAAGTCCTTCTGACTCTAGAGGGAATAAATGAAATAAATGTAGAATTGTGTAAAAAATTTTGCCTATGGTGTTTGTTTTCTATATGGGATCCCATGGTAATGGATCATAAGTTATTACCTAATTATTAAAATGCAGAAAATCAGAACAGAAAAATTATCATATGGACAGTTCGTCCTGATTTCATTTAATTTGCTGACTTAATGGCAGAACAAAACTTGTCTTTAATTGGGATCAATACCAGCAGGACTTGGGAAACTTAAGTTTTAAGAATTTAGAAATTTTACCTTAGGCATAACTTAACTACATTGCCCTTAGAATAAAAAATGAATATGCAGCTTGATGGAGATTCCTCCTACTTTGAAGTTTTTGTAGTTAGAAAAGGGTAAATTAACTTGCACATACAGAGTTGTGGTCTTCAGTGTTTCATATATGACCACTAACTGAAGTCTCTCTCTTTATCAAACACTGTGAACATCTTGGTGGCAGGAAAGATCAACTCTTTCCCACTAGGAGGAAGCCCTGTTTCACCCGCAAAGTACAATTACTTCCGTCCTTCCTACATTTTCAGGAAAGAATAATTGATGGCCTTTGCCACTGCAGATCTTCATGTAAGCAGGAACTATTTTGAGTTTCCTTGCTAACAGAAATTCTTTGTTGAGACGTGGAGGATGCATGGTGGAGAATATCAAACCGATTCTCAAGGAGTGAGTTTCTGTCGTGTCTCATTTCATCCTGCTGCTAACGATGTTTGTATTTAGTCTTTTAGGAGTTTCATGCTATTAAATCTTTTTATTCCTCCCTTTTTCCTCCAGATTTTTTCTTATCCCTTTTAAGTGGTAGCCTATTCTATTTTAGTGAGAATAGACTATGACCATTTCCTAAAACATGCTTGTGTTTCCAATGAGAAAATTATTTCAACTAATAATCTATTACCAGTGAGATGAAAGAGGATCCTGAAAAATGTTTTCATTTGTTTCATAGACTTTTCTCTTCATTCAAAATGCCTCAAACTTGGTTTGTTTTTTAAAATACTTTCACACATTTGATTAATTTTAGATTATTTTACAGGTGTTTATGGCATTGAGGAAATAGCTATTTATATACACAAATACGCTATGAGAAAATTCAACACCTTCTTCATTACCTACCTTCTTTCCCCAGTAAATCTAATGCTCTTTAAACGAGTCACTGTGCACACAGTTGATTTTTACTATGGTTTTGAATTTATATCATGTACCAAAGAGACAAAAATACCCAATTTTATATTAGCCATTAATTCTTATTTCACTTTCCACACTTTAATCCATTCAACCATCAGGTATTACTTAGTGACTTTTCATCAGACTCAGGACTTCAATATTTCTCCCTGTAGAGATTCCATTTCCATCCCTACTTTTTTTTTTTTTTTTTTTGCAGAAAATCCCATTCTAGAGGGAAATATTCAAAAAACAGTTATTAAGACAACTGTCTATGAAGCTGAGGATACCTAGTTCTTAGTTCCTAAGCCTACAACTTCGAGCTGTATGCAGTTGGGAAAGTTATTTAACCTCCATGGCTAGTTTTCCAATTTGGAGAAGTGGGTTAGTAGAAGTACACCTAGTTCATAGTATCTGAGGATTACATGAGTTAATGTACACAGTTGTTTTCATGGTACAAGGTCAGTACCATGCTAGCATCAGCCACTAGTTTATATCATGTATCACATAGAATTCAGCCCTTCTTCTTTGTACTCTTAGAGTTCTGTTGACATTCAGGCCCCTAGGTTCTCTTCTATTCCAGAGGGCACATTAAATATTTTAGAAACAAAAAATAGTTCCTTCCAAAGAGAAGTTCTGACATTAGTTCACCAGTGAATGCATTTATCAAGTTAAAAAGAACCTATGACAGCAAAGGAAACCATAAAGAAAACAAAAGGACAACCCACAGAATGGGAGAAAATAATCTTCAAATGAAGCAATAGATAAGGGATTAATCTCCAAAATATAGAAACAGCTCATGCAGCTCTATGTCAAAAAAACACAACCCAATTATAAAATGGGCAGAAGATCTAAATAGACATTTCTCCAAAGAAGACATAAAGATGGCCAAAAAGCACATGAAAAGATGCTCAACATCACTAATTATCAGAGAAATGCAAATCAAAACTACAATGAGGTATCACCTCACACCGGTCAGAATGGCCATCATCAAAAAGTCTACAAACAACAAATGCTGGAGAGGGTGTGGAGAAAAAGGAACCCTCTCGCACTGTTGGTGGGAATGTAAATTGATACAGCTACTATGGAGAACAGTATGGAGGTTCCTTAAAAAACTAAAAATAGAACTACCATATGATCCAGCAATCCCACTCCTGGGTATAAATCTGGAGGAAAACAATCTGAAAGGATACATGTATCCCAATGTTCATAGCAGCACTACTTACAATAGCCAAGACATGGAAGTAACCTAAATGTCCATTGACAGATGAATGGATAAAGATGTGGTGTATGTATATACAATGGAATACTACTCAGCCATAAAAAAGAATGAAATAATGCCATTTGCAGCAACATGGATGGACCTAGAGATTATCATACTAAGTGAAGTAAGTCAGACAGAGAAAGACAAATATATGATATCACTCATGTGGAATCTAATTTTTAAAAAAGATACAAACGAACTTCTTTATAAAACAGAAACAGACTTACAGATATTGAAAACAAACTTATGGTTACCAGAGGGGAAACGTGGGGGGTGGGATAAATCAGGAGCTCGGCATGAACACGCACACACACGACTATATATAAAATAGATAACCAACAAGGACCTACTGTATAGCACAGGGAACTCTACTCAATACTCTGTAATGGCCTATACGGGAAAGGAATCTAAAAATGAATGAATATATGAATATGTATAACTGAATCACTTTGCTGTACACCTGAAACTAACACGACATTGTAAATCAACTATACTCCAATAAAATTAAAAAAGAAAGAATCTGTGTCTTCCACAGTGACAGCCAAAGTAAATGGCTTGGGAACCCACTGTCTTTATAAATATATTTTATTTCAATTTGTATTAGCAATATTTGTGACAATAGTGAAGAGTGCTAACCCTTAATGGTAGCTAACAATTAGGAACCAGGAATTGGGATAACTTATTTACCTATATCATTTTAGAGAAAAAAATGGAGGTTAGTATTTCCTGCACTATCTCATTTTGTGATGAGACACGTAGGTATCAGATATTTTAGTAGGGTTGAGTCATCACAACAATATCACTGTGGACTCAGACACACTGGAGTAATGGAGAAAGAGTGAGCTTTGTCACCGTAAGATCCTGTGTCAGCAGCTCAGTTCCTAGATTGGTGACTTTTACCACGTGACATAGCCTGAGTTTTGAGCCTCCTGTTAGAGTGATGATACCCATGTGAACATTCATTATAAGGATTAAAGGAGATGCTGGGCATTAGAACCCACAGCAAAACGTCCTACACACACACAGTAGGTACTCACTAAATGTTATTCACTTCCCAGTCCCCAAACAGGTCATAGTCAGGAAAATTAATCTTTAGTATCATATTTTTCTGATAAATGGTTTAATTCCTCACTTTGTGACTGAGTCCTGTGGAAGCTTACAGGCGTAATTTACATGAGATTCAGGCCCAAGGCTTCTGCAGTCAGGAAAGATGGTGGAGGTCATATGGCCTGAGTTGGCTACACTTCCAGTGGCAGGGATGCAACCCAAACAGAGGCAGGATTGAAGGAAATTTAGATCCACAGCAGGAGATGAGCGTGCAGAATAGACTTGTACAAAATCAGCTGGCTTGGTTAGTGTTTGCTACATGAAGAATGACCAGCAATGCTCAGAGGCACACAGAAATGAGCCCTGCTTCAGACTGCAGCAGCTGGAGTGACTGTGCTTCACGTGTCTTGCATCCTTCTTGGAGGACGATAGCCAGGCCTTGCTCCTCTCATGGCAAAGCTGACACACAAAAGGACAGGTGGAAATGCACAAGGCCTCTCCAGCTCTAGGTTTGAATTGGTATAATCTACCTTCTGCCAACATGTCATAGGCCAAGGCATTTACTGTAGTCCAGCTGTTACACGGTGCATAGCCATATCCTCTACAATCACTATCGAAGTCGCAGCCGCTCTGAAGGAGCTCATACACACTACCTAAGTTTCACTAAAATGGCCAGCAAACCACTGCAAAAATCGTCTTTAGCTTTAAAATTACTCAGCACCTAAGTTCTCATCCAATGGCTGAGCCTTGCACATTTCAAGGGTCACTTCATTATTTCATTCTCTTCATCAATGCTATGAATGCTTAGAATCTCCAGAGAACAGAGTCTCTGTGCTCCAGTATTTGATGTCAGTCATCCTCCCAGTGATGTACCCGTTAGACAACCATACAAGTTATAAAGGTAACTGTCTCAGAGCTGTTCTTGATAACAACTTGAAAAAGGGTTTTGATCAGCCACTGTACAATGTGGCTTGACAGTATGTGTTTATCTTCACAGAAGGATTTTCAAAATACAAAATGTTTGCAATCAGAAAATGGAACTGTTTTTAAAGCTTTAATTTATATTCTGTTTCTGATTTTTCATTCCAGTTATTGGCTTTAAAATGATGTCATATGCAATCCACGTTCTACAAGTATAAATATAAATGAAACCTCATGAAATTTATCATGGCTCATTGAACCACAAGTAAATGGCTTTTCTCTTTTTGGTATTATAACAAATTAATTGTCAGTCATTTGCCTAAAATATCTTCTCTATTTTAATTCCTGGGCGATTCATGTTTTTTCTCTTGTCTCTTTTTTCTTAGCTTCTTTTTGTTCACGGCATTCATTACAAGTATAATTGGTGCCCTTCCAGGTCCCAAGTTCATCCATCTCCCAGTCACTCTGGGTTTTAGCCACTCATGTATCCTGTATGCCACTCCCTCTCTGGGAACTGCCCTCAGCCAACAGGAGCTGCTGCTTCTCTTAGGGGGTTAATTCTCCTGCTGTCCATCACAACATAGTCTTAAGGTGTCTTGCCACTTTGCATACTTTACAGAGCATCACCTTGGTCCACAATATTTAGGACATCATATTAATCTGTTGAGCAAAAAGAAGCAAATACTCTAGATGTTCCAACAGTAGGAGAGAAACTCTACAAAGATTCAGAAGATTGCCAGAACACCCCCTGAAAATAAAGATTACTGCACAGTGCATCTTTTAGAACAAAGAAAGCATCACACAAGGCAAACTTCTTCAGGTTTTGCACACTCTACACTTGAGGATAAATAATGCGGTGACCCATTTATTGAGTTATGTGGAAGACTTTTAGTTTTGAGCGTGGTCCCGAGAAAAAAAGTTGGCTGTAGCTGATCCAGGCTGAGGCACACGTAGCCTTGCCTCTTCAGCCAAATGATTCAACAGACTTCATGATACTAGAGGTATCTTTTGTAGTAGAAAAAGACACTCTAAAGTATATCTAGAAAGACACAGAAATGAGTTACTATACTTACAGAGGTAATTGACCCTAATCAGAGGCAGACACTGCTGACATCAACATGTCTTCAATGGTGATGCTAATCTTGAACACTGCCAGCTTTCTTCACTGGAAAGTTTCTATTTTTCCCTTTCCATATGTTATTCTTTGGAAGCTAGTGATTAAATCCAGCCCACACTCAGCAGGAGGGAAATTGTTATACCACCTGGAGGGGATGTATCTTCCCCGGGAGGCGAAGAATTATTTACAATTCTTCTCTAAGGCAGACTCATCCCTTCTCCCACATTTATTTATTTATACAATCATTGATTTATACCAATATTGACTCAGATATTCATTCTGTTTTTGGAGTTACAATAAAATACTCTCATAATTTCTTTTGTTGCTCATCATTTTCCAGTTTTGGCCATTGGGAGCTCTTTTAGGTTGACTCCTATTTCCTTTCTGCGTGCCTCATTTTTTTTTTCTTTAGCGATTCCTTACTTTCTGGCAATCAGGATCCTCCAGGATCGTCTTATATTTCCTACCCCAGACGAAGAATCAGACATTTCTCCAGGGAGCCAGTTTTAAATGTGTTCTAGAAAATGGGATATGCCAAACAAGAGTTTATTTTTCATAGAGTAAGTTGATTGTGGAGTGGGTTTCTGGGAAAATACTTATGATTCAGGAAAATATCACATTCTGGCAAATAATGTGCCTTCTCTGATTTCTTTTGTTTTTCCTCATTTTCAGTGGTGAAACCTTCTGACTCTTCAACATATATTTTATCCTAAGCACTTACATTGCTCAATGATAACTGAGAACACACAGTAGAGTTTGTATCAATAGATTTGCATCATAATTAATCCTCCATCAGAGTGAATTAATGGTTATTCCTTGTTCAATTATTGTTTGTAGCTCAAATGCTTAAAAGGGAGAAGAATATAACATCTTTATAATGTAATATATTCATTCATTCATTCAATGGGAAACTGAGTGACTAGGTCTTGAGAGACTGACCAGAGGGGTTAGGGATGGACAGGACATCAGGCAGGTCCTCCTTGGTCCATGGTGACCCTTACTTGATTCTGAGGTGGTGGGGAAAGGCCCATGAATTCTATGCTGTGCAAAGAGAACAAGGAAGAGAAAAACCAAACCTCTTCCTCCTAAGTACATTTGTTTACTACTTTCTGACCCAGGATATCAGTTTGATTACTTGTTTAGACAGTAGCTAACTGAACACCCATGCATTGGAAACATAAAAATTCTAGCGGTTCTCATTTTTAGACAAAATTTAATGTAAAGTCTTAAGTTAATGAACATTTAAACTAAAATCTGTTTCAATAAAAGACTTCAACTCATTTGAGACTCTCCCCTGTCCTTTGCCCTCTTCACAGAAACTGCTTCATTGTCATACTTGCACATTTTCTTGAATATATTATGTAAATATGGGAACTGATAATTTGTTGAAAAGCTTTAGACTGGTGAGAAGTTTTGAATAGAGCCACTTAGAATTTTCAAACACTTGCAGTAACAATTGTTGGGTATGATAATTTATTTCTAAAACAGGGGTTATTTATCTGGAAATGGACTCATCTCCAGCATGTCTCACTATTTAATTAATTTCCTGAAGATGAAACTTTATGTCATCATTAATATGGATGCATGGAGAATGCTTCCGTTAAATAACAAGAAGTCAAAATGCAAAGTTTAATTAGGAGAATATATTTACCAGTAAGAAATAATTAAATATACATTAATCAATTAAAACAAGTGTAGCAGGATTAGGCTCTTTTTATAGTTATATTCATTCTGTTCTATTCCATTAAAATGTCTTCTCTTTACTTTATTCACCATGCTCCCGATTTTGCCTCTCTATCCACTCCTTCTCACTCTTATTTTTGGCTTCTTCTCTTAAGATCTCTACATGCTGGTTTATTCCAAGAATTTGGGTTTAGTTTTCCTCTCCACCTATACACTCCATAAGAATTAATCAAGTCGTGACTTTAATTAGCATCTATATATTTACAGCTCTGACCACTCCTCAAAGCTTGAGACACTTATATCCAACTGCATGGGACACCTCACCTGGACCTCTCTTGGGCATCTCTAAATTTTTGTCCCCAGGTGTACCTCTATATCCACACCCTTCACAGTCTTCTCCATGTCATTAAATAGGCTCAAAATCTACCTTTTTCCTTTAGCCACATTTTATTTATTTTTTTTTATTGAAGTATAGTTGATTTACAATATTGTGCTAGTTTCAGGTATACAGAAAAGTGATTCAGTTATACATATTTTTTCAGATTATTTTCCACTATAGGTTATTATAAGGTACTGAATATTTCCCCTGTATTATACAGTAAATCCTTGTTGCTTATTTATTATATATATATCAGTTTGTATCTGTTAATCCCATACTCCTAATTTATCATTCCACCCACCCCCTTTCCGCTTTGGTAACTGTAAGTTTGTTTCCTAGGTCTGTGAGTTTGTTTCTGTTTTGTATATAGATTCATTTGTATTATTTTTTTAGATTCCACATGTAAGTGACATCATATAACATTTGTCTTTGTCTGTCTGACTTACTTCACTTAGTAGCATATTCTCTAGGTCTATCCATGTTGCTGCAAATGGCAATATTTCACTCTTTTTTATGACTGAGTAATATTCCATTGTGTGTGTGTGTGTGTGTGTGTGTGTGTGTGTGTGTATATATACAGACATACACACACAGATATATATACATACCACATCTTCTTAAACCAGTTGTCTGTTGATGAGCATAGGTTGTTTCCTTATCTTGGCTATTGTAAATAATGCTGCTATGAACATCGGGGTTCATGTATCTTTTCTAGTTAGTTTTCATTTTTTCCAGACATATGCCCAGAGGTGGGATTGCTGGATCACATGGTAACTCTATTTTTAGATTTTTAAGGAAACTCCATACTCTATTCCATAGTGGCTACACCAATTTACATTCTCACCAACAGTGTAGGAGGATTCCCTTTTCTCCAAACCCTCTCCAGCATTTATTATTTGTAGAATTTTTAAAAATTGATTTATTTTTGGCTGCGTTGAGTCTTTGTTGCTGCGCGCGGGCTTTCTCTAGTTGCGGCGAGCGGGGGCTACTCTTCATTGCAGTGCATGGGCTCCTCATTGCGGTGGCTTCTCTTGTTGCACAGCACGGGCTCTAGGTGCATGGGCTTCAGTAGTTGTGGCTCACAGGCTCTAGAGCACAGACTCAGTAGTTGTGGTGCATGGGCTTAGTTGCTCTGTGGCATGCGGGATCTTCCCGGATCAGGGCTCAAACCCGTGTCCTGCGCATTGGCAGGCGGATTCTTAACCACTGCACCACCAGGGAAGCCCTATTTGTAGAATTTTTGATGATGGTCACTCTGACTGGTGTGAGGTAATATCTCATTGTGGTTCTGATTTGCATTTCTCTAATAATTAGTGATGTTGAACATCTTTTCATGGGCCTGTTGGCCATCTGTATGTCTTCCTTGGAGAACTGTGTATTTAGATCTTCTGCCCATTTTTTGATTGGATTGTTTTTCTGACATTGAGTCATATGAGCTCTTTGTATATTTTGGAAATTAACCCCTTGTTGGTTGCATCATTTGCAAATATTTTCTCCCATTCCACAGGTTGTCTTTTTGTTTTGTTGATGATTTCCTTGGCTGTGCAAAAACTTTTAAGTTTGAATAGGTCCCATTTATTTTTGCTTTTATTTCTTTTGCATTGGGAGACTGATCTAAGAAAATATTGCCACAATGTATGTCAGAGTATATTTTGCTTATTTTCTCTTCTAGGACTTTTATGGTGTTCTGTCTTATCTTTAGGTCTCTAAACCATTTTGAGTTTATTTTTGTGTATGGTGTGAGGGAGCATTCTGACTTCATTAATTTAAATGAGGCTGTCCAGTGTTTCCAATACCACTTACTGAAGAGACTATCTATTTTCCATTGTATATTCTTGCCTCCTATGTCATAGATTAATTGACCGTAGGTGTATGGGTTTATTTCTGGGCTCTGTTCTGTTCCATTGATCCACATATCTTAGTTTTTTGCCAATACCATGCTGTTTGGATTACTGTAGCTTTGTAGTATTGTCTGAAGTCTGGGAGGGTTATGCCTCCGGTTTTGCTCTTTTTCCTCAGGATTGCTTTGACAATTCTGGCTATTTTGTGGTTCCATATAAATTTCAAGACTATTTGTGAAAAATATCATTGGTATTTTGATAGAGACTGTAGATTGCTTTGGGTAGTATGACCATTTTAACAATATTAATTCTTCCAATCCAAGAGCATGGGTTATCTTTCCATTCTGTTGAATCATTTTCAACTTCCCTTATCAACGTTTTATAATTTTCAGCATATAGTTCTTTCACCTCCTTGGTTAGGTTTATTCCTAGGTATTTTATTTTTTGCACAGAATTTTAAACGAGATTTTTTTTTTTTACTTTGTGATATTTCATTGCTAACATACAGATATGCAACAGATTTCTCTATATTAATCTTGTATCCTGCTACCTTGCTGAATTCATTTATTAGTTCATTAATAGTTTTTGTGTGGAGTCTTTAGGGTTTTCTATATAGAGTATCATGAGATCTGCAAATAATGACAATTTTAACTCTTCCTTTCCAATATGGATACCTTTTATCTCTTTTTCTTGTCTAAATGCTGTGGCTAGAACTTCCAATGCTATGTTGAATAGAGTGGTGAAAGTGGGCATCCTTGTCTTGTTCCAGAATTTAACAGGAAAACTTTCAGCTTTTCACTACTGAATATTATGTTGGCTGTGAGTTTGTCATAAATGGCTTTTATTATGTTGAGATATGTTCCCTCTATACCCACTTTGGTGAGAGTTTTTATCATGAGTGGATGTTGAATTTTATCAAATGCTTTTTCTGCATCTACTGAGATGATCATGTGGTTTTTGTTTTTTCTTTTGTTAATGTGGTGTATCACACTGATTGATTTGCATATGTTGAACCTGGCCAAGTTTTGTAAGTTATCTATGATCTTCACTTTCTGTTATACCCTACATCCAATCTATTGGTCGAGCTCCAAATAGTCCTAGAATTATCCACTTGTCTAAATATGTGGTCTTTTGTGTCTGATTTGTTTAAGGTAACCTGACGTTTTTGAGGTTCATTCATATTGTAACACGTACCAGTTGTTTGTTTCTTTCATATGAATAGTTTTCATTGTATAAAAATACCACACTGTTGATCCATTAAGTTGATAGACATCTGGACTGTTTCTACTTTTTGATGATTAAAAATAATGCTGCTCTAAACCCTTTTCTCAGGTACATGCCTAAGAGTAGAATTCCTGAGTTGTATAGGAAATATATATTCAACTTTCTAAGGAACTACCAAACCATTCTCCAAAGTAGCTGTACTGTTTCACATCCCTACCAGCAATATATGAGGTTTCCCACTTCCCTGTATTATTGCCAACCCTTGTTATTTCTGTCTGATCCCAATCATTTTTGCTTTACAAATTTCTAGTCAGTTAATTCCAATGGAAACCATTAATTCACATACCAAGTAAATGTGAATGCCCTGTGATAATGCATTTCTACCGAGTTAATGAAAAAAACATGATGAGTGAAAGGATGAAAGTAAATTATGAATGGTTAGGCTGAAAGCACGGGCAATCATTTCCCAGTACAGCAGACCAGCTTAATCTTTCTGATCCAGAAAGCCTTGCTCATCAAATCAAAACGAACCTGCTTCGCTGTTGCAACCAAATGAACAGCTAGGTTCTCTAGCACTCAAATACCTGCTCATTGTGCATACATCACAGGCAGGGATGAGATTAACCACTGCACAGAGAAAGTGTAAAATTAAATACAAGAAGCCAATAATACAAAGTAATACTAAAAATTAACATCAATGACCATAAAGAAATAGGTACAGTCCCTAAAGAGCTTTCATTTGATTCTGGGGAATTGAATACTTGTTCAAAACAAAAAAAAAATTGGAATGTAATGATTATCTGGCAAATCATCAATTGTAGAACAAGGTAATTGTTCAAAATTGATGTGTTATATTGATTATTAACTTGAATTTGAATTGAGGTCAGTTTATATCCTGTAAGAATTATTAGGATCTTAATTTCTCTGATAATATTTGAATCTAAAATGTCTGACTAAAGAGTAAACCCATCAGATGCTAAACTCCGATTATTTGGGAGTCACTGTTTTCTTAGAATAACAATGAAAAACAAGGATATTTTTCAGCATCTTCCAATAGCCATAATTTGCACAAACTTTATGTTAACAGAGATGTTAAGTTTCGCTTTGTAGGCAAACAGTGTAAAAGAAGCTGAAAGGCCATCTACTTTATATTTTGGAATATTACACTTACAGAAAATTCAGTATGATACATGAATACAGGGGAATAAATCATTTTGTTACAGGGTAAAGAGATTAATAATATCCCCTTTTGCTTTGATATTGAAAACAAAATGAGTTTTGAATCTTCTTTATATATTTCTTATGTATTTCTCTCCCAATCATACTGATCACTTTTTATATACAATAAATATATATGCTAGGATACAAATGCAACACTTTTTTCCAGGATTACCAAATTCTAAAAAGCAAATATTTACATTGGTATTATATTTGTAAATTTTCACTAAATCAATTGATAAAAATCATTTGTCATGTCTCTAAAGAACTATGGACTCCTATAATTGTAATTACTCAACAAAATGTTACAATATGCAGATACTTCTTAATTAAACTAAATACCGATGTGACATTTCCAGCAGCCCAAACAGTCTCTTAAATAACTATTTACTGTTACTCTTTAATGAGCATTTAGTATGTTCCCGGGCACTATGCTGAATGCTTTGCACTGCCTAATTTAATCCTTCCTACCACTCTATGAATAAATACATTTACTCACTTTTTACAGATAAGATAACAAAGACTTATTAAGTTTAACTATTTGTCCAAGATCACTCGGCCTCAAAGTGCTGGATTTTGGATTTGAATCTTGGCATGTCCGATTATAGTTAGGTAGCGTGACTACTACATATTCTAGCTTTTCCTTACCTCACTGTTGAAAGAGACTGCACGTATAGACACTAGAGTCACTTCAGTATTCGGTGTCCCCAGGCAAGTCAAAGTCACCTGGACCTGCACTCCTCTAGAGGACCCACTGTTGGGATCCATGCTTGGGACAGCATCCAGAAGTGGAAAGAGGATGACTTGAGGTGGAAAAGAGAATAGAGGGTGGGAACATGCAGGTACAAACCAACTAGCGCAACTAGAGATTGGGATAGTATATGCTCTGAAAAGTACATGCATCTTTCTGTGCACATCTGGCTTAAGTTTATTCTCTCCTACTAATCGTGGATGCCCTGTGCATCTCAGACGGGTGATTCAGATGGAGCTACCAGCATGCTACCACTCAAATCCAGATCTTGCCTGTCTCAGATTTTACTAATGTTTCTGCATTTCCACCAGAAAAAAAAAGCACCAGGTGTATGAAATATGAAAGATGACTAAAGCATCATTGTGATCCCCCAGGAATGTATACCTATAGATAAATAAGGAATTCATCTATTCTAATCCCTTGACTGAAGCTTTAACATTTTGGCGACTAGAATTCATGTAGAAACATTTCATCCAACCTGCCTTCAGAAAGTTCATACCTCGTCTGTGAGAAAGTCATGCGTAAACATTTTGAATATCGTCCGAAGCATGTATAATAGAAAATGAGCACAGGGTGGTTGATAAGAGCACCGGAGTGGCACGCCAGTTCCCAAACTCATTCCCAGCAGAAAGACAATAGATGTCACTGCCAAAGTGGCGAGAGCATGCCTGCTTCTCTCGAAATCATGCTATAGGTGTGTGGGCTGACGCTGGCTGTTCTAACCTTCACCCATGGAAACACACGACCGAGGTATAACAGAAGGGTCCTGCGGAGAGGCTCAACTCTCCAATGGTCTTTCCAGTTCACCAGCATCTGTGAACTGGAAAGGGTTCACAGGGTTGGGTTACGATTAACACATACAGTGGCGGTAAAACCAGGCTCTGGGAATATCATGTATTCTTTATTAAAAAATATCTTAGCAATGTATTAGCTGGGATAATTCTATGTGGCATTTCCATTTTGGATTAATTTGATTGATTTTGTGGGGTTTCTACAGTAGATAAAAAGTCTAGATTGACTCTGGCATAAAAGTCAATACTGCAAAAGTGACAACCAAAAACTAAAGACAAGCCCAGTATACATTTTCTCTCAGGAAAGACCCCAGAAAATTTGTGGGACCATGGTGTGATGGAAAGAACCTCAAAATATGTCTGAGATTTTATTTCTAGAGAGCTCTGTCAGGTAGGATCACAGACCCAGTTTTATTTTTGTTTTGTTTTTGGTTTGGTTTTTTTGCGGTACGCGGGCCTCTCACTGTTGTGGCCTCTTCCGTTGTGGAGCACAGGCTCCGGACGCGCAGGCTCAGAGGCCATGGTTCACGGGCCCAGCCGCTCCGCGGCATGTGGGATCTTCCCGGACCGGGGCACGAACCCGTGTTCCCTGCATCTGCAGGCGGACTCTCAGCCACTGCACCACCAGGGAAGTCCACAGACCCAGTTTTAAAGTGATTAGGGAAGTATTATATTATTTGTTCTCTAGTCTTGCAGAACAAATGTCTACAAGTTTTCCTGGAAAAACTTTTATAATAGAGACAATTTGTTAAGTCCCAGGATAAACATTAAAATATGTAGCTTTCAAGAAAAGCAGCAAAGCTCACCGGTGGTAGCAGTTATTCAAAGTTCTTCAGTTATTGTTACTGTGTGCACAAAATCAATTAGGTCAAAAAATATTTGAGTTGCTTGCAGAGCATGACACAATTAAAGTCTCTAATTTGCATCTGAATATCATTCACAGAACTCTAATATGATTTCAGGAAAATATTCCTTAAAGGGAAGATGAATAGATAGATGGATGGACTGCGGGGGAGGGAGAGAGGGCGGGATAGAGAAATTGGTATATATGTGCATGGATGTATAGATATAATTCCCATCAGTTTTTAAACACAGTGGAGAATGGGAGTCATAATTCTTCTCTGATTTTAGTTCTGATATGTGACAGGAGGAGGGGTTCACTGTAGGATGTATATTTAATGCAAACCCTTTACATAGTGGTACCAATAGATACAAATGCTTCCATGCACCCTCTTTAGGTCTGTAGAGTTTAAAGACTGTGGTCAAATCTCCTAAGTTTTACTGGCAGATACTTTAAATGGTGGCCCTACTCCCAAGGTGTGATTGGTAGATTTCCTTTTTTGGTATATAATTCCCCTTTCAAACAAAACTACAACCCCCTTGTTCATACAATTAAGCAGCCAATAGCTTAAATGACAGTATTTAATAGTATATTATCACCTGTATGAAAATAAACATAAGACGGCAGTTTCCAGAACGCGTTCATCCCTCTGGTAGGAAATGTCCCTCATCCCTTGCACCTCTGGGCCTTTACAGGACCTTCAGGCACCTAATACTCTTCTTACAAGAAAAATGTGCTCTCTTACACATGCAGGTGCATGCATGCACACATACAAGTCTTTATTTAAGGATTAAATGGAGAAAGAGGGAGAGAGAAAGAAGGGATGCTTGCCAAGAACTCACATAGTATTTAAAGTCAGTAAACAGTCTGCTGTCAGGAGCAACGTACAAATCTTAAAATAAGATTTGCTTTCTCCAATGCAATTCAATAACTTTGTGGATATTACCTTGGGTCAAATAGGCAATTGAAGTCAGGGTGAGGGTTACTCACAAGAACAACATGGAAAGGGTATTTCCAAAAAGAGGTACCAGATTCTTGCCCTTGACTTACGTCCTGCCAAACTATGTCCTATTAATATGTAAATCTCCTTTCCTAACCCTTTTTTCCATTATACAATTTAAAAGAAAATTTTTATGTAGGAGTCTATGCCTTTCCCCCATCCAAACCCTATGTTTTATTATATAAACTGAATCTAATTGGTATTTACATGAAAATCAGACAGCAGCCTTCTGAGAGCTCTGAACATATTTAATTCCCACCACCCCAGCATCACAACACACAAGCATCAACACACGTCCCTACTTTGATCTCTCTCTGCTTTCTCCTAGTTATCATCCTTTTCTTCTGCTTCCCATTGGGTCTATATGGGTTGATGGGAGAGCTGGGAGGGAGATGAGAGATATTTAGTGACTTTCGACATTAGCTCCCTAGATCTGGCTCCAATACGGAAGCTTTCATTTCAAAATGGCACAATACGCGCACGCGCGCGCACACACGAGTTTGTGCATTTATACGTTTTAACAATCCCCTCCTTTCCAAGTTATGTTTGGAATACAGATAGAAGCCATCACAATCTATTTTAAAAGTCTAATATATATTTAATCTCTCCTTTACACATCACATTACGAATCATAGCAACTGAGATGACTGTTTTTGTGAAAAGTATATGACAAACATTTATTGTTGAAAAAATATGATTTCCTCAACCAAAACCTGAATAAATACAAGTACCTGAGAAAATAGAGGAAGTAAGAACAAAAATTTTGTATTCATTTATAAACTACACAGAAAAAAGCAAAGATAACTAAAGAGGTAATGCCTCTTGCTAACAGACCTCAATCTCATAGGAAACATTTTAAATAGTCCTTATTCTTTCAGACCAAAGTAAGACATTTCATCTTTTTTCTTAATTTAAAAATGCTGATGATTTCATTAGTTCTGTTTTTGGTGTTCTATTTTGGGGGCTGTGATGGGAGCTATTTCACATCTTCAAGAAGTGGTGGTGCAGAAATAACGGGATTGCTACACCCCAGATAATTTAAAATGGAAATCCGAGTGGCAGTTCTGAGAGTGATAAAGAGAAGCCATATGCACAGATATACTCTCTTGAGCCCCAGCAAACTTCTCAGTCTTGCAAAGCAGTGAAAGTAGAATCATCCCTGGTAAAGCTATGATATGATTTCACTCGATCTAATTTTATTCTAGAACTATCTAGAGGAAACCACACACACATAATGGATCTACTGCATTCTGACAGTTCCTTGTAATGCTGATGGGATGACCACAGATAAACTACTTTATCGAAAAATTCATGTTTAACTTCCTTTAGGTTTATTTCCATAGTGAAAGAACATAAGGGTGGATCTCACTAACAGCTTCTGAGCTTCATTACCCTGATGACTATTCCAGAATCCTTGTCAGCAGCAATCATCACTCACACCGGGCTCACCCCAGAAGCGGGAGGGAACGACATGAGAACCTCCGTTACGTTGCTATGGTGAGCAGCGAGGAGCTCCAGTCACAGTTCAGCATCACCTTGGGTGGTCTAGCTAACATAACCAGAGATCGCAGGCAGCAGTGAAGACACAGACAGAGGAACTGGCAACAGTTGAAAGTAATACTTACCCGCATCACAACTGCAGGATCCTTCTCGGGTACCCACTGCCCTGAACTACCCTCCCAATGTCCTGACACTCTCAGGCCTTGTCTTCTCCACCTAGGTGTTTGAATCCCCCATTCTGCTCCATTCTCTGTTACCAATACTCCACCCTGACTCCCCAAATTTAATCTAATTTCTATATCATAAATACTATATTAAAATACAAAATCCACATTTTGTATTTCTTCCCCAAGTGTATTCAAAGCTGTCTCTTTGCTAATATTCCCTGAAAAGCAGGTTCTCAACTCATCTATTTATTTTATTCCCACTATGTAGCAACAATCCCTGCTCAGTCAATATAATACTTAACAAATGAATTCCGTAATTTCCAAGGATTCAAAGTTAACGGAAATCTCTGAAGGTCTTGTGCAACTGGGAGGCCAGCATGATGCTCTGACCATCCAATGGTAAGGGACCAACCTGGTGGGATTTGGAATAAAAGGAAAGCTTTGATTTTACTTCATCACTCTGTATATATAGAGAGAAAGGAAGGGCTGCAAATAGAGAGGATATCACTCTGAGCTTCCAATAGTAAGGGAACAAAAAGAGGATAGCCCGAGGGTAGTAACAGCCTGAAAACTGACACCATTCAAATCCATACCCCATTATAGTTACCAAAGGGGAAAGGGATGGGGGAGGGATAAATTAGGAATATGGGATTAAAAGATACACACTGCTATATATACAATACATAAACAGCTAAGATTTACCGTATAGCACGGGGAACTCTATTCCATATCTTGTAATAACCTAAAATGGAAAAGAATCTGAAAAAATATATATATATATCTGAATCACTTTGGTGTATACCTGAAACACAACATTGTAAATCAACTATATCTCAATTAAAAAGAAATGTAGGTATGCCATTTGTGTCCTAAATTACTCATATGAGCATGAGGTGTGTACTCTGTTGCACACAGTTTCTCATTGGATTTTTTGTTTTTTGTTTTTTTTTTGCGGTACGCGGGCCTCTCACTGTTGTGGCCTCTCCCATTGCGGAGCACAGGCTCCAGACGCGCAGGCCCAGCGGCCATGGCTCACGGGCCCAGCCGCTCCGCGGCACGTGGGATCTTCCCGGACCTGGGCACAAACCCGTGTCCCCTGCATCAGCAGGCGGACTCTCAACCCCTGCGCCACCAGGGAAGGCCTCTCATTGGATTTTGCCCTCTGGGTTCAGGAGCTCAGTGAGGCAGAGCTTTGGAGATTCACAGCTCTCTGCAAAGGGCTAGCAGATGAAGAGCAAAGCTCTGTGCCTCGAGATGAAGAGGGGAAATCATAAAGAGAAGATCTGGTGATGGCTGGTCTCAGAACCCTGCTCCCATAACTATGGCACTTTTGGAGAAGGATGAAGGCAAATGTGATAATTCTAATATTTTCTTTTCTCCTCTGACCTGAGCAATGGTCACTGGCAAACACACAAATGAAAGCATAGCTGCTATTTGAGTTGCTCCCCATCCCACGACTGTCAGTGACACCAGTGATCCAGGTCACCTCAGGAGAAATGAATCCACCAACAGCACTACCCACCGTCATCCACGTGGCACTGTATGTGTTCATAAATATAGGTCACATCTAACCCTTAATTAAAGATAAAAGCAGAGAGGCAAGAAAAGCTCCAGATATTTCATAGGCTTTGGCTTCAAGTAAGCAAAGATTATGGTGTGGAAGGCATGGTTGTTAAGAGTTCTCCTTTTATCTCCTCCTTAGTTTGGCGAGTTCCGTTCCTCAAAGGACATGGTAACATCCATCAACCTACTCCCGGAGAAAAAAAGGGAAAGCTGAGTTTATGCTAAATTTGCTCAACTTCAGGTCTCAAACATCATAGTTGCTCTCTTAAAAATTTAATTTCCAAAGCAGGAGGTTGCCAGGCAAGACTGCTATTACTCCAAAGTGGATTCCCTTATGTGGTTCCTTTTTTTTTTGCGGTACGCGGGCCTCTCACCACTGTGGCCTCTCCCGTTGCGGAGCACAGGCTCCAGACGCGCAGGCTCACTGTGGCCTCTCCCGTTGCGGAGCACAGGCTCCAGACGCGCAGGCTCAGTGGCCATGGCTCACGGGGCCAGCCGCTCCGCGGCATGTGCAATCCTCCCGGACTGGGGCACGAACCCGCGTCCCCTGCATCGGCAGGTGGACTCTCAACCACTGCGCCACCAGGGAAGCCCCCTTATGTGGCTCTTGGGTTTGCTCTTCAATTACTTTCTCATGAACCTTTGAATTGTGGAGACTCTTAATTGATGTCCTGTATTTCACAGGATCTCAAGTTTACTTTAAGAAGTTTACAACTAGGTCTGACCTTCAAGATGGCAGAGGAGTAAGACGTGGAGATCACCTTCGTCTCCACAAATACACCAAAAATACATCTACATGTGGAACAACTCCTACAGAACACCTACTGCACACTGGCAGTAGACCTCGGACTTCCCAAAAGGCAAGAAAATTCCCACGTACCTGGGTAGGACAAAGGAAAAAGAAAAAACAGAGACAGAAAAATAGGGACAGGACCTGCACCTCTGGGAGGGAGGTGTAGGAAATGTTTCCACACACTAGGAAGCCCCTTCACTGGCAGAGACAGGGGGTGGGCAGGGTGGGGGGAACGCTTTGGAGCCACGGAGGAGAGCACAGCCACAGGGTGCGGAGGGCAAAGCGGAGAGATGCCCACACAGAGGATTGGTGTCGACCAGCACTCACCAGCCCGAGAGGCTTGTCTGCTCACCCGCTGGGGCAGGCGGGGTCTGGGAGCTGAGGCTCTGGCTTCGGAGGTCAGATCCCAGGGAGAGGGCTAGGGGTGGCTGCCTGAACACAGCCTGAAGGGGGCTACTGCACCACAGCTAGCCGGGAGGGAGTCCAGGAAAAAGTGTGGACCTGCCTAAGAGGCAAGAGACCATTGTTTTGGGGTACATGAGGAGAGGGGCCTTCTGCTCCGTGTGCCCACAGATGGCAGAGCACCATCTAAATGAGCTCCAGAGATGGGCGCGAGTCATGGCTATTATATCGGACCCCAGAGGTGGGCATGGACTGCCAGCACTGCTACTGAGAATCCTGTGTACAAGGGCAGGTCACCACCCACACCCCCCTGGGATCCTGTGCAGCACGCCACTGCTAGGGTCCCATGATCCAGGGACAACATCCTCGGGAGAACACACAGTGTGCCTCAGGCTGTTGCAACGTCACGCCGGCTCTGCTGCTGCAGGCTCACCCCGCATTCCGATTATGACTCTACCGTACCCCTCCCTCTCCCTGGCCTGAGTGAGGAGAGAGCCCTAATCAGACACTGCTTTAACCCCCTCCTGTCTGGGTGGGGAACAGACGCCTGAGGGAGGCTTACATGCAGAGGCAGGGCCAAAACTAAAGCTGAACTCCAGGAGCTATGAAAACAAAGAAGAGAAAGGGAAATTTCTCTGTGAAGCCTCAGGAGCAGCAAATTAAATCCCCACAACTGACTTGATAAACCCTGCATCTGTGGAATACCTGAATAGACAACGAATGTTCCCAAAACTGAGGCGGTAGAATTTGGGAGCAACTGTAGACTGGGGGTTTGCTTTCTGCATCTGATTTGTTTTTGGTTTCATGTTTCTCTTAGTTTAGTTTTTAGTGCTTGTTATCATTGGTGGATTTGTTTATTGGCTTGGTTGCTTGCTTCCTTTTCTTCTTTTCCCCCTTTTTGTGAGTGTGTGTGTGCATGTTCGTTTGAGTGATTTTGTCTGTTCAGATTTGCTTTTACCATTTGTCTTAGGGTTCTGTCCCTGTTTTGTTGTTGTTGTTTTGTTTATTTGTCCTTTTGTTTGTTTTCTTTTTCTTTTTTTTTTTTTCTGAATGTGTGTGTATGTGTTTCCTTGTGTAATTTTATCTGTTTAGTTTTGCTTTCAGGTTCTGCCTGTTTGTTGTTTCTTCCTTTCTTCCAAGCTGTGCAGCTGGCATGGTCTTGGTGCTCTGGCTGGGTGTCGGGCTCTCCGGGTGGGAGAGCCAAGTCCAGGACATTGGACCACCAGAGACCTCCCAGCCCCGCATAATATTAATTGGCGAGAGCTCTCCCAAAGTGTCCATCTCAACGCTAAGACCCAGCTCCACCCAACGGCCAGCAAGCTCCATTGCTGGACTCCCCAGGACAAACAACTAGTAAGACAGGAACACAACCCCAACCATTAGCAGAGGGGCTGCCTAATGTCATACTAAATTCACAGACACCCCAAAACACACCACCAGATGTGGCCCTGCCCACAAGAAGGACAAGGTCCAGCCCCACCCACCACAAAACAGGCACCAGACCCCTCACCAGGAAACCTGCACAAGCCACTGAATCAACCTCACCCACTAGGGGGAGACACCAAAAGTAACAGGAACTATGAACCTGCACCCTGCGAAAAGGGGACCCCAAACACAGTAAGTTAAACAAAATGAGAAGACAGAGAAATATGCCGCAGATGAAGGAGCAAGGTAAAAACCCACCAGACCAAACAAATGAAGAGGAAATAGGCAGTCTACCTGAAAATGAATTCACAGTAATGATAGCAAATGTGATCCAAAATCTTGGAAATAGAATGGAGAAAATACAAGAAATCTTCAACAAGGACCTAGAAGAAATAAAGAGCAAACAAACAATGATGAACAACACAATAAATGATATTAAAAATTCTCTAGAAGGAATCAATAGCAGAATAACTGAGGCAGAAGAACGGATAAGTGAGCTGGAAGATAGAATAGTGGAAATAACTGCCGCAGAGCAGAATAAAGAAAAAAGAATGAAAAGAATTGAGGACAGTTTCAGAGACCTCTGGGACAGCATTAAATGCACCCACATTCGAATTATATGGGTTCCAGAAGAAGAGGAGAAAAAGAAAGGTTCTGAGAAAATATTTGAAGAGATTATAGTCAAAAACTTCCTTAACATGGGAAAGGAAATAGTCAGTGAAGTCCAGGAAGCACAGAGAGTCCCATACAGGATAAATCCAAGGAGAAACACGCCAAGACACATAGTAATCAAACTATCAAAAAGTAAATACAAGAAAAAATATTAAAAGCAGCAAGGGAAAAACAACAAATAACATACAAGGGAATCCCCATAAGATTAACAGCTGATCTTTCGGCAGAAACTCTGCAAGCCAGAAGGGAGTGGCAGGACATATTAAAGTGATGAAAGGGAAGAACCTACAACCAAGACTACTCTACCCAGCAAGGATCTCATTCAGAGTCAACGGAGAAATTAAAACCTTTACAGACAAGCAGAAGTTAAGAGAATTCAGCACCACCAAACCTCCTTTACAACAAATGCTAAAGCAACCTCGCTAGGCGGGAAACACAAAAGAAGGAAAAGACGTACAAAAACAAACCCAAAACAATTAAGAAAATGTTAATAGGAACATACATTTTGATAATTACCTTAAATGTAAATGGATTAAATGCTCCAACCAAAATACACAGACTGGCTGAATGGATACAAAAATAAGACCAGTATATATGCTGCCTACAAGAAATGCACTTCAGACATAGGGACACATACAGACTGAAAGTGAGGGGATGGAAAAAGACATTCCATGCAAATGGAAATCAAAACAAAGCTGGAGTAGCAATACTCATATCAGACAAAACAGACTTTAAATTAAAGACTATTAAAAGAGACAAAGAAGGAAACTACATAATGATCAAGGGATCAATCCAAGAAGATATAATAATTGTAAATATTTATGCACCCAACATAGGAGCACCTCAATACATAAGGCAAATGCCATAAAAGGGGAAATCGACAGTAACACAATCATAGTAGGGGACTTTAACACCCCACTTTCATCAATGGAGAGATCATCCAAAATGAAATTAAATAAGGAAACAAAAGCTTTAAATGATACATTAGACCAGATGGACTCAACTGATATTTATAGGACATTCCATCCAAAAACAACAGAATACACATTCTTCTCAAGTGCTCATGGAACATTCTCCAGGATAGATCATATTGTGGGTCACAAATCAAGCCTCAGTAAATTTAGGAAAACTGAAATCGTATCAAGTATCTTTTCTGACCACAACGCTAACAATTACAGGAAAAAAATGTAAAAAATACAAACACATGGAGGCTAAACAATATGCTACTAAATTACCAAGAGATCACTGAAGAAATCAAAGAGGAAATAAAAAAATACCTAGAAACAAACGACAATGAAAACGTGATGACCCAAAGCCTATGGGATGCAGTAAAAGCAGATCTAAGAGGGAAGTTTATAGCAGTACAATCCTACCTCAAAAAACAAGAAACATCTCAAATAAACAACCTAACCTTACACCTAAACCAATTAGAGAAAGAAGAACAACAAAAGAAAAAATCCCAAAGTTAGCAGAAGGAAAGAAATCATAAAGATCAGATCAGAAATAAATGAAAAAGAAATGAAGGAAACGATAGCAAAATCAATAAAACTAAAAGCTGGATCTTTGAGAAGATAAACAAAAGTGAAAAACCATTAGCCAGACTCATCAAGAAAAACAGGGAGAAGACTCAAATCAACAGAATTAGAAATGAAAAAGGAGAAGTAACAACTGACACTGCAGAAATACAAAGGATCATGAGAGATTATTACAGGCAGCTATATGGCAATAAAATGGACAACCTGTAAGAAACGGACAAATTCTTAGAAAAGCACAACATTCCAAGACTGAAGCAGGAAGAAATAGAGAATATAAACAGACCAATCACAAGTATTGACATTGAAACTGTGATTAAGGATCTTCCAACAAACAAAAGCCCAGGGCCAGATGGCTTCACAGGCGAATTCTATCAAACATTTAGAGAAGAGCTAACACCTATCCTTCTCAAACGCTTCCAAAATATAGCAGAGGGAGGAACACTCCCAAACTGATTCTACGAGGCCACCATCACCCTGATACCAAAACCAGACAAAGATGTCACAAAAAAAGAAAACTACAGGCCAGTATCACTGATGAACGTAGATGCAAAAATCCTCAACAAAATACTAGCAAACAGAATCCAACAGCACATTAAAAGGATCATACACCATGATCAAGTGGGGTTTATCCCAGGGATGCAAGGATTGTTCAATATACACATATCAATCAATGTGATACATCACATTTACAAACTGAAGGATAAAAACCATATGACAATCTCAAAAGATGCTGAAAAAGCTTTTGACAAAATTCAACACACATTTATGATTAAAAAAACTCCCCAGAAAGTGGGCATAGAGGGAACCTACCTCAACATAAGAAAGGCCATGTATGACAAACCCACAGCCAACAGCATTCTCAATGGTGAAAAACTGAAACCATTTCCTCTAAGATCAGGAACAAGATAAGGGCACCCACTCTCACCACTATTATTCAACATAGTTTTGGAAGTTTTAGCCACGGCAATCAGACAATAAAAAGAAATAAAAGGAATCCAAATCAAAAAAGAAGAGGTAAAATTGTCACTGTTTGCAGATGACATGATACTATACATAGAAAATCCTAAAGATGCTACCAGAAAACTGCTAGAGCTAATCAGTGAATCTGGTAAAGTAGCAGGATACAAAATTAATGCAAAGAAATCACTTGCATTCCTATACACTAACGACAAAAATGAAAGAGAAATTAGGGAAACACTCCGATTTACCACTGCAACAAAAAGAAAAAAATACCTAGGAATAAACCTGCCTAAGAAGACAAAAGAGCTGTATGCAGAAAACTATAAGACACTGATGAAAGAAATTAAAGATGACACAAGCAGAAGGAGAGATATACCATCTTCTTGGATTGGAACAATCAATATTGTGAAAATGAATATATTACCCAAAGCAATCTATGGGTTCAATGCAATCCCTATCAAACTACCAATGGCATTTTTCACAGAACTAAAACAAAAAAATTTTACAATTTGTAAGGAAACACAAAAGACCCCGAATAGCAAAAGCAATTTTGAGAGGAAAAAAAAAAAAAAAAAAGGAGGTGGATGAATCAGGCTCTCTGACTTCAGACGATACTACAAAGCTACAGTAATTAAGAGAGTATGGTACTGGCACAAAAACAGAAATACAGATCAATGGAGCAGGATAGAAAGCCCAGAGATAAACCCACGTACATATGGTCACCTTATTTTTGATAAAGGAGGCAAGAATATACAATGGAGAAAGACAGCCTCTTCAATAAGTGGTGCTGGGAAAACTGGACAGCTACATGTAAAAGAATGACATTAGAACCTTTCCAAACACCATACACAAAAATAAACTCAAAATGGATTAAAGACCTAAATGTAAGGCCACACAATATAAAACTCTTAAAGGGAAACATAGAACACTCTATGACATAAATCACAGCAAGATCCTTTTTGATCACCCTTCTAGAATAATGGAAATAAAAACAAAAATAAACAAATGGGACTAATGAAACTTAAAAGCTTTGGCACAGCAAAGGAAACCATGAACAGGATGAAAAGACACCAAAAAACACATGAAAGGATGCTCAACATCACTAATCATTAGAGAAATGCAAATGAAACCACAGTGAGGTATCACCTCACACCAGCCAGAATGGCCATCATCAAAAAATCTACAAACAGGGCTTCCCTGGTGGGGCAGTGGTTGGGAGTCCGCCTGCCAGTGCGGGGGGTGCGGGTTCATGCCCCGGTCCGGTAGAATCCCACGTGCCGCGGAGCGGCTGGGCCGACGGGCCATGGCCGCTGGGCCTGCGCACCCGGAGCCTGTGCTCCGCGACAGAAGAGGCCACAGCAGTGGGAGGCCCGCGTACCGCAAAAAAAAAAAAAAAAATCTACAAACAATAATTGCTGGAGAGGGTGTGGAGAAAAGGGAACTCTCTTACACTGTTGGTGGGAATGTAAATTGATACCGTCATTATGGAGAACATTATGGAGTTTCCTTAAAAAACTAAAAATAGAACTACCATATGACCCAGCAATCCCACTACTGGGCATATACCCTGAGAAAACCATAATTCAAAAAGAGTCATGTACCACAATGTTCATTACAGCTGTATTTACAATAGCTAGGACATGTAAGCAACCTAAGTGTCCATTGACAGATGAATGGATAAAGAAGATGTGGCACATATATACGATGGAATATTACTCAGCCATAAAAAGAAATGAAACTGAGTTATTGGTAGTGAGATGGATGGACCTAGAGTCTGTCATACAGAGTGAAGTAAGTTAGAAAGAGAAAAACAAATACCATATGCTAACACATATATATGGAATCTAAAAAAAAAAATGGTTCCAATGAACTAGGGGCAGGACAGGAATAAAGATGCAGACATAGAGAATGGACTTGAGGACACAGAGAGGGGGAAGGGTAAGCTGGGATGAAGCGAGAGAGTGGCACTGACATATATACACTACCAAATGTAAAACAGATAGCTAGAGGGAAGTAGCTGCATAGCACGGGGAGATCAGCTCGGTGCTTTGTGACCACCTAGAGGGGTGGGATAGGGAGGGTGGGAGGGAGATGCAAGAGGGAGGGGATATGGGGATATATGTATACATACAGATGATTCACTTTGTTATACAGCAGAAACTAACACGCCACTGTAAAGCAGTTATACTCCAATAAAGATGTTAAAAAAAAGGAAGTTTACAACTAAAGATCTCTATTTTTTCCTATAAAGACACATACATAAAACCCAATCCTACCTACACTCTAAAAGCATAAAAGTAGAAGATTAAAATGTTGCCAGTTTAGATGGGATTAAATACAGAAAATCCTAGTCTAATATAATTATTCTGATTGATAATTCAAATAAGTTGTTTTCAGGCGGCCTTTCTAAAGTATATTATCCGATGAAGGAAAGCATGCCTGCTCTTCAAAAGAGAACGATAACTTTCTGCTGCTGAATTTTAGGATAAATCACTGACAGAAGTCCTACAATTACTGCATTTCACTGTACATGCTGTTAAGGAATGTGGTAGGACAGCCCACAGGGAGCCTGGGAATGAGGGACAGCTGACTTCTCCGAGTTAGGGTTGATGGAGGATTTGTCATATTATTACTCTAATGTTCCTTATTCACCATTAACATTCCCACTTTCACCCACAAATCTGCAGTGTGGAGTACACAATAGTATGTCAACATGAACATTTAGTTCTGAGTAACTAAAAAAAAATTATAAAAGAGCAAGTGTAACCAGAGGTTTTTATGATTGTACTTTCACTTCTCAGCAAGGAACCTTGCTTTAGATTGTCCTTTTTCCCCTTAAGGGATCATGAATGATTAAAAACTTGGTAATAAAAAAAAATGAATTACAAAACATAGAAAGCCAATCATTAGTTTGCTATCAGTGACACAAAATACAACTAGTTCCTTAGTTCACTCTTATCAGTGTCACATCTAGGGACATTTCTTTGAGTAGGTCACAAATTGTGTTCAATATATCTGAAAGTAGAGGTTCTTTTAGGCTATGTGTTAACTCCTAATAAACAAAATAGGACTGCAGAGGAAGTCTAATGTAAAGAAAAGCACATCCCAACAGGACACATTCATGACACTTTTGTCCAGATCCATTTGAGTTTTGCCACCTGCAAATCAGTTGGCATTTTCTTTCAGTTAAGTTCAATATCTGAAGAGAACCTAGTTAATTACAATGCATATCATGTTTAACTTCTCAAGCGGTTTCTTATAATATAAACAAAATATGATTGTAGATAAACATTCTCCCCCGTCTCTCAGGCATATCTAATTATGATACTACAAAAATGAAAGGTAAAAAATTTAGCATAGGGTTGTTTAATGTGCATCTTGAAGCAGGGCCTGCATTGTTTGGAAATAAAATTGAAAGCAACAAAGAAATTGAACATATATTAGAGAGTGAATGCTTTTCTGTAGCATTTGCTTCTGACTAACATCCTTCCATATATGTAAAAGCAAACCTAGTAGACAAATAAGCAAATCTTTAAGCAAACTCCAGTTCAGTATTCTAGCGTTGTATTTAATTTTGCTTTAAGGGTTGCTTTTGTTTTGTTTTCCCTCCTGGAATAAAATTAGCTGGGAACTTGGCAATGTTTTTGTCATCTGAATTCTTAGCCTTGTTTATTTATTTTTTTTTGTACTTATTGCTGCAGTGGTGTTTTCCATTCTAAATTTTCTTCCATGAGGAGAAATAAGAAATAAGGAAACAAAACAATCTGGAAAATAAGTATACATCAGAGATTCCAGTAAGAATAAGTGAGCATACCCAGTGAACTCTTTATGGCAGACCTCAGACCAAAACCACTGACATCCTCCTAAGCATATTCCTGGGAGCAAACACAAGGTCAACAGAACTGATGATATGTTATAAAATCTTCAGATTTAAAGGAAACACGTAGTTTTTTCTTTCTAATAGTTCACACTTGAGTAAGAAAATGTCAACCACCATATACGGAGCAAAAAATGTCCTTTGGAAGCACTGTAAAAGATTTACAAGGGCTACGTTTTGGTGCAGTCAGATGAAACAGGGAACAAAGAAAGTCTCCACCATCATGGAACATAGCAGGCAATGCTCTCTTAGTCTCCAAAACCTTTCTTATAACATTTGGGTAATCAATCTACAGTGACATGCTCTTTACTACACTGTGCCTCTATTTGCTGGAACTCTGAAGTCATAGGGACATTTTTTTAAAGTTTTTTAAAGTTTCAGGAGTGTTCTGAATATAGCATTGTTACCATTGGGAACAGATAAGAAAGCTTTAACCCACCTCTTTACCTTTGAGTGCAAAACATCAAACAATATTCACAGATGAAAAGAAAAGTTCTCACCTCACACTGGTCAGAATGCCCATCATCAAAAAGTCTACAAATAATATATGCTCAAGAGGGTGTGGAGAAAAGGGAAGCCTCCTACATTGTTGGTGGGAATGTAAACTGGTGCAGCCACTATGGAAAACAGTATGGAGGTTCCTTAAAAAACTAAAAATAGAATTACCATATGATCCATCAATCCCACTCCTGGGCATATATCCAGAGAAAACCATACTTCAAAAAGATACATGCACCCCAATGTTCACAGCAGCACTATTTACAATAGCCAGGACATGGAAGCAACCTAAATGTCCATTGACAGATGAATGGATACAGAAGATGTGGTACATATATACAATTAAATAGTACTCAGCCATAAAAAGAATGATAATGCCATTTGCAGCAACATGGATGGACCTAGAGATTATCATACTAAGTGAAGTAAGTCAGACAGAGAAAGACAAATACCATATGGTATCACCTACATGTGGAATCTAAAAATATGATACAAATAAACTTATATACAAAACAGAAAGAGATGCACAGATATAGAAAACAAACTTATGGTTACCAAATGGGAAAGGGGGGGCATAAATTAGGAGTTTGGGATTAACAGACACACCACACTACTATCTATACATAATAGATAAACTATGAGGACCTGCTGTATAGCACAGGAAACTATATTCAGTGTCTTATAATCACCTATAATGGAAAAGGATCTGAAAAAGAATATATCTACGTATCTATATATATTAAGATATCTTAATCACTTTGCCGTACACCTGAAACTAACACAACATTGCAAGTCAACTATAATTCAATTTCAAAAAACCCAGAAAAGTTTTACTCATTGTTTCCCCACAGGAAGGGCATAGAGCTTGGCTGTGCATTGTCTCAGTTACTGAGGGCTATGCATTAGATTCCTTTAAGAGATCACAAATACAGGACAAACATTCATGGACAGAACATAAACTGGAATGGGCACAAGTGTGTCAGTTATTATCTTCCGCTTGAAAGAGCATTTGGTACAAATCTGTTTTAGATATACTTGCCAGAAAAAAGGCACAGAGGTGGTTCTCAATGTATCATATCCCAGATTCCATAATTAAAACACCGTGGAATCAATTGTCTTCAATTCCATGTAAATTTTGACATTGCAACGACTGTTGACTGGCTCCAAACCAAGAATAAAGCACACATTTCCATGAATCCTAGACCCTAGTCGTCCTAGGTTTGCCATGTCAAAAAGCCAGTTGTTACAGATTTCCTTTTTCTGCATATTGATAAATGCTATTTTCTTAATAAGAAAGATTTGAAAAACTACTGTATCTTGCCACCCTTTGCCCCAAATATTACCAAATATTGTTTAGAGTTTTCCCTATCCCTCAAAACTTAGGCACATGAATAACTGAACAATGTTTGGGAGCTCTAGCCGTTTCTGTTGGTGGCTTACGTGTGTGCCCAGGCCTTACCATTTCTACACATGCCAGAGGCACCCACACCCTGATCCCTGGGACCTGTGCATATTATGTTCTTCGGGGGAAAAAGCGTTTTGCAAGAGCAATTAGGGTTATGAACCTTGAAACTGGGAGATTATTCTGGATTATCTGTGTGGGCCCAATTTAATCACATAATCCCGTAAAAGCAGAGAATTTTCTCCAGCTGAAGTTCAAGACATGGAACAGAAAGGAAAGGGAGAGCGGTTCTAACTAGGAGAGGGCCTAACCCACTGTTGCTGGTGGGTATCTTCATGAGAAGGAATGCGGGCAGCCTCTAGGTACAAAGGAAACCCCAGTCCTACAACTACAAGGAACCAAATTTGTCCAACAAACTGAATGAACTTAGAAACAGGCTTATCTCTGGAACCTCCAGGAAGGAACACAACCTGGCTGACACCTTGATTTCAGCTTTCTGAGACTCTAAGCAGAGGATTCAGTGGAATCAAACTGTCCCTGGACTTCTGACTTTCATAACAGTGAGCCAGTAAGTGGGTGAGGTTTTAAGTTGCTAAATTTGCAGTCATTATAGAAAACTAAAACACAGACCAACCTCCAATTGTCAAGGCCACATCTCTTTCTCTGAAGGCTCTCCCTGGCCTTTAGAGCCTACTCTGTCCTAGCAGAATGCAGGCGGACACAAGTGCCAGGGAACTGATCACAGATGGAGATACCCCAGCTCCCTCACGTCTTCGGTGGGGTAACTTTGAGGTGTGTGCTTGGCATTGCTGCCAGAGTTTCCTGACAGGGCTAAACTCCAGTGACCCACAGGGGTGACATACTTGATAATTCCTTTTTTTTTTTTTTTTTTTTGGCTTCTTTCCCTTCTGCATATTACTTCCCTGATTTCTTGTGATGTTTCTCAGAATCTATTTCCAAATAAGCAACTTAAGTCCAGGTCTCAAGATCTACTTCTGGGGCAACCCTAACTAAGGCAGCACTATTCTTCCTATCTCATCTCTCCTATAAAATTTTAATCCGCTGATAATTATGAGAATATTAATAATGGCTAAATTTTTTTCCCAAGAATTGATTATATATCTTTGTGATAGCCAACACTTTATATCTTATTTAATCTTCTCAACAAAATCAGGAGGTTGGAACTGGACAATCCACCGTTGAGTGGGTAAGAAAACTGAGGTTTAGGGATGCTATGCAACTGCTCAAGATTTCTCATGGAATACAAGAAACACACTCACACCATACCTGCATGATTCTAAAACCCATGCTCCTTAAAAAATGGTATTTTACCCCCGTCAGGCCTCTTTATTTCAGTGTATAAGCTAGAATACTGTTGAGGCCACAGGAATCATGTTATGAAATTCTCTTCAACAGAGAGTGGGAAGTAGATACAGAGAGAACAGCATTTCCCAGGGCTTCAGCAAACCCTGCTGGAGAAATGCTGCATTTGATCACAAGCTTCAGGGGCAATGGCTTTTTCACTGCTCTGTCCTCAGGAGCTGACAAAGACCCTGACACATTACCAATGCACGTTCACGGAATATATGGATGAATCTCTAATCTCCTCAATGGATTACAGTTCCTTTACTTGGGACCCTGTTCAGATTTCTTCTGTCTTATTTTCATTTTAATGAGTCTTATATCTCTGTAAGCTCTCATTAGGAACTTGTTGAAAGACTGTTTTGCCAGGCCAGTGACTTATATTTTCCAGGCTGACCTAAGGCATCTCTGCTAAGCCTCAGTGCAGGCAGCAGACAGGCAGGAAGAGCCAACATAGGACCCTCTGCCCTTCTGTATGGAAACTTGTCCTTCACTAGTGTATTCCCCAGAGGCTATTTTATAATACAACCGACACGAGCCAAACATTCATATGCATTGTCTTATGGCTTTACATAATCTCTCCTAAGTAGCAACCATGGATGGATGTCAGAATTGGGGAACATCAAGAAATGAAATGATTTACTCAAGACTGTACACTGAAACAATGACAATGCTCTAAAAACAATAACTTGCCCAATTACTCCTAGTTTAGGGCTCACTCTAATTACCAAAATGTGCTAAAGAGTAGAGTTTCTTTAAAAAAATTTTTTTGAAGAAATGACACTGCACAAATTGATAACATCCATATAGGGTGTTTTAATAAGAAAATCATAAAGATACATATCTGTAGCCTTTGAATAAACTGGGTTTTCTTCCCCATGGACCCTATTGTAATTTATCTCCAAAATCAGACATGAGAAACTATTGAAGAAGGTGAGAGTAAAGTTATCTTTCAGGAGAAGAAAAATAGACCAAAAGTAAGAAAAGCAGAAAACAAGCTTAAATGAGACAAGTTTTATAAAATATTAAGCACAGTGGCTGGTAAAGGCTCCATAAATCTGAGCCTTAATTATTTGTGTGGTTTTTGGTTTCGTTTTTTTTTTTTACAATGGCACAGTAATAGTTTAAGTAGTGATGGGCAGCCAATGCAAACATTAATACAGCCTAATAGAGCTTGATGTCTAAGCCCCAAGGGACAGACTGGCACAGAGATCCATCCGCTTTAGGAGCTCAGCTCAGCACTCAGTATCTTGGCAACTTTGGTAAAGTTATTTGACAGACATTTCACTCAGCTCCGGCTGCCATAACAGAATAATCTAGACTGGGGGGCTTAAACGACAGAAATTTATTTCCTCAGAGTTCTGGAGGCTCCAAGTCCAAGATCAGTGTACCATCATGGTCATGTTCTACTGAGAGCTCTCTTCCTGGCTGTCCTCAACTGACCTTTCCCAGATAAATGCACATGAAGAAAAGGAGCTCTCTCTCTTTCTCTTCTTATAAGGCCGCTAATCCCCTCATGGTGGTCTCACCCTCAATGAACCATTCTAACCCTAATTATCCCCCAAAGGTCCCATCTCTGAATACAGTTATATTGGGGGTTAGGGCTTCAACATATGAACTTTGAAGAGGCAGGGGAAATCACACACAATCAGTCCATAGCAACAGATTTTCAGTTTTAGTTTTCCTATTAAAAGTGGGGACTTCAACACAACATTGTAAATCAACTATATCCCAATTAAAATAAATTTTTTAAAAAGCAGAGACTTCAGGGGAGGCCTTCAAGATGGTGGAGGAGTGAGACGTGGAGATCACCTTCCTCCCCACAAATACATCAGAAATACATCTACATGTGGAACAACTCCTACAGAACACCTACTGAACACTGGCAGAAGACCTCAGACCTCCCAAAAGGCAAGAAACTCCCCACGTACCTGGGTAGGGCAAAAGAAAAAAGAAAAAACAGAGACAAAAGAATAAGGAAAGGACCTGCTGCTCTGGGAGAGAGCTGTGAAGGAGGAAAGGTTTCCACACACTAGGAAGCCCCTTCGCGGGCGGAGACTGCGGGTGGCGGAGGGGGGGAAGCTTCAGAGCTGCGGAGGAGAGCATAGCAACAGGGGTGCGGAGGGCAAAGCGGAGAGATGCCCGCACAGAGGATCAGTGCCCACCAGCAGTCACCAGCCCGAGAGGCTTGTCTGCTCATCCGCCGGGGTGGGCGGGGGCTGGGAACTGAGGCTCGGGCGTCAGAGGTCAGACCCCAAGAAGAGGACTGGCGGCATGAACACAGCCTAAAGGGGGCTAGTGTGCCACGGCTAGCCGGGAGGGAGTCCGGGGAAAAGTCTGGAGCTCCAGAAGAGACAAGAGGCTTTTTCTTCCCTCTTTGTTTCCTGGTGTGTGAGGAGAAGGGATTCAGAGCTCCGCTTAAAGGAGCTCCACAGACGGGCGCGAGCCATGGCTATCAGCACAGACATCAGAGACGGGCATGGGACGCTAAGGCTGCTACTGCTGCCACCAAGAAGCCTGTGTGTGAGCACAGGTCACTGTCCATACCTGCCCTTCCTGGGAGCCTGTGCAGCCCGCCACTGCCAGGGTCCTGTGATCCAAGGACAACTCCCCCGGGAGAACACACGGCACACCTCAGGCTGGTGCAACATCATGCCGGCCTCTGCTGCCACAGGCTCGCCCCGCACTCCGTACCCCTCCCTCCCCCCGGCCTGAGTGAGCCAGAGCCCCCGAATCAGCGGCTCCTTTAACCCCATCATGTCTGAGCTAAGAACAAGTGCCCTCAGGCAACCTACACGCAGAGGTGGGGCCAAATCCAAAGCTGAACCCCGAGAGCTGTGCAAACAAAGAAGAGAAAAGGAAATTTCTCCCAGCAGGCTCAGGAGCAGCGGATTAAATCTCCACAATCAACTTGATGTACCTGCATCTGTGGAATACCTGAAGAGACAACGAGTCCTCCCAAATTGAGGCAGTGGACTTTGGGAGCAACTGTAGACTTCGGGTTTGCTTTCTGCATCCAATCTGTTTCTAGTTTTATGTTTATCTTTGTGTATTGATTTCATTGCTCTCTTCCTTTTTTTTTAACATACATATATATATTTTTTCCTTTTTATCTTTTTGTGAGGGGGTATGTGTATGCTTCTTTGTGTGATTTTGTCTGAATAGCTTTCCTTTTACCATTTGTCCTAGGGTTCTGTCTGTCCATTTATTTTTTACTTAAAAAAATTATTTTTAATAATTTTTTTAATTTTAAAAACTATTTTATTTATTCATTTTATTTTTTTCTTTCTTTTTTCTCCACTTTTCTTCAGAGCTGTGTGACTGACAGGGTGTTGGTGCTCTGGCCAGGTGTGAGGCCTGTGACTCTGAGGTGGGAGAGCTGAGTTCAGGACACTGGTCCACCAGAGACCTCCTGGCTCCATGTAATAACAAACTGCGAAATATCTCTCAGAGATCTCCATCTCAATGCTAAGACCCAGTGCCAATCAACGACCGGCAAGCTACAGTGCTGGACACCCTATGCCAAACAACTAGCAAGACAGGAACACAACCCCACCCATTAGCAGAGAGGTTGCCTAAAATCATAATAAGGTCACAGGCACCCCAAAACACACCACCAGACACCGACTAGCCCACCAGAAAAACAAGACCCAGCCTCATCCACCAAATCAGAGGCACCAGTCCCCTCCACCAGGAAGCCTAAACAATCCACTGAACCAACCTGGGCCACTGGGGGGGAGACAGAAAAAACAATGCTAACTATGAACCTGCAGCCTGTGAAAAAGGAGATCACAAACACAGTAAGTTAAGCAAAATGAGAAGACAGAGAAACACACAGCAGATGAAGGAGCAAGGTAAAAACCCACCAGACCTAATAAATGAAGAGGAAATAGGCAGTCTACCTGAAAAAGAATTCAGAAAATGATAGTAAACATGATCCAAAATGTTGGAAATAGAATGGAGAAAATACAAGAAATCTTTAACAAGGACTTAGAAGAACTAAAGAGCAAACAAACAATGATGAACAACACAAAAAATGATATTAAAAATTCTCTAGAAGGAATCAATAGCAGAATAACTGAGGCAGAAGAATGTATAAGTGACCTGGAAGATAAAATAGTGGAAATAGCTACCACAGAGCAGAATAAAGAAAAAAGTATGAAAAGAATTGAGGACAGTCTCAGAGACCTCTTGGATGACATTAAATGCACCAATATTTGAATCATAGGGGTCCCAGAAGAAGAAGAGAAAAAGAAAGGTTCTGAGAAAATATTTGAAGAGATTATAGTTGAAAACTTCCCTAATATGGGAAAGGAAATAGTCAATCAAGTCCAGGAAGCACAGAATCCCATGCAGGATAAATCCAAGGAGAAACACGCCAAGACACATACTAATCAAACTATCAAAAATTAAATACAAAGAAAAAAATATTAAAAGCAGTAAGGGAAAAACAACAAATAACATACAAGGGAATCTCCATAAGGTTAACAGCTGATATCTCAGCAGAAACTCCGCAAGACAGAAGGGAGTGGCAGGACATATTACAGTGATGAAAGGGAAAAACCTACAAACCAGACTACTCTACCCAGCAAGGATCTCATTCAGATTTGACGGAGAAATTAAAAACTTTACAGACAAGCAAAAGCTAAGAGAATTCAGCACCACCAAACCAGCTTTACAACAAATGCTAAAGGAACTTCTCTAGGCAGGAAACACAAGAGAAGGAAAAGACCTACAATAATAAACCCAAAAGAATTAAGAAAATGTTAATAGGAACATACATATCGATACTTACCTTAAATGTAAATGGATTAAATGCTCCAACCAAAAGACGTAGACTGGCTGAATGGATACAAAGACAAGACCCGTATATATACTGTCTACAAGAGACCCACTTCAGACCAAGGGAAACATACAGACTGAAAGTGAGGGGATGGAAAAAGATATTCCATGCAAATGGAAATCAAAAGAAAGCTGGAGTAGCAATTCTCATATCAGAGAAAATGGATTTCAAAATAAAGACTATTACAAGAGACAAAGGACACTACATAAGGATCAAGGGATCAATCCAAGAAGAAGATATAACAATATTTATGCACCCAACATAGGAGCACCTCAATACATAAGGCAAATGCTAACAGCCATAAAAGGGGAAATCAACAGTAACACAATCATAGTAGGGGACTTTAATATGCCACTTTCACCAATGGACAGATCATCCAAAATGAAAATAAATAAGGAAACACAAGCTTTAAATGACACATTAAACAAAATGGACTTAACTGATATCTATAGGACATTCCATCCAAAAACAACAGAATATACTTTCTTCTCAAGTGCTCATGGAACATTCTCCAGGATAGATCATATCTTGGGTCACAAATCAAGCCTTGGTAAATTTATGAAAATTGAAATTGTATCAAGTAGCTTTGCAGACCACAATGCTATGAGACTAGGTATTAATTACAGGAAAAAATCTGTAAAAAATACAAACACATGGAGGCTAAACAATACACCACTAAATAACCAGGAGATCACTGAAGAAATCAAAGAGGAAATAAAAAAATACCTAGAAATAAATGACAATGAAAACACAATGACCCAAAACCTATGGGATGCAGCAAAAGCAGTTCTAAGAGGGAAGTTTATAGCAGTACAATCCTACCTCAAGAAACAAGAAACATCTCAAATAAACAACCTAACCTTACACCTAAAGCACTTAGAGAAAGAAGAACAAAAAAACCTCCAAAGTTAGCAGAAGGAAAGAAATCATAAATATCAGATCAGAAATAAATAATAAAGAAATGAAGGAAACAATAGCAAAGATCAATAAAACTAAAACTTGGTTCTTTGAGAAGATAAAAAAAACTGGTAAACCATTACCCAGACTCATCAAGAAAAAAAGGGAGGAGACTCAAATCAATAGAATTAGAAGTGAAAAAGTAGAAGTAACAACTGACACTTCAGAAACACAAAGGATCATGAGAGATTACTACAAGCAACTCTATACCAATAAAATGGACAACCTGGAAGAAATGGACAAATTCTTAGAATATCACAACATTGCAAGACTGATCCAGGAAGATATAGAAAATATAAACAGATCAATCAAAAGCACTGAAGCTGAAAGTGTGATTAAAAATCTTCCAACGAACAAAAGCGCAGGACCAGATGGCTTCATATGCGAATTCTATCAAACATTTAGAGAAGAGATAACACCTATCGCTCTCAAACTCTTACAAAATATAGCAGAGGGAGGAACACTCCCAAGCTCATCCTACGAGGCCACCGTCACCCTGATACCAAACCCAGACAAAGATGTCACAAAGAAAGAAAACTACAGGCCAATATCACTGATGAACATAGATGCAAAAATCCTCAACAAAATACTAACAAACAGAATCCAACAGCACATTAAAAGGATCATACATTATGATCAAGTGGGGTTTATCCCAGGAATGCAAGGATTCTTCAGTATATGCAAATCAACCAATGTGAAAAACCATAACAAACTGAAGGAGAAAAACCATATGATCATCTCAATAGATGCAGTAAAAGCTTTTGACAAAATTCAACACCCATTTATGATAAAAAAAAAACCCTCCAGAAAGTAGACATAGAAGGAACTTACCTCAACATAATACAGGCCACATATGACAAACCCACAGCCAACACTGTCCTCAATGGTGAAAAACTGAAACCATTTCCTCTATGATCAGGAACAAGACAAGGTTGTCCACTCTCACCACTATTATTCAACATAGTATTGAATAATAGTGGTGAGAGTGGACAACCTTGTCTTAACCACAGCAATCATAGAAGAAAAAGAAATAAAAGGAATCCAAATCGGAAAAGAAGAGGTAAAGCTGTCAGTGTTTGCAGATGACATGATACATACATAGAGAACCCTAAAGATTCTACCAGAAAACTACTAGAGCTAATCAATGAATTTGGTAAAGTAGGAGGATACACAGTTAATGCACAGAAATCTCTTTCATTCCTAAACACTAATGATGAAAAATCTGAAAGAGAAATAAAGGAAACACTCCCATTTACCATTGCAACAAAGGGAATAAAATACCTAGGAATAAACCTACCTAAGGAGACAAAAGACCTGTATGCAGAAAACTGTAAGACACTGATGAAAAAATTAAAGATGATACAAACAGATGGAGAGATACACCATGTTCTTGGATTGGTACAATCAACATTGTGAAAATGACTCTACTACCCAAAACAATCTACAGATTCAATGCAATCCCTATCAAATTACCAATGGCATTTTTCACAGAACTAGAACAAAAAATTTCACCATTTGTATGGAAACAGAAAGGACCCCAAATATCCAATGCAATCCTGAGAAAGAAAAACGGAGCTGGAGGAACCAGGCTCCTGGACTTCAGACGATACTACAAAGCTGCAGTAATCAAGACAGTATGAAAAAAAAAAAAACAGTATGGTACAGGCACAAAAACAGAAATATAGATCAATGGAACAGGATTGAAATCCCAGAGATAAACCCATGCACATATGGTCATCTTATTTTTGATAAAGGCGGCAAGAATATACAATGGAGAAAAGACAGCCTCTTTAATAACTGGTGCTGGGAAAACTGGACAGCTACATGTAAAAGAATGAAATTGGAACACTTCCTAACACCATACACAAAAACAAACTCCAAATAGATTAAGGACCTAAATGTAAGGCCAGACACTATAAAACCCTTAGAGGAAAACATAGGCAGAACACCCTATGACATAAATCACAGCAAAATTCTTTCTGACCCACCTCCTAGAGAAATGGAAATAAAAACAAAAATAAACAAATGGGACCTAATGAAACTTAAAAGCTTTTGCACAGGAAAGGAAAGCATAAATAAGACAAAAAGACAACCCTCAGAATGGGAGAAAATATTTGCAAACCAAGCAACTGACAAAGGATTAATCTCCAAAATTTACAGGCAGCTCATGCAGCTCAGTATCAAAAAAAACAAACAACCCAATCCAAAAATGGGCAGAAGACCTAAAGAGACATTTCTCCAAAGAAGATATACAGACTGCCAACAAACACATGAAAGGATGCTCAACATCACTAATCATTAGAGAAATGCAAATCAAAACTACAAGGAGGTATCACCTCACACCGGTCAGAATGGACATTATCAGAAAATCTACAAGCAATAAATGCAGGAGAGGGTGTGGAGAAAAGGGAACCCTCTTGCACTGTTTGTGGGAATGTAAATTGATACAGCCACTATGGAGAACAGTATGGAGGTTCCTTAAAAACTACAAATAGAGCTACCATACGACCCAGCAATCCCACTACTGGGCATATACCCTGAGAAAACCATAACTCAAAAAGAGTCACGTACCACAATGTTCATTGCAGCTCTATTTACAATAGCCAGGACATGGAAGCAACCTAAGTGTCCATCAACAGATGAATGGATAAAGAAGATGTGGCACATATATACAATGGAATATTACTCAGCCATAAAAAGAAACGAAATTGAGTTATTTGCAGTGAGGTGGATGGACCTAGAGTGTGTCATGCAGAGTGAAGTAAGTCAGAAAGAGAAAAACAAATACTGTACGTTAACACATATATATGGACTCTAAAAAAAAGAAAAAGGTCACGAAAAACCTAGTGGCAGGATGGGAATAAAGACATAAACCTACTAGAGAATGGACTTGAGGACATGGGGAAGGGGAAGGGTAAGCTGGGACAGAGAGAGAGAGTGGCATAGACATATATACACTACCAAATGTAAAACCGATAGCTAGTGGGAAGCAGCCGCATAGCACAGGGAGATCAGCTCAGTGCTTTGTGACCACCTAGAGGGGTGGGATAGGGAGGGTGGGAGGGAGATGCAAGAGGGAGGAGATATGCAGATATATGTATATGTATAGCTTATTCACTTTGTTATAAAGCAGAAACTAACACAACATTGTATACTCCAATAAAGATGTAAAGATGTTAAGAAAGAAAAATAAAAAGCAGAGACTTCAGAACAGGGATGCAAAGTGTTTTTCTCTGAATTTTTGTGAGAACTATGTAACGCAGTACATAATATGGACTCCCTGTAGACCACACATAATGGGAGATGGACAGATGTCAGGCTCCCCACCGTGCCTCTGGGATATCACGTCATTGGAGCCATTCATTCCTCTCACATAAAAGGTCAGCCCGAAGGAAGAGCCAACTAGGGCCATTCATTTCCAGACTCTGGATCTCAGATTCTCTATCTGTTTAAGCTCAGATGAGAGGTTTCCTAAAATCCCTCCACTTCTGATGTTCTCTTCCAATGCTTGTTTCACGTTATTACTGACATTGGCTTCTTAAAATAATTGATGTTTTATTTTACCCAGTATGCTGAATTTTAGTAGCAAGAAAACCGTAAAACCTAATTAAAGCTCTGAAATATAGACTTAGAACCAGATTTGATTATGTTATTATTTATCACAAATTATAAAAGATATATTCTAATATTTCTCACAACTCTTCTGATAATTTTCATTAGAAACACTCTAGCATTTATTAGAATGGTTCAGTGCTAACTGCATAACATAATAACTAGCTAAAATGATAGAGAACATTCTTGAAAGGAGGATGACTTAGGCATATTATTGACCTAAAACACTTTGCTAGTTTTGCTTTATTCAGAAAACAAAATTATTTAAGAAGTATTTTGTTAGTTATAAATTACATAAAAACAAAAGAAAGACCAAAACCAAACTGACAAACAAACCCAAAGGGGGATGCACTCAGAACATTAATATTGAACAAGGTCTGTCACTACTAGGCTCACATGGTAAAACTGGCTTCCTTACGGACCACCCACTGTCGTGAATATTACCTACAGGTCAATAAATCACAATATTGGTATTGTACATTGAAGATTAAAATTCCAAAGTTCCAATTTCTCCATATCTTGGTCAGTACTTGTTGTCTTTTGGGTTTTTATGGATAATGGTCATCCTAACAAGTGTGACTTGACAGCTCGTTGTGGTTTTGATTTGCATTTCCCTGAGGGTTAATGATACTGAGCATCTTTTTCATATCAGGTCAGTAATCAGCTCATTTTAAAATTAGCTTCTTAGGGTTTTTTGTGGGTTTTTTTTTTTTGCTGTTGAGTTGTAGGGTTCTTTATGTATTTTGGAAATTAACCCCTTATCTGGTATATAGTTGGCAAATATTTCCTCTCATTCCATAGCTTTGCTTTTCACTCTTGTTTCCTTCGCTGTGCCTTTTTGGTTTGATGACATCTTACTTGTAAATTATTTTTGCTTTTGTCGCCTATGCTTTTGGTGTCATATCCATGAAATCATTGTCAAAACCAGTGCCACTACAGAAAACAGTAATTTCTTTTTTTATAAAGTTTTCAGTTTTGTTTATTTATTATTTTTGGCTGCATTGTGTCTTCATTGCTGCGCACGGGCTTTCTCTAGTTGCAGCGAGCAGGGGCTACTCTTTGTTGCGGTGTGCAGGCTTCTCACTGCAGTGGTTTCTCTTGTTATGGAGCATGGGCTCTAGGTGCGCGGGCTTCAGTAGTTGTGGCCAACGGGCTCTAGAGCGCAGGCTCTGTAGTTGTGGCTCACGGGCTTAGTTGCTCCACGGCATGTGGGATCTTCCCAGACCAGGGCTCGAAGCCATGTCCCCTGCATTGGCAGGTGGATTCTTAACCACTGCACCACCAGGGAAGCCCTAGATATTTCTTTAAAAATTATAAACAGAACTATTTTATGATCCAGCAATCACACTCTTGGATATTTATCCAAATGAACTGACATCAGCATTTTGAAGAGATATTAGCACCTTAATGTTCAATGGAAGCACTATTCACAGTAGCCAAGATGTGGAAACAATCTAAATATCCTTTGACGAATGGATAAAAAAAATGTGGCATATACATACAATGGAGTATTATTCAGCCTTACAAAAGAGTGAAATCCTGCCATTGGCAACAACATGGATGAACCCTGGGGGCATTATGCTAAGTGAAACAAGCCAGTGTGAGGACAAACATGGCATGACTCCACTTATATGAGGAAACTAAAACAGTCAAACTCAGAAGCAGAGAGTAGAACGGTGGTTATTTGTGGCTGGAGGAAGGGGGGAAATGGGGAGTTGCTAATCAATGGGAATAAATCTGAAGTATGCAAGATGCATCCTTAGAGAGATCCACTGCACAACATTGTTTCTATAGTCAACAACATTGTATTTTATGCTTAAAAATTTAAGAGGGGGCTTCCCTGGTGGCGCAGTGGTTGAGAGTCCGCCTGCCGATGCAGGGGACACGGGTTCGTGCCCCGGTCCGGGAAGATCCCACATGCCGCGGAGCGGCTGGGCCCGTGAGCCATGGCCACTGGTCCTGCGCGTCCGGAGCCTGTGCTCCGCAACAGGAGAGGCCACAACAGTGAGAGGCCCACACACTGCAAAACAACAACAAAAAAAAATTTAAGAGGGAGATTTAATGTTAAGTATTCTTGCTACAATAAAAGACTAAAATTAGTAGCCAGTAGGCTAAGACTTTGAGCATGACCTTCAGTAAAAAAATAAGTAAATCAGTGAAGAAACAAGAAAGTTAGTCTAATTAACAGCTTCAGAAGGTTTTTCTTTAACAATAATCCTCAGATACCCCAGCATTAAGCTGGCATCATCACGGAGGAGGATGGTGAATGCTTCTTTCCCATTTTGCTCTGTGTACTTTTCAACTGTTAAAATCTTTTAAAAGTATCTATCCAAGCATGGTTTGTGGAAAAGACATAAAAAGCTAAAAAAAGAAAAAAAAAACATATTATGCATCGGGACTCATTTGAATGATTTATTTTAAAATGTTACTGAAAAAAAGAAAGAAAATTCTTTAGTACACAGAATCCATCTCTGAAATCCTTTGGGGAGATACAAATTTATTTTGCACACATAATCTGGCAATAAAATTATGGCATACTCATACAAACATTTTATAAAATAATGCAAATCACTAGGTAATTTCCAGATCTCCATGTTATTTGCATATTTAGCACAGGCTACTTCTAGAAATCGATTCTGCAGAAGGACTAGGATGTGTGCACAAAAAAAATAATAACGCTAGGAGTTATTAAATGATGACTATGCCTCTCTTTTTACCTCATTTAATACTGACAAATACCCGTTCCTACAGATTACTCCTCTCCCCACGAATGACCCCACATGATGATTCTCAAGGGAACCATTATCAGGAGAGGAGGCGGCATGTGCTTTGCTGTTTGTCCTGACCATAATGTCTGGGAAGTAGTCACACCATTTATAGAAAGAGGAAGAGCTGGAGAAGTCCTAATTTGAGAAATAACATAACAAATTAAGATTTGGAATGCTGTGTTTAAAGTGACACTAAATCATCCACAGTTAGATTTCTAGAGGTTTAAAAAAAAAAATCCTTCTCTTAGAGAAAAATTTTACAAGGAGACAAGAGGGTACAAAGAGGTGAAGGTGAAATCTAGGCAAGTTTACTGTCATGATTTTTAAGGACGAAGGGATTTTTAAAGCTTAGCGCAATATATTAGATTCGGATTGCTGCTGCTGTAACAAATTACCCCAAATGCAGTCACTTAACTCAAAAGAATTACCTTATAATTCAAAAGAGAAAAAAATATAAAATAGGTCTCACTGGGCTAAAATCAAGGTATTTGCAGAGCTGTGTTCCTTCTGGATACAGTGAAGAATCTCCCAGGAGAGAACATGTTTGCTTGCCTTTTCCTGCATCTAGAGGCTGCCTGCCTTACTTGACGCACAGTCCCCTTCATCTTTAAGCCAGAAACTGCATCACTCTGACCTCTGACTCTGTGGTCACGTCATCTCTCATTCTGACTCTCCTATCTCCCCCTTTCCCTTTTAAAGACCTTTGTGTTTAGATTGGGCCCACCCAGATAACCCAGGACAATCTCCCTACCTCAAGATCCTTTACCTAATCATATATTTGCAAAGTCCCTTTTGCCATGTAAGGTAACACTCACACAGGTTCTGGGATTTAAATGCTGACATATTTGAAGGGCCATTATTAGGCCGTCAACCACAGAGACAGTTATAAACACATATGGATGTTAATGAGATATCAAGAGGGGAAAGAGAAGGTGTGGAGGGGAAATGAAAATGAAGATGGAGATTCTCATACAAATAGCTTATCAGTGTAAGGGAGAAGAAAGTCAGATGACTAAATAGCTATCTCAGTTGCCCCTTATAGACCATGAGCTATTTTTTAGACTTAAGTCTAAATACACATTAGTGGGACTTCCCTCTTGGCAAAGTAGTTAAGAATCGCCTGCCAATGCAGGGAACACGGGTTTGAGCCCTGGTCCGGGAAGATCCCACATGCCGCGGAGCAACTAAGCCCATGTGCTACAACTAGTGAACCTGCGCTCTAGAGCCCACGCGCCTAGAGCCCATGCTCCATAACAAGAGAAGCCACAATGAGAAGCCCGCACACCACAATGAAGAGTAGCCCCCACTCACTCCAACTAGAGAAAGCCTGTGCGCAGCAACAAAGACCCAACATGGCCAAAAATAAATAAATAAAGTAAATAAAACTAAATTTATAAATATACATTAGTATACATGTTTTACCAATATTTTTTCTTTCTTTTTTTTTTTTTTTTGCGGTACACGGGCCTCTCACCACTGCGGCCCCTCCCGTTGCGGAGCACAGGCTCCGGACGCGCAGGCCCAGCGGCCATGGCTCATGGGCCCAGCCGCTCTGCGGCAGGCGGGATCCTACCCGACCGGGGCACGAACCCGCGTCCCCCGCATCGGCAGGAGGACTCTCAACCACTGCGCCACCAGGGAAGCCCATATTTTTTCTTTTTTAAAGTATATTTTTTTCTTTTTCTTTATTTTTTAACTTTTTAAATTTTTAAAAATATTTTTTCTAAGGTAAAATTTCCATTAGCAAAATGCATGGATCTTACAAAATGCATAATTTGATGAATTTTGATAGGTGTATACACGTGATTAACCACTACACCAATCAAGATAAACAATTTTTCCACTCTAAAATAAAATGTCCTCAGATGTTCCATTTCTAGTAATATCATAAATATATATGTATATGTATGCATGTATATACACACACACATACATATATATATACACACATGTTGGAGTCTCATAAGGTTTATATATATACACCTTTCTACCAATGTATTTAGAAATTCTCAAAGGATAAGGACACTAACATCCTAACACCAGGCTAGAACACTTGCCTACAACATTCTGATAAACAACCTCAATTAAGTTTCTTTCCTATATTAAGTTGTTGATACCTACTTTTTAGGAAAATATTTTAGTTTATATTTGAGATCTCAGAAACAAAATCAATGCTAGTATAGTATTCCACTGTCTACTTTATATTATTCTGCGTATCTACTTTTAGTTACCAAGAATGCTGCTAGTACCAATCACCAGTTTTTACTTTTAGTAAAGTGTTTCCAGGCACTTGTTGGTGTCTAAATGAGACAACAAATAAGCTATAAAATCATCTAAGACAAGTGATTGATAAAATTCTGGAAAATGAGGACTGACCAAGTTAAAATTGTATATTGATCTTGTGTGGAGTTCATAAATCTAACTAAGTTGGAGAAAAACAAATAAACAAAGCATTTCACCTGGAATTTTAGGAAAGGGCAGTAAGAAAAAATAAATATTTTTTTGCCTACCTTGCAGGGAATCAATTCCAGAAAGGAAGTTCTATGATCCAATGGATATCATGGAACCCCTGCCAAAAGCCTCGGGGAGCATAATCCTCATAATGAGTTTTAGAGACAATGAGAGGAAAATGTTCCCAGAAAAACAAAGAAACAGACAGCATCACATCTCACAGTGGTGTTGGCATTACTGAACTGATCAAGATGAAAGCCAGGGCGAAAGTCCTATACAAACTGGCAGAAGAGGCAAAATCAATGCAAATGACTTGAAGGTCGAAAGTCAGAAGCCCTGGCTGAGAGATAAAGCTAAACGTCACGCAGATATGAGGATGGTCTCAGAGGGAATGAGCGGTTTAGGTGAAGCAGCTCACAAATGACAAAAGGGACTGTCTGCCACGTTAAACACTCATAAGCAGTGCTTATGACTCCATGCTTGGAGAAAGCCGAGGCTTAAATTTAACTATTCAAATCTTGGTTACTTTCATGCAACAATCTTTGGGACAAACAGGTGAGGGCTCTTTTGCTCAAATTTAATGTACATAAAAAAGCAGCTGAGGGACTCCCCTGGCAGTCCAGTGGGTAAGACTCCGAGTTTCCACTGTAGGGGGTCACGGGTTCGATCTTTGGTCAGGGAACTAAGATCCGTCATGCCACATGGTGCAGCCAAAAAAATAGTTGATGTGTCGGTAAAAAAATGCAATTTTCAAAACATGGGCTTTTGTGCTAGATGGTCCAGGGTTTGAGTTTCCTATGCCCCTATGTTAACTGTAGAAACAAGACTAAAGCTGTCATACTAAGGAGATTTGGGAAAAAAAAAAGAATCCTATCTAGATTTAACTATGCATATCCTTACGTGAGAGTCTGTCTTCTTGTTGTTTGAATTCATCCTAACATTCAGTTGATGTTGCTACTTTACACAGTAATGGTCAAGTGATGCTTTTTGTTTTTGTAATCGACTGAATACACATATACCCATATATCACACACACCTGTGTTTATATTATATGTCTACAAACCCAATTTAAAAACCATAAAACAGTGGTGCCTAACAGTAACTTAGTAATAAGCCTGGAATTGTTATAAGCACAAACACTTTAGCTGACTTTTAAAAGAATACTACCACTTGTAAGCAAATACTTTTTAAAGAATAAAAACTTCTGCATACAAATTTTGTTATTGATGCTTCTTATTTTTAATGGAATAAAGTAAGTTCTATTGTCCTAATCTTGTGGGTAAAATTAGTGCTGACATTTTATCACTTCGGCATTATGATTTAGTAGAAGTTTAATATTTAATTCTAAAATATGCTCGGAAATGCTGCTCAGAACCCTTTGGGCAACAGCAATACATGCTGCAGATTCAAGAGGGAAATAGAGAAAATCTATTAGTGTTCAGAGTTGATGGCCATTTAAATCCTTCACACATCAGTGGAAGAATGGATTTCTTAGTACTGGAAAGCACGATGCCTACATGCACATTACAGATTTGTAATTAAATTAAAACTTCAAATTTCACTGAAAACTTATACAATTAAAGGCTTTTGCAAATGTGTAATCTTCATGCATTAAGTAAAACTTTGTATTTTGTTCTGTTGGTCTTTGTAATGACCTTATCCTAGAACATTACATGGTATTGAGTTTTTAAATGGCAGCGTAGGAAAAAGTCCCTCAAAATTCAATTCAGTTGATTTCCATTCATGCAGATGCACTAAGTTTTACACTGGGGGATGTTCTTCTTTCCAAGTAGATTAGAGTCAGACTGAAGACCAACCTTCTACCTTCTGCCCAATCCTACTTCCCTCCCACATTTCTGAGACTGTCTCAAAACAGACTTGAATAAACAACATGGCAATATGTATTCTGTCAAGTGATTTGTTTTCTTTTTTAAAAATCTGAGCTTGCTGTAATAAAATGGATTACATTAATGATAAACTACAAAAACAAATAATTATACAAACATATAATAATGAAACATTTATGAAACTAGATAAAATGTGACACATTTATTGCCTATAAAACAGTTTCTTGAGGGCGGAGCTCAAGATGGGGGAGTAAGAGGATATGGAGCTCACCTCCCCCCACAAACACATCAAAAATCCATCTACGTGGGGAACAGTTCTCACTGAAAACTAACCGGAAGCTGGCAGACCTGCACAACCAAGGCTGGAAGAAAGACCCACTCATAACTGGGTAGGAAGGGAAGAAAAGTAATAGGGTCAGGACCACTGCCCCTGGGACTGGATGTGGCACTAAAGGGAGATTGCATCGGCGGAAACCGGCTCTGGGGAGTGAGTGGGTCGAAACACAGACTGCGCACCCTAGTCCCAGGGTCCTACACAGAGAAGACAAGCGCCCTTGACTGACTAGAGGACCACTGGGACAGAAAGAAAGACTGGAGAAGCCGGACTCTGCTCGTGAGAAGGCCACCCGTGCTGGTTTGCACCTGAGGCAGGGCAGAGAGAGGTCTGCCCTAGTAGCTGCCAGGTTTTCCTGTGACAGCCTTGCCAAGCACTACAGCTCAAGCCAAGCGAATGCTCTGCTCCCACTCAGAGAATGCCACAGTGTGGCATTGCATCTGGGCTCCCATGACCAGGGAAAGACTTGAACGTGGGCTGTGTCTGAGCTGAGCAGAGCACACTGGACCTCTGTATGCACACAGGCCCTTCCCCTCCTCTGAAGCAGATATCCTGGTCTGGGGAGAGAGAAAAACACACACTTAAAGGTAACAGAGACAGCTCAAGCCCAACCCTCAGGTCTTCTGCCTCCATAATCTGGGATCAGACTCCACCCCAAATAGGGCAATGACAGCCACTGAGCAGAGAGGAAGCCCAGCCTCACGCCTGGTGCTGGCTCTAGCCCCTCCATCTCCAGCTCCACCTCCTACCAAGATGAGAACTAAAGCAAGCCCAGAGAAGAGATGTAACTGGCATCCACGTCAAATATAGCCTTCCCACCAAAAGCAGTGGGCATAGACAATCTTCACAGGGACGTTCCCACATAAGAATACCTCTTCAAAACGGCAATAAGTAACTGTTTCGCCTGAATTCATACAGGCAGAGAAAGTTAAGTAAAATTAGAAGGCAGAGGAACCACTCTCAAATGAAAGAAAACTCCCCCCAAAATTAATGAAACAGAAATAAACAATTTACCAAAGAATTCAAAACATTGGTAATAAAAATGTTAACCGAATTAGGAAAAAGAATTGATCCAAACATTTTAACAAGGAACTAGAAAATATTTTTAAAAAAACAAAAATAAATAATTCAATAGCTGAAATAAAAAACACACTAGAGGGAATGAATAGCAGACTAAGTGACACAGAGGAATGCATAAGTGATCTGGAAGATAGAAAAGTGGAAATCAGCCAACAAGAACAGAAGAAAAACAAATTTAAAACAGGAAGAGGGAAGGGATATGGGGATTTATGTATATGTATAGCTGATTCACTTTCTTATACAGCAGAAACTAACACAACATTGTAAAGCAATTATATTCCAATAAAGATGTTTAAAAAAACTTGAAGCAGGGCTTTCCTGGTGGCGCAGTGGTTAAGAATCACCTGCCAATGCAGGGGACACAGGTTCAAGCCCTGGTCTGGGAAAATCCCATATGCCATGGAGCAACTAAGCCCGTGAGCCACAACTACTGAGCCTGCGCTCTAGAGCCCGTGAGCCACAACTACTGAGCCCGTGTGCCACAACTACTGAAGCCCATGTGCCTAGAGCCCATGCTCCTCAACAGGAGAAGCCACTGCAATGAGAAGCCCGTGCACCACAACAAAGAGTAGCCCCCGCTTGCCACAACTAGAGAAAGATCTCATGCAGCAATGAAGACCTAATGCAGCCCAAAATAAAAATAAAATTAATTAATTTTTAAAAATTAAAGCAATCTATCTCTGAGATAACATTAAATATTCCAACATTTGCATTATAGAGGTTCCTGAAGGAGAAGAGAAAATCTGGGATAAAAAATATATTTGAAGAAATTATGGCTGAAGACTTCCCTAACCTGAAGAAGGCAATAGATATCCAGGTAGAGGAAGCACAGAGGGTCCCAAACAGACCCACACCAAGACATATCATAATTAAAATGGCAAAAGTTAAACATAAATAGAGAATTCTAAAGGCAGCAAGAGAAAAACAAAGAGTCACAAGGAAATTCTCATAAGGCTGTCAGCTGGTTTCTCTGCAGAAACTTTGCAGACCGGAAGGGAGTGGAATGATATATTCAAAGTGCTAAAAGGAAAAAACTTGCCATCTGGGATACTATACCCAGCAAAATTATCATGTAGAATAGAAGGAGAGATAAAGAACTTCCCAGAAAAGCAAAAACTAAAAGAATTCATCACTACTAAACCTACCCTAAAATAAATGTTGAAGTGTCTTCTCCAAATGGAAAAAATAAGAATCGACAGGAAAGGGAAAATCCCATTAGGAAAGGTAAATATGTAGTAAGGACTAAAGATCACTTAAATAAGCCAGTGTGTAGATTAAAAGACAAAAAAGTGTAGGGCTTCCCTGGTGGCGCAGTAGTTGAGAGTCCGCCTGCCGATGCAGGGGACGCGGGTTCATGCCCCGGTCCGGGAAGATCCCACATGCCGCGGAGTGGCTGGCCCCGTGAGCCATGGCCGCTGAGCCTGCACGTCCAGAGCCTGTGCTCCACAACGGGAGAGGCCACAACAGTGAGAGGCCCGCATACCGCAAAAAAAAAAAAAAAAAGACAAAAAAGTGTAAAAGCAACTATAATTACAATAAAGTGATAAACTTGAAGATATGAAATGTATCAAAACCACAAAATGGTGGGGAGAGGAGTAAAAAAATGTAGATCTTTTAGAATGTGTATGAACTTAAATGACTACCAGTTTAAAACAAGTAGACATAATTATGGGTCAACATACATGAACCTCATGATAACCACAAATCAAAAACCTACAATAGATACACAAAAAGAAAGGGACCCAAGGATACTACTAAAGAAAATCATCAAACGATAAGGGAAGAAAACAAAAAGAAAATCAACAGAGAAGAACTACAAAAATAACCAGAAAACAAGTTATAAAATGGCAATAAATACGTGCTTATCAATAATTACTTTAAATATCAATGTACTAAATGCTCCAATTGAAAGACATAGGGTGGCTGATTGGATAAAAAAGACAAGAGCTTTCAATATGCTGCCTGCAAGAGACTTACTTCAGGGCTAAACACACTCAAACTGAAAGCAAGAGTAAGGAAAAAGATGTTTCACACAAACAGAAGCAACACCAAAGCAGAGGCAGCAATGTTCATCAGACAAAATAGACTTTAACACAAAGGTTATATAACAAAAGACAGATAAGGCCATTATATAATGATAATGGGATCAATACAAGAAGAGGATATTATACTTGTTAACATATATGCACCCAATACCAAAATATATAAAGCAAATACTAAAAGAAATAAAGGGAGAAAGTGACAAAAATACAATAATAGTAGAGGACTTTAACATGCCATTGACATTAATGGACAGATCCAGACAGAAAATCAATAAGGCAACAGTGGTTTTAAATGACACAGTAGATCAGCTGAATTTAATAGATATCTATAGGACATTATATGCAAAAACAAAAGAACACACATTCTTTACAAGTGCAAATGGAACATTCTCCAGGACAGATCACATACTAGGCCACACAATGAGCCTCAAAAGACTTAAGAGGATAGAAATTATATCAAGTATTTATTCCGACCGCAATGGTATAAAACTAGAAATCAATCTCGGAAAGAAAAACAGGAAAAAAAACATGTGGAGACTAAACAACATATTCAATACTGCTAAAAAACCAATGGGTCAATTACAAAATCAAACAGGAAATCAGAGAATTCCTCAAGACAAATATAAATGGAAACATGAAAATTCAAAATCTATGGGATGTAGCAAAAGTAGTTCTAAGAAGAGGAAAGTTTATAGTGATACAGGCCTTCCTCTAGGAACAAGAAAAATCTCAAACAACCTAACCTACCACCTAAAAGAATTAGAAAAAGAACAAACAAAGCCCACAGTCAGCAGAAGAAAGAAAATAATAAAGGTTAAAGAGGAAATAAAGTCAAAAAAACAGAAAAGGTCAATGAAACCAAGAACTGGTTTTTTTAAAAGATAAAGAAAATTGATAAACCTTTATCCAGGCTCACTAAGAATAAAAGAGAAGGGACCCAAATAAATAAGAAATTAAAAATGAGAAACAACAATCAATACCACAGAGATACAAAAAATAATCACAAAAATATTGACAGTTATATGCCAGTAAATTGGACATCCTAAATGAAGTGAACAAATTTCTAGAAACATAAAACCTGCCAAGACTGAATCAAGAAGAAACAGACACTTTGAACAGACTAATCACCAGTAGCGAAATTGAATTTGTAATTAAAAAAAAACTTCTAGCATACAGAAGTCCAGGACCAGATGGCTTCACATGGGAATTCTACCAAACATATATATATATGTGTGTGTATATATATATACACACACACACATATATATATATATATATATATATATATATATACATTAAAAAAACTAATACCTATCCTTCTTAAACTATTCCAAAAAAGTGAAGAGGGTGGAATATTCCCAAATTCATTCTTCGAGGCCACATTACCCTGATACAAAAAACAGACAAAGACACTACCAAAGAAAAAAGAAAAAAGGAAAGAAAATTACAAGCCAATATCTCCGATAAACACAGGTGCAGAAATCCTCAATCCAACAATATATAAAAAGGATCATACACCATGAACAAGTTGGAATTATTCCAGGGACATAAAGACGGTTCAACATTCGCAAATCAATCAACGTGATACACTACATTAATAAAAGGAGGGATAAAAACCACGTGATCATCTCAATAGAGGCAGAAAAAGCACCTGACAAAATTTAACATCCATTCATGATAAACAAACTCTCATCAAAGTGGGTATAGAGGGAACATATCTCAACATAATAGAGGCCATTTATGACAAATGCACAGCCAACATCATACTCAACAGTGAAAAGCTGAGAGCCTTTCTTGTAAATTCAGGATCAAGACAAGGATGTCCACTCTCACCACTTCTATTTCACATAGTATTTGAAGTCCTAGCCAAAGCAATCAGACAAGAAAAAGAAATAAAAGGTAGCCAAATTCGAAGGGAAGAGGTAAAATTGTCACTATTTGCCTAAAGTCTCCACCCCAAAACTATGAGAACTAATAAATAAATTCTGCAAAATTGTAGGATTCAAGATTAATATATAGGAATATGTTGTGTTTCTATACACTAATAATGGACTATCAGAAAACGTTTTTTAAAATCCCACTTAAAATCACATCTAAAAGAATAAAATACCTAGGAATAAACTTAACCAAGGAGGTGAAAGACCTATACTCTGAAAACTATAAAACATTAATGAAGGAAACTAAAGATGATACAAAGAAATGGAAAGATATCCCATGCTCTTGGATTAGAAGAATATTGTTCAAATGGCCATACTACCCAAAGCAATCTACAGATTTAATGCAATGTCTATCAAAATGCCCATGACATTTTTCACCGAACTAGAACAAATAATCCTAAAATTCACATGGAACAGCAAAAGATCCCCAACTGCCAAAGCAATCTTGAGGGAAAAAAAAGCTGGAGGTATCACTCTCCCAAATTTCAAACTATACTATAAAGCTACAGTAATCATAACAGCATGGTATTGAGACAAAAATAGACAGACAGATCAATGGAACATAATAGAGAGCTGAGAGATAAACACATGCACCTATGGTCAATTAATCTATGACAAAGGAGATGAGAATATACAATGGAAAAAAGACAGTTCTCTTCAACAAGTGGGGCTGGGAAAACTGGACAGCTACATGTAAATCAATGAGAATAGAACATTTCCTCACACCATGTACAAAAATAGACTCAAAATGGATTAAAGACCTAAATATAAGATCTGAAACCATAAAAATCCTAGAAGAGAACATAGGCAGAACACTCTTTCACATAAATTGTAGCAATATTTCTTTGGATCTGTATCCTAAGCAAAAGAAATAAAAACAAAGATAAACAAATGGGACTTAATTAAACCTAAAAGCTTTTTGCACAGCAAAGGAAAACTTTGACAAAGTAAAAAGACAACCTACAGAATGGGAGAAAATATTTGCAAATGATATGACCCACAAGGGGTTAATTAATATCCTAAGTATATAAACAGCTCATACAACTCAATATCAAAAAACAATCCAAGCAAAAAATGGGCAACAGACCTGAACAGACATTTTTCCAAAGAGGACATACAGGCACATGAAAAGATGCTCAACATCACCGATTATTAGAGAAATGCAAATCAAAACCACACTGAGGTATCACCTCACACCTGTCAGAATGGCTATCATCAAAAAGCCTACAAATAACAAATATTAGGGAGGGTGTGGAGGGAACCCTTACAAACTGTTTGTGGGGATGTAAATTGGTGCAGCCACCATGGAAAACTGTATGGAGGTTCCCCAAAAAACTAAAAATAGAACTACCATATGATCCAGCAATTCCACTCCTGGGTATATATCTGGAAAAAATGAAAACACTATTTCGAAAAGATATATGCACCCTCATGTTCACAGCAGCACTACTTACAACAGCCAAGATATGCAAGCAACCTAAATGTCCATAAACACAGATGAAAGGATAAAGAAAATGTGGTATGTATATATATATATATATATCAAAATTATCATGAACATAATTCAAGTGTTCAATGTAGAATATACTTTTAAAAGAAAGCCATCAAAACTGGATAAATCTATTCAGAACTTATAGGGAGTGTTTACTCCCTATAAGTTAGACTCTCAGAATGCTAATGGCCTAGTTTTTTTGTGTTTTTTATTTTTTTATTTATTTTATTTATTAATTATTTTTCCGGTACGCGGGCCTCTCACTGCTGTGGCCTCTCCCGTTGCTGAACAGAGGCTCCGTACGCGCAGGCTCAGCGGCCATGGCGCACGGGCCCAGCCGCTCCGCGGCATGTGGGATCCTCCCGGACCGGGGCATGAACCCATGTCCCCTGCATCGGCAGGCAGACTCTCAACCACTGCGCCACCAGGGAAGCCCATAATGGCCTAGTTTGATGTCAGTGTTACACTCTCATCTAGTTCTAGAGTTCTGCCTTCTTCCTTCCGTTAGGTGCAAGCTGATACCTTGAGTTGTAGATTCTTATCTGCTGTGTGCCGTGTAAGCAGAGATCCCATTTGGTTCAAATCACGTGAACACACATGTTTGGGTGGCTGGAGGGCCTGGCTTAAATGATATGCTCTATGTACTGTCTGAAATGTCAAGAAGATAAATACTTTCAAAAGACAAACATCAAAACACTTTTTATAACACTGATCATTTATAACAGTAATCATTTTATAACTATTTATTGTGACATTTGAGTTGTATGATGATGTTAGATGAACAGAAAGGACACTGGAAATATACTAACATGGTCAGAGGTCATCTATAAAATCTTCATGAATGATTCCTTCTGGAGTCATTCCTGAGACAGGGCAGCCTGCTTCCATGGTGTCCCAGAGCATTATTAGTTTCACAAAATTATCCCAAGACTCAGTTACCCTTTTCCTCTCTGTCTTCTCTATTATAAGCTGAGTGTCTTAAGAGATGAAGACAGTATATAGTGGTGGGAAGAAAGGGGTGTCCTGGTCCCAGGAAGAGAGAGCATAGGAATTTTATCGATGATGGATTTATATAAATCAGAGTTTCTCAACCTTAGTACTACTGGCGTTTTCAGATGGATAATTCTCTGTCATGGGGAACTGTCCTGTGAATTTTAAGATGTTTAGCAGCATCCCTAGCCACTACCCACTAGATACCAGTTGCATTTTTCCCCTAATTATGCAAACCAAAAAATGTCTCCAGACACTGCCAAACATGCCTTTTGCAGGAAGGAGGATGTGCAGAATTGCCCTGGTTGAGAATCACTGACGCAGATGGAATACATGATTGTTTTTAGATAAGTGTCATATTAACGAGCTATTTTCAAGAGTAGAGAAGAAACGCATGCTAATTCTTTTCTCTTGGTATGAAGATCCTCTTTGTGTTTATAATGAAAAATAAAAATCAGGAAGAAATATAAACACTGGTATTCTCAACTCGGTGAATAAACATTTTCTGTTGTACCCTTAAGTAGGAATATTTCAATAGCAAATTATGTTTTGTTTTTTGGTTTCCTTTTTTTTTTTTTCGCTATTATTTAGCCCTTCATGGTAATCAAAGGGAAGTATAATGTAAAGATATTAGCTGAATATCAAGGGCTAATGATAAAAAGTATAAATAGGAATAGAAAATGAATTATCGGGACTTCCCTGGTGGTCCAGTGGTTGACTCCGAGCTCCCAATGCAGTGGACTCGGGTTCTATCCCTGGTCAGGGAACCTAGATCCCACAACTGAAAGATCCTGCATGCCACAACGAGGATCCCGTGTGCCACAACTAAGACCTGGTGCAGCCAAATATTTTTTTAAAAGAAGGAAATGAATTATCCATGAGGCCAAAAAAAAAACAGAGGACGAAGTAGGACAGGAAAAAATAGCTTCCTTCTACTTTATTCATTCATTTAAGCGTTACTTCTTACTACGGGCCAGGAAATTTCTAAATTATCTGTAAATATTAAATCACGTAATCCTCCGCATGACTCAATGAGCCTGGTGGTACTAATATTTCTATTTTGCTTTTGTGGAAACGGGGGCTCATAGAGGTTAAGTAGTCTAGCTAGGGTCCGTGTTCTTAATGACTATGCTTTAAAAATGTACATTAATTCAGATGGCCTGGTGGGACAACTATTTCTCTACTCACAACATTTATAACACCAAGTGTGTGGGTTTTCCACACCAATCAATTCTCTAATTCTCTGGACACCCCAGCTGGGTGTCCTATAATTTAATTCTTACACTAACTACCTGGACTTAGTGAAGATCCCACAGGTTGAAGGCTCAGTCCTACAAGACTGCCCCCCCCACCTTCAGATGCCAATCACAAGTAGTAAGTCCCCAAGTTACCCACACTTCTGTCTGCTTTGCCTACAAATCATGGTCTGCCATGACCTCTTCCTCAGGTTGGATACTGTTCTAACTCCTACCAGTTTATTCTAAAGGACATATAGGAACAGCTAGACCAAGAGGTCCAGAAAGATCCCCAGAGCAAGACTTCTGTCCTCTTGGAGTAGGGTGTGCTACCCTCCTGGCCCATGGATGCATTCGGCGACCCAGAAGCTTTCCAGACCCCTTCATTTGGGGTTTTTGTGAAGGTTCCATTATGTAGGCTTGATTGATTAAATCACTGACCATTGGTGATTAATTCAATCCTCTGCCCCTATCCCCTTCCCAGTGGTTGGAGGTGCGGCTGCAAGTCCAAACCCTCTAACCACATGGTTGGTTCCTCTGGGAACCAGCCGTCATCCTGAAGCTCTCAGGAGCATCTTGTCACCAGTCACCCCATTAACCAACTCAGGTCTCGGTAAAAGGTGCTTATTATGAATAACAAAAGATGCTCCTCTCATCCCTATCACTCAGGAAATTACAAAGGTTTTAAGAGCTCTGTGCCGGAACCTGGGGCAAAGACCACACATGTATTTCTTATTAAAAACAATATCACACCTGGACGCTACCTTCAGCTCCTATATTTAACTCCCCACTCCTAACACTGAGAAGTCCATCTGTGTTTCCTGCCTGTCCCAAGTAGGTTACCTGCCTGGGGGAGAGAGAATGAAAGAAACTTCCACAGAGGTAGGTCTGTGGGGCCTGGTGGACACTAGGGTTCAGACCACCAGGCTTCCCTATACTTGTGAAGTATCAAGGCTTGGACCAGCCTGTTGAGGAGGTGTGGAGAGGTGGCTAAATACCTGATGACATTTTATTTATTCCTTTGTTTGTAAATGATGTATTTGAGAGGAAAAATGCCATTTGAAAGTGTACAACCCATTATTCAACGTATTCAGTTGGCATCTCAGTGGGTATGTCAAAGATGAGGAAATGTACCCATTTGGGCAGAGTGAACAGTCACAATAACAGATCCTAAATAGCTACAGTGGCAGCAGGGATGCAGGATGCTACGGGGCTCTGGAGAATCTACTGACCTGCAGGAGAGCTCACCTCAGCCTGGAAGTTGCTGCTTCCCTTCAAAACCGAAGATGCAAGACATGCCATGCTCGTCACAGCAGGTGGAGAGGAGAGTGGGGAAGGCAGCTGAGACCAGAGACACCGACAAAGACAGTCTTGCTTGGGGCTGCCAGACTCCCACATTACTCAGATAATAGAGGCCGCAAGGCACCGTCTATATTTGAATGCTAGGAAATCTCACCAACCTCAGGGCCAGCCCTCTACCAATCACTTCTGCTCCTATAGTTGGGGACCCAAGGACAGCTCATTATTCTTAGTCCACAGTCAAGAAAACCACAAAGGAAGCAATAATTCAGTTTAAAGGTACTTTCATCTATCTGTTGAAAAATCCTTGCCTCAAAAGTAATTTTTCTGGCAATCTCTGCCCAAACCACATAGTCACCTAGACAAGCACATTTTTAATCTCAATTATTAGCTGTTCTTCTCTGTTCATTTTACTGACATACTCCAAACGGGAAAGAGAATTCACTTAATTATAGTTCAATTCCCACCATATTGTAGCAAAGGATGTTACATATTTTTCAGGTTTGTTTTAGGTATGGATGGTTAGGCTCAAGAAAAAGCAGAATGAACGTTTCAAAAATGTTTTATACAGGGCTTCCCTGGTGGCGCAGTGGTTGGGAGTCCGCCTGCCGATGCAGGGTACACGGGTTCGTGCCCCGGTCCGGGAAGATGCCACATGCCGCGGAGCGGCTGGGCCGGTGAGCCATGGACACTGAGCCTGCGTGTCCGGAGCCTGTGCTCCGCAACGGGAGAGGCCACAGTGGTGAGAGGCCCGCGTACAGCAAAAAAAAAAAAAAAAAAATGTTTTATATAGTCCTTCTAGGTAGAACTCTAATACAGTAATTTTTAAAGAAACAGTTTCTAATCACTTTTGTGAATGAAAGGATATGAAACTACCTACTGGCACTTGACCTTGCTTGTCTACACTGACAAATGAGTACTCACCAAATGACAGAGGACAGAGTAACAGAATGGGCTCTAATGGTTAGTTTGGACCAAGGACTGTTAAAGGAGCTTAAGTCTATTGTGCTCATTCTCTCATTCATTCATTCATTCAACAGATGGCTGTCATATTAGTGCAACACACTGTGTTACATATGGCAGGAGATACAGATATAAAAATAGAAGGTGAAATTCACTTTTCAGAAAGTCTGTACCTGGATGTTAGTCCTAAGCTACTGCCAAGATACTACAGAATATGATCTCATCCTATGAATACTATTAACCCATATTATTTGTTTTCTCAGTTATGTACAATTATTACCTGCATATAATTCAGTTGAAAAAACTTAAACTTGAGACTTAAAAGTCAACCCTGATGAAACAGATACTTTGAATGTAAAGAAAACTCTACATTATTTTGTTTTTCTGACAACCCTGAATTAATATCCAATCTTAAAAAATAAATACATGACATTTGTCAATCTGTTTTTTTCCCATGTATTTATTATTTAACACATGACATAAACTCGCTTAGGGTTGTCAGAAAAACAAAATAATGCTCGTTACTAGTGAATAAATGTTTCTAATCAAATTAATACATTTTTAGAATCGTCAACTATTATTTTTATTCCAAAGAGAATAAAGAATAATGAAAAATGTTTATGAATATTTTTTTCATTATCAGCATTCTAGTCGTTGAGAATGTAGTCTTTATTGAAAAAAGATGTTCTCATTTTTAAAAAAAGTAAGGCGAAGTCATGCAGCTCTCGGTGGAAAAGTTCATTTTAAAGCAATAGAACAATAGATCAGCACTCTTAGGCAAAGTGGCTGACAGAAGAGGGTTCTAAGCATTTGTAGGAAAAGGACACATTGTTGAAAAGGGAGAAAAATGTTCCAGAATATGGAAACCAGACTGGCTCATCATTTTGCTTGGGAGTGGATGCTTCTGTAAGATGTGCAGAAACCCAGCTTGGTTTGCCTAAGTTATTTCTGGTAGCATTTAATCTTGTCAAGTTTCCTTTGGAAAGTTTAACGTTTGCCATCTACAGTAATCAGAGTGACAGAGATTCAGTTAGCATAATTTGTACTACTGACGATATTCTTTTCTTTTCATCGTATTTCATTAGCTTCCTAGAGAGAATTCTATTTTATGAAAAAAGAACCATGCTGAGCCTTTTTGGGAATGTATGTAAGAATACTGTTTGTTCCCAGTCACAGTATGCTTTTCATACGATAATATAAACGGGTCCTTCTGTCCAGGGAGTGGAACAGGAGAAATACCTTTAGTGCATAATTTATTCCTTTGGCACAAGCTCTCAACAGTGACTGTGTCACAGCTGTCCACTAGACACATGATTAGTTTCTTTAGATCTTTTGTTATACTTCGGATCATTCAGCAATTCAGTTGGCATTTTCCCTGCAACTGAAGAGTGTATGAGCATCTAGTTTATTTTATGTGAGCACGTGAACATACGAATGACTCATTGAAAGGGCAATTCAAAAGCCCAATTTAAACACTGCTGGATGTTCTACTGGATGAAAACAGACATTTATTTAATTGGAGCATCAGACACACGTGTCCATAGCAGTGTGACTTGGTACAGGATTTGTCATAACTACATTAACTGTGTGATCGTTTGGACAACAACCTATTTAATTGCAAGTCACCTGAAACTTTGCAGTCTGCATTTCATTCAACCTGCCTCTTTTTTATTAATTTAAGATACTCTACACTGAACACACACACACAAAAACCGTTCAATCTGACTCTTTACACTCAGTCCACAATGACAAATTAGAGAACAGCACATACTCATACTAGGAAATGACTCACATGTCCAAGTTTACATAAGGAACACACACTTTAAAGACTGTCATGCTAACATGTACTGACAGACCTCTCAAATTCTGAGAACTCTAGAAGGATGCTTAGAGGAAGGCTGAAAAGGACAACTAGAATTAATACATCTGTTCTCACAGGCGCCATGCTAGATGCTTTGTGTACGCTAACACTGCAATTCCTACACTGTCCCTAGAAAGTAAGCAGTTTTAGTCCCACATTAAAGATGGAGGGGTCTGAAGCACAGAGCATCAAATCAAAGATTATTCTTGAGAGCCTTACAATCTGACGGTAATCTACCTTGCTAGGTTTTATTTCTTTTTCCCCATTTCTCCCCTCTGGAAGGACAATATCCCACCATTGAATTTTGGAAACACGTAACTTGTCTGGTTTCACAGGTTCACAGCTGGATTGGAATTTTACCTCAGGATGGAATCATACCTTGAGTCTCACCCATACCTGATTTATTTGATATTGAGATGATACTTTGAACTTTAGACTTTAGAATTGATGCTGAAATGAATGAAAACGTTTGGAGCTGTTGGGATGGAATGAATGTATTCTGCATGTGAGAAGGGCATGAATTTGGGGAGAACAGGTTGAAATGTTATGGACTGAATATAGGTGTCCTCCCCAATTCGTATACGAAGCCCTAACACCCAGTGGCTGCATCTGAAGTAAGGAAATAGTTAAGGTTAAATGAGGTCATGTTGGTGGGGCCCTGATACAATGGGATTAGTATCCTTAGAAGAAAAGACACCAGAGCTCGCTCGCTCGCTCCATGTGTGCTCAGAGGAAAGGACGTGTGAGGACAAAGCAGAAAAAAAAAGACAGAAAAACTGAGTCTAGATTAGTAACAAAATCCAGATTAAAAAACAAGGACTTCAAAGATTAGAATTCAAACCTGAATTTGTTTCGGTAAAAAGCTTTCACCACGCCATCTCTCACGTGATTAAAATAAGTCAGTGTATTGTGTCTTTAAAATTGTCTTTATAATGTCCACTTTCTAGAGCCTAGATTTAAAAGATTCCTCTTTTTTTACTGAGTACTATAGAGCCCTTGTAACTCAGTTCTCTAATTTAATAGGCAGTTATCAGATTATTATTAACCTTTGAGTTTGTGACTCACATATACCATGGGGAGCCATGAGGTTCATTCATTTGTTCAATAATTATTCAGAGCCCACTGTGCACTACATACTGTATCAACATGGGGGGGATGGATAGAGTCCCTGGTCTCATAAGGTTAATCATTTAAAAAAATACATAAACTTGAATTTGTATCTCTCACCTTGTATTACAATCAATCATGGAACGATAAGACAGCAAAAATAATAAAGTGTTTTTGTAAAAAAGAAAAACCTCGCCTAGACAGAAATGAGGTGAACATTTTTAGAATCTTGGGTCAGGAGCAGACTTCCTAAATATGACACCAAAGCTTGCAATCATGAAAGATTGAATGCTTTGACTTTGTACAAGCTAAAAATATCTACATGAAAAAGACACTATAAAACTACATGGCATGTACAAAAACAGGAAAGATATAACTTCTATTACACCAATGATTTAAAAAATGATAGAAAACAGGGCAAAGGACACAAAGAAATATCTGAAACGGTAATTTAAAATGCCAATAAACTCATGACAATGGGTCTTACTCCAAGAGCAAGCAAGGACATGGGACCAAAACCACAATATGGCTTTATACTCCTTCGACTGACACACGTAGAGACACAAGAAACACCCAGCATGAGTGGGCTGTGATGATGCTCTGCACCAGTGCCCATGCCTTGATTTGGTATTACTGTTGCCATCTCTATTTTTGGACCCAAGTGGAGAGTCCCCCTCACCGACAAGGTTATTTTTTGTACCTCCCTGAAAACCTCGACTCTGATTTGTCCTTGCACAGTAAATTCTGAAAGGGAGAAACTGAGTGGTGGGTCCATCTCTCTCTTTGCTAATCATCTCACAATGATTGCTTTCATGTGTTCCCTTCTGGGACTTCCACATTGACAGAGAGATGGAAAAGGGGAGGTACACAATGATACATACACCTAAATATTTTTAATAATTCCGAAGACCCTTTCCCCTTTTCTCACCCATACCTAAATTTCCTGGTCACAAAGACTTAATTGCAAACAACACCAGGCAAATCAACATTGCTTAAGATTACCTTGAACACTGAATTCTAATGACTTTTTAAAGCTACTTTCATATGTTTTCTGTCCAACAGAAACCCTTGTTATTAGCTATCTCCACTGGCATCATGCCATTGTCACAGCCTCAAACACTGTCATTTGAAGTCCTTCTACTGTTTCACTAAGTTCTATTTATCACAGTCTGGGGTCACCCAATTTGAAGAACTACTCACTATATTATGATCATTTCAGCCAGAGGGGGGCAAAACCTCCTGTCAGTTTACCTGCTACCCAAATGTTCAAAGCTGTAATTAATTAGAAGGAAAGAAGGTACAAAAAAATACATTTCAAAGCTAGATCTAGTTATTGAGTAGTTCAGCATGTCTTATAATTTTTCCATTTCTATAGCAACTGCCCAACTCATGTCTGCCTACAAAATTTGGGAAAAGAAATCATAGAAGGGGATAAAAATACCTGGCAGTAAGTCAAAAAGAATATCTGACATTTGCACATCTGTTGTAGCGTGTCAGAAAACTTCTACGAGGCTTCCCTGGTGGCGCAGTGGTTGAGAGTCCGCCTGCCGATGCAGGGGACACGGGTTCGTGCCCCGGTCCGGGAAGATCGCACATGCCGCGGAGCGGCTGGGCCCGTGAGCCATGGCCGCTGAGCCTGCGCATCCGGAGCCTGTGCTCCGCAACGGGAGAGGCCACAACAGTGAGAGGCCCACGTACCGCAAAAAAAAAAAACAACTTCTACGATGCTACTGGACTCAAGGTGTAGAAGAGCGCTGGGCCCCTGTGTATCTGTTGTACTTCACAGTTTCCCGAATGTCCTGGGGGAAGCAGAGCACGGGTGGTCCTGCCTTCACTTGCCCAGGGCTCATCATAGGTTCAAAGTCATCACAGGACCACAGCACTTTATATCTAGAAGGCTAATTTTTAATTATTCATACCCTAGTCATATCATTTAATTTAACTATCACACACTGGGGTAGACTGGAAATCAGTCATCTCTCTCCTCACTCCTCATATTCAGTCCGTCTGTAGGTCCCGTCTATGATGTTGCCTAAATAAAACCTACGACTAAACAAAACTCACCACTACCTTCATTTCAAATAGCCTATTTCAAGCCACCAACACATTTTGCCTCAATTATTACCATAAGCCATTAACCTGACTCATCACTTCCATTTTTTTCCCTCCCGACAAGCCATCTCAAAAGAAGTTTTAAAAACAAAAATTGGATTATATCCTCCCCGTTCCTAAAACCATCCAGGGGGTCCTTTCATCCCATGGTGGCCCCCGTCACTACTCCTGAACTCAGCTCTCTCTCTTCTCTTTCCTCATTACGGACAAGACACATGGACCTGCTTAAGTCTTCAAATAGGTCCAGCTTACTCCCAATTCAGCACTTTTTCCCTTTCTTTTCCTCTGCCTGGAATGCACTCTTCCTAAATATTCATGGGACTAACTTACTCTCATCACCGAGGTATGAGGTTTTATTTATGTCCCTTTAAAGAGACCTTCTTTCATTACCCTGCATAAGTAGCCCTCACCAATCACGTGCTCCCTCATTGCTCCGCTGCGTTTTCTTCACAGCACTTAGCTCTGCTTAAATTCCCTTATTTGTTTGCTTACTTGTCTAACTATTCATTGCTAGTCTCCCTCACCCTAGAAAAAAATGTCTATGAAAGCAGAGGCCTCTTCCATTTTGTTTTCTTTTCCTAACTGTACCCCACCTCTACAACATGCATGGGATGAAATAAATTATGCCCTTACTTTGACAAATGAGAAATCACAGACTCATAGATCTTATAAAAAGTGACTAAAGTTCTGCTCCTAATAGACAGACACAGGATGGAAATCCAGAATCTCTGACTCACGTCCCAGTGCTCTTGTAGCCAACCAGTCTGCCTTTTTTTGTTGGTTGACTCATACGAGCATTCATATTTGTTGGAAAATTGAAGAGCTATAGGATCTCTCCAGAAAGACAAGAAGAAAAATGGAAAGATGTAGCCTTAAGCCAATCAAACATCTCTGAACTTCTGACTACCAAGTTTCAATTAAAAAAAAATTTTTAACTCTTATGAAGGGTCATTTAGAAACCTTTATAAGACAATGAGTATAAGAGATGATGGGTAAAATCTACTCCCCACATTCATATGCCCTAAAAACAGGAATTCTGAAGAAATGGAAAGAAGAGATTTTACAAATGAGTGACACTGTTATGCAGAAGAGAAACCCTGATGTTCTGGGTGCTCTACACAGTTATAAGGAAGAGCCCCACTTGAGTTATCCTGGGGGTTCTTCCATAGTTATAAGGAAGAGCCCCACCCAAGCCTCACTCAAGTTGCTTCAATAATGGGTGACTCATTCTAATGGCACGTTGCTTAGAACGAGAATGTCAGTAGCAGACAAGGTAGCAAACATTACACAGTTTTTATAAAAGTCATGACAGGATGTAATGGACATCTATTTTAATTTTCTATCCAGCACCCCTCTTTCAACTGGACAATGCCCATTCTGTATCCCATGTGATTCAGGTGGGATTGTCAATCACAATGCCTTTCTGCTCTCTGGCAAGAACATCACCTTTGATTTGGACTTAATCCATTATGTGTTGTCATCTTCCAGTCTACAGTTGTTAGCCTCATGGGTAGGCATGTGACCAAACAGGGCCAACTAGAACACTCCTGAGATTTTGCCAGATTCTAGAGAAGGATGCTTCTCTATATCTTTCCTGAAATCAATGGGCATGAGCTTGGAGCCTGCTGGAGCCAGCATGGAGAAAGCCCCAAGAATGAAGACAAGAACATAAGAGCAGAGCTCAGTGACGCACAAAGAGAGAAAAAGACATCAGGGTCTGAACTCCTAGATCCTGTTGTCCTGAAATCCAATCTACCCATCTTACCATCCTGGACTTACCAACTATATACATAATAAAGTTTTTATAAAAAATTTTTGGCCTAATCTATGCCTAGTTTGGTTTCTGTTGCTTGCAATTGAAGAATTTTGACCATGCTTGTGGTTCTATAAATAGGATGACACTATATATAAAAAGAAAGGTATATTCTACAACATTAAGACACTTTTTATCTTAGTGAAATTCTATCTAGTATGATTTATACTGATGCTACACATCTTTACTCCTTGACATTTGTTTACAGGTGTTTTTATTCAATTTATTGACTGATTTACAGTACTTATTCATTCATCAGAAATTCCAAGACAGAAATCAATTCAGATAAATTAGTAGTATCTGGGCAATCATTGTATTTACAAAGATTATATATTCTATTTTATGAATATATAAAAAGGTGCAAAAAACCCTAAATATATGAGGTTTCTGATCCTTATATTCTTTTCAAGAATATATTTTCATGGTTACAGGACTCAGGAAAGGTGATCTGCACTTTAATTCTAACAGACACAGCTCAATTTCATTAGGAAAAATAATTGTAAATCCTGATGATAAAACTCCCAGAGGAATTTGCTTATTCAGTACTTCGAGGCAACTAGTGTTCTGCCCTCAATTTTATGTTTATTGTTTTTGAATGATTAATATACAGGCATTGACTAATGATTTCTTTTGCATAACTGGATTGCAATATTATTGATGGATTTATAAATGGGAGTCGAAGATATATTATCATAGCTACAGAGCTTAAAACATTAAGCCGGGGGGCCAAAAAAAAAAAGACAAAACAAACACATAAGGAGATCTAAGGCTTGAGTTCAAAATAAAAATTATGTACGACTATTTTGACAACAGATGACAAATCCTTATTGGTAGTGGTGCTCAGGCGTTTATAAAAGTCTCATCCAACTGGAAAAGTAGAAGAGGTATATACTATAACTAGGTCCTCTTTTATAGGTTCTCAATTTCCCCCCAAAATCAGGTGTAAGGCAAATGATGGAAGCAATGCTGCTTGTAAAGAAGATTGTTTTTAAATGGATTTTCTGGTACAGTTCCAAAGATAAAGTGTGTACCATTGAGACTTACGGAAACTCCAGTGCCTTGGGCTCTAAAAGGATTCCTGAGCTCTATGGCCATAAGCCAAATGATATTTCAAAGAATAATCAAGATTACATTGGAGGCTTTCCCAAAGTGAAGATAACATTAGAAGTTGAGATGAACTATGTCTCTTCAGAGGAATTCATTAGGATTTTCTAGGATGGGTGCAAGGGATACAGCTTTTCATCAAAAGGAACGGGCAGTCGAGAGTCTATTTTCCCTCAGCATCAGACAATAAACTACAGAAAGTGGGAACAATGTAATTAATAATGATATTAAGAAGCCATCACAATGGTCTCACCTGTGCCTCTTTATCCCAGTAGAGAGCCCATTACAGCAAAGAGGAAAGGACACACACAATTTAAAACAGGTACCTGAAAGAATATTCCACTAGCATAAATTCAACCTAATGCTTTTTTTTCGAATCCCCAGTTGTATCAAGCAGAACGCCTTCAAGAAACAAGGTCATCTCAACACCAGATCAGGAGTCAACCATCAGAATTCTAGTGCCTAGCGCTCTACAACTAATTATTACTTCTAGGTCTTGATTTTTTTCATCTGTAAACTAAGAAATTTGATGAAATGACTTTTAACACCCTTTCTGTTCTAAGAGTGGCCAGGTTCTATAATCCGTACAGGCACGGCAGGACAACTTAATAAATACAAAACAGACACTGCGTTCTATAACTTTACTTAAACATACATATAAATGAGCAAATAAAACTAATCTAACAGAAGATACAAGTATTTAAAACCAAAGGAATATCAGTTCTTTTTCTTAAATTTGTCAGCTTTACACTCTGGCAGGTATGGGAGGGTTTCTCCTGCCTCTGGCCATCCTTCCCTGTCTTACTTTTTCTTTTAGTCCACCTGTGGACTAAAAATATACTAATATTCTAAAATCCTGACTTGCCAAAATTCCTAAACAAATTGGACAATGTCTTTCAATTGTGTGCAATACCACTGCATATTGGCATAAATGGATTGTACATGTTTACTTGTATGTAGGGACCTTGGATAATGTGTTAGCTTTGGGTAAATTTATTTTCTTCATCAATTCATTACCACATGTGGTCTATTTCAGATAACTGACCCAGTTTGCCTACATACTATGTTAACTTACCAAAGTCTTTATAAATTAACTGCTAGATGGTCAAATGAAGGAAAAAATACGAGTGTGTGTATGTGCTGTTTTGTCTCTGTGTATGCGCAGAGAGAGAGAGAGAGAGAGAGAGAGAGAGAGAGGGAGGGAGCGGGAGAGGGAGGGGGGATAAGGCAAATGGAATAAAATGTTAACAATTAGTGAGTCTGGCTACAGTAGATCCTTGCATCATTTTTATAACTTTTTTTTTGCAAGCCTGAAATCAGATCAAATATTAACATATACTAAAATATCTACCACTGAAGCTCTTTTCTAGAGAAAGGCAACAATGTCAGTCACCAGCGTACCCTTTAAAGAACTAAGAAAAAAATAACTAAAATAAAGGGAAGGGCACACTTTTATCTAATAACCTGGAAAAGGATGGTACAATATTGAAGAGGAAAAAAGGCAGCTCAAGGCTACCTCAGAAAGGCAACTTAAGTGGGGAAAAATACACATTTGAGGCATTAAATAAATATTTAGTCTATTTTATCAGAAAATAAAAATGGCTCCATAGTGAGTCAAGAAAAAGATTTGAATCCTGGGAGGGGGGCCCTTTGTCCTCCTCACGGTGTTCATGCCCATCTTCTGTCACACCACCCCAATTCTAGCACAATTCAGTCCTGGGGAAAAAGTTAGTGTTCACTAAACTGGAGTTTCTTGACCACATTCACTGGCTTCTTAAATGGGAAAGTAAGGGGCTGAACATCAGCTGGTTGGAGAAGTAGCAGCAAGAGAAGTAATTAGTCTTAGGTCAGTAAACACCGTACACACTTACCCCCAACATGTATAACCAAATGTAGCCACCTTGAAAAGGCAGTCGCCAGTTTTAGACCTGCCACCATTGCTAAAGTATCTCTGTTAGAATGGACAGAATGTAGAATTTTGGAATTAGATACATTTAGTTAGAACGCTTGCTCTCAAATGAGCCTGTGGCAATACACTTAACTTTGAGGACATCAGCTTGCTCTTCTGTTATGAAATTTGGGTAGTAATTTCTAATCTGGAGAATTTCAATAATAGATGGTGGTAACAAAAACTTGCATTTCCTGGACATATGGACCATATGCCAGCAACTGTGCTAACTCATATGCACAGATTATCTCATTTGATGTTGTTGACATCCCTATCAGATGGTTCAGCTATCACCCTCCATTTCACAAGTGAGTTAAATAACTTGTCCAATGTCACAACTCTGGGAAGAAGCAGAGAGCTAATATATGGCTCCAAACAGTCAATGTGGGCTAGTGGTTGGGGAGCATCATTGACGGAGCTGTGCTCCCTGGGTCCAAATTCTTGCTCTAATACTTTGTAAGGTTACAATTTGGCAAGTCATCCAAGTCCCCTGGACCTCAGTTTTCTCAAAATAATAATAATAGCAGATATGTTTCTTATGAAGAGTAAGTGAATATTGGGTTGGCCAAAAAGTTCATTCGGGTTTTTCTGTTAACAGCTTACGAAAAACCCGAACGAACTTTCTGGCCACCCCAAGATTTGTATATATGGAAAGTACCAAACTAATATATTAAACAAACATATAATGTATACCATATATTACAATATATAATGTATACATTATAATATATAATGCATATAATATAAAATATATACTATACATTATATAACATAGAAATATAATATAAACACTGTATATCTATGTGTGTATGTATGTGTGTGTGTGCATGTGTATATATATATATATAGAGAGAGAGAGAGAGAGAGAGAGAGAGAATGTGTGTGTGTGTGTGTGTGTGTGTGTGTGTGTGTGTGTGTGTGTGTGTGATGTTTGGAACAGAGCCTAGCATGATCTAAGAGCCTCATAAGAGTTATCTATTGCTATACGCAAAATACATGACACCTGGCAGGTTCTCAATAGATGGTATTATTACTTGTAATATAACAAATTCAACTGACAGCAGCTGCCTTATCTTTATTTTTAAGGGGTGGGAGCTTGAAAGAAGAAATGCAGCTAGGAAGGCAATATTACATAGATTTACATTCTTCCAGTGCATTAATTTAATACCTATTGAACTAAATGCAAGCGTTCTAACATACAAGAATGAGCTTGTGATTAAATAAAAGGTACGATAGACAGTAACTGTTTTGAACGCCTCTTGATGATTTTGAAGCTCCTTAAACGTACCCAACCGCAGCATGCTAATTTTAAATGATCAACTCTTATAGAGTAATTGGAGTACAGTCTTAACTCATTTAATATTACTTACATAGCTGGGGGCTTCCACATCAGCTAAGCATACAGACTTTTATGGAGCTATTCTGTAGATACTTTGGAGTTTTCTTTTTAATACCTCTATATAATTATAATTAGTTCAGAAGGCCTGGTAACACTTTGTGAGATAATTGTGCATAAATTAATTGCTAAAGGGCACAATTAACTTTTTATTAACGTTTGCAATAATAAACATTCAACTTGGTTTCCAAAATTTCATAAATTATATTCCATATTTTAATTGCTCCTATGTTAAGTTTTATTACTTAATGTCCTTGAATATTTTCCTTGGGGACCAAAGCAAGCACTCTAACACGCTTAATCCAAGAGGAAACCTGCATTCAATTAGACAATATGAGTCAAACAAGCCACCAACTCAAATCTCCAACCTCTGTCGTAGACAAGGAAGAAGAGCTAGTTCATAGGAAACTTCTCCATGGGGAGACAAGCTGATAAAAAAGTAACATTTTCATAAAATGATATAATTTACCTCTTTAGGGTAAATGATTTTTTTTAGCTACAGAAATTAAGCACCACACCAGAATCATCTCAATTTAATGTGCTCAGTCCTGAATTAGGATCCACCCAGGATGTGGTAGACTTGTTCATTCTTAGGGCTCATGGTGGAAGCCATTCTTTACTTTGAGTAACCCCCTCACTTAAAAAAAATTATATACAACTTCTCAGAGAGGGATCCTCCAATCTCTCTGCTTTGAGCCTACAAATCTGGATCCAAAATACTGGGAGCCAAGCATGAGAAGAGAGGTGGTGTCTCAACGTTCAGTTAGCAGAATTTCATGTAATCTTGCTGTTTTCAGTAAAACCCCTTCACCTCACCCTCATTTTTACCCGATGTTTCTGAATCCAAAGACTCTCTTTAAGGATGTTAGTAAATATTTAGATGCAAATCCCCTTAACCAGGGGTCAGTTATATGATTGGCTGATATAATGGTTGACTATATGTTTGACGTTTGGAACTATTAACCCAATGGTTTCTATGCAAAAGTGTCTCAAGCTTCATTATGCTAGGGGCCTTGAGAAGCAGTCTTTAAATACAAAAGTTCTTTGAGCTGTACTCAGAGCAGAACAGGAAAATCCACATACAACCAGGGCTAATGGAAGGCATCATAGACAGGACTGCTCTGAAGGGGACAATGGTAGGGAAGGTGGATCCTTTGGGACCACAACAGAGGAAGATGAACACAGGACCAGGCCAGGCCTCTGAAAGGCCCTAGGAGTCAAGCAGTAGAAACGTGGAGTAGAATTCACCACCAACAGCCATTCGAGGCGATGCCAGAAAGCACTAAACGGCACTCTTTGGCAAATTTGCCGGTTTCATTACACACTGAAGTGAAAAAAATTTTAAAAAGTTTAAAAAAGTGTATAATTATGGAAAGATGTCCATTATATATTCTTAAATGGAAAAGGCAAGTTGCAAAACTCCACGTGGATTTTGCTTTCATTTGGTGTTAGAAAACAGTTTATATGTACGCATGTGTATTTTTTAACGCCAAGAAATGTCTTCCCTCTCAGGAGAGGGACTGGGGTTGGTGGAAGATGAGAAAGTGGCATCCTTTTATTTTTTACTTGTTCTATCTTAATTTTATATTACTTATTTTATTTATTCTTCAAAAATATTTCCCTCCAAGAGAAATATGTGAGCCACACATGGGCACCACATATGATTTTAAATTTGTAATAGTCACATTAAACAAAAAAAGAAGCCGGTGAAATTTACCTTAATATATATTATTTAACCTCATACATCAAAAGTATCATCTCAACACGCAATCAATATAAAAGTGTTAGAGATATTGTATATTTTACGAAAATTTTTTGAAATCCATTGTGTATTTTACGCTTACTGCATCTCACAGTTTGGACTAAGCACATTACAAGTGCTCAGTAGTGTCTGTGGCTAATATCTACCAGATTGGACAATGCAGTTTCTTTTTGTTTAAATTATAGGGAGTATATATTTTTTAAAGAGCTATTAATAAAAATATGTATTGAAAATGTCTGCATCCCAGTAAAACAGCTAAATTTTCTAACTACCTTATTTCTTTATATCGATAAGACTATATCTGAAGTAGATCACTTTCTCATTATCTCATTAATCACAGCAGATCACTTTCTCTTCAAGGTCTAAACCAAGTTGATGCCAAATCATAGTATCACCTTTAATCTCTTTCAACTTAAGTAAGTGCGATCCAATAAACATGCACGATAATGATGAATACTGATAAATATTGAAGAAGGAACTAAATCCCAGTGACTATGCCTCATAAATAGCATTTCATGATCTCAAGGAGACACGAGGCAAGTTAACTGTTATTAGCAAAAGCAACACTAGGGGGCGAGGGTGGGGGGAGAAAATCTGCTGGTCCCAGACTGAGGCAGAAAGTGTACCAGGGCTGAACAGATCCTGCGCGAGAGAGACGCTGACATGACTGAATGATGAGTAACTGAAGAGACAGTCAATGTCACTGTCAATAAAAGGGAAGCTCCTCGACGTTCTGTACTGAATGTTCAACAAGAGCAAATGTTACTTTCCTTTGTTTTCACTTTCTGTGAATTTAGCTACTGAAGAAAGAGCCACTACGACTAGGAAACGTGTTCCCATCGAGACTTTCTTCCCAGGTGCCCAGAGCAGTGCGGTCCTGCTGTTCTGTAACGAAGAGCACCTCCTTCCTCCTAAGAAATGCCTTCTTCCCTAACAGCACTGCAAAGCTGAGGGAAAAAGCAAGGTGGAAACTGGTTTCTCACATCACCTCCAAGAAGTCACCTGACCTAATTCACTTGGTTTCCAGCTGAAAGCCCTGTATTTATCCTGAAAACCATGTGGAAACAGAGAATTTCAGTCCTCCACGGGTTCCCCCCATTTTCCCATTGAAGCCCATTTGAGTCACATGGCAGGATGGTGGGTGATCCCTTATAATCCCTTTACACACACGCCCCACATAAAGGTTTCGATGCACATTAAAGGTTCAATGCACACTTAAACACACCCACACAAAGCTCACACACACACACACACAGACCCACACACATATACAAGTATCTGTGAATATTAAATATTAAATTCAAACTATACTGCAGTTTTACTGAGTCACTTCTGTTGGTAAATTTAAGATTAGAGCTTGTTTAATATGTAAAACAATTTTTTTAAAAAAACTTTGTATCTAGTATTTTTGTTGGAGCTGCTTATTCTTTTTCTTTTTGGTTATTATTTTTCATAGATTCTTAGTTTTACTGTCCTGCTATCCTATTCGATCTATTTTTTAAGCATAATAGTTGGGAGGAAGCAAAATTTTCTTCCTTCAAAAACATCTTAGCATATGACTCAGTGTTTATTTAATGTAATTACTTTCTCATCATATATATGATATATATGACATCATATACATATATACATGCACACACACACACAAAACTATCATATATAACTACATATATATACCATATCAAGAAGAATAAAACAATTCTTCTAGTCAACTTGAATGCTGACAAGCCAGAGGCATTTCTTTTCCATATATACATATACATATATATATATATTTTTTGGAATAAAGGAGAAAAATCTGTTCTTAACTTGTACATCAAAACCCTTTCTTTCAAGTCACTTTAGCAACATTAGCTCTTGTTGCTATGCACGAAACCTTTGATCTTCCTGAAAGAAGCTACCTTATTTGAGGACATGACAAGGCTCACAAAAATGTACAACACAATTTCAGAGCACTGAGTGAATGGCATGACATTTCTACACACTGGCATTGAAACGTGTTCTGCATCCATCCTGGAGTATTCTGTATATTGTGGTTTGTTATTTTCATCAGTGTTTCTTTCCGGATCCTCAAAAGACTCAGCTGAAGCATGTGCTCTTCTCCTTCTGACGGGAGGATGTGAAAATGACTGAGTCTACAGCAATGACTTCACCTTGTTAACTGACAGTTTGTCTACCCTACACAAACCCCATCACTGGATATATTCCTACTTATTCCTGTGTCACATCTTCTATATCTTGGTGAAACCCTCTGCTGCAGTGAGACAGGAATGCGTGCATGTAATGAGTGACGGATACGAGGAGTTGGACTTTGCCGGGATGACACTTTGTCTGACTTTGCTGAATGGAGTCTGTCTAGGAATTTCCCTCTTTCTACAAAATCCTTTGCCAAATGGGTATTTTACATCCACGTATGTTGGCGATGCTGAGGTAGTACATTAGTCCCGTAAAATCCCCACTCCGTACACCTGGGATATATTTGTGAGGGGCTTTCAAAGACTTTATAAAGAAGTCAATGTTGTCCCGCTTTTGTTCAAACAAAACCACTTCCCTTCAATACATGGAAAATGCAAAGCAAATTCAATTAGGTTGTCTTGCTGGAAGTTTAACACTGGTAAACGCAGCCAGGAGGTAGAAGATAACGGAGTCGAGCAAGGGAACTCAGCGGCCTCATTCTCAGAAATAAACTTCATGATTTGAGTTTTGTACGCTCTTCCAAGGACAAGGGCAGAGCCCCTGTACTAGATGACTGCAGAATGGCAGGTAAATCCAAACCACTTCCATCAGATCCAGTCTTCCTCATCATGAGTTAGAGACATAAATATATTCAGAACAGTAGTAATTAAATAGACATTTCCCCCAGCAAATGTTTTTATATTTTAACTATATATAGGCTATACATATAGACTGTATACAGCCTTATTGACTTGGCCCTTCAGGATGGCATGGGAGGAATGAAACAAAGAATGATAATGTGGATTCTACAGACAAAAGCTATAACGCTGTTATCCATGCTATGATTATATAGCGATATAGATGTAGGTACAAATAATATTCACATATATAATTATTACATGTAGTTATATGAAATATATGTATATGCAATATAAACACATATAAATTCTGCAATATATCTTTCATTCATTGCACCCATAATCACCATAACTTAAAAACCACAGTAAGCGATTCTCTAGTAGAGAGAGAAAGAAAACAACATTTTTTTCTGAGCTCTGGCCATGGGCAAAGCATTGCTAAGGTTTTCTCATATGTGATTTCATTCAATTCTCAAAAATTCCTACGAGCAAACTGGTAGAATCAGGAACTTGGCAAACTCTCTCCCCCAGCAAAACCATCATTTATCTCTTGAGAATTAAGTTTTAAAACCATTCTGGGCTTCTCTGGTGGTGCAGTGGTTGAGAGTCCGCCTGCCGATGCAGGGAGCACGGGTTCGTGCCCCGGTCCGAGAAGATCCCACATGCCGCGGAGCGGCTGGGCCCGTGAGCCATGGCTGCTGAGCCTGCGCGTCTGGAGCCTGTGCTCCGCAACGGGAGAGGCCACAGCAGTGAGAGGCCCGCGTACCGCAAAAAACAAAACAAAAAAAACCATTCTGACTCTCTGGAAATTGTCCTACGGGCATACAGTAAAAGGAGAAACACTCTTTCAACACAGGGCAAGGCCTTATAAGTACGACCTTAAACACAAATTCTGGACAAATACTGACTTAACAGTGAGCAAATAAGTTACTGACCCAGAGAGAACTTCGAGAAAGCAGGTTTCTTGTCCCTGGAAGTCTGGAAGACTCTGTATGGCTAAACCTGCGTCCTCGCAGGAGCAGGGACCTTCCAAATTAATAGACTCTAGTTGAACAGACACCAAAAAATGTAAACCCCCGGAACTATGACAGTATCCTCCAAGCCACGGACACATCCAATGATAAAGGGTAAAACATCTATCTGGCAAAGAGTACTTAAGCACCACACTGGGCGATCACTGGCTCACTCTACCCAGGAAAACGCAGGTAGACAGACTCAAGAACAAGACGGAAGTAAAACAACCTGGGCAGGGAAATGAGACCATGCAGACTGTGGGGGGAATACACCTCCCCAGATTCATTCAGCCAAGTCCTCAAGGCAATCAACAAACAACAGAGCAGGAAATAAGCAGGAAGTAGAAACAGCCTTTGCAGTGACCCGTACTATCAACAGCCTCCCCCCGTGAGTCCGCATTACAGAGAGCTCTCAGATGCACCAAAGCAAAGTCAAAGGGCAAATTCTCTATCCCCAAACATGATGTTGAAAGAAAGGGTAAAACATTCCCACACAAGATCTGCAGCTCTAACAGCGACTCAACCAGAGATAAGAGATGGTGGAGGGAAGGTTTCCCTTCTAGGCCCTCTGCTTCAAGTCCAGAACGTGGCCTCTGTGCAAGACCAGCCATGCCTGCTTCACAATCCAATCCCCACTTCTCCTGCTAGGACTGCTGTTGTTGTTCAACCTGTTTTCTCCAGACATTATATTTTCACGAACTGTAAAAGGATTTGGACAAAAACTTCATTCTAATTAGGAAGAAAAATTTTAATTATATGTTAATGTCCTACATTACATGATTTTATATATATTATATATATATATAATATATATAAAATCAAGAAGAAATTTCTAACCAGCCTCCTAATTATACAGCTATCAATTACCCTGACAAGCATAAGAAAACTACCTGAACTCTTCTGAGATTTCTAGGTATCTCTGGTACAATGAGCTGAAATCCTAACATTTTCCTTTTACACAGTGCTTAAGGCCAGTTTCTCTGGTCTATTTATTTATTTATTTATTTATTTTGCAGTACGCGGGCCTCTCACTGTTGTGGTCTCTCCCGTCGCGGAGCACAGGCTCCGGACGCGCAGGCTCAGCGGCCATGGCTCACGGGCCCAGCCGCTCCGCGGCATGTGGGATCTTCCCGGACCGGGGCACGAACCCGTGTCCCCTGCATCGGCAGGCTGCACAAACACCCCTGATTTTTTTCCCATGAATGCAAATGGAAGATTTTTAAAGTTTGGCAGTTTGCAAAGACGATTCCCAAGACAGATTAAAGATCGTGAAAGGGCCTTTCACTTTTTTTTTTAAAGTTGGATTTTCAGGGATGTGATCTTGGTTGTAATTATGACTGTGACACTGTTTGGCAATCTTAGGCAAGATAAATAATCTCTCCAGACACATTTTTTTAATTAATTAAGAAAAGCGTGAATTTGATGTAGGAAGGATAAACCAGATGACCTCCAATACTTAGCCAGCTTAACCAGTTGGCGATTTTGTAACTTAATATGCATGGAATTAAAACGTTCCTCCTCCTGGACTCCTAACAGACGTTCCTTCCATATGCTCCCCCTGTGATTCGTGCAGTGATCCACCGTAGCAATTATTTGGTTACATTGGAATTTTGTTTTGTGTGTTTATCATCCCAGTAGCTTGCTAACATCTTAAGGCCAAGGTCCAAGTCTGCAGGCATTTTTTTTTCATCTTCATATTCCAAATTCCATATATGTAGCTTCACACAAAGAGATTCTATTCTAAGCATGCAATTATTAAATGAACTGAAGGAATTAGTATATTAATTGACAGTATGAAGTTATTAAAATTTATTTGCTTCTGCTTCTTAACTTTTACTTTAGAATAAAGAAGTGTGTCAGGTGTGACCTTACCAATAGGGAGCCACCCGGGGGATACAGTCTGAGTGGACTGGTCAATGTCTTCCACCTTAGTATACAGTCTCTCAAGCCCTAGAGTTTCCCGACATATTAATCTGGATGTTACTTAAAGGCTTTGGTCCTCGAGAGATAACTTGCGAAAATACAAATATCTTGTTAAGACCGAATACAAGGCACTGATCAGAACATGCTGGCACTTTCCTAGTGGTCCAGCGGTTACGACTCCACGATCCCAATGCAGGGGACCGCGGCTCGATCCCTGGTCAGGGAACTAGATCCTGCATGCATGCCGCAACTAAGACCCAGCGCAGCCAAATAAATAAACAAATAGTTTTTTAAAAAGAAACAAAGAAAATGCTAAAAGAGGGGCTTAAAGTGGGAATGGTGTGGGGCAAGAAGTATCCTGGATAAGGCAAGACCAAGAGTAGGACCATTTCCTTACTTTATTCCTCGTTTGTCTGTCAACTAAGTGCCTGACACATATTAGATCCTTGCCCGCATGCATCTTAAGGGCTAGTGGGGGGCTTCCCTGGTGGCGCAGTGGTTGAGAGTCCGCCTGCCGATGCAGGCGACACGGGTTCGTGCCCCGGTCCGGGAGGATCCCACATGCCGCGGAGCGGCTGGGCCCGTGAGTCATGGCCGCTGAGCCTGCGCGTCCGGAGCCTGTGCTCCGCAACGGGAGAGACCACAACAGTGAGAGGCCCGCGTACCGCAAAGAAAAAAAAAAAAAAAAGATTACTACTTAAGGGCTGGTGTGGGGAATAGAGATTATCGAGCAGGAAGTTCTACCACAGAATGATGAGAGCTGGGTTACATAAAGCAGAGGAAGCTAACTTAGAGGAAGTAGGGAAAGCTTCCCAGAAGCAGTGACACATCAGCTGAGATCTGAGGAATTATAGAAGCTAATGAGACAAGAGATGGGAAGAACATGGTCCACGCAGAGCCAAAAATGTACACAGAGCAGAGTGCTGAGCAGCTTCCAAGGTAAGATCCATGTTGTAAGGTTTGCAACACTGAGAGGAAGGGATGAGTCTAAAGACTGAAGTAGGGACCCTTGTAAAGCACTCAAACCACGTAAAACATGTAACCCACGTGAAAGAACTCTGCCTCAGGATCAAAGAGTATTCCGAATTTTAGCATCCATCAGTCAACCATGCCTGCAACACAAAGACTGTTGCTTATAATTATTATACCCATGTATTTGCAACTTCCCTTCGAAGTTAAAATATAATAATAGGGTTTACAGGGAAAAATAAGTTTCCCCCTATCTACACAACCTTGTTGCCAGAATACTAACAAAAATACATTTCTTCTGAGGAGATAAGTTTTTAAGGTCAAACCAGGCAGGCAGTCAGGCGAATGCTGCCACGGTAAAAGGCAACAGTTGTTTGGAAATACTGCAAACCCTCTGCTTAGAGCAGGGATGGCACATGCTGACACCATGCAGGTGAAATGCTGTCTCTCAGGTGTCCCAAGGGGCAGTGCAAGATGCCACGGGCAAGGGCTGCACAGGGCTGCCTTTGCCAAGAGTCATTCAAACCTAAACTGAAAAGATGCAAGGGACGATATTCCTTTCTTCTCTGCTCATTCTTATCTTTTCTACGTGATACCTGGAATCCCTGTAGCCAACACGCAACACAGGAAGGGAGGCTGTGTGGAAAAGCACAAGACAGAGGAGAGACACGGGAAGCACCAAGGTCCTCGAAGATGTCAGTGAGGGCGTCACCACCCAGCCTGAAGCCGGCCACCCCTCCGACGATCGTTACGGCAGAAAACAACCTTCTCACTGCATTGGGCATTACTGTAGTGAGGATACTGTCTTACCTGCAGCCCAAATCATCCCAACTGACAAAGGAAACGCATGATAACCTTAGTGAATGGAGTTGCAGAGAAGCAGCCCAGGGGGCCGTGTGCCAATACCTGTTCCAGGCCACTGAGAAATTATCTGATTACATGTGTCATATGTGCTTCTAACTTCTGCAAGTCAGAGGTGGAGATAGAGACAGAGATTGACAGACAGACAGACAGACACACACACACACACACACACACACACAGAGCTACCATGATGTTTTGAGTGAGAATAAATTTATGATCAACATAGGTGAAACCCAGCCAGTAAAATTAGAGAAAGAGGAATTCTGCTTTTTTTAATTTTAAAAAATAGTTATAAATAAGTAGATATGTATGAAGTGTGTATTAAATTCTACTTAATTTTAAAGGATACAACTTTCTTGTGTCCTTAGTGTTTCAACATGAGGTTTTATGGAATATGAGGAAAGGTCACAAACCATTCACACCTTATTACAGTATGGAGAAAATCCCATCCCTGTACGCTGCACACCACAGTGTGACCCCAGTTCTTGTCGTTTGGAAAGATCACATCGTAATCTCTGTGCTGCTGTAACTGCATCCCTTCTCTGTGGGGCACAGAGTGGCAGATGAACCCAAGCCTATCTGTGTGAATTAGCAAGTAAAGCAGGTTCTCTGGTTTCAGAGACATCAGAGATGAGTCCTATGTATTTCACAATCCTCCTTTCCTCCTTCTAGATCTTAAACGTTCATATTATATAAATATGTATATTATGATTTAAGGAAATGAGATAGTTTTAGATACTATGTTAAGAAACATTATAACCTTTAAACTACAGAGTTTTCATTCTAGTAGTTGTTTTTGTTTTGGATGACAAAAGGAATAAAAATATGAGAATGGAGTAAGATAAAGGTTTTTTGCTGAGAATCTGATGAAAATCAGAAAAGAGCACAGCTCTCCTTTCAGCCATTCATTCCCTGCAAGTGCCAACAGCAAACTGTCCAATTATTTTGGAGGCAACCACGTCAGTCAGGTGATGCAAGTCCAGGGAGAGAAAGACAACTGCGTGGTTTTGTTCTATAAAATTAATTGTCATGCAACCACTACAAACAGTAGCTCTGATGGGAAAGATGTTGTGTGACAAAGAAATTTCTAACAATTTTAAGGATAGTGTAGTACAGCCACCTTTTCATTTTCCTGTATACAGTGTATCCTCTAAGCGGTCATTTGCCTTAAACCACAACAAAAATGGAATTACAGGAGTGAAAAGAAAATCAGCCTCTAAGATGCTTCAGAAAAGAATCTCAGCAAACAGTGATGACTCATGCTGTACTTGCAGACATGCCTGCTCTTCGATGGAAATGTTAATTTTTACATCTACACCAGTGCATTAGTAATAACTCTAGTACTGACATGATACTTAAATCTCAAATGATGACGGATTACACTCAGGTTGAGCTTACAAAATGGCTGCTCAAACAACGTAAAATGAGAAGAAAATGGAAAAAATAAGAGTGATTAATCTTTGCATAGCATTTTAAATCCACAAACCATTTTCTCAAGCATTCCACTCATCAAGGAAACCTAATTAAATGAAGAGAGCACATGGGCTTCCCTGGTGGCGCAGTGGTTGAGAGTCCACCTGCCCATGCCCTGGTCCGGGAAGATCCCACATGCCGCGGAGCGGCTGGGCCCGTGAGCCATGGCCGCTGAGCCTGTGCGTCCGGAGCCTGTGCTCCGCAAAAGAAGAGAGTGCAAATGAATGAGCTAAATTTCTTTGTGACCAAGTTGGGACTGAAATACTGTATTCACAACCTGAATACTGGCTGCTTCCCAGGGCAAAATCCCAATGCTTCTCACGGCATGCAATTTAATAATTTCATATGTTAATGTTACCTAAAACAGGTTTTTCCCTTGTGTAATTTCCCAAAGATAAAACATAAGTGACATTAAACTTCAGAAACAAGTTAAACAATTTATTGTTTCTTCTCTCTGAATAGTGTTTTCAAAGTCTGATTTCCAATCGCTTGTGTGGGCGATTGTGGGATTTGAAGAACCCAGAGGAAAATGGGATTCTTGGTAACTTAAGTGAAACAAACCTTAGTAACCGCGTCGACTCCTGGGGCAGGGGCTTGAGTTAGCAAAACAACTGTTCTATTCATGCCTTAATTTGGTTGCTTTGCTTATGTATTTATCTGATGCTACTATTGTCTGCTAAACATGTGGCCACTAAAACAAGGATTTTGATCACCCTGTTAAACGTGAAAGCTCTTCATATACAAAACCTGCCTGAACAAAAACAAAGAAGATAACGACACCGCATAGCCAGAAAGAGTTAGTGCCTTGAAAATCTCAATCATTTGGTGCTGGGGTGTCCCAAAGAATTACATTTACCTCAGGTGGTTGCAGTTTTCATGAGAATATCTGTGCTGGTTTTTGGTGGGAAGGGGCCAAAATTGATGCATATTTATTGCATTTTTACCGTAAGAGTGGTATAGCTCTAAAGATACGTGTACGCATTTTTAAATACTTGGTGAAATTTTTAATTCAGAAAAATTTAGGATACTGAATAGATCATGCTTTCACTTAATGATTGGTATTTTTAATGAGCAAATAGCTAGCTGCCAGATACGAAGAAAAGAGTCTCCTTCCTTTTCTCTCTCTCTACATAGATTCATATATATACACACACACACACGCCCACACCCGTGTACTGTGTAACCTAACATTTTTGAAAATTGACTTATTATGCACTTAGGAAGCAGTAATTTCATTATTTACAACTCACTGTAAAACCCTACATTATATTCTAAAGAAATATTCTATCTAGATAAAAGATGCATGTGTCATAGCAAACCAAAGATAGTAGGCTTCCCATTGACACACACAGCTCTATTCAAAGGCAATTCAGAGATCATTTTCATCTGTTTAGTCTCTGTAGGGTATTTTTAAATATTTTAAAATGCATAGGAATAATCAACATTCAGAAGAATTACCTCTTTGGCAATGAAAACTACATTGAGAGGTTTTAGAGCCTTTGCAAACTGCCACTCAAGCGTATTATTTATGAACTCTTTGCTCTTTAAAATTGAGAACAAAGCAATTAACTACAATTTTACACCTTCAGAAAGACTAAGAACGTGGTCTGCCATCTCTTGTAAATTCCAGAGTGTATTTCACTCAAATTTATAGTTCCATTGTGTGGAAATTTTCCTCTTCTTCAAAAGACAGTTCAAAAGTGAATCTTCTATTTTGTTCACTGAAAAGGGGCAATACATACCAATTCTGTTCCTAGGAAAATAAGCTTGATAGGTCCCACTGTAAAAATAATTGCGAGCCCAGTATTTAAGAACATGATACACACAGGCAGACCCTATCAGGCAGGACGTCTACTCCTTGGTTTGTTCACTGAACGTGGTGATCAGTTTAGGAACCATGTGCCTTGAGAAGTTTGCACACTAGCGAGTGAGCTCGAGCACTTCCTGTGGGTCAGACACTGTGCTCGGGGCTTCACAGAAATCCCTTAATCCCCACGGAGGCCACGCTGCACTCAGTCCTGCTAACCTTGTGAGCACTTGAATCGGGGGATCAGGGAGGGTCAGCAATGAACTCACAGGTACAGGTGGGAAGGCAAGGACTTGAGTCCAGGTAGTCTGAGCAGAACTTGAGCACCTCCCTCTGTGTACGCTACACTCTCCCTAACATGAGTAGGGATCAGGGGCTGAGCTCCACCAGACCAATGGCACGACGCCAATAACCAACCCAACACACCTTCCACCCAGATAGAGCAACAGGACGTTCCTTTTGGAGGCCAACAATCAAAGGAACACAGTGACTCAATGTTCACACTCCGGAGCGTCTCAGAGAAGGAATTAGAATTGAACTTCTACCCCTGTTCTTTAGATCCCCGTATTGTCATCTCTTTCTTCCTATTCCTGCTGCCGCGCTTAGGCCCCTGTTGCCTCCTCCTAAACTATTAGATTAGATTCCAGTACCATCCTTCCTCCTTCAATCTCCTGCTCAGTTAAATTTTTCAAACAGTGGTTCCGCTCATGACTGCTCCACCGCTCAAGAGACCTTTCAGGGACTGCTTGTGACGAGATGACAAAACACAGACAACCTGGTCTCCTGTGCCCTGCTTCCCAGCTGTGCTCTCAACAAGCCCTTCCTGTTGCCACCAAGAAGGAGCCACCAATCCAGCCACTTCCACCTAATCCCCCTTCCCCAGCCTCACCTCCAGGGCTCTCAACAATCACTAAGATCTTGCTGTGCTGAGTGGTCTGTGGTGGGCACGTGGGTAAACACACATAGAAACCCTACTTGGATATTTAGCAGTCAAGTGAACCATGCACGTATGTCACTAAAATAAAATGACTCAGAAGGAAGAGGAGAACTTCGGAGATCTGGTCGCATTCAGTTAGGAACTGGGTATTCAGTCAACTCATCTATTTACTCATCTCATCAACTGAAGCAAATTAACATGCCTGGTGTGAAAATGGTGCTGGATTTCAGACTGGGGAGATTAGCGTCATGAGGCTGACTTTCAAGAGGAGAGTAAGGCAGAGAGATTTCCCCCTCTATTTTGCCTTCATTTCTGCATTATTTTATTTACTTAAAAATTTTTTAAAAATCTGCCCCAAATACACGTACTCATTTTCCCATTATTAGTAACGTAGTTTTCCTGGTCCAGAAGAATTTTTTTCTCAGTCTCTGCCTTGTGAAAATACATACTACTACTAGTATACTAACCTATCAAAGCTCAGCATGTGGCCCCTGTGACTGTCAAAGGCCGTCCCTTCTGTGAGGTCCAGTAGCTCTCATTGTTCCCCTCAGTCCACACTTCTGTCCTTATGGGATATCTCGGGAAGCAATGTGCTTCCTTCATCGTCAGATCACACTTAATACATCTGTAATCTTTTCAGAGCCTAGGTCAGGGCCCTGAACATGTTTTGTTCACTGAATATTTCCCCTGAAAATTCTCCTGTGTCATATTTTTAAAACAGAAAATAGAGAAAAATATAACTTATCTTTTACCAATTTACTAACTGGTACAGCCACTATGGAAAACAGTATGGAGGTTCCTCAAAAAACTAAAAATACAGTTGTCGTATGATCCAGTAATCCCAGTTCTGGGCATATATCCAGAGAAAACTATAATTCAAAAAGATACATGCACCTTTATGTTCATAGCCAGACTATTTACAATAGCCAAGACATGGAAGCAACCTAAGTGTCCACTGACAGATGAATGGATAAAGAAGACGTGTATACACACACACACACACACCATCCATGGAATATTACTCAGCCACCATAAAAAATGAAATAATGCCATTTGCAGCAACATGGATGGACACAGAGATTATCATACTAAGTGAAGTAAGTCAGAAAGAGAGAGACAAATACCATATGATGTCACTTATATGTGGAATCTAAAATATGACACAAACGAACATATCTATGAAACAGAAACAGACTCACAGACATAAAGAACAGACCTGTGGTTGCCAAGGGGGAGGGGAGGGAAGGAACGGGAGTTTGGGATTAGCAGAGGCAAACTATTATATATAGGATGGATAAACAAGGTCCTACTATATAGCACAGGGAACTATATTTAATATCCTGTGACAAACCATAATGGAAAAGAACACAAAAAAGAATATATGTATGTATAGCTGAGTCACTTTGCTCTAAAAAAACACACACACACACACAAAACTTATCTTTCATTTCCTTTCTGTTTATCCTTTTCAAAACTCTTTTCCAACTGCCTTTCCAACGCCAAGTGCTTTAAACAACCTGTGTACCCTGCTTCCTCATCTGTAGACTGGAGATAATATTATTACCTCAAACATAAAGTTATTAGGGGAACCCAATGAAACAATGCCTTTAAAAAAAAATTAGTACCCGACAACAGCAACGGAATAATTGGTGGATAAGCAAAAAGAAGGCTGAGAACGGAAAGGGAAATATATGCCTGCCCTGAAGGATATGCTGTGTCACACGACAGGGAAATATGTAGACAGAAAATAACAAGAAAACACGCAGAATATTGTTAGAGAGACGTCGTAGAGATGAGAACAGTCTTTCCATTCAGGATACATTGAAGTTGGATGTTTCACAAAAGCAGAGAATGTGGACTGTACCATCTGAAGTTGTTTCTTGTCTACTTTTGCCAGGACAAGTCAGTGAATGACCTGGTACAGACTGAAAAAAGTTTGAGGTTCACGTCACAGTGTAAATCATACTGAATTAGATGATCACACGTAGTGACTTTGTTAAATGCAGCCGTTCTTCGTATGCCCATATATTTAGACTGGAGCTAACGCAGGAGGAAAACTGATACACGGATGTCAACCAATCCTCCCTGCAGAACAGAAGCCAGCGGGCTGCCCCACGTTGAAACGGACCCAGGCATTTACCACAGGGGGACTGATCACCGTGCAGGACCACTTCTGTTTGCAAGAAAATGCATGAGTGACAACCAACAGCAAATGGTCCTGCCTTCCCACTTCCCTTTCGTCCTCCTACACGTAAAAATAATTTAACAGGTACCAATAAGTTAGAGAAATGATTGTCATCCAGTTTCAGGGAAGGAAAAAAAAGATTTGTTCTGATTTGTCATTGTAATTATTTGTTTTGAAGTAATTTTATTTTGAAATAGCGAATATATACATATATATTTGTTATTATCAAAGATAGAAGTGGGTTCTTAAAAGGTTAAGAACATGAGTAACAATACATTTAAATCACAAAGTGTATCAGTTTTCTCTAGTTGTGCACCAGATTACCACAAATTTAGCCTCTTAATAGAGCACATCTTTATTTTCTCAGTTTCCAGGGGTCAGGAGTCCAGGCGCAGCTTAGCTGGTCCTCCGTTCATGGTCTCACCAGGCTGCAATCAAGGTGTCTGCGCAGATGCCTTCTACGTGTAGGCTTCACTGGGGAAGAATTGGCTTCCAAGCTCATTCCGGTTGTCCGAGCCCAACATCTGCAGCTGTACAAGTGAGCGCCCGGCTTCCGGCAGGCTGCTGGCTGGAGGTGACCACAGGTCATGGGGACCCACGGGCCCTGGAAGCCTCCTGCAGGTCCCTTCCACGAGGCTTCTCTAAATGGCCACTCTTTTCATCAGGTTCACAGGGGGAGTCTGTAGCTCCAGTCGGATATGACACAGTCTTATGTAACCTAATATAATCACAGGAATGCCAGCCCATCATGTTTGCTGTGTTCTACTGGTAAGAATATCTTCACAGGCTCTCTCCTACACTCAAGGAGTGGGGATTTCACAAAGGCATGAACATCAGAGGTTGGGAATCACTCGGGATCACTTTACGGTCTGTCTTCTACATTAAGTTACGTGAGTAACATAAAAAACACATTTGTATCCATTTTCTCAATACTTAAAGGGTTGGGAGAAATAACTGATAGACTGGACTTTCTTAAAGTTAAAAACGTCTGCTCTGTGACAATGTCAAAAGAATGAGAGGACAAGCCACAGACAAGAAAATATTTATCAAAGATACAGCTGATAAAAGACTGTTATCCAAACTACACAAAGAACTCTTAAAACTTAATGACAAACAATGTGTTTAAAAAAAAAAATAGGCCAAAGACCTTAACAGACACCTCACCAAAGAAGACATACAGGTTGTCAATAAGCTTATAAAAAGATGTTCCACATTATATGTAACCAGGGAAATGCAAACTACAAGAACAACAAAATACATCTATTATAATGGTGGAAATCCAGAACACTGACAACAGCAGATGCTAGCGAGTACTGAAGCAACAGGGACGCTCATTCATCGCTGATGGGAGTATAAACTGGCACAGCCACTTAGAAACACATTTTGGCAGCTTCTCACAAAACTGAACATACACCTACAACCCAATCCATCCATCACACTTCTTGGTCTTCCCCGAAAGAGAGTTGAGGGACAGGAACTTCAGTTTCTCAAAGGAGTGAGACGTGGAGATCGCCTTCCTCCCCACAGATACACCAGAAATACATCTACACGTGGAGCAACTCCTGCAGAGCACCTACTGAACGCTGGCAGAAGACCTCAGACCTCCCCAAAGGCAAGAAACCCCCCACGTACCTGGGTAGGGCAAAAGAAAAAAGAATAAACAGAGACAAAAGGATAGGGACGGGACCTGTACCAGTGGGAGGGAGCTATGAAGGAGGAAAGGTTTCCACACACTAGGAAGCCCCTTCGCGGGCGGAGGCTGCGGGTGGTGGGGGGGGGGAGCTTCGGAGCCTCGGAGGAGAGCACAGCAACAGGGGTGCAGAGGGTAAAGCGGAGAGATTCCCGCACAGAGGGTCGGTGCCGACCGGCACTCACCAGCCCGAGAGGCTTGTCTGCTCACCCGCCGGGGCGGCGGGGCTGGGAGCTGAGGCTCAGGCCTCGGAGGTCAGACCCCAGGGAAAGGACTGGGGTTGGCGGCGAGAACACAGCCTGAAGGGGTTAGTGCGCCACAGTTAGCCGGGAAGGAGTCCGGGAAAAGGTCTGGACCTGCCAAAGAGGCAAGAGACCATTGTTTCAGGTGCGCGAGGAGAGGGGATTCAGAGCACGGCCTAAACGAGCTCCAGAGACGGGCGCGAGCCGCAGCTAAAAGCGCGGACCCCGGAGACGGGCATGAGACGCTAAGGCTGCTGCTGCCGCCACCAAGAAGCCTGTGTGCGAGCACAGGTCACTATACACACCTCCCCTCCCGGGAGCCTGTGCAGCCCGCCACTGCCAGCGTCCCGTGATCCAGGGACAACTTGACCTGGGAGAACACACGGCGCACCTCAGGCTGGTGCAACGTCACGCAGGCCTCTGCCGCTGCAGGCTTGCCCCGCACTCCGTGCCCCTCCCTCCCCGCACCCCCCTCCCCCACACCCCCGCATGAGTGAACTTTTGCACAGCAAAGGAAACCATAAACAAGATGAGAAGACAACCCTCAGAATGGGAGAAAATATTTGCAAATGAAGTAACTGACAAAGGATTAATTTCCAAAATTTACAAGCAGCTCATACAGCTCAATATCAAAAAAGCAAACAACCCAATCCAAAAATGGGCAGAAGACCTAAATAGACATTTCTCCAAAGAAGATATACAGACTGCCAACAAACACATGAAAGAATGCTCAACATCACTAATCATTAGAGAAATGCAAATCAAAACTACGAGATATCATCTCACACCAGTCAGAATGGACATTATCAAAAAACCTACGAACAATAAATGCTGGAGAGGGTGTGGAGAAAAGGGAACCCTCCTGCACTGTTGGTGGGAATGTAAATTGATACAGCCACTATGGAGAACAGTATGGAAGCTCCTTAAAAGTCTAAAATAGAACTACCATATGACCCAGCAATCCCACTACTGGGCATATACCCTGAGAAAACCATAATTCAAAAAGAGTCATGTACCAAAATGTTCACTGCAGCTCTATTTACAACAGCCAGGACATGGAAGCAACCTAAGTGTCCATCGACAAATGAATGGATAAAGAAGATGTGGCACATATATACAATGGAATATTACTCAGCCATAAAAAGAAACGAAATTGAGTTATTTGTAGTGAGGTGGATGGACCTAGAGTCTGTCATACAGAGTAAAGAAGTCAGAAAGAGAAAAACAAATACCCTATGCTAACACATATATATGGAATCTAAAGAAAAAACGGTCCTGATGAACCTAGGGGCAGGACAGGAATAAAGACACAGATGTAGAAAATGGACTTGGGGACACAGGGAGGGGGAAGGGTAATCTGGGACGAAGTGAGAGAGTGGCAGGGACCTATATATGCTACCAAATGTATGTAAAACAGATAGCTAGTGGGAAGCAGCCGCATAGCACAGGGAGATCAGCTCAGTGCTTTGTGACCACCTAGAGGGGTGGGATAGGGAAGGTGGGAGGGAGACGCAAGAGGGAGGAGATACGGGAATATATGTATATGTATAGCTGATTCACTGTTATAAAGCAGAAACTAACACACCATTGTAAAGCAATTATACTCCAATAAAGATGTTAAAAAAAAAAAAGCCAAAAACTTAAGATGACGCAAAAACCTGCACATGGATGTTTACAGCAGCTTTATCCATAATTACCAAAACTTGGAAATAACCAAGATGTCCTTCAGTAGGTGTGGATAAATAAACCATGTCTGGACAATGGAATATTGCTCAGCAGTGAACAAAATGCGACGTATCAAGAGCCTTAAGTGAAAGAAGCCAATCTGAGAATGCTACATACTGTATGATTCCAACAATATGGCGTTCTGGCGAGGGCAAAACTATGGAGACAGCAGAGACATCACTGGTTGTAGGAGTTGGGGGTTGCGGAAAGGATGAAGAGGCAGAGCACAGAGGATTAACAGGGTAATGAAAATACTCTGTATGATACCATAATGACAGAAACATGTCCTTATACACTTGTCCAAATCCATAGACCGTACAACACCAAGAAGGAACCTTCATGTAAATTATGTATTTGGAGAATTATGATGTGTCAATATAGGCTCATCAATTAAGACAAATATACCATCTAATGGGTGGATGTTGATAATGGTGAAGGTTATGCATGCATGGGGGTAGAGGTATATGGAAAATCTCTGTACCTTCCCCTCAGTTTTGCTGTGAACGTTAAACTCTCAGAAAATAATGTCTTTTTAAAAATTAAAGGATTGATCAAGACTTATGCAGAATAATACCTCAAGTCTCCATTTCACTGTGACCCTGTACAAATGTTAAGTTCTTAAATAATCTATCCTCATGACAAAGAGCTTTTATATATTTTTTAATTAAAAAAAATTTCTTTATTTGGCTGCATCGGGTCCTAGTTGTGGCACACGGGATCCTCTGTTGCAGTGTGGGGCTTCTCTCTCATTGTGGCGCACGGGCTCCAGAGCGCATGGGCTCTGTAGTTGTGGCGTGCAGGCTTGTTATTGCTCCACGGCATGTGGGATCTTAGTTTCCCCACCAGGGATTGAACTGGCATCCCCTGCATTGCAAGACGGATTCTCAACCACTGGACCACCAGGGAAGTCTCGACAAAGAGCTTTTAAATGTAATAAAAACTAAAGATAAAATTTTAAAAATTAAGTCTCCTGATTATGTTTACAAGTTTATCTGAGAATTTTGCATTGACTAATCAACACTTTCATGAATCTTTTTTTCCTAATTTGCTTCTGGAGACTAAAATAAAAATCATACATAATAAAAATAGAATCATAGCCTTTTATATGGAATGGAGCCAGCTGCTGAAACTGAATCTTAACCTGCAGCCAACATTGGTATTTGAAGGTCAGGGACTAACTTGAGAAGGGAATAAGTCAACGGAATAAGTCAACGGTACATTGCAGAGTTGCAAATTAATGTCTTTAAATATTCTATAAACATAATGAGTTCTTTATAAAAATTACATATTTAGAACTAAAATTTTAAAAATGAGTCTCTAGTGTAAAAAGTTAGTGAATATTCTATGTATTAAATATGTTAAGCCTTTACTAAGAGTCTTTCATATATATATATATATATATCAGACATTATTCTAGGTGTTGAGAAAAGTGTTAGTTATCTACTGATGATGCTTAACAAAATCACCCCGAAACCCAGCAGCTTAATACAAAAACCATTCAGCAACAGTTTCTGAGGATGAGAACCTAGAAGCGCTTTAGCTGGTGATTCTGGCTCAGGGTCTCCCGTGGGGTTGCCCTCAAGATGGCGGCCGGGACTCGCTCGTCGGAAAGTTTCATTGGGGTTCCGGGATCTCCTACAAAGACCACTCAGGTGACTACTGGCTGCAGGCCTCAGTTCCCCACTGTGTGGACCGCTCCATAGGGCTACTCGTCACATGGCAGCTGACTTTCCCTTGAGTCAGCGACCCAAGAGGGAGCGAGCAAACCACCAAGCCAGAAGCAGCAGTATCCTATGACCTCACCTCGGAAGCTGCTTTCCATCCTGTCTTCTGTATCATGTTTACCCGGAGACCAACCCTGGTGCACAAGAGCGCGAATCACAGGGAACCTGGCTCCCACAGTGAAACAAACATAAATGAGCCGTATCAGGATACATATTTTTATCTTACTACGTGGGTTATTTCTGATAATAACCAAAAGGCACTTGGTGCCAAGCAGGATGAACCAAGTAAGTGAGCAAGGTGGAGAATACTGGCTTGTGTCCAAACAAACCATCAGCCGGCGGCATCACCCCGTTCTCCTGAGGATGTGCGCGTGCCCGCCTCCCTCCGCTCACAGTGTTCCTTCACCGGGACCTCCTTTCCCGACCTGCACAGTAACGCCCACTCTTCAAGTTTCACTTCAAGTTCCGCCGCTTCTGTAATTGTGTGCATCCTCCCTCCCAACTAAATGTTGTCACTTTCTCTTCTGAATTCCCCCCGCAGATGTTTTTAATTTCTGTAGCACCACCTACAACTATTTTTTCCTGAATGTGTAGTTACTAATGTAAATATTTCTTTCTACTGATCCAGTTTCACTATTTGGACAGGAAAGGCAGTATCTTCTTTTTTATATGTCTTGCATAGTAGGTTCTAGCAATTATTTTTTTTAAAAAATAGTGAATTACTCTGTGAAGGGGATATATTAGACAGCACTGTCAAAAAAGAAAAGAAAAAAACAGGGAAGAACCGAAAAGACTGGAATACACGAAGGAATAACTGGTAAAGAGAAAAATACATTTCAACCTCAATGTGAGGTTGAAAGTAGGGCAGACAAACCAATATAGAAAAATGCTTTAGGTGCTAACTCTACCCACAATACTGACCTATCCTGCATGCCTTTTCCCCCCAGCTACTGTAGTAAAGAAAATGCTCCACATAATTGGGGACATTTTTGGTCCAGCTCTTAATTTTAACATTCTTGACAAACATACGGGTTACAGCATCTCATGATATTTTAAGTTTCTACTCATTTCCATCTTCTTTAGGAAGTATAGACAACCAAACAAGAAAACTGTTCCACCTCCATTACATTATCCATTCCTGAATCCTGCTTGTCATACAGTGTGTTTTGTCACCTTTTATCATGATACATCCATACATCCAGGATTTATTTTTCAATCCATTGATGTTTAACAGAATCATATTAAAGATTAAACATGAACTGAGTTCTAACTCTGCTTCTGCTACTTAACCTTAGTCTATGTCATTTCAAAGTCATTATCATTTCCTTCAGCATGTCAGCCCTGTCACAATGCCTATACTTTTCCACTGGATGATCTGAAATTGTTTTCAGAACGAAAGTAGATATCTATTAATGTATGTAGAGTAATATAAATATTTCATTCAAAAGTTGTATCTCTTCAATAATTTATATTGAATAGAAGTAACAATTAGTAAAGAAACAATTAAAATATTGACCCATTAATTATATATATTGCAAACACCTTACGGTGATTTACAAGGCCCTAAATAATCCAAACTGATTATTTCCTGATTTCAGTTCTGCCCTCTCCCAGCACACTGGCTCCCTTTCAATTTTCCAGTTATTCTCAGTTTTGTCCAACTCCAGACTTCTGCTCATGTTACTTCCTTTCTGTAGAATGATATCAGCAAATTTTCACGGGGTGGACGGGTCATATCACTGAGTCCTTGTTTAAATAAATTCTCTGAGAGATCTTCTATAACTTCAATTTCTGAATAGGAGCCCAACTAAATTACTCTCTACCATAGCACTCATCGTGTGTAACTGTATTATAATATAAAATTTAAATTTTTATTTGTTCACTTGTTTATTGACCTCCTGCCAGATTAAATTTTGAGTTCCCAGGGCAGTAGTCCTGTTTTTTTAATTTGCCAGCTTATAACCAGGCATAATTCAGTGCCTGGGACATGGAGGGCATTCAGAAATATCTTTGAATAAATGAATGCACATCTCATCAATCAAACCGAATATTTCACTATTAATCCTTTATAAAACTTCACCCTACATTTTTGCTTTTCCTGAGCAAACATTTCAATTCAGTTTTACAGAGTTTTTGTGTTATCATTCACCCACATGATCGGCCTGTCGAAAGCACATTTTAGGAAATGAAGTCAAGCCATGCCCAGGATGGGACTCATCGTGGTCACCTGCAGTGGACGTGCCGGGCAATAACACGCCATCATTGAGTCTAGTGTGATAGAGAGCTGCCACACGGAAATAAAGCAATTTCCTGAAACTGAAATGAAAAGAGCACTAAAAATCTCTTTTAAAGAAAAGAGAGTGAAAATGCCAGCTAAACATCTGTTCCAATAGATGACTGCACTGCGGAAGGCTGGAGAAATTTGTTTTTATTAAACCACATGGGAAAGGCTGAAAAGAACTGCATTTGGTCTGGAAGTTGCACAGCTATACAGCAAAGCGTGCTGGGACTAGGCTAAGTGGCCTCGTTTTTCGGTCCTCTCATTTTCACTGTTTACCTCTCCACTCTCCACTCTCACACACCCAGCACAGGAGCTCGTCTGTACATTGTCTTCGGAGGCCTACATTTGTGAGGATCATTTGCCTGCACACACGCACAGTCGTTGTTGTGCATCTACAGTGGAAACCACCGGATGACGGTTATTCCTTTTTCTTCCCCCCAATACGATGTAAACTTCTAGGAGAAGCTGATTAGATACTGTCAAATGCCTTAACGACTAAGGTGGAGAATTCTTTTGACTATATAAATATTAGTCAAAAAGTTATAATTTGAGGCTATTTCTATATAATATTCTTATGAATATAGGAAAAAATCCAGGGATTCTGGCATCACTGATTTTCTTTAAAAGCAAGCTCTGGCAAAAGACATATATAAATACAGACATACACACATAAATTTCTGGTCTGATAAACTTTGTTTCAATGTAAGAATTCTACTCTTTATTTTCTTCAACCAGAGAAAAAGCAGAACGCAGACTAGTTATAACAACTGATTACTTTTACGACCTGTCTCCTAGGTTCAGAGTTAAGTATTTGCCATTTAGAGCTCATGAATACTAATGACAAAGTGATGGTGTGTAAATACTCAGAAGAGCATTTCATTTAAATCTGGTATAAGTATATAATACTTGGAATAAAGCTGGATATAAATGCAATTACAACAAGGAAAATACATCTGAGAGAACCGTGGCAATTCAAGATTTTAAATTTCACTAAATATTGGCTCCTATTTATGTCATACTTGTGTTAAAAAGTAATATTAACATATTCATTTCTATTATTAATAGACTCTCTTCTTTGTTCCTATGATGATCCAGGGAACATAAAATGTGATCTGCCCAAATTGAGTATATTAATTGTGCAAGCCCAATGTTCCAAATGCGAGAAGTAAATAAGCATCTTCCGTTCAGTTTTTACATAACCAGGCCTAGACAGAGGTACCCACCATGCTGACGGTCTCAGATATTCCTTAATCCTGGCACATAGAATAATATGAGTAAATACGATTTCAGACAACCCTACCAGCCACAGGCAGAATGTGACTTACGGGATGTGAATCACTCTCCCACAGTGACTAATGTGAGAAGCCAAAGGAAGCCAAATTCCGCTCCAGGGTCTCAACTAAAAGCTGGCTCACAGGTTTATCTCTAATTATTTACCTGATGCTTTGTCTGATGCCTATCCAAGTGGTCTGCAGGGAGATTTTAGGGCTTTCCTACTGGATCTTTAAAACTTACATTTTCCTAAACAGGAAAAGAATAATCCCCAATTTTTCCACATTGGTGCTTATAAGTATAATTTGTAACTATGGTGACTTGGTATTCTCCAAAGAAAGTGACGCTCATCCTAGTGTTACACTGTGAAAAAAGCACCGAGTCTGAAGTCAGTAAACTAGAGTTCCTATTTCAGCCCCTAACCAAGGTGTTTGGCCACAGGCAAGTCACATCACTTCTCTGAATTTCAGCTTTCTTTATCTCTAAAATGGTAGAATTAAAGTATAACCATAGTTTATGCAAAGAAATATAATATCACTTGGATAGAGATAACCTAAACAGTTGTATTATTTACCCTAAACAATCCCTAAAATAACAAACCATGTAGCTAGTAAAACAAAAAAGTAACATGGAATAAAGAAATACACCATCCAAAAGAAGTTACAAAAAGAGGGAAAAATCAGCAAATACCCAGTAAGACTGATTTTAAAAAAGAGCAAGACGGTGAATTTAAATCCAACCACAAAAATAGCCACATTAAATGGAGACAGTCTAAACATGCTATTTAAAACAGAGACTGTGCAATTGGACAAAAGGCAACACCCAACTTTAGGCTGCCTGTAAGGAACTGACACTAAATATAAAGATACAAATAATTTAAAATTAAAAGTACAGAAAAGTATATCAGACAACGTAAATCTTAGAGAAGCGTGCACCAGGAAAAAAGAGGGTCATTTCATGATGATAAAGCAGTCATAATGAAAAATTCACCAAGAGTACATAACCCTAAACCTTTATCCAACTGATAAAAGAGCTTGAAAATGCATGAAGATGAAACTAATAGAACCACAAAGGAAACAGACAAACCCAAATGATCGTCAAATATTTAAACACTCCTCTCTCAGTAATACATAGAAAAAGTACACAGAAAATCAGGAGATATAAAAGACTTGAACAACATTATTAACCAACTTAACCTAAGTGACATTTATAGTACTTTGCACCAAAAATAGCACAATACACATTATCTCAAAGGCACATGTCTATATAGAGAAATCTATAAAATCCAAAATTCTCTTAAAACTCTAAATTTAGCAAAGTTCATACAAGATTGAAACACAGAAATAAATTATATTTCTGTGTCCCTAGAAACTAACAATACTACCCAAGGCAATCTACAGATTCAATGCAATCCCAATCAAAATACCAAGGGCATTTTTCACAGCAAAAGAATAAATGATTTTAAAATTTGTATGGAAACACAAAAGACCCAAATAACCAAAACAATATTGAGAAAGAACAACAGAGCTGGAGGAATCATGCTCCCTGACTTTAGACTATACTACAAAGCTACAGTAGTCAAAACAGTACGGTACTGGCACAAAAACAGACACATAGATTAAATGAACAGAAGAGAGAGCCCAGAAATAAACCCACACACTTATGACACAGAAGTTAAACATAAAAATAAGATCATTTATAATAACATCAAACATATGAAATACCTAGGGACAAAACTGACACAGATGTCATTAGTCATCAAGGAAAAAGCAGGAAGAGCAAGTGCAAAGGCCCTAAGGCAGAAGCATTATCAGCCTCAAGGAGGTAACTGGAGCCAAGTGGACAGAGGGAGAGAGGTTGGAAAAGGAGTCTAAGAGGCAGGAATGGATCATATGTTGTTGCAGGGTCATTGAGGTCTGGGTAAGGACTTAGATTTCATTTTTAGTAATTGTTTTTCTAAGTAACCTAGTGTCCCTTCGCAAAAATTGTAGCATTTTTTGGCCAATAATAATTTTCTCCAGATGCTGTTAACATCCTCCTGCTCTCTAAGGCTCTCCCAGATTACATATTCATACAGACTTTTGCTTCTTCCCCCATCTCCAGCTCCACTCCCAACCCCAATCCTTCAAGCTATATGTGTACACATGCTTTTGTTTGTCTAGGATGGCTCCTGACAGCTGTATTGCATTCAGACCGTAAGTACAGCTGTTTCTGATAAGCTCCTTCCTGAAGCTGCTTGCTGTGTAGAAAGAACCTGTTCCCTACAATTTTGATTTGAGAACATATCATGAATCCTAACTGCACCGTTAGTGGTTAAAAGACTTTGAACGAGTTACTTAATTTCCCTACATCCCATCTTCACCATGTGTCAAACCAGGGAGTGCTACAAATAGCTTCCCTTGTTGTTATGGAGATGAAAGGAGAGTGAGGCACAGATTCTGACATGAGCTTCAGAATAACAAACAACAGATCAACATTAATGGTTGCCGCAGTTAGGAATATACTTAGAATATTAGTAATATATTGACCTATATTGTTTTACATTTTAATTTGACATTCTTTAACTTGCCTCTAGAATCTAAAAAAAATCAGTTTTGATTGGTATTATTTGTATGGAAGAATCACTTTTTCATTTGTTATGTCCTACTTTAATTAAATCCATTAAAAACACATGCAGATAATATGTTTAATATGAATTTTGCATTTTATCTCACTCGGGTGTATTGATAACAATAATCATTTCAAACATACATGCTCCAGCACATCCCTGCATTTGCAATACCGTGATAACAAATAAGATAAATAATAATTCCCTAATATTACCTAATACCAATCCAAATGAAAATTTTCTAACTGATCCGATGTGTCTGTTAAGACTAGCTGTGAATTGTGTTTAACTATGGGAAAAAGCCTTCAAATATTAACAACATTAAGTTATGGATATGGGATTTGGGAACTGGAGCTATTTTGTTTTCATTTCTAATGCAGTTTTAACCAATCGCACATTCTCCATTTGTTTGGAAAAGTGAATGAGAGTTAACTTTAGAATAATTTTGCAACCCTTTGTTAGAAACCAGAGACTCTAACCACTCAGTCCACGGGTCTCACATGAGCATGTGCATCACAGAAGACACTAAACACACAGGTGGCTGGACCACACACCACCCGCCCCCAAGCCCTTCTGGTTCTGTGAGGAGAAGGGGGAACAGGAAACATGTATTTCTAACAAGTCCCCAGGTAATTCTGATGCTGCCACTCAGGGGCCACACTTGGAGAACTACTACGCTGGATGATTATGTTTTCACAACTCTTTTTTTTTTTTGCCACCATGCGGCTTGTGGGATCTTAGTTCCCCAACCAGGGATTGAACCCGGGCCCACGGCAGTGAAAGTGCGGAGTCCTGACCACTGGACTGCCAGGGAATTCCCCATGTTTTCACAACTCTTACACATATTTTTAGCTATCCTAATTTATGTACCTGATCACCTAAGCTGGTCAAACAGGGTATTTAAATTTCTTTCTTACAAACTAATTTTTGAGGGCCTACTGTGTGCAAGCCGGATGCCATGTTAACACCAGAAGCAGGAGTTGTGGGTCATGAGATGTTTCCCAACATTTCTCTGAAGCACTGAGACTACCCTGAGCACAAAAAGTCCATGTGAAAGCAGCCCTTTATCCACGGGTGAATGACATTCTGGGGGCACAAGGCCGAACCATGCTCTCACCAAATCAGTTTGGCTGGGCCGCTCTGAGGGCACACACATACACCTTCTGTTGAGCTAATCGGCCCTGAGGGAGCAATCCGGACCCCCTGGGATTTCACTGTTCTTGATGTAGTGATGAGAACCACTGCTATTCCGTTGTGAAGGGGAAATTTGGAAAGGTCAAAATTTACCCCCAGGCCCAGGGCACCTAATGGGCTTGCTCTGAAGAGGCCCCGGGGAGAATTTATTTGACTCGGCAACGTTTCCCTCCAAGCAGATGCAAACCAGCCTACCTTTGTTTAAAAAAGGCTATGAGACTCAGCCACGCACTGCAGCTTGCGAGAGGTCAGAGGGCGGAGCCAGGGCAGGTGGGACCACTGTCACTCTCTCCCCCGTGTCACACCCGTGTGCTCCCTCCAACACACCTGATGACGCCACTCTCTCTTCTCATAGCCGGGCGCTGATTAATTATCGCCATCGCCCATCAGCCTTCATGCCGCAGGCCTGACTGCCCCTCCTCTGCCGCTGACCCTGTTCTACCAGCTCCTGCCGCCTCTCAGCCCAGGTCGTCAGAGGAAGCTGGGGCTGCCTTGAGAAAGAATCTGATCACAGATATGGTAATTAGGAAAAGAGGAGTGGAGGCGGCTACTTAAATACATGGAGGATATAAAGCCAGGCTGGGAACACAGGGTGATTCAGAGAATGAGCAGTGGAAGCCCCTGCATACGTCTTGATGGACGAATGCGTATAAGCCTGGTTTGCTGCTCGGTACAGCTCTGGACCCTAAATGGCCTCCTATGTAAGTTAACTGGCCCCACAACAAACGACCCCCAATCTTAGTGGGCGAAGGGGGTAAACAGCAGCCTTTGTTAATCCCCATGCGCCCAGGGGGCAGTGGCAGTTCTGCCGATCTGGGTGAGGCTTGCCTGCTGAGCTGCTCACGTGTCTGTAGAAGCCGGCTTGTTGGCTGGAAGCCCGTGGATGGAGGCTGGCCTGGGCTGGGATGAATGAGCTCTCCTGCAGGTTCCCTCCAAATCCCCACCAGGGAACCCTCTCACGGCGATCACAGATGAGACAGCACCGAAGTAGCATCTAACGTGCTACTGTCCCATTGGCTAAAGCAAGTCATCTGAAGCCAGAATCACTGTGGGAGGGCATGAAGGAAAGGTCTGCGTCCAGGACCAGAGATGCACTCAATCTACCACACCTGATTTTTGTTTAATTGTAGAAACTTTGGAAATTATGAAAGGTATAAAATTCACCATATTTCACTATCCAGAGAAAAAATATCCCGCTATATTTCTGCCCTGCCTTTTTTCTATGATTATATGCAATTTCATTTACAGAACAGGAATCATATGATTTGTATCCTTTTCCCAGTTATTATATTGTGCCCATTTTCGCAAATTTGAATTCTCCTTAAGTTCCATGATTTTTCAGCCTGCCTCATAGTCTGACTTGCTGTTATGCTATATTACTTTAAACATTTTCAAATGTCTAAAACTTTATTATATACAACATTGCTTCTTGAGAAGAGTTAATTTGAGAAGAGTTGATTAAACTGAAAATTGGCCAATTATTCTTAAGTTTCTCAATGCCTATTACCAAAATGCTTTCCAACATGTCTGTTCTACTTCCATGACCAACAATGAATGCACTGTGCCCTCTGCAGCCTGAGTGTTTTCTTGTTTTATTAAAGCATTGGTAAGAAGAAGAATAACTGCACCTACCTCTAGGGCCATAGTCAGGATTCAAATAGTTAACCCACATGAAGTCAGAGAACAATGTTAGATGCCCATTAAATAAATGGTAGTCAAATTATTACTCCTACTACAGTAATTTGAATGTATTTGATTATTATGATTAAGTTTAATTTCTAACTTTTTTATCTTCTTTTGTGAATCATCTCTTCATTTTCCCTTCGCCTTTCCTGGTCTTCAGTCGATACTTTCTGTCATCTCGTTTTATTTCTGTGCTTCCCCTACCAGCTTCTATTTTCACTTTCTATTTTATATTAGAAGAATTGTGAATTTAAACTTCCCTCACAAAATTCTTTTGGGAATTGCACTATATGAAACAAATGAAATTACTAGTGTCCGTGTGGCCAGGTTTCCACAATAACACCCAGTAAAACAGTCAGAGAGAAACCAGCACCTGAGAACAGAGACAAGCCTTGATATAGCCTCAACACTATGAACTGTGCCCATGTTCTCATGTTTCCCCTGAATAACTGGAATTTCTCTTTTCCTCGGTATCCAACAACGAAGTTGGCCCAGGCCGATGGGAAGACGCTCTCACCCAGGATTCTCAGCTTTCTATATTTTGTGCTCCTGTGCTGGCACCGTCAGGAATGGGTGGCTTCTCCTGGATTGATGATAAGCAATGATTGTTTTGTCCATCAAAGAGTCATGTACCACGATGTTCACTGTAGCTCTATTTACAACAGCCAGGACATGGAAGCAACCTAAGTGTCCATCGACAGATGAATGGATAAAGAAGGTGTGGCACATATATACAATGGAATATTACTCAGCCATAAAAAGAAACGAAACTGAGTTATTTGTAGTGCAGTGGATGGACCTAGAGTCTGTCATATAGGGTGAAGTAAGTCAGAAAGAGAAAAACATACTGTATGCTAACACACATATATGTGGAATCTAAAATTAAAAAAAAAAAAGGTTCTGAAGAACCTAGTGGCAGGACAGGAATAAAGACGCAGACGTAGAGAATGGATTTGAGGACACAGGGAGGGGGAAGGGTAAGCTGGGATGAAGTGAGAAAGTGGCATGGACTTATATACACTACCAAATGTAAAACAGATAGCTAGTGGGAAGCAGCCGCATAGCACAGGGAGATCAGCTCGGTGCTTTGTGACCACCTAGAGGGGTGGGATAGGGAGGGTGGGAGGGAGACGCAAGAGGGAGGAGATATGGGGATATATGTATATGTAAAGCTGATTCACTTTGTTATAAAGCAGAAACTAACACACCATTGTAAAGCAATTATACTCCAATAAAGATGTTTAAAAAAAAATGACACAAAACACTAGAATTACTCTGTGTGTGGAAGATAAATGTCTTCTCTCTTCACTGCATTTTATTGGTAACGATTAAGTTGATATAAAAGTATATCCCTGCAGCCTCTTGTGTGCATTTCAGACTCAAACATTCATTATTGCTCCCCCAGTGTAATAGCCTAGATTTTAATTTTAGATAGCTGAAATGGCAAGTCATAGATTTTTAAATCACTGATTTTTAATTAATGTCTATTTGTTTTCATTTTGAAGCTCTGCTGAAATAATCAATAATGGAAGTTGAAAGTTCAGGCCATGGCAAGTGTTATATGAATTCATATTGGCTGTAAATTATTTGTAGAATCTACAATTTTTTGATAAAAAACTTTGTTAAATTGGCCTCTGGTTAAATTGGTCTGTGAAATTGGTCTTTGCATAGATGCCTAAAGTTACAGTTTCACTTGAGTTTTCTGTAAAAGTAATGGACAGGGGAAATTTGAGAAAGTCAAATAAAAGGGAAATGTATCAGCAAAGAGTCTGAAGTTCCACTTGAGGTCAGTGGCCATTAATTAAAGTGACACGTATCAGGATGGCCCAGGGCTTTTATTCAACCATAATGAGATACTTGGTTACAGACACAGAGTAGCTAGAACATTGGATTTAACCAAGAAGAGGTACTGCCCAGCGACTACAACAGAGTTAGGGCAAGGGAGTTGAGAGCGTACAAGATCACAACTGTGACAATGGACCGTGGAAGTGAATCAGAGGAAAGGAATGGGAACAGGAGCGTGTGGACAGAGAGAGGATGCTGAGCTCCCCGGAGGAGATGCCTGAGGTGGGGGGGGGGGGTCCTGAACAGAAGGGAGCAGCTGGAGACAGACAGGTGGCCCGGATGATGTGAGACAGCACAGCCCTTGATGAAAACAAAATCTAGCCTGTGTTTTTTGTTTGTTTGTTTATTTGTTTTGGCGGTACGTGGGCCCCTCACTGTTGTGGCCTCTCCCGTTGTGGAGCACAGGCTCCGGACGCGCAGGCTCAGCGGCCATGGTTCACGGGCCCAGCCGCTCCGCGGCATGTGGGATCCTCCCGGACCGGAGCACGAACCCGTGTCCCCTGCATCGGCAGGTGGACTCTCAACCACTGCGCCACCAGGGAAGCCCATAAGCTGTTATTTTGGGTTGAGATAACATGAAAACAAGGAAGACAGAATACTGGATGCAACATCTACAAAGATGGTAAGATCACCATGAAAAAATGTCACATTCAGTGGTGGGGAGAAAAATCACTGAGCCAAGTGCTAAAATGCTCAATAAATTAGAGGAGTCAAAAAACTGTAACGAAACAGTGTGCTGCAAGTCAGAGGCGACTATTTTAAAAGAGCTGGCAGGATGGAGATTTGAACAGTTCCATCAGAGCAAAAATAACATGATTTCACAAACTCAAAAGAAAACTACTTTTCCAGGTCTCTGAGGGCCCTTGAGCAGATGTGAACCCTGCCAAAGTAAATGTGATAAAAGAAGGAAAATATCCTTTCTGAGATTAACCAAAAAAAAAAAAAAGGAAACAAAACTCATTACCTTTTCTTAACAAAACTAGCAAACAAAATTAAAGGTTGAAAAGTTGAAAAATGATTCCAAGTACTGCTTTGCCAAATACAGTGTGGCAGGAAATGGGGGGTAAAAAAAAGCAGGACACAACCAAGTTTTCTGTGACATCGGCTCCGCGGGGAACTGGTCTCCCGGCTACCCCTGTGGTCAGGCCAGTCAACTGCAGAATCAGTGACACACACCTGCTTACTCGGCTCACTGTGTACTCACTTGTTACCACCTCGGAGAAACGCCCCCCCAGACACAAAGAACTCAGAACTGCGCAAATACCGTACTGTCCCATGAGGAGACAGACACCTGACAATTTGAAAAAGCGCTTAACCTTTTATTAAGTAAACATTTTTAGTAAGATCTTTAAAAAGTAAAATCTTTAAAAAGATTTAGTAAGAAAAATATATTTTTGAGAAAAATACCAGTGACATTTATTAGAGGCATATTCAGCTAAGAAACGCAGAATAATTATTCTTGATACATATTCATATATTTTAATCCATCTCATAGCTGAAGCTGCCTCTTTCAAAAAGGCTTCAACTTTTTAAATTTTTATCAGGGTATAGTTGATTTACAATGTTGTGTGAGTTTCAGGTGTAGAGCTAAGTGAATCTGTTATACATACACATATATCTACTCTTTTTTAGATTCTTTTCCCACATAGGCCATTACAGAGTATTGGGTAGAGTTCCCTGTGCTATACAGTAGGTTCTTATTAGTTATCTATTTTATATATATGGTAGTGTGTATATGTCAAAGAGGAGTAGGATCTTGATGATGGTGAGGTGTGTCTTGTGCTTGAGGCATGAGAGATGCTCTAATAAGAAGTGTGAAGTAGGGAAAGGAGAAACTGTACAGTCGTGCACTCTGGTGCATGGTCTGTTCAGACTGCTATAACGAAATACGACAGACTAGCTGGCTTTATACACAACAGAAATGTCTTTGTCACAGTTCTGCAGGTTGGAAGGGTGTCGGCACGGTCAGGTTCTAGTTAAGGCCCTCTTCCAGGTTACAGAGAGCCGACTTCTTCACCCGCGTCCTCACAGGGTAAAGGGGCAAGGGAGCTCCGCTGGCCCTCTTTTATAGGGGCACTTAACCCATTCATGAGGTTTCTACCCCTATGTGCTAAACACCTCCCCAAAGCCCCACCTCCTAATCATCACCTTGGGGATTAAGTTAAACATATGGATTTGGAACAGAATAAACCACCAGCACCACAAAAACCTAACAGAGAACTAAATTCTCAAAAGTAATTAAATTACTATTGAAAGGCTGCCTAATGTTTACATTCCTAAGAGACAAAATACTATTTATATGATGTTTATTATTATCTAACATTGATACCTCCCTGAGAAATTTGCCTTTTCTTCTAATTAAATGATTAAATAAATCATGCTTTTCTGAGTTACCAACATTTATAGCATCATCAAGAAATACTTAGTAGACTTCACTTCCTTTCTAGATGGGAAATTTTAAAACTGGATAATTCATGCCACGTCATATATATCAAGATGTGATTGCTTTGCTAAAATCCAATTGATGTAAAAATCTGCTTCCAGTTCTTTTGATTCCAAGAAATGGCACACATTCGGAATGGTAAAAATATCACACAGTTAGGTGTCACTGAAAGACTGGGAGAATAGATATTCTTTGACAAAAATACAAGCAAACGGGTGCTGTGATTAAAGACAAAACTGAAAACCAAAAGAACCAACAATATGTCAGAATGACTCTTCCGCAAAGAAAAATGCACGCTTACATTATCATTAAGAGACAGCTGAAAAGAAAAGCTAAAAATGGTTCACATGTGGTTGAGACAGGAAATTAAGAACTCAGTACTTATCAAGAAAAATATTACTGTATCAATGATTTTTTTTTTTCCGCAAAACAGTATTTTTGAATGAAATCTTCGATGGCAATCACTTGAACAGAAATGCCCCGATTGATTGTGGGGAGGAGTAGTGGTGGGTGGAGGAACGGAATTTCTTTTTTGTTGTTGTTGCGGAGCACAGGCTCCGGACGTGCAGGCTCAGCGGCCATGGCTCACGGGCCCAGCCACTCCGCGGCATGTGGGATCTTCCCGGACCAGGGCACGAACCCATGTACCCTGCATCGGCAGGCGGACTCTCAACCACTGCACCACCAGGGAAGCCTGGAATGGGATTTCTTGATACCAGACTTCCCCCTTATCATTCTAAGGTTGCCTCCAAAACAATTCCAGTTTTTAAACAATATTAAATGATAAGGATACTAAATGGAATAATTAACATTGACTATTCACCACAAACAACCCTGAGAAAAAATACAAGGTGGGAAACTCATCTTCAAGGTCCTTCCACATCAATTTCCATATTCATCTCTCTTGCTCTCTCACCACTCCCATCTACAATGGTGCTTACAGGCTGCCCATGTCCACCAGTAAATCCACCATACACCTGCTGACTCCACAAGCCAGGTATTATGGAAGAGGCCGTAGTGATACCTTTCAATTCATTTGAAGCCTACTGGACAGCTACTTGCTGTAAGGTAATATGTTCAACACCATGGAAGCAAAATATAAAACCAGACACCATATAACCACTTCTTTTGACCGGAGGCCAATGCCACTACTTTTTACAGCCCTCAATCACATCCCTAGGAGGGAAGGATACTCTCTAATTATAACACCTATTATTTACTTAGAATGTACTATGAACTCTCGTATGCTGCCGGTAGAAGTGCAAAGTGGTACAATCACTTAGGGAAACTGTTAGGCAGTATCTACTAAAGCAGAAGATAGGCATAACCTCTGCTCCAGAAACTCTGCTCCTGGGCGGGATGTGTGTGTGTGTCTGGTAAAGGAATGCACGGATATAGTCATGAGAGACCAGTTCAAGAACGCTGTTATATGCACCCATCATAACAGCCCCCCGCAAAAGATGCAAAACATCCATGGACAGTAGGATGGGTAACCATACTGTCGTGTGTTCATATAATGGAACACTCTCCACCAATGAGAACAGGCAAACTACAACTACTTACAGTAACAAAGATTAATCACACAAACACAATTTTTAATGAAGGGAGCCAGATGCCCACCCCACCCCAAGATAAGGCAAAACCGACCTATGGCATTAGAAGTCAAGATTCTAGTTACTCAGTCTCTACACTGAAAGGGGTCCTAGAGTATTTCTGGTGCCCTAGTAATGGCTTGTTTCTTCATGTGACAGTTGATTACTCTAATTTCATTTGTCAAAATTCACTGCATTATACATTTATGGTTTTTGCACTTTTCTGTATGCATGTTCTACTTCAATAACGTTTTCCCCAAAAGAGAAGGAAATCAACTTAATTCACCACCTTAACAAAACAATGGAGAAAACAATATTCACACTGATGCGGAAAATAAAGAAAAATAATATTCACATTGATGCAGAAAAAGCAATCCATAAAATTCAGCCTTCATTAATGAAAACTTTCTTAGCAAACTTGGAATAAAAGGGAACTTCATAAATCTGATAGAGTGTATCTGAAAGAATCTTCCAGCAAACCTCACATTTCAGAGTGAAATATTGAAAGCTTTCCCTTGAGATCAGAAATAGAACAAGGATGCCTGCTATCACCAATTCTCTCTGACATTTTACTGCAAGGCCTATGTAATGCATTAAGGCAAACTTAGGAAATGAAGAAATAAAACTGCCATTATTCACAGATGACTGGTGCACATAGAAAATCCAAATGAATACAGAGATAAGCTGTCATAATTAAGATGCGAGTTTAGCACAGTCATTGGATAGAAGGGAAATATAGCAAAAATCAACTTATAGGTATACACAAAAAATAGAAAATAAAATATAGAAATACAAAATCAAAATACGTCTCAATTAGGCATTGATGCATTTTACAAAGCCACTCAAGGGCTCTACACAGAACATTTCAAACCACTATTTTAAGAAATAGAAAGCATTTAAGAAATACTCTACTGAAAGACTATCAGGAGTTCCTAAGTAGTAAACTTTGGAGGCTGCGTTCTTATTTTATTAGTGGTGACCAACGCATTGGACTCTTTTCCTAATGTCATTTAGAAGTAGAATGATTCATTGCCATATAGTTCCACCTTACAGCTAACAAAATATAGTCTCCTTTTTTTCATTTTATTCACCGAATGACTTTTAGCCTCAAACAAAATGCTAAACTTTCCATTTTAGGAAGGATTAAAAGGTAATGTCATAATTAGAACTATTCAAAACCATGGATCTCAGACTCCAAAATGAATTTAAGAATTTCAACAAGGTCTGTGATTATGCATCATCTTTGGAGCATTTGGAAGAACTGGGACTCGCCTGGCCAGTCCTCTGGCTAATTAGGAACATCCAGCCCTCATTTACAGTCACTCTTGATCAATGATTTTCCCTTGAACTTCATCTTTTAATTATGCACTTATTCAACACAAACTGTGTGTGCTTATCTGTGACAGGCACTGTTTTAGGAATTAAAGATACAATGGAGAGCCCAGTCTTATCTAGAATCCCTTCTCTCTGTTCCTCCCTTTCAACTTATTCTTTTTCCCTCTCACATATATTTCAATGACCATAAAAGACTCTGTGGTCACATAGCAGTGTTGTTTAGCTACTGACATCCCTCATCAGTTTCTATGTTTTGCTTCCAGATCAAATAAGATATTCAAATTTAGGTTTTTAAAGAGCTGAAGGAATTATCAAAAAGACATGAAGAGACATCTTAAAAAATTAAAATTGTGATAGTGATAATTATGACAAGCCACTTTAATGGATTATTTGGTATACAAACAGCTCATGCAGCTCTATGTCAAAAAAAAAAAAACCCAATCCAAAAATGGGCAGAAGACCTAAATAGACATTTCTCCAAAGAAGACATACAGATGGCCAAAAGGCACATGAAAAGATGTTCAACATCGCTAATTATTAGAGAAACGCAAATCAAAACTACAATGAGGTATCACCTCACAGAGGTTAGAAGGCCCATCATCAAAAAATCTACAAACAGTAAATGCTGGAGAGGGTGTGGAGAAAAGGGAGTCCTCTTGCACTGTTGGTGGGAACGTAAATTGACACAACCACTATGGAGGTTCCTTACAAAACCAATAATAGGGCTTCCCTGGTGGCACAGTGGTTAAGAATCCAATTCGCCTGCCAGTTCAAGGGACATGGGTTGGATTCCTGGTCCGGAAAGATCCCTTATGCCATGGAGCAACTAAGCCCGTGCTCCACAACTACTGAGCCTGTGCTCTAGAGCCCGCATACCACAACTACTGAAGCCCGTGCACCTAGAGCCCATGCTCCACAACAAAAGAAGCCACCACAATGAGAAGCCCACACACAGCAATGAAGAGTAGCCCCAGCTGTCCACAACTAGAGAAAGCCTGTGCACAGCAATGGAGACCCAGCGCAGCCAAAAATAAATAAATTAAAAAAAAAAAAAACTAACAATAGAACTACCACATGACCCAGCAATCCCACTCCTTGGCATATATCTGAAGAAAACCATAATTCGAAAAGATACATGCACCCCAATGTTCACTGCAGCACTATTTACAACAGCCAAGACATGGAGGCAACCTAAACGTCCACCAACAGAGGAATGGATAAAGAAGATGTGATACATATATACAATGGAATATTACTCAGCCATAAAAAAGAATAAGATAATGCCATTTGCAGCAACTTGGATGGACCTAGAGCTCATTCTACTAAGTGAAGTCAGATGGAGAAAGACAAATATCACAGGATATCATTCATATGTGGAATCTAATTTAAATAAATGACACAAATGAACTTATTTACAAAACAGAAACAGACTCATAGACATAGAAAACAAACTTATGGTTACCAAAGGGGAAATGTGGAAGGGAGAGATAAATCAGGAGCTTGGGATGAACAAACACACACTACTATATATAAGACAGATAACCAACAAGGACCTACTGTACAGCACAGGGAATTTTACTCAATATTCTGTGATAACCTATATGAGAAAAGAATCTGAATCACTTTGCAGTGCACCTGAAGCTAACACAACGTTGTAAATCAACTATACTGCAATAAAATTAAAATATTTTAAAAATGGATTATTTTGTGGCAAACCACATACCATCACGACATACATTATGACAGGTTACTATAGATCACACTACATCTTAGATATAGAGGTTTTCCAAGATGAAATTTTCTTATACTGAACATTACTGATTATCAAAAAATAATTTGATCTGACCTGTAGTTTTTGATTTGAAACAGTGAATTTGAAGGCATTACAAAGCAATGAATTGGGGGTGTACCACATACCAAGTTTCAGGTTATGGTATTAAATAAATTTTTAAAAAATATGTCTTCCCATATGTAATACCACTCCTATATACAGAAGATAATGCTTTGACACATGGTTTAAAATATCTCAGCCTCCCTTAAATTTCCTTTAGATATTTACATACAAACTTTACAAACATAAAAAGGGGGAAAAGATAGTATCTTGAACATAACATTTCTTCTGTTTTCCTGACTTCAGATAAAACTTTTTCCCAGTTTTGTTTCTATCATGGTCTTGCTGGTGTTTTGTAGGATTGCTATCACCACAGAAGCTATTGGTTTTGTTTTTCCTTCAGAATATCTGTCCATGTTTTTGCTGCTCTTTCTTAACTATTTTTAGTGCATACTAAAATTCTCTATTGATTCTAAAGTAAAAAATGTATAATTTGACTTAATTCCTCATTTCTGAGATGAGATGTAATAAGCTGTGGATAATATTAAAATAGCATAATATTGTAACACAGATTGTAACTGATGAACTTAGAAATCTACAATGTATGTATGTTTCAGGATCTCTGAAGAGGACAGATGATCGTACTTCACTGTCTGTAAGTAAACTTTGGAATACTGACTTAAAATCATCAAGGGTTCTGAAGAGTTGAGCAACCTGTGGATAGTGATCTCTTTAAAATATTTCTAATAAAAATAATTTACCATCTGTTTCAACGGTCCCCAGCAATGCCTGAACTAGCCTTACAGATTTGAAGACATGCTTAAATTTTTTAAAACTTAGTGTTCTAAAATGGTGAAACAATTTGAAAGAGGGAGGAATTGAGCCAATGAGAGGAAACAAAAACAAGTAAAAAGGTGTACAAGTATTTGCATAACTTGTGACTAAGTGGGGCACGGGAGGAAGATGTGGTACTATGACTTCATGTGCTAACTGACCACACCTGGTCAGAGAAGTAATCCAGAGTGTGTGCATTTGATCTGGGATCTCCCAGAAAGGTGGGGATAAAATGAGGAGGAAAAGGTATTCCTGGAATAAGGAATAGTTTCTTCAAAAGCTCTTTGCCAGAATAAGCACTCAGTGAATAATACGTTGAAATAATTCCACTCTGTTCGAAGACAAGAGAACAGAGAGGAGGTGGAAAGCAAGATAAGAACGCAGGTATATGTAGGGTCCAAATACTGATTGTCCTAGAGGCTGTGTCAATGTGGTGCTTCTTCTGAGACCAATGGGAATCATAGAAGGGTTTCAGTCTGGTGGTTGATGTGGCCACTGACTGCAACAAATCCTGATTCAAACAAAAAATTGTATGAGGAAAAAACCAAAATGATTAGAAAAGTTTAAATACTTACTGAATTCTCAACATTGCGAAGAAATTATCATCTCAGTTGTGACAATGAAACTGCAAGGATGACTTCTAAAAGATTCTTTATCTTTTATAGGTGTATAGAAATATATAGAGATGAAACAGTATGGTGATTAGAATGTTTTCAAAGTCATGCAGGGGGCAGTGTATGTGGGGATACAGATAAGTCAATATTGGCCATGAGTTCATAATCATTAAACCTACCCTAGTTTGCTGATGGAAATTAAGGTAAGTGAAAGGGATGAAGGGCCATGTAGAGTTAAGAGGGGCAGAAACTGATAACTCAGGGCATATGGAGGCTACTGGGAGATGGAAGCATTAAGGCTGACACATAGGCTTCCAGGCTGCATACTTGAATGGACAGCTGTGCCATTCACTGCAATGGGAAACCACTTAAATGACCAGGTTTGGGGCTTCCCTGGTGGCACAGTGGTTGAGAGTCCACCTGCCGACGCAAGGGACACGGGTTCATGCCTTGGTCTGGGAGGATCCCACATGCCGCAGAGCGGTTGGGCCCACGAGCCATGGTCACTGAGCCTGCGCATCCGGAGCCTGTGCTCCACAACGGGAGAGGCCACAACAGTGAGAGGCGCGCATACCGCAAAAAAAAAAAAAAAAAAAAGACCAGGTTTTATGGTGGGTTAAAGAAAAGAGTGGGTCCAAGAACACCATTCTCTGTCTAGAAAAGTTGTGAATTTGAGACATCTTTCAGACATCAAAGAGAAGATGCTGAATACATAGTTGGATATGTGTCTGGAGCTCACAGAAAAGGCTGGACATGACATTAAGAGTCTGGCAGCCACACGTGCATCAATATATGTGGTACTGGAGCCATGTTAATGGAGGGAGGAACCCAGGGAAAGACTCAGAGAAGCATCCTTCAGTTAAATTATCATGGCAGTGGGGTTGGGGAAACAAGTGGGTGAATTTGCAAATAACAGAGAAATATCATTTAATCCAACAATCTTTTCTTTTCCGTGAAAACCGCTTCCCCAAGTTTCTGGAAAGGACTATGACTGACTGACTTGGATTTCATGTGTGATCTTTCTCTGATGGTATCAATGATTATGAAAATCAGCAAAGAGCAGACTAGAAAACAGCTACTGAAAATTTAAGTTTTATATAAATATGCAAAATTGTTTTCCTAAAATCTTTCCCTGATATGAAGCATGTCCAGTAGTTTTTGAAACTGATCAATGTAGAACAGAGAAGAAAAAAGTAAATAATGGTAAAATTAAGCTCACTGTGCATTGAAATAGTATTTTAAGCATGTCAACAAATTTTAAAATTAGTGTTTCATTCAAAGGTCACAATCATGTTTTTGATAGATCAAAGTTATTTATATTTTACAGATGAAGAAATCCAGACATAGGATTCTGCAAGATTGGTTTATTAATCAAGGTCATATTTCCAATCAGGCAACAAGCCAGAATTTGTAGTGAAAACCTTGTTTGTGCCTCATTTAACTCTTTTTCTAAGATAATTAATTAAGTCCATCTGTAGTGGGTTCAACAGTATCCCCCCCAAATTGACTTCTACTCAGAACATCTGAATGTGACCTTACTTGAAAATAGGGTCTTTGCAAATTTAATTAGTTAAGGATTGAAATTGGATTATATTGAATTACGGTGTGTTCTAAATCCAATGAGAGTGTCCTTAGAAGAGGAGAAAAGGACGCACAGAGGCACAGGGAAGAGGACGATGGAGATGGAGGTGGAGACTGCAGTGATGTGTCCACAAGCCAAGACACTCCAAGGATTTGTTACAACCACCAGAAGCGAGGAGAGAGGCATGAGACAGTTTGTCCCCAAGAGCCCCCAGAAGACGCTAACCATGCCAACACCTTGATTTCCCACATCCAGTTGCCAGAACTGTGAATGAAGACATTTCTACTGATTTAAACCACCCAGTTTGTGATATTTTGTTACAGCAGCCCTAGGATGTCAGTCTACCACCACTTACAGAATTTATTCACTAATGAAACTCATTTTCTTCATGAAGCCAAATGCCCTTTGATTCCAGTGTCTCTTGAAGTATGCAATGTAGATTTTTCTGTGGTTAATCTGGAATTGTGAGAGAGCAGAACCACTGACAGTCTTTAATTTACTTCTTTCCATTTGCAGTTGCAAATGAAATTTGCTTGCGTTATGGCTGATTCTATCTGAAGTATAGAGGTTCCTTCTCAATTTCTCTCCAGACCTCGATTTATCTTCTTCTATTTTTATTCAAATGTTCTTCCATTTTTAAAATAACTGAATTACAGTCTCATTAAGGGTGAAAATCATGTCTGTTTGCATTTAGTTGATTACCCCGTACCACTCACTGCCTTTTTACCAAACCAAACCCCAGAAGGGATTGATACTGTTCCACTTATCTCCTTCTCAACATTACATAACAAAACCTGGAAAAGAAACTTCTCTAGGACTAAAAAAAACAACAACACCGTATTTGTTAAACAAATACTGCGAATGCAGTGCAACTTGCTGTCAGACCACATCACCCCACCTCCTAAACGTTTTCTTTTTCAGAAAAAGCTTATCCTTCATCTTGTCAATCATATAGCTATTACACTGTAGAGGATGGAATGCATTCCTGGTAATCTTTTTATCTTGTTACCTTGTCTCTCCAATTTCACTCATCCCTTTTTACTCAAAATCTTATCACTTTTTCTTAAAGCTCATTTTTAGCAAAAATCTAGAACTTACCTCTCCAGAGAAATAATAAAAAAAAAAAAAAAGAGATTACAATCACAGCTTCAATATTTAGCATTAGCCCCAATGAGGGCACACCTGAAGTCCTTGGTCATAAGCCCCTCCTTCTCTAATGCCTGCCTTAGGAACTGCCAAACCCAGGTGACGGTGGCCGACTCCCTTGCTGCACCAACCCTGAGTTAACAGGTTCTGCTCCTCTCATTTGGGTGATCTTCACCGATCTTACAAGACAGTAAGAAACAATGTTTCTGCTTGGTTGGCACTTGAGAAGGAGATTTCCCTGTGACCGTTTCATAAGCAGAAACACAGTTAACGCTATTGCTGTTTTCACTGGCCGATTCTTCTCAGTAACTGGAGCCTACACAATTGGTCCTGTTTCCCAACATGCACTCTGCACACAGAATCCAACTTTATAAATATCTGTCCAGGGGCAACTCAAGTCCTCTGATGTGTTATTACCACACAATTCATTTGATTAGGTTCTCTCTCATAAAGCTTATAGTTTTATTTCTACTCTTCCATGTGGATTCCAACTTATCATTAAGGCCAATATGCAACGAACTGAACTATAATCACATAAGGACTGACTTCTTATTTTTAGTTTGGGCCACGTTCACAAGGAAAGCTAAGGAATTTTTTCAAATGACCGTCTGTTATCTTTGCCTTACAAGAGACAAATTGATGCTTTAAATAAGTAAGTAAGAAAGTGTTAATGTTTTAAGAGGGGATGTAATTCCCAGGGGGAAGAGGGGGGAGGGGGGAGGGAGGGAGAGAGGGAGGGGAAAGGGGAGAGAGGCAGGGAGTATCTGGAAGCAGAGATGAAGTCATGCATTACTCAGGTGGCCACTGCTTCCCAAAGAGAAACAGCTGGGCCCAGCCACACAGGACATCTCTGGACTGTGTATAGCATCAGAGGACAAAGAAAGGACAAGTGTCTCCAGCTCCCTGTCACCTCCCATCTCTCACTGGTCCAAGTCTGGCCCACTAGGCGTTAACTCCTCATTGCCAGCTCGCATCACCCAAGCATTTCAGGCATTCACAAGTGAAGCCACACGGCACGCTCTGGACCACGGCACTTCATCCTTGCCCAGAAGCTGTGGGAGGAACCAGAGCCTCAGGGGGTCCATCAGGTCAGGGCTGCCTCGAGCTTGTGTGTCTCCATCCAGTGGTGACACAAGAGTCCTTCCAGATGCCAGCACTCACCCCGGGGGGAGGACGAGAAAGCCTGTGCTATGAGATGATGGGGCAGTGGCCATGGTTTGGAGGTGGCAGCAAAGGCTGGGACTCGCTCCATAAACAAGTAGCCAAAAGCCCAAGACCCAATGAAGCCAAGAGAAATGTGACCCACACAGGTGTAACCTGGGAAGACTCTGACAAATGAAGTGTCAACACAATAAAGCTCCAAAGTAAATAAGTTCTCCTAAAAGGGGAAAGAGAAAGCTGTAGGATGCCGGAATGTATGCTACTGGAATATACAGCCACCTGCCCTTCCAACAGAGTGAGCAGCACATAGTCACACTAATGGATTCAGATGACTGAAACCACTTGTCTTCAGCGTGTGAGTTTAGAGAAGCAACAGTGAAAATAATCTACCGTGAGATTAAGGAGGAATTTAGGCTGACCAAGACAAAATATAAAGAGGACATAGACATTTTTAATGTCGGAAAATAGTTATTTTGAGGGAAAAGATCACTATTGCCTTTGATGTATAAGCATAGTCCGACACATGTAACAAGGAAAGAGAATTCATTCACGGAAAAGCCATGCTAAATGAGACGTCAGAATGTTTTTGACTGTTTAATTGCTTAAGAAACTAATAATATTTTATTATGTATTTTTTTTTACAAGAACTTAGAAATTTTCAATTCAAAAATGATTACAAAGCATATTTATTTTCAGTGTCTGATCTACGAACGAATCAGGTCCTGGGCACACGTGGTCTTGTAAGATTATCGTCAGCAAAAGTGGTCCTGAAGCATGTTCATAAGAGGACATTAAAGCTAATACGTGTGGGATATGCAAATATTTGGATACTCGATTCCTTTTCCCTCTATTTCTCTAATCCCTGTAGCATGCAGCCCAGGAACGAGCTCCTCGTTTGTGTTCGATAAAGCTTCAGACATGAGAGGGCACCGCTGCCACCTCTGTCCTCCTCCCCGACTGCCCAGGCTGGGGCCCTGCTCTCACCCCTTCACGGGCGCCTTCTCCAAACTACCACTTACTAGTAAAAGAGTTCCAGAGACAAGACCGCTAGTCAGTCAAGAGCAGCCTTGTGTCTGTTAAATCCCCAGCTGGGGGCCTGCATGGACTAATGACTGATTTCACCTGCAACACGATGTCATGGGAACCACAGTGAACTTGGAGTTAAAAGATGTGGTTTCAGTGCTGAGTAAGAGACTTTCAGCCCTCTGATGTCGGGAACGCAGTTTTACCTAAGCACCAGTTTCCTCACTCAAACAAGGGAATTCTAACGTCTAGTTGGAATACAGAGCCGATGGTTGTCACAAACCCCAAACAGGAGAAGCTTAAACAAGGTAGAAGTGATTTCCCCTGTGCCTCATAGTAGGCTCCTGAGACATCCACACCTGACATGGCAGCTCCACGGGGCCAGGAACTCAGCCTCCTTTCCTGTTCTCCCGTCACTGATGATGTAGTTCTGTCTGCGGGGTGAAAGGAGGCCCATAATCACACTGGGGGCTGGGGTCACATCCCAGCTGACAAGGGGGAAACAGGAGTGGAACACAGACCTCTCTCTTCTAAGGGCACAAGCAGTGCTGTGCTGGGGATGGTCAGAACCAGCCTATGAGAGCCAGTTGTCTACTTTTCAGGAACCACAGGAGCTGGTTGTTAAACAGCCTTTGTTAAAAATTAAATTACAGAAATTCACAAATTACATTAAAATCAAGGGCAGCAGATGCTCAGAACTCAACCCTTTCTAATTACCACACTACATTTCACTGTTACCCCTGTTCTGTGGTTATTTACCCGTAGTGTCTCTGTGTGGGAAACCACATGACCACGTGCCCCTGCAGGCCTGCAGACAGTGAAGACCCTTCATGTTGCAGACTTTGTTAAAAATTATAGAAATTCACAAATTATGTAAAAAACCAAGGGCAGCAGAGGCTCAGATCTCAACTCTTCCTAATTACCACACTACATTTCACCATTACCCCTGTTTTGTGGTTATTTACTCGTAGTGTCTCTGTGTGGGCACAGTGCATCACCACGTGCTCCTGCAGGCCTGCAGACAGTAAAGAGCCTTCATGTTGCAGCTTGAAATCCATCATGTCAGTGTGCTTCCACTACAGAAATTGGCAAAGACTGCAATTCAGGCCTTAATTTATTGTTCTGTTGATTATCTAAGAGGAGGAGCTAGCAAACCACCCAGAACCTGTTTTGGTTTAGTCCTTAAACTAAGAGTGATTTTTTTTTTTTTTTAAACATTGTGAAGTACAGGAGGAAGGAAGAAAAAGAGGGAGGGCGAAAGAGCAAAAGCATGAAAGCAAGAAAGCAAGCAAGAAATAAAACATTTGATGGCGGCAGGCTGTATGTGGCTGCAAAGTCTTAAATATTTACCAGCAGGGCTTTTGCAAGAAATGTTTCTGAACCTGATGGACAAAATATTAAAAATGCAAATGAAACTGAGAAGCCTCCTTGCTGGCTGTCGCCCTCAGGGGATGGAAGCAGCCTCATTCCTTGTCACGTGGCCCCTTGAGATTCTAAGACAGTGAGGAAGAATATCCTTTGTGTTGAATCCCTCTCAGGCTTTGACTCTTTCACCAGGAAGCACCCAGTGCCTTCGAGGTGCTCACCTGAATAGCTCAGGGGATAAGCATCCTCCCTGGAAGTCAGCTGTGCCACATCCCACACTCTCACCACCACGGGAAGGCCCCACCCCGCATTTGTCTCTATAGTTACAGGTCCCGCCCCCAATCAAGAGGATGGATTCCACATGGCCTTGGATCACTGGCTCATCCTAGAAGTCCTCCTACTACAAGGGGAACCTCATCGTTGGTGCCACATCTACCTCTTTTATTTACGTGTGTGTGTGTGTGTGTGTGTGTGTGTGTGTGTGTGTGTGTGTGTGTGTGTGTGTGTGTGTGTGTGTGTGTGTGTGTGTGTGTGTGTGTGTGTGTGTGTGTGTGTGTGTGTGTGTGTGGTATGTGGGCCTCTCACTGTTGTGGCCTCTCCCGTTGCGGAGCACAGGCTCTGGACGCGCAGACTCAGCGGCCATGGCTCACAGGCCCAGCCGCTCCACGGCACGTGGCATCTTCCCAGACCGGGGCACGAACCCGTGTCCCCTGCATCGGCAGGCAGACTCTCAACCACTGTGCCACCAGGGAAGCCCTCCTTTTATTCTTTTAACAACATCTTCCAAATAGCATAATTTAAAGTTTAATGAAGTCCAATGTCCATTGCTCATTGCTGCGGCCTCTCCCGTTGCGGAGCACAGGCTCCGGACGCGCAGGCTCAGTGGCCATGGCTCACGGGCCCAGCCGCGGGCGGCATGTGGGATCTTCCCGGACCGGGGCACGAACCCGTGTCCCCTGCATCGGCAGGCAGACTCTCAACCACTGCGCCACCAGGGAAGCCCTACATTATTATTTTGAGAATTTAATGAGATCATGGATATATAAAAGCACTTTATTAAAATAGAAAGTCTGTAGTGTTAAAAAGTGCTCTGTAAAAAGTTACAAGTGCTATGAAGTCTGAAGTTATTCTTCCTGACCTCTACTCTTCCTCAAATTCATGTATCTGAATGTTTGATAGCAGAGCTCCTTTCCAATTCCTACCTCAGAACCCAGGATGCAGGTACATCTCTGACCCTGCTCTGGTTTTGTAACTTCTTCCAAGTCTCCCTGAAGAGCTTATTGAACATGAGGAATACAAGACCCCTTCACGGTCTATCTAGCAAGTTCACTGTTTACTGAATAAATCCTTCTTTTGGTAACGAGAACTCAAGATTTTCCGTCCTTCCTTCCCTGTCCCTCCCCCTCCCCCTCTTCTTCCTCCCACTTCTTTTTTTTTCCTTTTATTTATTTCACTAACACGTTAGGAAAGTGTATAAAAAGCCTTCTAGAGTTTAGCAATAAGAAGTTAGCTCACACCTCTAGTCAGCTCCCAGACACTGCTGCGTCGGCCAGAGGCCAAAAGATAATAATTACAGTTTTTAAGTTCATCTTTATAACGTACATCTGCTGCCCCACCATATCTATTCATAAGCTAGTCCTAAATTTTCTAAGGAAATAAGGAGGCAAATGTAACAGATTCTCCCCCCAGTGGAGCCCAGCCTTTCAGTGAGATGTTATGCGCACGAGGATCTTTGAGGCTTCTTTCAACAGGAGTTACATTTGATCTGAGCTTCTTTTTAACTGAAAGCAGTATTTTCAGTATTGATGGTTAACAAGAACTTACTTCAGGTGCAGAAATAAAGCAAAAACCAACCAGCTGTATTTCTCACAAGGTCTGCAGAAACACTGGGAACCCACGTGCAAGTGGATAACATGTAAACAAAAGTTGCATCTGCCATTTCAAGTGCCCACGATGTCACCTCCACCCCAATCTTTTTAACAAAGATAAAGATAATGCCCCCAGCCTTTGTTAAAAACAAGACGGCGGGCCCCAAATGGAGTCACTCAGGCTAAGCCCCGCCTCACCAAACAAAGAGTTTCAGCTCTCCCAGAAATGGAATCTTAAATAAATACACCAGAAAGCCCCTGATTGGCGCTACTCAGGTAATCTGCCTGATGGGCCCCTGCCAGCCCCTAAAGGAAAGGAACTTTGCAATAACCAACCGGCTTTTTTGACTAATAAAACTTCCTTGTTCTCACTCCCTTCTGCCTATAAAATTCTTTCATTTTGTGCAGCTTCTCAGAGTTTCTTTCCATCTGCTACACTGGATGCTGCCTGACTCAAATCAACTTTTGCTCTTCAAGTTTGTAACATGCCTCGGTTTATCTTTTCAATAAATAGGCGTCAGAGAGGGAACCTAAGGAGACCCCCTCCCCCGACAGCCCCCAGGAGCGCTGAGCAACCAGGGAAGGTACCTGCTGAGTCCCTGGAGCTGGCTGTTTTCTCGCTGCCTCTGGAGGTGCTGGGCAAGTCCTCGCGGTCCTGGATCCTGGACCCGCAGCTCTTGCCTCGCGAGCTTTCCGACCATCTGAGCCTTCCTTTTTCTGGCCTGGGTCCGGAAACCTGATGGAGGCTGATTGGTCTGACGTAGAAAGGCTCACGCCTGGATCTGACTTGAGCCGGAGCGAGCCAGTATGAGGCCTCAGGTGAAAAAAATTGTGTTTTAAGGCTGAACTAGCAGGTTAAACTTATCAAAGATAATCTTGAATTAGAGGGGCCACAGTGGAGAACTTTTTAACCTAGGTAAGTGTAAAATAAATATATATGTGTATATATATAAATTGGTCTCTGCCCCTGGTTCCCGGCACAGAGCTCCTAAAACCCTTACTAAGTTCCTACGTGATAAGAACACTAGGAGAGGGCTTCCCTGGTGGCGCAGTGGTTGAGGGTCCGCCTGCCGATGCAGGGGATGCGGGTTCATGCCCCGGTCCGGGAAGATCCCACATGCTGCGGAGCGGCTGGGCCCGTGAGCCATGGCCGCTGAGCCTGCGCGTCCGGAGCCTGTGCTCCGCAATGGGAGAGGCCACACAGTGAGAGGCCCATGTACCGCAAAAAAAAAAAAAAAAAAAGATTAAAAGAACACTAGCAGCAAGTCTTGTTCTAATATTTGTCTCTGACACAGGACTCCTAAACTCCTGTAAATTCCTAGTGAGAAGAGCGCCAGGTGCATCTTGTTTTCTAATGAGGCAACCCTCAGGGGGCGGGGGACCCCTGGTGAGATACTGGATGGGGGCTGGCCACCAGAAAGACCAAGCCATGGTTAATAACTTGGAATTTTCAGCCCTACCCCTCATCCTTCAGGTAGGGTCTAAAAACAGAGTTAATCATTGGTCATGCCTACATGAGGAAGTCTCCATAAAAATCCAATAGTAAGGGATTTGGAGAGTTTCCAGGTGTGTGAACCATCTCTACCAGGAGGGTGGTGCACCCGAACTCCAGGGAGACAGAAGATCCTGCACTTGGGACGCTCCCAGACCTTGCTCTGTGTATCTCTTCAGCTGGCTGCTCATCTGTATCCTTTATCAAACCCTTTAATAAATGGATAAATGTAAGCCAACATTTCCCTGAGTTCGAGTTGCTCTAGCAGGTTCATCTCATCAAACATAAGGAGGGGCTGTTGGAACCGCCCATCTATAGCCAGTTGGTTGTTAGCACAAGTGGTAACCTAGCTGCCACTGGCATCTGAAGTGTGTTTGGGGGTACAGAGTGCGGAGCAGTCTTGTGGGACTGAGCCTTTAATTTGTGGGATCTGACACTGTCTCTGGGTAGACAGTGTCAGTTATAAATTGTAGGACACCCAGCTGCTGGCTCAGAGAATTGCTTGGTGCGGGGAAGGACCTCCACGCATCTGGTGACCAGAAGTTTTAGAAGTAAAGTGTTCTTTAGAGACTCACAGGAGAGAAACACACGGTGGGGAAGAATTGGGATTTTCTCCAGTCAGGAGTAGGAAAATTGAGTTGTTTTCCTAAACAATAAACTAATCCATTTAGAAGATGCCCTAGAGGAAAAGGGGTCTCAACCAAGCACTCACCATAAGGGTGGAGGGAAAATTAACTTTCCTCCTTTACAGTTTCTGGTGACCAGGATGAGACCCCCTGGGACAGTCCGCTCACTCCAGAGCTGGCAGACGGCATCCTGGGAAAACTGGCAGAAGCCGGCAAAGGGTGACAATTGTTACCAAAATCGCCTCTCCCGGATCTCTATCTGAGGTGGCCGGGTGCGAGAGAAAGATAAAATTTCGTGTTGTCTTTCCCTTTGCAGATTCACACTCTTAACGAATTTGGTAGCCACTGGTTGTTGATCTTTCTCACTCAGGACAGCTACTGCCTTCTTGTTTCTCTTGTTTTGTGTCCTGAGAACTTAGCTTAGCAACCATCAGGTTGGGGGCCCCAAGATGTGGCCAGACAGAAATGCAGATTGCACTCCCTTGGCAGCTAGGGTTCTGCCGACTGCTGCCAGCTCCCGGGGGAACTGTCGACGTCTCTCTTCCTTTTGGTTGTCCTTGGGAGTTGCTCTGGATCTTGGGAGAGTAGTGTCTTTTGCACCTTCTTTGGGGACATCTTTTGTATCCAAGCGGTTGTTCAATAGTGCCAGGAGTATCTACTGTTTGTCCCGGCTGAAACCTGACAAGATGTTTGTAAGGAATGTTTTAAAAGCAGCTCTATGGTCAGAATCGGTCAAATCGGAAGCTGATATTCAGAGCCCAATAGGAACTTTTCTTTTTAGGTTTTCTCTGCTAAGCT